>NC_051309.1:56444106-57682814 GCF_015220235.1 Choloepus didactylus
TGGAAATGAATTCTGTATCCTACCTAACATTAGCTTTCTAAGCTTGTATGACAAAATGTAATGGTTGAAATAATCTGAATACCACGATGCTCATTTCTGAGCTATTGGGTTCTAAGGAAAAATTTTAAAACATGACATACTTTAGGCATTATTTGTTTGCTATCATGTTCCTTGAGTTATGGAGATAATGCCATTTTATAGTTTTAAAAGCATGAAACCACATTTATACTTTTAATACCATCTAATGAAGATAACATCATTACTTAATTAGGTGCATTTTTCTTTTTTTTTCCCCCAGTGAAAAATTTGCATATCTCTAATTATAGTCATTTGATAAAAATGCTGCCTGGGCTTGACATAATATTAATTTAGGTTTCCAAAAATACTAAATTTCCTTCCTCCAACTTGAGTGTCCTCCAACTGGCCATTGATTTAAATTACATACTAACAGGTTACAATTTTAGAATTGGCCTCTTTTTCCCCCTTCTTTTAGGAATGACCATAATTCTAATGCCATATAAGAAGAGGTAAAGCTTTCTCAATGGGCATATTGGAAACTTTTCTTCTGGAAAATAGAGCAAGATCGTTTTCAGACACTTCCTCTTGTTTTCTACAAAGAGATTGAGAAGAAATCATTTCAAACACGGACTAGTCATTAAGAATTTTTTGCAAAAGGGTTACAGGCTTAATGTATTTCTCTAAATGAATGTCACCCAAGAAAAATTAAGGGAAAAGTGAGCACTCATTAAGCAAATTGACCAGCAAGCGTTCTGATGAATGTTGAAACAAATTTGAATGAATTTTGTCCATTAGTGTGCTTTTAAAAAAATCAATGTTATTGTTTTGGTCTAATTATTTTCTGTTTTGTTTATTCAAATGTAGAATGGCTGTGGAATTAACTATTGCCTAAATTATCTGATTGGCAATTTAGAAAATTGGTGAATGATATCTGACTACTCACCAAGAAATGTCTGGTATTTGATAGGGCTGTGTGCAAGGACACTTGCAGCCTAAGAAGTCTGTGCTTTTTGCCCTGTTTCTCACCCCCTGCAGAAAGGATCTTACCTGCCCGCACTGGATTAGGGATGGGCCGTGGACATGGGCTATGGCCCCTTAGATGTAGTGCACCAGATTGATTTCTGATGTACTTCAGAAGTTGTGTTTGCCACACTTTGTCACTGTTCTGGAGCCCTGTAGCTGTGACTGGTGAATTCTGCAACATTTCCCACTTCTAAAGCTTGGGGATTTGAGAAATCTGTGCCCGACTGACTGCCAAAGCTTGTCAGGGGGACCCAGTGCTAGGCTGATTTGTAGGTGTAAAAGCCAAGCAGATTTGTTCACTCAAGAAAATCTGTTTTTGCAGGTTTGCTTTGAGTTCTAAGACGCAGATACTGAGGAGAGTTCTGCTGCATTAATGCCACGGGTTTCTTCTGGTCACAGACTGTCTGTGGGGGGGAGGGGAGTAGCTGGTTTTCTCTGAGTGGTCCTGGGTGAGTAGCATCAGCAACAACTGGAACTTAGTGGAAATGGCAACTCTCCAAACCCACCTTGGATCTATTGAATCAGAAATTCTGGGAGCAGGGCCCAGCAATCTGGGCAGGTGATTCTGATGCAGGCTAAAATTTGAAAACCACTGGTCCAGAGTGGTCTGGGCTTGTGATAGTTAAAAAGTTAAAGCTCTTGTGGCCTCTGGAATCACTTTAAGGTCAGACAAGGGTGCAGTTCTCAGTTCTCCTTCTGTCGGACTATGACAGATAGATAGGAGTTTCAGTTAGTCCAGACAGGAAAACAGACAATTGTAGTATGTGGGACAGTGCTGCAGTAGAAGCCGTATGGGATGTTTTGGAAGCTGAGAAAATGTGCTCACGCTGAGGGGAAGGAGGAGAAGAAAAGCCCCTTTAGAGGTGTTATTTTATAAGCACAAATACAATTATGTCCCTCTCTGCTTAAAGCTTTCCAGAAACTTCCCAGTGCTCTTAGGGTAAAGTCCCCATAGCTCTCTTACACGACCTCCACTGTCTATTTTTGATCTTCCTTTTGCTCATAGCTCTAGTCTTTGCCCTCAGTCTTTGTTTCTTTTACTCCTTAGAGGTGTCCTGTTCCTTTCCACTGGGGGGCCCTTGTCGAAGCTTCCCTCTGCCCATCCCTGGCCTCCTCGTGCACTTCAGATCCCAGTTTACATGTTTCCTTTGGACTCCTTTTTTACCTCCCAGGGTGGGTCAGGTCTGCGCTCATTGTACAGTGTACTTCTTTACACTCATCACATTGTAATTATATAATTGTATAATTATTGGTTTATTCTTCCTCCTGGAGCTAAATGTTAATTCCAAGAGGGGGAAGGGCTTTGCCTTTTTCCCTGTGGCCCAAGGGCCCAGCATATAGCAAGCATTCTGTAAATGCTTTTGCATAAGTGAAAGGTGGGGGACTGGGTAGGTTAATATATCCAGTTTTGACAGTGCTGTCACTAATGAGTTTTATGAAGGCCCTTGGGAGGCTTTGCCACCACCATCTAATCTTACCACTGGAAAGGCAGTTTCCTCACGGGGTGGCAGCAGAATCTCATAACTTGGTTCTCAGATTTGGGTCTGGCCTGTGGAACACCCGAGAGAAGTTCTGGAGTGTTAGTAATCCAGGGATATGGGAAAGGAGAGGAAATCCTCGGCTCTTGGGGACTTTCATGATACATGGGTCAGAAGCCAGCAACCTGCATTGTAACAGTGGCATCTGGGACGTTTTCATGGAAGTGACCTTTGCCCCCTCTGCCTTTGGGGTTTCCTAGAAGAGCTACCTCCTTTGCTCACAGAAGTTTTTGTTTGGGTACCATATTTCTTCTTACCCACTTCCACAAATCCCTTTAACCGAATTGAGATGCAATCCTTTGCCTTAATTTAACTAGTTTGTTTTGGCTAGAAAAAGCTTTTTTTTTTTTAAATTATTTTAAAAATTATTATTCTGGAAGGTTAAAGGCCCAGGAGTTGTCTCCCAGAGGCAACATCTCCATGGTGGAAACATTTGTCTGAAATAAGAAACTTAAGCCCAGCTATATGTAGCATACAGATGTATAATTTATATAGACATGTATATTGAGGTGAGGGCTCAATTTCTTTTCAAAATAGAGGTTTCAAGATCTGGAGGGTAAAGATGCTGACATGCTCATAAGAATCTAGCTTTTGATAGAGGAACTGGCATTCTGTTAACTATTTGCAAATTAGTTGGTTGGGGCTTAATACACTCTTTTGTACCTATTATAAACTCCTGTTGGTTTCAGTGAGTGTAGTAAAACACAGTGAGTTTCAGGACAGAAGTCACAAACGCAATTTCTTACTTGCTGTCAGAATAAGTACAATTTGCTGAACTGCCCAGAGGAGTCGAAAAGCACAAAGGACTGTAATTTGTGTTTGGATGCATATGTCCTATGTTTTATTTGTCTTTGTCAGATGCCATTTTTCATCATAACTTCAGTTCATTCCACATGTCCCTCTCCCCCTGCCTCCCTGCCCATCCTGGATCCTAGCATGGGCTATTTCAGTGATACTTTCTCTGGTATTTGATGGCCTCACCTTCTTCTACTCCTTTGCTCCTGTCAAACCTAGTAATTACAGGACTAAGAACAGGACCATTTATTGAATGCAAGGTAGGATTTAGGGATGATGTGAGAATCCTGAAATATTTTATCCCCAATTTGTAGATGTCAAAACTGAGGCTTGGAGAGGTAAGGTAACTCCCTAAAGCCTCAGATAACTTGGTTTGGAATCCATGCTTGTTTGACCCCAGAGCCCAGACTTTCTTCGTTATATCTTGTTGCTTCACTTGCTCACCTCAGCTCAGAGAAGCATCATAATTTCCAGTCTCTGATCCTGCTTCTAGACTTTATGATACTTTCCAGAAAAGCTGCAAGATAAGTACAAAGACCTCCAGCTATATTCTTCACCAAGATTCACCCACTGTTAACGTTTTGCCACATTTGCTTTTCATGTGTCTCTCTTTATGCATATTACTTTTTATGAGCCATTTGAGTGTTAAGTCGCTAAGATTATGCTCCTTCTTTATTATTCCTGTCCCCTCCCAAAGACCCCTCCTGAGGAGGCCTGGCCTTACACTTTCAGAATACTGAGGCGACTCACTGAGTATCTTCTTCTGCTCTCCATTGAAGCACCCTTGGCTTGGCTCCAGGGAAGCAGATTCTGAGCTTTTCAGTTGTGCCCTAGCCTTAGGGCTACCGAGTCCTTTAAATTCAAATCCGACTCTGAAATATGTCTACTGCATTCCTGGAAATTGGCCCTCTCTAACACCTTTTGTATGGCAAGACAATACAAAAACAAGTAGAAAGGGGCTCCCTGAGTGTTTCTGCCTGTTTTGGGAAGAGCCGAGAAAAGGGATTCACCTCAGCTTGTTATCCAGAGCTGCAGGTAAATGGTTTTGCCCCTGCTAATTCAAGTCTGTCTGCAAAACAATTATCAATGCCAATAACCTTTTCTCTGGCAACTGCTTTAGATAAAATGCCTTAAAATATATATGTATTATAAGTATTATATATATAATTTACACATACATATATATAATTTAAACACACACACATATATGTAATACTTTTGTCTTTACTTACTTTGGTATAAAGCAGCCCTTTGGCTATAAAATGGCATTTTGAAAGAAGAAATAGAAGGAAAAACTGCTCTGCCCACTGAGTAAGTGAGATGGTAAGAAAGGTGCAATGTCCCAAAAAGCATGATTAGAGTATATTCATTAGTGAAATGTATTGATTTACCCACTATGATGAAAATAATCTTTAAATATCTACTTTTAAGCTAAGTATAACTCCTAGCATTTTTTCAGAGCTAGAAGACCAGAGAGGCCCTTTCAAAATGCAAATTATAGTGGAATGCGAGGCTTAAACAGTGTCTCAGTTGGTGTATAGATTATATGTACACACATGTATGCACTCCCACACTTTCATTTGTTGTCATTTATAGCCCATAGAATTAGAACGAGTGCCACACTTTTATTTCTCTTCAAGTTTTCATTTGTCTCCATTACAATAACCTCATTTCCCCTCCCGAGCTTGAGGGAATTGGCCTTTTATAGAATTCTGAATTTTCTGATAGGAGGAAATGGTATAGTGATGAGTTAATATTGAAGCACTTCAAGCCACGCTCTGTCACACGTGTCCAGGACGTAATGTTAAAAGGCAGTTTACATTTGGCAGGTTTTATTGTAAGATCTTATGAGTATCTGGCTATATCCATCTGTTTCTGGAGGTGAGACGCAGGACTTTTCCTTTGTGTTTGGTAGGCCTCGGAGGTAAAGCTGGACTTCTACCAGTTTGGCCAATGACCTTTGCCATTACTCTTCTTGACCGGTTACTTTTTACTTTGTTCTCTAGTTGTTGTTTAAGTTCAGGAAGTTAATGCTAAAAGAAGTCAGGAGCTCATCCTCGCCCCCGAACTTCACAGATGGCCTTGTTCTGGTGTTTATTGAATTTCAATCCTTGGTGCTTCTTATCTAGATCCCATTTCAATAAGGGTTTTCCAGAAGTCAAAACATGGAAATGTACATATTTACAACAGGATCTGTACTTGGGCTATTGGGAAAAACCCACTGGAAACGAGAAAGTTCCTCCTTTCTCCTGCAGGGATGGATCCTAATATATTGTGCTCGTCAAATGCAGACCTTATCTGACTCCCCAAAGATGGACTAAATATTGGCAGAGGAAGGTTTCCTCTCCATACATAATCTTCGTCTGAGATCAAAAGGGGAAGTCCTGCTTCCTCAAACATTGGGTCGTATTTTTCTCAGGATGAGTGAATAGGAAATACATTAAGAAGTCCTGTGAAACCCCTGCTGCTGGTGTGATATATGTGTATCTAGAACAAATGAAGGGGGTCTATCTTTTAGTTGCAAATGGTGCATGCTTCTTCAGTTTTCTTAACTTGATAAGATGTAAGAGCCAGGGTTCAAACTCCATGCTTAGGATCTTATTGCAATTCTGTATCCAAACAGTAATTTCAAAACAAAGTAGATCATTAGTTATGTTATTTGTGCCATAAGAGAATCACTGCTATTCATTCTTGCCCCTAATATTTGAGTATCTTCAATGCCCCTAACCACTGACATTTATAAAGACAATTCTTTATCCTGACCCTTGCTTACAGATCCTATAATTTTAGACCTGTCAGTGGCTTTAGACTACCTCTTTTAATCTATTTAAGTTCTGGATTCTAGGATTTAGAATCCAGAACTTAGATAGATGGCTCCACCAGTGTATTTGCCCCATCACATTCCTTCACTAACTACTTGAGAGCAAAAACATGCAGTCATCCATTTTATCTGAAATGAACATATATTATATATTGTAATAGAAACCAGACATTTAATACATTTTCTTATCTTTTCCAACCTAAGCAAAGCTCTGAAGGATGTCATATCTTTAAAAGGCATTCACTGGGAGCACGAATGGCTACCAGCAGTTCTCTTAAGTTTCCTGACAAGCACCAGGGCATTTACAAAATCATCGTTCTTGATGGATGTGCTTTTCAACAAGTAGTCCATCCTCTGTTGCCACCAGATGGCACACTAGTGAATCAGGAACCAGTGGAAGGAAAGAGTTCAGGGTTTGACTAAAATGAACCTCCCAGTTGGGCATTGCTGGGGAATCTGAGTGGGGAAATGCTTTATAGCAGAGGATGGGGCGTGCATGATTTTCCCAGGGGTCACAAAAATGACAGCTAGAAAAGCAGAAAATGGAGATGCTAGAGGAAGGTATGATTGGCACAGGTGATTTTTTAAGCACTGGGTTTGTCCATGCGGTTAAGGCAGAAAATAGAGGGGCTGACTTAGCTTTGAGGAGGAAACCACTCTGAATAGCAGAGGAAGGAAGTACCCAAACCACAGGTAAATCCACCCAGGCTGAAAGCCCACACAAAGGTGAGAGGGTAGGAGGGTGGTGTGGTGTGGTACAGTCTGACCCCACCTCCCCAGAGAAGTGCACCCTTATTTGCCGTGGGACATACTTCTCTAGCACAGGGGCCTGGTAAGCTGCTTTTCCTCTCATATCCATGGGGAATGTGAGACCCACATGAAGTACAACTGGGTGCTTTGTGCCACAGATGTTTTCCTGAAAAGAGGGGGTCCAAAGAAAGGGTGGTTAAAAAATATAGTGTTTTGCCCTGCTTTTGGTGTTCTCAAAGGTCAAAGTGGGGCAGTATTCATAAGGCGTGAGGTTAGGCAGTACCGGCCTGGGAACCCTAGCCAGGTCTGCTTAGGGTGTCAGGGAGCAGCTCTTTCTGCCAGAGAGTCTCCTCCTTCTGTGCTCCCAACCCCCAATTCCTTCTTTCTCTTATGGCTCTCCCTGGCCCCCAGCATCTGTGGAACTCAGCCCTGTAACTCTTCCTGTTGTGCCCTCTGGGGGTGCCCTGTCTTCCATTCCACCATCACACTCCACCCACACTTTCTGACTCCAGCAATCTCCCCTCCACCTTCCCTGGCCCTGAAATGGCTGCTCCCCCAATGGCAGATGCAAGTCAAGACTCTTCTCCCACATCCTCCTCTATACAACACTGATGTTTGGGCCCCAAGCTAGAGATGCTGGTGTAATTGGTGTGGGGTGGGCCTGCATGGCAATGCTTGGTTTTCCTTTAAACCCTGTGGGTGATTCTTGTGTGCAACCAGGTTTGTGATCAGTAAGGTGAGTCATATGGCTCTTTGTCCCTCTTTGCTACTGTCTTTAAGCAGTCTTGTTCAGTGAAGACATTAGGGCTGGCTCTCTGTCCTTTTCTGCACCCCCATGTGCTGCCGTGTCCATGGAAACTCTAGTGTCTGCCTGGAAGGCCCTCTGTGGTCTAGTCTGGAAATTCCTGATTCTCTCCTTTACCAGTTGAATCACTGCCATCTCTATCCTACTTCAGCCACCTTGGGTCTTATCCTCCTCTTCTTGAACCCCTGTCTCCACTTCCTCCCGGAGTGATTTCTTGGATGCTCTTGGTGACCACCCTATATGGGTTGGTAAGACTCCAGAGATGTCTGTCTCACCGACCCCAACTTCCAGGACCTTCTAGCTGCCATGTGCTGCTCGAAATGCTTCTAAATCTGTTTTTCCTTCTCAGCTCACTTTTTTCCGCAATCTGTTGGTGCCCCATCTCCCCATGGCCCCTAAGAGATAAACTTGGTGTTGTCTTTCATTCTTCTCACTTCTTCACTGCCCATATCCAGCCCACCCTAAGGCTGCTCCGTCATCCAGTAAATGCCCATTTCTCCTCTCTGTCCCCATCGTCTCTGGTTTATGCTCTCACCGTCTCTCTTATTTATTTATTCTTAACTCTTTCCCCCTTCTTATGTTGATAAAATATACATTATTTCAAATTTACCATTTTGACCACATTTAAGTGTACAGTTCAGTGGCGTTAAGTACCTTCCCTTTGATGTTTCCATCATCTCCTGTCTGGATTACTGCATTTGCCTCCTTAACTGACCTTGTCTCCAATCCTGTCCCCTCAGGGCTGTCCTTCAATGCCCCCTTATAGGGTCCCTCAAGAACACAGATCAGACCGAATCATGCACTGGCCATCTTAGAGCTCTTCAGTGGCCCACGGAGAGGGCAGGTTCACTCCCTTACCTTGACAAAGGAGGCCCTTCTGTGGCCCCCCCTCACCGCTCCCTGGCCCTTCACACGTGATGCTACAGTGATTCTGAAGGACCTGTGATTCCTCAGCTTCCAACTTAGTAGCTTTGCTTCTGTGACATTTGTTCTTTGCAGATCTTTCCCCTCTTCTGCCCTTCAGCCTGGCTAGTCTGCACGCTTGCTTTCATTGGAGCTCAGGGAGTCCTGTTGTAACCCTCGACCCCCCCCTTAATTTCCCAGCTGTGTGCTTCTGACTGTGTCTGCTTCATTGTATGGTGATGGCCTGTGATTCTGTCTCCCCCACTGGGCTGGGAGCCCCTAAAGGGGAGGGGCTTTTTGTCATCTTTGCAGTCTTGGTCTCCAGCCCCACCCATTCCAAACAGTGGGAGCTGTTACCATTTCCGTTAATGCAGGGTGCTTTCCAGAAGTGCTTGATTTGTTACTGACCCCTCTTTGTTTGCCACTAGTTACTAACACCTCAGCTTTATTTCTCTGTCCTTCAGTCCCCTTCTGTCAATTAGTTCATTTAAATCTTATTTAAAGAGCTGCTTTAAAAAAAAAAAAAGAAGCATGCTATGGTAGATTCTTTATTTCATGATTTTAAACAGACTTTCAAATGGCTGGTCATTTTAAAATGGCATTTCGCTATTCCTTGAAACCTAAAACTTTCAAATATTGGAACACAGTTTGTAAAATCACTAATATCCTGGACCTAATATAGTATCAAGACCTGGCGTGCAGGTAAAAATTTTCTTTAATTTTTAAAAGCTAAACAGAAATCTGCATTCTACCAAGGAATTGCTTTTTCAGGCCCTGGACATAGGAGTATTTCTAGTTAAAGACTCAAAAGACAGGAGATCATGTCAGCCTAACGATTACTTATTATTTTCCTTGCTTCTAAATGTGAGTAGATTTTAGTGATTAGTTCTATCCAGACAAACACTTTAATCTCTGTATTACAGAGTTAAGGATATATCTGAACTCTTTTCTTACCCAGAAGGTCTAGAAAATCCCTTTGGAGATAGCGGAGTTGTGAATCCATGTGTGGTCCGTTTAAGGCAGTTCTTCTCGAACTTCTCCCCAGAGTTGCTTTTTTTTTTTTTTTTTAAATTCAGTTTTATTGAAATATATTCACAAACCATACAGTCATCCATGGTATACAATCAACTGTTCACAGTATGATCATATAGTTATGCGTTCATCACCACAATCTATTTCTGAACATTTTCCTTACATCAGAAAGAATCAGAATAAGAATAAAAAATAAAAGTAAAAAGAGAATACCCAAACCATCCCCCCATCCCACCCTGTCATTTAGTTTTTACTCCCATTTTTCTACTGATTTTTTTTCAATTTTTTAACTTTGTTTATCAAAAAATTAAAAACAAACAGGCAAACAACAACCAAAAAAACCCCACAACATTTCAAACAAAGCAATGGATTAAGGAAAACAAATAACCTAAAATAATTACTTTGCTTCCAATATGTTCCTACCATACCCCAAGAAAATTAATAAACCATGTCCAAACAGAGGAGTAAGAAAAACAAATAATCTAAAATAACTACATTGCTTCCAACATGTTCCTACCATACCCCAAGAAAATTAACAACCCCTAAGAAAACAAAGGAATAAGAGAAAAAAAAACCTAAAATAACTCTATTGCTTCCAACATGATCTTACTATATCCAAGAAAGTTTACAAACCATAATCATTCCTGAGCATTCCCATAACATTCAGATTACCCTCCATAGTTTATCTGTTCTTATTAGATTATCATTCCCCCTCCACTAATTGGTATCTCTAGGTCCCCTACATTCTACAGTATAAAACATTGTACATTTTTCACAGAATTCACATTAGTGGTAACATACAATATCTCTCTTTTTGTGCCTGGCTTATTTTGCTCAGCATTATGTCTTTTTTTTTTTTTTTTTTTTGATCTTCATTTTATTGAGATATATTCATATACCACGCAGTCATACAAAACAAATCGTACTTTCGATTGTTCACAGTACCATTACATAGTTGTACATTCATCACCCAAATCAATCCCTGACACCTTCATTAGCACACACACAAGAATAACAAGAATAATAATTAGAGTGAAAAAGAGCAATTGAAGTAAAAAAGAACACTGGGTACCTTTGTCTGTTTGTTTCCTTCCCCTATTTTTCTACTCATCCATCCATAAACTAGACGAAGTGGAGTGTGGTCCTTATGGCTTTCCCAATTCCCTTGTCACCCCTCATAAGCTACATTTTTATACAACTGTCTTCGAGATTCATGGGTTCTGGGTTGTAGTTTGATAGTTTCAGGTATCCACCACCAGCTACCCCAATTCTTTAGAACCTAACAAGGGTTGTCTAAAGTGTGCGTAAGAGTGCCCACCAGAGTGACCTCTCGGCTCCTTTTGGATTCTCTCTGCCACTGAAGCTTATTTCATTTCCTTTCACATCCCCCTTTTGGTCAAGAAGATGTTCTCCGTCCCACGATGCCAGGTCTACATTCCTCCCCGGGAGTCATATTCCACGTTGCCAGGGAGATTCACTCCCCTGGGTGTCTGATCCCACGTAGAGGGGAGGGCAGTGATTTCACCTTTCAAGTTGGCTTAGCTAGAGAGAGAGGGCCACATCTGAGCAACAAAGAGGCATTCGGGAGGAGGCTCTTAGGCACAACCATAGGGAGGCCTAGCCTCTCCTTTGCAGCAATCGTCTTCCCAAGGGTAAAACCTGTGGTAGAGGGCTCAACCCATCAAACCACCAGTCCCCTATGTCTGTGGTCATGTTAGCAACCATGGAGGTGGGGTAGGCGAATACCCCTGCATTCTCCACAGGCTCCTCAAGGGGGCACTGCATCTTTTTTTTTTCCTTGTTTTTTTTTTTTTTTTTTAACTTTCCCTTCTTTTTTAAATCAACTGTATGAAAAAAAAGTTAAAAAGAAAACAAACATACAATAAAAGAACATTTTAAAGAGACCATAACAAGGGAGTAAGAAAAAGTCAACTAACCTAAGATAACTGCTTAACTTCCAACATGTTCCTACTTTACCCCAAGAAAGTTACCTAATATAGCAACATTTCTGTGAACTTGCTCCTACTATATCCATCAGAAATTAACAGACCATAGTCATTCCTGGGCATCCCCAGAACGTTAAATAGCTTATCTGTTCTTCTTGGATTATTGTTCCCCCTTCCTTAATTGCTCTCTATTGCTAGTTCTCCTACATTCTACATTGTAAGCCATTTGTTTTATATTTTTCAAAGTTCACATTAGTGGTAGCATATAATATTTCTCTTTTTGTGCCTGGCTTATTTCGCTTAGCATTATGTCTTCAAGGTTCATCCATGTTGTCATATGTTTCACGAGATCGTTCCTTCTTACTGCCGCGTAGTATTCCATCGTGTGTATATACCACATTTTATTTATCCACTCATCTGTTGAAGGACATTTGGGTTGTTTCCATCTCTTGGCAATTGTGAATAATGCTGCTATGAACATTGGCGTGCAGATATCTGTTCGTGTCACTGCTTTCCGATCTTCCGGGTATATACCGAGAAGTGCAATTGCTGGGTCAAATGGTAACTCTATATCTAGTTTTCTAAGGAACTGCCAGACTGACTTCCAGAGTGGCTGAACCATTATACAGTCCCACCAACAGTGAATAAGAGTTCCAATTTCTCCACATCCCCTCCAGCATTTGTAGTTTCCTGTTTGTTTAATGGCAGCCATTCTAACCGGTGTTAGATGGTATCTCATTGTGGTCTTAATTTGCATCTCTCTAATAGCTAGTGAAGCTGAACATTTTTTCATGTGTTTCTTGGCCATTTGTATTTCCTCTTCAGAGAACTGTCTTTTCATATCTTTTGCCCATTTTATAATTGGGCCGACTGTACTATTGTCATTGAGTTGTAGGATTTCTTTATATATGCAAGATATCAGTCTTTTGTCAGATACATGGTTTCCAAAAATTTTTTCCCATTGAGTTGGCTGCCTCTTTACCTTTTTGAGAAATTCCTTTGAGGTGCAGAAACTTCTAAGCTTGAGGAGTTCCCATTTATCTATTTTTTCTTTTGTTGCTTGTGCTTTGGGTGTAAAGTCTAGGAAGTGGCCGCCTAATACAAGGTCTTGAAGATGTTTTCCTACATTATCTTCTAGGAGTTTTATGGTACTTTCTTTTATATTGAGATCTTTGGTCCATTTTGAGTTAATTTTTGTGTAGGGGGTGAGGTAGGGGTCCTCTTTCATTCTTTTGGATATGGATATCCAACTCTCCCAGCCCCATTTGTTGAAAAGACCATTATGACTCAGTTCAGTGACTTTGGGGGCCTTATCAAAGATCAGTCGGCCATAGATCTGAGGGTCTATCTCCGAATTCTCAATTCGATTCCATTGATCTATATGTCTATCTTTGTGCCAGTACCATGCTGTTTTGGTAACTGTGGCTTTATAATAAGCTTCAAAGTCAGGGAGTGTAAGTCCTCCCACTTCGTTTTTCTTTTTTAGAGTGTCTTTAGCAATTCGAGGCATCTTCCCTTTCCAAATAAATTTGATAACTAGCTTTTCCAAGTCTGCAAAGTAGGTTGTTGGAATTTTGATTGGGATTGCATTGAATCTGTAGATGAGTTTGGGTAGAATTGACATCTTAATGACATTTAGCCTTCCTATCCATGAACATGGAATATTTTTCCATCTTTTAAGGTCCCCTTCTATTTCTTTTAGTAGAGTTATGTAGTTTTCTTTGTATAGGTCTTTTACATCTTTGGTTAAGTTTATTCCTAGGTACTTGATTTTTTTAGTTGCTATTGAAAATGGTATCTTTTTCTTGAGTGTCTCTTCAGTTTGTTCATTTCTAGCATATAGAAACATTACTGACTTATGTGCATTAACCTTGTATCCCGCTACTTTGCTAAATTTGTTTATTAGCTCTAGTAGCTGTATCGTCGATTTCTCAGGGTTTTCTAGATATAAGATCATATCATCTGCAAACAATGACAGTTTTACTTCTTCTTTTCCAATTTGGATGCCTTTTATTTCTTTGTCTTGCCGGATTGCCCTGGCTAGCACTTCCAGCACAATGTTGAATAACAGTGGTGACAGCGGGCATCCTTGTCTTGTTCCTGATCTTAGAGAGAAGGCTTTCATTCTCTCTCCATTGAGTACTATGCTGGCTGTGGGTTTTTCATATATGCTCTTTATCATGTTGAGGAAGTTTCCTTCAATTCCTACCTTTTGAAGTGTTTTTATCAAAAAGGGATGTTGGATTTTGTCAAATGCTTTTTCAGCATCTATTGAGATGATCAATTGATTTTTCCCTTTTGACTTGTTAATGTGTTGTAATACATTGATTGATTTTCTTACGTTGAACCATCCTTGCATGCCTGGAATAAACCCCACTTGGTCATGGTGTATGATTTTTTTAATGTGTCTTTGGATTCGATTTGCAAGTATTTTGTTGACGATTTTTGCATCTATATTCATTAGGGAGATTGGCCGGTAGTTTTCCTTTTTTGTAACATCTTTGCGTGGTTTTGGTATTAGATTGATGTTAGCTTCATAAAATGAGTTAGGTAGTGTTCCATTTTCTTCAATGTTTTGAAAGAGTTTGAGTAAGATTGGTGTCAGTTCTTTCTGGAAAGTTTGGTAGAATTCCCCTGTGAAGCCATCTGGCCCTGGGCATTTATTTGTGGGAAGATTTTTGATGACTGATTGGATCTCTTTGCTTGTGATGGGTTGGTTGAGGTCTTCTATTTCTTCTCTGGTCAGTCTAGGTTGTTCATATGTTTCCAGGAAATTGTCCATTTCCTCTACATTATCCAGTTTGTTGCCATACAGTTGTTCATAGTATCCTCTTATAATTTTTTTAATTTCTTCAGGATCTGCAGTTATGTCACCTTTTTCATTCTTTATTTCGTTTATGTGGGTCTTCTCTCTTTTTGATTTTGTCAGTCTAGCTAGGGGCTTGTCAATCTTGTTGATCTTCTCAAAGAACCAACTTTTGGTGATATTTATCCTCTCTATTGTTTTTTTGTTCTCTATGTCATTTATTTCTGCTTTAATCCTTGTTATTTCTTTTCTTGTACTTGGTTTAGGATTGGTTTGCTGTTCATTTTCTAGCTTCTTCAGTTGATCCATTCTTTGATTTTGGCTCTTTCTTCCTTTTTAATATATGCGTTTAGTGCTATAAATTTCCCCCTTAGCACTGCTTTTGCTGCATCCCATAGGTTTTGGTATGTTGTGTTCTCATTTTCATTCGTCTCTATATATTTAGCAATTTCTCTTGCTATTTCTTCTTTAACCCACTGATTGTTTAGGAGTGTGTTGTTTAACCTCCAGGTATTTGTGAATTTTCTAAGTCTCTGATGGTTATTGACTTCTAATTGTATTCCATTGTGGTCAGAGAATGTGCTTTGAATAATTTCAATCTTTTTAAATTTATTGAGGCTTGTTTTATGTCCCAGCATATGATCTATTCTGGAGAAAGTTCCATGAGCACTAGAAAAGTATGTGTATCCTGGTGATTTGGGGTGTAATGTCCTGTATATGTCTGTTAAATCTAATTCATTTATCAGATTGTTTAGGTTTTCAATTTCCTTATTGGTCTTCTGTCTGGTTGATCTATCTATAGGAGAGAGTGATGTGTTGAAGTCTCCCACAATTATTGTGGAAACATCGATTGTTTCCTTTAGTTTTGCCAGTGTTTCTCTCATGTATTTTGTGGCACCTTGGTTGGGTGCATAGACATTTACGATTGTTATTTCTTCTTGCTGAATTGCCCCTTTTATTAGTACGTAGTGGCCTTCTTTGTCTCTCAAAACATCCCTGCATTTGAAGTCTATTTTATCTGAGATTAATATTGCTATACCTGCTTTCTTTTGGCTGTAGCTTGCATGAAATATTTTTATCCATCCTTTCACTTTCAGTTTCTTTGTGTCCCTGTGTCTAAGATGAGTCTCTTGTATGCAACATATTGATGGTTCATTTTTTTTGATCCATTCTGCGAATCTATATCTTTTAATTGGGGAGTTTAATCCATTTACATTCAACGTTATAACCGTGAAGGCATTTCTTGAATCAGCCATCTTATCCTTTGGTTTATGTTTGTCATATTTTTCCCCTCTGTCTATTAATATCCTTTATTGTACCCATACCGAATCTCTTTAGTACTGAACCTTTCTCCAAGTCTCTCTGTCCTTTCTTTGTTTCTCTTTCTGTAGGGCTCCCTTGAGTATCTCCAGTAGGGCAGGTCTCTTGTTAGCAAATTCTCTCAGCATTTGTTTGTCTGTGAAAAATTTAAGCTCTCCCTCAAATTTGAAGGAGAGCTTTGCTGGATAAAGTATTCTTGGCTGGAAATTTTTCTCACTCAGAATTTTAAATATATCGTGCCACTGCCTTCTTGCCTACATGGTGGCTGCTGAGTAGTCACTACTTAGTCTTATGCTGTTTCCTTTGTATGTGGTGAATTGCTTTTCTCTTGCTGCTTTCAGAACTTGCTCCTTCTCTTCTGTGTTTGATAGTGTGATCAGTATATGTCTCGGAGTGGGTTTATTTCGATTTATTCTATTTGGAGTTCGCTGAGCATTTATGATTTGTGTATTTATGTTGTTTAGAAGATTTGGGAAGTTTTCCCCAACAATTTCTTTGAATACTCTTCCTAGACCTTTACCCTTTTCTTCCCCTTCTGGGACACCAATGAGTCTTATATTTGGACGTTTCATATTATCTATCATATCCCTGAGGTCCATTTCGATTTTTTCAATTTTTTTCCCCATTCTTTCTTTTATGCTTTCATTTTCCATTCTGTCATCTTCCAGGTCACTGATTCATTGTTCAACTTCCTCTAGTCTTGTACTATGAGTGTCCAGAATCTTTTTAATTTGGTCAACAGTTTCTTTAATTTCCATAAGATCATCCATTTTTTTATTTAGTCTTGCAATGTCTTCTTTATGCTCTTCTAGGGTCTTCTTGATTTCCTTTATCTCCCGTACTATGGTCTCATTGTTCATCTTTAGTTCTTTGAGTAGCTGCTCTAGGTGCTGTGTCTCTTCTGGTCTTTTGATTTGGGTGCTTGGGCTTGGGTTATCCATATCGTCTGGTTTTTTCATATGCTTTATAATTTTCTGTTGTTTTTGGCCTCGTGGCATTTGCTGAACTTGATAGGGTTCTTTTAGGATTTGTAGACCAACTGAAGTCCTTATCTCTAATTTATCAGATCTACAGCTTCGTGGAGTACACTTTCTCTAACTAACCAGCAGGTGGCGTCCACGAGCCACCTGTTCTCCACAAGCCAGTTCTCCCCTGCTAAGCCTTTTTGGTGAGTTGGGGAGTGAGTCTTGTGGGGTCCAATTGGTGTACCAAGCTTGCGTGTGTAGTTGGTGTTGCCTGCCCTGTATATGGGGCGTGTTTCTGGGCAGTCAGGGAGGGGGGGGGTGGCTCTAACAATCAAATCTCCCTGGTGATCCTAGAGTTTTAAAGCTGCTGCAATAGTCTAATCCTTCAGTTCAGTCCTGCCACAGTTTGTCTCTGCCACTGACCCACAAGTCCTTGGTATTGGCGTATGGCTGCTGAGACTTGCAAGTGGGCCCCTCTTCCAGGCCGTGCACCCCGGGTCCTCTGTTGAGGGATGACTGTGCTATGTCACAGGTGAGTGCCGTCCCCCCAGGGCAGTTCTGGGCTGCTGGGCTGTGTAGGGAGGCTCCCAGTCTGCTGAAATGATGGCTGAATGGGGCTTTGTTAATTCACACTGCTCTACCTTCCCAACTCTGGGACAATCAGCTGAGGTTGCAGGGAAGGCTAATGTCCACGCCCAGTTTTGTGGTGTGTGCCTGTTATTTGAAGCACTTCCGTCACACTGGGTTTCCTGGGGCAGTTCTGGGCTATGGGGCTGGCGATGGGCAGGAGTGTTTCCTGTCCACCAGGATGATGGCTGTGAGCGGACACCGCCTTTTCTTGGGAAGTTGTGGTGTTTAGTGAATTTTCTCAGCCACTGGATTATTGCGTTTTGTCTCAGAGCTCTCCTAGTTCTGCTCTTGACTTGACCTGCCCAAATAGCAAGTCTTTGAATCTTTCTGTATTGGGCTTCTTAGAGTAATTGTTTTAGAAAAAGCAAAAAGGATTAAAAAAAAACAAAACAAAACAAAACAAAAAAATGGGCCCTCCTCAGAGATCTAATGGGTTATTGAAATGCTAAGAGACAAAGCAACCAGGGCCATTAAGGAAAGGTCCACAGGGCACAGAGATCAGCTTTTCTTCGGGATTTGCATATGCGCCTCAGGGCCCTTCCCCTTTCTATGTTCACCAGAACTCCAAAAATCCTCCGCTTTTATTTTGGAGTTTTTCGTGTTGTTTTTTTTCTATGCCTGTCTCCTCTCTGCTGGGCTGGCTGCTCTCAGAGTCTCTGGTGTCTGGTCTCAGTCTATCTATGGTTGGAGTTTGAATCAGTAGAATGAGTTTCCAATAAGGGCAGCCACTGCAGTTCTCCCTTCTCCTTCCCGGAGCTGACAGCCCCTCCTCCCCTGGGACTGAGCCTGGCAGGGAGGGGCGCGGGTCCCCTGGCCGCAAAAACTTACAGATTTCGCTGATCTCAGCAGTTCCATGTTTTCATGAGTGTTGTATGAAGTATGCCCAAAGTCAGATTGCTCTGTGGTGTCCAGTCCACGCAGTTCCTGGCTTTCTACCTACTTTCCTGAAGGAGTAACTAAAACATACAGCTCACCAGTCTGCCATCTTGCCCCGCCTCTTCATTTCTGAGCAGTACTCCTCAAAACTCTGAAGGCCATCAAAAACAAGTGATGTCTCAGAAACTGTCATAGCCAAGGGGAGCTTAAAGGGACATGACGTCTAAGTGTTATGTGGTATCCTGGATGGATCTGTATTCTTTTGGAAAACTTTCCTGGGGTGCCAGGCTAGGGTAGCAAAATGTATTCCATGGTCGCTCAGTCCAGGCCCCATGGACTCCTGACTGAAACTGCGGGCAGGTTCACTCTTCTCTGAAGGAGCTGTCCCATTGGCTTGGAGCAGACACAAATCTTGTAAGTGAAGACCAGCAGTGCCAGACAAATTGATTCTGTGGATTAACCCATCTGATTCCTCATACTAACATTGCAGAGTTGTCACAAACCTTCATTTGTAAAAACACAGTATACGACTGTGGGGATGCACGAGTCCAAATTCCGTAGGGCAGGCTGCAGACTTGCAACTCCAGTGAAGGTGTCTGATGAACTCCTCAGGAAACACTTCGCTGGCAAGCCGAAGAAGTGAAGATCCTCTCTGTCTCCCTTACAGGTCCTCAACTGACTTCCAGAGTTGCTTTTAATGCTTGGGGGTCCTAGGGATTTGGGAGGGGTGATCAGAAGTATGGAGTTGTTAGGTAGCTCAATTTCTTTGAAAGCTCATGTTTTCTTCCCCCTGAAAATGCATTTGAATTTTACTTTCTATTTTACTGTATGCAAAATAATATGAGATTGTTTAAAATTGTCATCGAGTGAAGTCAACTTTCAAGAAGGTTATCTAACCATTCTTCTATTCGGCACTTTCACATTACCTATGTTCTAGTCATTCCTTTCTGTGCACTTATTGAGCACTTTCTGTATTCCTGGTGTGCTCTGGGAGGCATTGGGGCTGGTTTTGCTTTGGATTCTGAGAGCTCACAGTTTGGGGGAAAAGGGGTGTTTCTCATAAGACTGGCCTTTCCTGAATCACTGTACACCTTCATATTTTGAAAACTTTGCCTTTGCCTCTCCCTTCCTTAAATTCACATATGAACCCAAAAAACATACGAAACAAATACACCAAGGTTACTGGGCTCAGCACCTCCGGGGCCTCCTCTGAGGTCCTTCCCTGCAGAATAGCAGCAGCTTCCTTTGAGCCCTGTAGCATGTTCCTCAACTCTAAATATTTTTATTTCATTTGCATTGAATCTGTGTCCTACACAAGAATATGAGTTCCCCATCAGCATCTAGTTCACTACCATAGTAGTAATTATGCAATAAAATAGATGTGTGTTGAAATGAAAGATTTTCCCATGATTATACCAGCAGGGCCTTAGCACAATAGAATGTAGACAGTTCTGGGATCATCCCCCATTGCATGGCTTCCTTCAGTTTGCATGGGTAATGAAGAGTTTATTTCTCTCTCAGTGCCTTTGGGTAAGAGCATTTTTGAGAACCCGTGTGGTTTTCACTGAGCTCATACCCCCTCCCCCAGTTTTATTCTATTTCCAGTATCATCTGCTTGTTTTTAAAACCTCATGGGTGTTGTGGGCAATTACTAGAATCTTTCCATCTTGGTTGTCATCCAGTTTATTCCTATGGGGATGTAGAAGTATGTCAGAAACAGTATGATGTACAAATCATTAGCTTTTTTATTACGAATTGTAGTTAAACAGTACATGAACCAAAGAGTAGTTGAACTACAGTGTAGAGGCTTTGTCCTTAGTCACGGTTCTTTCTGCCACACTTCCCCAAAACTAGAATAAGCCTCTCTACGTGGGTTTTCTTCCCTGCCATTATTTTGCCTGGTTCCTTATATTTGTGTCCAAAGGAGAAAAGGTTTTGAAATGACTTCCTTACTTTTAACCCCAGCTATAAATCCAGTCTTTGCAGCTTTAGATGTTTGTGAAGGATGTAAAGGTCGTAGGGGGATGGTTGAGATTCTAGATTGGTTGACATGGTCTTACGACTACTGAAGGAGATTGGGGACCACCTCTGTGCTGAATCAGCGGGTTACCTCTACTTGCACGGTCCACATCACTGAGAACCTTCCATGGTGGAAGCCCGGTCTGGACTCTCAGTTTGCTAATTGACAGATCATTAAAAATGCAGATATACCTCAAACAGAAATCTTTTGATGGTGGGCCAAAGCCTTTTTGAGTTTTGGTTGACTGATAGGAGTTCTGAGCTGAGTTCCAAGTGTCTTCCTTCCCATATACCACATCCAGAATGCCAGGTCTGCAATTTCTAAATTCAGTTTCCTTAACTGTAGTATTTGTGAAAGAATCTAAATACAGATTCCAAGATTTTTTTAATTGGAGGCCCCACCCCCCACACTGCTACTAAATACTTTACCCCCATTTAATTCCATAGCAATCTTTAGTTGAGCCACCCTTAGGGAAGTCTTTCTTAGTTGTCATAGAATCAACAGTTCTCCCCTGTCACCCTCCCATACATTTTCATAACATGTAATTAATTTATATATAATACATTATCAAGTACAGCATACATAAACAGATTTGAGAATAAAACCAAAAAACTCAGATGATGTGAGTAGGAGATCAAAGAGAAGTGCCCACTAGCCTTGAGCATTCAGAGTGCCTTGGGTTATGGTCATTGTAGCTTAAAAGGGAAACCAAGAGCTTCTAGGTCATTGTGCCCAGGGGGTTGAAAGAGCTTGTACTGTAAATGACTGCTTTGTATATAAGGTAGTAGGAGAGATGAGAACGAAGATGTAGTTCAAGTCCTCAAGCACAACCATGTGGAACAAATGATAAAAATTAGTTGTTTTTGTTTTTGTTTTTGTTTTAAATAATGTGATTTAAAAGAATGCTGAGGGGCTTACAGAAGCTAATATTGGAGGTCAGAGTGGTCATTTAAAAAAGACTCAGGGTTAACCTCCGGCTGGGCCTTGGAGAATGGTGGAATTTTGCACTGATGAGGGGGCAGGTATAGCAAGTACGGGAAAAGGTTATAAGCAGAGGGTGGCATTTCTTTTGTCTTTAACTATTGTTATAAATCTTGCATGGTTGACTGTTTCTACGTGCCCCCTTCCTCTCTCAGGTATGCTCTTTGAGAGCAAGGACTGTCTTCTAGGTTTACCATCTAGAAAGGTGCCTGGGATAAATAACTTTTTAAAATAGCTCCTGGAGTTCCTAGCCCAAGGCCATTGTTCATAATAGTAGTTGGTTCCCTAGAGTCGTGGGTTTTGCCACCTTGTTTTTTGTTGTTGTTGTTGTTGCCTCATTTATTAACATGTTTTCAGGGAAAAGAAAATAACTCTTAATATAAGCCTTAGCCAAACATAATTATGGAAGTACATTTACCAGTGTAAAAAAGTCCTGATGTAGGTAAAACACAATTCAACAAACATTTGTTGATACCTTGCTGTATTACAGACACATTTCAAAAATGTGTAAATTCAGAGCAATTTCAAAGTTCAGTTTAACTACCTCTTGAACTGTATCACTTTTAACCTGAATCTCTACTCTTTTTTTATTGTGAGAACGTTATAACCACATTCAAGATAGTTTGGAAAAAGGAGAATAAACATTACCCTTAGTCCCACCCTAATAAAATTTCTATTTTCATTTTATAGCATAAGTTTGAGGGTGGAACTTTTGTATCATTTATCTTTATGAAAGTAAAATGCTGAATGCTTCTGATGGTAACTATTTTTAAAATTAATTTTTAAAACTTTAGAACTAGTGATCTCGAACTTGGAGGTTCCCTTTTTGGAGGTATCCACAGCAGTTTTAATTAATGCCTTAAGTCATTAGGTCAGTGAATTGTTGGATCTCTTATAAGGGTTGAATGATAAGGAGCCTATCTTTCCTTCAATACGTTAGGAATTGAAAGGAATGTTTTTATGACTGTGTTAGGAGGAAAAATACAATTTAGGATTCTTACTCTGAAGCGTCTAAGATCTTGGAGTGGATAGAGGAAAGAAGATATACATGTAGATTACTGTACAAGCCACATGGGTGATTGGGTTGAACATGTTGGAGGGATTTAGTGACTTGGAGTGGTTAGGGGACAACATCCATTAAGAGGCTGGCATTGCACCAGAGGAAGAATGTTTGTGGGACCCAGAGGAAATGGCTAGAAATGAAGTCCATGAAAATGTTTTGCAAACTACACAGTGTCAGTGATAGCTGCTGCCTCTCATGCAATACAGGTTCTTATGCTGGGGGGAGATGTGTTGTGTTAAAAAGTGTTCTAGTTTGCTAATGCTGCAGAATGCAAAACACCAGAGATGGATAGGCTTTTATAAAACGGGGGTTTATTTCACTACACAGTTACAGTCCTAAGGCCACAAAGCATCCAAGGTAACACATCAGCAATCGGGTACCTTCATCAGAGGATGGCCAATGGCGTCCGGAAAACCTCTGTTAGCTGGGAAGGCAGCTGGCGTCTACTCCAAAGCTCCGGCCTCAAAACGGCTTTCTCCCGGGACGTTCCTCTCTAGCAAGCTTGCTCCTCTTCAAAACATCACTCCCAGCTGCACTCCGTTTCCTCTCTTTGAGTCAGCTCGTTTATATAGCTCCACTGATCAAGGCCCACCCTGAATAGGCGGGGCCACACCTCCTTGGGAACATCTCATCAGAATCATCTCCCACAGCTGGGTGGGGCACGTTCCAAGCAAATCCAGCCAGCACCAAAAACGTCTGTCCCACAAGACCACAAAGATAATGGCATTTGGGGGACACAATACGTTCAAACCGGCACAAAAAGGGTGGTGTTTTAGGCTGATGGATCTAACAGAGTTACAAGATAGGATGAGTCAGGTGGACAGAGACCAGTGGCAGGGAGATCTTTTAGGAGAGGGTGGTAAGTGGCTAGTCTGGGTGGAGCAGCAGGAGTGGAAAAAGGGATGTGAAGTGGAGGCTGAAGAGGGAGAAATCAGGCAGGATCCCATGGGGGAACATGAAACTATTCATACACATAAGAGGTGGGCAAGTCAGGACTGATTTGCAGAGATAAGTGCTTGTTTCTAGAGTAATTGTGCCTGACATTTATTGTGTGTTTTCTGTGTATCCAAGTCCAGTTCTAAGGTGTTACTATCCCCACTTTGCAGGTCAGGAAACTGAGGCAGAGTTGATTAATAATTAAGCTGAGGGCTACACACTTAGTGGCAGAGTCAGGATACAAATCTAGACAGTCTTAATTCCAGAGCCAAGCTCTTAGCTAGTATGCTAAAATGCTTTATGGCCTCATCATAATATCTAGCATTTATTAAAAACTACTCTATCCATTTTAAGCTCTTTGCATACATTACTTAATTCTCATAAGAACTCTGAGATAAGCGTATTTTTATCCTCATTTTCCAGATATGGAAATGTGTCCATAAGTCCAGTGACCTGCCAGGGGTTAAATAGCTAGCTAGGACTTCCCTACAGTGGCACAGGGGCTTTGGGAAGTCAGCAGAATTTGCTCGACTAGATTGTAATATATCCACATATCACTCATGAGAAAATTGAATTGACTGAAATATATTGCAATATAAATTCTGTAGAAGAGTTTTTGGATTGAATTTGCTATTAATATTAGGCATATTCCCTTAGAACTGTTCCTTTTATAAAGGAGAAAATAATTAAAATTATAGCATCTCCGTTTATGGCGGTCTCCATTTTCATTATTTAATACTCTGTTCAACTCTGAAAATAATCTCGACCCCTCAGTTTCCATAGTCTGGCTGCTCCATTTAGATGGATAGTCTCACTTTATTTAGCACTTCTGATGTTGTTGGTGTTTAATAACATTTAATGGTTATAACAGACATTATTGTTACCATCTCTGAATCAAAACTACTGGGAGTGTTTTGATCTGAGGTATATTTTGCTTGAAATCGTAGGGGCTACAATCGATGCTATAGTTGAAAGGCATCCAGTGAAATATTTATCTGGATAGTAAACTAATTAAAACATGACTGATCATCCACATACACTTGCAGGGGACAATTTCAGCCCTTTGTCAGAACATCTGCAGTCTGTTGTTATCCGTGGACTCTATTTGAAATGTGAACAGGTCCCCTATTTTCTTTAACTTTAACCTTGTTTGGCTACAGATTGATTTTTCTGCCTTTGGTTGCCTTAGCTCTCCAAAGAGCAGTCTACACATGAGCAGCCTTGACCTTTGGAGCAAACAGAAATTCCCACTCAACTGAAATTGCACTCTTGGATTTCCAGTGGTCTCTTTCCATCCAAATTTGGGGACTTTTTGTTTATTCCCTTTGATCTTGTTGAGGCGTCCGTCTGCCTTCCTTTTGAGACATTCTAAGGCCTTTCCCCCTTTACTTCTTCTCTTTAACCTCTCCCCTTCCCGTCTGGTGGTTCTCTTTTCAGCTCTCATGACTCCCCACCGTCTTGACTGGGAGAGCCCTTCAAGATTGGTACTTGGTCTGCCCCTCTTCTTCCTAACAAACCCTTTGCCTTGCGATCTGATGCTGTCTTCACATACTAGGGCTCTACCACTGGCTTCCTCTGCTGAGAAGTTCATTAACATACCAAATCGCACCTGCAAGCTGGTCTCTGCCTCACCTGTCCCAATCCCTTTCTGACCCTGTCTCCCTCTCCCCCATCCCCAGCCATCGTGAACTTGTTCTTTTCCAGGATATGACTTATCCTTGGTACCTTTGTACCACTGATGTTTGCCTCCCCGCTGCACCTTTCTTTACCTGGCATGGTTGGCTTTTCCACCTTCAGAACGCAGGTCACTTCTTGCCTCCAACCTTGTATGTATGTGGAGGGGGCAGAAATCTGAGGCACGTGAACCTTTTCCCCCATGATCTTGCAGAAGTGATTCTGGGGAGGCTGCTTGTAGTTGAAAGCCCTCCATAGAATTTTGTTATCCTATTGCTGCATCCCACCTCACCCAGGGACCTTTTCTTCTGCCTTTCTCATGCAGACCGTCAGAGTTTTTTATCCCTCTAATAGCCCATAACCATTAATGTCTAACTCTGATTGTATATGGCACCTCTCTCTCCCTCTTTATTCTCAACTCAATGCTGTAGGTTCTCATTACTTCTGCCTGGATGAGGACCAGAGCATTTCATTGATTTCCTTGAATCCGACTGGTTTTCTGGTATCCCACTGTGCATGTCACTTTTCTGCTGAATACCTGTAGTGAGTCTACATGGTCTCTCTGATAAATCTCAAGTATTTATGCCAGGTGTTCAGGGCCCTTGATCTGGTTCCATCTTATGTAGCCTACTTAGTCTTACAAAGAACCCTATTTTCCGGGCAGGCAGGTTTCTTCATAGCTCTAAAGGCCTCATGCCACCCTCAGTGCCAACCCTTTCCTCATGCTGTCCTCTCCCCCTCCTCTGCCTCTTTTGATATTGTCAAGGTCAAGCCTACCCCTTACTTTTTCTTCAGCTTAACTCTAAATCTCGTAGCTATGTTTCACTTATTCTGGCACGTAAGCAGTTGTTTAAGCTCCTAGAATGTGTTTAACGACCACGTGTGACACTACGTGGACTTTTTACCAGCACCTAGCACAATATTTTTGCCAACCATAATTAATGAACAGATATTTGAGTAAATGAATTGGCTGTTGTGAATTTTCCAAGGTTCACGTTTCATATTCTGAGTATAAAGTTGACATCTTTAAACTAGTTTCTTTTCTAAAACTGTGAAACCTACTTCATCTTTGTGGTGATCAGGCTGAATCCCAACATATGCCACGGGATATCTCATGGTCTGATCTTTAAAATGGAATTGTAATTTTCTGCCCTCTTTATTTGGAGATTCACAAATAGTTCTCTTGATGAACACTGGCATGTAAGGAGAACTACATAGAAATAACTGAATTCACAAAGTTTAAGGAAAAGCTAAACTGTGTTATATACATTCTGCCAAGAGTGACAGGCCAGTAGTTTTTTTTTTCATAGTGTGACATTTTGTCGTTGTTGTTTCTAAGCTTGATTTCCGCATTCCAGTGCCATTGGGAAGCCCATATTCAGAATGGAAACTTGACCCAGCTGTATGTTTAACCTAAAGAAGGACATGGCATCCAACAAGTCCTAGCTCCAAGGGTGACCCTTAGGATTAATTGAGGTTTGTACAAAGTAACTTAGTTTGCTGGATGGACTTAAGAAACCTTAGACGGAACCATCTTTCCAGCCATAAATAGTAGGGCAGCTTTGTCCTATTTTTATTGTAGAGTACACAGAAGATGGAAATCAGTATTGGAAGAAATGCTTTATTTCGCCAAGGAAGATCTTACTCAAAATGGTTCTTATTTTTCTTGGCAGGCTCTTCTCAACCAACTGTGAGTCCAGGGGAACTGTCTCTACCATCCATCTATCCAGCAAAATCAGAGTTAATAGTCAGTGCAGGTGACGAGATTAGGCTGTTTTGCACTGATCCCAGCTTTGTCAAATGGACTTTTGAGACCCTGAATCAAATGAGTGAGAGTCGGCAAAATGAATGGCTCATGGAGAAAGCCGCTGCCACCAACACAGGCAAATACACATGTACTAATGAAGACGGCTTAAGCAGTTCCATCTATGTGTTCGTTAGAGGTAAATGCTTGACTTTCTTTGATGCTTTGCTTTTTTTTTTTTTTTCCCCAGTAAACTTTTTTATTCATAGCTTTGTAAATGAAGACTACTGAAAAGCACAAATAAGTAAAATAATACCTCCACTACATGCACAGATACACACTCACACCCAATGTGGTTGGTCTCCCTGGAGGTCCACCATGGAACCCCAGCTACTACAACCCCTCCAGTCCACCCTTTGGAGACGACTGCTGTCTAAAGTTTGAAGGCTTTCTCAGATGGCCACTTGCTCATTTCCAGGCTTCACCCGTGGGTTGCCTGGGGAATTTCTAGGCCTGTGAGTCCCGCCTGCCCTAGGCAGACTCAGAGAGCTTGGAGTCCCAGACCTTGGCAGCTGGGTCACACATGTTTCCAGGTCCAGCCAAGCAGAACTTCACACGCCACACTGTGATTTGGAAAGGAGCAGCCAGAGGGAAGAGACTCCACGTGCAGTCCTCTTTGCTGGCAGAGGCGTCTGGCTCCTGGGGCCACCAGGGTTGCCTACGTGGTCCCTGGAGTGGAAGTGGTATGGGACCTGGTGGCAGCAGGAGCTGTGGTCAAGCTGGTGACATGCAAACATTAGCCCTGCGGGCTTGGTGACAGTTCTGGAGCATGGTTTGGAGCACAGTTCCTGGAAGCAGGGAGCCTGTTTCTCCAGATGACTCAAGGATGCTGAGGGCTCCCCAGCCACACTTCTGCTGAATCTGCCATAATTAGATGCTTTGCTTTAGAGAGCATAATATCCTGTTCTTCATTTTGGATGGCATATAGATGACTAAGCCATAGATAAATTATTACTGGCTGGGTCTAGAAGGCCTAAAACAAATTTGTCTTTGTTTTTCCCATGTTTCAACATATGCAGTATGTAGTAGCTCTGTATGTGGCTGCAGCTGAAGGTCCGTAAGGGTGTGATGCTCTTCTAATGTGTTTTGCCCGTTTGTCCTGGTGCTTAGGAGTAACCCCTGTAATAAATTAGGTCCTTTGGGAAAGCTGCATTTTAATGCCTTGAGATATTAGATACTCCCACTTAGTAAAAAACACTTCAGGGAACCAAATGATACCCTAAAGACCTAAGCAGACCAACACTTCAAAAGATTTGACTCACGCTTAGGGACAAATTTTAGCAAAGTAATGAGGTCAGCTAAACATCCCCGTAAATATCGGTTGGTTCAAAAATTGTGACCTCTTAGAAATAAAAGAAAAAAGAAATACAGTTTGATTTCTTATGATGAACTCAGTGATTCATTTGTGTTTGTGCTTTTAATATCCTTGTCAAGAGTTAGGTATGCTGGCGATATCTTTTTGTTGATGTAAATAAAAACTGACAGCTTAAGAGATAAACCCAAGTTATAGGAGAAGAAAAAAAGAGTCCTAGTTCTAGTTAGTCCTGGGTTGGTACCTGCACTGGGGCTGTCATTGAAACAGGCCAGAGGTTGGAGGTCTCA
Source organism: Choloepus didactylus (assembly GCF_015220235.1). Taxonomy (NCBI): domain Eukaryota; kingdom Metazoa; phylum Chordata; class Mammalia; order Pilosa; family Megalonychidae; genus Choloepus; species Choloepus didactylus. The sequence goes on from NC_051309.1 coordinate 56,472,415, forward strand.
TCTGCGGTATTGGGGAGATTGATGGATATGTTTGCCTAGATGGGAGATTTACTGAGCAACCTCAAGAGGCTCCCCTTCCTCCCCACAATAGTTGGATATGATTTTCTGCTCTTTCTGTACATAATTGTTGGTAGGGAGATAGAATTGTGCAAACTCTGACATGCATATCAAGAGTTAGTGATGCTGCCCCACATGGTAGCTGCAAAGAAGGTTGCTGAGAAGTTGTGCCTCTCCTTAGTTTATCGGTTGTCCTTTTGTTGGTGGGGAGCTGAGAATAAATATATGTGATGAGCCACAGCTTAGTTGCTGGGTATGCGTGATACCATAATTGTTGAGCCAACACATGCCCTGTTCTGTGACCTTCAGGAAGGTACTCCATGCTTTCCAAGTGGTAATGAAGTATAATTCTGCTTATTAGCAGGATGGGTAGACAAGTAAATGAATGAGGAAAACTGCCAAATTAGCAAAATATCTCACACAGAGTTGACAAATTATCTGCACAGGGAAGTCATCCTCAGTAACTTTGAACAGTATTACTGGTTTAAGATGTTTGGATATTTAAGTAATCTAGGTTACAGCAATGAAAGAAAGTGGGAAAGTGGTGTGTTTTTGTAAGAGGTAGACCCAACCCACCAAAGAGTAGTCCAAAAAAAACAAACAAACAAAAAATACCCAACTATGACCTCAGACCATAGTTAAACCAAAATGAGTTCATTTATTTGCAGAATAAAGTGGTAAGGCCAGGAGGTACATGATTCATTTTGGAAAACTCTTTCAAAATTGGTTAAAATTAAGTGATAAAAAAAGTATATTTCAATTATATCAGTCATTTTTTTGTGGAACACCTGATTTCCAGATGGAAAGGACATTACCAAAAAATTTTTTAATATAATCTGTGTATTATCATTACACAGTAGAGGGTGGTCATGTATTGCACATGCAGAATTAGTTTTGTCTTTGCTTATATGAGGCCCAGTCTGCCCGAGGCATTCCCAGTCCTTGCCTGTGTTCCTGGCGTGGTTATCAATAGTGCCTTCTTTCACTCACAGGTGTCCTGGTTTGGATAATAAAGTATTTGCTATAACATTCCTGGAACTCAGTTCCCTCTGTGCATCTGAAATGGTTTGATTTGCCAGAAGTTGTGTTTGCGCACATATCTTTTGACAGTATGAATACTGAGGCTCGCATATCATTTTTACTGGGTGGTCTGCCAGTAGTTTTCTAGATTCTGCTCAGAAGCTGACAGATCCAGAACTCCACACGAAGGTGTCAGGAAAGCTCCTGACAGGAATCACCTGACTGGCTTATTCTTGGCTACTTCTTCTTCTTTTTTAAAATGCAATTTTATTGAGATATATTCGTGTACCATACAGTCATCCAAAGTGTACAATCAATTGTTTACAGAATCATCATATAGTTGTGCATTCAGCACCACAATCAATTTTTTGAATGTTTTCATTACTCCGAAAAATAAAACTAAAAATAAGAATAAAAATAAAAGTAAAAAAGAACGCCCCAAACATCTCATATTCCTTTTCCCCCCTATTATTCATTTACTTTTTGTCCCCTTTTTTCTACTAATCTGTCCATACACTGGATAAAGGGAGTGTGAATGGCTACTTCTTTTTGGAGTATTACTTGTGGAAAAAGAGTAACTTGTTCTAATGAAATATTCTCAGAGGTTGAAGAGCTCACACATTGGTGTCAGTCAGACCTGGGTTTGCCATTTCCTGGCCATGTCACTTGAGGGAAGTCACTTAACTTTTTTGAGTCTCAGTTTCTTCACTGTATGTAATACGGGATAATGATAGTACCTGTCACCTAGGGTGTTTTGAGAATTAAATGAGATGTAACGTGTGTAATGAATGATCCAAACTTAGTGCCTGATGCATGGAGAGTGTTTAGCAAATAAACTATGATTTGTTATTGTTATTTGGAAAATTTTGTTCTTGGCTTGCAAAGAAAAAGTCAGTGGCCACCTGGGACCACTAGGGATTGTTGTCATGAAAAAGCAACATTTGAAATGTTTCAAAAAATGTTTCAAGTGCTTGTGACCCACCATTCAAACTACTAATTTTTGATATGCTTGTAGATCCTAATCAGCTTTTCCTTGTGGACCAACTCTTGTATGGGAAGGAAGACAGTGATACACTGGTCCTCTGTCCTCTGACGGACCCAGAGGTGTCGAATTACTCCCTCAAGAGTTGCGATGGGAAACCTCTTCCCAAGGACTTGACGTTTGTCCCTGACCCCAAGGCGGGCATCACTATCCGAAGCGTGAAGCGCTCCTATCACCGGCTTTGCTTGCGTTGCTCTGCTGTCCAGGATGGCACATCCTTGCTGTCAGATAAAATCATCCTCAAAGTGAGGGCAGGTATGGGCCCTTTCTTATTTTCTTCTTGGAGTCGGAGAATCTCTCTAAGGAAGACTTCTCTCTCCTCATTGGTCCATCTTAGTGTAGCAAATCAGGCAGCTTCAAAATAATGTCAAAATATTGTCAGCTTCTTGTGAATTCTTGACGCTTCCAACCTCACACAACCGTCGCGTGATTTCACCCCATCTGCCTTTGGCTGAGGTGGGTATGGATATGTCTGTCATCAATTGGCAGTTAGACTTCGCTGGGGGCAGTAGTTAAAGCTACTGACTGTAGGATACCCCAAAAGTTTCATAATTGCAAGAAACATTACTGCCAAGGAAGCCCTTTGGGAAGCATTGTTTACCCTTCCTAAAAAGATGAGCATGCAGATTATTCACTCCTTGATTTACTATTGATAGGTCAATTGACTTTGTCCTCAGCAAATTTATTTTAATATTTTCTCAAACCGTTCTTAGTCTGTGGAAGGGCCAACTGACTACAGACCTTATTATTACTCTGGCATTATGTAGAATATTTTGGTAGCTAGAAAATAGAGATCATCTATTTTCAACAGCAGTTGGCATTCAGCTACTGAGTACAGATTTTATTAAGGCTTTTAGAAAAGTATGCTCATTGAAATTAAAGAAATTAGATTTGATTATTTAAAACCTGGAATTTTCAGAAACAAGCCAGGTTTTATTTACAGTGCTTGTGAAAGATGCGAGTTTGGTTAAAGGGCTATAATTTGTTATAGGTCACATCCTCATGAACCCATTGCAGTTTTCTGAGGTAAAGATTAAAGCTGCTTCACTATGCCAGAGTTTCTGCCTGCTTTGACAGTGCATTGTCCAGAAGCATTATAATCTCAAAGTAGACATTCGTATCTTTTTCACTCAATATTAATGAATTTACTTGAAGGATGGATGCTTTAATTGCTGATGTCTTCAGATAAGAATGTAATGTGGATATGTTAGTACCTTACTTTGTTTTTATTTAAAAAACCAGAAAATAAGCTGTACACATTTGAGGAAAAAGGGTAAGTTAAAATTTCGCTGTGTAATAGAACAAATTATTTGAGGGCATTTCTTTTTATTCTAGCCATCAAAAGTGTACCAGTTGTCTCTGTGTCCAAAGCAAGCTATCTTCTTAGGGAGGGAGAAGAATTTGCTGTCATGTGCACAGTAAAAGATGTGACTAGTTCTGTGCTATCAATGTGGATAAGGGAAAACAGTCCGGTGAGTTAATTGTTTCATTCATTATTATTAATATATTGTTTTCTTTATATGGGAGAGCTTAAGAATTTTTTCATTGGGTATTTGAGGTGGAACTGTCTGCATATATATGTAGGTATGTGCATTCATTATTAGTACCAAGTAAATGTCATTTTGTAAATTTATTTTGAGAAAGTTGAAAAGAACTTTTGAATAGTTATGCTATTTCTTTAAATGGTTTTAATTGGGAAGTTAAAAAAAAACGGAATGACTGAATACATAAGTATCTTGGTTTAAAGCTATTAATAATACTGTTTAAGCCAGTTTATTTAAAATATTGGAAAGAGTTGCCAATTTTTTTTTCCTTCCATATTTAAAAAGAATAAATATTCTCAGGTAAACTGGGAAGCTCTTCCCTCCCCACAAAAAGGCCTATCCATTAAGTAGTTACATTGTATTGAGAGATGGGTTTCTTTTTTATGGATCTGATTTCCTCCTTTGAGGCTGGTTACCTGAGAGTGAGTTGCTAATGGTTTTCTATTTGCTTAGTCACCATTAATAAAATGGTTATTCTTAACCTGAAACATTTAGATCTGTTTAGGTTCTCCTTCACTTAACAAATGCATATTGAATGCCTATTATATGTCAGATATTGTGTTCAGTATATGTTAAAATTAAATAAATTTTAGCTGGTTATATTTGAAACCCCACCCCACCCCTAAATGCTTATGTTAATAGTAAGGTCTTTAAAATGCCTAATACCATTAATGTTTAACTTTAAAATTCCCATCCTGCAAGTTTCCAGGAGTTTGTGTGTTTTTTTGTTTGTTTGTTTGTTTTTGTTTTTTTTTTGGAATAATCTTGGCCATCTAGCTGAGTAGCTGTAGCAGTGGTTTTCCTCATAACGCATGTATGCATTACATTGGAGAAAAAGAAATATTGTACTTTCCTTCTCCTCCTCCTGTCCTATATTCAACATTGGCAATTTCATGCCTGTTTAAAGAATTCTTTGCTGAACAAGTAACCATAGTGATTAGCAATGCGAAGGCGTCCTGATGGACTTCATGTAAACCTGGATGGGTGATTATCTTGCTAAATGATGCCCTCCATTGACCAGGAGAATGGATGGTGCCAGAGACTTGTTCTTTCAAACTAGTGGCTCAGAGAAACAAGTTTTAGTTTCATATCCTGTAACAATAAAAACCATAGTTTACATATGGATGTTGGGCTAATCGTACAGAACACAATCTCACATTAATTGGCTGTCTATAATTCTTGATTTCAGTTGAGAGAACAATTTAGACTGTGTATATTTGGGGCTCTGTATAGCTTGAACATTAGCCTTTTTGAGATAAGAGATTAAATTGCCTCAGGCAGTTTTGTTCTGAACCAGTTTTCCCAGGAGCCCTGCCTGCCATTCCCAGTTAATCCACTGGTGCTAGTAGATAAGCCCTTGGTGCTTGGAGTTCTTTGGGGAAATCCCAGTGTGCCCCTCCAAGGGTTAAGAAAAACCAAATCACGTGCAAACAATATGTAATGTGTGACTTGCAGATGGGGCTCCTGGCTCTGTGCCAAGATTCATCCATGAATCTTTTATTGATATCCTTTGGCTTAATCTGGAATGCTGTTAGCACTGTTGACACTACCAACTTGTTTTAAAAACCCATAGTATTTGATTCTAACTATGTAGAACAAGTATAACTCACAAGGAGATTTAGGGTCAAATGGGACCATTTTTTTGCAATTGTTTGCTGTTTGTTTACACCTCAGAGTCTCAGCACTTATAATCCCTTGGTTAGCCTCTCTAATGCATCTAAACCCTACTGCTGTTGTTTGCTTTTAATTATGATCTTTGACAACATCCCAAATAGTCTTTGGGTTTGGGTATTCATACTGCGTCACTTATGACCAAACTGTTTAGTTCCCTATTCTTATAAGTTTTTATAAGAATTAGAAGGACAATATCCTAAATCTAGAGTTTGAGATGTGTCTGCTGTCACTATGTCTTTGCAGAGGAGAAGTCTGTGAAACTATGGTCTGGTAAAGGCCAGTGCAAAAATGTCACATCACCTTGCTGTTGTACATCCTTAGCAGTGGACCTTAGGCAGTTTTTTTTTGTTTTGTTTTTTTGTTTTTCATTTTTATTGAGATTGTTCAGATACCATACAATTATCCAAAGATCCAAAGTGTACAATCACTTGCCCCTGGGTACCCTCATACAGCTGTGCATCCATCACACTTAATTTTTGTTTAATTTTTAGAAACTTTTCATTACTCCAGACAAGAAATAAAGTGAAAGATGAAAAAAGAAAAAAAGAAAAGGAAACTCTAATCCTCCGCTATCCCTAACCAACCCTCCTCAATTGTTGACTCGTAGTATTGGTATAGTACATTTGTTACTGTTTATGAAAAAATGTTGAAATACTACTAACTGTAGTATATAGTTTGTAATAGGTATATAGTTCTTCCCTATATGCCCCTCTATTATTAACTTCTAATTGTATTGTCATACATTTGTTCTGGTTCATGAAGTGATTTCTAGTATTTGTACAGTTGATCATGGACATTGCCCACCATAGGATTCAGTTTTATACATTCCCATCTTTTGACCTCCAACTTTCCTTCTGGTGACATATATGACTCTGAGCTTCCCCTTTCCACCTCATTCACACACCATTTGGCGCTGTTAGTTATTCTCACATCTTGCTACCAGCACCCCCGTTCATTTCCAAACATTTAAGTTCATCCTAATTGAACATTCTTAGGCAGTTTTTAAATGGGAGATTTCTGCCAATTATTAGAAGGATTTCCTAGAGGGTGTAGCTTCAAATCTACGTATATTCGTTTACAAATAAAAGCCGATACTTGAGGTATCTTTGACTTGCCTAAGATCTCCCAGCTAGCTAATAGCAAAGCAGGTTTCTTCCTTTTATTTTGAAATATTTGACTTCGATGATCAGCTTTTGGGTGTGCTTATTTTAATGTAAAAAACTTCCAAAAATGCAACGACATTAAGATAAAGAGAAATCATATACAGTCCACTGTCCTACGTGGCAGTTCCGTACAATAGAAAGATAATGTAGGCCTCATACATAATTTTAAATTTTCTGGTAGGTGCATTACAAAAAGTGGAAACCGGTAAAATTAATTTGGTAATATATTTTATGTGACCAAATATACTCTGAATATTACCATTTATCATATAATTAATATAAAAATATTTATGTGATATTGTATCTTATTTTTTCATACTTAGCTTCTAAAATCCTCTAGGTATTTTTTCTTATGACACAACTCAGTTTGAACTAGCCACATTCCAAGTGCTCAGTAGTCACATGTGGCTACTGCCAACATGCATACATATTATCACCTAGCTGCATTTTTATGGTATGCTCAATTTATGCTTTTTAAGTAATATATACATTTTTCTTTTTTTCACAGTCATAATTTTTATAGGTACCTGCACCTGGAATATATCTAGGTCATTTCTGAGTTTTCACTGCAGGAAACATCCTAGAGGTTTTGTTTTCTGTCAAGTTATTTCCTCAGGATAGATTTGCTGGAGTTGATCAGAGGGTATGAACATAGTGCCAAGTTGCTTTCCTGAAGGATTGTTCCGATTTACAGTACCGTCTGCATGGTCTAATTCTTAATAGGTTCACCATAGCCTGGCAGACAGATCACCCTTGGTCTTCTTCCATGTCAATATCAGCTCCTCTTTACTTCTTTTTTTGTTAGTTTTCTTTTCCATTGCAGTAGGAATGTGTACACATTACAGAAAATTTGGAAGATTCAGAAAACTATATTCTACTTTCTTTAATCTTTTCAGAAAGCTGCTGTAGGTTATATTATGGTTTTTCCATGACATATAGTTTTCCCATGTCTTGTCTGCAGACAAATAAGAGGGGATGGTAATATCACAAGGGTAAAATTCACCTTTTCTGTTCAGCTCATACTTAATAATTTGAGGTCATCTGTGTCTGGCATAGCTGGTGGAATTCATTCATTAGTTGCTAAAACGCTCCTGGTTAAGAAGTGTTGGATGAATTTCCATTTAGGTGTAGCTGCGCTTATATCTTATGCTTATGTAAGTCATGCTTATATTTTTAGTCATGAAAATAATGTAAATGTTGATAAAATAGAACATTATTGTTATTAGGAACATGTCCTCTTTCAGTCACTGGGATATAGCATGGAAAATCCTGAAATACTGATATGACCTAAGCATTCTAAATCACACTAAAAAAGTCAGCGTTCTGTAGTACATAGTGACTTGAGAAATTCAGCATTGCAGAGAGTTTGGAGTTGTGAATAGCATGTTTATTAAGAAGTGTGTTTTCATGTTTTTTTTTTCAGTCTGTAATGATGACTATCTTTCAATATATCCTGTAATATGAAATGTTCCAATGACAGACTTGTCATAATGCTTTATTATTTTTACTTAAGTAGTGTATAATGAATGCTAATATGGAGAAGTTAATTGCTGCTATTTTTAATTTATCTTGGAATGATTCTGAATATAAATTATATGGTAATCTTTGATTTTTTTTTTTTTTTTTTTTAAATCTCCTGAAACCAGCAGATTAAAGCACGGTTACAACGTAAGAGCCGGCATCAGGGTGACTTCAGTTATGAACGTCAGGAAACATTGACTATCAACTCAGCAAGGGTTAATGATTCTGGAGTATACATGTGTTATGCCAATAATACTTTTGGATCAGCAAATGTCACAACAACCTTGAAAGTAATAGGTAAATATCTCTATGGGAATGTATAAATTACTGGCACTGGTGAAAGAAAAAATTACTAGATAGTTTCCTTTTTACATAAATGGCATGTTGTAAAGATTCTTAGAATTTTATTATCACCGAATGAATGAATGAAGATGTTCATTGTAGCCTCTTCCAAGAGCCCAGAAGCAAATTATACCAATTTAATAGAAAGAAGTGGAAAGCTGTAACTGTAGTTGTTCAAACCTGTCATTCTCTGTGCTACCCACTCTCCCCTCTTCACCCAGCAGAAGTTGAGCTTTTTCAAAAATTCTAGTCCTTGCTGAACGACACAAGTTTTGAAATGAATGAGGATGCATAGAGCCTGAAGAATTTCTCTGAGTCCTCTTGTCATGTCCTTAACGCCTTTTGATTTATTGTTTTGCCATCCATTGACTTTAGTTCATTTGCAGCAGGAAGGACTGAAGTGGGCTTCTCCTCCCCACTCCCCTACACACACACCCTTTCCTCCAACCTTAAGGCTCATAGCATAATCCTTCAGGAAGGAGGCCCACTGGGGCATGGGTCATTGGTTCCACAGAGCATAAACTGGAACATGGCAATCTGTATGCTCTTAATCCCATCATGACCATATCTGGTATGCACAGTTGGTTTAGCCTTGTCTTCCCTACTCTTGAAATCTCACTGGATATTCATTTTGCAAGCATCTACTGAAAAGAGAGCAGAGTTTAGCAGGGTACTTGATATTTTTGATTTACTGAAAATAACAATTTTTGAATTAATTCCTACACCTTTTAGTCTTTTGAGCATTGTGGAAATTTAACCTATTTTCCTGTCTTTTTAATGCAAGCATATTATTATTGCTTGACTTTGATTAAATACTTGTAGGGTCATGCAGTTCTTCATCATGAGGAATAATAAGATGATACAATATTTGTTTTCATTTCTCTTTTCCCCCATCCAATCTAGCTTCCCCCCAAATTTTTCAGTAATTTATGTAGCAATGTTAGAAGTCTATTGCTTATCCCACAATAATGTTGTAATTTTGGCATTTCTGCCCATATTGTAATGGAAAGTATTTCATCAGGCTGAACACAGAAGACATTTTACTGACAATTATATAGAGTCAACATACAGAAGCGTACTACTTTGTCCTTAAATGTGAATGTGAACCATTTATTAATTTGAATAGAAGGCTATGCTTTTGAAATATTAAACTCCATGAGCGCTAATTTGCTAAGTTGATTAGGGAGCATGTTGATATATCAGCTTCAGCTCCAGAAAGCAATTAGTAAGGATGGTCTGAGCATATTGTATGTCATCAGATTTTTAAAATCCATTCATCTATTTCCAAGAATATAACTGTATAACTGGAAAGACTGTAACAGTGAAACCTGAATCTGGTTGTGTATTGTTTAGGGAGTGGGTTCGTGTGGGACAAGAACAGGAAGAGACAAAGAGTGAAGTAATTTCTTTAGGGGCTGAGAGTAGGATTTAGATACAACAGGGGGTGGTAGAGAGAACAGAGCTTTGGGATCACACCAACCTGGTTTTGACTTGGGGCTCTGCCACTTAACTTTCTAATGCATCCTCCTTTAACTTCTGAGGAACACAGCTCTTCAGGCTGTGGAAAGGAGAAAAGGCAATAGATTCCTTAAAAGGGTCTGGAATCGAGTTTGCACTTGATAAAATGTTAATGCTTCATCAATTTCTTAATGTAGAAGTGTTTGAAAAATCATATGTTTTTATAACAACCGGGTAGACTTCTTATGATTCTAATAATTCTTTCACTTCATGAATTTGAAGCTCTATTCCACTTTAGGGCATAGAACTATATTGAGCAAATTAGACTACAGAAAACTCATGAGGATCTTAAGACAAGTATTTTTTATATGGTGATTGTGAAAGAAGTAATTTCAATGCAAATACTGTTGTCTGAAATATTTGAATATTTTGTCTAGTGTCTGAATTGATGACCTTGAGAACCTGGGCATCTAATGTAGCTTTCAAATAAAACATTCCCTCAAAATAAACCTTAATTAGTTTAAACAATGGGCAGGAGATATCATTTATGATTCAAGTGTTAAAGTAAGGTGGTGGTTTCCGTCTCCTTCCAATTTGTTTGGATGATTTTTTTTTCACTTGAAAAAATCATTTTTTAATTGGTACATTGGACAGTTTTATCATGAATCTGTTGGACACCAACAGCAGTAAAAACTGTAGTGACCATCTCACTAGGTATATTTAACCAGATAGCACTACAGATAATAAATAATAATTTTAAACTTTATAATTAACTTTAAATATGGAAAAAATAAATAGAAGAATAAAATGAAAGCTCTCTCATAATCCCACTAATTTGCTGTAACTAAACATTTTTAGGATTTTAATAAATTGCTTATATTTTTGGATGCAACGGTAAATTATACATACAATTTTATTTTCTCTCTCTGTATTTCTCTATCTCTGTGTTTTTAAACTCAAAAGTATGTAGAGGCTCAAGGGCCTGGTATAGTAAGAAGAGGCAGCCTGGGCTTCTCACAGACCTGTTTTCAAATCTGGGCTATGCCATGGGGCTGCTAGCTGTATGGCTTTCTAGACCTTGATTTTTTTCATCTATTGATAAGGAGTTATAAGATTTATCTCTCAATATTGTTATAAGATTAGATGTTTGCTATAATTATTAGATAAAATAATGTATGGTAAAGTATTTAGGCCAGGTCTTTGGCATATGGTAAGCATTACAAAAATGATGGCTGTAAAAATATTATCAACAATTATTTTATTACTCTTTTTATCAAGCTCTTTCTTTACTTTTTATTTTATTACCATTTCTAAAGACTGTATAATATTCTACTGAGTGGATAGACCATTATTTATTTATTTAACCAGATCTCTGTTGTCTCATTTTTAAATTATTATAACCAGTGTAGAACACTTCTTTTTGTGTGTACCTTGCCCATACCATTAAGATGAGTTCTCAAATGGAAATTTAGGAATCAATAGAATATATAATTTTTAAAATTCTATATTGTTAAATGCTTTCTAAAAGAGTTATGTCAATTTATAGTTTGTAATTCAGCATACTGCTTTTACCACACCTGCAAAATCATTGTTTCTTTCAGTTCAATTCAGCAGTTGTGAGAAGTGATAGCTTGTTTTAATTTAATCACTATTGTAGTTGGATACTTTCCCATCTTTATTTTCTTTTCTTTTTCCTGTTACCTTAATTAATTGAATTTATAGACATTTTTAAATTGTTTGTTTTCAAATTTGTATCTTATAATTTTTCTTCTGTTTCTTCTATAATGTCTAAAAAACTGCTCCTCTGCAGAGACTTGATAGGAGTCAATTCTATTATTTAGTTAAAATCATGGTTTGATTGTTAAAATGCTGTCTTTGATTCATCATCTGTGTTATATGATGTTAAAAGAAGATAAGTTTATTTCTCTCAGACTACTAAATGGCATTCTTTTAAGGTTTTTATGGATCCTTAGAATTCCTTTTCCCTTTTATTGATGGCTTATTCTTACCACATATACATATTGGGTCTGGATATGGACTACTTAGTCCACATATTTTTTAATGTAATAAAAATCAAGACTAGTGGTTCTGGAAGAATTTTAAGAGGCTGCTAGATTGTTAAGAGAGCTGCTTAGGAGACAGAGATGGGAGACTAATATTCCAAGTGTGTGGCCTTCCTATCTTCATGACAGTGATTCTACAAGAGCAAAATCAAATGTAAAATGGTCAGTTAAACTTCTCTTACCTTTATTGTCTGTCTTTCTTATTCTTTTATAATTAGCTAAAGGATTCATTAATATCTTCCCCACGATGAATACTACAATATTTGTAAATGATGGAGAAAATTTAGATTTAATTGTTGAATATGAGGCTTACCCCAAACCTGAACACCAGCAGTGGATATATATGAACAGAACTTCCACTGATAAATGGGAGGAATATCCCAAATCTGAGAATGAGAGTAATATCAGGTAAGAAAAGGGCCAACTGTGGAACTGTAACCCATGATATTTTTTGAAATTTGCTTTCTAACTAATTGCACTTGGAAAGTTATCACCTCTGTGATATTCCACAATAAAAAAAAAATGATTAAAAAAAAGAAAAGGGCCTTACAGTGGGGCGTGCACATTTTTTCCCTTCTTCCTCTTGGCTTAACAGATCCCATCTGTGTGACCTGCAGATACACGAGAGACCTCCTGGCATCGAAGGAAGTTCCAGAGTGTTTCCTGAGCACCATCCCACGTCATCTATTTTGCTGTGTGTTTAGAGCACACACACAAAAATCTGTGTCTCAGTTTTCTAATTTATAAAATGGAGGATAGTTCTTTCCCAGAGTTCTGACAATAGTTTAACTCGGTGCCTGCCATATACTGACTCTCTTTTCAGAGAATGATTTATGATGTCAAAGAGGAAAGTTAGTACCTTTACTCATTTTTTTAAGAAAACAAAGAGTCATTAGCAAGCTTTGAGCCAGGCAGTGAACCCAAGTTCTTTTGTGTAAGACGTCTCATTCAGTCCATAAACATTTATGATTAAAAATAGCGAACATTTTATATACATGGTATGTCTTTTCTTTTTTTCTGTCAGGCAGTGTTCTAGGTACCTTACGTATTACTCATTAAATGTTAGTCCTCACACAACCGTATATGATAGATACTCATTTCTCCCATTTTTATAGAAGAGGAAACTGAGGCACAGAGGGGTTAAGTAACTTGACCAAGATCAAAGGGCTAATAAGGGGTAGAGCGCTTGGATGGCATTTGTATATTTTTCCAGTCAGGATGGTTAGGCTGTTGGCTGTTGTAAGAATATTGTAGAGACGATAGTGTCCTGGACCAAGAACTAAGGGTCGGAGGGAAGAGGATGGATTTGGGAGACATGAGGGATGCCTCCTTAATAACACCTGGTGAGTGAAGGGTGGGCGAGACAGGGAGGAGCTGAGGATGCCTCCGAGGAGTCTGGCTTCCTCCACCAGGCTGGATGGTGAGTTGGCAGTGCCATTGGCTGAGAAGGTGGAGGAAGAGGCTGACAGGAAGGAGGGTGAGGAAAGAAGATGAGTTTCAGTGTGAGGTTTGTTGAATTTGAGATTGACTGGAGGATCTCTAGGTGATGATGTTCAGATAGGACATCAATTTGTGGCTAGTCTTCCTAACAGCTCATCTTAGGTGAGCTTCCCTAGAAGCAGAGCCTGAGACAGGGATTCATGTCCATGGGTGAGAGCGAAACCTGTCAGGGAGTGGCGGAAGCAAGATGGTGAAGGGAAAGGAACAGAACTAGGGGAGCTCTGGAGCTGGGCTTTGGTCACATATTGGCTGTGGACCTGGCCCCAGTAAATAAACTTCCAAATGGTCCATTTACCTAAGGGAGAGCCTTGAGGGAAGGTTCCAAGTGTGAGCTATTAGCAGCTGGTGGGGGCGGGAGAGGGGTAGGCAATGAGGGCACAAAATCAGCTCCTGTATTTGTGGCTGATACTAGACTAGAGGTGAAGATATGAAAGTTGAGCAAATAGCGAATAATTGAGTGCACGAGAATAGATTGCCCAAGGAGCTTGTGCAGTGGGAGCAGCATCTTGGCAAGACTCCATTTTTATATCACGGGCTGCCCAGGATCATGTCAGTAAACTTCCCTGAGGGTTGAACCATGCTCAGTCTGCATAGCCATATCGGGCAGCCCTGCAGTAAAGCAGAAGCTTGAGTCCCAAATTTGGCAGAGGAGACTGAGAAGTAGCAGTGGAGGTAGGAGAAAAGCCAGGAGATGGTGGTTTCATGGAAACCAAGAAAGAAAGAGTTGCAAGAAGGAAGGTGAGGGCAACAACATTGGTATCTTGCTGAGGGGAATGGAGTTCAGGACATTGGTGAGAGGAAGTTTGAATGAGGAACTGTGGGGGACTGAGGAGCCAGTGGCCATGATGAGGGAAGGGCAGACAGCCTGCAGTCTCTGGGATTGCTTTTATACTTAGACAGCCTTTCCCCTCTCTGTGTTCCCACAGGAGAGGCATTTCACCCAGATTTATTTTATTTTATTGTGTATATATATTTATATATCATACATGTATGCATAGATACACACCCATCTATATATGTATTTGCTAATGTGGATTTTGCCAATACTGTATTAAGTGAGTCATGTTTCCTCAAACAGACCTGCACTCCGAGGCAGGCCTTCCTAGGTGATTGATTTATTGTCCTTTCTTTGTAGATATATAAGTGAGCTGCATTTGACCAGATTAAAAGGCACTGAAGGAGGCACTTACACGTTTCTGGTGTCCAATTCTGATGTCAATTCTTCTGTAACATTTAATGTTTATGTGAACAGTAAGTAAAACGAATGTCTCTTTATCTTTTTATTTTCTATTATCTTAAGTTGTGGCTAGTGTTCCTAACAGCTGCAGAACCGAGATGCGTTGTGTACTATGTAAATAGTGTTTCATGATAATTTTGACCTTAGCAAAGACCTCGTGGTTTGGTGGTTAGAAGAGTGTGTAAGAGAACCAATTGCTTGGCCTACATTTCACCAACCATATGTATGACCTTGTACAAGTCGCTCACATTCTGAGTGCAACCTGTCAAGTAAACAGAGGAGCCTTAAAAGTTAAAAATAACACTTGTTTGAGGGGAAATGTATTATTGATTGCTGAAATGGGGAACCAGAGGTTGAATAGGAGCTGGATTATGGTGTTAGGTAAGAAAGAGATGCTGTCGAGCTTCGGCATGATCTTTGTTACCAAGCTTTCTTTTTCTGGGTTGTGATATTATTTGTGTTTAAATTTTTCTCCCACTAAGTTGAATGTGATATTGATCCAGCCCAGCTGGTCATGACTGAGTACCATGTGGCTACTGTGGGAGAAAGTAGCAGGAGGTTTAGGATGGGAGGAGGGCTGTGGATGTGGGAACCCAAACACCCGAGTCCTGCCCTTCTATGGCCCCCCACGACGTCCTTGAGAAATGCCTCTGCATGGAGGTTGAGGTCCAGGGAACACGATCACCAGCTGGGGCTTTCGCCAACTGCAAGGCTTCCTCCTTGCTCTGCCCTGGTCCTGTCTGGATTTCCAGGGAAGGGAGGGAAGGTGCCTGCCACATCATCCCAGCCGGAGGAAGGGAGGCCTCCACAGACATGGCATTCCAAGGGAGCAGCCCAATAAATGACCCTCGGAATCAGCCGTCCTGGTATGTGGGGGTGAGACCTCCCAGCACGTTGCCTGGAGACCAACTTGCAAACTCTGCTGAGTGCTCTACATGCGCTGGGATTTGGGATAGGGGTCCTAAGAGCACAAAGCATGGGAGCCAATTCCATGCCCTGTAGGAGCTTACTTGCAGTATGAAAGTGATTTTACATAATTACTTTATTTGATGCTGCAGCTCAGCAAGTATGGGGGTGGGTAGCATAACCACTTTATAAATGAAGAAATGAAACAGCTAGTAAGTGGTGGTCTGGAGAGGTTGTTTTGTTTTGTTTTGTTTTAATTGTGGTAACCTGTATGTAACAAAATTTGTCACTTTAACCAGTTTTAAGTGTATAATTCAGTGGCATTAATTACTTTTACAATGTTGTGCTACCATCACTACCTTCCATTACTAAAACTTTTTCATCACCTAAAACAGAAACTTTTTTATCCTTTAAGCAGTAACTCCCCATTCCCTTCTCCCCAGCTTCTGGTAACCTCTAATATACTTTCTGTCTCTGAATTTGTTTATTCCAGATATTTCATGCAAGTGAAATCATACAGTATTTGTCTGGACAGGTTTTTTGTTTTTCCTCACTACAATCTTATTTTTATTTGAGAAAATGTATATCTACAAAGAGGTATACATTTACTATTTGATTATGAGAGTTTTATATTCTGTATGTCTTAGTATTTTCTAATTTTTTTCACACTGGACATGTCATTGTTTACATTGAAAGAAAAACATATTTTAAGTCTTAATAGTATTTGCTTTTATGCACAGAAAAAAAATCTGATAATAGTAGTTATTTCTTCATATGAAGATTTTTCTTTTTTTTACTTCTATTTGTATGTTCTAAATTTCATACAGTAAGCACATACTAATTTTGTAATTAGAAACAAAGTAAACAGAAGTTATTTCAAACATAAATCCCAGATTTCAACAAGCTACTAGGTGCCTACAAATAATTGGATCCATTAAAATATATATTTCTAACTTGAGTTGCTCAGTCCATTATAACTCTTAGACAATGATTTATGATCTCTTGTTAATGCCCAGTTAATGTAAGCTTGTCTTCAAATATTATTTTTTTTTTTTGCCTTTTTTTTTTTTTTTTTTTCTTTTTTGTCCCCGTTTTTCTACTCATCCATCCATACACTGGACAAAGGGGAGTGTGGTCCATATGGCTTTCCCAGTCACATTGTCACCCCTCATAAGCCCCATTCAGATATTCTTCAGTCATCTCATCACACCTCTCCAACCAAGCTGAAGAATCACTTCTTATTTTGATGTAAAAATGGATGTCATCCAGTGTGTCCTCAATTTTTCCTTCCCTCCTCAAAAATCTCTGCAAGTTAGGTTTTCTCTCTTTCTTAGCTTCTGTCAAGAATGATATGTATTTTTTTGCAATTTTTTGAAAATGAATTCAAGAATTTCACTTTTTTTATTTCACATTGTGCTCTTCCTACCAAAATTAAGGAGATAATACAGGAAGGAAATAAGGATTGTGGTACATTAAATTATGTACCCCAATTTAGACATGTTCTTAATCTTAATCCACATTCCCTGTGGTGTGAACCGACTGTAACTAGGGCCTCAAAGATTTATTTTTCATGAGGTCGGATTTTAATCCTGATTATTGGAGTCCTTGTAAGCAGAAGAAATTCAGACACAGAGGTGGAAAGCCAGGGAGAGGAACTCGAAGGAAAAAGCCAATGGAACCTGACAAAGGAGGCCAAGCTGCTGGGACATTCTGCAGCCAGTCGCCAGGCATTGTTATCTTTCGCTCTTCCATCCACCCTGGATGTTACTTTTCCCACTTCTTCCTGAAGACCAGCTGCTGGCGATCTGACTCGTCTGCCACATAGTCTCTCCCTCCTCTTCTGGGTTTCATTGCTTTCAGCTTCTTGCTTCTGTGGCGTTGTCCTGGACAGGTTTTTGATTGTTAATCTAGAGTCCTTTCACTAAACCAGCATTTCCAAAATCTTGTTTCCTGAATAAGATGCTGATATGTGTTTAGCAGCTAATAGGTGCACAGCTGCACAGGTAAACGTGTTTCTTTATTACAACCTTCGCAGATTCTTCAGTGTGCTGATGTACATACCTCTTGCCTCCCCAGGAGGGCGTCATAGGATGGGGCACATATCCCAAACTTGTTTAACTATGGCGTTCTCCTTTTCCAAGGGACACGTGTTATTATCTCAGTTCCTCAGGACAGTTTTGATTGTATGGTACCTCATTGGCCTTTGGTTCACGTCTCTAGACTAATTATGATTTTAATCAGAGGAGCTTGGTGTATTACACATAGGCAAAATTATGTGCTTTTGAAAATCTCAATATTCAAATGATTTAAGAAATGATTGTAGGTAAATCAATATCCTCGCAAACCTAATATACTTATTGTTCATACAAAGCCTTTGGGTGCTCTAGGATGCTCTAGGACAGTGCTTCTCAAACTGTCTATAGGGTAAAGGACCAGTTTTTTCTTTTTAATTCCCAATTCATTGTGGCTCATACTTGTAAAATATAGTAAAAGCAAATTATTAGAAAAGTGAAATGAAAGTAGCAGATACATGAAGTATGAGCCTGAATTCTTTGTTGTTTTTTTAACAGTTTTATTCACACATCATGTAATCCATCCAAAGTGTACAACCAGTGGCTCTCGATGTAATCATAGAGTTGTGCATTCATCACCACAATCAATTTGAGAACATTCTCATTGTTCCCAAAAGAAAAATCCTATACCCCTTACTCCCACCTATTACTGACCCTTGGATTGGTATGGTACCCGTGTTACAGTTGATGAAAGAATATTACAATATTACTGTTAACTAAGTCCATAGTTTGCATTAGGTGTATCTTTTTCCCATATACCACCTGTCCTGGTTTGCTAATGCTGCTGTTATGCAAAATACCAGAAATGGATTGGTTTTATAGAGGGAGTTTTTTTTGGTTACAAATTTACAATCTGAAAGCCATGAAAATGTCCAGATTAAGGCATCAACACAAGTATACCTTCACTGAAGGAAGGCCAATGGCATCTGGAAAATCTCTGTTAGCTGGGAAGGCATGTGGCTGGTGTCTGCTGATCCCAGGTTGTCTTCCAGCTCCACTTTCAGCTCCTGTACTTTCTTCAAAATGTTGCTGTTGGAGTGTTTTGTCCTCTCTTAGCTTCTCCAGAGCAGACACTGGGCTAGCATCTCCAAAGTGTCAGCAAAAGTCTCCTTTCATCAGCCATCTCCAAAATGTCTCTCTCAACTGCTGTCCAAAATGTCACTCTTAGCAGCTCTGAGGTCCTTCTGTTTGTGAGCTCTTTTATAGGACTCCAATCAAGACCCACCCTGAATGAGCGGGGTCCATATCTCCATGGAAATAATCCAATCAAATGTGTCACTCACATTCCAGTGGAAACATTCAATCAAAGGATTCCAACCTAATCAACACTAATATGCTTTACCCCACAAGATTGCATTAAAGAATGTGGCGTTTTGGGGGACATAATTCATCCAAACTGGCACATCACCATATTATTAACATCTTGTAATAGTGATGTATACTTGTTCTAGTTCGTGGAAGAGTATTCTTATATTTGTACTATTAACCACCTTCATTGTCCACACCTGGGTTCACTATGTTATACAGTCTCATGTTTTATCCTCTAGCTTTCCTTCTAGTGACATGCACAACCCTAAACTCCCCCTTTCAACCACAATCACACCCATAATTCAGCGTTGTTAATTAAACTCACAATAATGTGCTACCGTCACCTCTATCCATTTCCAGACATTTACCATCAAACATATTAAAAATTCTGCACATATTAAGCATCAGTTCCTCATTTGCTACCCTCATTCTATCTCCTAAAAATATGGAACGATTCATGAATTTATGTGTCTTCCTTGCACAGGGACCATGCTAATTTTCTCTGTATCGTTCCAATTCTTAGAATATATGCTGCCAAAGTGAGCACCCAGTTTCTTTTAATATTAGATTCAACAGATATATAAAGTTATTCTGTCCCATTACTCTCAGTTCCTAAATGCTTATTCTCAGTTTCTGAACTTCTCATGGATTCACATCATGGATGCGTCCCCCTCCACAGACTTTGTGTTGAGATACTCAGCTGTAGCTGCCTTGTGTATGTCTCTCTTTTCTTGGCCTCGAGGCCAAGGGACATTCAGATCTGTCTCTTCTCCCCGTTTGCATGTCTCCATTTGCCAGTGTGTGTTTGTCGGTTGGTCATGAGTCAGTGACCTCAGAAAGGCCTCTCTGAAGTAACCCTTACTTTTCTTCAAGTGGCAAAATCGCTATGATTTTACTTGCCAGTCTTCATTTGGCATCCAGCAAGATCAGTTTTAATCACCTCTGCTGGTGAACTCATGCAAACTCATGCCTGTTTGAAATTGGATAGGAAATCGAGTTAACCTTCCAGAATGATCCCTTGTTGGCTTCCCTGTTTGTGCAGGAGGTCTTTTCTGGGTTGCCAGGACCCAACCAGCATTTCTAGAACTCCTGCTGCATGGCACTGGGGATACAAATGAGGATAAAGTAGATCCTGCCCTCAGGTAAAGCTCTTCAGGAAGTCTCTTCATTGACTAAGTTGATGTCAGTTTGTTACAAACACTAAACTGACTGAAAGTGTTTGTTTTGCTTGGCTAATACATTGGATTTCTTGATTGCCAAATGCTTTGACAAAGGTAGCATTTTTGTGTGAACTTAAAACATCCGCCTTCCTTTTGTGTGAAGTATGTTTCACTTGCTCTTTACAGATATAGTTAGCTAGTTTGTTGTGTTGATTTTTTTAAAAAATTGAACCAAATTTTAGCTAATACTATTATGGGAAAGTTGTTTTAGGTCAGATTTTAAAATCAAAAGCTTAAATATTTGAAAATTAAAAGTTAGAGCCGTTGTGTCTATTTTGCCAAATGCATATGTAGATTTAGTGTATGCTTTATTCTATAAATAAGCTTAGCCCCAAAGATGAAAGGAAATTGTGCTTTGCAAGAATTGGAATTAATAAAAATCAGAATGTATAGTATTGCCGCAAAATTTCAGGCTACTTTTACTTAGTGACGATGATGTGTAATTGCTTGATAGATTGAGCTGCAGGAAAGGCTAGTGAAAAATCCTTGATTTTGAAGGGTTAGATTTTTGGTGGCTGAAAAATCCATTTGTTTTGAAATTTCCACGTGTAGATTTATTGTGTATTTTGAGTGTGTGTATACGTTTTAATTGCTTAGGTGGGTATGTGGCTTTAAAAAAATTACTGTACTCTAACAGTTTGTGTTAACAGAACAATTAAATATGTAACATGGTAGGTTTGAAAATACTTTTAACCTCTTTAACCAAGCCATGATTTACATGGGTCTGTTAAATTGTTCCATGATATTCAAGGAGGTTTGTGATGCCAAGAGCTGTTCCTATTTGCCATCTTTGAGCAGAACTCTAGTGGAAGTTTTCGTTCAAAACAAAACCGAAAGCAGTGATTCTTTGCTCTGAATTCGCTTTATTGAGATTACTCTTGGAATTGCTGATCCAAAATGTACGTAGAAATCAGACTCTTAGTTCTAAAAAGTTTGATATCCCTGTAGCAATGGTGATTTTTCCCTTGCAGATCAAAATTGGGGTATTGTGATATTTATATAGAAACACATGGTCTCTGGTTACAATAACTGCCAAACAATAAGGCTTTTAACCAGGTCTAGGACAAATAAAAGGCCAAATGTGCCTTTTAACCATAATTTATCCACCTGTTTTTTGTTGGTTGTTGGTTGTTTTCTTTTCCATCTTATATCTCTTGAATAAATATCAATGATAATCAGTAAATTAAATGTTTTGGAAAGTTATTTTGACTTATAATTTCAAATATCCCAGTGAATCCTGAAGTAATTTACATAATTGTGGAAAGAAGTTATGATTGATATGATAAACTGCTGCTTTCAATCCTCTGGAATGACTTTAAGAGATCAGTTACCTGAAAATGACACTTCCAAACTTGATCTGATAGCATTTTCCAGACCAGTATTACAAATTTTAAATATGTGCTAAATGATATTTAGGGGCCATAAATAGATCTCTCCAATCTTAAAGGTGCATCCTTCAATGAGGAACCTAGCGGTTCGGGCTGCATGGGAGCAATGGTAGGAACGAAGGCAGGCAGGGGTGCCGTAAGGCATTGAAAATTAAAGGGCTCATGGTTTGTCCTCGGGCTTATACAGAACACAGTCATGTTAAGCTGGAGTGGGTACCAAAATGACTGCTGAACTGTACCAAATTAACTCTCAGATGTCATCAGTTTCACTCCATTTATGGTAGGGTGTTAACAGGGGGTTGAGGAACAATTTAAGGAAATGTTAACTAATGTATTATTTCTGAATCACTGCATCGGTATAATTAACTTCCTGTCTGCTGTTAGTGCTTATTTCTAGATCATACAGTATATTGAAATGAACCAAAATTAAGAAATCACCCAGAATGAAGTCTCTTGATGAGAAAATTTCCCTTTGACCACACTCACATGGGTGGGCTATCTTGTATGTATTTTTGGTTCATAGTTAAATTCAGTTCTGGATGGCTACATTGATTCTAGGGCAAAGCCACTCTAAGTGCAACCTCCTTCCTGCAAGGTGGAGCATTTGCCAGAGGTGAGGCAGACCTGTCAAGCCGGCTGTGCGGATGGCATGGGACTGCCTGTCCCCGCCAGGGTCACCCACCTGGCTGGACGAGTCAGTGACCGTTATCCAGACCTTAGTGTTGCTGTGTGCAGTGCCTTTCCAGAAGATCCTCAAGAAATGACAGCAGAGTCACTAGAACTTTGCCTTTTTGGAAGGTGGAGAAGCCTGTTGGACTTCTATTTCCATTTTTAAAAGATGGTAGGACCCTCCAGTCAAACACTCGTGTTTTCAAACCGCACTTGTGTTAGTGGCTAAAATATTTTAAGACTTGTTGCTAACATACTGACTTACTGATTTTGCTTGAGAGGCTTGGCCTTTTAGAATTTTTAAATTTATTTTCTTTTTTTTGTAATTAGGTGGTTTCTACTAAAGGGACACCTATATTAAATTACTGGAATTCTTGAAACATTAAGTAAAGCTAGTACTGAATGGAACTCCTTTCTGGTTTATGTACTTGCTTGAGAGCTTGCTATAAGGCTACCACAACAACCAGAATATAGTTTGGTTTGTGCAAAATTTGTGCACACATTTTAAAATTGAAACAGTTTTTTCTTATTTTTTGCCAAGGATAGGAAAACTAGGAGATGTAAAGATAAAAAATTAAAAATCAAGTTTTTAAGTTCCCTTTTTAAGTTTATTTACATTTTGTAGATTACCATTGCTGATATATTCCTTGGTATATATATTCTTCCAGATGATTCTTTAAAACTTTTTTTAACCAAAAATCATATCATTGTTTCATAATCTGTTTTTTTGGTGCTAAACAATGAGTGCATTTTGAACATCTTTCCATGTCATAAAATATTCTTCTACAACATCATTTTAGTATTTCATTGCATGGATATTGCAAAATTTCTTTAACCCATCCATGTCTGATGCAATTTTGAGAAATCGAGGAGTTTGAGGTGGGACTCTAAAACGATGTAACTGAGTTTTAAAAGAAACTCATCAGACGGTTATACTCAAGTTCATAATTATCTTGTTTAATTTCATATGACTGACCCTGCCTAAGTGCCTGGAAAATGGTAAGGTTATAATCCATCATTATCATGCATCCTTCTATGTCTTGCACCAATAACTGGGAGATGCACTGTGCTAGCTTTTTAGGACAGGAATATTTTTCCAGATCTTCTTGGTGTGGTATCTGATCTATGTAAAAACAGTTGCTTGTCTTTTTACATCAGTCTTTTTATAGGTGATGTGTGTTCAGTTGAGAGATCTGACAGTGTCTGAGCTCTGTTTTTATTTTCTCTTCCTGAACTTGAAATGAGTTTTTGTTCTCAAATTGCTTGGGAGTTATGAGTGTTGTTTTTGACATGACACTTTAATATAATCTCTTTTTCCTTATAAAGAGGATCTCTGTGGATGTGAGAATTACTATAGACATTGGAATTGGAAAAGGAAGACGTGGCAACCTACTTTAAAGTAGGACTAGCTTCTCTTCTAATGTAAAATAATTTAAGAGATGTGGCTTTGAATTTTAAAGGATCTCAGTTTCCCCCTTCAAGTGTTGGTAATATTATTTGACCTTCATATCTCACAAGAAAGTTGGCTGGGTGGGATATGTTGCCAGTTTGGGAGGTCTATTTAAATGCTGAGCCTGATAGAGAACAAGGTAACCTGACTCTATTCTCCAGCCCCCTGTTGCCCCTATTTGTGTGGTCTGGCCAAATTTTAGGTTTATGGTGGGAAAGTGGAGAAGCAGGTTTAGGTATGTCACTGTGTAAAACTTCTGCTAGATTTGACCCTGAACTCTTGGGCATACTTTTCAAAAAATGGCCTGAGTGGTCCCTTTTATATTAGTGGAGCTTCTCTATAAAGATTTCCTTTTCAGTTTTGCTCCTTGTGTTTTTTACATTAAATTAGCCCTCTTCATTTACAAATACATGCAGTGTCACTTGTAATCCAATGGAAATTTAAATAAATTTAAGAATAGGTACATAATTTTTCTGTGTGCTTTGTGTCAATTGCCTTCTCCTCCACTTCTGAATTATGTGGCAAAATGAATTAGAAAAATAACATTTTATTACAAACCTGCACTCCTTGGCAGGAAGCAGAGTGGCATTGTGATATACACACAAATCCCCTAACCCCACCTCCCTCCACCCCCAAACGTAAATTGAGCACAGCGATTCCGACTGAGAAAGGCTTTCTTGAAGTAGCTGCATCATTTTTTGACTTAATCTAGGGATTAGGAGATCTCTTGGATGACTGTTTAGAACAGGGCTTGGCAAAGTACAGCCCGTGGACCAAATCTGGCTGTAGAACATTTTTGTATGGCCTGCAAGCTAAGAATGGTTGTTAACATTTTTAAATGACTGGAGGAAAAAAACAAAGAAGACTATTCCATGGCACATGAAAATAAAATGAAATTCACATTTCAGTGTCTATAAAGTTTTTTTGGAACACAGCCATGCCCATTTGTTTACATATTGTCCATGGCTGCATTTGTGCCACAGTGGCAGAACTGAGTAATTTCAGCAGAGACCATAGGGCAATCAAAGCCAAAATATTTGTGTATATCATTCTTTACAGTAAAAGTTTGTTGACTTCTAGTTTAGAAAATCACCTCATTAAGAGAATGATTTTTTTTTTAATGTGAGAGTTGCTCTATTACAGATAGCTGTAACAATATAGTTCAAGTTTTGTTTCGTTTGCTAAACAAATTTCTATTAAAAGTCTTGGGCCAATTTCTAGATATCTGTAAGAATATATAAAACAATACGTTATCAAAATATCTTCTGGGGGTTTCTAAAAAAAAAACATGATGTTCCTTGTGTAAGTGAAAAAATAACTTACTTTTTACTGCTATTTTAGCTGATTTTGATTCCTTTATTTTACCTTATTATGTATGACAGGAATGTGGGTTTGACCCAGACCCAAACCAGGATAGTGATAAATTGCGGATAAGTGTTGCTGCATATCTATTCAACACCAGCACCCCTCGAATAGTAAACACAGAAATTCATCTTAGTGATTCTTCTTCATTTAATCTTTTATTGTTTGAAGACTTAAGTCTGTGTTCTTTGTCCTGCTGATGATAGATTGTTGGCAAATACGCATTTATATCAGGAGTTGGTGGAGGTGGTTAGCCATGAGAGAAGATCTATACTCGAAAACATTTTCCACACTTAGATGAACGAAAGAAAGATTCACCAGCCCCCCCTCCTCACCCCCACCAGTTATTTGTGTATCTCCTCCCTGTCTCCAGCTCTCGTTATCTGTGCTGTGTTCTTAAAAATTCATTTTGTTCTTGCCTTCCATATGGACCTGATAATGGTGAAAATGAGTATTTTCAAGATCTCAAATCTGTGGGGTAAAATCAGCTAATGGTTAGGATTTTAATTTCATAAGTAATAAATTCTCAGAGTTACAAGTGCTCTGAAATCTGCCTAACAGCTAATGAGTGGTGTTGGAGACCTTAGAAAGACTCAGGTCCACAGTGCTTTGACAGGAGCAAAAGCTATTTTTATCTCCACCGGAAATACATAACTTATAGGCCTCTTACACTTATCTAAACCTATAACTTGGGAAGAATTAGGGAATATGTCATTTGGATGTTGCTTCTTATAGAGTATCTAAAAAGCTGCCGCTCAGATTTAACCTGGAGAATTGCAGGGAATGGATGGATCTTTAAAAGCAAAATGTAGTTTTAATGCCTTACACTGGGCATTGAGGCATAACAAATTGCAGATGAGCCGAGATTTTCATTTTTGGGAATCAGATTTATACTACCTCGTTCTTTATGCATTAAACATTTTCATAGTGTAACTTTCCACACACAGCCCCAAACTGTGCTAGTGTAACTTTACCTTTTCTGAATGAGGTCTCTGGCCACCAGCGTCAGGGTCAGGGCTGGGACTTAGGCTGAGACAAAAGAGGCACTTAGAGTGCAAAATTTAAGGAGGCACTCGCTTTTGGGTGCCAACCCTGGAGAGTGAGCACTTCCTTCAGTTTTACTCCCTATGTGTTTCTCTTCCCTCACCCTCATTCCAGCCTTGTTCAGGGTACCTTCTTTAACAAAGCAGATTGCTGGGCCAGATCCTCTACTTACTGAATCCCTGGGGCTGGGGCCTAGGAATCTGCATTCTTGCCATTTCCCTTAGTGATTCTAACGCACATTGAAATTTGAGGACTCTGAGCTTAATTGGCCAACCTAAGGCCCAACAGGAGAAAAGCTGCTCAACTAGCCTCAGGTTATGGTCCACCTGTAATAGCTGCTTTTTAAAACTACCTAATTAACCAGCACACAGGAACAAGTAGGCCAGGCCGGCTGCCCCACTTGCCAGCCATGGCTGTCGTATAAGTGCTACCAGGTGTCATGCTAGAAGGCTTGGATCTTGGTGCACTTGTAACCAAAGCTAAATGACATTGATTATGTAATTTTGAGTTCCAATTTTTTAATTAAAAATGTTTTATAGGTTCATTATTACATGTTTCATTGTTTAAAAAATTAGAAAATAAGTCAAAAGGATAAAAGAGACACTATCCTTACTCTAACTGCCCAGAGATAACCACTGATAACATCTTAAGGTACCTTTTCAGCCTTTTTCCCCCTGTTAATATTTAATTCCAGTAAAAAATGCATCATGTGGCATTATGAGCATTAGGAAGGATGAGTGATAAAGAAATTTAGGAATGGTTATATCTGTCTTAGGGCCTTGATTCCAATTTGAATGTTATACGGTTATCTTTGCCATCTCGGTGTAGACCCATACTCTATATTTAAAAAAAAAAATTTTCACATGGCCTGGCACACACAAATCTTTCTTACCTTATGGTCCACTGTTGCCAAAATGTGGTTGCACCTACACAAGCAGGTGGTCACTATGAGGCTGTTCCCCCAGGTCACTTCTTGTGATTTATATTTGGATTCCTTTGGAATCTGAGAGATTTGTTTTTTTTGGTGGGGCAGTCATTCATCAGCTCTTATTGTGCCTGCCAGGGGTCAGATTCTGTGCTAAGAGTCAGAAGTATAATCGGTAAGATGTGCCTCCTGCCCTTGAGAATGTCCAGTCTGATGGAGGAGGCAGAACAAGACAGTGCATAACAGTGGCAGGTGCTGATAAATGCTGCGGGGTTTGGGAGGCGAGACCAACCATCTTGGTCTAGAGGAGTTGGGAATGGCTTGGAAAAGGAGGTGGCACTTGAACTGAATCCAGAATGACCTGCCTTATGGTGCATGCAGTTGCCAGCAAATAGCATTCTCTTAAGGTTACACTGGGTTTTTTTGTTTTTATGCTATGCCCTACTTTTCAGCCCTGTCACACAGTTGCCCATGATAATTAAATGAAACTTGCCAGATGGATGCTTTCACAAGATGATGGCTTGTCTTCTTGCTCTATTTCTGAAAGCTGGCATTGGATCCAAACTCTCAAGGATGCCCCTACCTTGAGATTGCTTTGGAGTGTTGTTGTTGGGTGTGTGTTAGCCAAATGGCCTGCCCATCAGCTGGGCCAGGTTGAGTGACAGGTGGGTGTGCCACGCATGTAGACACTCGGACCCCTGCCAAATCATTCTGCTTCCAAAGAGGTGAGGTGCGGAGAGTTCTACAAAGATGTCATTTATTTGTATTACCTTCCTTTTGGGAAATAAACTTCCTAAGCTTCTGATCTCTCGGTCTTTCCTTTTCATCACAGATTTTTTCCTATCAGTTGAAACATAATTGATGTTGAACTTCCATTGCATCGGGTTAAAACAAGTATGCGTTGTCACATTATCCTAAGGAAGCAATTTTTAGATTATTGAAGTGTGGCCAATATAGTCCACTTGTTGTGTAGCCAATTTGATTAGGTAAGGAGGATGGATGCTCTATTTTTAAAAAAGTAACTGAATCATTAATAATTGATAATGAATGTATTGTTTGATTCTCTGACTCATTCTTCGTACATTATATGCTCTATCTCATTTAATTTTCAAAATCCCTATGAAATGGGTGCTGTTGTTATTCCCATTTTACACATAAGGAAATGGAAATTTAGACAGAGATTCAGAAATTTGGGGCAGAGCTGGTAAGTGTTGGAGCTCTTATATTCAGGTCTGTCCTGTATAAATATGGCCTTCCATAGTTCTGTCCTTAGACTAGGCACCATAAATGCCATAGACCCAAGGATACAGGGTGAGCACATCACTGTCCCTGCCATCAAGGCACTCAGTTTAGTGTACTTGTTCTCAGAGGATTAGAATCCATCACATGTATAAACATTAGAACTGAATATTAATTAATCTTCCTTACACTTTAGAAATAATTTCAAGAATTTGCAATGCTTTAGGGCATGCTTGAATATCAGTTGATTATTGTAGTTACATAGAAATGTCAAATTAGAGCATTCCTGCTGATAAAAAATGACTTATTAGGTGATTGTACTCAGGTTTAAGATATATGTATGAATAGAACTCTTGGGCTGGTTCCCTCCTCCAATTATCTGTCCATATTTTGCATTTGAAATAAAAATTTGAGATTAAAAGCCCATACTGTATTTTACTGTTATGTTTTGGCATCTCTGAAATAATGTGATCCAGCTTTTTCCTGTGTGCCCCTAACACCCACCCACCCCCGTTCCTGAGAGAAAGTGGGACTTTCTCTTTTCCCGTAACTCCCCTTAATTTCATCCATTATGGTGGATAACTTCAGACAGTAACTTGAAATTCTGATGGCAGGAAACCTTTAAACAGGATTTCCACTTTAGAAGAGTTTGGAATCCTAGAGTCTTATTTAGAAGGATTCATTCACAGATACCTCTTCTTTCAAAGCAGAAACCCTCCAGGTGGTCATCTGACCTCCTCTTCAGCCACTCCAGGAACCGTGGTGCTCCCAGGGCCTCTGTATCTGCAGGGGGGACGTCGTCACCTGGTCTGGGCAACTCTGACTGGTGAACATCTCCCCTGGTTAGACCCCACACCCTCCTGCCTGGACCTTCCACTCACTGGTTCACATTCTGCCTGTTTCCTCAGGGTCCACATCAGCCTCACAGTGATTCTAAGGATTAGGAAGAGAGTGGAGTGGATCTTGGTGAGGTTTCAGCAGTCTAACATATGGCCATTTCTCTTTTCCTGCAGCAAAACCAGAAATCCTGACTTCTGACAGACTCATGAATGGCATGCTCCAATGTGTGGCTGCAGGATTCCCAGAGCCCACAATAGATTGGTACTTTTGTCCAGAGCAGAGGTGAGATGATTATTTTTGGCAGTCCTTAAAATGCAGGAGGATTGGACTGCAATTCAATTGAATTTTAAACGTGTTTTTCAGATTTTTTTTCCTAAAGCTTTGTTTTGATTATTTTCTCTATACATGTGGCTTTTTTAGAGGGGATAATTGCTGTATTTTTCTTGGAAGACATTAATTTTGTTTGCTGAAAAAAATGATTGCGGAGTGACTCCTCTATTTTGGTGGTTATCTTTTTGGATTTATCATGCAATTTCTAGCCTGCAGGTAGATAAAGCAATTTTCCGGGACAGAGTAATTAGATTTCCATTCTATACACAGGAGGTATTATGTGTGAGAAATGTGGCTGTAGTTATCATGAAAAAATTACCTCAGAAGTTAATTGCCGAGTTACCAAAAAGTAATGATCGTGCAATTACAACATACATAACGGCATTTTTAAGCCACATGTTTTAAAAAGGTTTTCTCCTTGATTAGGTACCCAGCCCCTAAACAGAACACATCTGGCATGGCACTTCCTCCCCTGCATAATCCACAGTTTAAGCCTTAAATTGTCCTTTCACATTACCAGATACTAAAATGGGGTCAATGTTGCTTTTTTTATTCATCAAATGCTATTTTATGCCCAGGCCCTAAATGCCCAGTTTAATATCACAATTGAATAGTCAGGAGAATAATGGAAATTTTATTTTTATCACAGCAAGTTGGAAGATGCTACACTGGCCTGTTGTCTTGGGCTGATTTTTAGTGGAGTATTTTCTGTGGGGAATAATAGTGAGGGCTCAAGACCTCTGGAAATTATGTCCACAGTGGAAGCAGCCCCAGTAGTCACACTGATTCCTTGCACAGTGTTTGTGGAGCGCTGTGTGCCAGATAATGTTCGGGTGAGAAAAAAAACACACTTGAGTGCCTGTCTTTGTGAGTGTGTATTCTAATGGGAGAAGATAGACATCAGGCAAAATAAACAAGTAAATTAGATAGGTGGTAAGCGCTAAGGAGAAAAACGAAGCAAGGTAGGGGAACAGAAAGTTGCTGGGGGCATGGGAGTTGCAATTTAAAATGGGGCAGTTGGAGTCAGGCTCTGACTCATGAGGAATCCCTCTCCGTAACAGTCACCTGGAGTGTAATCTGCACCTCCTTACGTAGAAGGCCTCCGAGCTCTCGCTGCTACTGGGGGTTGCCTTGTCCTTATCCTTGTAGGCTTTTCACGCTTTTTTTTTTCAGGCTTTTCACGCTTGCTTTCTTCCTTTTCAATCATTCATACTTCCTTTAAAAGTTTATTATAGGGATCTACTGTGTGCTAGGATATGTGCCAGGCATTCTATGTAATTCATTGCTTATCTTTCAGTAACCCTCCAAGATGGGTATTGCCGACTGATTTTACAGCTGTGGGAACTGAGTCTGGGAGGGTTTAGGTACCTTGTCAGAAATCAACCAAATAGGTGTTTGAGTCAGGATTTGAAGCCGCACCTAACTTTACAACTTTGTCTCCCCCTCTCTCCATTCTTGCCGAGTGCTTTTCTTGCTTGCTATGCCACAAAAGGGGTCATTTGTCATCAGACACTGAGGGCTGTGAAAGGAAACTTCTATCCATGATGAACCTTTAATTTAGTTTTAAAACTAGGCCACAGACACAATGATGCTTCTTTTTTTTTTTCTTATCTTAGAGTAAGTCAGGGCTGTTGTTTTCTTCCCCCTTAGATGTTCCATTCCTGTTACGCCAGTGGATGTGCAGATACAAAATTCATCTTTGCCACCGTTCGGAAGACTAGTGGTTCAGAGTTCCATAGATTCTGGTGCATTCAAACACAATGGCACGGTTGAGTGTAAGGCTTACAACGATGTGGGCAAGAGTTCTGCCTATTTTAACTTTGCATTTAAAGGTAACAACAAAGGTATATTTCTTTTTAATCCAATTTAAGGGGACGTTAGGCTCTTGTTTACCATTTCATTCATGATTTTGAGTCCATTCCATCATTGACCGTGTCATTTCTGGTAATGCATACATTCCACTGTACCCCGTCATCAAACTCACTACATTTCATTCCACCCGAGATTAACGTAATTTATACTTTTACCGGGGTAACTTTAACTTTGTTCCTTTATATAGTTAATAGATAATTATGCTCCTATATATATTTATCTATATAAATAGAAAGAATTATTTCCATTAAAGTGGGGTACAGAAAGCAAGTGGGGAGTATATTTACCTTATACCCAAACAGAATTAGGACAATTTAAAATTTCACTTAATTAAAATTGGTTATTTTAATACACTGCCAAACACTCTATCAGAAAGTTATCACACTTCTAAGAAGTCAGGTTAGCAAGCTATTTCTTTTAAACCTTGAAAAAATTTAATTCATGAGTGAATAGCTCTTCTAACATAAGTTAAAAGGTCCTTTTGGAAGAACTGATGAATTGGTATAAAGTTAAAAGACAAAGAAACTGGGTTCATTGTGATTGTTCTTTTGAGTTGGCAAAGACTAGAGCCAAAAAGTGGTGTGTTTTCAGTTTTTGAGTAATGGGGAGAAGAATCTTACATTGTTCTCCATCACTGATTTTTTTTTTTCCAGATAAGGCAATGAAAGGACACTTTAAAAATGTTGTTCTTTGTTATGAAAGAAATTCATGATGGCTCAGTGTTGTGAATTTGAGAAAACCAGGAAAGCATAAAGAAACTATAAACCATCCATAAAGGAATCTTTTTCTTAAAGTTGCACAAGGCAGTAATTTGGTTGAAATACAAAGTTCATTCAGATGATGTTTTTTAATTGAAAAAAAACAGAATACAATTATTCTTGTGCTACAGAAATATCATCTTCAACTTCACTTCCACAATAATTGGTTTAAAGTTGTATTTTAAAGACTCACTTGAATAACAAGGAGTAGTTGATAATGGCCAAGGCAAGAATTAGAGATCCACATTTATTATAGGATAGGAAGTGTGCTAGTTTGGTGGTGGGTGGTTGTGGTAAAGTTTCCAACCCTGCTAATAGTTTGCAATTCCACTTTTCTCTTTCATTTTAGACCAAGTCCGTTCCCACACCTTGTTTACACCTTTGCTGATTGGCTTTGTTATTGCAGCTGGTATGATGTGCATCATTGTGATGGTTCTTACCTACAAATACTTACGGGTAACCATATATACATTCTCTTTCTTGACCGTGGCAATGACTGAAACACTAATCATTAAAGATGATGTATCTTTCCTTTTTCTCTTCCCCAGAAACCCATGTATGAAGTACAGTGGAAGGTTGTTGAGGAGATAAATGGAAACAATTACGTTTACATAGACCCAACGCAACTTCCTTATGATCACAAATGGGAGTTTCCCAGAAACAGGCTGAGTTTTGGTAAGTGGGAAACAGGGGCTTTCCATGTAACCTTTTTGTGTACACATAACCGTGACTCCAGGGAACCCCAGTAACTTCCTTTGTTTTATTTCACCTGAAATATTGATTGTTTTCTGTGAAATCTCACCACCTTGCACAGATTTGGTGCAGAGTACATTACAGGGAAGTGTCTCTAGACAAAATTGTCTTTAACTCTTTTGTTGAATTTACACAAATGGACCTTCAGTTCCTCCACCACCACCACCACCCCTGACCTTGTTGTTTTAACTGTTCAAGGGAAAACTTTGGGTGCTGGCGCTTTTGGGAAAGTCGTTGAGGCTACTGCATACGGCTTAATTAAATCAGATGCTGCCATGACTGTTGCCGTGAAGATGCTCAAACGTAAGTTCCCACAAGGTGCTGCATGTGCTCAACATTAATTTGCTCAATTTGCTTTTTGCTCAAGTAAGATCTTTCTAATTTTAGCAAGTGCCCATTTAACTGAACGAGAAGCCCTAATGTCTGAACTCAAAGTCCTGAGTTACCTTGGAAATCATATGAATATTGTGAATCTTCTTGGAGCATGCACCATTGGAGGTAAAGCCATGTCCAAATTGCCTTTTATTATCTGTCAAATTATCAAAAAGGGGAAATTTTAATATAAAAAAATTTTTTTTGAGAATGCTTGATTATAAACCCCTTCCAAGATGTTTACCCAGATTGTGCTTATTTCTTGCTAGACACTGTTTTAAGAGAGCTGTTGTTCTTAAGAATGTGTATTTTAGTTTTATTGTTGTGGTATG
Organism: Choloepus didactylus; assembly: GCF_015220235.1. Taxonomy (NCBI): domain Eukaryota; kingdom Metazoa; phylum Chordata; class Mammalia; order Pilosa; family Megalonychidae; genus Choloepus; species Choloepus didactylus. The sequence continues at coordinate 56,505,876 of NC_051309.1, forward strand.
GGATAGCCCAGGACATACCTGAGTTACTGTCTTATGTATCACATTGAGAAAATTGACCTCTTGAATATCTCCTCTAGTTGAGAAAGCTTTTCTTTTTATCTTGGAAGCTCTGTATACTGTTCGATCATATTAGGTCACTAAAGTGTTAATATTCATTTGTATACCATAATTAAAACTAGGCCTCTAAGCCTACCGTTTCTCAAATAGACATCAAAAGAGGCAAGCATTTCGCTTCTGTAAAAATAAATTTCCAGTTCTGAAGCATCAGTCAAGCCTCCCATCAAAGATCGCTGTGATGTTTGCAGAAATCATTTTGGTCTAGAGGAGCAAAGATATGTCAAATGAGCTGTTCCTTGAGAGCTAGATAGATTCACAGTAAATTTGACAGCTTTACATAATTTCTCAAAACAACCCCCGTAACTGTTGCTTAACCACATCATGAATTGTTCATTAGAAATTTCTACCTAAATCACTTAGTCGCCTATTCAGAGCTGCAGTTCTCTAGGCATTTGTAACACTAAGAAAAAATTCTACTGTTAGCACTCAAAACACAGGTTACTGCCCTGTCATTTCAGGTTCTCACCCACTTCCCAGTCTTGGCTCAGCTGGCTGTTCCATGTCAATTGGTTTTCCTATTACGCCACTCTTAGTCATTTCCATAATAACTTACAGAAAGGTTGTGAGCCCCGCTGTAAACAGAAGTGAATCAAAGGATTCACATAGGAAGCTCAATAATAGTGTTAACATTTGAAGGCAGTGACTTCTGCCCGTAAAACCAGCAGTGACACCTGGTCCCAAACACTAACATTATTTAGAAATTCAGGTAAAAGGGGCCTGCTTGTTTAATTTTATCCCATGTAAGGCTGCTTTTTCATATGCAGTATTAGTATATATGATTGTACGTGGTATTGAGTGGGTTTATCCATTTAAACTGAATTTTACTGGACATGATCACCCTTGGGTGTTTTTATGGGAGGCAATATTGTCTATACATCCCACCCCTTCCTAACCTTTTCTTTTATGCTTGTAGGGCCCACCCTGGTCATTACAGAATATTGTTGCTATGGTGATCTTTTGAATTTTTTGAGACGAAAACGCGATTCATTTATTTGCTCAAAGCAGGAAGATCACACAGAAGCAGCACTTTATAAGAACCTTCTGCAGTCAAAAGAGTCTTCATGGTAAGATGATTTGCACAAATAGTCAGCTGTTGACAGGCAGTTCATGGGGTCATTAGGGTTTGCAATCAAGATTCATTCAAGGTGCTCTGAGGTACGAAATCAGAATTATTAAATCATTTAAATGGTTTAAAAGTTCAAATACTGTTTTTAAAGATTCAAAGAGTGTTACACTTAGATTTTTGTTGTTGTTGCTTTTTTAAATGCATCTTTAGCATTTCTCTAAGCTTTAGTTCTCTTCAGTTGAATAGATTTTTTACCTGTTTCTCTTATCATGGATCTATTCTTGTGTGTCATTTCCTTTATACTGTTGAGCTTCGTACTATTTACCTCTTTACAATGAGACACTGTTTATAGGGAAAATGCTAAAGCTTGTCAAGTTGTCACAGTAAATTCCTTTAAAACTTTTTAACAGAATGGCAAAGAGCTCCGAAAATATCTCTATACATAGGCTTCTCTCCGTCTACTTCTGAATTATTTCTATACACTCAGTCCCCCCTACCCCTGTCTTTTTTAACTCACCATGCTATAAAAAGAGGTAACTACTCTGCCACATTAGAAAAGAACTTCTGTACCTTATTCTCATCTCTTCTATCATTGATATTCTGAATTTGATGTGTAAAACACTTCAAGTTCCTTTGAGGAGAATGAGTTTGAATTACAACCAGAATAGAGTTCCTCTCTGCCAAACCTTGCCTGTTCTTTCTTTGCGAATTCTGTTAAGATCCACCACTTAGGAAGACTTCCCAGATTTACCCAGCCCGACAGAAATCATAGTTATTACCCCCAGTTCTTCATGCTGTATATTTCTGCAGTCTTGTGGTGGACGACTCCTCTCCTTTTTATTCACTCTATCTCCTCTCCTATGTTCTGAGATGACAGGACCCTGTCTCCTAAACGCATAACACCTAGTCCTCAAGGAGACCTCAGTAAATATTATTGCTGGGCAGTTGCCTCTTAAAGCCATGTTCTGTACCTCTGGCTGATGTTTAAAACCCCAGCTGAAATTTTTTGTTGTTTCTTAATCCTGTACACTTGCGTAGTTCCAGGTGGTACCAGACTACATGCTCTTTGGCTGAAGGAATGAAACACCTTGCCTTATTGCTGAAACCTTGGCCCCATATATGATTTTTAACTTTCTGAAATAATGGCCCACATTGTTCAGTTCTCTCTGGTGTTCTCTGTGCTTTGGGATCCCATATGGGATTGCAACCACCAGCACACTCTGAAGGAGATTGTTGTCATGGTGTTTCTATGCTAATCAGAAGCAGGAAGTACTAGAAATCTTGAAGAGTCTCCAGCCAAATGTTGCAGATTCAAGAGGTCCAGATGGTTCAGAAAATCATCCAAATTATTGGTGTTTATCTGAACCAAACTTGGTTTTTTTAAACCGTCTCTCTCATCAGTCGCTATATGTTAACAATCTCTGCCTTCCTCCAGAACACATCTTTGAAGTGCTTATTCTTTGTCTTTCTTTCATCTTGTTTCTTGGGCCTAATTTAGGGAGTTTGAAGTAAAGTAGTATAATGTTTTTGGCTCTCTGTTTCCCTTTAAATCCATAGTGTCAAGAAATGGGACATTGCTAACCCAAGTACCCTTTATTATTGAACACAAAGAGACTAACTCATACCTGGGGGGTTGGATTCTAAAATTGAATATTAAAAACTCATATCCTTCAGAACAAGATTCCCAAACTCTTCTTTCAAACTGGCATAGTTTCTTCAAATAAAAGCCCATTATGTAAAAAAGGGAGATTGAGAGAGAAAGAGTCTGCCTGATTAGTGCTCCCCCATTTCCCATAATCAGAAGAATAACAAGTTAATAACAAGTATGACTTGATGACTGTTTCATCTCTCCCAATAGCGATAGTACTAATGAGTACATGGACATGAAACCTGGAGTTTCTTATGTTGTTCCCACCAAAACAGACAAGAGGAGATCTGCAAGAATAGGTAGGTACCTCTCAAATGATACAAACAACTTCATTTATAGAGGATTTACTGTGGATTAGGAAATCATTCCTGGTGGTGACTAGTTCTCTTTTACTGTGAGGGTTGCAAGTGGATATTTGGGGCTAGAGGATGTGTTTTTGTATCTGAACATCTTAACTACATATAAGGGACTTTTGAATCAATCTTGTTTATGAACACTCCTCTCCCCCAAGGATTTTGTAACTTAGCTCAGGTTTGTGAATAGTAACTTTGCAATTCAACACCTGCCTTTAGTCAACATTGGGTGGTGATTTGCCTGCAAGTTACATCCCTTCATTCATTACCGGCCTTTGGTACTGTTGAAATTGCTCTTTTATTTCTTCACCTTTAAGCTTTTAATTGCTAAGAAAATCTTCTCCTCTTAACAGGCTCATACATAGAAAGAGATGTGACCCCTGCCATCATGGAGGATGACGAATTGGCTCTCGACCTTGAAGACTTGCTGAGCTTTTCTTACCAGGTGGCAAAGGGCATGGCCTTCCTTGCCTCGAAGAATGTAAGTGGGAGTGACTCTCAGAAGAGCCCTTTTTTTCAGAATGGAGCATTACAGAGTCATAGTTAGAATGCAGAGTGTCATTTTGAAGTGTGGTAACCAAAAGCAGAGGAAATTTAGTTTCTTCATGCTCCAACTGTTAAAATTCCTGTTCTAATTTACAAGCTCCAAAGTGCAAGCCTGTCTAAATGAGCTTTCCATGAATATATATATATATATATATATATATATATATATATTTTATGTGCAATGCATTCATTTAAAATGGTTGGCTTTTAGCATCTGCTCTTAGAAAACAAAATGGACCAGATATTGGGCCTTATAGAAGTTAGAACCCAAATATATGTATGGCTTATGAAGTGTGTGAAAATAAGTGGTTAGAAAGAGTAATAAATGGTTGGGGAAAGGATGGGGGTGTGAAGGGAACGATGGACTGATGGACCTGTCTCCAGGGGTGAGAAGAATTCCCTAGGAAGTGTGACTAACTGAATAGAATGAGGTAAAGAGCCTGTCCTTAGGCGTCATTGGTGACATTTCTAAATAATTACCAAACTAATATGGCTGAAATAAAGAGCTTCTTCCTTGTATCCTTGGGGGATGTCAAATTGAAGTTGTAAAGACATTTTAGAAACTATAAAAGGACATCAAAGAGAGATGCATGCAGAATGAATTTTCAGTTTAAAAATTATTATAAAGACTATTCATAATGTATTTTCCTATGAATGAAGGCAGTCCTGAGACTTGGTTTCTAAAAACATGCTTTCTAAAAAAAAAAAGAGAGTTGATTTTGAAAGTGTTTATAGTAATTAGGATCATAACAATGTGAAACACAAAATGTGAATATCATTTAAGGCAAAAATTTTGATCTTTATTTTTGGTGCACAGAATAGTTTAAATGTAAAACAAAAGTATTGGATATTTATAATATAAGCAGCTCTCTATTAAAAATAGTTTTCACTCTTTAAAAGTTAAAATGTATTTAAATGATTTTCTTTTCTCCTTAACCTAATAGTGTATTCACAGAGACTTGGCAGCCAGAAATATCCTCCTTACTCATGGCCGAATCACAAAAATTTGTGATTTTGGTCTAGCCAGAGACATCAAGAATGATTCTAATTATGTGGTCAAAGGAAATGTGAGTACCCACTCTTTGCTTGACAGTCCAGTGAAAGATTTTATTTTCACGTTTTGACAAAAAAGGTTGTCTATGATTTTCATAATGCAAATCCTACCTTGCAGTATGCATTTTAGCAGTCAAATTAAGTGTACTTCAGCAAAATTTGCATGGTTTGCTGAACATTACTACAACTAGCATTCCGATAATAGAATTCCAAATTCTAATTGTGTAATTATGGGGCATGTGAAGGAAACAGAAATAGCCTTAATTTTCATTATAGTCTGAGAATAGCAGTGAACTCAATTTTCCTCAAGTGTAACAAATGCGGACCTGAAGGTCACGGCAGGAGAACTTTTTGAGATTGACATGCTTTGTGAAAAAGATGAAAATCTAAGATAATGTTCAGAATTAACTATATAGAATGTTGGGTCTTATAATCAATAGGGAACAATTAAATAGGTTCATAAGTATTAATTAGTTTATAGAACATAGCAATTTATTTCAAAGTACTTTATTTTCATTGCCGATTTTCATTGTGTCCTCAGAGCAAACCCTTAGCCTGGAATGCAGTATCTTCCCATTTTGAAAGTTGGACAAACCAAAGCACCTTTTTTTGCATGTGATTTTTGTCTGAGATGACATAAGTCAGCAGAGGCTGGAACCAGAGCCCTTAATTTCTAGAGCTGTATCCCGTTAGCATAGTGGAAGCCATATAGTTATGTATATATATATTCTTCTAGGCCCATTTTCCCAGGCCCAGTTCTACAGTCTGCATTTATTCCTGGAGTTGGATATTTGTGTCCCTTATGATAGTATAATATTTTCTCCTTCATCACTGTCTCATCTCTTTGAAAGTCTGTACTTGACTTAGTTTTGTTGAAGTGTTGCCAGGTTTATCTCCAGACCAGAGCATGTATTTCTAAAAAAGCTCCTCTGTGGCTAGATTTCATCATCATGAGCATTATTGAAACCAATTTCTTTCCATCCTGATACAATATTGGGAGATGGAATGCAAGGTGGTTCAGGATCCAGGTCTATGATATTTACAAAAGGAAAAGAAAATAAAGATAGTGGTCTCTGGACCTGGTCTTTCTGAATTTGAATCTGGGCTCCATCATTTAGTGGTTGTGGAATGTTTGGCAAGAATTACCTAATACCTCCCAATCTTGATTTTTCTCATCTTGGGATTAATCCTGACACCTACCTCTTATAGCATTGGAAGATTAAGCGAGCGTAAGTATATGTAAATGCTTAGAACTGTGCCAGGCACATCACAGCTAATACTTATATGGCATTTATCATTCTTTATAGATCTTTCTTACTTGAATTCTAGATAATCATGACAGTGCTTATGCCACAACTTATTAGCTTGTTAGTGGTTATGACCTTAGTTGGAATTCACAAGGATTTGGCTAGGCCCCAGCAGACTTCCAGAACCAAGACTCCAGCTCAAGTCTACTGAACTCACCAGTCATAGACTTCACTTTCACAAGGCAGCTTAGGTAAGGCGAATTTTGGGGACAAGTTGAAAACAAGGAAGCTCAACATGTTACTGCCCACAAATTTTGTGGTCGAGATCTCCTTATCATGTCAGAGTCTCTGAAAGTGCTTCCCTTTCATATAGGTTCTTAATCATCTTTGTGCCAAGACCTCCTTCTCATAGTCCACTGAAGCCTGTGCATCCATTGTCTGAATACAGTTTTAAATACGTAAAATAAAATACATGGGATTACCAAAGGAACTGATCAAACTGAAATACAGTTACCAACATATTAAAAAGTAAATTTGTGATATATCAAATATATGTGCTTTTTTATCATGCAGAATAACAGAACCTAGTTATGGGTCTAAAAGCTACCAAAATTTCAAAGTGGTGATGAATATAAATGATACTATTTTGAGATACCTACAAGCACTGGAACATAATACGAGGATATCTGTGATTACTATTAGAGACAAAACCATAGGTGCTGTTAATGCTAGTGTGGTTTATCACTTTCATTCACAATTGAAGGAAATGCTAAATTTCAGTTAGAAGTCAATGAAGATAAGGATGTAGTTTTTTCCCCTTCCAAGGTCACAGACCCCTGAATTAAAAATCTCAGGTTAAGATCTCCTTTAGGGGCTTTAGCACAAAATCTTACTTTTTTTTTTTTTTAGCTTACTGAAATGACTTAGAAAAATTGTATTCCCAGTTTTCAGTCCCAAATGGAGTCAGGGAAGGACTGACTCAGTTTTTAATGGTAGGTTAGAAATCAAAAATGTCCATAAGAAATTGACAGAAAGTTTAGCTCAGCATGAATGGAAAGAGTTCAGGATGTGGAGTCCAGCTATTGAATGTAAGCCCTGAATCTGCCGCTTACCACCTCAGAATACTCATAGTCATCAAAAACCGCTACTTTTTTTGGGTGCTGGCTTATGCTGAGCATCTCTTCAGATACTAATGAGTCAGATGGTACTGCGCTAAGCACTTTTACCCACATTATCTCATGTAACCCATAAAACTACTCATAAAATTAGAAGAGGTGTTATTTTTGTTTTACAAAAGAGACTGAAGCATAATACAAATATTTCTCAATGTATTAGTAAGGAATAGTTTTGGTTTCATGTGACAGAAAACTCAAAATAAAAGTCCAGGAAGTCTAGGAGTACAGGGCTGGTATAGAGGTTTCGTGAAGTGCTCAGGCCAGTTCCTTGCAGTTTTCTACTTTTTACCACCCCAGGGTATAGTCCTCATCCTCGTGGTCCAAGATGGCCATAGATGGTTAGCCATCATATCCACAAGGCAGGATGGAGGAAAGGATAAGGAAGAAAGAAGGCAAAGGGCACATGCGGGCACTATTTTAAGGAGGTTCCCCCCCTCCCCCCAAAGCTGCCATATAACACAACTTAGTGGTCAAAACGGAGTTACATGGCCACACGTAGCTGCAGAGGAGTTTGGGAAATGTAGTCTTAATTGTGGGCGGCCATGTTTACATTATTCAGGGAGAAGGAGAAACACAGATTCCGTGGAAACTAATAAATCTCTGTTACTCAGGACCAGTGGTGCAGCCTGCATTAGAACCCATACCTGTCTCTGAAGTCTGTGCTCTTAACTACATGCTGTATTGACTATATGTCTCCATTTTTAACATGGGGATAATATAATTATGAGGCATGTATTTCAGAGGTGGTTGAGAGCATTTGAGGTCCTATAGGTGAAAGGTCTTTGAGAGATGGTAGGCAAGTTCCAACCCCTGTATCTCAGCAGAAGCAACATATATAGAAATATTTTCAGTTCAGTGTTTTGAGCTTCTTAATTAACTTTGTTGATTCTGTTATGATTCCATTACAGGCTCGACTACCTGTGAAATGGATGGCTCCTGAAAGCATTTTCAACTGTGTGTACACATTTGAAAGTGATGTCTGGTCCTATGGGATTTTTCTCTGGGAGTTGTTCTCTTTAGGTAAGGTGATCCTTGCCAAAGGCATTTTGATTAGCTCAGAGCATTGTCTTGAGGTTCTATCAGTGCCCTCTTGCTTGTGCTTTACACTGATTTGCAAACTGTTTGTGCCTCAGGAAGCAGCCCCTACCCTGGAATGCCAGTTGATTCCAAGTTCTACAAGATGATCAAGGAAGGTTTCCGAATGCTCAGCCCTGAGCATGCACCTGCTGAAATGTAAGGGCCAAGATGGTTTCCTTCAGATAATGTTTCCCTTTTATTTTTCAAGACAGAAACTCAGATGCTGAGGGTTTTCACTAACACAGTTTGAAATGCCACTCAGTTCCTTTTTTTCTTTTTTTAACAGAAGTTGTGGGTTTACAGAACAATTGTGTGTAAAATAAAGGATTCCCATATACCACCCTATTATTAGCATCTTGCATTGAAAGCACATTTTATAATTGGACTATTAACTATTGTCCATAGTTAAACTTAGGGTTGACTGTTCATGTTGTGCATTTCCATGAATTTTTTAAAATTATTTTTATTTTAGTACCAAATATATGTAACCTAACACCTGGCTTCTTTTTATTACACCCGGTCAAATGTCATTTCTGTAGCTTACTTTCATATCTTGTCACCAAAAATACAGAAAGTTTTGGTGGCATTTCATACATATATGTGTTTAATTTTATGCATCTGTCATTCAATATGTCTAGTTGCGTAGCCCTCGAGTTACTATTGAAATGGTTGCATGGCATACACCTGATGTCAGGGTGTTGAGGAGTGGTAGTAAATGGCCCTTGTTTTGCAGGTATGACATAATGAAGACATGCTGGGATGCTGATCCCCTAAAGAGACCAACGTTCAAGCAAATTGTTCAGCTAATTGAGAAGCAGATTTCAGATAGCACCAATCATGTGAGTACATTCTGCTTAGGCATGGAAAACCCTTCTCCTGGTTCCAGCTCTGTCCCCACTTGGAGGCTCCTCACCCATTCCCTCCTGGACTTGGGTTATAAATCGGGCTTCAGGAGGGGAAGTAAAGCAGTGGAAATTAGCTTTTTCTTCCCAGCTCTTTCGTTCTGAGCCAGAGAAAGATGTGAGATGAAGTGGGGAAGAGTGGTATGTAGATGTTTCCACAAGGATTGACCTTATTTCCTCCCCTACCTCAGAGGCTGGTCATGAGGTCAATGTGTTCTCCCTCTCACATGTCAGGTCCATTCATTCTTTGGAGAGTCGGAGTGATCTGAACTAGAATAAAAGCATAGAAAAGAGAGCTTATTACTGCAGTTCAGTAAGCCTTCCGTTCAAACAGGCATAGCCAGAACGTTGTCATGCCCGGGGACCATATATAATGAAGAGAGTTGTTTGAAGTTGGGGAGATCCTTCCTGGTGATTTGGAGAAGGGGGAATGAAAACTAAAATCCATTATTTCCTTTCCTGCTTTTTAAGAAGAATTAATGATCCTCACTTTGACTCAGATTTATGTTAAGTTGCTTTTAATGCTGGGTTATGTGCTTGGAGCCATCTTCTCTTTTATAACAGCACTCCACTGATGCTTTTGGGTTAAAGCCTCTGTGTTTCAAAAAATATTTCAATTTAAACAAGTATTTTCCATCCAAATGCTTTGATTATCGATGTGCAACCCTTGGTAGGGCTACGCATTTCTCAGCAAATTACTGCTATTCGGCTGTAGTTGGCTATAGAGATTTATAAACCTTTTTAATAGATTAGATAGTGTTTGTTCCCAGATGTTTCCTAGGAAGAGCTGGGCTTGAACATTTTTTTTGCCATTACTTGGTGCATAATCAGATCTTGGGAAAATGAGGGGTAAAACAAAGCTTTATTTTGTTTTTACAATTGGAGTTGTCTTTTGGCTACCAAGATTTTGTAAGCTTAGGCTCTTTGAGAGTCTTAATCAGATTTTTTGTTACTCAAGTTGTAAGTGTGCCATTTATTGCTGTGTTCATTGTAGGCCTTGGTTTATTGACTGTGGACTTGTTTTCCTCAGATTTACTTCAACATTGCAAACAACAGCCCCAAGCCAGAGAACCCCGTGGACCATTCTGTGCGAATCAACTCTGTTGGCAGCAGTGCTTCTTCCACTCAGCCTTTGCTTGTGCATGAAGACGTTTGAAACAAAACAAGTGTATGGGGGTCTCTCTGACCATCAGGATCCCCTTCTTCTGGCTTCCATGATTGTTATTTTGTTTTCCCTTTGGCTTGCATCCCACTCTAGGGTAGTGGGTTCCCCACTGTCATCCCATCTTTATGAGCACACTTTAGTGACTGATGAGCTTGGTCGTCAGCCACCATCCCATCACAAGGGTTGAAGTTGTATATATTCCCAATAGCCAAGTAACCCAGTAAAAGATAAAATTCTGATTTGGAAGAAGGGAGAGTGGGATGGGCTGGACACACCATTGTCCTTTGCAAGGCTTGTCTACTTCTGTTTGAAAAGTAAGGTTGATATTTAATTTGAATAAATAACAGTAGTCACATTTAGCCTTTGTAATCATCCATAATGATGTGTTGATGCTGCAAGGTCAGAAGCTGAAATCTCAAGCTCTTTATGTGGAAAATAAAGCATTATTGAAATAAAGGGCATTAAGTCTGAGTATCTGGGCTTAGGAAAGCCAATTTTTCATGCTGGGAATGAGACATGGCCGTGAAAAGTGTTCCCCAAGCATGAAAAAAAGGCATGCTGCTGTGATCCACTGCCTGATCTTTTGTAATACTGACCTGATTTTTAAATAGAGTTTGCTCTTGGGGAGCTGAATTGGAAAGAAGGCCTCCCCAGCCAGCATTCATATAAACTCAGCTATAAATTATATATGTTCACATATTTTTGGGGTGAAAAGCTGCAAAGTTTCGTTTCTGTGTATAACCCGGCCCTGTGTCCACTATGTATAGTGATAGATGAAGAGCCATACAAGTTCGAAGGAAACAGTTAATTTTTTTAAAGAAACATAACTTGCCAAGCACAGTCTTAAAGAACCTTTTTTTTTTTAGCTGATGAACTCACTCTATAGATTCTCCAGAACAAGTCTACCAGCTTTAGAATGGCATTGTGCTCAATGGATTTGATGCTGTTTGAAAAAGTTACTGATTCACTGCATGACTCCAGCAGGAGTGAGAAAACAGTGCTTAGTTTGGATTCTTATGTAGCAAGAAATGAAATTTAGATACAGCCTCCTTACAGGCATGCCCTGGATGTTGGGCCAGTATATATATATTTGTGTGTGTGTGTGTGTGTGTGTGTGCGTGCGCACGTATATGCGTGTAGACAAATATTTCTTTGGGTATCTTGCGCTGAGCCCAAGAGGGTCCTTCAGTACCCTAGAAAGAATTTGGCTTTCATCACCAACCCTGCTCTTGTTTCTCTTCTCTTAGCTGTCTAGAATGCTTACCAAAAGCTTACAGAGAGGCATGTAGGAAGTGGAGTGCTTCAGGACTTATTTATTTGCAATCCACCTGCACTTAAAGCACTCTTGTTATTTATACTCAACATACTGTACCTGTTCGTTAGACTTTATTAATGTTACTGTCCCACTGAAACATATTTAAAATTAGGCCGTAAGCTGAATAGTATCTTGTGGCTTGCCTTTTTTTGACTTTTTATTTTTTTTTATCACTGCCCAGCTGTAAGAGATAAATAAATACATGGCAAGGTATGTGTTGTCTTGCAAGATTCAGATATGTTGCCTTCACAGTTTTTTCCTCCTGTGTCCCTTAGACAAAGTTTAGAGAACTGTGGCCATTAATCTGGAAATTACCATTTGCACTGGAGTTCTATGCTCTCGCACCTTTCCAAAGTTAACAGGTTTCGGGGTTGTGTTGTCACGTTAAGAGATTGTCGCTGTTTGCTATACTTTGTCTGAAAAATTCCTTTGTGTTTCTGTTGACTTTGATTATAATAAAAATATAAGTGACTGATAATTGCAGATGTCCAGGTACTTCAGGGGCACTTCATTGAAGGTTTTGTCTGGGATATTCTTGAAAGTTTATATTTTTATAATTTTTTTTTTTTTAACATCAGACGTTTCTTTACAGTGGCTTAAAAAAATGTTTGAAATTATTTTGTGGCTTTTTTGTAAATATTGAAATGTAGCAATAATGTCTTTTGAATATTCCCAAGCCCATGAGTCCTTGAAAATATTTTTTATATATACAGTAACTTTATGTGTAAATATGTAAGCGGTGCAAGTTTGAAGGATGTTGATGTACCATGTGTTTTTTTTCCCTGATATGTTGTTCAGTTGTTAACAGTTCTGAAAAGTTCTAATAAAAATGTAAATACTATAAATCAAATGGGTTCCTTTTTATTGGTTCAAGCTTAGTGAAATTAAGCTTTAAAGTGTTAAAGTTCATTCACCTTGACATCAGAAATTTTTGTGCCTGGAATGTGTAAGATATATGCAGGACTATCAGATCACTAAGATTTATACTTGCAAACTCAACAAACATTTATTAAGAATTTAACATGTTCTGTATTCCTCATTTTGTTCTCAATACTCAAGGTCTCTATTTACATTTAAAAATATCATGATAGAAAATATTTTGAGAATGTTACACATTGCTATGATTATTAGGTTGATTCATGTGTAATGATCATGTGTGTGGGCAAAATAATGGCAGCTACTTCATGTGGTTCAATCTAATAGAACCAACATCTTTCCTCTTAAAAGAGGTTATCTAAGAACTAAGAATATCACAACGTTGATATCAGAAATCCCAAGAAGGTGCGCTGTATTCTTGTTGGCTTTTTTTTAAATTCAGTTTTATTGAGATACAGTCACATACCATGCAGTCATCCATGGTATACAATCAGCTGTTCACAGCACCATCACATAGTTATGCATTCAACACCACAATCAATTTTTGAACATCTTCATTACTCCAAAAGGAATGAAAATAATTAAAAAATAAAAACACCCAAATCATTCTATCTCCTCCATCCCACCCTATTACTCATTTACTTTTTGTCCCCATTTTTCTACTCCTCTAACCATACACTGGATAGAGTGAGTGTGAGCCATAAGGTTTTCACAATCACAGTCACACTGTGTAAGCTACATAGTTAAAGAATCATCTTCAAGAATCAGGGTTGCAGTACGACAGTTTCATGTGTTTTCTTCTAGCTATTCCAGTACACTAAACCTAAAAAGGGATATCTGTATAGTGCATAAGAATGCACTCCAGAGTGATCTCTCAACTCCATTTGAGATCACAGCCACTGAAACTTCTTTCATTTTGCTCACCCCTTTTGGATTTTCTCAATCCCACAATGCCAGGTTCAGGCTCATCCCCGGGAGTCATGTCCTGCGTTGTCAGGGAGATTTACACCCCCTGGGAGTCATGTCCCACATAGGGGGTTGGGCAGTGAGTCCACCTGCAGAGTGGCCTAGAGAGAGACGAGGCCACATCTGAGCAAAGAAGAGGTTCCCTGGGAGACTCTGAGGCACAATTATAAGTAGGCTCAACCCTCTCCTTTGCAGTAACATGGCTTGGGTTTTGAAGAGAGCTTATTTCATCATGAGCTCTTCATGTTCCACCCTGCAATCCTTGTTCTATCTTGCTTCTGGAACAAAGTTCCATCATTTGCCTTGTGCCTATTATTTCTTTACTGTGGTATGGCTGGAGCATCCTGTGTGACCAGGAAATACTTCCTATATGAGTAGAACCTGCAGAGAGGCTTGAAACAAAGAACCACCCTGAATCACTTAATCCTGTTAGAATGTGTTAGACACACAAAACACCATCAGTCTTGACTTGCTTTACTGACCTGACATCTATACCTGCAGAAGTATCAATTGAAAGGAGATGGAAGGAAGTGAAAGTTGACTTGTAATAAAAAGGAATCCTTTTAAAATCAGGAGGGAATCCTATGGCCTGAAATGCATCAATAATCAGTGGAAAACAGACTCACATTTCAGTCAGATGATTTTCATTACATTATTACAGATGAGAATAAATGCTAATTGACCACAAAACACGTCCTTTCTTTCTGAATGTTGTTTAGCCCTTTTCTGGTGTGTGAAATCTTCAGTTGGATGCAGTCGACAGGCCCTAGTATTAACAGTCTGTATCTATTTCCCTCACTGGCCCAGCTCTTAATAGCAAAGTAGGATTAGGTGCTTAATGTGCAGGCTCAAAAATCCTGAGTCTACCATTTACTGTTGTGTGATGTTGGGCAGGTTAGCTTTAGAAACCTCAGTTCCATAATGATAGTCCCTATCTTGTACTAATGTAAACCTGTGAAGTAGGCCTTGTTCATGTGCCTAGTATGTAATTAGTGCTCAAAGTGGTAACTTTTGTCATGGTTAATTAGGTTTATTAATTAGAAAGCAAGAAGATTTTCATGTATAAATAGAGCCCAGTTGCCACCCCATGTAGAATCATACAGTCAAAATTTGTTTCTAATCTTTCTCTTAAATACAAACAATATTGAACTAGTTTGCTGTGAAACTTTACTATACCTATAGAGATTATTGTATTTTATTGAAATCCCAACTTTTCAGCCAGAAACTCAAGGCTCTTCTGTTCTTGGCTCCAGCTTTCCTTCCTTCCTCCCAATATCCTAGTCCCACAAATATCCCCCCTCTTTTTTGCTTCATTAGCACACTTTATATTGTCTGCTGTCTCCCCAACAAGACCCCATCTTTCAAGACCAGCAAAATAATCTCAGTTGGAAACTACCTCTGGATTCCCACAGCACTTCAGACTTGTTAACGCTCTTAACAATCTTTTCTGCCTCATACTGTAATTATTTTGGTTCTTGTTTTATCTACTCCCCATGCTGCTATATCTGGACTTTAAATCAGTTAACAGGCTAGGTGTCACTGGTTTCCCTGTGATCATTTACTTGTTAAAATATTCACTTACCCTGTGATCCTGAGATTAAATGGCACAAGGTGTTGAGACTTGCCCAAGTTCATGCACCAGTACATGGAGTAAGAATTTGAATCCAGGTCTGAGTCTCCATTTCACCAGGGCTGGCAAATACCTGGTCGTTCTGTACTGGCATTTGTCCATGCAAAACATCACTCATCTATCACAGCACTCTGCTATTGAATCAAAATGTCTTAGAATTTTCAGCCTGTTCCAGGCAGCCCATACAAATCCAGTGGAGTTTAGCCTAAGGAAAGATTTATTTGCCACCTTTATACCAAGTTTAAATTTTCTTGAAGTGAAGATGTTCTCCATTTCATAATCTCCTGAAGCTAACGAAGTGCTTCATGAGTGGTTAATTAATACTTTTTGAATGAAATACTAAACATTCCATCAGCTTTGGGAGTGAGGGAAAGCCATCTGGGATGAAATGGATTCAGGAAAGAAAGAAAATGGAACACACAACATTTACCCAGTGGGAGCTATGAAGGTAGCTACACTGCATGCTAGAGGGTGGAGCTTTGGGAAAAAGGGAAAGGGGAACTAGAAAAGTTCCTTTGGGCAACCTTGCTAGGGTCTGCACAACTGCTTTGTGGTAACAAGGAGAAGATAAAGAAAAGGACTTGGGTAGTTGGGGAAGGGTGTAGAGGAAGGGAAAGTGGCAGAAGTTACCTTCTTTATTCAGAAGTGGGGAGAGAAGCTGAAGTTTCCAAGAAGTCTCTGGGTGTGAGGCACCAAAGCTGAAGACTGAGGAAGATTGCTCTATTAGTTTCCCAGGACAGCTGTGGCAAAGTACCACAAATTGGAAGGCTTAAAATAGCAGACATTTATTTTCTTACAGTTCTGGAAGCTAGATGTCCAAACTTAATGTTTCCTACAAAGGTTCTAAAGGAAAATATATTCCCTGTGTTTCTAGTTTCTGATGTTGCTGACAATCCTTTGTATTCCTTGGCTTCCATCTTACATGATGTTCTTGTGTGTCTGTGTCTCTATTTCCAAATTTCCCTCTTCTTATAAAAACAGTAACCATATTGGATTAAGGGTCCTCCCTAATTCAGTATGACCTCATGTTAACTAATTACATCTGCAAAGACCCTATTTCCAAATAAGGTCACACTCACAGTTACTGGGGTTTAGGGCTGAACATATCTTTTGGAGGGATACAGTTCAACCTGCAACACTGTCTCCCACCCCAGGCTTGACCTTGGGATCAAAGCCAGAGCTTCCATGGGGGTAAAGCCCCACAAGTGAGGTCTTAGAACCAGCCAGGTAGACTTTGAGTGAGCTTTGAAAAGGAAGGGTCTCAAAAATCTGTATTTTAGCAGATGATCTGGTCCTCACTAGAGTACTGAAAACAGCTCTAAAATCTCAAATTATTCCCAAAGTGACAATGTCAGAGCACTCCTCTCAATTATTCTAATATCTAGAACAGTGTCTAGAAGAGTACCCAGCCCATAACAGTTACTCAATACTTGTTGAACAAATGAAGCTTTATGCAATGGGACACTGTACAGGTCAATACCTCCTCCTTAAACGTTACCTCCTTAGCCTCCCCTTGCCTACTCTCCCTGGCCATCCTCCTCTCTCAGTGCCTCAGTCTTCCTCCATCAACCCATTAAAGTTGGAGTTCCAAAGTTCGGTCCTTTATTGTCATCTTTCATCTGACAAGATTTTTCCAAGTTCTGATCTATCTTTTCTAGTCCCTGGGCTGCAGCTCTCATCTACAAACTGACAATTTCAAATATGTCTCAGGCTCTGACATCTCTCCACAGGTGTAGATTGGGTTGCCACAATGCCCAGTTAAACTTGAACTTCAGCTCCACAACAATTTTTTTATTATGAATTAAATTTATTGAGCACTTACTATGTGCCACTCTTCTAAACATTTTACATGTATTAATTTATATAATATTCTTAACAATCCTATGAAATATATAAAACATTATATGTTAGATGTCACAAATTATACAATACATCCTACGTATTAATATAATCATTTTCAACGGTGAGATCAGGGAGATTTTGGAAGGACAGTAGATGGTGTAAAGTCTTATAAGCCATTGTAAGGATGTTAACATTCACTCTGGATGAGATCAAGATCCATTTGGAAGCTTCTGAATAGAGGGCAGACTGAGCTGACTTTAAAAGGCTCCTTGTGGCTGCTGTGTTGAGAATACAACTCAAAGAGGAAGAGAAAAGTGAAAAGCAAGGAGATCAGTAAAGAGGCAACTGCAAGCAAGAGATGATGGGGGCTGGCACCAGGCTGATGACAGTGAAAGTGGTAGGAATGCTCGGATTCTGGATATATTTCAAAGGTAGAGTAAATAGGATTCCTGATGGATTGATGTGGCATGAAAAAGAAAGGTAGGAGTCAAGGAAGGCTCACAGATTTTACTCAAATACCTGAAAGAATGGAATTGTCATTTACTGAGGTGTAGGATCTTATATCTGGAGCAGTTCTGAGGGGGAGAATCAGGAGTTTATGCTCATAAACACATCTACTGTTGCTACAGCACTACTTGCAGGGCACCAGCAGTCCACACCAATGGCTTCTGAGCATGTGGGTGCCACTATTGCTTCACCAGGTTTCACAACAAATGTTTATATAAGTATGTCCCTTATAATATTTGGGACATAGGGATACTAGAAAGTTATATGTTGCTTATCTGAAATTCAGACTTAACTGGGTGTCCTATATTTTGTTTACTAAACCTGGTGACTCTTGTCCAGAAATTGAGCCTCTTGAAGTTAGGGTCCACGCCTAATTAATCCCTAGACATTCAAGGTCCAGCACATGGATGATATGCAGAGGCTTCAGTGTTAATAAAAAGCAAAATAAAAACAAAAAACAAAATGGGAACAAACAGAGGAGAAACTTTATTTTAGTGAAGGTCTCAGAAGGTGGCAATCCCCCTCAGGTTTTGCTGTCTAAATTGTTATTTCACCTTCATTCTTGAAAAATATCTTCACTGGATATAGAACTCAAGGATGGTAATTATATTCATCACTTCTATTGCCATTGTCTTCTGGTTCCCATTATTGCATTGGGAAGGCAGCTCAGCCTGTCACTCTTTTGAAGGTTATCAACCTTTTTTTTCTTTACTGCCCCTAACATTTTCTTTTTGTCTTTGATGTTTGCAGTTTCACTATGATATGTCTAAATTTGAATTGCTTTTCATTTTTTTGTGCTTTGCATCCCTCTGATTACTTTTCTGCCATAAGCCTGATAAAACACTTTGCTGCTAAAGGGCTCAAGAGAATGGATCAGCCCAACCCACACAATCTCCTGGTCTTAAAGATCAATTAATTAGTAACCTTAATAACATCTGCAACATCCCTTTTGATATGTAATGTGCTATAATCATGGAAAGAACACCATGGTTGAAGGTCATGGAGCCATCTTAGAATTTGCTTGCTACAAATATACATTCTAACCTCATTTGGTCATGTGACTTGTATTGACCAATGGAATACTGGTGGAATCAACAGTGTACCAATTCTAAGGCTTTAAAATGCGTCACGTGTTTGCACTTGCTCCTCCTGTGCTTCCTTCTGTAAAAGAACCACCCCTTGGGTAGCCACTAGTCAGAATGAGACTCATGGATCAAATCTGAATTCAAGCCACAGCCTAAAGCAAAGCCACGCAGCTGAACCTCAGACCTGTGAAGAGAATTTGGATTTGTTTGTTACACAGCATTATCTCAACAATAGCTGACTATTTGTTATAAATCTCAATTAATTAAAATACTTTGTTGTATTATCTATTAATTAAAATATTTTTATCTTCCAACCTCCATAGCACAGAATTTAGTGCCACTAATAATCTGGATTTCTGTCTTCTCCTGCAATATGGTAATATCTGGCAATATCCAGCTCTATGTCTACATGTCAACAATTGACTTGAACTGTATAACAGTTATCTCTTTTAGGTCAGTCCCCGTCATTCACACGGTGCATCTATATGCACCCACACCCAACCCTTCACCCGTTGGCGTTACCTGCCTGGCTCCGGGAGGCGTTTGAGATTTCAATGCCTACATTGGGCCCCATCTCTTACCCAATACTTAGTACCCTTCAGGGGCCAACTTCTCTCTACTGAGTAAAGTCCAGACTCTTTAGTGTGCTATTGAATAGTCTTCATTAATCACTTCAATGGAATCACTTATTACTTATTGAAATTCTCTGAGACAGACTATGATTCCAACAAATTTGGGCCTCAATTATCTTAAAGCTTAGCTCACATTATTCCTCCAACCTAGTCTAGCCATCCAAGAGGCCTAGCTAATGCCCATCTTAACCTGGAAAGCACTCACTACTCTTAGGGAAAAAAGACACCATTCCCTGAACACCTATGGTTTCTTCTCAGGTACTTTCCTTTTCCTGTCTGTCACTGTGATCATCTTCCTATGTGTCTCTGTGATGGCAGAGACCACAATTTATTTATTTTGTAGACTCAGCAGCAGTTTGAACAGTATCTGTCAGTTAGTAGGTATTCAAATAACTTTACGGAATTAATTTTCAGTTGTTCTAGCCCTGTGAGGTGACAACAAATATTTGACTCTGTCTTATAACTAGCACTCCCTCATTGAGTCATGTATTATCTCTAAGACCTTTCTTGATGTTTTGGTCATGTTAATATCAGGGATAAATGGTTGATTGCCTTGATTGAATAATTATCAGTCATGATGATGGGATGATAATGATAGCTACCAATTGTTTAATGTGCATTATGTACCTGGCCCTGTTTGGATATTTTATACATAATACTTTTTTTCCTCATAACAACTCTAGGAGGTATGTATTACTTACCTCCATTTAAATGTGAGAAAACTTTGTCTCTGAGAAGTTCACTAACTTGCCCCAAACATCATGGCTAAGAGCAGTGGAGTTTAGAGGCAAGCGTTGGTTTGTTTGATCTCTGAATCCTGGACTTTTGCACAGCAACTTCACCAATCTAGTTGGTATATGAACAAGTCCTTTATCATCCTTTTCTGGACTTTGGGTGAACTTTTAGCCATTTCATTTCACCCTCAAAAATACAAGAAAATGTGTGTGTGCTAATGAAGGTGTCAGGGATTGATTTGGGTGACGAATGTACAACTATGTAATGGTACTGTGAACAATCGAAAGTACGATTTGTTTTGTATGACTGCGTGGTATATGAATATATCTCAATAAAATGAAGATAAAAAAAAATACAAGAAAAGATAAAGAAATCAAATCAACCACTTTGCTACTAGTTATTTTTTTTTTACAGCGTATTTTTTCTTTATTCAAATAAAAAGGCAGTAAAGTTGAAGGCTACAAGATTGACACAAAATCTTGCTTCTATACACCAGCAATGAACGATCCAAAATGGAAATTAAGAAAACAATTGCATTTATAATAGCATCTAAAAGCATCTAATTCAAAATTTAAGAATAAATTTAACGAAGCATACAGAAGACTTATACACTAAAAAGTCTAACACACTGTTGAAAAGAAATTAAAGAAAATTTAAATAAGTGGCAAGACATTCCATGTTTATGGACTGGAAGATTAAATATTGTAAATATTACCCAAAACAATCTATACCTTCAATGTAATCCCCATCAAAATTCCAGCAGAAATAGAAAAGCTGACCAATTGCAAATTCATATAACTGCAATTAGCCAAAACAATTTTGAAAAAGGAAGAACAAAGTTGGAGGACTCACACTCCCTGATTTCAGCTTAGTACAAGGCTTCAATTATTGAAACAGTGTGTACTGGCATAGTATAGAAATACAGAGCAATGCAATAGAATCTAGAAATGAACCTACGTGTTCAATGGCCAAATGATTTTTGACAAGGGTCCCAAGTACAGTAAATGGGGAAAGAATAGTCTCTTCAACAAATGGTCCTGTGAAAACTGGATATCCAAATGCAAAAGAATGAAATCTGATTCCTACCTCACACCATATACAAAAATTAACTCAAAGTGGATCAAGGAGATAAACATAAGAGCTAAAACCATAAAATCCTTAGAAGATAACGGGGGTAAACCTTCATGACCTCGTATTTGGCTATGATTTCTCAGATATGACACCAACAGCATTAGTAAGAAAAGAAAGATAAAGTGAAATTTCATAAAAATTAAAAACTTTTGCTCATCCAAGGACATTATCAAAGAAGTGCTACTGCTCAATAGCCTAATTAAAAAATGGACCCAAAACTTGAAAAAACATTTCTCCAAAGATATAAAAATGGCCAATAAGCACATGAAAAGATGTCAACATTAGCCATTAGAAAATGAAAATCAAACCCATAATGAGATTCCACTGCACACACAATAGGATGCTATTATTTTAAAAACAAAAACAGAAAATAATGTGTTGGCAAGGATGCAGCAAAATAGAAATCCTGATACGCTGGTGGTGGGAATGTAAAATGGTGCTGTCATAATGGAAAACAGTTTGGTGGCACTTCAGAAAGTTGAACATAGTTACATATGACTTGGCAATGCCACTTCTAGGTATATAAGCAAAATAATTGAAAGTAAGGACTTGAACAGATATTTGTACACCCATGTTTGTAGCAACATTATTCACAATAGCCAAAAGGTGGAATCAATCCAAGCATCCATCAATAGATGATTGGGTAAACAAAATGTGGTCTACACATACAGTGGAATATTATTCAGCTATAAAAAGTAATGGAGTTCTGATACATGCTGAAACAGGGATGAGCCTTGAACATGTCATGTTGAGTGAAATAAGCCAGACACAAACAGACAAATATTGTATGATTGTATGATATAGTTTATATGCAATACCTGTAATAAGCAAACTTCACAGCAACAGTTGTAGATTAAAGGATACCAGTGACCATGGCAGCAGGAGGTGGGGAAGAGGAGGGTGTGGGGAGGGGGAGTTATTGCTTAATGGGTGCAGTTTCTCTTTGAGGTGATGAAAAAGTTGAGGTAATGGGTTTTAGTGATGGTAGCACAATATTGCAAATAGAATCAGTGTCAATGAATGAATGGTATACTTGGAAGTGATTAAACTGAGAAATTTTGAGTTGACTATTTGGTACTGCAAGTAAAAAAATACATATATCAAAGTGAAAAAAACAGTTCTATTTCCCATTTCAATTTTCCACCTCTCTTCCCAAGAGATAACTAACATTACCAGTTTCTTGAGCATCTTTGGAGAGAAATTTTAGACATAAACAGGTCTCTGTTTTTGTGTCCCTTCCCCATATAAATGGTAGCACATGCTACATATAGAAGATAACTCTTCAGGAGACTTCCTGAGTTAGAATACTTTCTCTCCAACCTTACTGCAATTATTCAATCCACTGTTGAAGAGTACAGGTCTGTAACTTTGCAGAATGTCACTCAATTTTGCCTGCTGTTTCCTTATGATTAAATTAAGCATGAGCACTTTTGGCAGTAAAACCACAGAAGGGATATTGTGTCTTAGATGCTTCATTCCAGGCGGCACTTCATGCAGTCTGTATTGCTGTTGGTAAAGTGAATATTGTGCACTTGGTTAAGGTGGAATCTGTCAGGTTTTTCCATTGCAAATTTATCAGTTTTCCTTTTTTTAATTAATAAGTAATCTGTGGGTAGATTCTTGGAGACAATATATATCTTATTCTTAATAAAACATTCACTTTGAAATTTTTACATACATTGATGTTTTTTGCCTGAATCAATTATTACTGAGATGATTATGAAATGATATGTATTCATTTTATTTTCATTGTCCTCAGCTCTGCTGAACTCTGGGTCCAGGCTGGGTCAGTAGTGCTGTGCAGAGCCTCTTGGACCCATCTCTGTCCCCGAAGTCTTGCTTAACATTTCCAGAATGCTCAACTTGCAGTCTCAGAGGAAGGGTGCATCCCCAGCAAGAGTGAGAAATATTTGGGGCTCAGGAAATGATGATATCGGAAAAACTGAACTAGTTTCTGTGCCCCCTCATTCTGGTTCCAGAGAAATAAAACAGTTGCTAGTGAGGTTGGTGATATTTTGCATCGCTTCTATGCCTTGAACCTTCTCATCTCAGGGATTTTGTCCCTTGTCTTGTATTTGTTCTAAGATCTCATCAGGTTCTCTTTTTCTCTTGGCAAATAATCTAGATCTTCGGTTTTGAAACCAAACTTGAACTCTTGACTCTGGAACCCCAATTTCCTTAGCAAGCTGTTCTCTGGAATCAATCCCAGGGTAAGGGTTGTTCTTGAACGCCTTGATGAGCGTGCGTAATTGGGAAGATGTATAGCAGGTACGGCACCGTCTATCTAGAGTAGCTTGAATCTCTGCGGGGAGGTGTTGCCTGTGGACCTGGCTTGATTCCAAGGCCTGCTCAGGTTCTGTTCTTCTCTGGAATGACTGTCGAGCTCTTCAATTCTGAAACCAAATCTGGATTCTCGACTCTTCAGCATTAATTTCTAAAGCAAGTTTTTGTTTGCTGGCATGACCCAGGTTGAAAGTGTCGATGAGGATTTTCAACTGGTTGGCTGTGAATTTGGTGCGACTGCGCCTTTGATGTGTAGCGATCATGTCCATCTCATTCACTGTGGAATTGCTAGTGAATAAAACTGGGACCAGCTACATAATTTGTGGGTCCCAATGCAAAATGAAAATGCGAGGCTCCTTGTTCAGAAATTAAGAATTTCAGATGGCAAAGCAGAGCATAAACCCCAGCGCAGCCCCTCTAAGCTCAGGGCCGTCTGCAGCTATACATGGCACATAACATCCCCCTGCTACTAGTTATTAACTCCTCTAAAATGTTGGTGAGAGGGGTGATTGTAATAAAAGCTAATGGAAGACCCCAGAACTATCTGATGATTTTACAGGTTCATGATCAGTCCACTTCTTTATGTACAATGTGATCTTCCCTGTATCCTCCCAGGAACATTCCTCCCTTTATGCCTCAAAGAACAGTCTTACTCATTTGAGCCTTGTGAGAACAAAATAATGCTGGGCTTGCAGAAGGGAATGGCATCTCAGGTGCAGAGAGGAGCACTGGGGAGAGAGGGCAAATCAAGAATTTCAGATCAATGAGAGTGTGGGTGAAAATACAACCTTTCCCTCTGCTTCAACAGTGGTTATTGTTGGTTATAAATTAACAAGCCATTACCCATATGTCTCCTCCACTGTTGATTACACTTCCTTTGGTTAGATGCAGCTTTTACAGTGTGGGTTCTTCTACGAGGGGTTTAACCTCACAAGGGCTAGGTCGTCGGGGTAAATGCTCCTAGCTGAAATAAATGTTCTCAAGGGGCTCGCATGTGTGTCACCATCAATAGTTGGTTGGCTTTGAAGTGTGCGTGCTTTTTCGAGCACATCAGCAGGAACGTAGTGTATTTTATGAGACTGACCTATCTCTTTGTGGTCTGTGGCTTAGCAGCCGCTCTTGTTCTATAGCAAATGAAGAATGAGGACACGCAGAAGGACTTGTTTCATGGCTGCTTGTCTCAGCATATGAATTGGCTTCTGGGGCAGCTGAAAACACTTGTGTCAACACATGGCCTAAGTGGCAAACATCCCTTATGTGGCATCACTTGCCTCTAATTGGGTGCATTTTACTCCAGTGGAGTGTTTGGTATAAAAAACCGGTATGGGTGAACTGATTTTCTCCAGTGCTACATCCAGATATTCCAGTTGACACTATAATATGATTTGAAAATAGTTTTCCTTTGGTGAGCTAATCAATTAGAAACTACTTGGAGTGGTTTGTGGAAAAGGATATAGAGACTACAACCAGGCTCAGTGAGAAAGAATGCTGTGATTGATTAGCTATGTCTGCCTGGACATAGGTAAGGAGAATGCATTACATGTGCTAATTACGTGTGCAAAGACCCTTATTTTCTTAGGTCTTGTGCTTTACATGCATCAAGTAATCTGATCCTCTCCACAACCATATGCAATAATTACTATTTTACAGGTGAGAAAACTAAGGCATCATTTTCCATTACCACTTAGGTGACCTTTTTTATTTTTAAGTGGCCATTTATTAAGTGCTAAGCACTTACATTATTTCACCTTATCCTCTCAACAGCCCTAGGATGTAGGAATTTATCTGTATTACATAAATGAGGAAACTAAGACCTGGGCAGGTTAAGTGTCTTGTTACACTCCAAAATCCCTTTCAGTGGAATCAGAAATTTCAGCTTTTCTTTTTTTCCTCTGCTGAATTCTAACTTAAGTGAAAATCCCTATAAGCAAAATAAACAGTGGCAATAGGGGTCCCAGAAGTCTACTTGCCAGGCTCTTACCCATCCCCCCTTTCCCACAGCTACCCCTCAGACTTCAGTGGAAAACCACTGAAAATCTCTTACAACTTAAAATCCCATCTTGCCACAATGGGGCTGACAGCTCCTTTTATGCTAAGATTTCCTGTTTCTGGGGCCCTTTGGAGCATTCCTTGGCTACTTAAACATGGACTCTCTTTTGGCTTAAACAGGAAGATATGGAAGGAAGTGCACCTTCCTTGCCTTCAGATTTGTAGATTTTTCCAGCACCATGGCAGTTGTTTTCAATGTTTTTGCATTAATATTCTTTATTTTTAGAGCAGTTTTAGATTTACAGAAAAATTGCACAGAAAGTACAGAGAATTCCCATATGCCCCACTTTCCCTCCTCCCTCCCCTCTGTACATACACACAGAATTTCCCCTATTATTAATATCTGGTATTAGTGGAGTACATTTGTTATAACTGATGAACCAATATTAATACATTATTAGTAACTGAAGTCTATTGTTTACATTAGTGTTCATTTGTTGGGTTGTGCAGTTCCATGGGTTTTGATAAATGCATAATCTAATGTATCCACCACTATGGTATCATACCTAATAAATTCAGTCCCCCCAAAAACTATCCCTCCTCCACCTATTCATCTCTTACTCATCCCCACCCTGAGCCTGTGGCAACCATGGATCCTTTAACTGCCTCTATGGTTTTACCTTTTCCAGAATGTCCCAAAATTGGAATCATACCATATGGCTATAGGATAAGAATCAGACTGACTTCTTCCACTTAACAATGTGCAGTTTAAGGTTATTCCATGTCTACTGGTAGTTTGATAACTCATTTATGTCTATCGCTGAATAATATTCCATTTTATGGATGAACCAGTTATCCATTCATCTATTGAAGGGCATCTTACTTGCTTCCAATGTTTGGCAATTATGAATTGAACTGATATAAATATTCGTGTGCAGTTTTTTGCATGGGCACTTGGGTAAACACCTAGGAACACAACTTTTGGATCATATGATAAGGCTGTGCTTAACTTTGTAAGAAACACCAAAATGTCTCCCAAAGTGGCTGTACCATTTTGCATTCCCACAAGCAATGACTATGATTTCATGTTGCTCCACACCCTTGTCAGCACTTGGTGCTGTAGGTGTTTTGTATTTCATCCATTCTAATAGGCATGTAGTGGTGTCTCATTGTTCTATTTTGTGATTCCCTAATGATACATAATTTTGAGCATCTTTTCATATACTTTTATCTGTATATCTTCTTTGGTGAGGTAGTTGTTCAGTGATTTTGCCCATTTTTTAATTAGGTTATTTGTTTCCTTATTAGTAAAGTTTTTTTATTATTATTATTAAAGTTTTAAGAGCCCTTTATCAGATATGTGTTTTTCAAACGTTTTCTCCCATTCTGTGGCTCAAAATTCTTTTTAATTCTTTTTATACACTATTATTTTGAAAGATTTTCCTCAACTGTTACTCCCTTTAGGTAATCAATATTAACTTTGATATGCTTCCTTCCATACTTTTTATTTCCATACAAATTATGCACACACAGACACACACTTTCCCTGTTTCTTAAAGAAATGGGATCATACTACATATATTCTGCAACTTATATTTTTAATTTACAATGCATCATGATTATCATTTTGGATCACCATATATAAATTAAACTCACAATTTCCAATGCTATGGATGCATCAAGACTCTGATGTTTTCAGATAAAAACTTAGATTTCTAGTAGTACTAGAAGTCTAAGACCTTATATTTTTGGTCTACTTGTAACAAATGTAGAGAATTTTATGGCATTTGTTTGTTTGTTTAGGTTAAAAGTGAAGTCAGGGGGAAGCATGTGATACTCTATTTTAGCCCATTTATTTAATAAAGACAAAACATGTGAAAGTGCCTAGTGCAATGCTGGGCAAGATGTATGTCCCCATTCAAGATTAATTAAATCTGAAAATATAACATTTTTTAGTTAAGTAAAACTGGGCTGAGAAAGTGGAAGGAATATTGATGTGCCTGGAATGATTTTTATTCAATGTATTTTAAAAGTAAAATTATTAGCTTTTCTTAGATGTCTAAAAGAAATTGGAAGAAAAGAGGTTATTTTCAATCACACACATGCTTCTATAGTTCTGTTGCCTATGATTAAAATAAAGCCAAATCACATCAGGGTTACATTAGATATTCACTGTTCAGATAACAATAGGTTATCACCTTCCCTTTGAACAGCTTTCAGATGATTATACCCCCTCCCCAAAGAATGTCAATCTTTACTCCTGTGTGGTCTGATCTGTAAAGTATTAGCTTGCTCTTAACTGACAATGAAAGTAGCTGCACTCCAGGTACTCGTCAGGCAGTATAACCTCCAAATCCCTGACATCCAGACTCCATCAAAAGCCAAGTTTATGGAAACAATACATACAATAGTCTGAAGAATAATTAGTTCCTCCCTCTCTACTTTGAAATTCAAGCTCCATCCATGCACATAAGAAAGCTGTGTGCATGGACTGGATTGTACTGTCCTGTAACTCCAGAAATGCTTTTGCCAAATTATACTTTGGGGTATTCCATCAGCTTCTACTTTAGATTAAAGAAATTGTAAAAAGAACATTATTGTGGTTACCATTTGGTTTTTATAGCCCAGAAGACCTGAATTTCAATACCAGCTCTGCTATTAGCAATAAGATTTTAGACAAGTCACATAATTTCTCATAGCCTCAGTTGCCTCATCTATTAAATAGAAATAAGAACAGGTCCTAACTCATGGGCTGCTTGTAGAATTAAATTAGATAATCCTTGTTAAGTGTTAGCAGTACTGCATTCAATACATGGTATTATGGTTTGCTAAAGCTGCCAGAATTGCTAAAGCTGCAATATACCAGAAATGGATTGGCTTTTATAAAGGGGTTTTATTAGGTTACAAATGCACAGTTCTAAGGCCATAGAAGTGTCGAAACTAAGGTTTCCAACAAGAGGATACCTTCACTGAAGACAGGCCGATGGCATCCGGAAAACCTCTGTCACATGGGAAGACACGTGGCCGGTGTCTGCTGAAACTTCTTTCCCGGGTTTAGCTTCTGGTTTCAGTGGCTTTCTCCAAAATGTCTCTGGGCTTCTGTCTCACCTTCTCTCTTAGCTTCTCCTGGGGGCAAAATCTGGATTACATATTTTAGCTTCTCTCCAAAACATCTCTTTTAGCTTCTTAAGGACTCCAGTAAACTACTCAAGACCCATCCTGAATGGGTGGGGTCACATCTCCATGGAAATTGTCTAACAAGGTCCCACCCACAATTGAGTGGGATATATCTCCATGGAAACACTAATCAAAAGATCCCACCCACAATAGGTCTACCCCCACAAGAGTGGATTAGAAGAACATAGTCTTTTATAGGGTACATAACAGATTCGAAGCAGCACACTTGGTCTTACTGGAGCAGACATTATTTTAACCAGTTCCCTGTTGGCCCTCTGTGAATCATAAAGATCCATGTCCAAGTTCACTGAATGCTCTGAGCCAATAGGCTACTCTCTAGTTTGCCTGTCTGTTTTTCTCCCACCTGGCAAGTTGTGTGCCTACCAAAGTCAGTTTTGTTTGTAAACATATTTATGCCAGTTGAGCTTGTTATCATATAACTGGAATTTTTTTAAAAAATAAAAATCAAGGCAAACATTTCGAAAGACTTCATAAAGGTGAGTGGCCAAGAAAAACTGCTATTAGAGCAAAAGCATCTATTCTACAACCAACTACACAGCAATAGTGGGCTGATGTGAAAAGACAACGAAAAATCTAGAAGAAATCTACACTCAAAATGCTTCACAAATTGTCTAATTTAACACTCCACTTTAAATAAACCGAAACTCCAAGTCATAGATGTATTGTGGATATCATCTATGTAGAAAAATGATACCATGACTTGAATCAGAGGACTCATAATAAAGAAAGGGTATTGCCCTACACCAAAAGATTGGGTCATGATTATCATGGGATATAAGTTTAAACAAAAGATTTAAGGTGTATTTGTATCATGTTTTAAAAACTATCTCCTCACGTTAACCAACTTTTTTTAAACAGTCAATGCATTATTGGATTCAGATCACTTTTTCTGTATAATTATTAACACTATTTTTTAGACCCACAAAATAAATCTTTCTGGTCTCAGAACAAGCAGTGCTTTTCCATAAAACTGCTTGTTTTGGCTTAATGGATTTTGTGAATCAAATAGTTGTGTTTCCTCTTTGTAGTCATTCCTAGAATCCAATTAGTGAACTATTTCTTGCAAATGGAGGCAATTTCATGGTAGGCATTTTGTACTTATCTCATGCCTGACTCCTTGTTTCCCTCCATTTCATTTTCCTTTATATGTATGTATATATATTTTTAAACAAGAAGTTTATTTAAACAACAAGACGCTTGACTTGAAGGGAAAACTATCTAGGATTCATTTCTTTTAGAGTAATTTATCCCTACTTAAAGACAGATTGCCCTACATGTAACAGCTATGTACAAAAAAGTTATAAAATTGTCCTTGGTTTTACAATGATAAATGAAAGACATTAAAATTCTCCAATTGAACAAAGTATGCAAGGATTTTTTATGTTGTTGGTTTTTGTTAAACAGTGAGAGCAAAATAACTTACTGGAATATAAAGATAAGAGTTGAATGAGCATGCCGCTAACTGATGAAGAAAGGGGGTATTTTCACAGAACCAGTATTTTTTCCCCATCCCATCTTCATCTAATGTCAATCAAACATACCATTGGCCCCATTTAGTTGAAAAAAAAAAAAGCAATATGCTTGTGCACATACACCCGTTACTTTATGTACAATAAAGGAATGTGGAAGGGTGAAATGAAAGAATAGAGACACTATACTGTAGTAGTCAGGATGTGGTGGAACCAAATTGTGGTTTTTCTAATTGAGAATGTATTCTTGGTCTGTAGGAACAGAGTTCTGGAGTAAAGTAGCAGGGTCTCTTTTTAATAGACACCTCCTGTCTGCTGCTAGAACACATCAATTTTATCTTCGTCCTCCAGTTCCAAGTGTGCAGGTGTGTCTGTTTCGTTGATTGACTGTCTGTCAAATCCGAACCTGATCTGCTTCATTGACAAACCCTGTCGTTCACAATAGGCTTTCATTAGTTTACTAAGTGATGTATGCCTCTGAATCCTAAACTGCACCACAGAACCATCCTGCCACGCCACCTTCAAATTAATATGATTGTTGTTCTCAGTCTTGACTCCTTCCTTGGGT
This sequence comes from Choloepus didactylus, assembly GCF_015220235.1. Lineage (NCBI taxonomy): Eukaryota > Metazoa > Chordata > Mammalia > Pilosa > Megalonychidae > Choloepus > Choloepus didactylus. Next base: position 56,536,451 of record NC_051309.1, read on the forward strand.
TTTTTGTCGGCCATGACGAGAGCCAGGGTCTCCTCAGCTGCCGCTTCACAAAAGAGGTACCAGGTCCACACTGAACGAGCACACAGCAGCACCAGGAACGTCAGAAGGAGGAGCTGGCAGTGGTGGAGAAGGGAGCTCCTTTATATTTTAATGTTAAAGTTACTTTACATAACTTTCTGTATTATTCAAGGTACAGGTGCAAAAGACAGAATGTTTCTATTCCAAGCAAACAGGAATTTAATACAGGGAATTAGACGCATATCACATGATTTTTAAAAGCTAGAAAGGTGGCCTCTAGACCAGTCCTCCAAAAACGCTTCCCTGAAAAACACTGCTGAACTGACCCAGGAGGGGAGCTGCTGCCTCTGGCAGTCAGGAAATGCAAATCAGGAGACTACCCTGGAAATGTTGACTTCAAAACCTCACCTCATAGCTGCAATCCAGGGTTAAGGACATGGCTGTTGAGGCTGCTGCCATTGCCTTTTCACAGCTGTGAAGCTAGGGGCTGGGCAATGGAACAGTGCTGCAGAGAAACGCCCATGGTTGTCCATGGTTGCCAAACTGAATAACTGAAGCAAGAGGGAAAAGATGACTTCCACCCACTTCCACCTTCTAAACCTCATACGAATGTTTCAAATGGGTGGAATCTAATACACAGCCAGAACTCTGGCTTCAAGAGACTGTGGGAAATATTTTTTAGTTAAGTGCTCTGGAGTACTGAAAATTACACAAGAAGAAGGTTGTGATGAATGCTAAGGGATAATTCACAAGAATGTAATTTTGTGAGTCACTATAAAATCCTTTAGATTTTAGATTAGAAAAATACTCCCCATCCCTTTACTTTTTAAAAAGTAGAAGCAGTGAGTTTTCCTATTATGTCATATACAATATACCTTTCTTTCTGAGCCAAATATTGAGGGTAACATGGAGGAAAGAGAAGAGAACTTGAACTTATTAAACCAGAGCTGAGTTCTGATTCCACTTCTTACAAGACATGGGACACTGGACAAGTCAGTAACTCACACTGAGACCCAGTTTTCTCACCTATAAAATGAGAATAATAATAACATCTGCCTTAACTACCTCACATGATATTGAAGGGGTCAAAGGAGATGGTGTGTGCAGCACAGTTTGCTTCATCAAATTCGTCCATAATGAGGGTCTCATCATTTTTGATGAAACATGTCATATTTGTTTTATTCCTCTAAATCAAATTTCATCTTCTCTGGATCCCCCATCCTACCAAGCTGGCAAGAGATTTAATCTAAGTAATTATTGGAACTTTCTCTTGTCCCCAGGGATGGGTGGAAGTAAGGCAGTTGGGTGGGGGTCCTTAGTATTTGGTCCACACTGGTCACTGTGAGAGGCTCATTTAGGAGCCACATGTGGTCCGTGGAAGTCAGGCACTTCTGCTGCTCCCATGACAATGAGGGAACTGGGTCTTGGCCTTTGGTCAAGAGTCTGGACACCTTGGGGCCTGGCTCTCCATTTTCTTTGAGGACCTGCTGCCTCACTGGAGTGTTGTGGGGTACAGAGCATGAGACTCAGCTACTTGCTGCACCACAAAACTCCTGCCCCCATGGGTCTCAGAGAACATCCCCAAATATCCCTCTGACACCCCGCTACAAAACTTTGACCCCGCAAGTTTCCACTTGCTTTCTTTCCTCTTCTCAGAAAACATAGTCCAACACCTTCCACGAACCTACACTTTAGAAAACAAAGACCATGAAAAGGAGGGGCTGTTGCCTTCTGGCAACTTCTGCCTGTTATACACATTAATCTCTCAACAAATTATACTGGCCATGTCTAAAAAGACCTGTCAAGTGTCATGCAAATGCACAGAACATAACTCGGGGCTTCATTATTTGCCTAATCTGGTGCTAGGCTGGTCCTAAGAAGCAGCAGCATTTTCACGGTGGCTTCAGAGAGCCTCCTGGAAACTGTATACACTAGAAAATATTTAGCACTATTTTCATCATTATTTTTAGTGGGCTTATATTTATTAGAAAGGAAACAGAGGGGCATAATGAGGGGAAACACCATACTGAAATCTTCCAACTTGCCTAGTCCCACCTACATGGAGCTAACCAGCTGGGAGACTATGTACAGGTCATTTATCCTCGGTGGGGGGTGGATTCTTTGAAATGAGATAGTCATGATATATCAGTGGTTTTCGAAATACTACATGATGGGCATGAGGATGGCGGGGGTGGGGAGACAGGTCATTGGGTCCTCCAGCCTTGCTCTACCCAGAGCTACATGACATTTATCTGTTTTATATATCTGGTTAGAAGAAAGGGTTCTGCTATTCAAAGCAAGAAAGACTTTAGAAACCACTGGACTCACTGATCTTTAGCCTCTGTTACTCTGTGAAAGCAGCTGAACCTGCTGAGAACAGGTAATGACCTTTCTCTTGCACAGTGTCTGGGAGATTGTCCTCGCTTAGGAACTTAAACGATGGCTGCTATCTCACCCATCAGCTCAGAATCCAAAGATATAACATCAGGGCTGAACCCTTCTGGGGTGTGCTCAGCTACTCGGGAAATCTGAGTTGCTGGTGCAATGCCTACTCCTTGGTTTTGCCTTGGGGTACACAAGTTTGAGGTAGCTGAATCAGGACAGAAGAGGCAATCTTACACTTTCTCTTTTGACTCTCTTAACTGCTGCTTTGGCATTTTCCATACTCTCCAAGAGAAGCCTTCAATTCTAAAGTATAGGGCGCTTTCTCCAAAGTCATGAAATCATGAATCATTTAATCCCTACATCAACAAACATTTTCTGAGCACCTGCTCTGTATGAAGTCATGGGCTAGGAGCCAGGCATAGAATAAAGCATAGAAGTTGCCCTCAAGGAGTGTAGTCTCCTCGGGTAGGCAGATCATAAATATATCATTTATTACCATGGAATCAGGAGTATGCACAGTGCCTGGGAGTACAGAGAGGGGAACAATTAGCTTTGTCTGGGGAGTTAGAAAAGGCTTCACGCTGCCTGGAATGTTAGTAGCTATCTGATAAATATTTATTGAATGAGGTTGATATTTGTGATGATCAATTTTGGAGCAAACAGCTTAGAATTGAATCCCAGCTCCACCACATTAGTGGATGGGTGACCTTTGGCAACTTTCTTAACCTCTCTGTGTCTTGGTTTCCTCATCTAAAAAAATGGCATAGTAAGAGTGCCTGCTTCATCTCATTGGGTTGGTGCAAGAATCAAGTGAATGGGATCCAGCCTAAAAACACTAGAGAAACTCTCAGTAGCTCACTGAGGAAACTTGCTCTGATGGGATTTTTTTTAAGTGACATTTGTCTTTCCTTTTCCCTTTCCCTTCCTTAGTTCTCTTTTTCCCTTCCTCTGTCTTTTCTCCACTCTCTACTCCCTCCTTTCCTTCCCTCAATCTCCCTTCAACTTTCTGAGACCTGCTCTTTTCATTCTGCTTCTTGCCCCTCTTTATTGCTCTGTATTCCATTCTTCTGTCTTCCCCATACCCACTCTAACCAAGATGGTCCTATATATATTTCTCTAAAACCTGAAAGATTTTAGATCTTCCTCCTCTCTGTACCCTCCTCATCTTTGAGCAAGGAGTATAGCAATAGGAAGGCCAGATCAGAACAGAGGAATAAATCTTTTTGTTATTGTTTTTTTCTCAGTAAAAAGTACCAGTGGATGTCCCTTCTTTGTCAACAGAGCCAGGGCTTTCTTGATGACATGTGTAGTTTGGGGTGATCACAGCTTTTGGTCTTTTAACTTTTTACTCTCAAACACTATAGCAATTTTCAGGGTTTAAATGGCAGTAATCAACATGGACAGTACCATCCCTGCTGACATCCTGCGGGGGATAAAGCCTGATCCTCAGAAAGAAACCACTCATGAGTTTACTACACTTAGAAATTAATGCTCAGGCATGATGAGTAAGAGCAAGCCCTGGAGCTGGAGCAGAAGGCCTTGGAGAAGTTGGGCCTGGGCACTTCCCTGGAGGGACCTCCATTGTTTCATTCTGCAAATGATCTATGCACATCTACCACGAGCCAGACTCTGGGGATGCAGCACTGACAAGACAGACAAGGTCTATGCTCTCCTGGGATAACTTCTGTTGGGGGAGGTAGACCACAGAGATGTAAAAACATGGACAAGATACTTTTAGATAGTTGTAAGTGTGATTTGGATAATTGTAAGTGTGATAAAGACAATAAAATAAAGTAATAAATATATCTTGGTGGGAAGGGTTTGTTTTAATTGGAATAGTCAGGCAAGTTCTCCCCCAAGTGGAGCACTCAGAGGTGATTCCTCAATAACAAGGACTCACATAAAAACCAGGGGAAAGACATTCTGAGCAAATGCCAAAGACTTGGGGGATGGAGTGTAGGGAATGGGTGGGGCAGGTGGTATATGATGAAGTTGAGGAAGGAGTTAGGGACTAGGACACGTAAGGCCTCTAAACTACATTTATCATTCCATTTTTTTTTTAATTACAGTGACTGATTTGTTGATTGTATCAGAAAAGAAATTTTTGAAAGGAGTTTGGATAGCCCATAGGATTTCCAGGGACAGGTTTGGAAAAAAACAAGAGCAAGGAGGCAGCAGCCAGACACTTGCAACATAAATGCTTGTGTTACCACCCCATCAGCAGTGGGCCCTCCTACTGGGCAGCTGTCAGTGCTGCTTCTGCCCACCCCTGAATGGATTCTCTGCAGTCACCAAAGTTTGACTCAAATGGTGAGAAAGTGCCACTAACAGGCTGATTGGTTGCGTACCTACTCCTTAGGGGCAAGAAAGGCTGGAAAATGAGTCTCTGGAGTGTTCTGGAGTGGGAAGCAGTGTCTCCCACCACCCATCAAGACTCAAAAGGCAGGGCAGTTACCAAATGTAGAGAGTGGGTCAGGATTCTGGACAACCAAAGAAATGACAAGTGTCTATCTACCATGGTGTACCAGTTTGGATGTATTATGTCCCCCAAAATGCCATTATCTTTGATGCAATCTTAGGGGGCCAATGTATTAGTGTTGATTGGATTGTAATCTTTTGATGGAGTTACGACCCACCCAACTCTGGGTGATGACTTTGATGGGATAATTTCCATGGAGGTATAAACCCACCCATTCAGGGTTGGCCTGAATTAAATCACTGGAACCATATAAATGAGCTGACAAACAGAAGGAGCAGAGCAAGTGAGAGTGACATTTTGGAAAGCATCTGCAGCTAAGAGAGGACAAAATGCCCTAAGAGCAACATTTTGGGGAACGCCATTCTGAAATGCAACCTGGGAGCAAGCGGACGCCAGCCACGTGCTTTCCCAGATAACAGAGGTTTTCCAGATGCTAATGGCCATCCTTCAGTGAAGGTACCTGATTGTTGATGCCTTACCTTGGACACTTTATGACCTTAAGACTGTAACTTGGTAACCAAATAACCCCCTTTATAAAAGCCAATCCATTTCTGGTATTTTGCTTAAGGGTAGCATTAGCAAACTGGAACACGTGGTAAGAGTTAGCCTTTTATTTAAGTACAATGAGGAGTCACTGGAGGACTTTTAAACAGGAAGTGGTGTGACCCAACTTTTGTTTTTAAAAGGTTACACTGCCTGCTGGGTGGAGAGTGGATTGTAAAGGGACAAGAGAGAAAGCAGGAGGCTACTGCATGAGATAATGTCCAGAGATAATGTTGACTTCACTAGTCTGGTTGCAATGATGGTGGTAAAGCATGGTTAGATTTGGGATTTATTTTAAAGGTGAAATGAACAGGATTTGCTGATGGAATTGATGTAAGTGGTTAGGAAATAGGGTAATCAGAGGTGAATCTTTTTTTCAGTTAAAAAGTTTGGTGGTTGAGGAGCCTGTGGAGAATGCAGGGGTATTCGCCTACCCCACCTCCATGGTTGCTAACATGACCACAGACATAGGGGACTGGTGGTTTGATGGGTTGAGCCCTCTACCATAGGTTTTACCCTTGGGAAGACGGTTGCTGCAAAGGAGAGGCTAGGCCTCCCTATGGTTGTGCCTAAGAGCCTCCTCCCGAATGCCTCTTTGTTGCTCAGATGTGGCCCTCTCTCTCTGGCTAAGCCAACTTGAAAGGTGAAATCACTGCCCTCCCCACTACGTGGGATCAGACACCCAGGGGAGTGAATCTCCCTGGCAACGTGAAATATGACTCCCGGGGAGGAATGTAGACCTGGCATTGTGGGACGGAGAACATCTTCTTGACCAAAAGGGGGATGTGAAAGGAAATGAAATAAGCTTCAGTGGCAGAGAGATTCCAAAAGGAGCCGAGAGGTCACTCTGGTGGGCACTCTTACGCACACTTTAGACAACCCTTTTTAGGTTCTAAAGAATTGGGGTAGCTGGTGGTGGATACCTGAAACTATCAAACTACAACCCAGAACCCATGAATCTCGAAGACAGTTGTATAAAAATGTAGCTTATGAGGGGTGACAATGGGATTGGGAAAGCCATAAGGACCACACTCCACTTTGTCTAGTTTTATGGATGGATGAATAGAAAAATAGGGGAAGGAAACAAACAGACAAAGGTACCCAGTGTTCTTTTTTACTTCAATTGCTCTTTTTCACTTTAATTATTATTCTTGTTATTTTTGTGTGTGTGCTAATGAAGGTGTCAGGGATTGATTTAGGTGATGAATGTACAACTATGTAATGGTACTGTAAACAATCGAAAGTACAATTTGTTTTGTATGACTGCGTGGTATGTGAATATATCTCAATAAAATGAAGATAAAAAAAAAGTTTGGTGGATGGTGATGCAAGTTACTGGAATGGGGAATCTGGGGGAAAACGAGGTAGGGAAAGAAAAGAGTTCATTTTTGACATGTTAATTTTGATATGTAGGCGATGCCTATTAGTCAACCAAGTGATAATATCAAGTAGATATTTGGATATTATAGGTATGATTCTGGAGAGAGGCCAAGGTTGGAGATAGACATTGTCAGGATTATCTCTATTTGTGATAATTCTGTTCTATAAAGTCACCACGAACACTGAATTAGTAAATACTGAACCATTTGTCCTAGGGAAAATACAGGGTTCCATGAGCCTCTGGTCACAAAGTTTTTGTCACCTGATCAACGCATAACTTCATTTTATGTGTGTTTCTATCATTTAATATATGGTTGATTCATTAACATTGAAGTCATGTCCAACAGCACTGTAAGTCGTGCTTGAATGAAGCATTTAACACACTTTTCTTTTCCATAAGGCACATCATAGCCTTCTTGCACTTAGGAGCACATGCTAAAAACATGGTATTAAATATACTTTGAGAATGACACTTTTTACAGTATATTTACTGCTGAAAGAGAAAGCCGGAGCATCGCCTTGTTGGACCTTACCTGAAAATGTGCATGTTAGGTGATGCAAACCTTTTGCTGCTCTGCATGTGTCCAGGAATGACTGGGAATCACTTCAAATATTGATTTGGGGATTACAAATAAATTTTAGGAGTAGGCAAATTTTTAAAATACAAAATCTGTGAATAGTGACAATAGACTCTAATGCACATCCATATGTATAAACATATATGAAATAGTGTTTCTGAACTATTTGAGTTAGTAGCATGTACCATGACTCTTTATGCCTAAATACTTTATACACCCTTTATGCCTAAATTCTTGAGCATATATTTCATATAAATGCTACTGTTGATATTCTAGTTGGGTCAGCTGACCCAGTAATGCCTTTTATAATTTTTTCCTCCTGTACAGAATCCAGTGTAGGATCATTTAGTTGTCATGTCTCTTTAGTTTCCTTTGATCCAGAATGTTTCCATAGCCATTCTTTGTCTTTCATGACACTGATATTTTTGAAGAAGATAATTCCCCCTGCCCATGTTTTTTTTCAAATTAGAGAAGTTGTGGGATTACAGAATAATCATGCATAAAATACAGGATTCCCATATACCACCCTAATATTAACATCTTGCCTCAGTGTGGTACATTAGTTACAGCTGATGGAAGCACATTTTTTAAAAAAATTGTGCTATTAACTACAGTCCATGATTTAACTTAGGGTTCACTGACTGTGTTGTGCAGTTCCATGGATTTTTTTTTTAAACAATTTATTCTGGTACCGTATATACAACCTAACATTTTCCCTTTTAACCACATTCAAACATATAATTCATTCCTGTTAATTACATTGACAATGTTGTACTACCATCACCGCATCCATTACCAAAACTTCATTGTCTCAAATAATAGCTCTGTACATTTTAAGCCTTAACTTTCTATTCCTTACCCCTACCCTGTTCCCTGGTAACCTGTATTCTAGATTTTGACTCTGTGACTTTGCTTATTCTGATTATTTCGTATCAGTGAGACCATACAATGTTTTTCTTTTTGTGTCTGGGGTATATCATTCAACATAATGTCTTCAGGTTCATCCATGTTGTCATATGTATCAGAACTTCATTCCTTTTTATGGCTGAGTAATATTACATTTGGTGTGTATACCACATTTTTTGTATCCATTCATTAGTTGATGGACACTTGAGTTGCTTCTATCTTTTGGCAATTGTGAATAATGCCACTATGAACATCATTGTGAAAATATCTGTTTGAGTCCCTGCTTTCAATTCTACTGGGTATACACCTAGAAGTAGGATTGTGGGTCATATAGTAATTCTACACTTAACTTACTGAGAAACCATCAAATTGTCTTCCACAGAGGCTGCACCATTTTGCATACCCACCAAAAACAAATGAGTTTCTCCACATCCTCTCCAATACTTGTAATTTTCCATTTCTTTTTAAAATGGTAGCCATTCTAGTGGTGTGAAATGGTATACCACTGTGGTTTTGATTTGCATTTCCCTAATATCTAATAATGTTGAGCATCTTTTCATGTGCTTTTTGGCTATTTGTATATCTTCGTAGGAGAAATTTCCATTCAAGTCTTTTGCCTATTTTTAAATCGGGTTGTTTGCCATTTTCTTGTGGAGTTGAAGGATTTCTTTATATATTCTGGATATTAAACTCTTGGGTTTCCAAATATTTTCTCCCATTGTGTAGGTTGTCATTTTACTTCCATGATAAAGCCCTTTGAGGCACAAAAGTTATTAATTTTGATGAGGTCCATTTATCTGTTTTTTCTTTTGTTGCTTGTGCTTTGGGTGTATAGTCTAAGAAACCATTGCCTAAACCCAGGTCTTGAAGATGCTTTCCTATATATCCTTCTAGGAGTTTGATAGTTCTGGATCTTATATTTAGGCCTTTAGTCTTTTCTGAGTTTAAATTTGTATATGATGTGAGGTAGGGGTCCACTTCTATTCTTTTGCAAATGGAGATACTCCCTGCCCATTTTTAATTGATTGCTCCTTATTTTGGATTTGAAAGATATTTCCCCATGGTTAGATTCAGATTTTGCATTCTCAGCTGGACCATTACATAATTGATGCTTTGCTTTTCTTAAGACATCATATTTGGAGGCACAAGATGCCCATTGGCCCCTTACTGTCAAAGTAATTTTTTAATACATATTTTTATTGAAGCATAATACACAAATAGAAAAGTGCGTAAATAATAAATGTACATCTCTGTTAGTTGTCACAAGTGAACCTTCAATATTACCACCACCCATATCTTAATAGAAATTAACAGCACCCCATAACCCTCCCTTGTGCTCCCTCTGAGTCTCTTTTCTTTCCTCTCTCCCTTCTCCTCAAGGGTAATCACTCATCTGACTTCTAATATCTTAGATTAGTTTTGCCTGTTTTTGAAGTTCAACATTATCTTTGTAAGATTTATTTGCATCATTGGTATTGTTGCAGTTTGTTCATTCTTACTGTTATATAATATTCTATTTTATAAATATACCTCAGTATATTTATAAATCAATTTATAATTGATTGACATTTGAGTTGTTAGTTTGGGGCTACTAAGAATAGCACTGCTGTGGACAGTTTTGTACATATCTTTTGTTGAACATATGCATGCTTTTCTGTTAGATATATTCCTGGGTGTACAATTACTGAAACAAATGGTATCCAGAGGTTCTGCTCTAGTAGATATTGACAAGTATTTTTACAAAGCAAGTACATTAATTTTCACTCACAACAGTGGTCAGAATTTCAGTTGCTCCACATCTCTCTAACAGTTGTAATTTACTGACTTTAAATTTAGCCAATTTGGTGTGTACAGTTACACAACCTAATTGTGATTTCTTTTTTTTTTATTAACTTGGTTTATCAAAAGATAAAAAAAGGAAAAATTTCCAAACAAAACAAAGCAAAAGAATAGGAAAAACAAATATCCTGAAATAACTTCATTGCTTCCAATATGCTCCTACCATACTACAAGAAAATTAACGAGCCATAGTCATTCCTGAGCATTCCCATGTCATTAAGATTAAGGGTAAACATTGTGATTTCAATATGCATTTCTTTGATAGAGAGGCTTTTCATATGCTTATCGGTCACCCACTTTGTGACATTCATGTTCAAGTCTTTTATCTATTTATCTGTTGGTTTGTCTGTGATTTTCTTATTGGTTTGTAGAGGTCTTTGATTGTCCTGGATTTATGTTCTTTGTCGGTTTTATGTATTTCAAATATCTTCTCCTACTCTGTTGCTTGCCTTTTTACTTCCTTAATAGAGTTTTGATGAACCAGAGTTTCAATATAGTCTAATATGCCATTTCCTTTGTGATCATTATGCTTAGTGTTCTGTTGAAGAAATATTTTCCTTTTCAAGGCTATGATGATAGTTTCACATTTTATCTTCTAGAGGCATTAATGTTTTACTTTTCACACTAAAACATATACATTAAAACTATAATCCAACTGGAATTGCTTTTCGTGTGAGGTGTGGGGTTAGAGGCAGATAGCATTTTTTCCCACATGGATGTCCAATTGACATGACTCCTTTTTCTGTGTATGCTCTACTATGCCACTTTTGTTGTGAATAAAATAGCCATATATGAGTAGATCTATTTCTGTTCTCTCACTTATGTTCCTTTGGTTTATTTTTCTATCCTTGTGCAAACTTCACACTGTCTTTATTATAGGAGCTTTATAATAAGTCTGGATGTCTGGAAGTATAAGTTCTACACATTTGAACTTCTTCACAGTTTTGGGGGTATGCTAGTCTTGACCCTTTGAATTTTCATATAAAATTCATAATTTCCCATCAAATTTTAATAAATTACTGGCTGGATTTTATTTGGTATCACATTAACTCTACAGATCAGTTTGAGGAGAATTGACATTTTTATAATATTGGTTTTCTGATTCATGAACATTGGCATGTTTTTCAACTTATTTAGGATTTCTTTAATCTCTTTCAGTAACATTTATATTAAAATATTAACAGCAATACAGTATTTATATACAGATATCTTGGGTTGGACACAAATCATATAATCTGAAAATAATAACTGTTTTATTTCTTGCATTCCAATACTTTTATGTTTTATTCCTTTTTATTGCATTATGCTGGCTAGAATCTCTAGTTTAATGTTGAATAGAAGTAGTGATAGGGGTATTCTTATTTAGTTCCTGATCTCAAATTAAAGTGTTCTATTGGATTTTTGTAGATATCCTTTACCAGATTAAGGAAGTATACTTCTATTTCTAGTTTGCTGTGCCGGTTTGAATGTATTATGTCCCCCAGAAAAAGCCATATTCTTTGGTGCAATCTTGTGGGGCAGACAGAATAGTGGGGATTAAGTTGGAACGTTTGAATTAGGTTGTTTGCATGGAGATGTGCCCCACCCAGCTGTGGGTGGTGACTCTGGTGGGATACTCCCATGGAGGCATGGCCCTGCCCATTCAGGGTGGGCCTTGATCAGGGGAGCCATATAAACATGCTGACTCAAAGAGACTGAACATGAGTGCAGCTGTGAGTGACGTTTTGAAGAAGAGCAAGCTTGCTAGAGAGGAATGTCCTGGGAGAAAGCCGTTTAGAAACCAGAACTTTGGAGCAGACGCCAGCCACGTGCCTTCCCAGCTAACAGAGGTTTTCCGGACCCCATTGGCCATCCTCCAGTGAAGGTACCCGATTACTGATGTGTTACCTTGGACACTTTATGGCCTTAAGACTGTAACTGTATAGCCAAATAAACCCCCTTTTTATAAAAGCCAGTCCATCTCTGGTGTTTTGCATTCTGCAGCATTAGCAAACTAGAACATTTGCCAAGAGTTTTTATCATGACTGAGTGTTAAATTTTGTGAAATATTTTTCTGCTTCTATTAAGATGATTGTATGATTTTTCCCTTTGTTTTGTTAAAGTAGTGAATCACATCTATTGATTTTCAAATATTAAATTAATTGTGCATTTCTGGAATAAACTCGGCTTGGTCCTTGTTATAGTTTCCCAGGCTGCTTCAAGCAAATTCCATGAAATGTGTTGGACTTAAACAATGGGAATTTATTTGCTTACAGTTAGAGTCCAGGAAAATATCCAAATCATGACATCATCAAGGTGATGCTTTCTTCCCAAAGATCAGCTGTGGCAAGCCTTAGTTCCTCTGCCACATGGTAAGACACTTGGCTATGTCTGCTGGTCTCTCCCTTCTCTTCCGGATTTCTTTGCTTCCAGCTTCCATGGTTTTTTCTATCTATCTATCTATCTATCTATCTATCTATCTATCTATCTATCTCTATCTCTCTATATTTTCTCTGTTTATAAAAGAGTCCAGTAAGAGGATTAAGACTCATCCTGAATGAGGTGGATCACCAAAGTAGCCTCATCAAAAGGTCCTGCTTGCAACGAATCTACACTCACAGGAGTGAATTAAATTTTTAATGCAATTTTATTGAAATGTATTCACATACACTACAATCATCTAAAGTGTACAACAATTGTTCACAGTGTCATCTTATTTTTGAACATTTTTGTTACTCCAAAAAATAAAAATAAAAATAAAAGTAAAAAAGAACACCCAAAACATCCCATAACCCTCTTCCCCTCCTATTGCTCATTTACTTTTTGTCACCATTTTTCTACTCGTCTGTCCATTCACTGGATAAAGGGAGTGTGAGCCATAAGGTTTTCACAATCATACAGTCACATCATATAAGCTATTAAGTTATATGATCATCTTCAAGAATCAAGGCTACTGGGTTGCAGTTCAACAATTTCAAGTATTTCCTTCTAGCTATTCTAATCTACTAAAAACTAAAAGGGGATATCTATATAATGCATAAGAGTAACCTCCAGAATGACCTCTCGATACCATTTGAGATCTCTCAGTCATTGAAACTTTATTTTATTTCATTTCTTTTCCCCCTTTTCTTCAGGAAGGCTTTCTCAGTTCTAGGATGCCAGAACCCATCCCATGTTGTCTGGGAGACCTACACTCCTTTGGAATGGATTAAATTTAAGAACATGTTCTTCCAGGTTACATACATCTTTAAACCACCACAGCGCTGATGAATTTTCTTTTTATATTCAATTTTCTAATATTCCTCTTGGAATTTCCATCTATGTTTATGAGAGAGACTGATCTTCATTGCAATGTGTTTTTTAGGATTTAGTATAAACGTTATGTTGGTCTAATAAAACAAGTTGGGAAGTGTTTCTTCTTTTTCTATTCTCTGGAAAAGTTTTATAAGATTGATGTTGTTTCTTCCTTAAATATCTTGAACATTTGGAAGAATTCACTGCTGAAGCCATTTGGGTCTTTGTGTTCTCTGCAGGAAGGTATTTATTTTAGATTCAATTTCTTTGACAGCTATAAGACAGTTCAGATTTTCTATTTATTCCAGCATCAGTTTTGGTAAGTATTGTTGTTCTAGCTGTTTGTCCAGTTCATCTAAAATTTTGAATTTATTGGCAAAAAATTGTTCATACTATCCTTTTATTGTATTTTCAATGTATGTAAGATAGTGATGTTCACTTTTTCGTTCTTGTTACTGGTTATTTGAACCTTGTCTCTTTTTCTTAATCAAGAAGTTTATCAATTTTTGGTCTTTTCATAGACTTAACTTTTAATCTTTTGCATTTCACATTGTTTTTCTTTCATTAATTTCTGCTCTTATCCTACTGTTCCCTTCCTTCTACTTTCTTTAGTCTTAATTTGCTCTTCTTTTCCTAATTAAGTCTTTAACTTAATTTCAAACATTTGGGGATATTTTTGTTATTGATCTCTAGCTTAATTACACAGGTTTTCTGCTTCACATATAGTGCCAGCTGGGCTCACAAGTTGTGTGGGGGTTAATGGGCTGGCATCTCTGAAATTGTGTCACTTACCATCCTAGTTTGCCAGGTCTGCTGTGACAAATACCCAAAACTGATTGAATGAAAACCAGGAATTTATTGTCTCATGGTTTTAGAGGTTAGAGGTCCAAAATCAACATCTGAACAGGTCTTGCTTTCTCTTGGAGTCCGTAGTGTTCTCGTAGTGACCTGGCAGTAATTCTTGGCATTCCTTGGCTTGTGTCTCTGCCCCTGCCTTGTGGTGCTCTGTCTCCTTGTCTCTTTCTGTGACTTTCTCTGAATGACTGTGTCGGAATTTCCTTTGCTTATAAGGACTCCAGTCATGTAGATTAAGGCCCACCCTGATTTAATTTGGCCTCAACTAAATAAGATCTTCAAAGATCCTATTCACAGATGAGTTCATACCTTAAATAATAACTACATCTTCAAAATTCCTATTTACAGGATGAGGAGGTAGGACTTGAACATGTCTTTTGTGGGGGACATGATTCAATCCCCAGCACTCACATTTCTAATATCATAATGGGGATGGTTGGAACACTGAGCTCAGCTGGGACACTGGGATCACTGGCCATTCTCTCACTCCATGTAGGACCTCTCCCTCTCCATATGGTGATACCGGCATTGAAGCTGGACTTTTCACATGTGCTCAAATGCAAATGACACTTTATTTCCCATAGCCCACAGATTCCTTTGTAGGTCTTCTTGGGTCCCCAAAGTCTTGTCCACCAAAGAAAAAGCCAACAGGCATACTGGAGAGAAAAACTCAATCAGCTTTTCTAACCTCTGCTTTGAGATTAATTCTGCAGTTAGAGGCTTACTTGGGGCATTCCTGGATGCTCTCTGTTCCTGATCTTTGGGATATTTTCTAAAAGTATTTCCACTTCCTGGAAGTCTTCCTTGATTTCTCACTTTCCCTTATTTTCCAGATGTAATAAGTCTTATTGTCTGCAATGCCAAAATAGATTACAAATCCAACCATGTCTTACCGTCTCCACTGCTGTCACTGTGATCTAAGCTTACATCTTTTCTTATCTGGATTACTGTGATCACCTCCTAGCTGTCTCCCTGTGCTACTCTTATTTGCTGACAAACCATTATCCACTCAGCAGCCAGAGTATCATTTTGTAAAGAACATTTTTTCATGTCACTCCTCTAATTGGAACACTCCTATAGTTTCCCATTGCCCATAAAATGAAATCCAAACTGATATCATCTTGTACCTCTTTGCTTGCTGTTCTACAGCCTTCTGTTTGTTCCTAAAACATGGTGAGCTCACTGCTGATCTTTATATTATTGGATCCTTCTTATCAATTGATCTTCAACTAAAAAGATCACATTCTAAGAGAGGCCTTTTCTGACCATCCACCAAATCAGCCCCTCTCTATCCCCTTACTGGACAATCACTACCTTATTATCCCTCCCTCCTCTTTTTATTCTCAATGGCAATGACCATTCTCTGAAATTAACTGTTTACTTATTTCTTGCCCACTCACCCCAACTTCCAAAAATAAGCTCCATGAGAGCAGGACCATGTCAGCCTGATCCTCCTTGCCTAGTAAAGTGTCTGGCATAAAGTGGGGGCTCAATAAAAATATTTCTTGGCTGAATGAATAAATATATAGATGAAACCACCTCATAGGTATCTCATTCAGTCCAAAATCTAAGATTTTGTTCTCCTAGACTGAATATGTTGGTTTTACAGCTGAGATGCAATGAAAACTGATGGTTCTTGAATTAAAATCAGTGTTTTAATAGCATAGGCTAAATTTCAGTATTCAAGACTTAAATCCATCCATTGCCTTAATATAATTCAGGGTCTATTCCCAATATGGTAGTCTGTATCAGTAAACTCATCAGAGTTCAGATGTTCCATCCTGATGTATGAGCTCAGTAACAGCGGATAGCTTATTCCCATGATCAACTTTATATGTATGTTTTAGTTTAAAAACAAATATAAAAGTCTTCAGGAAAACCATCTCCCATGGAAGCACATAAACTTTCAAGTAATGGCTTAAAACATCTCTTGCTTGCCCAATGGATGATTTGTAATTACAGATTACACATTTGGTAAATAGGTCTTTATGGGCCTTTTGAAACTTGTTTTATTGGGTTAACAGATAATTAGGGTCTTTTATGTAGACATAGCATAACCATGCCTTTGGAGCAATTAAAGTTTGTTGATGGATCCCTAGCTCCAGTGTTTCTTTGATGCATCCTCCAGCTCCTTTAACAGCTAATGTGAATAGCAGGGAGAGAACCTAGTGTTTATGGAGGGAACTGGCTTTGAATTCAAGGTAGACACCAGCAGCAACAACTTGGGAGAGAGGAGGGAGGGAGAGAGAATCGGTCCTCAATCCTGGAGGTGCTCCTGCTCCCACCCCTCCCCACACCCCCATTGCCCTCTCCGCCATCCCTCCCCAGCAGCCTAAGGCACAGTCAGTTGCTGCTGCTTCCTCACCAGATGTGGACTACCAACCTGAGCCTTACTAGCCTCAGTCCGTTTTTCTCTATGCAGGACTCACTGCTTTTCAGATTTCAGTTCCAAGTATCTGTTGCCAAGCTGGCTCTGTGTCAACATTACCTTTTCTTTTTTGACTTCTACTTTGGGGAGTACTTGCAAATCCTCTTCCCAAAGTTCTATCCCTCAGACTCAGGAGAAACAGCCTGGTTTAGAGCTTGGTCTCTGAAGCCTGACAGTTCTGGACTTGAATGTTGGCTCTGGAATTTACTAGCTGTGTGACAGTTACTTAACCTCTCTGTAAAACAATAAGAAGAATATTAGTTGTGGCCAATTCATGGATATGTAAGTGCCAGGATCATGGTAGGTATGTATGTACATTTTTTCTCTTTTAATAAGCATTATAATTATCTGGTTTCTTGGTTATCATCTCCAATTTAAAGACAGAGGAGTCCCTTGGGAGTTAAATAATGTGCTCAAGGCCGCAAAGTCTAAATGGCAGAAGCAGGGTTTGACCTGCAGCCTGACTCAGGTGCTTAGTCTATATTCTCCTGCCTCACAGTGATTTGAGAAGTTGGTAATGTTCATAAAGCACTTAGCACTGAGCTAAGTAAATGTTCAATACATTATTCTTCTTTCCTGTGAAGTGAAGCCTTCCTTGCCTCCTTCCTGACACATCTGACAGCCCCTTCCTTTGGGCTCTTATCACTTGCTAACTTATTCTCTACAGCATTTGAACTATAATTATTTGTTTACCCATCTGCCTGCCTTCTTGGACTGTGAGCTACTTGGGGCAGGAATTTTGCATTACTCACCACCAAGCATAGTGTTAGGCACAGAGAAGGGGCTCAAGGAAAGTATTTTGAATAAATAGTAGTGAGAAGGTGAACATTAACTATGATTCACAGACAATAGCATGTGTGAAGACCCACAGTCCAGAGGGAGTGTGGCTCATTTAGGACCTGCAGGTACAAAGGTGTGGCTGGAGAATAAGAGGTGGGCAGAGGTGGATGGTGAGAGGAGTGGAGAATGATAAGAGAATGATGCTGTGAGGGGCAGGCCCCATAGACCACTTAAGGGGTGGACTTTACCCTTAGAGCAAAGGAGAACAGAAGGGCTTTAAGCAGGAGAGTCACATGATTGGGTTTGTTTCAGAAATATCACTGAGTGAAGCGTGGAAAATGGTTTGGGGGCAGTGTAGGGTAGGAGCCAGACCAGAGGCAGGGAGCCCACTTCAGGGTCTGTTGCAGTCCAGGCAGGAGATGATGGGAGTTTGCACCAGGAAGTAGCTGTGTGGGTGTGATTTAGCATTGGTTGAAAAGAGAGGGTGGTTTCCCATGTCTGGCAGGCCCTGGGGTTCTTCTGCAAGCTTGGAAAAATACCTTCCACTCTTTGACACCTGGTAAGAATCCCAAATACCTGTTACTTTTTTGGAACACCACTTGTAATGTGGATTGTTTCCTTGTATGTTTCACAGATCAACCCATGGGAAGTAGAAGACTAAGGATCTAGTCCTCTTTGAAGTGCCCTGCTCACCACAAAGTACTGGAGGGGTCACCAATCTGCCCATCTGTGAGGAGAAGGAAGTCAAAGGAAAGCAAGTGTGTTAGACCTTGGTCTTCACTGGTGGCCTCCATCCTCCCTGACCTTTCCCTGGCTTGTGACCTCTATCCACTCTGACTCTTTCCCTAGCATAGTTACTGATGCTATTAGTTTTCAGAACCAGAATGATACGAAGGGCAAAGTGCCTGCACTCAAAGCCCTGGGGTAAGTTATAGGCTGTGTCAGGCATAGTCCTTCCTTCCAAATATCCATAACAGCTAGAGTGTGTACTCTACTTTGAGTACAGATGAGAGTCGTGTGTTAGGTGCCTGCAGAGCTTTTCCATTTTTGTGTACCTTAAAACAATCACCAGCCAAGCTGATCCTCCAAGGGCATGTGCTCTGTTGCTGCTCATGCCCATGGGGGGTTCCCATTGGCTTTGTGCTTTGGAGAAGTCAGTTAGAAAAGAGGATGAAAGGCCACACAGGAGATGGCTGAGTTTATGCAATATAAATATGCTGGCTCAGTTGAGGGACTGGTGTGCCCCTCAGGGGACGAGCTGGGCCTCAATCACTCTCTGCTGAGTTTCTGAGTGCTTTGGCCCTGGATCCCAGACAAAAGCCTTGTGAAATTGCCTCCATACTGTCTGTTCTTTCTGAAAGTTCAGCCTAGTAGATTGGAGGAAATACCTTTTGCTTCAGAGAGATGATGCTAAATCTAAAGTTTAATTTCATAATACAATGTTTACCAATTTATCAAGCATTTACATTTATCACTACCTGTCTTCTCCATATGGATCTTGTGGTGTAGTTACTATAAGCCCCACCTAACAGATGAAAAGACTGAGACTTGAAGGACAGTTGACTATATTTCCAAAGGTCTCATTGCATATGGGTGGTTGAAAAGGAAGTCAAGTTAGACATATTCAACTTAAGTATTTTATTGGCACCTAATATGGTCATGCTTTGTCTCAGGTACTGGGATACAACAGTGAACAAAGATATGGAATTTTCCCTCATGAAGTGCAGCTGGAGAAACACCCATTAGACAAAGAAATACTCAAATGAATATAACATTATACATATTTGTATAAGAGCTTTTGTATAAATATGGATAAGAGCTATGAAAGAAAAACACAGGGGGCTCGGAGAAAATGTAACAAGGATATAATTTCGACATGGCAGGGTATGTGTTTGTATGTGAATCATTGAAGGCCTCTGTGAGATTATGAGACCTAAGAAATAAGCACAAAGAATTGAGAGATGAGTAGGGGTAAGAAATCACAGCAGGAGCATGTATGAAGGCCCTTAAGCAAGAAGAGTTTGGTGTGTTTGAAGATCTGAATGGGAGTGAGTGGGGCTGGAAGGCCTACACCATGTAGAACATTTAGACATGGTGTTTTTCCTAAATGTGATGATGTGATGGTACGACATTGGGGCATTTTAAGTAACGAAGTTGACTTTTTTTTTCTTTTTTTTTTAATTTTACTCAGAGGTTTCCAACACATTTTATTTCGCTGATCACTGGTTTGTAGCTTTTGAGCACCAGCATCTGCATAAATTCCTATGAAATGTCTGATCAATTTCAGTTCTGTAGCAGGCACCATGTGTGTGGCTTCGTCTCCAGGAACACCTGTGTAAAGGCTGCTGCCCATTCATTCCAGGAGGCCACAGCTTTCAGGGAGCGTTGTCTTCCCGGTGGCAGTTTCCTTGGGTAAGAAGTCGATTGGTGTAGGTGGCTCCAGTGCCTGGAAGCAGGAAGCATTCAGAAACTTGCAGAGACATGGCGCTTTTTCTCTCACCAAGACAGACCCTCGAGGATCCAGTGCACTCATGCTTGATAACGGGGACCGCCTGTCATTTTTGAGTAGGCCAAAATACAAGAACGCCTCTTTTCAGTAACACAGATAAACACCTTTTCAGAGCACCTGTTTGTTCCAGAACTACAAAATTTATTTTAAGAAAAAGTCCCATGAAAGAGTAACAAGTTTTATAAAACTAAAATCTAATTTCCTCCCAATAAATTACACTTTAGGCAAAACCTTCCCAATGCTTCTAAAATAATACTGAAATGGGCATCTGATTATACAAGATCAATAAAAAAATTAAATATTTATTTGAATAACAAGTTTAAGCTGCAAAGTTGGCAATGCAGATTTCCACACAGATCACAAAAAGTATGCACAAAAAATGCATTGATGCAAAGGACAAAATAATGATAAGAATTCTGCTAAATGGCTGCTGATTTTAAGAAAACAAAAGGCCTGAAATCACTGTACAAAATATAAAATGTATTAAATACTATCATCCACAGTCTTTACTATTTATTATATTTAAAAAATTATTTGCATAGTTAATTACAATTGTAAATAAGTATTATACATGAGCCCCCTTTCAGAAAGGCAGTTCTTTGTTGCACTATAGAATATCTAATCACATCGCAAACAGTATCCTTTTTTTGCTATCAGTGAGGAAAACAGTTACCGATATTACTGCAAATATCTGGAAGGCTACAAAAGCAAAAGGAAGCATTTCTTTTTTGTCTTCAAAGTGCTTTCCATGTGGAGTGAAGCACTTGCCCTGTGTAACTGAAAGCTCTAGTGGGTAGTGCCCTCAGTTGGAGATGCTCCTGAATGTTAAGATTAGACAGACCAAAGGCTTGTGGATCATGCAGCTCCCCTAGTACCAGGATACCACTGTGTCACTGACTAGTTTTGTCTTTCCAGAAAACTGTTCAAGACAGCACAAACAAATCAGACTTATAATGATAAATAGAAATAAAATGAAAAGACACGGACTGTGATTGACACTGCTCTCGGTCAAGTCTGTGCCACGTGAAAGCAACTTTTAAAGAACCTGTTGGGAAGAGATAAGTGTCTAAAGATTCAAAATGAATCAACAGTATTAGATACTAATATAACTCTCAACTCAGAAGCTGACTTAAGATTAGGTGCATCTTCAGTTAATGTAATAGGAAAAGAAGGCAATGGGCTCTATTTTATTAATTGTATACACTCAAAAAGCGACCTAAAGTCACTGGATGAGTAGACACAAGGAGATCGTTGTGGCTTACAGTCTTTTACTGAAATAAGGGTAAAGGAATAGATCTATGCAAAAACAAAACCAGAGAGCTAGTGTGGCTTGGATTAGGAGGTGGTGCCAGGAGTGGGGTTCACATTCTGAGTGGCTACCTCTGGGGCCACTTCTCTGATTCAGGGCTTGTCTATGATTCTGGCTGTGCAGCTGCCCTTCTGCACAATCTCAATCATCGACACTTGGTGGCCTTCCCTGTACTTGGGGTACTTGATCTTCGGCACAGAACCGCGTGGCCTGCTTGCTTGGTAAGCAGATCAGAAGGCCTCCTGATGTCTCCGGGCAAGTCCTGTGCATGAGGCTGAGCGTGTTCCCACAGTCCTTGCTCATGGCGGTCATCTTGGCCAGGACAGGGAGGTTGTGGATGACGAAGGACACCTTGTTCCTCTGCTGCTTGGCCAGGTTCTGCATGTGGCCCAAGTTCCCAAAGCCTGTGACGTCGGTGACTGCATGGGCATTGAACATGTGCATAAGTCCTGCAGCTGTTCTGCCAAGCCTTGCCATATTCATCATTGCTTCTTGGTATGCCAGCTCTACATCTTCCTGGGTGATCACTAGTTTAATTTTATTCCATTTTTCAGGGATGTCCAGCCACTGGTGCATGGCCATGGGCACCTGTGTGCCCAGAGGTTTGGTCAGAACAAGCATGTCTCCCAGCACTGTGTTATCTGGCATGAAGAACTCATTGGGCTGGCAGACCATTGTAGTGACTCCCTCTAAAACAATCCAGGGGTTTAACACTGTTTGACCACCTGTTACTGATGCCCCTGCTTCCTCTGCCCTGTCTTTAAAACCCTGTATAATTTAGGGGCATCACTTTATCTCTTTCCTTGGTGGTCATCTTTTTGCTGATTCCAAGGAGCATGAGCATGTTGTCGCATTCCGTGACCCCCACTGCGTAGCAGTAGCTGAGGACATTGGCACAGGCTGTTGATCATGTAAGGGTTGTCTGCAATAGGGTAAATGTAATCTGTGGTCTGCATCAAGGAGAGAACGCCATGCCTCAGCCTGATGGCCATGTGTCCATTCCAAGGCCAAGCCTCGGCTAAACTGCTCCCAGGAAAGGTTCGTCTTCTTGGAATGATTCTCTTGCAAGGATTCCAGCAATTTCTGTAAGACATCTTGGGACACTCTGCAGCCCATGCCCTTCAGCTCAGTGAATCTGCTCAGACGGAAGCTCTTGTCCAGTTCATGACTTTCCGGCTTAAATGATTCCGTACCGACATGGTTCGCGGGTGCACGCACCTCACGGTTAGCGCCTTCCCCTCCCTCTCCCAGTCTGCTGGTTTCTTTAGAAACCCACTGGCTGGCCTTCCTCCTCTTCCTCCTCCTCTGCCTCCTGTTTCTCCCCTCTCCCCCTCCTCCGCCGACGGCACTCCCACAATGCACTGCGCTGGGGGGACGGAGGGACAGGGAACGGCCCGTTTGAGTGCAGCGCAGGGTGGGCGGGGCGAGTGGAGTCGGGGGTTGGGGGGTGGGAAGTGGGGGAAGGCGGAGCCAGGGAGCTCTGGCCCGGGCGTTGGCCGCCCCTTGGGGCCCTGTAGTTGCGGGCTGCCTGCTCCGCCGGCCCGCGCGCCTCTTTGGGGTTTATGTTTTAAAATGATGCTCTAAATGCTCAGTCGGTATTAGATTGTAGGGGGTCAAGAGTAGATGCAGGGAGGCCAATTAGAAGAGTATCACAGCAATCCAGGGGAAAGATGACAGCTTTAGGCCTTCATATCCTGGAATTTTTGGCTGTGCTATGTGCTACAAGTTGTAATTCTAGAGAACTGGCTGAGAGTTGAGATGGCTTGTCATTTGACATAATTTTTAAATTACCTTTGAGTTTTCTTTTCTTACCAGCTATCGAGGGACAATGGGGCCCTTGGCATGTTCAAGAACTGGCAGAGATCCCAGCCACACAGTTCCAGGATTAAGAAGACCATCTTTTTGTGATCTTAGAGGCTGCATAACATTTGAAAATGGAACTGACTACCCAGAACTGTTACTAACTGGTCCTCACCCAATACGGGATACTCCACCACTTTCACTAGCTATGTGATAATGAGCAAGTTACTTAACCTTTCTGAACTTAAATTACATCATCTGTAAAAGAATGCTAAAAGCAGTGCTTTTCTCATAGGGTTATTATGAAGATAAAATGAGATAATGAATGTAAAGCATTTAACACAATGCCTAACAGGGAAAGCATTCCACTTTCAATAAATGATAGCTATTATAATTATTGATAGTGATAATTTTACAATGTAAATGGAATTAAAGGATAAACCAACATTACTTCCTCAGAATAATTAACTTCTGTCCTCAGGCAAAGTATTGATACATGTACCTTAACTTGTGAAGCATTACATTTCCTATTATCCCAAACAATGTTTAAATGCTTTGAAATTCTTGGATGAAAGAAATTATATAAACATAAAATATTATTCCTAAGAGAAAGTTTATCCTGCAGAGCTGGACTTTCCCTAATGATGATAAGCCATCTTAATAGAGTCCATTTTATTATCAAACTGAACAGTTTGTGAATTGAACACAGTTACAGATTCTGCTTTAAAAACCAAACGTTAATTGGATTTCTGAATGCCATTTGAATTATGGAGAGAAACAATTCGTCTTCTAACCCTAAAATCCACTTTCAACATAGCACAGTATTATGGAGTTTTATATCTTTGATAGTCTCCTAATGACTTCAGGTAAGTCTGGAAGTAAAGCATCAACTTCTCAATGGAGGAAGGAATGTGTCAAACGTCAAGTGCACAGAGCTGCTGTTTCTCTCTCTCCGTTTCTGCTGAAATGACTGCCCTTTGAAAAACTTGCTATTCCAAACCTCGGAAGTCTGAACTGTGTCCAAAGACACCTCAAAAATTCCTATACTTACTTAAACTCTAGTGTGGGAACTGTATGCCTCCTTGACTTGTGCAGCCCAGGTTCTAGAGAGACTTATATTCGATGATTTATAAGTCTAACAGCTAAAAGTAATCAAGAAGAAATTCAACCTCTCATTTATAACCCAGGAATACTTTTCATATTTTATTTTCCTCTTCCCAACTCTCTTCCCAACTCTCTTCCATATCTCTCCACAGTTCCTGTTCCCCAACACCTCTCCCCCCAAAGCCTCTCCATCCCACTCAGCTTTTTGTCTCTCTTCCAGTCCTGCTTTTACTCAGCTATTTGGTACTTAGACTAACTTGGTGTCTCTCCCTGCCTTCTTTTCCATAACCTTCAACCTGTGATCTTTTCTTTCTTTGCCCATTATCCAGCTTTATATTATGGATTTGTAGAGGGATCTAATTGACAGAAGCCAAGTCTCCATAGGGAATAAAAATGTCCTGTCCTAATAAGGGCTTGATATTTGATCCTATGAACTGCTAAATGTGCTGAGGTGGAGTATACTGCGGTGGTGGGGATACAGTTTGGGTTCCTTGATGATTCTGTTTGGCCCCAGTTTGAACACAGTCAGAGGTAGCGGTTCCTTGGGGAAGAATTGAAAATGGGACAGGTAAGGAAGAGAGAGAAGGAAAATGGAGTCATGCTGGCTGTGTTGATCTTGATGGAAGCTTAGAAATGTGGAAAATAGTATCTGCCATCAGCTGAGGTACAGAGTGTTTTGGTTTGGTAAAGCCAACGAAATGTAATATACCAAAAATGGGTTGGCTTTTACTATGGGGGTTTATTAACTTACAAGTTACAGTTCTGAGGCCATGAAAATGTCCAACTCATGTTGTCAACAGGATGGTGCCTGGACTCTGAAGATAGGCTGCCAGCATCCAGGACACCTCTGTCACATGGGATGGCACATGGCCTGTGTCTGCTAGTTCATTGTTTTCAGCTTCTGGCTTCAGTGGCTTCCTCTTCTAGCTCTTATGGAGCTTTTTCTGTGGGCTCTTAATTTCACCTCTTAGCTTCTGTATGTGTTGTATCCTCTTATAAAGGACTCCAGTAAGCAGATTAAGACTCATGTTGAATGAGTTGGGTCACATGTCATTTGAAACAACCTAATCAAAAGGTCCCACCCACAATAGGTCTGCACCCACAGGAATGGATTTAAAGAACACAGACCTTTTTGGGGTACTTAACAGCTTCAAACCAGCACACAGATGAAGGGAAAAATGAAGAGAAGAGAAGGGATAGGGGAAAAAAGGAGTAATAAGAATGTAGAGGGTGCCAGTGGGTGGAGCAAGAATGGAAGAAGAGAAGAAATAAGTACACACAGAAGTGAGATACCCTTCAAAAAGTCCACCATCAGCAACCTGACTGCTTCTGGCATTAATCACTAGATTCATGGTTCAGGGGACTGAAAGGATTATAGTGGCATAGGTGATTTGCCAGGAGCCAGTTTCTAAAGGGAGACTTGGGACTGTGATCAGAAACGTTTCTTGGCTGCGAAGAGTTGAGCTAGCCTGCTAGGAATATGGCCCCACATAATGAGCAGGTATAATACACACCCCTTTGTTATCTACACCCATTTTATTATGTTTAGAAACATGCCAAGGCCTGTGCCCCAACTCCTGAGATATTCAAGTCCAGAATATGTGTTTCCATGGCTGAGCTAATAGAGATCAAGCTGGGGTTTACTCAGACATTGCCTCTCATTCCAAAGTAGGTCAAGATTTCATGATTGGCATTCTTCAGCAGATTGCCTGCCTTTTCTTTAAGGTTGGAAAAAAAACTTGTGGATTGTCCAGGACACCTTCCTTCTTTTCCAGATGAGAAACTGAGGGACAGAGTGACAACTTAAACAAAAATCTCCTCTAGAGGTTAGATCTGTAGTTTCTGATCTTCATAAGAGGTAGAAATGAATTCCGTGGTATCTCAGGGCTGATAAACAGAACATGACTAACAATGAAAAATGGAGAGGAGAGTACTTCCATTTCCACGATCTTTTTTGATCTTCAGAACACTTTTGGGACAAGGACAATGGGGCAGACTGATTTCACAGATGAGGAGGCTGAGTTCATGTTTAAGATACACAGATAATAAGAAGAGAGCATTCCTGCTTCAGACACAATATTCCAGATGAGAGTCATGTGCCACCCTCCCCGGCTGCCTCTTTGTTTACTTGTATGAACAGTTTTATTTATTTGGTTTCAATCTCTGTGGAGCTGCTAAAGTTGAACAGCACAAAGTGAGGACTTCTTGACTCACTGATGTTCAGTTTTAATATTGACAATCAAAGGAGCCTTCATGGTATCCACCAACTACAGAACCACTCAAAAGGAAATCTGCACAGTAGAATGGATTAAGGTGCTAAGGTGGGGGTGGTGGGGATGCTGATGAGAGTAGGAGGTGAGAAGGAAAAGAATTAGACCATCTTTTTTCTTGCCAGTGAGTCTTCCCTCCTGTTTCAAACCTTTGATTATTTCTTCCCCCAGAGTGGATTGTGCTTTGGTGACCAATTTAGGGGGAAGATCCAGGAAGAAGATAACTTGAAATGGTGCTACATATTGTCGTTTTACTGTCTGAGGGGTAGTCGAAAGCACAGAGCAAATAGCCGCCTCCTCCTACTTAAGCTCAGATTCAAGGGATACCTTTTTGGCATATACTGCCTAAATATCCCAAAGGCACCGAGCTCCAGGAAACTTCAAGAGTGGTTAGCTCTATTTTTATCATGTCTCCTCTGATAACATTTTACGTACATGTGACGGGGTAAAAATATTAATAATGTATGTATATTCCCAGTATCTCCCATAGCACCAGGCACCACCAATTAAGAGAATACTATCTTTGGGGCTTAATTTCTTCCTCCTCCTCTGTTTACCCCCTCAGGGGATCAGCTAGAGTTTTTACTTTGTCATGGGTTGCTCCAACTTTTTACAGACTACATACTGCTGCATTTAAAATGTTCTCCCGACTCCCTGATTGGACTGCTGTTTCTGAATTCCCTACTTTCTGCTCCAAGTTATCACCCTTTTTAAAAATTTTATTTTAATTTCTTAGGTCAAAACTCACTTTCTTTAAATGGACAAGTGCAAATGAGGAAAACTTGTAGACTTTTTTTTTCTGCTCAAAGCCGAGCATAGTTTCAAGACAGCTCAGCACTGTTGTGGGAAGCACCTCAGAGAACGGAACCTCATCCAGTAAAACTGGGCTGTTGTTTTTGGATCACATGCTGTGAATTGATTTATTGTTTGAGGTGATGAAAAAAGGTGTTTGGAGACTTGGAGGAGAGTTTCGCTTTGTGGCAGTGCCCCCGCAGTCATGGAACAGTTTTCTGAGCCATTCAGAGCTAGGAAATTTGGGGTTATTTTTGTAGCTGTCAGCATGAACTGGCTGCAGTCGGCAGGTAAAATAAATACAAACTGCTTTTTTAATTATTTAACAAGCAGAACAAACCTTCCACTGTTGCCAAGTGGAAAACTGTCAACACTCAAACTATGTAAAATCCCATCTTGTTCCCATGATGTGATTTGACCCTGCTTGCACCCACAGTCTTGCCTTCAACCCCCCAGGGCATCTTATCACTGTTTTATTGGAGTTGGAAAGCCACTGGACTTGGAGTACAAACCTCCTTAGTAAGGAAATGCTGGAGAAACAAGAGCAAGTTAACCTCCCAGGCAACCGCTGCATGGAATCTTCACTTGGGTTCCACTGGTTTTTGTTGTTTTTTTCCCCTCTGCCTCTGCCAAATTGTTGAGGACTTTGCTTCTTGGGAACTGTTAAATGTGAGCAACCAGAGTCAGGGAGTCTCTCCTTTATTTAAGAAGCACTCTAGCAAGAGTTAAATCCTTTGTTTTGGAGAAAATAATGTGTAATGCTGGGTTGATTTTACTGTTTGCTTAAGGAACCATATAAAAGCAGGCTGAGCTTACTAGAATTTGCATGACCTAAAGCCTTGACACTAGACAACTATTTGATGCTAGTCTGTAGTAACCAACTTCTTGTATTTATGTGGGGTATATATATGAAACCTTGATTTTGTGATATTGTAAAGTTTTAACATGTCTAGATAAATTTTTATATTTGAAACCTAGAGCATTTAACATGAAAATGGTATTTATATTCAATATAGAGTAGAGGAGTTCAAAAGAAGAGGAGAGAGAGACAGATGGAGCTGAGAAAAACAGAGAAAAGAGAAAGAAGAGAGAAGGAGAGGGAGGAGAGAGAGAGGAAAAAGAAAACATCAAAAGTATGAAAGCTGTGACAGCCAGAATTAAGGGTCAGAATAACAAATGGGAGAGCCATTCTCCACTCAGACTTCGGTTTCTATAGTTATGTTTCATTCTCAATGTTTATTAAGTTGACTGGGCTTTACCCTTGGCTTCCATGAAGTCCTTACCTTTTGATTTGTACTGAGAATTTTTACTTATCTCTGTGAAGTCGGTACCTTTTGGGGGACCTCCTGTCATGTGCATACCTGGTGAACCCCAAACACCAGTGATTTTTGTTTCCAGATTCCCAGCGCACACAGTGTACATGGCCTGTGGATACCTGCTCATTTCAACTGTTCAGCTCAAAGACCCCTTCCTCAAGAAAGTGTTCCTGACACCCCAGGTGAGCCCAGGCCCCTCTCCTTATATACTCTCAAGGCCCCCTGTACTTTCCCTTCATAGCACTTACGCCAGGCCCTAATTATATATTTATGTTGTGATTATTTAACATTTGCTTCCTGACTATACTATAAGCTACATGACAGCTGGGGCTACATCCCTTACCTTTGCTCATGCAGAACCTACAAAGGGCCCAGCACCTAGTAATTATTCAACAAATATTTGTTGAATGAAAGATTATACTACTATGTATATACATGCATTCATGTATGCATGTGCATTAAGTTAATGTAAGACTTTTTAATGTAATTTTATTGAGATATAGTCATACACCATACAATCCATCCAAAGTATACAATCAATGGTTCATAGTGTCACCACATATTTGTGTATTCATCACCATAATCATTTTTAGAACATTTGCATTACTCCAGAAAAAGAAATAAAAAGAAAAAAGAAGACCCAAACATCCCATACCCCTTAATATAAGGCTCTTTTGCAAACCCAAAGTGCTAGACCCATATAATGGGTCAATATTTCATTTAAGACACTATGACAGAGACTCCAAAAATGCCTTCCGTGCTTATAGAATACATTAGAGCATCTGAGTCAAGCCCTCTCCCTGCTCAGCCAGTCCATCATTCAAATGGTTCTAAATTTAGGATCATTTCCAAATATAGTGTATTTCCTGTGTGATTCCATCCCTGAAAGGCAGCCATGGCCAACTAGAAGTGGGTCTAATGCCTCTTATTAACCCAGTTGCATTTTTGTCTCCTTCTTGGCTGCAGTATGTGAGCTATTTGGGGGCCCATGTGACTGTGTTCACATCCAAGGTCGGTAGAATGAATTTTTCAAGCATGATTTGCAAGTCACGCTATCACATGCCTCCCAAGTCCAGCTGTGTTGCAGCTGCTGCCTCCCTTGCATCCTCTCATCTTGCACTTGGATCAAAAGCACGGGCACATTTGCCTGAACTGATTTGATCTCGGCCCAGCTGTTTGTTCCCCATTGTCATCAGGATGTTTACAGACTGCTGTTCTTGCTGCACTTGTTTCATTATCACGCTTGGGTCTGAAGAGCATTTTACCACATGGCAATGGCCAAAGCAGGCAGTTTGGCTGTTTTTTTTGCTACTGAAACTTCTCTGAGGCATTTATTTTAAACCTTCCTGTCACTGTGTATGCCTGCGTATTTCTACAGTGGTAAAAAGAAAAGGGATGCAGGGGGTGGGGGTGGGGGGATATATTCTG
Organism: Choloepus didactylus; assembly: GCF_015220235.1. Lineage (NCBI taxonomy): Eukaryota > Metazoa > Chordata > Mammalia > Pilosa > Megalonychidae > Choloepus > Choloepus didactylus. The sequence goes on from NC_051309.1 coordinate 56,566,443, forward strand.
CTAAAAGATGGGCCAGGAGAGTCATTTTGGCTTATATAGTTTATCACATGATCAGTTTTTTGCTGGTTGGTCAAGAAAGCAAGCTTACGCTGAAACAAGGCCGGATTAGAGGAGGAAACCCTTTTCCTCCTCTATTTTGGGCAAATTGGGTGGATATATTTACCTTCCTGGAAGGTTGTTTTGACTGTTCCTAAAGCACGCTGATACCTGTCTCACACCAACAAGTATTTTATTGGCAGAAATTGTGCTGAAAGGACAGATGGCAGAGAGTGTGGTGGTGTGGAAATGAGGTTCTGGGGCTGGCTGACCCCTCACTCTGAGAACAGGAATGAGTCGCTTACTCTCTCTGGAACTCAATTTCCTCCTACTAATAATAGGCAACGTATTCATTCCCTAGGGCTGCTGTAATAAATTGTTATAAACTTGGTGGCTTAAAACAAAAGAAATTTATTGTCTCACAGATCTGGAGCTGGAAGTCTGAAATCAAGGTATTGGCAGGGCCATGCTCTCTCTGATTGCTCCAGGGAAGACTCCTTGCTGGCCTCTTCCAAGCTGCTGGTGGCTCCCACCAACCTTGGAGTTCCTCGGAGTGTAGACACATCATACCCATCCCTGCTTCTGTCTTCACATGGCCTTCTCCCCTTTGTGTCTGGGTCTCTGTGTCCTTTCCTCTTCTTATAAGGGCATCATCGTTGGATTTAGGAACCGTCCTAATCCAGTAAGACCTCATCTTAACTTGATTCCATCTGCAAAGACCCTACTAACAAATAAAAGTCATATTCCCAGCTACCAGGGGTTAAGACATGGGCATATTTTTTGGGGGGAACACAACTGAACCCACTGCAGGCACCATTTATTATTGTGTTAAAATGCAGTTAAAAATGTGTTCCAGAAATCCAGATTTCTGCATGTGCTCTGGAGATCCTGATTTGCTTTGTATGTGGTGGGACCTCGTAGTCTGTATTTTTTGATGTATCACAGCACTTGGCCAGTGTTTCCCAGTTCTTTCTCTTCTACAACCACAGTGAACCATCTAGACCCAGGATATTTTGTATTTTTAAACAAATGGTTTTGGCTGATAAATAACATGGTTCTGATTTCCCAGTAGCTCAGAAAATTAAAAGAAAGATAGTTCTACAATGCAAAGCATCCCAGGCACTTCTTGAATGGGCTGAGGCTACAGATCTGCCACTAGCTACCTGCAGTCATTGAGTGCTTGCAATGTGGCTAGTCTGAATTGAGATGTGCTGTAAGATAGCACACTAGATTGCAAAGACTTAGTATGGAAAAAAACAATGTAAAATATCTCATTAATAATAATATTCAATACAATACTTTGCATTGATTACATGTTGAAGTGATAATATTTTAGATAGGATCAGTTAAATAAAATGTATCAATAAAGTTAATTTCACCTTCTTCTTTTTACATTTTAAAATATGCCTGTTAGAAAATTGAAAACCACATATGTAGCTAGCATTATGCTTCTATTGGAGAACACTGCTAGAGAGCAAAAGGCAAGGTTTTGAGAGTACAGCATGCCCATGAGGATAGACCAGCAACAGGGACTGTATCCCAATAGACTTATGAAATGACCCAGTGTGACCCTGCTGGTCTTGACCAAACCCCAGCTCCCCGTTTCCGTTTTGACTGCTGGAATTTACAAGTGACAGGCTTGAGAAGGGATTAGAGAAACAATGAAAATGGACTGTTCTAGGTTGAATAGTGTCCCTACCAAATCATTTCCACCAAGAACTTCAGAATGTGACTTATTTGGAACTAGGGTCTTTGCAGACGTAGTTAGGTTAAGAGAAGGTCCTTTTGCATTAGAGTGGGCCCAAATCCAATATGAACACTGTCCTTATAGGAAGAGGGAAATGTGGTCACAGAGACGCAGGTACAGAGGAGTGTGGAGATGGAGGGAGATACTGGAGTGAGTTGTCACAAGACAAGGAATGCCTGGGGCCACTGGAAGCTGAAGGAGGCAAGGAAGGATCTTCCCCTAGAATTTCAGAGGGAGCATGGCCATGCCAACACCCTGATTTTGGACTTCTAGCCTTAAGAATTAGAATTTGCTATGGCAGCCCTAGGAGAATAACACAAACTGTGCACTAAGTCAATGGGTACTGTTTTTTAACTCACATCTCTTGCCTGGTTCCAGCTGTCACTTAAAGTAGAGAATACTTAACCTATTCCTATCATATACTTGGCTATTCCCACTTCCCCCCACATTCTTGTCATTTTCCATTTCACCTCTTGGCAACTCAGTATAGGCTGTCTGCTTGCTGCTTTGACAACTGTTAAGTTAGGAAAAAGTATTTTTCAATAATAACACCCACTACAGCTATAGTGGTAAAGTGTAGTAGTGTAAAGGTGTAGTGAAATCAGGACACTTCTCTATTACTGGTAAAGTTGTAGTGAAATCAGGGCACTTCTCTATTATTGGCAGTAGAAAAACTTAAGATCCCTTTGGAAACCAGTATGACATCATGTTTCAAGATCCATAAAAAAAAAAAATTTCTTACCATTTGATTCAGTAAAACCACCCCTGGGGATTGAATTGATGGAAACATTCAAAAGTAACAAGATAAATGTATAAAGATATTCAATACAACACTATCTATACTACAAAATTAGAAGCCATTTAAACACCTAATCATTGAGGAACAGTTAAGAAAAATTATGTTGCAACAATTCAATATAATATCATGCATTCATTCAAATTTATAATTATGAAGACTATGCAACAACATAGAAAAATGTTTATAAGATAATGCTAGATTTTATAAAGTAGAGCACAAATTGTATGTAGATTATGATTGCAGTATAACAATTATGCATGCATATGGAAAAAGACTTAGAAGAAATAGACAAAAATGAAATCTCTGTGTAAGGGTTAGTAGAAAATAGATCAGAGCATTTGTTTTGGTTTGCTAAGACTGCCAGAATGCAATATACCAGAAATGGGTTGGCTTTATCAATGGGGGTTTATTACATAACAAATTTACAGTTCTAAGGTCATGAAAATGCCCAAATTAAGGCATCAAGAGGAAGAGAATTTCTCTGAGGAAAGGCTGCTGGCATCTGGGGTTCCTCTGTCACATGGGAAGGCATGTGGACACGTCTGTGGTCCTTCTCTCTTGGGTTCTGGTTTCAATGGCTTTCTCTATCTCAGTTCCTGTGGGTGTGTCTCTGGGCATTTCTCTCTCTCTGCCCCTCTCTCTGTGTGTATCTGCCTTTTCTCCTGTCATAAAGGGCCCCAGTAAAGGATTAATACCCACCTTGTATTGGGTGGATCACATCCCAGTTGAAACAACCTAATCAAAGTTCCCACCCACAATAAGTCTGCCCCCACAAGAATGGATTAAAAGAACATGATGTTTTCTGGTGTACATAATGGTTCCAAACCAGCACAGTATTTTAGCTGGGAGCCTCTTAAAGGATCCAGAGGTGGGCTCTCATGGTTTCCATAAATCAAGTGAAAATATTTAATATTTTGTGTGGCTATGCACATGTTCATTGTTTTAAGAAGAGGAAATAAATCTTTTACCAGATTCTCGAAGGAGATGGATTATCACCTTCCTCCAAAGTAAAGAACCAATGCGTAATGATTATACTATCATTTTATTGCTTCAATAATTAAAAGAAAATGAGGGGTTGCATCTGCAGGTGCATACTCAAAGGCAAATTCAGAAGTGAAATTGAGGAAGAATAAAAGCCTTAGGTAAGAACAGGTCTGATCCTGGTTGAACTTGTGAAGGAGGAATTGTATACCTGTAGGAGCCCCTCGGCTCCCATTTATAGATCTGATCTCATTCTCACCCAACTCCTCCCATCTCAAGTGCCCAATGCTGGTCAAAATCCTTCTCCCATGAGGCTAGGCCTGCTTATAATTGTGCCTAAGTGCCTCCTCCCGAATGCCTCTTTGTTGCTCAGATGTGGCCCTCTCTCTCTAGCTAAGCCAACTTGGCAGGTGAAATCACTGCCCTCCCCCCCTACGTAGGATCAGACACCCAGGGGAGTGAATCTGACTCCCGGGGAATATGACTCCTGAGGAGGAATCTGGACCTGGCATCATGGGATGGAGAACTTCTTCTTGACCAAAAGAGGGCTGTGAAATGAAATGAAATAAGTTTCAGTGGCTGAGAGATTCCAAAAGGAGCCAAGAGGTCACTCTGGTGGGCACTCTTATGCACAATATAGACAACCCTTTTTAGGTTCTAATGAATTAGAATAGCTAGCAGTAAATACCTGAAGCTCTCAAACTACAACCCAGAACCCTTGAATCTTGAAGACAATTGTATAAAAATGTAGCTTATGAGGGGTGACAATGTGTTTGGGAGAGCCCTATGGACCACACTCCCCTTTGTCCAGTGTATGGATGGATGAGTAGAAAAACAGGGGCAAAAAAAAAAAAAAAAAGCACCCAGTTATCTTTTTTTTCTTTAATTGTTCTTTTTCACTTTAATTTTTATTCTTATTACTTTTGTGTGTGTGGTAATGAAAATGTTCAAAAATTAGTTTTGACGATGGATGCACAACTATATGGTAGTACTGTGAACAACTGATTGTACATTTTGTATGACTATATGGTACATGAATATCTCTCAATAAAAAATGATAAAAAATTCTTCAATGTTTGGTTGTACGGAACATGTTTTCATAAGCTACTGATGCAACAATTCTTGAGTGAATATAATAGAAATAGAGCCAAATAGATTATGTCCAAATCAGTTTTATTTTCCTTATTATTCCTGAATACCTGAGGCACCTTCTAGAGTAATAGTTTAGAGTAGGGGTCCTAGAGTCAGATATCCTGAGTTGGAATATTGATTTCTCCACTATCCAATTGTCAGATCAAGTTACTTAACTTCCATGTACCTCAATTTCTGCAACTGTGTAATAGTACTTACCCCATATGTGTGCCTTGGATACTACATTTATTTTAATACATATAAAACACTTGTACAGGGCTTGACAATTAAATTTTGCTTAATAAGTATGTACTATCGTAAAACTAATGAATTTTAACTTCAGGGTTCCTGACTTGCACAGGCTCCTTTTTTTTTTTTTTTTTAATTCATTTTATTGAGATATATTCACATACCACGCAGTCATACAAAACAAATCGTACATTTGTTCACAGTACCGTTATGTAGTTGTACATTCATTACCAAAATCAATCCCTGACACCCTCATTACCACACACACAAAAATAACCAGAATAATAATTAAAGTGAAAAGGAGCAACTTAAGTAAAAAAGAACACTGGGTGCCCTTGTCTGTTTGTTTGTTTGTTTCCTTCCCCCACCTTTCCACTCATCCATCCACAAACTAGACAAACGGGAGGCACAGGCTCCTTTTGAGGTTTCAGGAGGAACTGTAACAGAATGGTCACATAGTCGTATGTTTTTTGTGTTTTGCAAAATTAAGATATTTAAACTGCAACCAGTTATGGCTGCTCTTTCCACTTCAAATTCAACTCTATCATTTTCCCTTGTATTTGGAGACATTCCTGTGGCCACCAACATTTTTGGGATCTGGCTAAGGGGAAATTGAGTTGAGGACATATTCTTTTACTGGAATTTGGAAAGATATTTGGGAAGTTTCACTAAAACAATTGAGGAATTATGCACTTCAAATTTGGATGTAAAGGAAAGGTAACTTCTTTTGTTACCTATCAATGCTTTTCTTAACTAAGAGAAAATTCAGATAAAAAATTAATGGAAAAATACTGATATTTATTATTGAAAAAAATTAATGGAATATGAAATAAAGGTGCTAAAAATGAAAAAAAAAAATCCTTCTCCCTTTTACCACACTCACCTCCTTCTCCTCTTCCCCTTCTCTCTTATGTTTCAATCAGGCCAACTCTGCCCGAGTTTCAGCCCTTTCCAGTCTTCTAATCTAAGAAACCTATCTATGCTAAAATGGCCTATAGCGATAGCATTATCCAATTGGAATATTTGCCTTTCAACAGGTGCTTTGGGGGAACAATACCTTAACTTAATGGAAGGCCAGCACTAATAGGTATTCAAACCCCAGGAGAGGGACAGAGCAAGAATGATTTGGACATAAAACCATTGTTCTGCATCTTTTAAACCATATCAGGGCTGCTTACTTCACCCCACACAGGCGGCCATGAAAAGATTTATGGCATTTGAGGAACATCAGTTGATAGGTCTCAGCATTCTTTCTCTCCTCCAGGTCAAGAAGAGAAACCTCCAGTCAGGGTTGTTTAAAAGGATTTCTTTAAAACAAAAATCTGGCAAAATTCTCAGCTTCAGGCAAAGTTTGGATCATTCTTTCTTGTCTATTTACTTTGATAGTGGCTGGATTCATTTACCCTTCACTCACCCTTTCTTCCTTAGTCCAAAATGCATTACTATTGGTTTGGGAATTAATTGCTTTTCTTGTTGGGTTGTTGTTTTATTTCTGAGACTCTCGGTCCCAAAACCCCATTGTCTACTGGGCTTCCTCTGACTGCAGACTTAGCCTAATTCATCAGAGTGAGGCTTTTTTAATGTTTTCTATTTAGCCTATTTGCCTGTTAGAGATTAGATGTTCTGTAATGGGCACCTATAAATGAGCTGAATAAAAAGAGAAAGAAGTGAACATTTTTTTTAAAAAAGCCGCCCAATAGCTCCCCCCTTAAAAAATTGCCGCCAGCTTCATCCCCAGCTTACTTATTAATGGCTTCTCTTCCCAACATTTCTTTTTCCCCTGACATTTTGGTGAAAGCTTTTTTTTTTCCAGTATGACTCCTTCAGCTTTTCTGTCAGACTTTTTTTTGTCTCTGGAAACCTTTAAACCAACCAGATGCAGAAATCATTATTTTTTCCTTCATGTATATAAGCCACTTCTTTTCTAATCACAGATTCACCAGAGACCTAACCTTCAAGAGGAGCAGTGCCCCAAACATCCTCAAGAGCTCTTTCTTCCCCATCCCTAAGCATCTTACAGGCATGGCAAGGTGACATCATACTTTTCTTCGAGTAACATTTCAATGCCTCATTGAAGCAAGACTTAAAACAGTCTTCTTCATGTCTGGCTTAAGCAACCACTATCTAAACTGATAGACTTCCTTCAGGTGGCCAAAGGGATTTTGGGGAGTTGGTCGCCATCTACCTTAAGGTTCCTTGATTTGAGAGGCAGTTGACCGTACTTGTTCAGAGCCCACATTTTAGGGTAGTGAGCGATTGGGGGTCCAACAAAACCCTGACCTCTTACTTGCTATCTGATCCTTGGAGAATGAACTGAGCCTCAGTTTCCTCATGTGGCAGCTTGGAATAAAGATTATATTTCCCAGTCTTCTTTATAGCTAAGTGTGGCTATGGGGCTAAGTTCTGGTCAAAGAAATGCAAGTAGAAGAGGTGTGCTTAATTTCTTGGAAGTGTCTTTAAAAATGAGGCTTGTCTGTCTCTATCCTTTAATCTTTCCTCCCAGATAGAATTGGGACACACCATACGAGCTCTCCTGCAGCCATTTCGGACAATGAGGAGACTTTGAGAATGAAATCCACACAAGAGAGTTTCACAAGATAGAAAGAGCTCAGGTCTGTGATGTCAGGGAGTACCCTAACTGCCCTGGAATCTTTGCCTCCAGATGTTTGCATGTGAGTGAGAAATAAACTTTTATCTTATTTAAATATTACTGTATTTTTTCTCTGTGGCTTGCAGCCAAATCTAATCCTAATCAGGGACCAAATAGTAAGTACTTAATGCATGATCATTGTCTTAAGCCATCATCTCCATGTATTTAGGAGACATAACACACTCCCTCCCCCCATATACACATAGTATAGCAGAATTTGTAATTGCACCATCTATAATTCTAACTTAGATTGTTAACTATGCCCCAGGCACAGTAACAAGTGCTTTACATGGAATATCTCATTTAACCTTCAAAGCAACCCTATGATGTAAGAGCTCTTACATTTTTTTTATTGTTGTAACATATGTACAGCACAAAATTTCCCATTTTAACCACTTTCAAGTGTACAATTCAGTGATATTAATTGCATTTACAATATTATACTGCCAACACCACTAACCAAAACCAAAACTTCTTCATCTCCCTCAACAGAAACTCTGTACCCCCACCACGCTCCTCAGCCCTTGGCGACCTGTAATCTACTTTCTGTCTCTATGTATTTGCTGGTTCTAGGTATTTCATATAAATGAAATCATTTGGTATTGGTCCTTTTATGTGTGGCTTATTTGACTCAATATGATGTCTTCCAGGTTCATCCATGTTGTTGCATGTATCAGAACTTCATTCTTTTTTAATATTCCTTTTTAATATTCCATTGTATGCATAGACCACATTTTGTTTATCTCTTCATCTGTTGATGGAGTGAGTAATATTTTTAACCCTAATTTTATAGATGAGGAAACTGAATCATAGAGAAACTAAATAACTTTCACCAAGCCACACAGTGAGGAAGTGGTAAAGATGGGTTTCAAATCCAGGAAATCTGGTTCCATAGCCCGTGGAATCAAGCACTGCCGTATGCAGCTTTCCATTTCGTGTTACCAGCTAGAATATATTTAGGTTGACAACAAGCCTCCTGTTCCCAGAACTTTTTGCACATTTAATGGTCCAAGTTAAATCTATAAGCACAGATTTGAGCTTTGGTGGATACTTTAAATAATTGCCCTTTTCTTTTGTCTTTAGCCCCTAACTATCACCTGCTAATTGTACTGGAAAACTTTTCTCCATGACACCATATGGTTGCTTTGTTCCTCCAGCTGCAGGGTAAATGCACCCACTTGAACACCCCTTCCTTCCCACTCCCCAAAATACAGTGTTATAGGAAGAGGCCAAACCCTCCACGCTGCAGAAGCTAGACATAAGCTGGCCACGTTCTTACACATGCCCAACCTGCCCCTATGTATGAGCTGACCCCGGAAGCCAAGAGTCCCTGCCACATTCCCAAACCCTAAATCTCAAATTCTATTTTCAACACAAGTCATCAGTGGGAGGCAGATGGCTTCCCTGTTCCCCAGCCCACTGGGCCTGGGTGCTGACCTCTACCACTGCTCCATGCCTCCATCTCTCATTGTAACCCTTTAGGCTCTTGGCGTCTGTCACTCCACTGCCCAGGCTCATCATGGGGATCATTGTCTTGGCACCTCCCTGGGTGGGCGCCTCCCTAGAATCTCTGTTGTTTTCATCACCACGGTTTTCTCCCCAGATGCTTCCTGATGCTCCTAGAAATGGAGAATGTAGCTGTTTCCTTGGGGCTTAAAAGGCAAGGAAGTCTCTGTCTCCAGCTCAATTATACTGGGTAAAATAAAAATAGATAAGATTTTACATATATTAATTCAATTAATATTCATGACAGCCTTAAGTTATTTCCTGTCTTCTACAGATGAGGAAAGTAGCACAGAGTGGGTAGGGAATTTGCCTAAGGCCACAGAGCATGTCCGTAGCAGAGTGGGGTTTTAAACCCATTCAGTCTTCCTTCAGAACTCCTGCTCTTAGCCATTGTACAGGTGGGTTCCATGTATCACAATTCAACCTCTTCTTCTCCTCAGGATGCACAGGTGTGAACACACATACACACATACATACATGCACTCCAAGGACTGGCCTTGAATGAGTCCAGCGGGGACCCATGCACCTAATTTGTCAAAAGGACTATACAAGGTTTGCTTGCCTTGAACCTCCACTTTCTATACCATAATTGGCAAAGCTAGGGGTGCCTCCAAGGTGTCAAAGCCATTCTAGTGTATGTATCTAACATATATTATCTCATTTGTCCTTACAACAGTTTTCAGAGGTATGTACTATTATCTCCATTATACAGGTAAGGGAACAGAATCGGGAGGTCAAGCAATACACTCTTGGTCACACAACGTCTAAGTTGTGGAGTCAAGATTTGCACCCAGTTTCCATACAATAACGTGCCACCCAGATGAGAAATTAGGTGACCCCAGCACACATCCCCCTGCACCGGGCTGTCTTCCTACTCTGAATGCCACAGGAGTTCTGTTCAGGACTAAGGAGAAGGAATAACTGAGAGAGCCCTGAGTTAGCTCAAAGAGAATATGGTATTTATATTAGATTTAAAGTACATGGTATTGTATTAATACAAGCTTTTAAAAAAGTGTATGAATCCCAAAATAACTTCTGCTTATCTCTCATGTCCCACCTACCACTTCACCTCTCACTTGCTGAAGTGTATCTGGTGAAAAAACACAACCTCAAAGCTCTAAGGTTTTTGTGCTTGAAGTCAAATCTATAAAACCTGAATTTACTAAAACTCTTTCTCTGAAAATGTATTGATAATGTATGGCCAGAATTTGCATACAATGTGATCATTATCATAAAGATTTGTAACCCAAATATTCCATTTTGTGGAGGTTTGATTTTTGTCCAGCAATGACATTTTTGTACAATTTTTAAAAGAAGGCCGATGCTCATTTATTTGCTGATTTTCCCTGGTTCACAAAGCCAAAAAGATTTCAACCCAAGTACTTTTGATCTTCCCAAGTACCTCATTTTTATCATAAAGGGACTATCTATACAAACAACCTGTCCTTCACATAGGATTACTATAGGTCAGAGCTGGTGGGTTTGGTTCATCCTGCTAAACCCCTGCCAACAGCTAAAGGAGCTGATTGAGGAAATGGAAAGCTATTGGTGGAACATAATTAAGGAATTCTGGGCACTTTCTTTAAGAAAGCCCAGTGTACAAAAATCTTAACAATGAAACAAGTAAATTAGGGATGATTTCATGCTGGGTTCCAGGGGTGTTGCGGAAGATACAACAGGACTTATATTTGGAAGTTATGGATCCTAATCTAGATTTTGCTAAATATCAGCTATGAAACATTGGACAAGCAATTTAATCACTCTGGGCCTGAGTTTTATCATCTAGGCATATTTAATACTTATATCTTAGGCTTTTAGGGGATAAATTTCAAAGTACCTAGCATAGTGTATGGCACAAAATAGATATTGAAAAATCTGAGTGTTCTGGTCTGCTAATGCTGCCATTATGCCAAATATCAGAAATGGATTGGCTTTTATAAAGGGGGTTTATTTGGTTACAAAGCTACAGTCTTAAGGCTGTGGAAGTGTCCAAGCTATGGCATCAACAAGTATACCTTCACCAAAGGAAGGCCAATGGTGTCCAGAAAACCCCCATTAGCTGGGAAAGAACATGGCTGGTGTCTGCTGATCCCAGGTTGTGTTCCAGCTCCTCTCTCAGCTCCTGTGTATTATTTGAAATGTTGCTTTTGGGGCATTTGTCCTCTCTTAGCTTCTCCAGAGCAAAGTGTCAGCAAATGTCTGCTTTCAATGGCCATCTCCAAAATGTCTCTCTAACCTGCAGCAGTTAGCTCCTTCTGTCTATAAGCTCTTTATAGGACTCCAGTGATTAAATCAAGGCCCACGCTGAATGGGTGGAGCCGCACTTACATGGAAATAATTCAATCAGAGTTATCACCTATAGTTGGTGGGTCACATCTCCATGGAAACAACTTAATCCAAAGATTCGAACCTAGTCAACATTAATATGTCTGCCTCCACAAGATTGCATCTAAAGAACATGGCATTTTGGGGGACATAATACATTCAAAATGGTATACTGAGTTAATTCGGATTTGCATTTAAATGACTCTCCACCTAAAAGGGTAAAATCTTAATTTATACACATTTCTCTAAGAACGTATCTGCTAATAACATCTCATGTTATTATTTCAGGGAAATCCTGAAAGTCTAGAACAGCTACCGGAAATACCTGAAATTCTATCCTCAATTTCCAGGTGGTTGCCTGCTTAACTATTCACTATCAGCTGGCCATGTTTGCTACTCCTTGCTAAAGATTTTTGGGGCTGTGGGATTTATTCCCACATTGGATTACATGTTACTCCCTCATTGCATATCACCCCCTAATTGTCTATTACCCCCTAATTGCATATCACCAAGGAGAAAATTCGGGTTGCCAATAGCCATTGTTTAGTTAATTTCAGTTTAATGAGCTATGGGCAAGACAATGCCCAAAACACTGAAGATACAAACATGAAGCAAACATGATCCCTGCTCTTGAGGAGCTCACAGGCTGTTGGGGTAACATAGATAAACAGAAAATTTTGTGTGAACTGGTCAACTCTGTGATTGATGTGGGATGGATGTAATGGCCCAGGAGGAGTCAAGAACAGCTTTCTGGCTGGAAAACATCATCCATCCACCCATCCACCCAACCATCCATCCATCCATCCATCTATCCATCCATCCATCCAACCTTTTATTCAGTAAATATATGTTTAGTGTTTGCCTATGCCAAATACTGCTCTAAGCGTTGAGGTTAGAGGGGTGAATAGAGAAAAATCTCTTTCCTCCTGGAAATTCCATCTTACTGAAGAGAGACAGAAATAAATAAGGTAGCAATACAAATGCTAAGTAGAAAATGGAGAGTGGCAGAGGGAGGGGGAAGGAACCTGCAGAATACTATTTTAGATTGGTCTCCCAGAGGGGGAGGTCACATTGAATCAAGATCTAAATGATGGGGTGGAGACAGCCATGCAAAGATCTAGGGACAGAGCATTCTGGGCAGAGGAAATGGGCAAAGGCCCTAGGTAAGAACTAGCTTGCTCTAACCATTTACAAAGCAAAACTAAACAAATTTAAAAACTCAAATAGAAGTCAGTGTGGCTGGAAAGCAACAGGAGACAGAGAGAGTGGTTTAAGATGAGGTCAGCGAGGAAGGTGGTGGCCAGATCTTCTAAAGCCTCATGAGCTATGGCAAACAGTGTCCTCGTAGCAATGGGAAATTACTGGTGGGTTGAGAGCACGAGAGGGGCATGGTCTGATTTCTGGTTGAAAAAGACGGGCTGCAGTGATAGTTAGCCAGCAGAAGTCCAGAAGCAGGTAACTGCAGGCAGAGTTGGAGTAGCCCCCCTTACATGTGTGTGACTCCTCTGGTCTGTTAGCCTTCATTCTGCCTCTTCCTCCTCTCTTGTCCAGCACAGCAGTGCCATTGATATGGCCGTGAGGTCCAGGATAGTGCACAGAATTAGGGCCCTATAAGATGCCACTCCTTGACAGCACTCTGTGGGTAATCCCTCCCGCTCTTGGAAATGCTGGCCCAATTGCTAATCTCCTCTTATAATAATAATGAGACCTCATATCTGTATGGCAAGCCTACATTTTGATTATTCGATTTTACCCTGGGAGGTAGAAATGTCAGGCATTTATCTATCCCCATGTAACAGGTGAGGAAGTTGTTGTACAGATTGGTAAATCAGTATGCTCAAGGTCAATTGCTAATTGGTGGCAGAGACAGGACTAGAATCTTAGTCTCTTGGTTTGTTTTACAACTCTACAGGGGTTCTCAAAGGAGCATTAATAACATGGAGAGGAAGGAGGAAATAATTCTTCATTGTGCTCAGATTATTCCAGATATTGTAGGATACTTTGAATCCCTGATCTCTGCCAGGAGTATCCAGATGGGAAAACTTGTGACAAACAAAATGTCCCCCATATGTCCATACACTCCGTAGAGAGGGCCCGTACTGCCCCTGTTGGATAACAGGGCAGTCAGAGCCTCTTTTGTTACAGATGAGAAAATTGAGGCACCAGAAGCAGAAAGGACTTAGCAGCTGCTCACGTACTTGCTGTATTTAAGCTTCTGTCATCAATACTCTCTTCTCCGTCTTTATCCAGTAAATACAAAGATGATGACTCTTCTAGTTTGCTAATGCTGCCGGAATGCAAAACACCAGAAACGGACTGGCTTTTATAAAGGGGGTTTATTTGGTTACACAGTTACAGTCTTAAGGCCATAAAGTGTCCATCAACAAAGGGTACCTTCACAAGAGAAAGGCCATTGGCATCTGGAAAACCTCTGTCAGCTGACAAGGCACGTGGCTGGCATCTGCATACTCCCAGGTTGCATTTCAAAATGGTGTTCTCCAAAATGTCTGCATCAGCTTCCAACTGCCATTTTCAAAATGTCTGTCTCAGCTACAGCTGCGAGCTCCTTATGTCTGAGCTTATATAAGGCTCCAGTAAACCAATCAAGGTCCATGCCAAATGGGTGTGGCCACACCTCCATGGAAATACTGAACCAGTAGGTTCCGACATTATCCACACTAATGCATCTGCCCCCACAAGATTGCATTAAAGAATATTGCTTTTTCTGGGAGACATGATATATACAAACCAGCACACTGACCAATGTACATCATTCATTTATTTGGTCACTCAACAAATAGTTATGGATTATGTGATAAAGGTTTTGTGCTATATACCATGATTGTGATGTTGAACAAGAAGTTCATGGTGCATACCTTGGGCGTCTTATAGCTTATAGGGGAAGGGAGTCCAAGAAGCAAACAGGCAAGTATAAGGCAAAGTGTGGCACATGTCATGATGGAGAACACGCCGATGACAGAGGACCCAGAGAAGGGCACCTATCCCAGACTTGTTGTCAGAGGGAATTAGGGGTTTTCCAACATCTAACAGCTGTCCAGAACTGGACCATATTGGAATACAAAAAGCTTGCCATCAATGGAGATGTTTAAATAGAGTCTGGATCATCAGATGGCTGGGAATATGTTAAAGGGATTTAAGCATCTTATGGGAAGTCAAACTAGCTGCTGCTTAACATCCTTTCCAGTACTGCAGCCTGGGATTTCTATTTCATCCACAGAAAACCATAAAAATAATATAATCCCGAGTTACTTCTATAATATTATGTTGCAGTAACCCCATGTAAGACTGCATTATAAAAATAAAATAATACTAGTAAAAATATTTTCCCTCCAAAGTAAATTGCTGTCTCTGTACCGCAGTTAGCATCGTCCACCCCCCACTCTGGTGGCAGGTAACAGTGGCATCTGGCCTCTGCATAGTTTGCTGGTGCCAGAAAGGGACATAAAAATCCAGTTCCCCAAGATCTATGGGTCCCTGGCATTGTTCTGGCTCAGAAAGACTGGCTTGCAACATTCTTTCTGGTGTGCCCTCCTTCCTAGAATTTCCCTTCAGGCAAAAGCAGCTTGAGACAAGAAAAGCAGTGTAAGAAACAATTGAGGTAGGTGCCCTGGGGCAAAGGCTTACTGGCTCTAAGTTCTGCAATGGAACACCAGAGAAAAGGAGGAAGTCTGTATCCTGAGGAACATAGGGGCATTCAAATTCCTGTAAACAGGGAAACACTGAAGGCCAGTAGCAAGGACAAATCCAGGACAAGACACAGACCCAGAAAATACAGGGAGGACCCTGCACTTTGCATTCACCTTCAGCTGACTTTCCTAATAAGAAAGCTGAACTCTGACAGAGCACACCAGCCAATGCAAAGCCAATTTGCAGAGATGGTGAAAGGTGATTTTTGCTTAGGTGTGCTTGGTTTTGTTAGATTTTGACACTCAAGAAAATCTCTGTCATAGCACCATCTGTATATAAACTCAAGAAACAGACATCTCAGAGAACAAACCTCAGAGTTGACATTTTAAAATATTAAAAAGTGCAACAAAAGATTACAAGACAAACAAGGAAACAGGAAAAGATGGCCTATCCAAAGGAAGAGGTTAAAAATCCAGAAAACAAAACAGCAATGAAGAAGATCACACTGTGGACATGAAAGACTTTAAAAAGTAATCTTCAATATGCTCAAGGAGATGAAGGAAAATACAGAGAAAGAACTACAGGATATCAGGAAACAATGAATGAACAATATGAGAATCTCAATAATGAGACAGAGATTTTAATAAAGAACCAGACACAACTACTGGATGTGAAGATCACAATAACTGAAATGAAAAATTCCCAACAGATTGGCGCTGGCAGAAAAAAGAATCAGTAAACCCAAAGACAAGACAATTGAAATGAGTCAGACAGAGGACCAGAAAGAAAAAAGAATTAGAAAAGGCAAAATAACCCAAGACATGTTGGACACCACCAAGCATACCAATATATGAATTATAGAAGCCCTAGAGGGAGAAGAATTAAAGAAAGGAGTAGAAAGAATATTCAAAGAAATGATTTAAAACTTCCCAAACTTAGCAAAAGACATAAATATGTACATCTGAGAAGTCCAAAGAATATGAAACAGGATAAACTTGAAGAAAAATGTGCCCTCTCACATGCTGATTGTGATGGTTTGGAACTGTGTACCCCAGAAAAACAAGTTCTTCAGTTCAATCCATTCCTATGGGTGTGAACCCATTGTAAGTTAGGCTTTTTGATGAGGCTACTTCAGTTAAGGTGTGTTCCACCTCACTCAGGAATGGTCTTATTCCTATTACTGAAATGAAATTTGAAAGAGAGAAAGAGAAAGCCATGGGAGCAAGAAGCTGAAATCAACAAAACCTGGAGGAGAATGGAGAGACCAAAGATGCCACCATGTGCCTTGCAATGAGACAGAGGACCCAAGAATTTCTGACAGTCAGCCCCAGAACATTGGCCTTTGGGAAGAAAACATTGTCTTGAAAAGGCCTTGATTTGGGTATTTTCCTGGTCTCAAAATTGTGAGTGAATAAACGCCCATTGTTTAAACTGAATCATTTCATGGTTTTTGCTTAAGCAGCCCAGGAAACTAGAACAGATTTTGGTATCAGGAGAGTGGGGTGGTGCTATTGCAAATACCAAAAATGTGGAAGCAGCTTTGGAATTGGGTAATGAGTAGAGGCTGGGAGAACTGTAAGGTGCTTGATAGAAAAGGCCTAGATTGCTTTGAAGATAATGTTGGTAGAAATACGGATGCTAAAGGTACTTCTGCTGAGGATTTAGAATAGAATGATGAATGTAGTGTTGGAAATTCAGGAAAGGTGATCCTTGTTTTAAAGTGGCAGAGAACTTGGCAAAATTGTGTTCTGATGTCAGATGGAAGGCAGAAATTGAAAATGATGAACTTCGATATTTAAGTGTGGAAAATGGAGCCTGGTTTCTCCTGCAGCTTTGAGTGAAATGAGAGAGGAAAGGGAAAAACTGAGAACTGAACTCCTGGGCACAAAGAAACCAGAAATTGATGTTTTGGAAAATTCTGAGCTGCTGAAAGCAAGTCCCCAGAAAATATGCTCCATGTGAGATTTTTAATGTACCCATACTGAGTCTCTTTAGTACTGAACCTTTCTCCATGTCTCTCTCTTCTTTCTTTGTTTCTCTGTCAGTAGGGCTCCCATTAGTATCTCAAGTAGGGCAGGTCTCTTGTTAGCAAATTCTCTCAGCATTTGTTTGTCTGTGAAAAATTTAAGCTCTCCCTCAAATTTGAAGGACAGCTTTGCTGGATAAAGAATTCTTGGTTGGCAATTTTTCTCAGAATTTTAAACATGTCATGCCACTGCCTTCTTGCCTCCATGGTGGCTGCTGAGTAGCCACTACTTAGTCTTATGCTGTTTCCTTTGTATGTGGTGAATTGCTTTTCACCTGCTGCTTTCAGAACTTGCTTCTTCTCTTCCGTGTTTGACAGTGTGATCAGAATATGTCTCGGAGTGGGTTTGTTTGGATTTATTCTATTTGGAGTTCGCTGGGCATTTATGCTTTGTGTATTTATATTGTGTAGAAGGTTTGGAAAGTTTTCCCCAACAATTTCTTTGCATACCCTTTCTAGACCTTTACCCTTCTCTTCCCCTTCTGGGACACCAATGAGTCTTATATTTGGACATTTCATTTTATCCAGCTATCATATCCCTGAGATCCATTTCGATTTTTTCAATGTTTTCCCCTATTCTTTCTTTTGTTCTTTCATTTTCCATTCTGTGGTCCTTGAGGTCACTGATTCATTATTCAGCTTCCTCTAGTCTTGTACTATGAGTATCCAGAATCTTTTTAATTTGATCAACAGTTTCTTTTATTTCCATAAGATCATCTTTTTTTTTAATTTACTCTTGCAGTTTTTTTTTTTTTTGCTCTTTTAGGGTCTTCTTCGTGTCCTTTATATCCCATCCCATGGTCTCATTGTTCATCTTTAGTTCTTTGATTAATTGCTCCAAGTGCTGTGTCTCTTCTGGTCTTTTGATTTGGGTGCTTGGGCTTGGGTTATCCATATCATCTGGTTTTTTCATATGCTTTAAAATTTTCTGTTCTTTTTGGCCTCTTGGCATTTGCTTAAGTTGATAGTGTTCTTTTAGGATTTGTAGACTGATTAAAACCCTTATCTCTAAGGGTTATCTATATTTGTCAGATATACAGCTTTGTGGAGTACGCTTTCTCTAACTAACTAGCAGGTGGCGTCCACGAGCCACTTATTCCCCTCAAGCCAGTTCTCCCCCACTTTGTCTTTGTGGAGGGTGGGGGTGTGAGTCTTGTGGGGTCAAATTGGTGTACCAAGCTTGCGTGTGTCGTTGGAGTTGCCCACTCTTTATATGGGGCATGTGTCTGGGCAGTCAGGGAAGGGGGGTGGCTCTAACAATCAAATCTCCCTGGTGTTCCCAGAGATTTAAAGCTGCTGCAAAGGTCTAATCCTTCAGTTCAGTCCCACCACAGTTTTTCTCTGCTGCTGACCCACAAGTCCTTGGTATTGGTGTATGGCCCCTGAGACTTGCGAGTGGGTCCCTCTTCTAGGCTGTGAATCCCCACGTGCTCTGTTGAGGGATGACTGTGCTATGTCACAGGTGAGCACCATCCCCACAAAGCAGTTCTGGGCTGCAGGGCTATGTAGGAACATTCCCAGTCTGCTGAAAGGATGGCTGAATGGGGCATGTTAATTCACACTGCTCCCCCTTCCCAACTCTGGGACAACCAGCTGAGGGTGCAGGGAAGGCAAATGTCCATGCCCAATTTTGTGGTGTGTGCATGTGTTGTTGGAAACACTTCCCGTAACACTGGGTTGTCTGGGGGAGCTCTGGGCTGTGGAGCCAGTGACTAGCAGGAGTGTTCCCTGCCCACTGGGAAGATGGCTGTGAGGGGACGCCCCCCTTTTCTTGGGAAGTTGTGGTGTTTAGTGAATTTTCTCAGCCACTGGACTTATTACCTTGTGTCTCAGAGCTCTCTTAGTGCTGCTCTTGTCTTGACTTGCCCAAATTGCAAGCCTTTGAGGCTTTCTGTATTGGGCTACTTAGAATAATTATTTTAGAAAAAGAGAAAAAGAAAAAAGAAAAAAAAAAGGGAAGGGCCCTCCTTACAGTTCTAATGGGTTATTGAAATGCCAAGAGACAAGGCAATTAGGTCCATTAAGGAACAATTCAGGGAGCAGAGAAATCAGTTTTACAGTCAAAGAAACTCATCTTCTAGATTTGCATATGGACCTGACACTGTCTGAGCTCTGCCCTTCCCTATTCTGTGTTCACCAGAAGTCCAAAAAGTCTCTGCTTTTATTTTTGGGTTTTCCTTGCTGTTTTTGCTATCCCTATCTCCTCTCCTCTGGGCTGGCTGCTTCAGGATTCTCCAGTGTCTGGTCTCAGTCTATCTATGCTTGGAGTTTGGATCAGTAAAATGAGTTTCCAATAAAGGCCACAACTGCAGTTCTCCCTCCTTGTTCCCAGCACTGACAGCCCCTCCTCCAATGGGACTGATCCTGGCAGGGAGGGGCACAGGTCCCCTGGCCATGAAAACTTACAGATTTTGCTGATCTCAGCTGTTCCATGTGTTCATGAATGTTGTAAGAAGTATGCCCAAAGTCAAGTTGCTCTGCAGTGTCCGGTCCACGCAGTTCCTGGCTTTCTACCTACTGTCCTGGAGGAGTAACTAAAACATACACCTCACCACTCTGCCATCTTGCCTTGCCCTCTCCATGTGAGATTTTAAGTGAACATGGAACGAGTCAGCAATTTCCATGCAAGTCAGAATTGGAGGTGCAGTTATCCAGGAAGTAACTGTGGAAAGTCATATGGTTTGATGATTTGGACCCTATGTACTACATGCAAAACTGACAAAATTTTTTGCATGATTTGTATGAATGGAACCACTAACAGCCTGAACTATAAGAGACAGAGAAGGGACAAATCGGAGGAAAAATCATTTCAAGGCAGAACCATGGAAGTTGAGATCTGGGCTGAAGACATCTTCTCAGACCAAGAGAGCAGGCCCATCCATGTGTGTGGAAAGTCTGAGTCTGCCCCAGTGGTTGGAGAGTGTGGGCCTTCCTCCCCATTGTTCAAGAAGAGTGCTGCTACCCCAGTGTTCTGAGAGGGTGGAGCTAGTGCCCTGGCATTTGCAGAGAGCCGTGCTACCATCCCAATGCTTGGAGAGGGTTGAGCCTTCACCCTAGTGTTCAGGGAGAGCATGGTGGCTGCACAAGCACTTGGAAGGGGTGGGACTCCTGCTTCATCAGAACTGGAGGACAAAATATGGTTCTGTAGATGACCCTCAGACCTTGAAACCTAATGGAGTATGCCCTGCTGGGTTTTGGAATTGTTTGGGACTTGTGATCCCTGCTTTCCATCCAGTTATTCCTTATGGGAATGGAGATTTTTATCCTATGCCTGTCCATCTATTGTATATCAGGAGCAGATAACTTTTTCTCTAGGTTTCATAGATTTACAGATGGAGGGGTATTGTGCCCCAAGACAGACCACACCTATAATCAATTTTGATGGGACTTGGTACTAAGCATTATTTCTGAAATGACTTAAGTCTTTTGGAATATTGCAAAGGAATGAATGTATTTTGCATATAGAAAGAATATATCTTTTGGGAGTCTAGAGGGTGGAGTGTGACAGTTTGGAACTGTGTGTATCCCAGAAAAATGTATTCTTAAAGTTAATCCATTTCTGTGGGATTTCTGAGAACTCCTTGTAAGTAGGGCCTTTTGATGAGGCTACTTTAACTAAGGTGTGACACATCTCAATCAGATTGGATCTTAATCCTATTACTGGAGTCCTTTACAAGAGAATAAAATTCAAACAAAGAGAAAGCCATAGAAACAAGAGGCTAAAATCAACAAAACCCAGAAGAGAAGAGAGCAACAGATGCTGCCAGGTGACAGAGAAGCCAAGAATCACTCGCAGCCAGTCTCAGAATGCCTACAGGAAGGTCTTCAGAAAGAAAGCATCACCTTGTTGATTCCTTGATTTAAACATATTCCCAGCCTCAAAACTGTGAGCAAATAAATTCTCATTGTTTAAGCTGAACCATTTCATATCATTTGCTTATGCAGCCTAGGAAACTAAAACACTGATCAAACTGTTGAATGTAAAGGATAGGGAGAGAGTTCTGAATGTTGCAAAAGAAAAGCAATGTGTGATATACAAGGGAGTCCCAATTAGATAAAGTGAATTTCTCAGAAGAAACCATGGAAGCAAGAAGGAAGTGGGTTGAAACAGTAAAAGTGGTGAAAGAAAACAATTGTCAACCAATAATTTTATATCCAGTGAGATTTTCTTTCAAAAATAAAGGAAAAAGAGGAGGAGCTAAGATGGTGGCATAGAGAGGTGTGGAATTTAGTTAGCCCCCTGGAACAACTAATAAACAACCAGGAACAACTAGCAAATAATCTGGAACAACTGCTGGGGGACAACTGTGACTGTCCACACATTGTACACCAACCTGGATTGGGTGGAAAGGCTGAGATTGCAGCATAAACTCTGCAAGTAAAAACTGTGGAACACCACCGGGAGCCTCCTCCCCCCACAGCAGGCTGAGCTGCAGGAACTCACTGTGGGAGAAAGCAGCATTTTTGGAGTGAGCAAATATAGCTCAGCCCAGCTTCAACTGCAGTTTTAATTAACAAATGTGGATTGCTGAATAAAAGCTACAAACATAGACAAGCAGCAAAGTACCCTGAGATTGTTCCCAGTGGAGAGGAAGTGGGGCTGATGGAGAGGAAAAAAATTACTTAAAAAAAGAAAAAATATAGAGAGACTTTTAGAAGACTGACCTTAGATAGCCAGAAAACATCTGTACCCTGGGAGAGGGAGCCCAGAAGACCAGGTGCTCTATCTGACATATGGGCAAAACTGAGGGGCTGTGTACTGGCTCTGAAGGGAGGCTTTCTTTCCCTTTTCCTCTCTCTCAACTTGAGTGGTTCAGTTGAGAGAGCCTCAGCCATTTACAGTTCATAGCATGCTGACCCAGACAGGGGTGGCGTTGACAGAGTCAGAGAAACAAAGGAGCTATTGAAATGCAGAAGATAGCTCCCTAGGGAGTGTATCATCCCTAAGATGAAGGAGGTGGGGCCCAGCTCAAGAACCTGCCCTCTGCTCAGAACTCAGACCCCAGGGCCTGGGGGAAAACAATCAAAATAGGAACAACGTAAGTTAAGAATTAAAGGGGCCACACCTCTTTACACCAGTCAGGAGTGACAGGCTGACAGGCACCACCTGCTGGGCACGTTATGAAAAGCACAGCAACTAGAGGCCTCACAGGAAAGTCTGTCAATATTCTAAGACATACCCTCAGGGAAACTTGACTCTGAATACAGCTCCACTCTGTAACCTGAACCCGGTCTGTTATGGGAATGTCTGATTGGGCTAACTAAGGAAACCAGATGCCTAGACAACAGAAAACTACAAATTACATTAGAAAAAATGAAGACATGGCCCAGTCAAAGGAGTGGAACAAACTTACACCTCGATTAAGACACAGTTGAGAT
The DNA here is from genome assembly GCF_015220235.1 of Choloepus didactylus. Classification (NCBI taxonomy): domain Eukaryota; kingdom Metazoa; phylum Chordata; class Mammalia; order Pilosa; family Megalonychidae; genus Choloepus; species Choloepus didactylus. The sequence goes on from NC_051309.1 coordinate 56,588,920, forward strand.
ACTTTAATGAAACAACCAATTAAAGGTTTTCTAAGAAATATGCTAAATCAAATAAAAAACCAAATCAACGATTTCAGGGAAGATATGGCAAAAGAGATGATGGATATAAAGAAAACACTGGGCAAACATAAGATCGAAATTGAAAGTTTGAAAGAACTACTGGCAGAATCTATGGAAATTAAAGGTACAACACAAGAGAGGAAAAATACAATGGAGACATACAACAGCAGGGTTGAAGGAGCAGAAAAAAACACTCAGGAACTGGAAAACAAGACACCTGATATCCTACACACAAAAGAACAGATAGGAAAAAGAATGGAAAAATATGAGCAACATCTCAGGGAATTGAATGACAACATGAAGCACATAAATGTACATGTCATGGGTGTCCCAGAAGGAGAAGAGAAGGGAAAAGGGGCAGAAGCAATACTAGAAGAAATGATCAATGAAAATTTCCCATCTCTTATGAAAGACATAAAATTATAGATCCAAGAAGTGAATCATACCCCAAACAGAATAGATCTGAATAGACCTATGCCAAGACACTTAATAATCAGGTTATCAAGTGTCAAAGACAAAGAGAGAATTCTGAAAGCAACAAAAGAAAAGCAATCCATCACACACAAAAGAAGCTTGATAAGACTGTGTGCAGATTTCTCAGTAGAAACCATGGAGGCAAGAAAGAAGTGGTATGATACATTTAAGATATTGAAGAGAAAAATTGCCAACCAAGGATCTTATATCCAGCAAAACTGTCCTTCAAATTTGAGGGAAAGTTTAAAATATTCTCTGACAAACAGACAATGAGAGCATTTGTGAACAAGATATCTGCTCTACATGAAATACTAAAGGGAGCACTACAGACAGATAGGAAAAGACAAGAGTGAGAGGTTTGGAACACAATTTTGGGTGATGGTAGCACAGCGACGTAAGTACACTGAACAAAGATGACAATAATTATGGTTGAAAGAGGAAGGTTAGGAGCATGTGGGACACCAGAAGGAAAAGGGAAAAATACAGACTGGGACTGTATAACTCAGTGAAACCTAGAGCATTCAACAATTGTAATAAAATGTAAAAATATGTTTTTGCATGAGGGAGAACAGATGAATGTCAACCTTGCAAGGTGTTGAAAATTGGGTGGTATTGGGGAGGGAGTGCAGCCAATGCAAACTAGAGACTGTAGTTGATGGAAACATTGTATTATGCCTCTTTTAATGTGGCACAGGCAGTGTGCCAAGGCTAGATGCCTATGGGAGGGGATTTTGGGGAAGGATATGGAACTCTTGGCATTGGTGATGTTGTTTCTTTTATTGTACTTTAGTTTAATTTTATCTTTCTTTTGTTGTTTTTTAGCTGTCATTTTTTATTTCTTTTTCTTTTGTCTCTCTACCTTCTTTGACTCTTTCTCCTTCTTTGTAGAAGAAAGGGAGATGTCCCTATATAGATAGTGGTGATGGTGGTGAATGTGTAAATACATGATTGTACAGGGAACCATCAATTTCTGAGGATGGAGTGTATGATGGGTGAACAAAACATCTTTTAAAAAAAACCTTGAGGGCACTATATTGAGTAAAATAAGCCAGACACAAAAGGACAAATATTGTATGGTCTCACTGATGTGAACTAATCATAATATGTTAACTCATAGACATGAAATATAAGTTACCAGGATATAGATTGAGGCTGAAGAATGGGGATCAGTTGCTTATTATGAACAGAATGTTTAATTAGGTTGAACTTAAGTGTTTGGAAATGGACAGAGGTGATGGTAGCATATTATTGTGAGAATAAGTAACAGTGCTGAATGGTGTGTGAATGTGGTGGAAAGGGGAAGCTTAGAGTCATGTATGTCACCAGAAGAAAAGTTGTATGTTAAATTATGGGAATGTATAAAACAGTGAATCTTGTGGTGGACGATGTCCATGATTAACTGTACAAATATTAGAAAACTCTTTCATGAACTAGAACAAATGTATGACACTATAACTAGAAATTAATAATAGAGAGGTATATAGGGAAAAATATACCTATTGCAAACTATGTACTACAATTAGTAGTATTTTAACATTCTTTCATCAACAGTAACAAATGTACTATACCAATACCATGAGTCAACATCGGAGAGGGAATGGTTAGGGGTATGGGAGGGTTTGAGTTTTCTTTTTTGTTTTTATTTCTTTTCTGGAATAATGGATGCACAGTTGTATGATGGTACCATGGACAATTGATTGTGCACATTGGGATGATTGTATAGTATATAAACAATCTCAATAAAATTGAATTTAAAAAACAAGGGAAAGATTAAGATAGTTCACCACCACTAGACCTGCTCAAAAGAAATGCTAAAGGGAATTCTTGAGACTGAAAGAAAAGGATATTAGACCATGGTTCAAAGCTGCAGAAAGAATAAAGACCACCAATAGAGATTACAATTTGGGTAACATAACAGCAAGTATTATTGTATTTTTTGGCACATAATTTTACTTCTTACTTCCTACAGTGGCTAAAATGGAAATGCATAAAAAGTAGAGATAAATCTATGGATTTGGACCTACAGCATACAAAGATATAATTTGTAATAAGTACAAACAAGTGAGGGAACAGAAAGGTATCGGAACAGGCTACGTGTATGCTATTGAAGACAAATTGGTAAAAAATCAAACATGATTGTTATATATTTAGGATGCAAAGTTTTAACTCCTTGATAATCACAAGGAAAATACATGAAAAATATATCCAGATAGAAATGAGAAGCAACTCAATATGGTACAACACAAAAATTTCAAATAAATATCAAAGTAAGCATTAACAGAAGAACTGAGGGACAAAAGATGAATAACACTTACAAATGCTAAAGAGCAAAATGGTAGAATAAAGTCTGCATTATCAGTAGTTACTTTAAATGTAAATGGATTAAGCTTTCTAGTCAAAAGGCAGAGATTGGCAGAATGGATAAAAAACATGACCAAACTATATGCTGTTTATAAGAGACTCACCTTAAATTCAAAGATGCAAGTAGGCTGAAAGTGAAAGGATGGGAAAAAATATACGAAGTAGTAACCAGAAGAAAGCTGAGGTAACTATGTTAATATCAGATAAAACAAACTTTAAGCCAAAAACCATTATAAGGGATAAAGAAAGTCACCATATACTGATAAGTGGGTCAATTCAACAAGATATGGCAATTATAAATATACAGCACCTAACAGTAGAGCTCCAAAATATATGAAGCAAATATTGACAGATTTGAAGGGAGAAATAGACAGTTCTAAATTTAATTAGAAGAATTTAATACATCACTTTCAGTAATGGAAAGAAGATTGGTAGAAGGTCAATTAAGATATAGAAGTCTTAGATGATACTATAAACAAGACCTGACAGACCTATATAGAAAACTTCACCCAACTACAGAATGAGCATTCTTCTCACGTGCACATGGATCATTCTCTAGGATAGACCATATGATTGATAGGCCACAAAATGAGTCTTAGTAAATTAAAAAATTTTGAAATCCTACAATGTTTCTTCTCTGACCACAGTGGAATGAAGATGGAAATCAATAATTGAGGGAAAATGGAAAATTCACAAATATGTGAAAATTAAACAATGTAGTTTTAAACAATCAATGGGTTAAAGAGGAAATCACAAGGGAAATTAAGAGATATCTTGAGGTGAATGAAAATGAAAATACAACATACCGCAAACGTATGGGATACAGCAAAGGAAGCGCTGAGAGGGAAATGTATAGCTCTAAATGTTTACATTATAAAAAGGAATATTTCAAATCATACATTTAACCTCAAAACTGGAACCAGAAAAGGAAGAGCAAACTAAACCCAAGTGAGCAGAAGGAAGGAAATAACAAAGAATAGAGCAGAGATAAATGAAATAGAGAATTTTTTTTTTTAAATGATAGAATCAACAAAACCACAAGTTGGTTCTTTGAAAAGATCAATAAAATTGAAAGGACTATGCAAGGATACTGTGAATAACTCTATGCTAACTAATTAGATAACCTAGATGAAATTGACAAATTCCTTGAAACTCACAAATTACCTGCACTGATTCAAATGTGGTTAAAAGGGGGAAATTTTAGGTTGTGTATTTGTTAGTAGAATAAGAAAGTCTAAAAATCCATGGAACTGCACAGCACAGTGAATCCTAAGTTAAATCATGAACTATAAGTTAATAGTACAGTTATAAAAATGTACTTTCATCATTAAAGTTCTAAAATTGTTCATGGGGATATATGCACCACTATGTGATGATACTGGGAGCCAGTGATTGTATACTTTTGATGGTTTGTATGGAGTGGGAATATATCTCAATAAAGTTGCACTAAAAGTGTGCTTTCATCAATCATATCAAATGTACCACTCCAATGCAAGGTGTTACTAAGGTGGTGTATGGGAACCTTGTATTTTATGCATGATTTTTCTGTAAACCCACAATTTCTCTATTAAAAAAACTATTCCTTTATTTCATCTCCATTCATACAGGGAGTTCTGTTAGGATAGGATTGAACATTGAGAGGGTATCGTTACTCCAGCTGTGAATGAAGAGGGTGAGCTTTTGGAAGGGCAGAATGAGGGCAGGGTCCTTTATGGAGGAATTTTTAATTGGGAACTAAGATTTTTTTTCACCTGAGGTAGCCAGAAGAGCCAAGGAGAGCCCCTTAACTCCAATTTACATTGCTCTCTGCTGATCCAGGGATGTGGGGTGTCAAAATGCCAGCTGGGGACAGTTCACTGACAACTTAGTGACAAGGGAGTGAGTCTCCAGGGACAAGAGTGTTCAAGAACCACAAATGAGGTTCTGCCTTCCAGGAGGTGAAGTGTCAGCTTTCAGCAAATATTCCCTCTGTGCAAGGACAGAAAATGCCATCTATAGACTTGCTCTAACTAGGTTAAAATTCATGTCTGTGCCACTTGCGTCAAAGGACAAGGTTTAGAAAAAGGACTCAGCCATTGGACAGGACGATGATTGTGGATTGCTGATGGCTTAGATTTAATCTTCAAAGGATAAAGCTGTCAGCGTTAGCGTTTTTTGTTGCTTCTGTGTTTTATATTGGAAAAATTTTGCTCAGACCAGACACATGCCAGTTACAGGATAATTAAAGAGTAAAATAATGTCCATCAGAGGTATCTTTTTCTTTAAATCCTCCCTTCTTTGCCCATCATTTACTCTCTAATTTCTCTCCTAATTTCAAATATTCTTCTTTCCAGTTTGGCTTTAATAAATCCTTTCATCAGTGCTGAAACTTTATTTTTCATCAGCTTCCTTTTAATAGAGGGAAAGAATTGAGGTGAATGGGCTTTTCTCTTCCAGGATCTAGATTAAGTCACTTTCTGTGTTCAGTGTTCAACTCAGGGATTCCACCTTATTGTGATTGTCAAAACTTCCACTGACCTCTGGCTCAGCAAAAAACATCAAATTTAGGAGAAATCTATGTTCTTGAAAGCCCCCAATTTTTCAAGAGCTGGTCTTTTAAGCTCCGTTAATCTATCTTCCCCAGGGACCCACTTACTCCTTGACCATCCACCATGGCCTCCTGTTCTGGACTCATCGGGTTTTCTGTTCTAAACTCCATTCTTGTACTTTCTCCCTCTTTCCTCTCTTATTTCTATCTGCATTTTTCCCAATTCTACCACAAATTCACCTGATTTTGGTTCAAGAATTTCTTTCTGGCAGGGGGCTCTCCTTAGAACACAGCTAGAAATTCTGGGACTCCCTGCACAACCATATCTTTTCTCCAAAATAATATAATGTGTTTACTTAATTCACTTTTGTTTGGAAATAGATGGTCTCTATAGAAAATGTAACATTCAGAAAAGCACAAACAAAACAGTAAAAATTGCCTATAATCCTACTACTCTCAAATAACAGCAATATTTTGATGTACTTCCTTCCAAATACTTGGAATGTTCCTTATGTTACAAATTTTTTTAAAATTAAGGAAAATAGTGATTTTTGCATAGAATATATGCTTTTATGTATTTGGAAGCAAATACTTACAGAGACATGGCAGGAAACCCACAGAGCATTGGACCAGAGGTAGCTGGTAGACCTGCAGGGTGTGTGACTGTCATTCAATCGCATGGAGAATTTAGCTCATTTTCTCACTTTTGACCACGTATCAAATCACCTGGGATGCTTGGAAAAACTATGGATGCTTGGGTCACACCTGCAGAAATTTTGTTTCAATTAGTCTTGGATGGAGCCTCAACACCTATATTTTTTTATTCTAGGACCCCTATTTGATTCTCATGTTCAGCCAGAATGAAGGACAACTGGCAGCTGAAGACAGTGCTGTAGGCTCTCACATTTAAGCCTCCATATAAATTAGAAACTTCGGGAGCTGATGAGTTTACCTCTCTGGTTGATGTGGGAGGGTGTTGTGGGAGCAAAAGGAGGTGGGGTCTCAGCCCTCCAGGGCTTGGAAGGCTTGGAGGGACTGTCTTGTATCTCACCTTACTCTTCTTCATTCTCCTCCTCCCCACCCCACCCCCCACTTCCCCAACTGGGGCATGGGCCAGATACGTGTCCTGAGCTCATTCCACAGTCTCAAATGCATAGATGCTGCTTCTTCCTCTACAAAATTGACCCTCACTTGCATCAGCAATGACAGGAGAAATTCCACATTTTTGGCTAATGCCCATGGCCTCTTTTGATGGGTCCTAGGAAATTACTGTCTCTGTCTTGTGGCTACTCTTTCTGTACCTTTCAGATGTAGCCATAGACAAATATGCAAGTAAGACCATAGAGGTAGTAAAATCTTGATTAATCAGAACTTTCAATTTCCCAGAAAAATATTGGCTCTATTTAAATTTTAGGAGAGAGAAAAAAATCATAGGAAAATAATTTGATATCAAGAATTTCACTAAAACAAAACCAAGCAGCCAATCAGTTTCGAGGGCTTCTTAACCTGGACCTGAATACACAGCTAGACTTTGTGGTGGGGGGTGGGGAGTGTCTATGAATCACTTGAAACTGAAAGCAAAAAGGGGTGTGTGTGTATGTGTGTGTGTGGGGGTTGTGTGTGTGTGTGTACATGTGTTTTTCTGTGGGGAGGCTCAGGAATTTTTCCAAAGGGGTCCTGATTCAAGACAGGCTAAGAATCATTGTTCCAGGTGTGTCTTGCTATGTAGTTCCGACACTCCAGCATCACTTCTTATCCCTCTATCTTCCTTATCCCTCTATCATCCAGGAATTGCAGAAGTTACCTACCTAGACCCCTCCTTCTCTTTCACCTTCCTTCCTTCTTTTCTTTGCTCCTTCCTTTACCAAACCTCTCTCTGCCACCCAACATATCTTGTCAAAGTCTAAAGTTACTCTCTCAACTCCAAATCTGACCACAATCACTCTCCAGCTTAAAATGGGATTCTCAAAGTAGCAGGATGACAATCAAGAATTTTGTTACTGCATTTAAGAACTTTCACCCTCTGGACCCAACTAGCCTTCTAATGCTTCCCTCTACCCCTCCACATCCTAACCCAAGCCTCCCCACTTCTGTGTCTTTGAATCTTCTATTCCCTCCAGCTGGAATGAGCATTCCTTTTCCTTACTTATCCATATTCTATCCAAACATGAAATGGCATCTTTACATGTAGCCTTCCATAATTCCACCAGTTCCTACAGAATTTTACCTGTACTTGTCTCTCCACTTTGCATCATTATTTATCAACATACTTTACTTTCCCTTGAGGAGAGAGAGTGAATATTATCTATCTCTAAAGCCCCTATAACTCTACCATAATACCTTAGCCCCTAATTGGTGCTCCACAAATGCTTGTTTACTATTGCCCTCTTTCATCTATGTCTGTATCCCTCTAAATAGGTAGGTAGATGATCTCTGATGTGCATGACACGTCAAACAACAACGAAGGAGCCAGTTTTGTTTAATGTACTCTATTTGCCAAGACAGGAACGAAGGCACCACCTGACATTTTAGTGTGATGTTTATTTAAACTCCAGTCATTTGCACATCACCTTCATGATTTTTGCCCTATCTTTACCATACCATAGTTTAACTAAAATTACTCCTTAAATTGATTCATATTTTTACTTGAGTATTTTAGGAAAAAAATTATCTGTGAAATCATGGATTTGATATTTTTATAATTTACATTAAGACAGGTATATTACAATGAAAGTTATTTGTTCAAAATGTTCACAACTCCACTTTACTAAGCCCTAGTTCACTGGGGAAGGGGACCCTGTTGTGAGAACTGCATGCCAGGCTTGGCCGTGTGACTTGCTTTGCCCAGTAATGTATGCTGTACCCGAGCAGATTTAAGAGGCATTTCTTGGACTTTCGTGATCCTTTTCCCCTGGCTCAAGACTGAGATAGGAGTTCTGCTTTAACCTGGTCCAGAAATGAAGAAAGCACAATGCAGAATTGAAAGCTGCCAACCTACAGGTAAGTGAATGAGAAAGAAATGTTTGTTATTATAAGCCACTGAGATTTTTCGTGCAAATCATTTGTCACTGCAGCTTAAGTTAACCTAATCTGACAAATGTTCATTCATATATAACCTAAACTCATCTTACATACCAACATTATGAGAAACCCACCACTCCCTGAAAAACACTACTTAGTGTTTTCTAAGGACTCAAATTAGAAACGACCGCATGGTATCTCTGAAGTTTTCAAATAACTGAGTGTTTTCAGCTTATTGGGAAACTATTCAAACTGAATTTTAAAACCCTTTGAATGATGCGCATCCTGACCAATTATGGTCCACAACTCTGCTACCACCCCAGGCCCCTCCCCTTCATCAACAGTTTAGGCTAGTGCCTCTTTCACAGAAAGAGGGAAATCAGTTACACTTTAAAAACGGCCTTTATTCTCAAGAGGTGGTGGTGGAGACTTGGCACTAAGATGACCTAAAGGCACTTTTTCTCAAATATTCCAGTTTCTCCCACAGACTTCAAAGACTTCAAAGGCAACTGGCCTCTGAGGAGTGCCAGGCCTTTGAAGCAGGGCACAGATCATGTGGGAACACTTTTCAGTGCTGGGACAGGTGGGTGATTTTTTTAAAAAAATAAGGGGACTATGGATAAAATAAAAATACAAAGTAGAAAAATATTCCTTATCTTTCTGCCCATTACCTAATCCATGTAATCTCATAAAATACAAGTTTTCTGGAACGACACTGAAGTGATCAATTAATATTCAGATTTCTAAAGAGTTGCCATACCTTCTATGTTAGAATAACTCATTTTTAAAGAATCACAGCGCATTAAAATAATTATATAATATGTAAAATATATACAATTAGGGTACATAATTAAATCTTTGGTGATTCAGAATGCACTTGATAAAACACCTCAGGGCCACTGTTGAGAACAACAACTGTCTTTTGACTTCTGACTTCTGATCCTCTACATTCTTCTAAAACTGCTGCTTCTGGATAATAACTATCTTCTTTTTGCCAATTCAGGGGTCTTCCTTTGTTCTCTTCTTCTTTAATTCCTCAGCTGCATTTGACAGCTAACCTCCTCCTTGAAATTCACTCCAATTCAGTCTTCCATGAAAGTCCACTTTCCTTATTCTCTTGTGAACTCCTAGGAAATTTCTTCTGTTCACATCTTCTGCTCACTTCCTTCCTCTTATCTAAATGAGAATGCTCCTCAAAGCCCCTTGGATCTCTGTTTTTCTTCTATTATGCCCTCTGCTTTAAGAAACTTATCCATCACTACAGTATCACTTTGATGTTGACAGCTCAGCTCTAACTAACCCTTTGCCCTCAGGATTTGTGATTTCCACCCACACAGAGGTCATTTCCACTTGGGTGTCCTAATGTGGCTTCAATGTGCAAACCACACTCATTTTCCATCCAATATGATTTGCTGTTTTACTATTCGCTGCATTCCCGTCCTCCTTAAAATCATCTTTCATCCATCCTCTTTCGGGACCCCTATATAATCAATCTCCAAGAGAGTTGTTTTTTTCTTTAAAGTATTTCTTGGATCTTTTTATTTTCTTCTTATTCCTAGTCCAACCTCTTGCACCTCACACCAGCATCATGCTATCATATGTGTAAGACGCCCATCGTGGGAAACACTGCTGCTTGCCTATCAAATATCCATTCTCTTCCCCCTGCCGTTATTAAAACAGCTCCAATTATTTGGAAGTTGCAGTACACTCAAATGAAAATATTGCCCCTGTATCTAGGGGTGGGTGACCTAGTTTTGTCTATGAGCAATTTTACTAGGTGAGAATTCTGGGAGAGCTATTGTTTTCCTGATAAAAAGGGAAGAGCCAGCTGGCACATGTCTTTTCTCTCTCCTTCCCATCCTTCTGTTTTTCGTGCATGGAATGTATATACAATGCCTGGAGGTGGAGTAACCACTATGTGTTCATGAGGATGGAAGTCACAGCCTAAAGTTTGCTGAACAGTAGATGGATCCTTGGTCTCTGCTGGTATCATGAAACTTCACGATAGCCCTGTACTGCTCACCTCCAGATTTTTTTTTTAACATGAGAAAATGAGAAAAACAAGCTCTGTTGACAAAGCCACCACACTCAGGTTTCTGTTACATGCAATCTTGCTGATATACCCAGCTATACATCTTATACAAATGTGGGTACTTGGTAAATGTCAATCCCACCACCCAGCTGTTCTGGCTCTTTCTCAGTGTCCCTCTGACCAACCACTTCTCCCATTCTATCCTGGAAAAGCTGTCAGGCTAAGTTTTCTAACACGTTTCCTCCATTGCAACAAAAACCAGACTGACATTAACTAATGACTCTTCTTTGCCTATCAGCTCAACTTTGAACCCACTCAGATTAATTTATCCCTTATCCTTAACTTTGCTTTCCCATTTAATTCTACTATCATCTTATTCTAACACAAAGACAAGAGGCTCTTGCTTTGCTCTTGCTGTTCTCTTGCCCATTTCATTCTAGTGCTCCTCTAGCAATGGTCCTGAAGGCCAGTGGAAGACTCATGTCTTCCTGGGGACCATTCCATGCTGAGGCGGTAGAGAGCAGAGATTAAGACACCACACTTTAAGGCACATAGGTAAATTCTAAATACCATTTCAGATACTTTCTGGCATTGAGACTTTGGAAAAGTTGCCTAAACTCCTTAAGCCTCAATTTCATATCTGTAAAATGGGTGCACAATACCACTGGGTTCTTTGAAGGTTAAATGCAACAGTAAGTATTAAAGCATTGAGCATGGTATATATATATAGGACCTTGTCACTGTCAATAAGTAGATATTATGCCAGCTGTTTCCACTTTCCAAACTCCTATTATACTTACAGTAATTGAGATAACTATTGTATTTCCTTATTCTAGGATCATCTGGCCATTATCATTTAGGTCATTGATCTTCTTTTCTGCTTCTTTTATAGCCCCTGGGTTGCTTTGTTCGGTTCTAGGTATGTAGTAGGCTCTTAAAAACACTTAGGAATTTATCGACTGATTCTATTAAAAATGTCCTGGAAATCAGGTCTCAGGAAAAATAAAGTATCTGCTGAAGTTAAGAAACCAAGAAGAAATCCAATAAAGATGATCATTTTTGCATTGAAAGTTCATCTAATAGTCTTCAGAGAGAAATCTGGAATATGAACAGAGTGTAACTGCTGCACATAGCTTCTCCTCTTCACAAGACCCCTTTCTGAGGTCAAACTCAGCCCCCTTTCCCACCACCCCCACCACCAAATGCTCATTCAATGCATTGTGGAGTGATGAAGATTTTCCTGGAGAAAAACTTCCAAAGTTATGCTCTGAACATCTTGATTTTTCCACTTTGTCTCTTTTCCTGGTTGTTCTGCTTCTTCTCACCCTTCTCCTTCAAAAGGGCTATGAAAAGTCCCCTGATGAAGACTGTGGTCTGCAACCATTTGGAGCACTTAGGTCCTCCCTGCAGCTAGCATATCCCACCTCAGCAAAGCAAATCCCTGTTGGTGACCATCCTGGGGAGAAGCATGCTTCTTGGCAAGAGTTTGGGTTCTATAAATAGGCACAAGAGAACCCACTGCAGGCTGTCTTATTGCCTTTACTACTCAAGGTTGGTTGGGACCAAAATATTGAGATTGAAGTATCCATCATGTCACTAGGATGCCTCTGGTTATAAGTTCTTATGGGAAGGTCTTGTCCTCTTTTAACTGAAACCTATATACACAGCAAACATTCAGTCTGCCCAATGTAATCCCAGGATTTGAAAATGGAGAACAAAAAATGTAAAGTGAAGGTGGGAGAAATTGGTGTATTCATTTTGTCTGTCATTACCTTTGATTCTGTGCTTCCTTGAATCACCCTGAACAGGTGTCAGGCACTTCTTCATCTTCTCCCTTGGAGAGATTTAGGCTCCAAGTATTTCCCACGTGAGGACTGGAAGGGTGGAAGATGTAGGCACCAAAAGTCACTGACATCCTTTTATGACTGAAAAGCATATCTGCTAGGAGATAAACCATCTAATGGAGTATTTCTAGGATTTGTTCCAGTTTTTTTCATGAATCGAGGACTATCACTGACAATTTATAGATCATCTGGTTACTCAGTGTGATGTGTTTTGATTCCCCCTTCTCCCCTTTCCTCCTCTTACTTGCAGCTGCCACCACCAGCTAGTGTCCTCTTTGTGGTTGTTGGTGTTTGTGTGTATGAGTGTGTGTATGCTTACATCTGTGCATATTTGTTTTTAATCTTGAGGTTGTACATGATCTCTCTTATGATTCTCTCAGATAGTTTCTTTTCAACCATGGAACTTCTTGCCACATTGCCCCCCACCCTCATCTCCTCCTGCTACCAAACTGCTATTTTGTGCCTCTGTTGCAACTGGGTCATGTTTTTTACTTTACCAAGAGGAAGCAAGGGGCCTTCAGTGGGAAAGCAGGAGGTTTCCAGTGCTCACCAAATACAGATGCTCAGGAAATGGGGGACCCACGTGGGTGGCATATAGGGAACCTCTCAGCTAAAACACGGTGTCCTGTGTGGGAGGCCCAGTGCACTCCTTGCCGTCTCCCAGCCTGCCTGACTCCAAATGTGCCCTGGAATAATTCAACCTCTTATCTAAGAGAGAGGCCAGCTTCCTTGAACCACCAACTGTTCCATTGCACAACAAATTGGTTATATAAGAGGATCTTAAGAAAGAATAAAATAATGAACACTGCATAACTGTCTCCCGCCAGGCCTCAGCCCAGACCCTAGGAAGGGGGCCCAGTTGGGGCAGTTGGTCCATTCGTAAACAGAAGCTGTGGAGTGGACGGTTGGCTTCACTGAATGGTTCTCATGGGCTGCAAATTTTCTTTACTGTTTCCGCCGACTCACACCACCTTCACTGTACCTTGTCACCCCAAATGCAGGCCCTAATTATCCTGGATGAAAATAGAAGATGCCTCATCATTTATTTATTTTTAGCACTTGCTCAAACTAATTGGCAGCCCTGTAACCCATACATAATACAGTGATCTGTGTGAAACTGACAGCTACTTAACGTCAGATTATCTTGTACAAGGACAGGGAGCATGTGGCTTACTCTGCACCGGTTACTTACTAGAGGCAGCAGGGCCTGGTTTGACTGTCTGTTGCTGTCTGGGGGATGTGGGGGGTGATGGTGGTTTGTGTTTTCTTATAAACTTGGTTTGTTAGGGTCATTAGCCAAAAATGACAAAGCCAAAGCTCAGTGAAGCCAGCCCAGCCCCTTGGGAAAGGCTATGGACCCAGCTGCCTCTCTGCTGCTTCAGCGATGGGTTGATGGATCTGAGACTCTGAGATAAGTAAGCTGGCATTTAGGAGGGTTGTGTCCTTGAATCTTTGACCTTCCTCAATTGTGATGGGAAAGGTTGAGAGGCATTTGGGAAGAGCAGGTATTCTGGAGTCAGACAAATCTGGGGAGAATCTCAGCTTTAACATACAACCTTTATTTGTCTTTGTAAAAGTTGCTTAACCACTCAGAGCCTCTGTTCCCTCATGTCTTAAAGTGAAAAGAATAAGACTTACCTTCCAGTGTGCTTTGGAGGAGTAATGTGGAAACACAAATTACATTGTTTGTTACAAGCTTAGATATTCTATAGAAAAGCTTCTTTCCTTCTTTGAATTTACAAAATCTGCAAGATTTATTAGATATATAGATCTATTTCTTAGATGTATTTGCTCTAGGGAGTTATGAAATAAACATGCCAAGATTTGGCCTTCCATTCTGTTTTTAAATAGTGGGTTCATAATGTAACATAGACAAAATATCAAGATACCATGCAGGATACCGCCAAGAAAATGCTGGAATTCTATTACTGATTTCACCTCAAAGTGTGCCTAAGGGCTTTGGAATCAGGAAGGTCTGCCTTTGAAGCCCAGTTTTTCTAATTACTAAGTCTAAATGGATGAGTTATTTAATATCTCTGAATTTTAATTTTTTAATCTTATCTCATAGGGATTTAGTGAATATTAAATAGAATAACAAATATAAAGTAACTAATTAATTGCTTGAAATAGAGTAGGTGTAACCCAATAATAGAGTAACCCAAAATGTTACTTTTTTCTCTCCAATGATTATTATTCTTTTCGTATTAATTTTCTATAGTTTTAAACTGGAATTAGACATTCACTTATGTAACAAATGTTTGTTGAACACCTACTACACATCAGGCACTGTTCTAGATGCTGGGAATCATATAGTGTGGCTTGGGAGACAGAAGATAGACTGAAAAATAAAAGTTTATCTAACTTTGTTTTTAAAAGATGGATCAGGCTAAGTTTAAGCTGCAGTGTTACATTTTCCTCCCAACTGTATTTCATAGAAAACCTTCTGTTCCAACCCAGCTTAGCCCCAAGACCAAAGAACACACCAGGCATGGAGTTAGACATGAGTTTAATATGACTGACTTACAGGGGATATGGTTCCATGGAGGTGGCTGGCTGGGAAAGAAGGTAGTTAGCACTCCGCAAAATCAGGGGTAGGGGGTGGTTTATAAGGGTTAGGACAAGGAGGGTGTGAAAACAGTTTTGGCAGGGTCTTGTTACACAAGGGTGTGGAGATTTGTTTTCAGTCGGTGGGGGGGGGGTGAGTTTCAATGCTTTGTTTACAATACATTTTTTCCTCTCCTAGGGAAGTCTGATGACTTTTAACATCTGTGTTGGTGAAGTAGGTGGCTTAGTGAAATCTTTTAGTGAAATTGCTATGGAAGGGAAGGGGCCTGGGCTCTGAGCCCCCACACCCTCCATGTTAGTACATAGAGAGCTTCTTCATCCTTATTTATTTGGAATTCAGCCATTCCCTTATTGATCTAAATCTAAGTTTTTTACTTTGGAGGCGGTGAATTAGAAAACTGCTTCCTTGCTCCTATATTTTATATTCATATGAGAATTTCTGTAGGATACATTCTACTATAGTTTTTGTTGTTTAAATTTAAAAATTATGGACTCAAATATTATCAGTTGTCATGGTTTTATTAGATAATATGACTTTTTAATTGCTTTCATCTTTCTTGACAGATATTTTTAATGCAATTTTATTGAGATATATTTACATTCCGTATAATCCTTCCAATGAATACAATCAATGACTCAGAGTATCATTACATAGCTGTGCATTCATCACCACAATCAATTTTAGGACTTTTTCATTACTCCAAAATAAATAAATAAACCCAAACCATCCCATACCCCTTATCCACCCCTTTTATTTATTTATTTATTTATTTTTGTCTTGACTGATATTTGCCAACAGTTCATCAAGTATGGCATTTTTCTAGAAACATATTGACAGTTTTGTCAAATAAATCTTTCCCATTTTTCCATTTATTTCCTCTGAGTGGGGAGTAGTATACTGAGCTAAGAATGCAGGATGCAGAGGGAAGCAGATGAGGGTTTGAATTTCTGGGCTGCTGCTTTCTAGGTATGACTGTAGGCAAGTTTCTTCACCTCTCCGGGTATTACTTTGTCTGAAAACAGAATAATAATTCCAACCTAACTTTATTCATTCATACTTGTTGTTCAATTGGCAATTCTCCAGGTACTTAGCCTCAAATCCCTGAGGTCTCTTTTGCCTTATTCTCCTTCTCTTTAACCTGTGTTCCTTCATGCAGCAGCTTTCTTGGAAGATTTAGTTTTTAAATTGTGTTATTCCATTTTATTGGTTTTTGGTTTGGTTTACTTACTAGTGTTGGCATTCCGTTGCAACGTAGTAACACATACCTTGCCAGATCATTATGAGGTATAAAGGAGGCAATGTGATAATTTTGGATATAGGGTCTCCATTTCTAGCCTTCCTTTCTGTATTTTGCTCAAGTTTGATAAGGCCAAAGTTAGAAGACATGTCAATGGAAAGTTAGTAGGGGATAATGTTTAAGTTGCATGAGGAAGTGCATCTCAATCTTTTTGGGTTCAGGACCCCATTAGCTCTTAAAAATTATTGAGAACCCCAAAGAGCTTTTATTTATGAAGATTTCATCAATATTTACCATAGTAGAAGTTAAAAATAAGAAAAAAGTATTTTAATTCATTAAAAATAATAACCCATTACATGTTAATAGATAACATTTTTAAAAACAGCTATATAGTTTTTTAAAATGAGAAGAATGATATTATGTTACATTTTTGCAAATTTTCTAAATGTCCAGTAATTAGATTCTCAGATCTGTTTCTTTATTCAATCTATTGTGATACATTATTTTGGTTGAAGTATATGAAGAAAATTTTGCTTGGCACAGATACGTAGTTGGAAAAGCAAGGTCCCTGTGAACCCCTGGAAAAGATCCTGGGAAATCCCCCTGGGGGGGTTTGGTGCCATACTTTGAGAACCACTGGAATAAGCATGGTATGTAGCCTGCAACATTGATACAGTCTTGGTTTGGCCAAGAAGATCTCATGAACATGGCTTTGACTCAACAGCAAAAATCAAAGTGAGATAAAAGGCTGCATCGTGATGTGAGAAATGGTGTACTGAAATCATTTGAAGCTTTGAACCCCACAGAGTCTTAGCCACAATATACTTATGACTTCATCTTTTGCCCCAAATATGTGCAGCGGTGGTGAAGAGCACAGGGTCTGGTGGCAGAAGAGTTGGGATCCACCCCCAGCCCAGCCCCCCCATTTACTAGGTGTATGGGCTAAGAAATGGCTTAATCTCTCCACACCTCCATTTCCTCATCTGTAAAACACTCTACTTTATAGGGCTTTCATGAGGATTAATGAGACAATGCATTTAAAGTTTTTAGCATAGTGCCTGACATGTATTAAATACTTCACAAATACTCATTCTTAAGACAACAACTCTTGCTTTCTTACTGATTATTGATAACAGGTGAGCTGAATACAAGCCATCAGCAGGCTCTTCTTTTAAAAACACAGGAAGGTATATAAATGCAATGGTTGGTAACAAATATTTGTTTAAAGTGAAATTTTAAAAGCCAGCCTACATAACTTTTTTTTTTACTTCAGTTTTTTCAATGGCTAAGTCTCAAATGCAGAGAACAGATTAGAATTTTTTTTGCCATTAGCTATTTTTTTTTTATAATTCAACTTTATTGAGATATGTTCACTTACCATACAGTCATACAAAGCGTACAATCAATTGTTCACAGTACCACCATATAGTTGTGCATCTATGATCAAAATTAATTT
Source organism: Choloepus didactylus (assembly GCF_015220235.1). Taxonomy (NCBI): domain Eukaryota; kingdom Metazoa; phylum Chordata; class Mammalia; order Pilosa; family Megalonychidae; genus Choloepus; species Choloepus didactylus. The sequence continues at coordinate 56,606,498 of NC_051309.1, forward strand.
TTGAACATTTTCATTACCACACACACAAAAGTAATAAGAACAAAAATTAAAGTGAAAAAGAACAATTAAAGTAAAAAAGATCACTGGGTGCTTTTTTTTTTTTTTTTTTGCCCCTGTTTTTCTACTCATCCATCCATACACTGGACAAGGGGGAGTGTGATCCACATGGCTTTCCCAATCACATTGTCACCCCTCATAAGCTACATTTTTATACAATCATCTTCAAGATTCAAGAATTCTGGGTTGTAGTTTGATAGTTTCAGGTATTTACTGCTAGCTATTCTAATTCTTTAGAACCTAAAAAGGGTTATCTATATTATGCGTAAGAGTGCCCACCAGATTGACCTCTTGGCTCCTTTTGGAATCTCTCAGCCACTGAAACTTATTTCATTTCATTTCACATTCCCCTTTTGATCGAGAAGATGTTCTCCAACCCACGATGCTGGGTCCAGATTCCTCCCCGGGAGTCATAGTCCATGTTGCCAGGGGTATTTATACCCCTGGGTGTTAGATCCCACCTAGAGGGGAGGGCAGTGATTTCATCTGCCAGGTTGGATTAGCTAGAGAGAGAGGGCCACATCTGAGCAACAAAGAGGCATTCAGGAGGAGACACTTAGGCACAATTATAAGCAGGCCTAGCCTCTCCTTTGCAGTAACAGTCTTCCCAAGGGCAAGTCCTGTGGTTGAGGGCTCAGCCCATCAAAACACTGGTCCCCAATGTCTGTGAGCACATCAGCAACCATTGAGGTGGGGAAGCCCAACACCCCACGCATTCTCCCCCAGCAATGTTCACATTAGTGGTAGCACAAATTATGTCTCTTTTTGTGCCTGGCTTATTTCGCTCAGCATTATTTCTTCAAGGTTCATCCAAGTTGTCATATGTTTCATGACATCATTCCTTCTTACTGCTGCATAGTATTCCACTGTGTGTATATACCACATTTTATTTATCCACTCATCTGTTGAAGGACATTTGCCATCTCTTGGCAATTGTGAATAATGCTGCTATGAACATTGGCGTGCAGATATCTGTTCGTGTCACTGCTTTCAGATCTTCTGGATATATACCAAGAGGAGCAATTGCTGGATCTAAGGGTAACTCTATATCTAATTTTCTAAGGAACTGCCAGACTGTCTTGCAGAGTGGCTGAACCATTATACAGTCCCAAAAACAATGAATAAGAATTCCAATTTCTCCACATCCTCTCCAGCATTTGTAGTTTCCTGTTTGTTTAATGGCAGCCATTCTAACTGGTGTGAGATGGTATCTCATTGTGGTCTTAATTTGCATCTCTCTAATAGCTAGTGAAGCTGAACATTTTTTCGTGTGTTTCTTGGCCATTTGTATTTCCCCTTCAGAGAACTCTCTTCATATCTTTTGCCCATTTTATAATTGGGCTGTCTGTACTATTGTCATTGAGTTGTAGGATTTCTTTATATATGCAAGATATCAGGCTTTTGTCAGATATATGGTTTCCAAAATTTTTTTCCCATTGAGTTGCCTGCCTCTTCACCTTTTTGACAAATTCCTTTGAGGTACAGAAACTTCTAAGCTTGAGGAGTTCCCATTTATCTATTTTTTCTTTTGTTGCTTGTGCTTTGGGTGTAAGGTCTAGGAAGTGGCCACCTAATACAAGGTCTTGAAGATGTTTCCCTACGTTATCTTCTAGTTTTATGGTACTGTCCTTCATATTGAGGTCTTTGATCCACTTTGATTTACTTTTTGTGTAGGGTGTGAGGTAGGGGTCCTCTTTCATTCTTTTAGATATGGCTATCCAACTCTCCCAGCCCCATTTGTTGAAAAGACCATTATGTCCCACTTCATTGGCTTTGGGGGCCTTATCAAAGATCAGTTGGCCATAGATCTTGGGGTCTATCTCCGAATTCTCAGTTTGATTCCATTGATCGATACATCTATCTTTGTGCCAGTATCATGCTGTTTTGACTACTGTGGCTTTATAATAAGCTTCAAAGTCAGGGAGTATAATTCCTCCCACTTTGTTTTTCTTTTTTAGAATGCTTTTAGCAATTCAAGGCATCTTCCCTTTCCAAATAAATTTGATAACTAGCTTTTCCAAGTCTGCAAAGTAGGTTGTTGGAATTTTGATTGGGATTGCATTGAATCTGTAGATGAGTTTGGGTAGAATTGACATCTTAATGACATTTAGCCTTCCTATCCATGAACATGGAATATTTTTCCATCTTTTAAGGTCCCCTTCTATTTCTTTTAGTAGAGTTATGTAGTTTTCTTTGTATAGGTCTTTTACATCTTTGGTTAAGTTTATTCCTAGGTACTTGATTTTTTTAGTTGCTATTGAAAATGGTATCTTTTTCTTGAGTGTCTCTTCAGTTTGTTCATTTGTAGCATATAGAAACATTACTGACTTATGTGCATTAACCTTGTATCCCGCTACTTTGCTAAATTTGTTTATTAGCTCTAGTAGCTGTATCGTCGATTTCTCAGGGTTTTCTAGATATAAGATCATATCATCTGCAAACAATGACAGTTTTACTTCTTCTTTTCCAATTTGGATGCCTTTTATTTCTTTGTCTTGCCGGATTGCCCTGGCTAGCACTTCCAGCACAATGTTGAGTAACAGTGGTGACAGCGGGCATCCTTGTCTTGTTCCTGATCTTAGGGGGAAGGCTTTCAGTCTCTCACCATTGAGTACTATGCTGGCTGTGGGTTTTTCATATATGCTCTTTATCATGTTGAGGAAATTTCCTTCAATTCCTACCTTTTGAAGTGTTTTTATCAAAAACGGATGTTGGATTTTGTCAAATGCTTTTTCAGCATCTATTGAGATGATCATTTGATTTTTCTCTTTTGATTTGTTAATGTGCTGTAATACATTGATTGATTTTCTTATGTTGAACCATCCTTGCATGCCTGGAATGAACCCCACTTTGTCATGGTGTATGATTTTTTTAATGTGTCTTTGGATTCAATTTGTAAGTATTTTGTTGAGAATTTTTGCATCTATATTCATTAGGGAGATTGGCCTATAGTTTTCCTTTTTTGTGGCATCTTTGCCTGGCTTTGGTATTAGATTGGTGTTAGCTTCATAAAGTGTGTTAGGTAGTGTTCCATTTTCTTCAGTGTTTTGAAAGAGTTTAAGTAAGATTGGTTTCAGAGAATTTGAGTGATCTCTGAGGTATTTTAGGCTTATGCACATAATTTTGTCCAAAATATTCAGATAATAAAGAATTTTAGGCCTGACTGGAACAATTCAACCAATTTCCTTAATTCTTCTTATCACTTCATACGTTTATCAGTCAGGGTTCAACCAGAGAGCAGATGCCTAAGATACACTCTCTGTATACATAGATATATATGCACACATACTTGTATGTATGTATGTATACACATGTATATGTATGTATATGTATATGTGTATATATATATGTATGTGCATATTTGTCACAAAGAATTGGTTTTACATGATGTGGGAGCTAATTAAGCAGTCTCTGTAAGGCTAGTTAAGCAGTCTTTGTAAGTTTCATGTCTGATGCTGGATCTTCATGTCCACAAGGTAGGTATTCAGGAAGGGAGGATCATAATCAGGCTGGAAACAAGAAGCATGAGCTGCTCCATGATCCATTCTTATAGCCTCTGACTTTGGTTATGAGAGCATCCTGCAGAAGGTGGGGCCCTTCATCACAGAGTGAAATGCACATACCTGGCCCAGGAATTCATAAACTGAAGGAGGAAAGCAATTGCAGGCCCAGCTGCTAGTTCATGCTAACCAGGTGAGTTAGCAGATCAGCAATAGTGTGCTTGAGCTACAAAATTGCTCCTGCTTCTCTCCTGTCCTCCCAAATCACCCATGAATCTCCCTTGTGGCCCATCCTAACCAGAAATATATAAGAAAAGGAATATTGAGACACGTAGTTCAGCCTAGCCAAATTGACACATTATACAACGAACAGTACTCATCAGTGGAAACTTGCTTTTCTTAAGGTTGCCTATCTTTAATGCTGATGGCAAGAAAAAATCTCTTATTTGAGAATTACTGTAAACCTTTCATTATATGGTATGCTGGTTTGGATCTGTTGTGTACCCCAGAAAAGACAATGTTCTTTTAATCCAGTCTTGTGGGGGCAGACCTGTTGTGGGTGTGACCTTTTGATTAGGTTGTTTTCATGGAGATGTGACCCACTCATTTCAAGGTAGGTCTTAATCCTTTATTGGAGTCTTTTAAGAGAGCTCAAAGAGAGAGAGAGAGCTCAGAGAAGCTAGGATATGTAACCCAGTGTTTGCCCCCAGGAGCAGCTAAGAGACAAGCTAAGACAGAAGCCCAGAGACATTTTGGGAATAGCCATGGAAACCAGAAGCTAAACCTGGGAGAGAACCAGCAGACCCTGGCCTTGTGCCTTCCCATGTGACAGAGGAACCCCAGATGTCATCAGCCTTTCTTCAGAGAAGGTATTGTCCTGTTGATGCCTTAATTGGGACATTTTCTTGGCCTTACAGCTGTAAATTTGTGAAATAATAACCTCCCATTATAAAAGCGAATCCATTTCTGGTATAGTGCATTTTGGCAGCTTTAGCAAACTGAAACACATGGCATACATCCAAAATTTACTCTACCTATGGGGAACAAATAAATACCTCAAGTGGAGAACTTATTTTAACATGATCCTATGTTGTTAGGCTACCCAGATGACCAGCAAAAACAAAGGTTTAACCTCTCTGGAGGAAAGCAACTTCAACCTGAGCCTCAAGGAATTCTAATAGAGTCCCAAGGAACATGATCTCGCAATCAAAATGAGTGAGATTCAGCAGAAACAATACACAGCAATGTCAGACCCATAAAATTCTGATATTGGAATGACCTGACACAGAATAGAAAATCAGGTTAATAAGTTTTAAGAAATTAAAGAGAGGTTGTAAATATGAACAATCATAAGAGAATATAAGAATGATCAAGCATCTCTGAAAAAGAATCAAAGAACACTTTTAGAAATAATATTTACAATAATTGAATTTTAAAAACCTCACTGGATATGTTGAAAAGGAGATTTGACACAGCTGAGAGAAAACAAGATATATAAGACAAACACATAGAGGATAGAGTGAGATGGTCTAGAGTTCTGTAAAGAGATGAAAGAAAAGATGGAAAGAGGCATTTTTAAAGAGAAAATAGTATTTTCCAGATTTGTTTGTTAAAAGTCTCCAAACTTCTGAAACCCAGGAAACTCCAAAAGTTCCAAGTAGGATAAATCAAAGGAAATTCACACATAGATATATTCTGGTAAAACTGTAGAATGCCTAAGGCAAAGAGAAAATTTTAAAAGCAGCCAGAAAAAAAAAATCACTTCCAAAGCCATGACAATTAAGACAGATGGCTAACTTTTCATCATTACTAACCACAGACAAAAGACAGGAATAAAATATTCAATGTGTTGAGAGAAAAAATACTAGTAGTGCAGACTTTCAAAGAAAGCAAAAATATCTTTCAATAGTGAAAGCAAAAAATTTTTTACACAAACAAAACTTGAGTTTACCATGAAAAGATTCTTGCTAGAAAATACCCTAAAAGATATGCTTCAGGGAAAAAGAAAATAATTCCAGATATTAGTAAATATTGGATAAATCTAAATATATTTTGATTGGATGAGACAATAAATCAATGTCTAAGTTGTCTGATTAAATAAAGGCATAACTATAATACATAACATGATAGCATTTAAGTTGTAAGGAAGGTGATCAGGTCTTATATTGCCTGGGAAGAGGGTAGAGATGTTATGTTCAAAAATCTAGAGTAGCCACTAAAAAACAACTGCTAGCTATCCCCTATGTCTGCTTTCCCTTTCTTCAATGATAATGAAACTTCAATTTTTAGCTGACCACATGGACATTTTTAGCCTTTGAGGCTGTTTTTGAATTGCTGGGTATAGTGGATTGCATTTTTATCCCCAAATATATGCTGCCCCTCCAGTGGGAAGACTATTCCTCCCCATTCTGCTAACATCAGGTTTGGCACTGTACTGTGTGATGCCCTCCCTTTGGAGGGTTTTATTTCCCCACTCTGATGATGTCTGGCTCAGCCATGTGACTCGTTTAGCTAATGAAATGGCTAAGTAGAAGTTTTCAGAGCCAAACTGACATTCCACCACCTTTCTTTTCCTTCTGCCGCATTCTTAGCAATGTTCCAGAAAGAGGCTGCTTGGGTCCAACAAGGAAGATTCGTAGCTGAAATGGCTGTGCAATATGAATAAGAAATAAACTGCGCTGTGTAAAGTCACTTAGATTTTGGAGTTGTCCATTACTGAAGCATATGTTGGCCTATGGTGAATGACACAGAAATTAGCACCTAGAAAAGCAGTGCTACTATCATAAAACAGCAATAACAAACAAACCAAAAACCCAAATTTAAAATATATGATATTGGCTTTCAGAATGTGCAGTGGCTAGCCAGGAAACTGTTGATGGAAGCTAGAAAGAAGTCCATCCATTTTATACAGTAGTAAAAGAGTAAGTAAATCGGTTACCTATATTCACTTGAAAGGCAAATGAGGTACCTAATGAACTTATGGTTTAAGATGAAGAATGGGGGGAAAAATAATGAGATTGTGAAGAAGTATATTAGCATAAAATGACCAATACACTAAGCGTGACCTATCTGAGTACATATATCTGTAATCACAATTAAGTAAGTAGACTCAATTCTTCTTTGAAAAGAAACAGATTTTCAGATTAGGATTTAAAAATCCAGTGTTATGCCATTCACAAGACACATATGTAAAACATTAAGTCACCAGAAACATTTGAAAGTGTAAGAGAAGAAAAAGATACCGCAGGCACATAGGAGCAAAAGAAAGCTGGTGTAAATGTCTACTTCCACGTTCCTAAACTGTGTAGACATGGCTAGAACATTTTCTAACGAAGGCTAATTTCAATTAGGAACTAAATAGTGCAATTCTGATTTGAAAATAGCCTCAAAGTCCTTAAATAATAGTAATTAATAGTGATAGTGACAATAACATAATACCCTGGATCTTCTCCTCTAGAGGATTCCAAAGATCAAAAAGTGGCCATGTGCTACGGGAAGATGTCTTCTGGCAGCTCCCTTCTTACGAAGACACTTTTAATAATGGTCCTTGGCACGGAAGCAACCAGCCTGATGCCCTGGAGTGGGTCTCACCATTGTCTTCTGTTACACACAGCCACAGAGAGCCAAAGATGCAACGCTGTCCAAGGACACACCATCTGTAAAGACGTTTCTAAGGAAAACAGGGGCTCTGGCTCCTGGACGTGCCATTCTGATCCATTTTAATTGTTAATATTTACAAGAAAAGACGGCTCCCTCGGCTGGAGCCAAGAGTGATTCTACATGCTGATATTGTTGGGAAGTAGCAATATTGTAATAATCATTTTAGAGAACGTTTCTCTCTTACCAGCTCTTGCTGAACATATTTAAATGCCAGAGATAGCATTAGGGGGTAAGAACATTTATCCTTTAAAGATTTCAATTCCAGGACTTTCACTGCTCACTGGTCTTACTACTTGTTATTCGTAAGTGTTAATCAAATTGTTCAAATGTTTTTATTTCTTCCTATAAATGGGATCATTTAGAAAGCACTTCATATAATCTCCAAGCTAATTATTTCATAAAAAGCTTCTTTCATTTTTGTTTTCTCATCTCTCTTCTTTCAACATTGAGGTCATGTTTCTCATCTGAAAATTCAATGTGTGCTAACTTTACATTTCTATAAATTCATAGATTGAGGGCATTTCATTTTGGTCCAGTGTTTTCCCCCCTGGGAAGAGAAAGTAGTATTTATATGTTCCTAATAAATACACGACTTTGTCCTGCTGGTCTTTTCTTTCTTCTCACCCCCTCAGGCTGATAGCTAGAAAGCTGAGCGATCTTTGTTTTAAAAAAAGTAGAGAATGAAAGGCTCTATGATACAGTTGGTCTCTGTTGATTACAAGGCATCTGGTGACTGTGAAAATCTTGATCAAAGGCAATGGACAATAAAAGCCAAGATTGTAGGGTAAGAGGCTGTAGGGCAGCAGGATTTGGGAAATAGTGTCAGAGATTCACTTACAATTTCTAATTTTTTCTTATACCTTCTTCCTTCCCTTTTTTCTTCCTTCCTTGTCTTTGTTTCCTTTCTATATTTCACTGTCTCCTTCCTTCCTTCCTTCTTTCCTAGTAGTTTGAATCACAGTCAAAATTGGTGAAATATCAGCAGTTTCACAAACTTCAACCTAATACAACAAACCAAATTCAAGATTTAAAATCTTTATTTTTATATACCAAGAAAAAAGAATGAGAGCACAATATTATTTTAAAAATAGAAAATGTTCCTTCTGTGAAAAGGCAACGTGGTTTAGGACCAAGAGCCAGGGCTGTGGATTTAGCCAGACCTAGGAGGGAATCCCAGTTCCATGACCTGCTCTTTGCAAGACATGGATCATGTGACTTTGTCTGTCTGAGCCTCAGTTTCCTCCTCTGTAAAATGGGAGTCATGATATACCTATCTTATCTGACGCATATATGCATTGAACTATTTTAGGGTGTGTTTAGATGCTTTGGTCATTAGTAAAATGCAAATTCATTCAAACGCCTTACCAAATACTTTGTCATTTTTGTTCAGTAGATGTAAGGTGGTTCAGAAAGAATTGAATACGTTCAAAAATGTATTACCCAGAGACTAGTAAATAGGCAGTGGGCACAAATTTGTAACTGCTCTTACTTTTCACATGTCTGAGAAAGTTGTGAATTACCTTTGTGTCATCATTCAACCCAGTCCCAAGAAATCAACAAGGAGGACTGACCAAACAAGAGCTTTGTGTGCCTCAGTCCATGATCTGGCACATTCTCTGTAAACAGTAGATGCGGAAACCTTCTTGACCCCTCTGCAAGCCCTGATGAAAGGGATAAGTAAAAGGATAAAACTTCAGCTCTCATTTTCAGACTCACATGGATGAAGACATTGACTTTGCAGGCTGTTTCAAATTCAGTGACAAGGTTACATTAATTTAACCAAAATGTTCATCTCCATAGCATCCATATATGCAGCACCAAATACCAACATGTGGTGATCAAACATGTAAGGGATTCCCCAATCATTAATATTTTTGGTGCTATATTCCACGTATGGGACTTTGGGTCTCTTGAGTGTGCACGTGTGCACGTGTGTGTGTGTGTGTGTGTGTATGTGTAAAGAACACAGTGGTAGGAGTCATAAATCAGGATATACTAAAGAGTTTTTCCCACAGTTTCAGGAAGGCTTTGGAAACCTCATTTTCCTATAGGATGAGAATCCCCTTCACTTCCACTGTGCAGTCCAAAAGATTTTTAGAGAATCTATTCCAGGGCAGTGGGTAGGGCTTTCTGTTTAGATGTTGATGGCCTCAATTGTGTGACTTCCCCAGACTGTCACACCATTGACTTCTTGTGGGGCAGTGTCAAGAAACTTCTGGCCCTTGGTGATGGAATGCACTGTGGCTGCCATTTCAAACATTGACAGGACGTGCTTCAAAGAGTCGGGGATAAATTTAACCATAGAGTTGACATGTGTCATGTGCCATGACAGGTGTGTATTGAGCAATGGTAAGACTGTAGAAATTATTGTGGCAGTTCCTTTACATAATTTGAATATAACCAAATTGTCAAGTAATATGCTTCTAAATGTGTTTTTTTTTTTTTTTTAATCATCTGCCATTTTCCCTATCAGCTGATACTGAGGATATATTACTCTGCTTTAGGTGTCTGTGAATGATTTTGGTGTTTGAAAAGGAGAGTCTCGTCCGCTAGGAAGTCAGGATCCATTGCCTTCAGCTGGCTGATGGAGCTCTGCCTGCATCTTTATCATGCTGTGGTCTGAACTGATCTGACATTCATGTCTAATGTTTGTCTGTGGGGAACTTTACAAAACGTGTTCCACCCTTTGCAGAGCAAAGTTCTCTAGAGCCTGGGTAAGGAGCCCCCCTAACTCCTTCTGACTTCTCAGGACACAAATCATCCTCCAAGGGAACTTTCAGGAGCAAGCCTCACCACCATCCCTGTGGCACTATTTCCTCCAGTTTTATATGGTGCCCTGTTTCCTTAAAGGAAGAAAAGCATTAGCCTTTTAAATTTATGACCCTATTGGGAAATCAACAGGTCACATTGCAACCTAGGGACTAGAAAAAACTGGGAAAGAATAAATGACCAAGCCTGGGTTATCCAGATCATTCCTGCAATGGAAACCCCAGCCCAGCACTGAGAAAACTCGAGGTAACACAGGGTGTCTTAGGGCTTCAACAAGGGTCTGTGCACCTTCCCAGCAGAATGCTCCCCCTGACATTTCACAGCCTTCGTTGCCACATGGCACAGCCCCTGCCTCTTGAGACCTCGGATGCAATGATTGCGGATGCCTCTTCTCAGCTCCAGCTGTAGGGAGTACAGCAATGCACATGGCCTTCCACAGCCCATGCCAGGATCCAGAAATATTTGGCCACATGTGCGCTCTTATTTGTGGTTATTTCTTGCTTTTAATTTTAATTTTGCACCCAGCACCAAATTCTTCTATAAGATGATGCCTCGGAAACTGACAGCTCTCAGAGAGGGGGAAAAAATGTCAAAACTCAGCAAATTGCCTGAGTTCATCCCTGGAAGCCATACAGGTTGCCTAATGAAAAGGTTCACAATAGCTTGGTTTCTTGGAGCAAACCTATGACACAAACAGAAAAGGTGGTCAGCCCCACCTGCCGCCTCCTTGGCTGCACCACCTGGACCCTCTCTGGATTTCTTCCTCTTTTGTCTCTGGCCCAAGGGCTCCTTTGTCCTTGGTTCCTTGTGCCACTGCCATCATGATGTTCCTTTTGCAGTAGATGCCCATTGTGTGACCTGCGTTTTGTCCGGGGGTGGGGGTGGGGGGCTCACAACTGGATCCGTGGATTCAAAGTGCAGAGGCTGCTGAAGTCAGATTGCCTGACCACAATCCACCTGGCATCCATCAAAGACAAGTAAACAAGCTGTGCTTATCACAGAGCTGCCTGGTGTAGCCAAACTGTAAATTAGAAATATAACGGCCTCCTGGGCAGCACCACGTGGGCCAGGCAAGGCGCCTTGCAGTCCTTAGTCTTAACAGCAAATACGTGTAGTTGGGTGTCCACCTTGGCTTTAGTGGGGGTGTGAACTTTGCTTTCTTGTGTCCTTTGACACCATGTGTGTGTATACACACACATACACATTAAAGACTGAAATCAAAGAGGCCAAGAAATAAACAATCACTGCCTTTAGCTAGTGACCATGGGCACTTTTTTTCTTTGTACTGTTTTATATTTACCAAATTTTCTATGATGAGTACTTAATACTTTCTAAAGTTTTAAAAACATGCAAAGGTATTTGATGAAAAAATTTTGAAATGTAAATTCCTAATTGATGCTTGGATGAGAGAGGTGGAGGTGACGGGCAAGATAAACTCATTTGAAAAGCAGTAGGCAAATTCCCATTGTCAGGGCAGGGCTCCCGAGTGATAGCGATTCAAGTTTGCTGCTCCAGCAAATTTCTCCCAGCTGTCTTTTGTATCTCCCCTCTGTGTCCGGTTGGATGCCTGCCTATTACAACTGACAAACTTGAGGCTTCCTGCTGAGACAGGGCTGATCTTCTTGCAGGATTTCAAACCAAGTAGTGATATTAGCTAAGTGCCTTCTCCTACCTGCCCCCACCAAACATTTGCCAACTTTGCCTAAGCGAAAAGCATTCCTGGAATTCAGAAGTGAAAGCCGTGGGGCTTGTCAGTTATTTTTGGACACACCCTTTGGCTCTTCCTACTTTTTCTAAATGTTCTCATAGGTTAGTGACCTTATGAAGTGTCTCCCTCACTTGATTTTATGAAACAGAGGACAGCTGTTTGTCAATACTTGTGTCTATTTGACCAAAACAACCGGATCACACCCATTCATCACTCCTAGAAATCCTGTCTACACAGTGCCTGACAGAATTGACTGAGCAGCCTGGCTGTTGGGAATTGTGTAGGCACAGTTCTAGTCAAAACATCAAGCAGCTCTGTAGGAAAAAAAATCAGCCATGTTGATTGTGTGTGGCAGCTATATCTGGATGATGACAGCATTTGAAAGACTCACTTTTTATCCAACTCTTCTTGGACTTGAATTGAGTCTGGGGATGGAAAATTATCCCAAGATTCTTTGATCCCTCCATGCAAGTAAAGATGGGGAAGTCCAATTCAAACACATTTTTAACCAAAGGATTAATTTTCAAAATTTTGGAAGTTAATTAGAGAATGTACTCGATTGAACTTGGGGAAGTTAATTTTGAGCTCTGAGAAAGCAGAGCCTTCTTTTTTTGTCTGCTTGCTTCTGTAATGGTTCTGCCAAAACTTTTGCATACAGATACATTCCAAAGAAATAATAGCAATACAAGTCATGAAGCCAAGAGGCGCTGGGGGAAATGCGACTTCGCAGGCCTTTCAGCTCCGAGGCAGCCTTCTCGAATGCTGAAGTCATCTCATACTCACCCGAGGCCCTCAGATCTGCCTATCAATATATGAAATTGGAGGCTAATACCTAGATATTGATTCTCTAAGGGTGAGTGTCAATATTTACAGTCCCAGGAGGTGGCAACTGATTGAGGCAAAACCAAGGTCATGATGTTGATTGCCAAGGTCATGGTTGAGCAGTAATCCTGCTTTTCACGATACTGGCCAATGCGTCTTCTCTAAATGCTGCCAGATTATTTAGATGAAAAGTGAAAAATTCAATGGGTCCTCTGGGCATTAGGTCTCTAACTGCCTAATAAACAGGTAATACGAAACTCAAGGTAACTGACTAGATATTGGATTGGATATTTTATATCATGTACACTTTATATTAACCCTGATATCAGGATTGGGGGAGGGTGTGGATATGGGACATAATCTATAGTGTACTAAAATTTTCTGGGGGGCTTTTTCAAATTAATGGCTGAGAACCACTTTTTTTTTTTTTTTTTTTTTAAATTGTGATGCTCCCACAGTGGTGTCTGCTCCTTAGAAACATTGCTATAATGCTGGGAATGGGTCCTTTCTCTCAGGTATGAAGGGGTAGAACAAAAGGTTCAGAACACCTGGCTATCAGATAAAGTCTATTCACACTAGTAAAACAAACAGCAGTAATTCCTAACCCAAGTAGACATTAGAAACTCACTTCTAGAGATTCTGAGTCAATTGATATGTGTTGGGCACAGGCATCTGTCCTTTTAAAAAGTGCCACGGTGCTTCTTATATGCAGCCAGGGTTGACAACCACTGGTGAATAAGGTCTTCCATTGTTTGACTCCAACTACCTTTCCAATTTCATCTTCTGTCTCTCTACTATGTGCACCCACATCCTAGTCTTACGTTTACAGTAACCCACTTTTCATGCCTCTGTACCTTTGCTCACACTACCTCTTCTGCAATGAAGTCCTCACCCATATCTGGACAGCAAATTATGTATTCTCCCTTCAAGCCACAAGTTGTCACCTCCTCTCCTTGTTTATGAACCATTCTCTGCCTAGCTCCCAATTCTTAAATCAGATTTGATTTTTCCCTTCTCTGCATGCCTCCAGCAAACTACTCACCACACCAGAGCAATTTCAGTTTTACGAGTCAGTTCCCTCTAGTGGACAATGGGATCTCTGAGGGACAGACCATGCCTCACCCTCCCAGGCTTCTAAAGCTCACCTACCCTGCTTGCTGCATGACTCCCAGCAGCCTCTCTGTAAGTATTTGAAGCAAAGGTGGACAAGAGTGTAAGTTCATGTTTGGGATCAGAGCCTCTCAGAAATCAAGGAACACCACAGTCGTTTCTGTATTTGGAGGAAGCTAGAATTACTTTGAAATGAAGAAAAAAAATTCCCATAGTCTTAATTGGGGGCTCTTTGTGACCACAAAACCTGAGCCCAATGTCTCACTCCCCCATCCCTTTCTCTATGATGCCCTGTTTGAGGCTCACTGGGGATAATGCAGATCAGTTCAGTCCAGAGTATGCCACATACTTCTGTGACATACAGATAACTCTGCCTCTGATGGGAAAGATTGGATAGATTTGTATGCCAACCGGAAGAAGGGTGAGTACCAAAGCAGATGGTGGCAAAATTGGGGGGCAGACTATATATATTGGGGGCAGTGAGACATTTGGCTTCCTTTCTCCTGTTTCAAGGCTTTTCCCCACCCCCATTTTTGGCCATTCAGTCATGTGTTCTCTACTATAGATTCCTTCTCCCTTCCATTTATTGTGTAACTATTTATTGAGTGCAGAAATTTTACATCATGATTCAGCATTGACACAAAACTTTTGGTGTATGCAGGAGACAACACAGAACAGCAGTATCAAAACAATGTCAGAATCAAAACTTGCAGAATAGTGCTTGTTGCTTGAAGAAAATTCTAGTGCCAACTGTGGAGCATTCTTTTGAGAAACACTGCATCGCCTAGCCTCTTGATGGCATAGAAGATAATTTTGCACAGAAAAACATAGATTTTAATAAACCTGGATAGAAAACTAATTTAGAAAAGTCATACTCTGTATATGAAGAATATTTGGAAATACCTTAACTGATGCATTGCACTTATAATTTCCTTCTTTTGTGTGCACAAGAGTTATATTTGATAAAAATTTGTGCCTAAATAAGGACCTTTTCAATATGTCTAAGATAAAATTTCAAAGCCTTGGTCATAGTTAATTTGCTATGTTTCTTCTATCTTAGTGGTACATAAAATAATGGTGCCTTACAATTGACAGCTTCTGAGCTTCAATGAAATATAAACCTCAAAGAATGAGGTTTAGGGAGTACTATTGAACATTAGCTGTTTATTATTACCTCCTTCACAGAGTTGTTCAGAGAACTGAATGATAACCATTTGTAAAGTGCTTGGCACAGAACTCAGCATAGATTAAGCACACAATCAGTGTTGGCTATTATCGATTATTATTAATTTGGAAGCATTTTCATACCAGTGAAAACCAGTAATTGAGGAAAAAAAAGTCACAGTATGCTTTAAAAATAGAAGATGATTTTTTTTTTTAATCTTTAAGTTGATTACGACTTTGAAAACCCTAGCGCACAATTAAGAAAGCAGTAAGTCAGTAACCATGACTTCAGGCATATTGTTTACAAGATTACTTTAATGCACATAAGGTTTTTGTAATTATCTAATTGTCTAGCACCAAATCCAGTCCTATTATTTTTAACCCCTTCATGTCAAGCCCAAGAAGTCTCCAGCGAGTGTGACACACTAATGCAAAATGCATTAATCTTCTATGGCAGGGCCTTGAAACCACCAATAGCATCAAGGGATTAATAATTGGAAAAAGAAAGATAAATTTCTTTTATGAATAATTCAGGCTACCTTTAAAAACCAGAAACTTGAGAGCCCCCGTACATGGGAAAGTAAAACAGAGGCCTGCCTTTAATGGGCTATAATTTTAAATATGAGGAAGACATTGCCAGTTGTTGCTTAGGTAAGCTTCAAACATACTTCTTAATGAAAAGAAACTCCCTTAAAGTGAGGTCACCCAGTTGGGTTAAGTTCTAGAGAAATAAAGAAATGAATATATTCCTGCTCTGGTGCACCAACTGATTCTCTTTGTCATCTCAAACAAGAAAAGTAAATTCTTGTGAGAAACAAGCACTATACCTAAAAAGGAATAAACACTCACCCGATCTTGGAGAAGGAAAGAATTTACTCACAATCTTGCAAGAGCAGGTGCACACCAAAATGTTGTGGTTGACATGCCAAACGATAGAACACAGCACTATTTATTCCCTAAGCCTAACACTCAAGTCCATCTCCATTGGCTGGATGCTACAGAGGTTACAGCCTATTCAACAGGCCTAACTAACCTGCACAAATTTAAAACAAGCAATCTGTGCAAACAAGAAAGATTTGAAACAAGTCTCCTCTCATTTTTGCCATCAAAGTCATGCCCATATAGGGCACTGACACCACTCCTATGCTTATGTGGCCTCTTTCCTTTGCTCCTTAACTGCAGGCAGTTGGTAACAAATTGTGAGGCTATTTTAGGAGCCTCCACCCCTGAGTCTCCACCTTGCAAGGGCAGTGGGCGGATAAACAGGAGGACTGGCCGCCAACTATGGCTTGGCTTTTTGACCCTCTGCCCCGAGCTGCCCTGACCCTGTGTGAAAGCTAAACTTAACCTTATTCTCACACTCTTAGTAGGTGAACTTGTGATGGTTTTAAGCCACATAAATTTATTCTATCTCTAACCCAGGCCTCCCCCCACCAAGCCATACTCTCAGATTGTTTCTTCCATCCTCAACACCTAGAGTTTGTCACCAAGTCCACTCTTATTAAGATTCCCCAATCAACTCTAAGGCCACCTAATGTTGCCAATGAATCTTTTCTGTGCTAATGAAAGAATACTAGTGATAATGGCCCTGAGGAAGGATTTAGGTGTGTAAAACTCTCATTTTTGCCATCAAAGTCAAAGGAGTGACTTGAATGATGGAAATTTCCATTCAGCTAGGAACAAAGAGATTTATCAAGGTAATGCAGGACAAGTCTGAAGGTTTCCATTTATAAAAAAAAGTATATGGCTTGGTAGCAGAGACAAAGCTGGGAGCTTAGCTCATGTTATTCCTGTGCACACAGCTAAGCCACATTTCCTAGCCTCTCCTGTAGTTAGTGGAGCCGGATAACCAAGTTCTGGCCAATGGAATGCCTGCCACCTCCAGGTCTAGCCCTAAAATACCCAGACTCATCCTTCAGCCCAAATGCCATCTGCCACGTGGATGCTGATGCCCAGGGACGGAAGCCTGGAGACCAGAGGGCTTAGGGCAACCTGGAGAGACAAGCACTAAAAATGGCAGCGCCACAGCCTGGAAGGAACTTGGATCCTGAATTACTGGGGAGAGCAGGCCCCCTCCCTTCTTTACACTTGACTAACTTATGCTGTGAAGTGACTGAGAAATACACTATTACTGTGGGAAGCCGTTGAGATTTAGGGCTCAATCCTTACAGGAGCCAGCTTTACTTACCTTGAAACCAGTAGGGTCTAACTTTCCCGACAGGAATATTACAAGGACAATTTATTCATTTGCTTTTAAATTCATTCAACAAGTATTTGTTTTGAACCCACTATGCAAGAGTTACTCTGTTGGGGTTAGTCATGAGCAGTTCAGAAATAGCAATTAAGAGCCTGGACTTTGGAATAGAAACAGGATTGAATCCTGTCTCTGCTGCTTTACCAGCTGTGCAACCTTGCGAATGTTATATAACTTTTCTGTGTTTTGATCTTCTCATCTGTAAAATGGGGGTAGTAATAATATCTACCTCATAGGATTGTCCTGAGAATTAAATGAACTAATCAACATATGTAAAATACTTAACTCCTAATCTGGCATATGGTTCAATAAAAGATAGTTAATATTGTAAAATTAGAGAGAATTTTCCAAATTAAATAGAAAATAAACTATGATTAATGGTCAAATCCATAAGCACATCCTTCTTTTGTGGCCGTGAAGTTCAAATCCAAGGTCATCTCTGACAGGGTCAGAGGGATGTGATCATAAAGGCAGATTTCCACCACTTGTCCTTGTTGGGACACATATCCACAACTCCTGGCAGTGCATGTTGGAAAGTCTCATCTTAGTAGAGGAAAAGTATGAAATTACCAGGTTTATTTGCAGATTTGGAGACGACAGAAAGAAAATGGTAGCTATAATAGGGCTTTTTCCTTCAGATAGCCCTAATCATGTATTTTTGGCACTCTGAGACTTTTCCAGTGGGCTGGGTCCATTAAATAAATATTCTCTTTACTTTTTCAAACCCCAGTAATGCAAAGACTTATGTTTATTTAATATTTTCCTATTTGTTTTCATAGCCAAAAAACTGTCTACTGGGTAGGCAATTCCTTGAAGAGATCCTGTTCATCCTGTCCAGCCACAGAATCAAGAGCTTTCTGGAACAAAACACAAAATGCCGTTTTATAGGAAGGAGCAGATTAACTGGTACTTAGAGATTAACCTGGAATAAGGGCAAAAGAGAAAACAACAACAACAGCACAAAAGTATGGAGAAATTGACATCGAAAGACTCCAGGCCCAGAAAAATGCCTTCTTAAAAATGGTTTATTATATATATTTTATAGGTCCCTTTTCCTGGTTTTAGTTATGAATAGCTAAGGAACATGAACTTTTTTGATGTGAACAAAGGAACTGAAGAAAAGGAAGATTGTTTTCAAGCAGAGAGCTGGCTGGGAACTTGCTTTAGGAGAGAAATAGAATGCAAACTCTGCTACAAATAATCCCTCCTTGCATATTATCAATGCCCATGGGTGTTACGAAAAAGGAGAGTTTGAGCAAAAATTTCAGGGCATTGAAAATGGGACAGCAGCAACTCCCTGCAAAGCAAGCTAGGCAGGTAGCTTAATCTATTTTCCATTACAACCTGAAGTGACTGCATTGTCCTCGACACCAAAAAAAGGTCAGTGTGAACTTTAAAACCTCCATTTTATTTTTCAGTGGTTTGCATAGAATAGTGGACAGAGCCATTTGTGAGGAAGTAAAACAATTTTGTGACTAGAACCTCAAAAGCCCAAGAAAGATAAGAGCCGGCTCTTGGCACAGCCCCTGAAGTGATCGGAGATGCCAGCAGCTCTCTGTGCCTTCAGTCTCTGGTCCTGTGTGCAAAGAAGGGCTCAGGAACCGCTGACTGTTGTGGGATTAGATACTGCAGTTTCTGAAAAGTTTTTTGAACATTCTCGGGCAAGGTGGACTAATCCTATTTTCTTTTCAATAGTCTCTCACTTTAAATAGGAGTGTTTTCTATTTTTGAAAAAAGAAAATCTGTCTACTCTACTGTTTGGAGTCAGAAAATTAGTCTAATACAAACCAATTTACTGGTGACCTGAAACTACTTTCAGGTCTAGCTGGGCGCAGGATTTCTGTAGCAGCCCCAGGACCCCTAGAATAAAGGCTGGGACAGGAGTGTGTTTGGGGTGGGAGAAGCTCTGCTTTCTTCACAGTCTCTCCATGCCTATGTTCCACCAGGGTAAACCCTATGGGCTGTCTTTAGGGGGCGTTAGGATTAAACAGGACCTTAGGAAAGTTACATGGCAACAGGAATCTCCAAATCAAATCATTGTCATGGGGAAAATTCCAGACCTGAAGATACCTCCTCCTCAGCCTGGCTACCTAAATGCCACTCTTGTCTGTTCATGGAACTTGAACCTCAATTTAGGAATGGGGCTTAATCAGGACACAGATTAGGTGGGTTGCAAATATCAACTCTATATATCAACTCACATATCGTCAATCCCATTTTATAGATGAGGAAACTGAGGCACAGCAAAGTTGGGCAACTTATCTGTGGTCACACTGCTAGTGGATTCAAACCCAGGGAGTATGGCCCCAAAATCTGTAGACTTAACCATGACACTATTCTTCCTCTCTTAAAACTAAAATCTTAAGATGAGGAGGAAAGAATCTCTGATGTTGGCCTTGCAGGCAAATCAGTGAGGAGATGTTTTTAGTGGCATAGCCTTCCAAGTTCTCTTGACATCACACTTTGCAGGAGTCCATCTATTCCTGTAAGACTCATTTTGGTAGCTATCCCAGGACTGCTCAGCTTCAAGTTTTTCCTATGCCCACAGTATCCTTTCCCTAGGACATCATTATGTTGACAGATTAAGTGCCATGGGAGGAAGCTGCTATCAATCCTTCCAACCAAATAAGCTTATTCACATTTTCCAAGATTCCTGATTATGCACCTGAATAAAAAATTTTGTTTTTGATTAATAAGTATCTTTGCTTTTATGTTTCTAGAAAAAGCATTTTTGCTAATAATATGCTGCTTAATAATGAGATACCCATCAAGGGAAAGGAAATGGAAATAGGGAAACAATGATGAACCAAGGTTAAATGTCATGTCTTTTAAAAAGCCATCACCAAAAGGGGTCATGCCCAAATCATGAGTTGCTGCAAAGCAGAGATTTTTTTTCCCCTATTTCATTTGTGGTTCCATGGTACTTTACCATTTTTTTTAGAAAAGTCCTACATCTTGAAGTGCCCAAGCATCAGGCTGGCAGAGCTTGGCAGAGAGACATTGCTGCCAAGTTCAGGACAAATCTGTTTCTCCCAGTTACCATTAAAACTTTCATCTCTACATTTAGAACCTGACATGTGCCAAACTGCCCAATTACTCCTTGCCTGTAATTAAAGTACACAGCCAAACACTGGGTTTGAGAAGAATACATCATCCAAACTGTCCAAACACAAACCCAAGTGCATCCAAGAGTCCCAGGGAGGATTGGGGTGCAGGACTAAAATGATACATATTGACCAAGATTCAAAATACCATTTGTGCCCATTTGGATGTATTATGTCCCCCAAAATGCTGTTCTTTGATGCAATCTTGTGGGGGCAGACATATTAGTGTTGATTAGGTTGGAATCTTTGGATTAGGTTGTTTCCATGAGGATGTGACCCACCCAACTGTGATTAGATTTAATTAGATTATTTCCATGGAGGCGTGGCCCCACCCATTCAATGTGGGTCTTGATTAAATCACTGGAGTCCTATAAAAGAGCTCACAAACAGAAGGACCTCAGAGCAGCTGAGAGACATATTTTGGAGACAGCTGTTGAAAGCAGACTTTTGCTGATGCTTTGGGGAAGCTAAGAGAGCAACACCCCAAGAGCAATATTTTGAAGAATGCACAGGAGCTGAGAGAGGAGCTGGAAGACAACCCGGGATCAGCAGACACCAGCCACATGCCTTCCCTGCTAACAGATTTTCTGGATGCCATTGGCCTTCATTCAGTGAAGGTATACTCATGTTAATACCTTAATTTGGACATTTTCATGGCCTTCAGACTGTAAATTTGTAACCAAACAAACCACCTTTATAAAAGTTAATCCATTTCTGGTATTTTGCATGATGGCAGCATTAGCAAACCAGAACACCATTTAAAATCATGCACAAAAAAGTGCTGTACTTGTGAAAAGAACTAGATTGAATATCATAAAAGCTTGAGTCCTGTGTTTTCTGAGCTTCTGGACAGGCTTGTCCTGCTTTGCCTTGCCTGTGGGGCTCATTCTGAAGGGACGGCTGCCACAATTCTGTTTTAGCAGAAGCTGGACCAGAGATGTTCTGCCAATACCCTTCAATGCTGCCTTCCTCCCACCCTACTCTCACTTGAAAAACCAACCCAATTCTAGTCAAACAGGGGGGTTGAAGAAGGACAGGATGAAGGCAGTGAAGGGAGACTCTGGTTCAATGTTACATGGAGAAATTATTGTAAACAATAAAATAGTCATTTGACTTTTCAATGTAATTTTATTATGGAACACAGAACTCTGAAACCCAGAACCTCTATGTAGTTTAACTTAGCCTATTTAGTCAGGATAGGTTAGGTTATGCTACAGTAACAAGGAACTCCAAAACTGAAGTGGTTTAACCCAATGAAGGTTGATTTCCCATTATGCTCCCTGTTTCTTGCAGTTCCGCAGGGAGGCTCTTCTCATCCTTGTTCTCAGAGACCCAGGCTGATGGAGCAGCCACCATCTCTAATGCCATGGGTCAAATGCCAGAGGGAAAGAAAGTCCTGGAGAGTCTCAAGATGACAACTAAATGATCTGAGCTGGAAGTGACACATCCCTTCTGGGTCCCATGTCCCTATCCAACCACAGGAAGATCAAGATATGTAATCCTACCATCTACTGTTAATGATTACCCCAGCCACCTTAAGTTACACTGCTAAGTAGATTCCACAGGCCATGACTTTAATATAGAGCCAGGGATTATGGGCCTTTGAGCCCAGCCTAGTAGAGTTGATTAGTGGACGACTGAGGATGAGAAAAGGCAAGATGCCTAGGTTTTTCTCTACAGCCTACCACTCTAGCTTTGGCCAGCTACTCCATTCTTACTCCAGAAGACAGCAGAATTATTGACTTATTCCCAGGATAATTGATTCCCTGCTCATTTATTTGGAAAGAATTTGGAAACATACTGAAACTTTTGGGCTCTTCCTGGCCTGGGTGCCAGGCCCCAGATATAGGAGGAAAAACAGATCCCTGGAGCAGGGCAGGGGCTCTAAGAAACCCTTTCCTGACACTGGTCCCAACCCAGAATTCCTGTAATAGGTCTGCAATATTTGTAGTATCTGTAAACTGACTAAAGAACACACCTTTCCCATGTGTATGACTATTTTTAGAATGTATGCAGATTTTGTGACCCATAAAATATATATTCAATGAAAAAGGAGTACCAAATTCATTACATGTTCTCTCAATCAACAGCTCTTCAAAGCACTTTAGCATAATGGAGGGGGGAAGGGAGAGTAGCAGCAGTCTGGTTTTTTTTTTTTATTTTTGATGATATAAAGTTGTCTCCATGTTGTTGGAAACCTCTGCCTCCTGGCATAGGGTGCTTTGTGAGGGTCTTTTTCCCTGGGATTTCTCAGACCTTTCTGGTGAAATTTCTGGATGAAAAAAGCAATAGGCAAACATTTCTGTGGTTGTTTTTGAGACTGATATTTGTCTTTTAGAAGAATCATCCCAGTTAGGGTGTGGTGAGATGGGAGGTGAGAAGCATTTTGAGAATTCCAGCCTAAAGCACCATATAAACAAAACTCCTCCTTGCTGGCAAGGTGGTGCAGGTAATGTTTAGTCAGGGGGCATTGTGATAAGCACTAAATCAGCAATTACAGAGCTGGAATAGAGGAGATTATACACACAAACCCTCCAGCATTCATGATGACTAATGTCTGTCATCACTTATTTTGGGTGGGTCAGAGTCATCTGCTCAAAGTTGTAAATGGTGTGAAGGGCAGAGAGAGGTCAGGATCATGGCACCATCCCAGCTCACGATTTGCTGTCTTGTTATGTTAGCACAAAAGATAAACCCAATTGTCTGTCCACTTCCATTAATAAGGTGATTGGTGGTGGTGCAGAATGGAGAATCAAAGCAAGTTCCTTTAAGTTTATATTCCTAACCATCACTCCCCCTCTTTCTTGACAGGGTCTTCTGGAAGGACTGAGGAAAGAGTTCTTAATGCAGCATTTCTAGCATATTCTAGCTATATATGGCTCCATCTTTTTGAGAAAAACTTCCCTTCCAGCCTGTTTTCCCTGTGAAAGTGACCACAGCTCACTGCATGAGCTTTGTAGATGAAACCAATTCTGCTGCCTCAATCATTGGGCCAAGGAAGGGGTCAAACTGAAGGCAACTATTTGTGACCTGGGCATAAGGGAGGAAGTTATGGGTTGAAGTTGTTTCTCCTAAAATAATATGTTGACGTTCTGCCCCATAGGACCTTTGAATGTGACCTTCTTTTGGAAATGGGGTCTCTGAAGATGTAATTAAGTTGAGATGAGTTAATACTGCATTAGGGTGGGCCCTAATCCAATATGACAGATGTCCTTGTGAGAAGACAAGAGGACAGATGCAGACACAGAGAGAACACTATGTGAAGTCAGAGACATACACGGAGAAGACGGCCACGTGAAGATGAAGGCAGAGATTGGAGTTATGCTGTCACAAACCAAGGAAAGCCAAGGATTGCCAGCAAACATCAGAAGCTACTATAGGCAAGGAAGGTTTCTTCCTTAGAGCCTTCAAAAAGAGCATGGCCTTGCTGACACCTTGATCTTGATTTTGGACTTCTAGCCTCCAAAACTGCAAGAGAATACCTTTCTGTTATTTTAAGCCACCCAGTTTTTGACAGCCCTAGACAACTAAAATAGAGGCCCTCTGCTCTGAGGCTTGCCCAATCAAATGCTCCCTTTTGGGATCATCCATGCTTGGTGAACATGAGAGCTTGACACATCAGACTAGTTACTATTGTTGATCTCTAAAGCTCAGACACATGCCATTACTGGAATATCTGGGGTAATCGCATAGCCAATAAGGCCAAGGAAGTGACATCTTGTGGTACTCTGAATCCCCATGTGTTATTGTAATAAATACCCATCAGTTAGTGTATGTAACCCTTCCTTTTGTTTCTTTCTTTGACTTTCTATTACCAATATTCATCTTGAGTGGTCTTAATTCATTTGTCTTAATGGTACCCAGTGAGAAAAAAAAAAAACGAACTAATTCCATCCTTAGGTTTTAGCCCTATTTATTCACCAGGTTTTCCTGCCAAGGGCCCAACTTGGTTGACTTATGTTCATCTCCCAGATCTAGGAGTCAGAGCTGGGACGGGAATAAAGTGGGATGAGGCTGGTCTGCACCTTTTGGGCATGAGAAGGGGAAGCCAAGGCATCATTCTGGGCAAAGACAGATGTGGAAACAAAAAGGGACAATCCAAAGCACCAAATCCAGAGGGTGCTGCCAAGTTCTAGGCTGCAAGAGAAGCATCTGCAACCAGAGTAAAGGGAGCGGGAATGCCAAGAGCAGATAGAATATGGAGAAATTATTTGAGAAATTGATCCACAGAGTCTGGCCACTCTTACAGCCCCTTGGCAACAGCTGTGGGTGGAGTGGCAGCCATTGAAGGAGAAAATTCCTGGACTTCTCTTTCTGTGTTTAGTGTAAACCCAAGGGCTCTTTAGAGTCAAAAACTTATTCAAGTGTAAAAGAGCATTAGCAGCCGAGGGGATTGCAGCCAGCCTCTGCTCAGCAGGCTGTCTTCAGGTAAGATTAGGATCACGGAGCCCATCCAGGCAAAGCCCATCTCAGAAGGTCCAGGGTGAGTGCTGTGCACACTCATAAATGATCTATTGCTGCTACCCTGGGGGACGATTCTGGAGCCAGATCCATGGTAAGGGCAGGGCCCGCAGGCTGCCTGTGAAAGCTAACAGGACACAATGAGCTAATGGAGTGAAATCCCAGATGAAAAGAAAGGACCTAGGAGGAGAAAAAAGACAGCAGAGCATCTCCTTGCCAATGAAGAAGTTCCTTGGGGTATGCTGTGGGAGAGAGCCTAGAGTGGAGCCCAGTATCCTCATTTTTAACAAGCCCCCAAAGTGATTCCAATGCAGGAGGTGCCATGAGCTGCATTTGGGGAAAAGTTGGGGGTGTGGAAGGTTTTAGAGGACTAACACGGGAGGCCTCCTATTGACCTAAGAAACAGTTCACAATTTTTAAATGCTTTTGTAACATCTCCGGAATAAGCAGTCGGAGATGTTACAGCTGAGTTGAGAATGGGTGGTATTTGGGGAGATGATGGACTGAGCTTGTAGAGTTTGCTTGCCTTAATGTGGAGAGCCTTGGGCACACTTCCAGGCACATTGGCAGAGCCAAAGGGAAGGGTCAAAAGGATCTTTGGGGACAGGGAGACAGCTGGGAGTCGTACCTTAATGGTAGTAATTGTCAGCCATCTTGGAAGAGTAGAGCCCTGCATAGGGAATCAACCACAGTTGAATGTGGAACCTCTGTATTTGGGGTGTGTGCACACCTGCTTGTTCACACACTCAAAGAGATCTGGCCTCGGTCTTGCTGAATGTGCTGTGAAATGAAATTGATGCTATCTTGGTAGGAGGACCTGATTATCTGGCTTGTCATGAAAACTATCTCATGAATGTGTAACCTCAGCATTTCTGAAATTGGGGTCCATAGATATATTTTAGGAGCCCAAGACTTTTAAATTTGAGAGTTTTATTTTAACAATAATCTAAAACAAAACTTTTACCAGTTTAAAAAGAACACTTATCCTTTGGAGTAATAATTCCCATTCAAAAGATGTTTTTCTGTAGCATAAAACTTGATTTTTGAAAGTCAGTGTCTCTCCAGCTGTGGTCTTCAGAGATAGCCTAGAGAGGTTTCTGTTTTGGTTTGCTGAAGCTGCCAGAATGTAGTATATCAGAAATGCTTTTAACTATGGGGATTTACTAACTTACAGTTTGCAGTTCTAAGGCTGTGGAAATGTCCAAATTAAGGCATCGACAGGATGACACCTTCTCAGAAGAAAGGCTGCCAGCATCTGGGACACCTCTGTCACATGGGAAGGCACATGGCCAGCGTCTGTTGGTCCTTCTCTCCCAGGTTTTGTTGCTTTCAGCTTCTGGCTTCAGTGGTTTCCTCTTTCAGCTCCCTCAGGGTGCTTTTTCTCTGTATGCTTCTGGGTTTTTTTCTGTCTTTTATCCTCTCATAAAGAACTCCAGTATAAGGACTAGGATCCATCTTGAATGGGCTGGGTCACATCTCAATTGAAATAACCTAATCAAAAGGTCCCACCCACAATAGGTCTGCACCCACAGGAATGGATTAAAAGAACATGGCTTTTTCTGGGTACATAACAGCTCCAAACCACCATAGCTTCCAATACATTCACAGAGATCTATGCGAATTGTCTTTACTGTTTCTATTAAAAGTGAAAAACACTTTCAGAGCATTGCAATATTACCATTGCTTTGAAATCAGGACCCAAAAATGAAATTCTCATTGGCTTTATAATGACTTTAGGTGGAAAGTCTCCAATGATGAAATATGCCTTGTGCCAATTCAGTTGAGTTCAGTTCAATTTAATAAGTATTTATTGAGCTGTGGCCCTATTGCTCTGACAGACACAAGGGATATGGGGTACAAAAGTTCCTGGTCTTTTTGTGGGAGGGTTATTGTACAAGGGACAACAGGAACATTCTCCTTGGGGGAGTCAGGAAAAGCTTCTCAGAAGGATAAGTTCAACAGGAGAATGGCAGACCTCTCTCTTTCTCTCTCTTTCTCTCTCCCCCTCTCTCTCCCTCTCTCCCTCTCTCCCTCTCCTTCTCTCAATATACAAAACTGTCCTAGGTTATAGTTCTTTTCTGGTATCCCTTTCTCCATATGCTTTCAATACTCTGTTTTAGCTGGAAATCTTGAACTCTCTCAAGGACCATGTTTTTATTGATCCCTCTCTCCTCTTCCAGGTATAAAGAAGTAAAACAAATTATCATCTTAACAATGGTACCAGAATTCCAGTTAGGTAAAGAAATGTGCTTATTTTGAAAATATGTTGATAAGGATTTGGGGTACATCCCAAATACAGAAATAATTTTGCCTAATAAGAAAGAAAAAAGTTGGGATTGTGGTGAGGAACTTAATCCAAAAGAGAGGAGCTGAGAAAGGAGAGGAAGGGGGAATGGGAAATGGTAGAAGGCTGTCTCCCCACTCAACAAAATTTCAAGAATTTCCTCAAAAATCCACAAATGCTATATGTGAGTGATGTTTCTGTGGCGGGATGTTGAGGATGGATTTGAATTTCAGGACAGACTTAAAATGGAATGCAGCAAGGAAGTTGCACAGAAGGATGGATTGTGAAGCCTGAGGAGGCCCTAAAAACATAAGCTCCTGGGAATGTGCATCATCCTGGAAAGAGATTTAGATTCCCCTGGTCGTGGTTTTGAACTTGATCTTGAGGAGGCAGGGAGACCTCAAATGATTTCTGGATGATCTAGCTCTATATGGACTGATAGTACATATCCCAGATCCTGGGAAAGAGCATGCCTTTTCTGTAATTTGAGAACATGTCTAAAAGAAAGGGATTCAAACATGGCTCTTCCTTGTCTCATTAAGACTCTCAGGAAATGCTCTGTGGCAGACACAGCTAGATCCAGGCCCAATAGCTATTCTTCTGTTCTTCCTTCCTTACTAAAAGAATACAAATTTTGTCTAGATGAGCAATGCTCAGCTCAAAGCACTCAATTTCCCAGACTCCTTTGCAGCTAGGTCCCGTGTGGTCCCATGTGACACAGTTACAGCCAATGATATTTAAGGAAGTCATTGCATTTGCCTCTTGAGAAAGCTCTTAAAAGAGATAGGTTTGACTGGCATATTCTGTCACTGATTTTCTATTCTTGATTTCTCATTCTTCCTGTCTGAAATATAGACACAAAGCCTTATGGTGCAGCAGCCATCTCATAATCATAAAGAAGAATGCCACTACAAATGGGAGAGCAGATAGATAGAAGGACTCTGGGTAGTTGATGATAGCCGTGATTGACAGCATTGGCCCTGGATTACCTACCTCTGGACTTCTTGATATTAGAGAAAAATAAACTTCATCTTTGTTTATGCCATTCCAGTGAAATTTTCTGCTACTTGCAGCTGAATGCATTCCAGACTGATATAGCTACAATCTCTTTGGATTAAGCAATGGAAGTTCCAGGGAGAAGAGTGAGGAGCCTGGAGATCTGACTCCTTTCTTCTCTAGGTCTTTTCCAATTAAAAAATTAGCTGAGCTTAAATGAGCATATATGCTAGTTGTTACCTTGAATAGAACATAAGAGAAGTTTATGTGGATTAGAATTGAGAGCTGGGTCAAGCAGTACCAGAGATATGTCATCACTAAATGTGAATGCGAGTGAGTGACAGGGTGTTTTAAGAATAAAAGATGGCTTAAAAATAGAAATATGGTTTAAGAAATATAGAAAGCCCTCTACAAATGGTATACCTAGATCTGTAGTCCACAAAGGGTATGGGTAAAAGAAATGAATGCCCAGGGACATGACATTCACCAAGTTCATAAAGAACAATATCCTATTTGTTTTCTGCTACACTTTTCTTTCATTTTATTCTACTCATTCATTCAATCATTCATCCATTCAACAAATGTTTATAAGGCAAATAGGGACTAGAGACACAAGGATGAGTAAGACATATTCTTTCCCTTGAGAAGCCAAAAGTTGAGTGAACAGACAGAATTGTGAGCAAATAACCAAACAAATTTGTAAGATCTACAGAAGAGATGAGAATAAGAAGTCACGAACTACAGAAATTGCCCAGAGGAATTTAGAATGACTCCATAGTGTAGGAGACATTTGAGCTTAACTTTGAAGTTTAAATAGAACTTTCCCAAATAAAGAAGGGGAAGGACCATTTCTATCTCCTATATTTGAAAACATAAATATTAAAGGAGACTTGAACTCTCAGGTATGAGGGAAGGCTTCTCTGAGGAAGCTTCACTTGAGCTAGATAAGTAGGAAGGAAAAGAATTCTTGGCTGACAGAACAGCATATGCAGAGACCCTGTGGAAAATAGAGCACAATAGGTTTGAGGGGTTGAAATGGAGCTCAGATGGTAAGGTAGAGAGTAGTTTGAGATAAGGTTGGGCAAATTATTAGTGGCTCAGGACCATACAGAGATAGATCACAATTAAGGAGTTATTTTTACTTTTTCCTAAGAGCACTTGAGCAGTCATCAAAATGTTTTAAGCAAATGGATGCTATGACCATCTAAACAGTTTGCAATCTGAAGCTCTTAGACTGAAGAGCTGCAGTTTCTCCCAGTAGCCCTGGGTTTTTTCATTGTAACCTTTTTAAAAAGCTAAGCTGTAGGCTCATTGGTAGAAATAACCATAGGTATCAGAATATCTTCCATCTCTTGTAGCCCCATAATTCTTTTTCTCAGTAAAGGCAGCACACTGGCAAACTTTAATAACTGGCAGGTCTAATTACGAACAGCCATTGCCCTTTAGACTTACATAAGAAGCCCTTTCCACTGCAGAGGCCATCCTGCCAGTCTCTGAATGACATCCTATGAAGCCAAGTGTTAGACAAAGCATTCAGAAAAGATGCAAATAATAGCAGGAGTTAATGATATCTTCACATAATACAATCTCCAAACAGCAGAAGCTGGAGTCCAGCAGATACCACTGCATTGATGACTGTATTTTATTTGTACTCTACTGAATATGTCATTTCCCGCAGTCAGGATGTCAGGCTGTGACCTGAATTTCTAAGTATATTGTCTGTGCCATCAGCCATTCGCTTGGAGCAAGGCAAGAATTTAAGCATGTAAAGCAGGGCTTGCATATTCAATAATTTTAAGTGAGGAAGGTGTCTTGGATTTGGACCCAACTGAGGAGATGCCTTTCTTTTTCATTAATACAGTTTTACTACTTTAGAAGAACATGTTTACCCAAACACATGCACTCATGCAAAGAATATTCTTGAAGGCTTTCCAGTGAGGATCTCTTAAGCAGCAAAGCTCTTAGAAGCACATTTATTTGAAAAGGTAAAGAGCTAAGTTGCAGGGTTAAACAAAAGAATGCAAGGACTGAGGAATATAGTACAGGCAGATGATTCTTTGGAAACCTCCAATTTTTCTTTAGGGGAAAAAAGGTATCAAGGTCAAATGGAAAAGCATGGGAAAAAATGAACATAAAATATGGCTCTGCCTTAAATTGCAAGCAACAATTTCATGAATGCTTCTCAGTACTATTGGTAGGAGGTCAGAGGAACCTAGCTCTTTTCCAGAACAGATTTTGAGAGCACACAAAATCTATTTTATCCTTGATCTTCAAAAAGTGAGAAGTCCTAGATTCCCAACTTTCTTCATAGTCCAACTGCTTACCTGGACTTGGCTTTGGCCTATGGTAAACAGGCATCTTGATGACTAAGGCTGGCTCATGTCGCTAAGCAATGAGGAAACAAGTCGCCAGGTAAACAGCATAAACAGCAAGTGACCAAGTATTTTTCAAGTATTCAGTCTTGTCATCCAACCTACAGAGAGAAAGTGTTTTCTGGGCAACGTTGAGAAGTGATGAATAGATGATTCTTCTCTTGTACTCCCCTCAACCAGAAGACCCCTTTTTCCTTTACCTCCCCCATTCCAAGCAACCTCATGCTCTCCCTCATTTTCCTAATATTCATCAAAACATTTCCCATTATGCTTTTGGCCAAAGATAGCATTTTTAAAAAATTCAGTTTTATTGCGATATATTCACATACCATACAATCATCCATGGTGTACAATCAACTGTTCACAGTACCATCTTATAGTTGTGCATTTATCACCCCAATCTATTTTTGAACATTTTCCTTACACCAGAAAGAATCAGAATAAAAATAAAAAATAAAAATAAAAAAAGAATGCCCAAATCACCCCCCTCATCCCACCCTATTTTTCATTTAGGTTTTTTCCCCATTTTTCTACTTTTCCATCCATATACTGGATAAAGGGAGTGCGATCCATAGGGTTTTCACAATCACACTGTTACCCCATGTAAGCTACATTGTTATACAATCATCTTCAAGAGTCAAGGCTAGTGGGTTGGAGTTCGGTGGTTTCAGGTATTTACTTCTAGCTATTCCAACACAATAAAACCTGAAAAATGTTACCTATATAATGTGTAAGAATGTGTACCAGAGTGACCTCTTGACTCCATTTCACATCTCTCAGCCACTGAAGCTTTATTTTGTTTCATTTCGCATCCCCCTTTTGGTCAAGAAGATGTTCTTAATCCCACAATGCCAGGTCCAAATTCATCCCTGGGAGTCATATCCTGCATTGCCAGGGAGATTTACACCCCTGGGAGTCATGTCCCACATAGGGGGGAGGGCAGCGAGATCACCTGCCAAGGTGGCTTAGTTAAAGAGAGAGAGGGCCACATCTGAGCAACAAAGAGGCACTCAGGCAGAGATGCCTAGGCACAATTATAATCAGGTTTAGCCTCTCCTTTGCAGCAACAAGCTTCATAGGGACCAGCCCCAAGACAGAGGGCTCAGCACATCAAGCCACCAGTCCCCAATGTTTGTGAGAACATCAGCAACAAGAAGATAGAATTTTTGGATTAAGTATATACCCTCTTAAGGGTACTATACTGTTGGAACATCCCTTGTCTGCTATTACAAGTTCTGGAATTTTAGTTAAAATTCTCACTGAGTGTCTGCTATGTACATGTGACTGTTTTTTCTTTTGTTGGTTGGTCTCCATAATGGGCATATGATTTGTCTGCTCAGCATCTTTTCCTTTCCTTTGAGAATCATCCATCCCTATTCTATAACAATTTTGCTTAGTCGACATGATTTGGGTAGTGTTTCCCTTCCCCAAGAAAGGACACTTGACCCAAGCCTGGTCAATCAGAGCATTCTAAAAATCCTTTGCAGCAGTGATCAGTTCAGAGAAAAGCATGTGACCCAAGCCAAGTCCATCAGAGTCTTCTCTGAGATGTTGTTGGAGATACAAGGAAAGATATTCACTCTTCCTCTGAAACTGTGAGTTAAAATTGTGAGGTTTAAGGACAACACAGGTTTGGTACTGCCAGTATCAGAGCTTAAAGATGAAGCTAAACAGAGGGAAAAACAGGAGAGCGAGAGAAAGACAGAGAGGGAAGGAATGAGCCTGATGACATTGCTTAAACCCAGAATCTATCCCTTGCCTGAGGCTTCACCTCCTTAGTCCCTGAGGCGATAAGTTCCCTTCTCTGCTTCTGTTAATTTGAGCTGAGTTTCTGTGACTTGCAACAAAGAGAATCCTTGCAAATACCATATTAATCTGTGTAATGAAAGCGTAAGCCAAGTGCAAAGTAGCAAGCAAACAGAAAAAAAAGAAGGGCAAAAGCAACCACGACATGTGTCTAAAGACAGAGGATGGACTAGACTTCGATTCTGAAAATAACTCAGGGAAGGGAACGTTGCAGTTGTTGAGGTTTGGAGATTCTTGCTTCTCTTTGATTGCTGCTCTCTGTGACCTATTGCAATTTTAAGAATTCAGTTAATACAGTAATTAGTCTTCTCCTATGTTCACAGGCAAAATTGCGATTGAAGTGGATGTGCATAAACAAATAGTTCCTCTTTTTCAACAACTGATTTGGTAAGAATATTACTTATAAATAGAAAACTTGGCGCAGGTGAGGCCCTCCAGAAAAGCCACAAGGATTTAAAAGATAAAGCAAACTCTATCTTCCCATCCAAATACACACCATTTTACTTACCACGTGTTTGTGTGCTTGTTTGTTTGTTTTCTTAAAAGGACTTTTGCTGCTACTGACAAAACTACCTTGAAATACATCCCTTTTTTTACAGTACAGAAGCAACCCCTGTCACACACAGTTTTGCCTATGAAAAACTGTTTGTGGGCCTATTTATCAGTGCAAGCAATGTCTGTCATTTCCTCTCCACTTTCAACTTAAAAGGAAAATTGTAACAGTGTACCTATTTTGCAATAGCTTTTTCAAACTCATTGCTTTTATAGTCACTGGACATCATGGGGTTAATAACCTTTGGGAAAAGGCCTAAAAAATTAAGCAGAAATCAGCAAACTGCTCATAAGTTAAAGTGACTGAGCATGGTTGCTATTGTCTTTTTTGGTGGCAAGCAGAATAGACCCTTTTTCATTTGGGGTAAAACTTTGCCCCAATTCATGCAGCTAACTTAAAAATTCCTAAGTAGAGGTAGAGGAGCTTCTGTACAGACTAAGCAAGTGGTATGTTAGCCCTTCTGGAAAACTTAGATTCATAAGATTTTAGAACTAGTTAACAGATTTGGAGCAGTATTGCTATCTTAACTTTGGTTTCCATCTCCTGGAAAGGCACACATTGTAGTGAAAAAAAAAAAAAAGAGGAAACTTTTGTTGATGCCCCCATGTGCAGTATTGAAGCACGGTGTAGACTCTCCCTGCATGATTGCTAACATATATTCTGAGAGTTTATGCTTCTAAGTACTTTCTTTCTCCATACATGGAAAGAAACCCTAATTATAATTTGGCTTTCCATACAGCTAGCCTTTAGGGAAAAGCTGTGCTGCCCAGAGGACATGAGCCTCTTTGCAGCCAGTGTATAACCTACTGGTTAAGAGACCAGGGTCCACATTCTGCTTCTGCTTTTCAACTTGCTTTGTGACCCTGAGCAAGTGTCTTTACACCTCTGATCCTCCATTCTTTTTAAGCTGTAAAATAAGGATATTAATTAGCATCTTCCTCATTCCGGTGCTGTGATGATTAAATGAAATAATGCATCTAAAGGGCTTGGGAAAAAATGTATTTAATATCATCATCATCATAAATCAGTAGACATTCTGGTTTAAATTTTTCTTTATTTAAACTTTTTGAGGCAAAACCTCAAACAAACACAAAAGCAGAGAGAATATTTTAAAGAAGTCTAATAAACCTACTACCCAGCTAAAATGTCGTCAATAATAATGGCTACTCTTATTTTTGTACCTGTTTACAACCCTACTCCTGCCACCCACCAACCACCAACCACAGCAAATCCCAAACATAAATCATTCATTCATCTGAGGTTTATATCAAGCAGTTCTTGATTAGAGAGCATCTGTCCCTAAAAGACCAGTTTACTCTGTGTTGTCACGTAAGATCCTGGATCATCATGGTGAATTTTCCTAGGTTGGCCTTTTCTAGAATGTGTTCCAAAGAATATTTTTTCATGGGGTGTTGATAGGTTTTATGTCAAAAGAACAGAGATCTGTGGTCAAGTAAATTCTGAAATCACTGAGATA
Organism: Choloepus didactylus; assembly: GCF_015220235.1. Taxonomy (NCBI): domain Eukaryota; kingdom Metazoa; phylum Chordata; class Mammalia; order Pilosa; family Megalonychidae; genus Choloepus; species Choloepus didactylus. The sequence continues at coordinate 56,640,595 of NC_051309.1, forward strand.
AAGAGAGCTATTTTGCTTTACTCTAGGTGCCTTCAGAACTTTTAAAGTCTCTTATCAATAATAAATATACTACACCAATATTATGGGTCAATAATAGGGGGGGATAAGGGGTAATGGAGGATTTGGGTTTTCTTTTTACTTTTTATTTTTTTTTTAGAGTAATGAAAATGTTCTAAAATTGATCATCACAACTATGTGATGATACTGTGAGCCAGTGATTGTATATATTGGATGGTTTGTATAGTGTGTGAATATATCTCTATAAAACTGCATTTTTTAAATGGCTCTTAAGCCATCAATCTTTAAACAAGGAATATCACATGCAGAGTCTTCTAAACATATTTAACCATGAAACTGCCTTTTCCAGAAGCATCTTGGAGAACCAGTACACAGCAAAACACACTTTAGCCAAATACAACCAGAAAAATACCACTTTATGGGGACCTATTTGAGTAACTGGATGGACTTTGCCAAGCCATACCCTTGTACTTTTGTGCTTTCTTTGATTTTCTACAGTTTCCATTTTCTTACTGCAACTGGAAGCCAGAATCTTCAGTTCTAGGACCACTGTTCCCATTAGCAAAAGAAAGGTAGTATCAATTCTTTCCCTAACTGGACCCTTAAGGATGGACCATTAAAATAGACAGGAAGTGAGAGAAGAGTGAATAGAATCAAATTTAATGTGAGATACAATGTCCTGACTACCTCCCAAATCCTGGATTCCTAAACAATAGCAGCCTACATAAGCAGAACCCTGTGAACTTGAAGTTCTACATGCTTTTATAGTCACTGGACTATTAGTATGAGATTGACATGTGTGCTTAATGACTTAAAGAAGGGTAGAAATGAGATATTTGGGAGATGGTAGGAAAAAAAATAAAGCCAAAGTTCCCCTCTGAAGAATACCAGTGAGAACGAACGTGCATTGCCTATTTAGTCATGTGTTGCCTATACTGTCGTGTATTCCGCCATGAGTCTTGCTTTTCAAATACGACTGAGACAGACCTCTTTGGGAGAAAGGGGGAAGTATGAGGAGGTCTGGTAGACCTTACTGGGGTTCACTAACATCCTGTTTTCCTCAACTTCTGGTAACTTAGAAGATGGTACTTCTCAATCCCCTTGCAGTCCTGAGCGGAGCCATTTAGCTACTTCTGGCCAAAGCAACATTAGCAGAAGTGGGGCTAGTTCCTCCCAGGCTAAGACAGTGAAAGGCCCAGGCACGATTCTCCAGGATGTGTTTTCTTGTTACAGGGATCAAGGAGTCTGCATATTTCAGATGGTACAGATACTAAATTGAGGATTGTCTGTCAACCTGGGGTTCCTGAATAACTCTGTGGTACAGAGGCCTTCACTGACCCATGATGGAAATAATGGGTCAAAAAAGAATAAACCTTCATTATGTTACACCTCTGGGATTTGGGGTATTTTGTTAATGAAGCATAACTGATACTTCATGACTGATACAAGAGGTATAGCTTTTTATTTTGTACCTCCACTTGGCTTCTCTACATTCAAACAAGCTGTATCATAAAAGGCATCTGACAGTAAATCATAATGGAATGGACTATGGGTTCTTTAAGCTAGAACCTGGCTCTAGTGATAATAAAAAATATGAAAAACCTATCAGATGAATATAAATATCTGGACTTCATCTCTCCATAGCCACTAAGAAATCATTTCTTGGTTCTCTGACATTCCTCTTTGCCCATCACACTGAGTGGGTTGAAGGAGGAGTCCATGACGTCTCCAACACCTGCCAAGCAATAAATACTAAAGCCAACATTACTGAGTGATTACTATGTGACAGCCAGTTTCCAAGTATTTTAGATATATTATTATCCCATTTAATCCTCATAACTAGTAATTAGTACTAATATTATCATCTCTGTTTACAGACAAAGCATAGGGACTTTGAGTATCTTGTGCAAAGTCACAAGAAGAAAGCAGTCAAGCTATGATGGAATTCAAGGCAGCCCACACAATTAACCACTATATTATATGACTCACAAAATTACCTTTTAAAGATGGTATCTCCAAGTCTTTTTTCCACTTAAGTCAATAGCTTCCCTTCTTTCCTCCTCCTGACCTTCCCTGTTAACCTACTATTACCCTAACCACCCCTGATTGAATCAGGAACAGATGCATGAATTCCAAACCTCATCTACTTTATAAATTGATGTGTTATTTTATTTAGACTGGGATAGAGGAAGGCCACCCACTTGTGGTAGGTGGTGGTGGGGTTCTGGTGTGAGGCTGGAGAAACACAGGATATGCACAGGCTTCTCACACGAGGTTTAGCTTCTAATTTGTTTTTAGCCAACGTCTTACTTTTTATCTTTGTAAGGGGAGGCCAAAGTTAGGCTGAGTATTTGAAGAATATAAGACCAGACTGTTGATGAAGGAAACAAATTTTTGTAATATTTTATTTTTTATGATTAAAAAGGTAATCCCACAGGATATGTTGCAAATACAAATAAGCATAAAGACGTAATGTAAAATCACCTACAGTTGTACTTACCCTATGAGATTTCAAATGGAGTTGAGAGGTCCCTCTGGAGGGTATTCTTATGCGCTATATAGACATCACTTTTTAGTTTTTAGTGTGTTGGAATGGCTAAAGGGAAATACTTGAAGCTGTCTAACTGCAACCAGTGACCTTGATTCTTGAAGACTATTGTATAACTATGTAGATTGCATAGTGTGACTGCGTGACTGTGAAAACCTTGTGGCTCACACTCCCTTTATCCAGTGTATGGACAGATAAGTGGGAAAATGGGGAAAAAAATAGATGAAGAATAGGGTGGAATGGAGGGGATGGAAAGATTTAGGTGTTCTTTTTGCTTTTATTTTTATTTTGGAGTAAGGACAAGGATCAAAAATTGATTCTGGTGATGAACGCACAAATGTATGGTGGTGTTGTGAATAATTGCACACTGTGGATGACCATAGGCTGTATGAATATATCTCAATTAAGCTGTATTAAAAAAAAAGTAAATGAACAATGGGGGGAGGAGGGGAATGGGATGTTTGGCTGTTCTTTTTATTTTAATCTTTATTTTTTGGAAAATGAAAATATGCAAAGTTTGATTGTGGTTATGAATGCACAACTATATGATGATACTGTGAACAACTGTACACTTTGAATGATTGTATGTTAGTGATTATATCTCGATAAAATTGCATAAAAAATTGTTTAGCCACATATATTATGTTCCATCAACCAATTTGTCTATTTTATGTAAAAAACTCACTCTCTAGATTACTATAGTTTCATAATAACTATTGAAATCAGATAGTCTGAGCCCTCTTTTTTTAAATGTTGTTTTGATACTTTATATCCTTTCAGATTGCATATAATAGTTTAGAATCAACTTGTCAATTTCTTTTAAGAAGAGCCTGTTGGGATTTTGATAAGGGATTGTAGTGAATCTAGAAATTAATTCGGGAGAACCTGGCATCTTATCAATATTGACTCTTCCAATTCATAAGCATAGTATATAACTTCATTTATTTAGATCTTTTAAAAATTCTCTCAAGAAATTTTGATATTTTTGGTCTAGAAGTCTTGCACATTTTTTGTTACATTTAATCTAAAGTACTTTGTGGTTTTGATTCTATTGTAAATGGAGTTATTTCTTATGTAATTTTCAATTTGTTGATAGCATATAAAAATGCAATTGATTTTTATATATTCACCTTGTTTTCTATGACATTGCTAAACTTACTTATTAGTTCTAGTAGTTGTCTGTATATTCCTTTTATTTTTCTATATCAACTATCATGTCTTATGTGGACAAATAATTTAATTATGCATTCCAATCTGTATGCTCTTTCTTCTTTCCCTTCCCTTTCTCTTTCCTTTGCCCTTTCCCTTTCCTTCCTTTTCACAGGGGCCAAGACCTCCAGTAAAATGTTGACTAGAAATTATGAGATAGAATGTCCCTACTTTGCTCTTGATCTTAGAGGGAAGCATTTAGTCATCACCATTAAGCACAATGTTAGCATAAGTCTTTTATAGATGCCGTTTATCAGTTGGGGAAGCTCCCCTCTATTCCTACTTTGTTGAAAGATTTTCTTTTTTAAATCAGGAATGCGTGTTGAATTTTGTCAATTCTTTTTAGGCATCTATTGAGATGATTATATGATTTCCATTTTTTATATGGTGAATTATATTAATTGATTTTTGAATGATAAATCAATCTTCGCAATTCTACAATAAACTCTACTTGGTCATAAAATATTATATCTATTACATATTGCATCATTTGATTTAGTAATCTTTTGTAAAGGATTTTGGTGTCTATTTTCATGAGGAATATTGGTCTATAATTTTCTTTCCTTGCATCAGTATTTTGTTGGACTCATGAAAGAAATTGGAAAGTGTACCCTTCTCCTCTCTGTCCTGGAAGATTTTGCATAAGATGGGTATTATCTATTTGTTAAAGGCTTGACAGAATTTACTACTGAAAACTTTCAGGTCTGGAATTTTCTTTGCAGGATTTTTTTTAAACTTTTTATTTTGAAATAATTTCAAACTTGCAGGACAGTTGCAAAAATAACATAAACCCCATCAGAGAATCCCAACATACCCCATATACAGACACTTATATTATGGGAACTTTTTAATTAATAAGTTAATTTCTTTAATAGATATAGGCCTGATCATATTTTCTGTTTCATCTTGTGTCAATTTTGGTAAGCTGTGCTTTTAAATTTGTCTACTTAATCTAAGTTGTGAAATTTTTTTGGCATATAGTCATTCAAATTTCCTCTTCCTACCCTTCTAATTTTTGTAGGATCTGTAGCAATAGTACCTTTTTCACTACTGTTCTAGTTTGCTAATGCTGCTGGAATGCAAAACACCAGAGATACATTGGCTGTTACAAAAGGGGGTTTATTTGGTTACACAGTTACAGTCTTAAGGCCATAAAGTGTCCAAGGTAACACATCAGCAATCGGGTACCTTCACTGGAGGATGGTCAGTGGTGTCCGGAAAACCTCTGTTAGCTGGGAAGGCACATGGCTGGCATCTGCTCCAGAGTTCTGTTTTCAAAATGGCTTTCTCCCAGGACATTCCTCTCTAGGCTGCAGTTCCTCAAAAATGTCACTCTTAGTTGCACTTGGGGTATTCATTCTCTCTTAGCTTCTCTAGAGCAAGAGTCTGCTTTCAATGGCTGTCTTCAAACTGTCTCTCATCTGCAGCTCCTCTCTCAGCTCCTGGGCGTTCTTCAAAGTGTCCCTCTTGCCTGTAGCTCCTCTTCAAAATGTCATTCACAGAAGCACTGAGTTCCTTCTGTTTGCCAGCTCATTTATATGGCTCCAGTGATTTAATTTAGACCCACCATGAATGGGTGGGGTAATACCTCCATGGAAATTATCCAATCAGAGTCATCACCCACAGTTGGGTGGGGCACATCTCCATGGAAACACTCAAAGAATTACAATCTAATTAACACTGATACGTCTGCCCACACAAGATTACATCAAAGAACATGGCTTTTTCTGGGGGACATAATATATACAAACCGGTCCAACTACTGATATTGGTAATTTGTATTTTCACTCATATCTCCTGATCAGACTTCTAGGAATTTGTCAATATTTATTAATCTTTCAAAGAACCAACTTTTAGTTTTGTTAATTTTCTCTATTTTCTGCCTGTTTCCATTTAATTGATTTTGCTTATATTTATTATTTCTTTCCTTTTGCTCACTTTAGGTTTAATTTGCTCTTTTTCTAGCTTTTTAAAGTAGAAAATAAGATCATTTATTTTTCATCCTTTCCTCTTTTCTAATATAAGCATTTAAAAGTTATAAATTTTCCTTGCAAACTCTACTTTAAGTGCATGTCATAAATTTTGACATGTACTTCAAAATCTTTTCTAATTTCACTTGTTATTTCTTCTTTGGCACATGGGTCATTTAGAGGTGTGTTGATTAATTTCTAAATATTTGGGACTTTTAAAAGATATTTTACTGTAATTAATTTCTAAATTAATTTCTTTGAGATCAGAAAATATACTATGTAAAACCTAAATCATTTGAAATTTATTGAGACTTGTTTTGTGGACCTGCATGTGGTCTATCTTGGTGAGCATTTCATGGAAACTTGAGAAGAAGGTATACTCTGCTATTTTGGGGACGTGGTGCTGAAATAGGTCAAGTAGGTTAATAGAGTGGCTAAATCTTCTTTATCCTTAGGGAGTTTTTCTCATCTTGCTCTATCACTTACTGAGAGAGCTACGATTGTGGATTTGTTCTTTGCTCATCTTTAGTTCTGTCCATTTTCCCCTCAGGAATTTTAAAATTTTATTAGATACATACACACTTAAGTCTTTCTGATTATTTAACCCTTTATCATTACAAAACAGCCCCTTTATTTTTCCAAATATTCCAGGTTTTGATGGCTGTTTCATCTGATATAAATATAGTTTTGTAATGCTTATTGTTTATATTGTGTATATTTTTTCATCCTTTTACTCTCAACCCATCTGTGTCTTTACATTTAATGTGTGTGTCTGTAGACAGCAAATAACTGAGTCTTGCTTTCTAATCCAAGTTGACAACCTCTGTATTTTATAGTGTTTGATGCATTTGTATTTAATGTAATTATTTTTATAGTAGCATGTAGGTCTGCCATCTTGCTATTATTTTCTACTTTTCCCATCTCTTTTCTTTTTGTTCATTTGTTCCTTCTTCACTGTATTCATTTGGGTTAAACAAATATTTTACTCTTCCATTTTAATTCAGCAAATGGCTTTTTATCTATTCCTTTAAAAAGTCTATGTCTTCTGATCTATAACTTTAAAATTCTTTTATTTCTAGGGGCTACTCATATGTATCCTTAACTTACCACAGTCTACTTAAAATTAATATTGTACCATTTCATGTAAAATTTTTTAAATCTTGCAATAGTGTCACTCTATTTACTTCCCTATCCTTTGTGCTATTGTTGTCATATATTTTACACTTACCTATTGCGGGTTATAAAACCCACTTTACAAGACTGTAATTTTTGCCTTTAATAGTTAGCTGTCCTTTGAACAAATTAAGAGACTAAGAAACAATCTTTTATATTTACCCACATTTCTAGTTATATTATTTTTTCCTGTAGGTTAGGGTTTCCTTCTTGGGTCATTTCTCTCCAGACTGAAAATTTCTTTTAGCCTTTATTACAGTATAAGTGTGCTGAAACACGCACACACACAGACACACAAAAGAAAGAAACAGGAAAAGAAAAGAAAAGAAAAAAAATTTCTTAGCTTTTATATATGTATATATGAGTGTGTGTGTGTGCACTCTTTGGTTTTCAAGGTTATTTTGGTTGCTGGTTAACAGTTATATTTTCTTTTACAGAAGTTTAAAGATGTCCTTTTATTTTCTTCTGTGCTCATTGTTTCTAATAAGAAGTCAGCCATAACATGCATTATTTTCCCCCTTTTTACTGCTTTCAAGAGTTTTCTTTTTATCTTTGGTTTTCAGTAGTTTGTTGATAATTTACTCAATTATAGTTTTCTTTATATTAATTCTGCTGTGTTTCATTGAACTTCTTGTATCTGGTTATTTTCAGCAAATTCTGAAAAATCTTTGCCATTATTTCTTCAAATATTTTTCTGCCTCATTCTCTCTCTCTTCTCCATAAAGTGTATCAATTAGAATTGAATCCATCTTCACTTTTTTTCATACTTTTTCTTCCTCTCTATTACTTAGATTGGATTATTTCTACTGATCTATCTTCAAGTTCACTAAATTTTCAGGTGTCTCCAATCTGCTCTTAAGCTTATCCACTAAATTGCTTATTTCATATATTGTATATTTTAGTTCTAGAATGTCACTTTGGTTCTTTTATATAGTTTTGTATTTTCTGCTGAGAAGCTGCAGGCAGGCATTTTTCTTTTTACAACCATCTTTTTATTTAAATCCTTGAGCATGCTTATAATAGTCTTGCAAAGTCTCTGTCTGAATTCAAATATATGGGTTGTCTCAGGGTCTACTGTATTGTTTACCTTTTCTATTACCTATAAGTCATAATTTCATGTTTCTTCTCATGTCTAGTAAGGTTGGATTGTATATAGGATGTTGTGAATAATATATTGTAGAAACTCTGGATTCTGTTATCTTCCTCTTAAAATTTTTCTTGCAGGCAGTTTAATTATTGATCATTCATCATGAACACATAAGGTTTTTACTAAATCTTGAGAATATATTGCACTACTAAAGCATAGCCCTCATGGCATTTCAAAAGAAAAGCCTTCCTAGGCAGTTGCACTCCTGGGCATTTATCTCAGAGAAATGAGAACTTATGTCCACACAAAAACCTGTATACAAATGTTCATAGTAGCTTGATTTCTAACAGCCCCAAACTGTATAACAACTAAGATGTCCTTCATTAGGTGATGAATAAACAAACTGTGGTACATCCATCCATACCATGGAATACTACTCAGCAATAAAAAGGAACAAACTATTGTTATATCCAACAACCTGTTGTGGATCTCAAGGGCATTATGCTGAATGAAAAACAAAGCCAATCTAAAAAAGTTGCATACTGCATGATTCCATTTATATAACATTCTCAAAATGACAAAATTATAGAGATGGAGAACAGATTAATTATTGCCAGTGTTCTAGTTTGCTAATGCTGCCGGAATGCAAAACACCAGAGATGGATTGGCCTTTATAAAAGGGGGTTTATTTGGTTACATAGTTACAGTCTTAAGGCCATAAAATGTCCAAGGTAACAAATCAGCAATCGAGTACCTTCACCGGAGAATGGTCAATGGTATCCGAAAAACCTCTGTCAGCTGGGAAGGCACGTGGCTGGTGTCTGCTCCAAAGTTCTGGTTTCAAAATGGCTTTCTCCCAGGACATTCCTCTCTGGGCTGCGGTTACTCAAAAATGTCACTCTTAGTTGCACTTGGGGTATTTTTCCTCTCTTAGCTTCTCCAGAGCAAGAGTCTGCTTTCAATGGCCGTCTTCAAAATGTCTCTCATCTGCACCTCCTGTGCTTTCTTCAGTGTCCCTCTTGGCTGTAGCTCCTCTTCAAAATGCCACTCTCAGCTGCACTGAGTTCCTTCTGTTTGTCAGCTCATTTATATAGCTCCACTGATCAAGGCCCACCCTGAATGGGTGGGGCCACACCTCCATGGAAATTATTTCATCAGAGTTGTGATGGTTGGGTTCATGTGTCAACTTGGCTAGGTGGCCTAGCTGTCTGGTCAAGCGGGCACTGGCCTGACGATTGCTGTGAGGATATTTGAGGCTGGTTAATAAACCAACGGGCTGGTTTGTCAGATCATCAGTCAATTGACTGCAGTTGACTGATGACTCATCAAGGCGCGTGCTTCCACAGTGAGAGAATGCAATTGGCTGGATTTGGTCTGGGTGATCAGCCGGTTTGTTGGATCATCAGTCAATTGACTGCAGCTGACTGATGACTCATCAAGGGGTGTGCCTTCCACAGTGAGAGAATGCAATTGGCTGGATTTGGTCCGGGTGATCAGTTGGAGACTTCTAAGCTGGACGGTTAGAGAACTTTCACTTCTTCTCCAGCTGCTCAGTGAAGCATTTCCTGGGGAGCTCGTCGAAGTTGCCGGTTCGTTTCCTGAGGAGTTTGTCGGATGTCTTCCTTGGAGTTGACAGCTTGTTGACGGCTCTGCAGAATTTGGACTCATGCGCTCCCGCAGTTGCGTGAGTCACTTTTACAATTTGATAATCAGAGACATCTCTCATTGATTCTGTTTCCAAGGAGAACCCTAACTAATACAAGAGTTATCACCTACAGTTGGGTGGGGCACATTTCCATGGAATCATCACTCAAAGAATTACACTCTAATCAACACTGATAGGTCTGCCCACACAAGATTACATCAAAGATAATGGCGTTTGGCGGGACATACTACATTCAAATTGGCACAGCCAGGGATTAGGGATGGTGGGGGTTGAGGTAGCAGGTAGTATAACTGTAAAGTGACATCACAAGGGAGATCTCTGTGGTGAGGGAACAGTTTTGTATCTTGACTGAGGTAGTGGTTACATGAATCTACATGTGATAAAATGGCATTGAACTATACACATATACCATACTAATACCAGTTTTCTGGTTTTGATATTGTACTGTACTTAAACAAGATATAACCATAAGGATAAATTGAGTGAAGAGCACATGGGACCTATCTTTGCCACTTACTGTGAATCTATAATTATTTCAAAATAAAAGGTTTAAAAGAAAATAAGAAAGCCTGAGGATTTTCCAATCCCCTTCAACATAGTGGGATTTGAACTCCAAAATTTGACTTCCCTATGATGGGCAAGAGCTGAGAACTCTGCTCAGCTTTTTCAGAACTCTCACCATTGATATCTGCTCAGAGCCTTGGCAGCTATGCATCCAGATCATCCAGAGGTTTGAGGAGAGTTTGTATGCCAAGGTGGGGGCTTCCCCATTTGTAGGTCCCTCCTTTCCAGGATTTTGCCCCCAATTTCCAGCCATTCTTGCAGCCCCAAAATACATCCTCTGACACCTCAAGCCTATAAAATGGCATCTTTTATCTTGAATTCAAGCCACCCTGCACTTCACAGACTACAGAGTGAACTTAAAGGAACAAATGAATGTAAATATTGTGGTTCCTTTTCTTCAAGAATCAGATCCCCTCCAAATAGTGCCAATATTTGCCCACTCTCCAGTGCCTTCAAATCATTATATATCACTATTATAGAACAAGATATGCAAAACTATATATAAAGTACTGCATGCATAAAGGAAATTAACAAACTTATTGTAATATCCTGTATCTTTAGAGTGTTTTACAGTTTTTATTCCACTTTTCCATTGTATACATATCAATCCTATAAGGTAAAAAGATTATTATCATACAAGGTATAAACTTCATACAAATTATTCTGGGTTTCCTTCTTCTCTGACTGTTCTTCACTCCTTTGTGGGCACTTCATCCTCTCATTGGCATGTGGTTCTTTCCTCACTCTGGCTGTTTTCACTCTGCCCACTCCCCATGGGCAGTATCACTCAGTTTCATAATTTTAACTACCTCCTTTGAACTTCTAAGTCTCACATCTGTATCTCAAACCATAACCTCTCTCCAGATATGACTCATTTATCTGATTGCCTATTGGAATCTCTGTTTGGATGCAGACAGATTCCTCAAAGAGCATATTCAAAGTCCAACACTGTATCTTCCTCTAAGATCTAATCCTCTTTCTATAATTTCCATTTCTGGGAATGGCATCACCATTTTCAGCACTCAAACTAGAAACATGAGTTGTCTCTTACCCTTCATGTCCAGTTACTCCCCAGGTCCTGCCAACTACGCTGTATTTATTTCTTGAATCCCACTTTTTTCTCTATCCTACTGCTGCTCTAGTTCAGTACCTCATCATTTCTCATCTAGACCTTTGAAAAAATCCCTAATTGGTCTCCTCATTTATGAACTTGCCATGGACAAGAACAGGAACTACGGGCCTAATGGGAAAGACAGCAAACTTGGACTCTTATCTAAGTTACAGAGGAAACATGGGGATAGTAAGTGACTCCCTGGAAGTACAGAAATCCCCAAAATTAGAATATCAGCATCAGCAAAAATTAATATACTCCTCTTCCCCTAGTGATAAGGGTGCCTTTGTGGGGACAGGCAGGCCACAGCCTCTGATGGCCCCTTTCTTCCCAGAGAACCGAGAATAAATCATGAAAACCTTTGCCAACAGATGAGGACAAATGGGTTCAACTGAGGGATCTTAATAGGGACTTATTGGCTAACTCCCAGACTCAGCCTAGTGAATAGAAGGAAAGCAGCAAGATTGTGCCAGCTCACAAACTGAATAAAATGTGAGAGGAATGGTCTTGGCTATACTCATGCTAATTAAACTTCTTAATATAATCCTGCATAAAAGCTTGTTCTATATTTCAAATATTCCCAAGAATATGGGAATTGAGGGGAGATGACACATAGTAATGTTCCAGGCAATCAGTATCCTGAAAAAGTCTCAGGAAACAAATGAAGCCATTCCTTCACACTGTCCCCAAGCTTCATCTATTCAAAACGCAAATCTGACAAATGCTTCAGTGGCTCCTCATTACCTGCATAAAATTCAATACCCTTTGGTGGCCCATAAAAGCCACGCATGACACTGCCCTTGCCTGTCTCTCAAGCCTCATCTAAGTTTCTCACAGGAAAAAGATTCCTTTCCATGATAAACCCTAGGTGCTGCCTGGACTATGAGCTTTGTAGGCAAGAAATCTCTGATGCATCTTTGTGTCAACATCACCTAGTACGATGTGTGGCTCAAGGTAAATGATCAAAATAGGTTTGTTGAACAATTAATTTGATTAGGGATCAGCAATCTTTTATGAAAAGAGCCACAGAGTAAATATTTTGGGCTTTGTGGGACACAGGCTCTCTATTGCAACTACCGAGTTCTGCCATTGTAGCAGGAAAGCAGCCATAGATAATATGAAAACAAATGAACGTAGCTGTGCTCAAATAAAACTTTTTGCAAAAATGGGAATCGGGCTAGATCTAGCCTGAGAGCCATAGTTTGCCTACTTTTGAATTAAATGAATGAGTGACTGAATGAATGAATATGCAAATTGCTTGGAGTCACTTGGTCCCAACCCCAAACCCTGTTTCCCAGAAAGGCAGCCTTTCCAAGGCCTCAGCACACAAATTCTTCTTACGTGTTCTTAAAGCAAGGCCCAGGTCAGAGGCTGCTCCAAGTGAAGGTGGGATGAGATTGGTTCCTTTTACTTACTCATTCAACCACTTGAATGGAATGATTTTGATGTGGTGTCACTTGAAAGGATAATAGTGGCAGTTCTCCTAAGTTACTAAAGCCAAAATTTATTACATACATTAATTTTTTTTTTTGTTTTTGGTTTAAAGAAAGAAAAAAACTTCCTGATGCTAAGGCCAGTGATACATTGAAGCATATACCTCAGGGTCACCCAATAGCACAGGTTCCCACAGAAAATGGAAACAAAAGATAATAAAATAAAAACATGAGTTCAACTAGGGTTCAAGTACGTACCCACAGCCACTATTAGGCTTCTCTGAAGTGGGTGGGTGAAAGTGACAGTGAATAATTGAGTGTTGGAAAAAGGTTGGATATCAAACAGAAGGTTCTAGAAGCTGGGTTCAATTACTAATTTTGACACAAATAGCAGTGAGATTCTGGGAAAATTGCTTATCTCCTCTGGCCATCAATTTTAATATCTATAAAATGAGCATATTAGTATTATTATTCCAGGATTGTTTGGGGGATTATAGGAAATACATATTTAAAGTTAGAGTATGATGTAGGAAACACTTTCTTAAAAAAAAAAAAAGACTGTTTTCAATGTTTATTTGATATTGGAAATGTGTTCAACTATCATAAAGTATTTATCTTCATCACCAAAGTTCCATATCTTAAGGATTCACATAGTCCAGGACAGAAAAAATCTAGAAACATTCTTTTGCCTGAACAAGAAATCTAAAAAGGCTCTCCAAAATCTTGACTAGAGGTGTCATACTCTGCAATAAAATGCTAGAGTCTTCAACACACCGCTCACCTATTTTGTGTAAGTTTTGCCTCAAGGCAAAATGTATGGACTTGTCTAATGAAAGATCTTTTTCAATCAGCATTTTCACAACCATCACGAAAGTTTCACAGTCTTGTCGATAAACCTGTTCAATCTCTTTGGGTTTTGATGCTATTGCTTTAGAGTGACTGGTTAGCTGACTGTCTTTAAATAATTCTATGTCATCTGTTTCATTCGACTCAGGTCCTTCTGGCTGGTCAATAAACAGTGGTGCTGTGGATCCTGCCTCATACTCAGAAATGACAGGTAAGTTGCTATCATCTGCCTTCTGTAGCTTTTCAGCAGCCCACTTGCTTGCAGCCTCAGCAAGTTCCTTTTCAGTGGGCCTACTGGGCTTGTCTAGCACCTTTGATGAAATAACTGCTGAAAAACTTGAGGGTGAAGTGTCTGTTAATGTTTTCAAAGACTGGACAGGTCTCTCTTTACCTCTTTCTGGCTTTCCTTCATTCTGCTATTTGTAGGATGCACCAGCATGCATGGACTTTCTATGTTGAGATTCATGGAAACTGTACATTTTGCTTTTTTCCAGAAAGTAGCTTTTACTGTTGACACTGGAGCCAGATCTGCTTTTGGCCTACAGGTGATTCTCTGAAAAAAGAATTGTCTTTTTTATGTGGAGACCGGTCTCTTACAAATTGGGAATAGTAGAAATCTTTTCTTCTAAAGCCATCTCTCACATCCCTGTATTCAGGTTGTCGATTTGCAGAATGATCACTTCTTGGCCATCTATAGCCAGATTCATCTCCTCTATGAGGCGGACCACCTCTTTGATCATGAGAAAAACTGCGGCCCTCATCATATTCATGACTGTAATATCTATTGTAGCTTCTTTCACCGGGTCTGTCCAGCAGTGCTGGTTTCTTTGGCACAATATTAACTTCTCTATGGTAGCCATCACTGGGGTGACGTCGAGGAGGCAGTCTTTCACTTGGCAATCTTTCATAGTCATATTGTCCCTCAGACCACATCTCATCTCTTCTGTAAGCCACAAATCTGGGCCACCGGGGGACCCTGAAAATGTAGTCCCCTGCTCACCACCATGTCTCAGGCAAGCACTTCCAAGGAAACACTTTTGAGCATCTATTTGTGCTGGACACTGGACTGGGTGTTTTTATATGCATTGTCTCATTTTCTTCTTCGTAGTACTTATTGCAACTCCACACTACTTTATACATTCATATGCTTATTTGTTATTACCTGCATCTTCTCTCCTCTAAAATGTAAGATCTATGAGGGAAGGGACCAGACCGCTTTCTGAACAAGAAATAGGCTTCAGGATCAGTGTCTTTGGTAGGCGACACCGTCCAACCGAGTTGGTGAGTAAGCATTCTTGGTCATTGCAGCAAGCAGGAGAAGGTGTCCACATCTTTCAGCTGATGCCTCAGGATGGACAACTGAAATTGCTGTGCCAGACTTCATGAAATCTGGTTTCCTTTGTGCCCTGTTTTCCTATGTAGTCATTCAGCAGCCTCATGTGATGTTGGCTCCAGGCTATGAATTTTGGCTAAAGCATCTGTTTCTCTATTGCCAGGTAAAGAGTCAGTACAAATAGTGCATCTCATGGTTCATGAACAATAACCATCCATACAACCTCTAATTTAGCCCACTGGCTGCTTTGCATAGTCCAGTTTCCCACCATATAGTGTCCATTACGGCTACTGCCATCTAGCTGGTGGGCTGCCCATGTGCTGATCCATCAGTAAAGTAGGCAGATTCTGGTATACTGTCCCATCTGTCAGTGGTAGGCACAGAATCAGCCACCTCAGGAGGATCAGCAGGGAGGGGCAAGCATTGTTCTTCCACAAAGGAAACTGGTCCTAGAATATCATACATTTCTGCACTTAAAGGGCTGTTGTTAAAGACACTGCATTGCAGCAGATAGGCTTTCCAAATTTTATCAGAGTGCTTGGCTGAGCACTCCCTGAATGCAGTTTATTTGCCATGATTTTTATCCACCCTGTATGGGGATGGCAGTGCACAATGACACAGAATTTTGGGATAGTCCTTCAAGTTGCAAGAGGACATTATAGGCAGCACACAATTGTTTTTCTAAGGGACTGTATCACAATTTGGCTCCCTTCCCGAGCTGAGACCAAAAGCCAAAGGGAACTCGCTTTGCCTGTTGCCTTTGCCACAAGCCCCATCCAAAGCCAGTACTAGTACTGACCATGTCTAATTTGCAAAGCATATCTGGTTCCACCCCCCACCCCACCCCCCCCATAAAGCCTGATCCTGTGCAATACCTGATTGGCTTTTTCAGAAGTAGCCTGCTGTGGAACATCCCATTCCCATGTTTTCCCTTTCCTTGCTAGGACATACAAAGGTTTTAGAATCAGCACTAAATTCGGTATAAATTGTCTCCGATAATCCAATGAACCAAGGAAAGCAATGAGCTATTTAGTAGTATGTGGAGTGGGATAATTTTACACTTTATCAACAACAGCAGAGGGGATAGTCTTAGTGGTGGCTTCCAATTCTGTAAGAGGGTTACTTATCAACATAACATCATCAGTACAATGAAAGAGAGTTACCTCTGCCAGGCGTTTCCACATTTTTAAGTCTTGAGCTACCAAACCATGGCAAATAATGGGACCATGAAGATATCCCTGCGGTAGCACAGCAAACGTCCATTGTCTTTCCCACATGAGGGCAAACACAGGCTGGCTGGAAGGGTCTAAGGTGACACTAAAAAAAGTGTTAGCAAGGTCTTACACCAAATGAAACTGGCCTAACTGCATGCTTATGTCCTGTAACAAAGTAGTTATATTTGATACAGCTGCAAACAGAGGAGGAGTTACTTTGTTAAGCATTCTATAATCAATAGTCATTTGGCAGATTCCGTCAGTTTTTCTTACTGGCCAGACTGGACTATTAAATGGGCTGTGAGTGGAGATTATAATGTCCACTGTCTCTAATTCCTTGATGGTAGCAATCACTTCTTGATGGCCCCCCTAGTAACTTATACTTATGCACTGCTACTGCACATGTTGGGGAGGGTAACTTTACTGGTAACGACTTAGCATATCCTCTTTGGACAATTTTGACCACTCAGCACTGAAGACAGAATTCACCTACAATAGTTTGCACAGTGATATCCTGCAAAATATCAATTCCTAATTTATATTCCAGAATAGGATATATGTACACTATGTACTTTTGAGGTGGTAGCAGGCCACTCTGCATTAGTAATTGTTGTTGTGTTGCTTTAATACTTTGGCCTCTAAACCTGGTGATGGCCAATGCGGGCCCTCTGGGCCATGGCTGTTTTCCATATATTGGGATGCAGTTTGCTCCAATATTCACTGGTGCTGAAACTTTATGTTCATTAGCAGAGGACCAGAAAATAGTTAACTCAATATGTGGCCTCTGATTCCCAGTGTCCCCATATATAGCTTTTATTTGGGGATCTTGACCCATCCCCTGTACAAGGGGAAAACGGCTTGCCATGCCTCCTTGGCAGGGAGAGCAGAGGGATCTTTATACTGTAAGGGCCAAGATTTTCAGCCAGAGATTATTTCTCCCTCTGGTTATCTGGTTCTAAATTTGGTGTATCTATGCCCTTTTGGTAACTTACTCTATAACCTTACTAGCACAGTGTTTGGCTGTTTATTAATATCTTAAATTTTAGTGCTGGTGGCTATTAGGTCAACCCACATTTGCACAACACGTGGCTTGGACAATCATGTGTTTGGGGGGCATGGCCTGTAGCCCTGACTCCAGCCCCTCTTTGCCTTAGGCATTCAGATTCTCCTAGATCTGCTACTACTTGGGCAGCCCTGGAGATGGGTTGCTCCACTATTATGCTAAGAATGGGCACCGGTGTTCTGTACCATCGATTTGGGGCACTTTGTAAGCTTGCATTTTTTATGCTCCCGGTGAAACTTTTGTTATCTGGTCCCACAAAGTTAGCAGCATAAACTGCAGGTTTCATTCCTAGCACCGTTAGTATCTCTTGTAATTCATCAAGCATCCCCCACATTGGACCAAGCTTCTTTACACTGAGTCATTAAGCAATTTAATATTGAGCTGGACTCAGGTTGGATGGCTAAGGAATATATACATTGGCAGATGGAAGGGTGAATGGTAATAGAGGTCAATTTGCTTATTTCATGTCCAGAAAGCAGTATTCTTCTGCATCAGTATCTCACAGGTGCAGAGACCAATTTGGTAAAGTATCTTTAGATTTTTGTCTGTATTATTCCCAATTTCCTGTAACTCAGTGGCAGTATAATCCTGCATTGTAACCAGTACCATGTGATCAGGAGGTGCTGCTCGGGCAGTTTCAGCTTCAGTGCCATACCCTCCTGCCTGGGGATCAGGGTGTTGAATTTGCTCCGTTTTGATTTTTTGTTGGACCAGAGGACGGATGTGCTTATTTTCCTCAATTTCAGTTTCCCAGTCAGATGGGGGCTCATCCTTATCTGAAGAAAATCACTAGGGTCCCGCATTTTGGGATCCCAGTCAGGAGAAGTCACAATATGCCTGAGTTGCCCTTTGGGCAGCTTCACCCTCTCACTCTAGCATACTGGCATGCTAACGTCTCTAAATTTTTATCTACATGGTACAGCCTCTTGTTTAATGCATCCTTCAAATCTGCGGGGCTATCTGCTTGTCTCTTTCTAATTTACATTCCATTGCTAGGTGGCAAACATCAGTTTTGACTGCCAGAGCCTCTTCCATAGTGAACTGAGCACACAGCTCGTAATAGAGGCCATACAAAAGCTGCAGTGGCCTGATGGCTCTCCCTTTTCTTATGAAATCCTGACCATCCTGTGGTCTGTTGCAGGAGAACCAGCGATCCAGCTGGGGAGTTCAGGGCATTGCCATACTCCCTCCATAGCCCCTACTCAACCAGGAGGGCTGCCTCGCATCCCCACATGGATGTTTCAGGCCATCCCTTTATTTTCCCAGTCTGTCTTCTTTCCCAGGACTCATCATGCCCATTACAGCCAGCAGTTCCTTGGTCTCCAAGCTGGCAAGCCAATTGTTCCAACCCAGATTATCCCCAAGACCAAAGAACATGCCTGGCATGGAATTACCCATGAGTTT
Source organism: Choloepus didactylus (assembly GCF_015220235.1). Classification (NCBI taxonomy): domain Eukaryota; kingdom Metazoa; phylum Chordata; class Mammalia; order Pilosa; family Megalonychidae; genus Choloepus; species Choloepus didactylus. The sequence continues at coordinate 56,659,234 of NC_051309.1, forward strand.
AATTAGGGACTTACACACAGGAGATGATTTGTCCTGATGGCAGTGGGTCAGGAAAGTGATGTCAGTGTTCCACCATTCCGCAGAGAGAGAGAGAGTGCCAAGGTGGGGAGGGGGGGGTGTTGCTTATAAAGTTTTGTGACAATGGAGCTTCTCACAAGGTTTGGTTACAACAGGATCTTGCAAGATTTGGTTACAAGAGGATCTCCCGCGATTTGGTTACCAACAGTGATTAGAGGAGGGCTGCTGACTGGTCATGTAGGCAGCTGTGTGTATCTCATAACGGAAGAGGGAATGGGGCCCTGGGCCCTGGGTCCTCACACCATTCTTTGAACTTAAAATTAGTTATATTTAGTGCTTCTAGCACTTACTCAGACTCTGTAGATGGATGGGAGGTAGTGAATGTAAAGCAATGAAATTTTAAAAAATTTAACTTACCCTCCAAAACCTCCTTGTAGAGTCTCTAGGGGAAGGTGTCTCCTATCATCCATTGATGCTGAATTTGGTCACATTTTGGGTCCTGTCCTCAGTTTTGATGGAACCCCCTTTCTCTCATGCATTTGTGATTTAACATTGAGTGGTGTGCAGTTTAGTGCATGTGCTGAATGGCATGAACATGTATTTTGCTGCAAAGAACATGAATTTCAGACATTTCCAAGATTCCCCTTATTACCACTATTAACTCCAATGCTTTTAGTCATGGGCTTATGCTAACTCCCAGATGCTTTCGTATTTAAAACCCTTTTTACTGGTCACTGGAGTTCTATTTCTGTAACCTTATCACTTTCACCAATAGTATTCATCATGTAACACAAAATTGGAAACATTCCAATTATTCATATATTGTCTGAGTTTGCCTGAGCTGCTATGACAAATACCACACAATGGGTTGGCTTACACAATGGGAATTTGTCTCATGGTTTCAGAGGCAGAAGGATTGCTTCCTCCCCAGGTCAGTTTGCTGCAATCCTTGATGTTCCTTGGTTTGAATCTCTTTCCTCCATCATATGGCAATGTCCTGTCCTTTCTCTTCTGGGTTCCCATTGACTTTCTGCCTCTCCCTGTGGCTTTCTCTTCTGAGGCATTCAGTAATCAAGCTCGAGACTCATCCTGGTTCAGTTCACCATGATTTAACTAAAAACATCATCAAAGGTCCTCTTCACAATGGGTTTGCACCCCCAGAAATGTGGATTAAGATTAAGAACTTGTCTGAGTTGGGGACATAATTCAACCTACCTTGGCTATAATCAAGGCCCAAGGTATTGAGAACTTGAATCCAGGTTGCTTCTAGTGTACCAGAAGGAGTGAGGAGCTGAGTAAGCACTTCAAAAGCAAATGAGTCAATGAACCTGATGTTTTAATTCCAGCTTTACCACTTCACTGATTTTGTAACCTAGGGTAAGTTTATTAACTTTTCTAAGCATTAATTTGTTCATCCAGAAACTGCAACCACCATAGGGTTGTGGCAATGATTATGGATATGAATTAATATAAAGTACACTGCTTATAAAATAGAAACATTAAAAATGGTAGTAGGCATAATTATTATTATCATCCTAGACAGCCTTAACTCAATTTTCTTTGGATTCTAAATTAGATTCCTTTCACCCAGAAAGTGAACATCAAACTTTAAGGAAGCAATCTTCTTCAGTCAACTGAAGCGCTTTCAAAAATCTTCCCAAACATGGTATATGAAACAAAACAAAACAAAACAAAACAAAAACTTGTGTGCATGTGTGTGTGTGTATTTATGCCTCCCTGCATATTTCAAGTGTTAACTAAAACATGACGCCTCTCCAGAAATCAGTGACCACAATCAGCTCCTGAGCTGAACCAACCACCATCCTACAAATTCAAGCACAGACTGAAGTTGAGTCATGCCAGTGACTGCTCCTGACTGGAAGAGATACTTTTCATGAGGGTAATTTCAGTTATTTATTTAACATCAGACACCACTCTGACTCAAAATGTGGTTAGCTTCTGTAACAAAATCCATGTAAATAGGTCTCCCATGAGCCATTGCAGGGATCCTCAGTAACTTCATGCATAATGGAAGCTTATGTGTGTGTTGCCTCAGGCAGGAGCCTTCTCAGAGCTCCTTGTGGGTTTCTCATGTGATTTTTTTGCTCTCCCTTCTTTAGATGTTTGGGTTCTCTGAGCTGTCTTCCCACAGAGATGATTTCAATCCTGGATTGAAGAGTCAGTAAGAAAAAAAAAAGAATGGAAAGTGAACATTTATTTTTCCCTTCAGAATTAATTTGTCTGATGTGAAACTCATAAAATGGGTGTCAGGAAAATAGACTTAGCTTCACCAAATAATGAAGAGTTGTCTGTGTTTTTAAAGGTATCATGTGAAAATGAAAACTTTAGGCCAAAGGGTTAATTTCCACAAAATATATTCTGTCTATTGGGGTTTATTATTTATTATGGTGTTTATTTAAAATTTCTTAAATCCATTTATGATAATGAAACAGACTCAACTTAGTTCTGGTTTAGCTTAAATTGGGGTTGAGTTTGCTGTATCAAGTCCTTTGTCTGGAGGCCACTTATCCGGCAACCTTATCAAACCATAACTTAGGGTTTAAGCATCCACCATTACTGTGTACACAATTCTAAGGAGCTTGGTGTGCTGGTTTGAATCTGTTATGTACCCTATAAAAGACTGGGTTCTTTTAATCCACTCTTATGGGAGCAGACCTACTGCGGGTGGGATCTTTTGACCAGGTTGTTTCCGTGGTGATGTGACCCCACCCATTCAAGGTGTATCTTAATTAGTTTACTAGAGTCCTAAAGAGAGCTCAGGGGAGAGAGAAAGAGCTCAGAGATGCTTGGACAGAAACACCTCAGGAGAAACAAGCAGAGAGGCTAACACGGAAGCTGAGAGCGATATTGTGGAGAGACGCTAAGATATGTAATCCAAAGTTGCCCCTGGGAGAAGCTAGAAACTCAGAGACATTTTGGAGAAAGCCATTCTGGAAGCAGAACCCAAGAGAAGAAGGACAAGCAGACATCACCATGTGCCTTCCCATGTGACAGAGGAACCCCAGATGCCATCAGCCTTTCTTCAGAGAAGGTATCATACTCTTGATGCCTTAATTGGACATTTTCATGGCCTTAGAACTGTAAATTTGTGAGCTAATAAACCCCCATTGTTAAAGCCAACCCCTTTCTGGTATATTGCATTTAGGCAACTTCAGCAAACTGGAACACTTAACTATCTGGCTTCCTATCTTAGAATTAAAAGCAAAGAGAGATGCTAAAATTTGACACACTGACAATCATTAGCAATGATGGCTGGCCACCTGACAGAGAGTGAAATAATAAAAAATATTTAAATCATGCATATAAGAAAACAAAACCAGAAGTTTGGAACCATTAAGTGTAGGGGCAAATCAACAGCTATTGCTCCTCAAATCATTTTGAGAAATGTTTTCAGTTGACATTAGACATGCATCATAAAGTCATCATAGTTTTAAAAATGCTTCCCCTCCAAAATAGTTTAAATTGATTTTCACTACTTATGGGGATAAGTTTCAGACATTTAAGATGTTTACTTATGTATACAGGATTTATTTTCAATGTCTATGGATAAAAGAAATATTAGTAGGTATTTATAAAATGGCAGCATCAATGGCTTCTATTAAAATGTAAAAGTATCTTATAAAATAAAAATATTCTATAAGAACTATTATAAAATCTGTTCTTTTAGGTCAATTTTTAATGTAGGTCCAAATACTGTATTTCTAAAATGACTCCATGGCACTGTTTCTCAAAATGTCTTCCTTGGAAAATTGGTTGCAATAAATGTTTCATGGAAAAAATAGACAAGAAAGTTTAAGGTATACTCACAATACGTATTAGTTGTGGTAAAGCCTATGAGAAGTCCTACAGTAAAGAAACATTTTTATTTTGTTAGACTCTGTCTTTACCTAAATTTATTTGGCCAATGAAATTTTTTAACATAAAAAGTACCCACATTTTGCAGTATTCATGTTCTACTAATTGCACTTGTGGAAACAGCTGTCTGATAATTTTTCCCATATCAGGAAGGGATACAGTAGGAAATAGATGACACGCTAAAAAGGGTTTAAATTTTCCATTTGGTAATGGATGGTGGTGACAGTAGCACAACATTGTAAGTGTAACTAACAGCACTGAATTATATATTTGAATGTGGTTGAAAGGGGAAATTTTAGGTTGTATAAAATAAAAATTTTAAAAAAACAAAGAACATAGGACAGTGAACCCTAATGTAAACCATGCACTACAGTTAATAGTACAGTTATTAAACTGTGCTTTTATCAATTTTAACAAATGTACCACCTTAATGCAAGGTGTTGATAATAGGGTGGTGTATGGGAACTCTGTATTTTATGCACAATTTTTCTGTAATTTTTATGTAAACCCACAACTTCTCTAATTAAAAGAAAAAAAGAAATATTTAAGTCCTAAATAAAAAAAAGAGACAGAGTTTAACTGAAGTGAGTTTCATGAAGGGACTATCCTTAGGGTTTGGTCTGAAGTAAGAAAACCAACAAGAATCCAAGGGTTAACAGTAGTGAGAAGGCCCAAAAGCAGGCACAGTGTTTCCAGAGCCTGGTGAGATCTGGAATGGAGGAAGAGGGAGCATCCACTGTAGCTATGGCCAGGTGGTGCTTCTTGATAAATGATCCATGACCTGCTTTCCAGGGGGAAAGAAGCCTAGCTGTAGTATTGGATGATTTCTAAAGAGTGAATAATTCCACCATGGCCAATTCCAAGCTCCTATCGTGAAGTCAGTGAACATGTAGTTGGGAAGACATGCAATTGGAGTGCACCACTACATAGTATTTCCATCATATGGACACAATAATAGTAAAATGCAGTAAAATAATTAGAAAGTAATATTATTTTTAAAATTTTCTTACTTCTTACTGTCAAATAAAGTACAGATGCAAAAATTCTACATAAAACTGATGTATTGTTTAATAAATAAGGCAATTATAATATAATTATATAATGTATTTATTATAATTATAATAAATATGGCACTGTTCTTGAAACCACCACCCAGGTCATGAAACAGAACTTTGACAGTCAACCCTGACACCCTCCAGTGGCCCCATACTCAGCACAAACCTTCCCTTACCACCAAAGTAACTGACTTTTATAGACATTTGGAAATTACTTTCTTGTGGTAGACTATAGTTTTATCACTCAAGTGTACATTCCTAAACATTATAGTCTTGTCCATTTTTTCCTTTAATATGTCTTTTATCTCTCTTTAGTTACAGATTCTCTTTTCTTATTATAATTTTTAAACTTTAAAGAATTAACATATCATCTATTTATGGTATATTGCCCACATTTTAAATGTATAAGTCAATGAACTTTGACAAACATATACCACCATGTAACCACCATCCCAATCAAGGCATTAGGCATTTCCAGAAAGTTCCCTCCTGCCCATTCCAGTCAGTTGCATCCCTAAAGAGCAAACACTGTTCTCATCTCTACTATCTTAGTTTTGTTTAACCTATTCTAGAACTTCACATCAATGGAGTCATATAACATGTTCTCTTTTGAGTTTCTGGCATCTTTCATTCAATATAATGTTTCTGACAGTCATCTGTGTTGTTTTGTGTATTTGGTATTATATTGTTGTTTCTTTAAATTACTAGTAATATTCCATGTATGAGTATATAACAACTTGTTTATTCCTCTGTGGAGAGACATTTGGGCTGTTTTCAATTTTGAGCTATTATGAATAAAGCTGCTTAAACATTCCTGTAAAAATCGTGCATTATAATATTATTTGCATTAGCTAATATTATTTATAACAGTTAATACCCAGAAATAACTTAAATGTACAACAGTAGGGGATTACTTAAACAAGTGCTAATAAAAGAATATAATACAATAGAAACTATAAAACCACTCAATTATATTTAGCAAGAATTTTTTACTGGAAGGAAAATATTTATTTTAGAATGTTAAAGAGGAAAATTAGGATGCAAAATTGTTTTTGTAGTATATTCTCAACTCTGTTATATATGTATACACACACATACATATACACTCAGGAAAAAAATCCTGTTAGTGGGGTTTTTATTCATGTACATTATTTATATATATTCTAGGGAAAAACAAATATACCAAAATATTAATGGGATTTTTTCTGAGTGTAACTTAAATTTTATTCTTTTTATTTTTGTATTTTCTCAGTTATTCACAATTCACATCTTATTTTTACAGACAGAAATAAGCTATAAATATTATTTTTTTAAAATAAATTTGCTGTAATGGACATTTTATTTAGCTATGATGAAAAAATAAAAGTGGGATGGTGGGGCCATTTTACCCCAGGGTCAAACTGAGTGAATATTTCACTTTCAGGCTCCTGACAATACTTTGGCTCCACTGTCTACAGACTCAAAGGAAGCTGTGTAAGGAGTCATTAATATTTGTGAAAACATTCTAAAATACTAAAACACACAATGAAAGAGTGTGGATGTAGGGGTAAGAACTCTCATACCACAAGCATTACTTCCTGCAGCACTAGGCAGAAAGAAGGTTTTCAGTCAATGTCTGTTGATTGCAAAACCTGGTGAATTGATCTGATCCAGTGTAAAGGCTCTATCCATACCAGTGTAATTAAAGAGATGTTGGCAGGTTTCTACCCCCTCTAAGATATAGTGTCCCTATCTGTAATATAGAATAGTAATCATATTTATCTTATAGGGTTGGTTTGAAGATCAAAACCGATCTTGTTCATACATTACTTAGCTCAGGGCCTGGCACATAAGAAGAGCTCATGATATATTATTTGTTATTATAATTACACCAGGTGGGGCTCTTAAGAAGGACAGATGGTGACAGGTGAGTATCCTGCCCCTCACCCCATCACGAGTAAAGCTGAATAACCTGACGCCACTTCAGAACCATTACGCTTTAAACATTTGTTCAATATTCATTCAGAAGCAGAGGCAAGCCCTGCACAGGCTCAGAGGAATGTCTAGTGCTCCCCTCCTGTATGCATCTCACTCATCACAGCAAACACTCAGCAGCTGAAGGCAGCTTTATAAACATTCTAATATTACTTCCCCTGGGGCTAACTCATCCCCTCCCACTCATCCCAATCATCCTTGGTCCCAGGGCTGTACAAGTCCCCTGGCAAGGGGCAGATACAGAGGAATTTGCCATCAGCCTACAGCCAAGTCTGCATTACTCTTTGAATAAGGGGAGCAGAGAGCAGAGTTTCTTTTATTATCTTTCATTGGGCAGAAAGTGTAAGCCCATGTTGATATCCAATTACAATTTTTAGTTTACCTTATTTGGAATATAAAGGGACAAAGGCCTCTTAAATTTTAGAGAAATGAATAAAGCAAGTAAGCGTGGTGACTCATGGGATTTGCAGAACTTAACTCTTTTCCCTTGTTATAGATATGAAGTTAATATTTGGGGAGATCTAGTTTTACCTTGCCTAAGAACAACAGTCAATGATTATTGCCTATTAATCCCATCTATTTCCATGAGAAAATAAAATCACTACTTGGCAGGGTCAGGAGTCTCAAATCTCCCAAACGGAATTTTCCTGAGAAGCTTTCAGAAAGCTGCTCAATCTGCTTCATAGCCCAAACCTTTAAGATGCCGGCTTTTCTACCTACTATATCCCTCCAAACCCCATCCACTTGACAAACACTTAGTTATCCTTCGAGACTCAATTTCATGGTACCCTCAGAGAAGATGCCCCCGATCTGATCCGCCAGGTTGAACTGGCCACTTTGTTCATCCTCTGATGCTCTGTGCGATATTCTGTCACCTACACCCTATAACCCTCCTTGCCCCTATTAAAATACTCAGGCATCCAAAAACATTCAAGCATTGGAGTTCTGAGCTTCCCTCTCCCTCTCTCCCCTTCCATGTCCTACTCTAGACTTCTTAAAAGTTATCTGTATTTGGGTTGCCAGCCTTTTTGTGCTGATCAGGGTTATGGTAGAGCTGCAAGATTGACAGAATCCAAGACAAGTAGATAAACTGGTTAACATTAGAAACGGGAATGAGCCACTCTTAAAGAATGGTAATAGATCCCAAAGTTATGGAGAAAGCAGGGGGATCTGAAAACCCCTTGATATCAACCACCACATTGTATTAAAATCACCAATGATTAACACTGTCCCTGGGTCTTTGTAAGTGCCTTAGTTTCCCAGTACTATAGATTAGTTGGCCTAAACAACAGAAATCTACTACCTCATAGTTCTGGAAGCTAGAAGTCAGAATCAGGGTGTCAATGGGCCATGCTTCCTCTGAAGTCTGTAGGTTTCTGGCAGTGGCCGGCAATCCATAGTGTTCCTTGGCCTGTGACATAACTCGATCTCTGCCTGGTCACATGCCCGTCTGTCTCTCTCTGTCTCCATCTCTCTCTTACCAACTGTGTCCAAATTGCATCTGCTTATAAGGACACCAGTCATACCGGATTAGGACCCACCCTAATACAGTTTGGCCTCATCTTACCATAACATCTTCAAAGATCCTATTTCCAAATAAGTTCTTATCCACAGGACCAAGGGTGAGGAATTGAGCGTGTGTCTGGGGGGACACAGTTCAATCCATAGCAGTAGGTAATTATTAAATAAATGACTTTAATCTTATAAGCTTTGAGAGATATTAAAATATTTTAAGGGAGTGAAAGTGAAAATACAAGAATGCTTGAGCTTTAGAAAGATCATTGATGCGGAAGTCTGAAAATAGTAGCGATGTATCCTAAGTATCTAGGACTCAGATTCCTTATATCTTTCACAAATCCTGTCTGATGTCAATGCCAATTATTTCACCTTCCTGGAGTTCTGAATCTTCATGAGAAGAACATCACATAAATCCAAATTGAGGGTCATTCTACAAAATACCTGACCGATACAGCTCGAAACTGGAACAGGGAAAAGACATTAGGGAAAAACTAGTGAAATCCAAATAAACAGTGGAGTTTATTTAACAGTAATATACCAACGTGGATTTCTTAGTTGGAGAAATGTGTCATTATAAAGTAAGGTATTAACAACAGGGGCACTTGGTGAGGGACTCATGAGAACCCTCTGTACTATCTTCGCATTCTGCAAATCTAGAACTTCTCCCAAAGTGTAAAAGTTTATTTTTTTTAAGTTTTTGAACAAATTTTTAAAAATTTTTGTTTTTCTCCTTTCAAATAAACCTCATTTTTCTGCCTTATTAAATGCTCTAAATAAACTTTTTTTACATTTGAGGATCTTATTTAAAACTCAGGGTCATCTGCCTATCAGGTCCACTTTACAGGATCATACATGTATGGTAGAAAGTAGACATCTCTAAGTACTTGAATTTTTAAAGACCAGTAACAGTTCAGATAAAATATAAAAATCTATCAGAGTGTTGCATATTATTAATTTTGTCACAAACACATAAAAGAAAGATCATTTTAGCACCTCAAAATGGAAAGCTTCATGAAAAAACCTCTACATGATTCTTATTTTTTCTTAGTTTGCTCCAGATTGGCCAAAACCATTTTCTACACATAGAGCAGCATTTGGGAACCAGGGGGTGATTGAATTTGTACAGCCCCCAGGGAAGTCACGGAAAGAACTCTTTGTTTTGCTTTGTTTTTTAAATTGCTGATATGAATTTGTTTCCTTATGATTTAGAGCTTTTTCTTAAAAAAAAAAATTAGAATTTTGGAGCCAATAGATATGCACCTTCTACTTAGAACATTAGAATCAGAATTTACTGCTGGCTTTTCCATTTGTTAGTTGTAAGAACTTGATTAACCTCTTTTTTCCCTTTTCTGTAAGCTGAGAATCCCCACTTTACAGGGTGTAAATGCTGTGGTGGGCAACCCCTGGAATGGCACCCAATGGTCCTGCTGCCTAGTCTCCACATCCTTGTGCAATCCCTATAATTCCCTCCTCTTAAGTGTGGACTAGACCTGGTGTTTTGCTTCTAACAAATAGAATATGGCAAAGTAATGGGATGTCACCCTGAGATTAGGTTACAAAGAGACTGTGTCTTCCATCTTTTATGCCTCCCCTTTCTCTCTTCCTCACTCATTCTGAGGCAATCTTGCTGTCATGTGGGCCTGTCACATGGGGGAGGTCCAAGTGGCAAGAAATTAAGGGAGCTCTCTAGCCAACAGCCATGTGAGTGAGGTTGGAAGCAGATCCTCCCTCAATCACACCCTCAGATGAGACCTCAGTCCAGGCCAACAGCATGGGAGACTCTGACCCAGAGGCACCCAGCTAAGCTGTACCACATTCCTGACCTGTAGGAATGGTGAGATAATGAGTATTTTTTGGTTTAAGCTGCTTAACAATAGCTAATGAATTCAAAGGCATATCTTCCAAAGTTGTTATGAAAAATGATTAGGAAACTGTGCTTAATTGGATTGCACATGATAATGAGCTAAAACATGAAAAGCAGGCAGCACAAGGCCTATCTCATAAAGGACAGTCTACAAATATTGTCCCTCCTCCATTCTCCTCTAAAATGAGAACAATAGTACCTGGTTCTACTGCGAAAGTGTTTTGAAAACTGTAATGCGCTATGCAATGATAATATGTATAATAATGTAAGCTGGTATTGGAACAGGAAGAAAAACATCGTTACTTTAAAAGCTGTTTACAATTTACATTGGTTGGCCCAGAAGGCAGGCAAAATTCTTCTTAAAAAGAAACCAGCTCCTTTGTTTAAGGGAAGGGGAAATGCCTAAACAAGAAAGTGTGATTATAAAAAGGTAGAGAATTCAGAAACAGCTGGAATTCAGAACGGGAGGAACCCCTGATAATGTAAGACCCCCCTAGGAAGCTTTGCAAAGTGTAGGAGAAGCTGTGGTTTCTCTGCAGTACATGGGATGGAGCCTCTTACTATAGTGTTCATATTTTGAAGAAAACATATCCCTAGAAAGGTAGAGGGCTTGGAGGCACAAGAGCAGGAAATACATGATTACACAATATGTACAGGATGGAAATTTGGCCCCAGGAAAAAAGCTTACAATTGAGTCTGGGGGCAGAATATAAAATGAAGGTGTGCTGGTTTGAAACTGTTATGGACCCCAGAAGAGACATGATCATTTAACCCAATCTTGTTGGGTGGAAACTTTTGATTGAGTGTTTCCATGGAGATGTGACTCAATCAACTGTGGGCGAGCTCTTTGATTAAATTATTGCCATGGAGGTGTGGATGCGGCCCATTGAGAGTGGATCTTGATTAGTTCGCTGGAGTATTTAAGAGAGCTCAAGAGTTGACACAGACATGGATGCTTAGAGACGTTTGGAAATGTGGACAGAAGGACATTTGCAGATGCTAAGCTAAGCGATGAAGCCCAGAGTTTGCTCCAGAGAAGCTAATAGAGCCCCCCAGATGCTTAGATGCACAGGAACTGAAGAAGCTAAGAGAGACATGCCCAGAGACATTTTGGACAAAGTCATTTTGAAACACAACCCTGGAGCAAAGGACCAGCAGACGCCAGTCACATGCCTTCCCACCTGATAGAGATGTTCCTGACGCCACCTGCCTTTCTTCAGTGAAGGTATCCTCTTGCTGATGCTTTAGCGTGGACACTCTTATGGCCACAGAGCTGTAAATTTGTAACCTAATAAATCCCCTTTATAAAAGCCAATCTATTTCTGGTATTTTTTTTAATGGCAGCTCTAGCAAACCGGAACAGAAGGTATAAACTAAATCATTGTATAAGAGCTCAAGGAATGTGTTCTTTCCCAAAGCATGGAGGACAGTTTATTATAAATATTTTTTCATTCCATCTTATTTTATTTTTCTAAAGAATATAAGAGATACATAAGAGGTATATTATTTACTAATCAAGGAATTGAACAAGCAATAGTTTAAACTTTCCCAAAGCTTCTATTGTTTTCATAAAATTTTGTGGTTCCTTAGCATTTTTCTTTAATATGAAAAACATTAAGAATCCAGAACAGTTCAGAGAATAAGACACTTCTATGCTGTTCTAGTTTGCTAATGCTGCCAGAATGCAAAACACCAGAAATGGATTGGCTTTTATAAAAGGAGGTTTATTTGGTTATACGGTTAGTCTTAAGGCCATGAAGTGTCCAAGGTAATGCATCAACAATCGAGTATCTTCACTGGAGGATGGCCAATGGTGTCCAGAAAACCTGTTAGCTGGAAAGGCACGTGGCTGGCGTCTGCTCCAGAGTTCTGGTTTCAAAATGACTTTCTCCCAGGTCATTCCTCTCTAGGCTTCAGCTCCTCAAAAATGTCACTCTTAGTTGCACTTGGGGTATTTGTCCTCTCTTAGCTTCTCTGGAGCAAGAGTCTGCTTTCAATGGCCATCTTCAAACTCTCTCTCATCTGCAGCTCCTTTGCTTTCTTCAAAGTGTCCCTCTTGGCTGTGGCTCCTCTTCAAAATGTCACTCACAGCTGCACTGAGTTCCCTCTGCCTGTCGGCTCATTTATATGGCTCCAGTGATCAAGGCCCACCCTGAATGGGTGGGGCCATGCCTCCATGGAAATATCTAATCAGAGTTATCACCTACAGTTGGGTGGGGCACATCTCCACAGAAACACTCAATCTAATCAACACTGATGATGTCTCAATCTAATCAACACTGATAACATCTGCCCACACAAGATTACATCAAAGATAATGGCATTTGGGGGACATAATACATTCAAACTGGCACATATGCCCAGTTTCGATGCATTGTCAACAGATGTAGCCACGTCCCTATTTTACTTAAATCTTTTACAGGTGCTAGGACAGAGTCTGAGCAGGTTGAAGTGGCCTTCAAGGCCCTTTATGATCTGCCTCTCCAATCTCACTTCTCATTCAATCCATACCCCTCCACCCACAAACTCCAGCAACACCTAACTGCTTGAATTCCAGAAGAAACCTTGCTGTTTCAGGCTTCTTTTCTGCCTGTAATCCACCACCTACTTCATCATTAAGAACCTAACTCAGAGGTCATCTTCACCAGGAAGTATCTTCCATCCCACAACAGCTCTTTCTCTCAACCACTTCTGTATCGGGTGTCTGTTTCTGCCTGGAGCCACCCCTCACTACTTGTGTGTCCCTGGGCATGTTATTTAACTGCTCCATCTCTCAGATATATCCTCATGTGTAAATTGAGGATTGTAATAGTGTGCATTTACATAGGTTTATTGTGAGGATTAAATGAGCTAATACTTGTAAAGCATTTAGAACAGTACCTGGCACATATTAATAGCTCCATAAGTGTTATTACTTTTATTACCATTATTAATTTGCTTATCTGATCTCTCTGTTTGTTTATTTGAATCTGAATCCTTGGAATTAAGGACAACACAATGTCCACCACGTAATAGAAGCTGAATAGACATTTCATGCTAATGAAAAATTTAATTTAGGTATAGTGTGTATAGCGTGTATGTGGATATGTATGTGTATGTGTATGTGTTTGTGCATGGGTTCTCCACAATACATGGGATGGAGACTCCCACTATTTTATTTGCATTTAAAAAAATATATATCCTTAGAAAGGTAGAGGGCTTGGAGGCACATGGGCAGGAAATCATATATATTTATATATGTAAAACTCCTGTGGCTCTGGATTCCTTAGTGAATTGTTAGATATTCCATGGGTGTTTATTAATAATAATAATAAAATTCTATTGTTGCTTAAAAACAAGCTCTAAAACACAATGCCTCCAGTCCATGGAGAAACAAATAAGATACTCTTTATATTTTTCTTCATGTAAACAGAACACAAACTTAATTTGCATCTACATGAAGAAGAGGCTATTTTTTTTTAATGCATCTGACACCCAAAAGATGTAAAGAGATGAAGAAGTTTGTAATAGAAACAGCCTAGCCTAACCCCCTCCCTCTAAGTTTAAAAATAACTGTCCTTGGAAGAAAGAGTGGGCACTCCATCTAAAGCATCCCTGAAGACTAAGAGCATGGATTTTGTCACTGAGAATCTCAACCCCTTCTTGATCCCTGATCAAGGTAGATGTTGTCACAGAATTGGCCTTGATCCCTAGGAATAAAGATAGACTTAGGAATATTTGACTTGCAGCCCCAGTTCCCTCCCCTCCATCTGCTCACCTATCTCTCAGAGTAACACTGTGGATTTTTTCTTTCTCTTTTTCTTTCTTTCTTTCTTTTTTCTTTCTTTCTTTCTTTCTTTCTTTCTTTCTTTCTTTCTCTTTCCTCTCTCTCTCTCCCCTCCCCTTCCTTCTCTCCCTCCCTTCCTTCCTTCCTTCCTTCCTTCATTCTTTCCTTCCTTCTTTTTTCTTTTCTTTCTTTTTTTTTAAACTGTATTTCTGGTAGAGAATGTTCCTAGAATCCTGTTGAACCAGCTAATGGAATGAGAGCAATGGTCAGTGAAACAGGAGCCCACAGATTCACCCAGGACAGAAGGCCACCCTCTTCCTTCCCCCAAGTCATCAATGTCTCTTTCTTTACTAGATACTTCCCCTCTGCTTCCAAACAGGTTTATCTCTCCCTTATCTTAATAAAAAAAAAAGAAAAAAAAAAAAAAAAACAGAAAGAAAAAGTTTCACTTCCCTCTTCTCCCTCCTCAAGCTAATATAGCATTTTTTTCTTCTCTCAGAGCTGAACTATTACTTTTGTCTTCCTCACTAACTATTTAGTACATAGCTCCCTAAAATTCACTGCTCTACTAAAACAGCCCTCTAGAAGAGGTATTCTTAAATTTGAACTGGGGGTGGGAGAGGCTCAAAATCCCTTTGAGAATCTGGTGGAAGTTAAGGAGCATCTCACCATAAAAAGAAAATGTATCTTTTTTTATTAACATACACAATTTTGCACATAATTTTAGAAGTTAATAAACTTCATGAACCTTATCAAGGGAGTCCCAAAGAACCATAGATTAAGACCCTCTGTTCTATGTCACAGTAGTATTTTTTTTCCCCAGTAATATTTTAATCATCTTCATTGCCACTCTTGAAAGGTTTAAGAGCAGAGAGAGCATTTGGGGTTCAAACTAAGAACCTGGGATCAAGTCATTCCATTTAGTAACTGAATGACCTTGGCCAAATTACATGGTGTCTCTGACCACTGATTTCCTCACCTGTAAAATGACAGAGATGATATCTAGCTCAAAGTTTGTTGTGAGGATCCCATGTAATCAGAAGTGAAAACCACCCAGAGTCATACTTCATATGTATGAAGTACTTGATAAATAGGGCTTTTCATTCCTCCTTTATTAGCCTTATATTTTCCCCTTCCAAGTTTCTGACTGTTCATTCTTTGTTTAAATTATTGGCTCATTTTTATCCCACTGCCCTATAAGGGTAGCTCCCCCTTCTGCCTCCATTTTTTTTTTTCCCCTCAGAGAATGTATCCATTATCAGAACTTCATCTCTTACCTTAGTAGTGACCAAATCTCTGCCCCCGGTTGTCCTATCTCCAATTCTAACTGCAATGGCATATTTCTGCCATGACCTAAATTCAGTATTGCAGAAGCCAAACTCACCTCTTCCTCCCAAAATGGGTTCTTCCCTCTTTTTCCTGTATTTCTCCATCATTTTTCCAGTCACCCAACCTGTGAGGTCTTTGACATCATCTCTGCCTCCTTCCGTCTCACTTCACAGACAACCAGTCACTGGAGTCCTATTGATTCCTTCTCACATCTTTTGTAGCCATCTCTTCCCTTCCATTTCTATTGCCACTATCACCTCACCTTTCAGCTTCTCTCAGCAGCTCCCCTGGTCGTTCCTCCCTCCAGTCAATCCTGACTAACACTACAAGCATGATCTTCCTAAAAGGCCACTTCTATTTTCCTACGTCTCCACTGCTCTCTCCTTACCAGCTCCCCATTGCCTATAGCTCTGAACCCAAGTTCCTTTTCCATTGCATGTAGCTCTGAACCCAACACCATTTGGGTTGGGAATAAAACAATTAGTAAAATTGACCACAAACCTTGTTTACATGTTTGTGTTCAAATATTTTTTATTTACAACTAAATTATAAATTTATTCTGTGGAGGCAAAACAGACTTGTTCTCCAAACAAAACCAATAAAAGGGGAGAACTGAAGAAAAAAAAGAAAGAAAGAAAGAAAGAAAGAAAAAGGATCTGCCAAACAAACAACTAATCTGGTTCTTGGAAAAATTTGAATCACAGGAGCCTATTGTGGTTTGCAGGCACTTAGAAGAATGCCAACAGGGAATGGTGTTATTTGCCAAGGAAGGGCTACACTGGCACCAAACACATAGCTGAGTCCACCAAACCACTCTCCAGATGAGAACACGGTTGTAACATATTGGAGGTAAATCTGATTTGGAGCAGTTGGCTGCTCAGCGAGTGATACTACCCGCGACAATGGGAATCCTTAGTAAATCCTTGTGTGGATTCAAAGAAAACAGAGATGTTGAGGTTTTGAATAAATTTGTAATCAAAGCTTGTATTCTTCATGTATTTCAGAAAATCTGGGGAGTAACTGCCATATTGTTTCTCCTGCGGACTCAGTTCAAGTCACACATCCACCACATGACCTTACTTGACTGCCCCCTCTCTGGCCCAGACCTCTGTCCCTCCCTCTCTGAATTCTTGGTACCTATTAGCTAACACAGAGATTCCCAAATTTCTCTCTTCACAGTGTTTAAGTGTCTCAGTATGTTTTTCCACGCACCCCCTAAGTCAAAAGAAATAACTGACAGTTCTGATTATTAAGTAGGTCCAAACTTCTTAATAAGTACTCATGTCTTAACAACTGCACAGCCATTTGAAAAAAATAGTGCACATAAATTGAAAGAAAAATGCTATTTTAAATTTTATTCTTCAGTAAACACAAGCACTAATGTGATGGGTATGCCTGTTGGACATTGCACATCTTCTCAAACATTGAAATCAAATTGGACACCACCACTCTCATTGCCTTGACTTTTGCACAGTACTTGCATTTTATCATAGCAACTGCCAAAAATCCAGCTTCAAAAAGACTTGATAATATCAAAAGGAAGGTATCATGATCTAATGTTGAAACTACCTCTATCTAGTAGTTCACATGGCAGATCACTGTGTTTTTCTTGAAGATTAGAAACATTGGTGCTGCTGTGAATTTCACTGTGGCATCCTGGGATATCTAAGCATATGGTTTTGGAGTTGTAGATCTAATCCCATGCTACTCAAATTTAGGTCATGGACAAGAAGCATCAGCATCATCTGGGAACTTTTAGAAATGAAAAACCTTATTACATATCTGAAGACCTACTGAATCAGAATATGTGCATTTTAATAAAATGCCTGAGATTTGTGTCTACATACAGTTTAAGAAGCACACTTATAAACCATTATTTGTCACCTGATCATCTCCCACAACTTATTTTTTGTGTGGTATCTCTTATTATATAAATTTTAATTCTTGCATGTTATTTAACCTTTTCTATACAATCTTCCCAATAATCTTGAGCTAAGATGGAAGGCAGAGGTGTTATTATACGTTGTGCTTCCCCCAAAGTGTCCAGCACAGAATTTTGCATGGAATAAGGGGCTCAAATATCTGCTGAATGAAAGGACTCAGCCTCCAGGCCTCCCAGACTTCCTGGGCAGAATCATTTGTGCAAGAATGTTACTGACAAAACCAGATGAAGGCAAGACTCCAAAGATTCAGAAGACACTCTTAGTAAGGTTTAGAATGAACATGACATTTTATGATCTCAGGTTCAAGATGTTAGTTCTTTAAAGATCAGACACAGCCCATTATTTTGGTCATGACAAGAGAAGAATTATATCTTAATATCCCGCTTGATGGGAAGATAGTTATGTGTTAGGGACATATATCCAAAAACCACAGTGAAATGACTAAATAAAAATGAAAGCAGAGTATAAGTTGTTAAAGGTTAGGTAGACTGCATTTCCTGAAAATATAATGCACTGAGTGTTCCAAAATAATGCTGCCATTTATTAATCGCACTCATGAATCATTTGAGTGCCAAAATCTGCATGCGTGCAAAATGTCATGGAAATTGGACTTGATTCTGTTTGAAACAGCTGTCTCCACTATAGCCAAACAGAATGTACCAAGTTCTTGGGAACAAATTGAAAGGGAAAGGAAGCAGAAAGGCATCTTTGCTTTGTCAAAGAGTTTAGGTTTGTCTACGTGCCACCAGCTATGCTCTACTTTTATTTTCCCCTTCAGAGATACTTGAATGTTTTATTGACTCATTGAAACAAGGCATCATGCAAATGGATGCAAGGTCACTCTTTGATGCCTCCTAGCTTGGATCCATCCCCTAACCACAAACCACCTTTCTTACCCCAACCAGCCATCTCTCATAGAAGTAGCAAGTGAGAGGATGGGTCTCAAGAAGGAGCATAGAATCACGGAATCATTCAGACCAACAGATCACAGTAAAAAACATTCACTCCTTGAGCAGGTACTCTTGACTCTAGCTCCATAATTTATCTCAACTCTATATTTCTCACCACTTTCACAGCTACCATCGTCTCTCATTTGGATTACTGCAGTAGAGCCTTACCGAGGGCCCTTGCTTAATTCTAACCCCCCACTACTGCCCATTCTCCACATTCCAGAGTAATCTTAAAAGAAAAGGCAAAACAAAACAAAAACAGATAACATCACTCTCCTGCCCAAAGCTTTCCAATGGGTCAAAATTGCTCAGGAATATTAGAATAAAATCCAAATCCCTGGCCATGGCCAACAGCACTTAGGGGATCTGACGACTGTCTACCTCTCCCACTTCATTTCATGTCACTTTCCCCCAGATTCTCCAAGCTCCAGACACACTCGCCTTCTTATCCCTTGAATACACCAAGTTCCTTTCCTGTTTGGGGCCTTTCTCAAGCTGTTCTTGCATCTTGGAATACTCTTACCTTAGGTCTTTGTATGGTTAACTTTTTCTCATCACTTAGGTTTCTGCAAGGAAGGAAACTCAACTGAGAAACTCCCCTGACTACCCATCCTGTATAAACACTTGCTCCCAACAAACCCGTATCTTTCTATATACCATTATCTCATTTCACTTTCTTTATACACTTACCCTAACTGAATGCATCCTATTTGTTTGTTTGTTTATCTGCTAGTTTTATAAATAGTTGTCCCCAAGAAGAATGAAGGCTCAATGGGATCAGGGACCTTGTCTGTTTTATTCACTCCCACATTCTTGGACAGAGTTTAAACATAATAGGCACATGCTTGGAGAGACCTTAGAGATGATCTGTTCCTGCTGTCTTGTTTTCTGAGAATCAAGTTGACACAAAGAGAAGCTATTGACTTGTCCTGTGTCATATAACCAGTTAGTGATGAACCAAAGCTAGGACTTAGTCATGGGGTTCCTGGTTCACTGCCATTTCTATTATACCTAAAGACTGGAAAAGCAATCCTTTCCTGAGTGTTTTAAAAAAATTGTTGCAAATAAGTGAGATCAGGAATACCCTGAATCAGGAATACCCTTGAAGTGCATCACCCAAACCCTTCTGTGCAGACTTCCTTACTTCACCAGACTTCTTTGCGGTATTAACATGCAAGATGATTTAGCCTTCAAGGTGGAAGTTTTTTTGTTTTGTTTTTTTTTTTTCGAATTTTTTCTCTCATTATTAAAATAAATCTGTTGACGAAATTAACATATCAGATGGAGCAACAAAACTAGAAATAACTTAGATCTCTGAAGATAATTTATTCATTAAATTGGAACTTTTAAATACAGGCAAAAGAGAAAATAACTATTATTAAAATGTTCCAACCAAATTGCTGCTTATCTTACACTATGCTAATTAGTAACAGCACCCAAAATTCATCCTTCAATCAGAGAACGTGGGAGATAACAGAAAGGCTGTGGGTGGGGGAGGACACTACTGGTTACTACAAAGGCTGAATGACAACCATCAAGATTTTGTTCAAATTTCATCCTTTGGGGTTTGTGCCCAGATTCTTAACACTCCTTTCCTCTCCCTGCCACCCTGAGATCAATCATTTAATCTGTGCACCTCAGCTTTCCCACAGGATTAAATACTCTCCAAACCACTTTCTATACTGCAGGCAGAAAAATCCTATTAAAGGTCATGCTCTCAGTTAAATCATATCAGGTCATGCTCCCACTTAAAACCCTTCAAAGTCTTCTCATTGCCCTTAGGAGAAAAATGAGAACTTCCTAACATGGCCTAATGGTCCCTTCACAATCTTATACTGCTTACTGCTCACACTTTATCTTTCACCCCATTTTCTCTGCCTCAGCCACATTGGATGTATTCAGTGTTTCACCTGAGAGACTTTATGCATACTGACCCCTCTGCTGGGATACATGCTTTTTTATTAAATTTCAAAAATATAATAGACATATAATGTAAAATATATTATGTTGTGTATAATATTAAAATACAATAATAAAACAAATAACAATAACTTACTTCATGTGTTCCAAGCATTATGCTAGCCATTTTAAGTGGATTACCTCTCATACTCTTCAGGACAATGCATTAGGTATTATTGAGTCTATTTTACAAATAAAACAACTGAAGTTGAGAGAGACTATGTCTTTCTTTTAAAAACTATAAACCTGAAGTTGAGGAAGGTTAAGTAACATGCACAAGTCACACAGCTGGTGGGGTGTGGAGCAGGGACTGTCGCCTGGTTCTATCTGGCTGCATATCCTTTACACTTAACTGTTAAGTGACCCAGCACTTTGCCCTAGAGGAGATAAAACCCTAGTGTCTTATCAGGGACTGCTGAAGGACCTTGGCATACCTTACCTGGAGATATGCAATCGCTGCCTCAAGTATCTGAAGGATTTGAAAGAGAGATTTTATTTATTTGGAGGCAAGATTAGATGTATTTCCAGTAACCTAAAGGAGGGCATTTGAATCAAAGGCAGGAAGTTTCACAACAGTTTTCAGCCCAGAATAAGGAAGAATTTTCTAATGGCCCATAGATGGAATGGCTGTCTAGAGAGCTGGGTCACTTTTCATAGAGTTCAAGAAGGAACTAACTGAATTTAATTCAAGAGCAGTTATGGAGGTGATCAGGCAATGGTGATGTTTGAACCAGATGACCTCTAAGTTCCACCTGGCTCCAGGAATATGTAATACTTGGTTTTCACAGCCAATGGGCTCTTCGTGACCTTACTGTTGAAAAGAAGATTTTGAGTTGGCAAAGATACACTGTTTCAAGCCAACCATATGAGCTTGGTGGTGAAGGTGTGGTTACATTTTTCTGACACTATCATATCCAAGCTTCTTTTTACTGAATGCCTGAGGGAAGGTACCATGGAGGTTTCTCTCTTACCTGGGAGTCAGTAATTTCACTCTGGGTTGGTGAAGACCATCCCAGTTCTCCACCCTACTTCCCCTCTTCTCCTGCCTTCCAGGGCCAAAGTAGGATGGTGATCAACACCTGGGGCCAGGAAGGGAAGCTGAACTCTTCAGTTTCTACCCTTAATAAGCAAAATCACAATTACATTATTTCATAAAAGGAAAATGAAGTCTATTGAGGAAGGGGAAGGAAATGAATGTTTCCAACTTCCTATAGTTCACTTTGCCAAGTTGGCAGCAAATTTGTTCTTCTGGAGGTTTTACTTTTCACTGTTTTTTTCCCACATACAATTACGCAAACCATCATGCTTTTGTTCTTCCAAATCTCCTGAGTAACAGTGGAAGCTTTCTTTTCGTTCTAGATTGACCAACACAGTTCTCAATAAATGAATTCTTCAATTTATATTTTGCTTCAAAGCAATAAACATCCCATGATTTCTTACTTGGAGGAGGACCTTATAGGACTTTTTGGGCTGCAAATCACAAAATCCAAATGTGAATTCACTGAGGCAAAAGGCAGAATTTATTGAAACACATCTCCAAACTGTAGAAAGAACTGGGATGACATGAACCAGAGTCTTGAATGCCTTCCAGAAGTTTTCTTCCCATCTCTTATCTCAGCTTTCTTTTGGAGTTGGCAACTATCCCCATGAAACTGATACAACGATCAGAAACTTCATGTTTCACCTTCCCGGATACATTACCCAAAGAAAAGTGTTCTTCCTCCCAGTTGCAGGCTAAAAATTCTGGGAGAAGAAATTGATTACCCAGCTTAGACCATATGCTGCCAATTGTTGTGGCTAAAGGATCAGGGTCAGCTACCACTTGAACATCACATTAGAGTAGGGGGCTTGGCAATGGGAGAGAATGAGCAACAGTTTCCAATAAAGAAGGGAGGTGCTATACGTGAATAAAGAAGGGCTTCTGGGCAGACAAAAGACCAGACATCTACCACAAAGAGCCTACTAACTTACAGGAAAGTAAGATATGGCAGCAAGTAATAATAATGCAATGATACACATGCTTTAATAGAGATATGTTCAAGAGTTAGGCTGAGGGTCAACAAAACATGAGGAAGCAATTAATTCTGCCTAGGGGGTTAAGTAAAACTGTAAGGAGGAGATGACTTTTGACTTGGACCTTCCAAGTCAAGAAGGAGGTTTTGATTTTTCATTGTTGTAAAACAAACATAACATTAAAGCATGACATAACACTGTAAAGTGTACAACTCAGTGGCATTAAGTGCATTCAGAATGTTATGAAAGCATCATTGCTATCTAGTTTCAGGACCTTTCATCACCCCACAGGAAAACTTTGCATTCATTAAGTAGTCACTCCCAATTACCCCCTCCTCCAGCCCCTGTCAACCACAAACTGTTCCCGTTTCTATGAATTTAACTAATCTGGATTTTTATATAAATGGAATTATACAGTATGTGACCTTTTGTATTTGACTTCTTTCACTTGTATGTTTTCAACTTCATTCATGTTGCAGCACAGATCAGTTCGTTCATTTTTACATCTGAATAATATTCCATTTTATGGACATATCATATTTTGTTTATACATACATCACTTGATGAACATCTGGGTTTTTTCCACTTTTTGACTATTCTTAATAGTGCTGCAATGAACATTTTTGTACAAGGTTTTGTAGGAACACCTGTTCTCTATTGTTTTGGATATATATCTAGGAGTGGAATTGCTAGGTCATATGGTAATTTTAGGTTTAACTTTTTGAGGTACTGCCAAACTGTCTTCCACAGTGAATGCACCATTTTATACCCCTATCAGCAAAATATATGAGGGTTCAAATTTCTCCAGATACTCACAAACACTTGTTCTTTTCTTTTCTTTTCTTTTCTTTTTTATTATGGCCATTCCAGTGGGCATGTAGTGCTAGCTCATTGTGGTTTTGATTTGCATTTGCCTAATGACTAAGGACAGTTGGCATCTTTTCATGTGCTAGTTGGCCATTGGTATTATCTTCTTTGAAGAAATGTCTATTCAAATCCTTTCCCATTTTTAATTGGTCTGTTTGCTAATTTTACTTGAGTCGTAAGAATTCTTTGTAGATTCCAGATACTAGACACTTATCAGTTCTGTGATTAACAAATATTTTCTACTCTTCTGTGGGTTGTCTTTTCATTCTCTTCATAGTGACTCTTTCAGTTTGCTAAAGCTGCCAAAATGCAATATACCAGAAATGGATAGGCTTTCGCAGTGGGAATGTATTAGTTTATAAATTTACAGTGCTAAAGTGATAAAAATGTCCAACTTAAGGCATAAACAGGATGATACCTTCTCTGAAGAAAGGCTGCCGGCATCTGCAACATCTTTGTCACAGGACAAAGTGCATGGTCAGTGTCTGTTGATCCTTCTGTCACAGGTTTTGTTGCTTTCACTTTCTGGCTCTGCTTCTGTGAGTGTGTCCTTGTCTCTCAGCTTCTCTGGGGCTTCTCTGAGCTCTCTGGGTTTTTTCTGTCTTTTATCCTCTCATAAGAGACTCCAGGAAAAGGATTAAGACCAACTTTTAATGGGGTGAGTCACATCCATTGAAATAACTTAACCAGTAGGTCCCACTACAACAGGTCTGCACCCACAGGAATGGATTAAAAGAACATGGCCTTTTCAGGAGTACATAACAGCTTCAAACCAGCAGAGTGGCCCTTCATGCACAAAAGTTATTAATTTTGATGAACTCCAATTTATCTTTTTTTGTTGTTGCTTGTGCTTTTGGTGCCATACTTAAGAAACCACTGCCAAATACAAGGTCTTGAAGATTAACTGCTATGTTTTTTCTAAGAGTTTTACAGTTTTATCTCTTACATTTAGGTTTTTGATTCATTTTGAATTAATATTTGTAAATGATGAGGGATAAGGGTCCAACTTCATCCTTTTACAAGTTGTCCCAGCCCCATTTGTTGAAAAGACTATACTTTCCTCATTGAGTCAATTTGGCAGCTCTGTCAAAAATCAATTGACCACAGATGTATGGTTTATTTCTGGACTCTCAATTCTATTGTATTGATCTATGTCTGTACCAGTACTCTACGGTTTTTATTACACTAGCTTTGTGGTAAGTTTTGAAATCAGGAAGTATGAGTCCTCCAACTTCATTCTTCTTTTTCAAAATTGTTTTTGTTATTTACGTTCCCTTGAATTTCATATGAATTTTAGGATTAGCTTTTCTATTTCTGCCCAAAAAGGGCTGCTGGAATTTTGCTAGGGATTGCACTGAATCTGTAGACCATTTGGGGGAGTATTGACATCTTAAAAATATCAAGTCTTCCAATCCATGAATACACAATGTCTTTTCATTCTACAGCAATGTTTTGCAGTTTTCTGTGTATAAGTCTAGCACCTCTTTGGTTACTTTTATTCCTTGGTATTTTATTCTTTTTTGTGCTATTATAAATGGACTTTTTCCTTAATTTCCTATCCAGATTGTTCATAGCCAGTATTTAGAAATATAACAGATGTTTTTAGTATTGATTAGGTATGATGCTGCTTTGCTGAATTAATTTATTAGCTCTAATAGTTTTTTGTGGATTTTCTATACCAAAAACCCTGTCATTTATGATTGAGATAGTTTTACTTCTTCCTTTCAAATTTGGGCTCCTTCTGTTGCTTTTTCTTGCCCAATTGCTCTGGCTAGAACTTCCAATACAATGTTGAATAGAAGTAGTGTGATGGGCATCCTTGTCTTATTCCTGATGCTAGGGAAAAGTCTTGTCTTTTACCGTTAAGTATGATGTTAGCTACTGGGGGTTTTTCATAAATGCCCTTTTTCATGTTGAAGAGCATAGCATGCCTTTGATTACTAGTTTAGTGAGTGGTTTTATCATGGAAAGATGTTGGAATTTGTAAAATCTATTTTCTGCATCAATTGAGATGTTCATGCATTTTTTGTCCTTCATTCTACTGAAGTGGTGTATCACATTGATTGACTCTTGCATGTTGAATTCCTGGGATAAGTTCCACATGTCCATAGTATATAATACTTTTAATGTGCTGCTGGATTCTGTTTGCTAGTATTTTGGTGGGAAGTCTAATATCTGTATTCTTAAGGGTTATTGGTCTGTAGTTTTCTTTTCCTGTTATGTCTGCCTGGCATTAGTATCAGGGTAATAATGGCCTCACTGAATGAGTTAGGGAGTGTTCCCTCCTCTACATTTTTTTTTTTTTTTTTTGAAAGATCTTGAGAAGGATTGGTGCTAATTCTTCTTCAAATATGTGGTAAAATGCAAGACCTAAGCCATATGGTCTTGGTTTTTTAATTTTTATTAGAAGGTTTTGATTACTGATTTGATCTTTTCACTTGTTATAGGTTTATTCAGATTTTCTATTTCTTCTTGAGACAGTTTTAGTAGTTTGTGTATTTCTAGGAATTTGTCCATTTAGCTAGGTAATCTAATTGTTGGCAAGAAATTGTTCATAGGACTCTCTTTTGAACTTTTTTTATTTCTATAAGGTTTGTAACAATATCCCCACTTCATTTATGATTTTAGTAATTTATTTTTTAAAAAATATGTCTTGCTAAAGTTTTGTCGATTTTGTTAATCTTTTCAAAGAAATGGTTTCATTGATTTTATCTATTGCTTTTCTAGTCTATATTTTATTCATTTCCATTCTAATCTTTATTATTTTCTTCCTTCTACTATCCTTGGGCTTAGTTTGTTCTTCTCTTTATAGTTTCATCCAGTATCAAGGTAGGTTTCAATCTAAGATCTTTCTTATGTTTTAATGTAAGCATTTGCAGCTATAAATTCCTCTCTGGGCACTGCTTTCTCTGCATCCCATAAGTATTGGTATGTTGCATTTCATTTTCACTTGTCATATTTAATTTGCTTTCTAATTTCATTTGTGATTTGTTCTTTGACCCATTGATTGTTTAAAAGTGTGTGGTTTAATTACTTCATATTTTTGGATTTTCACGTTTTATTTCTGTTGTTGATTTATAGTTTCATTCCATTGTTTGGAGAAGATACTTTGAATGATTTCAATGTGTTTATATTTATGAGACTTATTTTGTGGCCCAGCATATGATCTGTACTGGAAAATTTTCCACGTGTACTTGGGAATTATATTTATTTGGCTGTTGCTTGATGGTGTGCTCTGTACGTGTGTTAGGCCTAATTGACTTATAGTGTTGTCTAAGTTCTTTAATTCCTTATTGATTTTCTGTCCATTCTATACATTATTTAAACTGATGCACTGATATCTCCAACTGTTATTGCAGAACTGTCTGTTTTTCCCTTCAGTTCTGTCAATGTTTGCCTTCTATGTTTGGGACTCTGTTGTTAAGTGCATATATATTTATATGTATATATTCTTGATGGATTTTTAAAATCAATATACAAGACCATACTTTGTCTCTTGTAACAATTTTTGACATAAAGTCTATTGTGTCTAATGTTAGTTTTCCAGTTTGCTAATGCTGCTGGGATGCAAAATACCAGAAATGGATTGGCTTTTATAAAAGGGGATTTATTTTGTTGCACAGTTACAGTCTTAAGGCCATAAAGTGTCCAAGGTAATGCATCAACAATTGGATACCTTCACTGGAGGATGGCCAGTGGCATCCAGAAAACCTCTGTTAGGTGGGAAGGCACATGGCTGGCATCTGCTCCAGAGTTCTGGTCCCAAAATGGATTTCTCCCAGGACACCCCTCTCTCAGTCCTGTGCATTCTTCAAAGTGTCCCTCTTGGCTGTAGCAAGCTCACTCCTGTCTGAGCTTTTATAGGGCTCCAGTGAACTAATCAAGGCCCATGCTGAATGGGTGGGGCCATGCCTCCATGGAAATTATCTAACCAGAGTTATCACCTACAGTTGGGTGGGTCACATCTCCATGGAAACACTCAAAGAATTACAATCTAATCAACACTAATATGTCTGCCCGCACAAGATTGCATCAAAGATAATGATGTTTTGGGGGACATAATACACCAAACCAGCACATTTAGTTTAGCCACTCTGACTCTTTTTTGGTTGCTACTTGCATGGAATATTTATTTCGATTCTTTTGCTCACTTTCAACCTATTTCTTTATTTGAATCTAAATTCTATCCCTTAGGATAGCATACAGATGGATCTTGTTTTTTTTGTCCATTTTGCCAATCTTTCCCTTTTATTTGGAGAGTTTAATCCATTTATATTTAAAGCAGTTACTGATAAGGAAGGACTTACTTCTGACATTTTGCTATTTGTTCTATATGTTGTGTATCATTTTTGTTCTCCAGCTCCTTCATTACAGCTTTCTTTTGTGCTTAATTTATTTTTTATAGTGTACCATTTTGCATCCCTTCTCATTTCCTTTTTAGTATTTTTTTAGGTATTTTCTTAGTGATGAATTTGTGGATTACAACTAACATCTTAAATGTGTACTAAGCTAGTTTGAATTAGCTTCAACAGTATACAAACACTCTGCTCCTATACATCTCTGTCCCTCTTCCTTTATATTGTTACTGTCATAGATTGCATCTTTACACATTACAGGCCTGTTAACATAAATTTATAATGACTATTCAATACATTTGTCTGTTAAATCAAATAGGAATAAAAAAACAGCAACAAAAAAATAAAAAATACAATAATACTGGATTTTATATTTACCTATGTAGTTACCTTTATTGATGTTCTCTATTTCTTTATATGGCTTTGAGTTACTCTATAGCATTTCTTGGAGGGCAGGTCTGCTATTAATGAACTTCATCCCCTTTTTGTTTATCTGGGAATAACTTAATTTCTCCTTAATTTTTGATGGGCAGTTTTGGCGGAATTTTTTCTTCCATCACTTTAAATATAACATCCCACTGCCTCCTGGCCTCAATGGTTTCTGATAGAAATTGTTAGTCTTATTGAGGATCCTTTATACGTTATGAGTCTTTTGTCTCTTGCAGCTTTCAAGATCTCTCTTCAACTTCAACTTTCATAAGTTTAATTATACTGTGTCTTGGCATGGAGCTCTTTGAGTTTATCCTAGTTGGTGTTTGTTGAGAGTTTTAGATGTGTAGATTCATGTCATCTATCAAGTTTGGGAAGTTTTTGTTTATTATTTCTTCAAATATTCTTTTTTCCCTTTCTCTTCTCTCCGCTTGGGATTCACATTATGTGAATTTGGTATGCTTGATGGTATCCTCCAAGTCTCTTAGGTTCTATTCTTTTTTTTTCTGTTTTTTGTTGTTGTTGTTGTTGTTGTTTTGTCTTCAGGCTGGATCATCTCAATAGACCTATCTTTCTTATGCCTGTTCACATATGCTTTGAACTCCTCTACCAAATTTTTCATTTCAGTTATTCTACTTCTCAACTCTAGAATTTGTCTTTGGTTCCATTTTAAAATTTCTATATTTTTATTGCTCTATACTCAGTGAGACATCATTCTCAGGATGCCCTTTAGTTCTTTGTTCATGGTTTTCTTTAGCTCCTTAAATCACTGCATTTTTAAAACATTGATTTAATGTTTTTGTCTAGTAAGTCCAATGTCTTTCTTCTATTCCTGTGAAGAGGTCATGCCTTTTTATTTCTTTGTATGCCTTGTAATTTTTGTGAAGACTGGATATTTTGAATATTATGATGTGGTAACTCTGGAAATCAAGTTCTATTTCAGCTTCTGGATTTGTTGCTGTTGCTTGTTGCGGTTTCTAGCTGTCAGTTTGTTTAGTGACTTTTTGAAATGCTTTCAATAAGGACTGTATTCTTGTCATATGTGGTCTCTGAAGTGTCTGTCCTTTAGCTTATTTGTTAACTAGTCATTTTATAGAGACTTCTTGAATTGCCTGGAGCCAATAATAGTAATAATAATAATAATTATTATTATTATTATCATTATTAAAAAGAAAGGGAAGGAAATAAAGAAAAAATACCCTCCAGGACTTTGCAGATTGCCTCTGTGTTGGAGCATTCTTTCAATGCTTAGCAAGACTGTTGCTGTTTTTCTTAACTCTGCCCTAGCCTTCTCTTCCCACTTGTGTTGAGCCTAAAGATCTAAAGATCAGCAAAGGTGGAAATTTATGGACTTCTCAGGTATTTGCTGAGTATATGTCCTGCTTTGAACATATGCATGGTTTTCCAGGTTCCTGTTATATATGTAAGCTTTTCAAAGCCCTTGTGCCTCAAAGATTCTAATTTCCAGAATTTCCTCCCCAGCTTTCAATGTGTCTATTGTTTGCCTCAATTGTTATATTTTTTGCCCCAGGTGAAAGTGTCTTACTTACTTGGCATTCAATATTTTGAAGAATGTTCTTCATATAGCTGCTTCTATACCCTGATAGAGTTCAGAGTTAGGCAAAACAAAGGCAGGCCCCTTGCCTCAGTCCTTCAGGGAACAACAGAGAGGTCAAACTAAACAAATGCAATCCTTGAATAAGGTCTGTTCTGCTGCATCCAGAATTAGGTACTCACACCAGGAACACAAGTTGCATCTTCAAAACTGCCACTGCATTGGGAAGAAGGACATGGTTAAGTTAAGTTTAAATACTACACAGTCTCCTATCATGTTTAAGCCACAGTTGTCCTGGTTAAGCATTCACTAGGGTGCTATAAACCTTGGCTATCTAAGTTTGATTCTGAGAGTTTTTACCAGGTTTTTCAGTGTTTCTGAGGATTGGAGGGTCCTGGGAGGTTCCTATTCCATTTTTGCAGACATCACTCAGCTCCATCTTTTGCATATACATCTTTCAAACCTTTCATGGCAGTCATCATGTTTCTCTAATCAATTTTCTCAGCTTCCTTCAACTTTTCCTCTTATAACAGGTTCAACTATTGTAGCAGCCCTCAAACTTGAACATGCATCAGAATCACCTGGAGGGTTTGCTAAACACAGGTTTCTGGGCCCCATTCCCACAGTCCCTGATTCAGTAGATCTGGGGAGAGACCCAAGAATTTCATGTCTAATAAGTTCCCAAATGACGCTGATGCTGCTAACTAGGAATGACACTTTTAGAATAAGTGAATGTGAGAAGCTAAATGTATAGGATGGTGGAAAGAGTCCCTGATGAGGCATTTTGAAAGTCCTGAGTTCTCATGCCATCTTCTCTACTAATAATGAAGGCCCCTACCTATGTCACAAAGTTATTGTGAAGATTGACAGAGATAACATAAGTTAACAGAGATAACATAAGTTTACTTTGTAAACTCTCTGGGGCTATGTAGAAATAAAATATGGTTGGAAGAGATTTCCCTGTGATTCCTACTAAGCATTAATGTTCTTTTTTAAAATGACACAAGAATTAAATATAATGATAGGTCAGGACACTAGAAGAATCTGTTAACCCATCCCTGTTTGTTCTCTCTACAGATTCATGTCCTTTCCAGGCTCTCTTTCAATATGTAAGTAAAGAAAAATAGGCGACATATACTGACTGCTTTCCATGTGTATATGAAAGAGGAACTATTTCTTCTAAAGGAGAAAAGCCTCAGATTCTTTCAAAGAAATGGATAACAATAGTCCCTACCTCATAAACTGTTGTGAGAATTAAATGAGTCAGTATATGTAAAGCACTTAGAACAGGCCTAGCATGTATTAAGCACTCATTAAAAATTAATTACAATTATTGCTGCTGTTATTATAGTTGTTGCTATTGTTTTCACTATTTTAAAGATGAGGATTGATGCTTAGAGAACTTAGATATAGTCAAAACCTCACAGGTAGATCCTCTCTGCAATCCTGCCTCTCAGTTAAACAGAAGAATTTGGGCAGGAGGGTCAAATGAAGATGGCAAACCATACCTCTAGGATTGTCACTTCTGCCCATGGAAGGCATTGCTAACTGATCACAGCACTCTGTTCTGCAGAGCACAGAGAATGCTCCACAGAAGGTGCTGTGATTGATAAGGGGTGCCTGGACGCACATGGGATGAGATCTAGTTGGCCCCACTAGTAGGGAGAAGAAAATTGAATTTGAGGACACGTCTAGAGTATTCTGAAGTAGAAGGACCACACCTGATCATGGAATCCAGGAATAAAAGGCTTAGGCTCACAACCCCTCCCTCTCCTTTTGCGTTACATTTTCCTGACTCACAACCTACTAAATATTAGTATGAAGTAAGAAAAAAAAAAGAGGGAGAGAGGGAGAAAAAGAGAGGTGATTTCTACTGCCATTCTACCTTTGGAATAAGCCAATGGTTTCTTTGTTATTTTAAAAAATAACTTTGTGGTTAAAAACAAATGCTCCAGTAACTCAATTCTGTCCAAGGCAACTGTACATTAAATACTTCCTGATCAGCAGTTGGAACTCCATTAAAATCAAACATAAAGGAACACATTTCAAGGATCAAAGCAGACAAAACATTACCGAAATGCCACCATCTTATTCAAAGGCATAATAATTTTACATTGTGAATCTGTGGTTCTTTCCAATGATGCTAGAAAAATTCATTGTTTAATCATGAAGTCTTGGTTATAACTACTAATAATTAGTATTGCCTTGGGCCTACATTTTTTTTCTTCTACCCCTTTGAGAAGGAGATTACTATGTATAGGAATGCATAAGCTTCAAAGAGATGTTTGAGCATTCTCCTCACTTTCTCTCTCCCTACAGACACTCTCTCACATTATTTCCTGGCTAACATCACTAGTCCTCATTGTAGGGCAAAGCTCAGAACAGAACCAATTTCTCCTTGAAAGTGACCATGTTTATAATTATAACTAACATGTATTAAACTCTTGGATATCCAGGCACACTTTTGTTTATTGAATAAACCAGGCACAGTTCTAAGCACTTCCAAAATATTAGCTCATTTAATCCTCACAACAATTCTGTAAAATTTTACAGAAGAGGAAACCTAGGAACAAGAAGGTCAAGTAACTTACCTGAGGTCACACAGATAGAAAGTGGCACAGCAATTACTTTGTGAGCAGGTCTGACGATACAGCCCAAGGAATGTACAAAAGCATCTGCAGAGGAGCCCTGGCTATCGGCAGGAGACCTTTGCCTTAGGTGTGAGCTACACCCGCTCATATGCATTATCTTAATCTTTGGTTAACCCTACAAGGTAGACTCAGTTATTTATTTCCATTTTACCATTAAGAAAAACAAGCCAAAAGAGGCTACGTAACTTGTCCACAGCCACACAGCTAATCAATGAAAGAATCAGGATGGGAAGCCAGGCAGTTTCAATCCTTCACCCAGGAGACCATGTAGAGAGACTTCTAGTTCTGTTCCTGCCATATTTTATCTCTGACATGAATTCCCCTGTTTCTGGCTCTCAAGAGAAGAATTTTCACCAGCAGCAACCATCACTACTGCTGCAGCTTTATAATGCAGCTTTTGAATAAACAATTTCAAGCATCCAAGTACTCCCACATTCCATCTCCTGGGTGCTACACACAGTTGCTCTCAAGTCAAGTCCAGACACACAAGCCTGTCTGTCTCCCTCTCTAAGACAGGAGGAAAGTCATGCAAAGGCCAGGACTTGGTCATGCGCACTGCCAGGCATTCATCAGACCACATGATCAAACCTGCTCATGATGTAAGTGGTGTGCGAAAACACAGACTACATCATGTCACACGGCTCTTATTCCCAGGATTTGCATTTCCCTAGCGATTAACTTTTCTTGGAACCACATCTGAAACAGCCATCTATGGCAGAGTCTGGACCAAAGAATCAAACTAAGTTTGGCTTTAAATAAAAAGTGGGGTGAGAGGATTGCAAAGCAAAGTGCAATGGAAATGTTTGCTTAAATGTATTTAGCATTTGGGGAATGTAAATTTTCTCTGGTGGTGGTGGAAAGCAAAACATAAGGGCTTTGTGCTAATGGTTGCCTTAAAGATAGTCACTCTCTTTCCTTCTCCATCTCCTTCTTTCTCCTCTCTTTCTTGTCTTCTGCTGTCTCTCCTTTTTCCTTTCTCTCTCCCTCTCTTGCTCCCTCCTATCCTTTAACTTCTAGGGAATAAAGTGGCACATTCCTGTTAATTTCCTGACAGAAAGCTCCTGGGAGTTGGAAGCAAGATGTTTTCCATGGATGGTCTTTATCTTTGGAATCCTCTTCCTTCCTGGACTGACAGAATCTGAATCTGTTGGTCTTCAATAAAACCTGTTCCAAGATTTGTCTTTTTCAATTGAGCTTCTGCTTAAGAATACTTAAGAATCTATTTGCTTACTACCAGCAAACAATGAAACTCTCAGTCATAAAATGGTGTTGGGATCTCATTTTTCTTGACTTTCAAAGATCCAACTCAAGGCTCACTTAACTTGTAACCACCCCCACCTTTTGCCATATTTTTCCAAGGTTGTTTCCTTTCCTCAGACCCTAGAAAATGACTTCACAGTGATTTGTTTAGGACTCAGTTTTAATTCCCAGAGGACTTTAAACCATTATAGGAGGAATACACAGAAAAACAGCCTGCAGGAGTCTATGTCTAAAGGCTAGCCTAAGCCAAGTCCAGGCATTGAGGGTGAGTTCCAATTAATTCCAATTAATTTAAAAAATAAAATATTTTAAAACCTCCAGAACAAATGATAAAGCATAAATTAACTTTTAAAGAATTTTTAGGATAATGACTTTAAAGGTTTACTAGAGGGAGGAATCTAGACCCGGCATCGTGGGATGGAGAACATCTTCTTGATCAAAAGGGGGATGTGAAAGGAAATGAAATAAGCTTCAGTGGCTGAGAGATTGCAAAAGAAACCGAGAGGTCACTCTGGTGGGCATTCTTATGCACAATATAAACCACGCTTTTTAGGTTCTAATGAATTGGAATAGCTAGCAGAAAATACCTGAAACTATCAAACTACAACCCAGAACCCATGAATCTTGAAGATGATTGTATAAAAATGTAGCTTATGAGGGGTGACAATGTGATTGGGAAAGCCATACGGACCACACTCCCCTTTGTCCAGTGTATGGATGAATGAGCAGATAAATAGGGGCAAAATAATAATAATAATAATAATAAAGGTTTACTAAAGACAGCAGCTTTCCCTAAGTTTGTCTTGTAAAAAACTTTTTTGAACTACTGTTTTATATGATCAGATCTGAGAAACCAAATTGACCTGAGATCACTACATTTTTAGAAAAAAAGCTCATATAAATGTACACTTTCCAAAAGCAACATATTTAGTAACTAATGAATTTTGTCTTCTCTACTGAAATTCATTGTATTGTGTCTCATTGTCCTAGTAAAACATTAGTGAGGAAATCAAAATGAGTGTTAAAATAGGGATATGATATTTTGCTGATTTGGTTGGTGCTCATTAACTCTTGATTTGCATATTTCCACAAGATTTTGCTAGCCAATATTACTCACTGCCTGCAAAACCATCTATCCCTTTCCCTGAATCCAGTTTCATAACCAGAACCCAGACTTCTTGTTCACACCCATTTGTCACCATCCTGCTATTTCCCAGCACTTGTCAAAATCCTGAGATACTGTTTTAAACCCCTAAGGTCACTTGTGGTGATCCAGAGTAGAAGGCAGGAAGGCCCCATGATGTTTTCAGATGAGAATATTCTCTGCATCTTGACTCTGTGCTCCTGTTTCCTGCCTGCTCGCCCTTGAAGGAATCCCCATGGGACCATGAACCAGAGGATGCAATTTCCACAACTCAGATGCTATCAAGACTCCTGTTCTTAGATTTTCAATGACCTCTGGGCCTCTAGCCTGCTGACTACCCCCCTTCCCTACCATCCAGGTGTTTAAAATGACAAGCTGCTATTTATTTAGCTCCCTTTCCCACTTGTTACAGAAACCAGTGGCTAAAGATGTGCCAGGTGGTGCTGTTGATAAACAACAAGTTCTAATACCAGATTTCCTCCTGGGAACACAGCATCCTTTTTTTTTCTGGCTGATGACTGAGGTGGGAGGAAACTTGGCTATGCTTTCCAGACATTTTTCCTTGGGTAGCTCATCTCCATTCCACAAAGAGTGGCAGGGGAAGGAGAATATGTAAGCTTGCTATGCAAAAGTCCTGGAGGATGCACTCTAATATTATACAACTTACTAAATTTCTGAGGCCAGGACATCTACCCCCTGAGTATCTGGTCTTAGGATGGTACCTATGGGAATCTGGGATTCCCCTTGTGATGTTCCTTCATCTGCCACAGCCAAAGTCCATCCCTTAGAATTGTTGCACTTTCTATTAAAACATTTCTTATCTCTGTTCCTGGATATAGTAAGTACTCAATTGATATTTTTGTAAGTTAAATTAATTCTAATGTATTTTTTTCACAGATATTTTCACAGATATTCCCTCATTCCAGAATTAATAGATCAAGCCAGTTCTTCATTGGTTCTAAGCTCCATGAAAGAGAGTAGGATGCACCGGAGCCTGAAGATCTGATCAGCTTTGCCACTTACTGGTTATGTGGCCTTGAACCAGTTTCTCCACACATGAAAGTAAGCACTGATTAAAAGACTATAGGTCAAGGATCATGCCTGCCCCTAAGCTTCAGGGACCCCACAGTCTAATGGGGAGGGCAAGTATGGAAAACAGCAATTTCTGCAGAGTATGTTAGAGCTGTGTGATAGAGATGGAGGTATAGTTGAGGCCCCAAGGGTGTCTGTTAGTGAGAGGGGCAGTCAGGGAAGGCTTCCCAGAGGAAACAATACTCTGGTTAGGTCAGAATTATGAATCAACCATGCAGAAAAGGGGATAAATGAGACTTCTAGTATAAGGAACAGAATATACAAAGTCAAAAGGACAGATCAATCAATGATAGTTTGAAAAAGGTGGTGCAAAAAGTTCTTGTGGAAGAGTAATGAGAGATGTTGTTGAGCAGTTAGGGTGAGGAGCAAACAATGAATTTAAACATAAGAGTGACGGGAGTAACATCACCAAGAATGATAGCATAAGGAGCACCAAAACTCTGTCCCTACCCTAAAGCAATGATTTAGCTTACAAAAACAGTCAGAATCAACTTTTTAAGAACTCTAGAATCTAATGAAAAACCACAACCAGGGAAGCACTTAACGAAGAAAGAAGCTGCTGAATTTAGATAAGAGAACACTATGGCATTTTAACTTACCCACTTATCAATATCCACTCCCCAGCTCAACAATGCCCATAAAAACAGAAGCCCACATTCCTGGTGCAGCTTGCTGGAACCATAGGGAGAAATACAGACCTTATTCTCAAAGAATCATGGCTGTGTGTTTGAACTGTCTGGTGGTTGCATGAAGGACTGGCTCAAGAGGTTGCCTTTCTTTAACTTGCCATGGAGTTTTCTGAGGGCTGATTTGGCTTCCCAAGTGAAGTGAAACAATAAACAATAGACAAGCCATGGACAGACTGAAAAGCCTTGGAAGGAAAAGGATGGAGAAGGACATCCAGGGGAAATAAGGACTTTGAAAATCTCCTGCATATACTGGGGAATCTAGAAAGCCACATACTTTGCCAAGGATAGGCACATGCTCAGAAAACACCTGAGAAGACTCTAAGCTTTCACCTCTGGCTATACAGAAACAGAAAATGAAGTCTAAGACAGAGTTGTAAATGGCCCTGCTAAGTATTGTAAGTGTGCCCCCAAATAGAGAAAATCTTTAAAGGTTTTTTATTTTTTGTTTTTGTTTTTTGGCTTCTGATGGTTAAGGAAATCTTTTTCACATCACTAGTGGACAAACTAAAGGAACAGAGACTTCAGCACCCACACACAACAAAGGATATACCCCTTTACAAAAATAGTTTAGAAACATCACTAAACAAACAACCAACAAATGGATAAACCCTTGAAATGGGGGATAATCTGATTTCATGTATTGCCACAATACAATATTCAATGTGTCTAGTTTTCGATAAAATATTATGAGGCACATAAATATATATGAAGTATGGCCCATTCACAGGAATAAAAAGAAATTAATAGAAACTGTATCTGAGAACAATAGTTATTAGAATTAGTAAACAAAGACTTTAAATCACCCGTCTTAATTACACTCAAAGAGCTAAAGGAAACCATGTACACAGAACTAGAGGAAACTATGATAGCAATGCCTCACAAAGTATAGAATATCATTAAGGAGATAGAAATTATAAAAAGGAACCAAACAAAAATTATGGAATTCAAAAGTGGAATAACTGATAATGAAGAAGTCACTAGAAGGATTCAACAGCAGATTCAAGTAGGCAGAAGAAAAAATCATTAAACTGGAAGACAGGTGTATTGAGATGACCCAGTCTGAGGAGTATAAAAAAGAAAAGAATGAAGAAAAATAAACAGAGTCTAAGAGACTTGTAGGATACCATCAAACATGCCAACCTATATATTATGGGAGACCCAAAAGGAGAAGAGAGAGAAAAAGAGAACAAATATTTGAAGAAATAATGGCTGAAAACTTCCCAAAGTTGATAAAGGATGTGAATCTACACATCCAAGATGGTCAATAAACTCCAAGTAGTATAAACTCAAAGAGAAACAAAATAAGACATATTATAATTAAACTGATAAAAGTCAAAGATAAAGAGAGATCATGAAAGCTTCAAGAGGCAAGAAACATAACATATAAGGGAGCTTATTAACAGCCAATTTATCATCACCACTGAGGCCAGAAGGCAATGGGATGACATATTTGAAGTGCTGAAGGGAAAAAAAAAAAAATGAAACCAAGAATTCCATATTCAACAAAACCGTGCATCAAAAATGAAGGGGAAATTAAGATATCTCCAGATAAACAAATGTGAAGGGAGTTATTGATAGTAGGCCTGCCTTCCAATAAATACTAAAGGGAGTCCTTCAGGCTGAAATGAAAGGACAGTAGACAATAAGTCAAAGCTATATGGAGAAATAAAGAACATCAGTAAAGATAACTACATAGGTAAATATAAAAGCTAATATTATTGTATTTTTGATTTGTTGCTCTTCTTTTTTCTTTCCTACATGTTTTAAAAGACAAATGCAGTGAGACATGCAACTAGGTGAATGATGAGGACATTATGTTGAGTGAAATAAGCTAAAAACAAAGGGGCAAATATTGTAAGACCTCACCAATATAAACTAACTACAATGAGCAAATGCTGACAATTGAATTTGAGAGCATAGATTCTCTGGGATAGAATGGAGGCAGAGATTGGGCAATCCATGATTAAGGGGTACAGAATGTTCAATAAGTCTTATTGTGAAGGTTCCTAGATTGTAAGCTCTTACAGCAGTCACATCTATTCATAAGTTGTAACTGTTATTTCTAAATTCTGAGATGTTGTGCTCTTTGTGTATAACTTGGTAGTTTCCTGGAAATTTGGATAGCCATGTGACACCTGAGACTCAGAGTTAGAGTTCAGCAGTTTTATAAGTCAGTATTACTCCAAACAGCAACTCTTAAAGAAGCTGAAAAAGGGATCAGACTACAATTAGAGATATGAATGAAACAGACTGGTTTAGGATTAAGGTAAATGAGAATACAAGGTAAAGGATGATATTGACTGTATTTTAAACTCCAAATTCTGTGTAAGACCAAAGGAAAAGAAATTTATTTGGTACTAAATTTATATTTTCTGTAGCACACTGTGCTGGTTTGTATGTTATGTCCCCCAGAAAAAGCCATGTTCTTTGATGCAATCTTGTGGGGGCAGATGTATTAGTGTTAAGTTGGAACCTTTAGATTGGGTTGTTTCCATGGAGATGTGACCCACCCAACTATAGGTGATAACTCTGATTGGGTAATTTCCATGGAGGCATGGCCCCACCATGGTCCTTGATTAGCTTACTAAAGCACTATATAAGAGCTCAAACAGAAGAAGCTTGCTGCTGCAGCTTACAGAGACATGTTGAAGAGGGCCGTTGAAAGCTGACACTTGGGAGAATGCCATTTTGAAATGCAACCTGGGAGCAAGCAGATGCTGGCCACGTGCCTTCCTAGCTAACAGCGGATTTGCTGGATGCCAATGGCCTTTCTCCAGTGAAGGTACCCAATTGTTGATGCCTTACCTTGGACACTTTATGGTCTTAAGACTGTAACTATGTAACCAAATAAACCTCCTTTATAAAAGACAATCCCTTTCTGGTATTTTGCAAAAAAAAGCAGCATTAGCAAACTGGAACACACACTATCTAATTTAACTTGCCTGAAAGGTTATTTAAACATCATAATTACATGGAACCTAGAATAGAGATTGAGTTCTTGATATTCTGTGCAGGGCTAATGTAATACCCCAATTCATCCCAGAATATTTTGGGCAGAAAAGACAAAAGTATTTGCAAAATCCCCCTGAGGGACTGGAGGAAAATGTGGAAGTATTAAACTTCCCCACCTGGGGAATTCCTACTATTCTCTTAAGCAATCATGTCTCCAAATTTGATGGGCCAAGCCCTTGACCTGGAGGATTGCTCTTAAGAAACTTATCTTTCCAATGGCCAAACTAAGCCTACTTATAACTATACCTAAGAGTCACCCCCAGAAAACCTCTTTTGTTGCTCAGATGTGGTCTGTATCTCTAAGCCAACTCTGCAATTAACTCGCTGCCTTCTCCCTATGTGGGACACAACTTCCAGGGATGAGCCTGGTCTAGGCATTGTGGGATGGAGAATGACTTCTTGACCAAAAGAGGGAAAGGAAATAAAACTAAGTTTCAGTGGCTAAGAGATTTCAAATAGAGCTGAGAGGTCATTCTCAAGGTTTTTCTTATGGATTTTATAGATATTCCTTTTTAGTGTCTAGTGTATTAGAATAGCTGGAGGGAAGTATCTGAAGCTGATGAATTGTAATGAATTGAATCTCAATGATTGTATAGCTATATGGCTTTTATCATGTGACTGTGCGATTGTGAAAACTTTGTGATTGACACTCCCTTTGTCCAGTGTATGGGCAGATGAGTAATAAAATAAAGACAAAAATATATAAATAATAGGGAAGGATGAGAAGCATGGGATATTTTGGGTATTTCTTTTTCTTTTATTTATTTTTATTTTTTAAGCTTTGGAGGGAGTGAAAAAAATGTTCTGAAATTGTGATGAGTACACAAATATATGAAGACACTGTGAGCCACTGATTGTACACTTTGATTGAATTATGTGGTGTGTGAATATATCTCAATAAAATTGCATTTAAAAAAGAAAAATGCATAAAAGAATAATGAAAAATCTATGTTAATGGGCACACAATATGAGGATGTAATTTCTGATAATTAATCAGGAGAGCAGAGATATATTTAATACCAGATATATAATTAATACCAAACCAAGTTGGTATTAATTCAAACTAGATTGTTAGAAATTTAAGATATTGCCTATAATCCCCATAGTAACCACTAATAAAATAACTAAAAGTATACTGAAAAGTCAATAAGAAAGGAATCTAACTGGTACACTAGAAAAAATCAATTAAACATAAAAGAAGACAGTAATGAAGGAATGGAGGCATAAAAACGATATACAACATATAGAACAACTACCAAAATGTCAGAAGTAAGTGCTTCCTTATCAATAATTACTTTAAATGTAAATAGATTAGATTTTTCAATTAAAAGGCAGAGATTGGCACAATGGATTAAAAAACAAAAACAAAAACAAAATACATGATCCAAGTTTATGCTATCTACAAGAGACTCACTTTAGATCCAAAGACACAAATGGGTTGAAAGTGAAAGGATAGAAAAAGATATCTCATGCAAATAGTAACTATTTTGATTTTCTAAAGCTGAAAGAATGCAATATACTTGAAATAGATTGGCTTTTTCAATGGGGATTTATTAGGTTGCAAATTTACAGTTCTAAGGCCATGAGAATGTCCAAATTAAGGCATCAAGAGGTAGATACCTTTACTGAGGAAAGGTCAATGGCATCCGGGGTTCCTCTGTCACATGGGAAGGCACATGGCAGGCTCTGCTGATCCTCCTCTCCTGGTTTAGCTTCTGGTTTCAGCAGCTTTCTCCAAAATGTCTCTGGACTTCTATCTTAGCTTCCCTCTTAGCTTCTCCCAGGGGCAAACTCTGGATTACATATCCTAGCTTCTCTCCTGGTTCTGGTTTCAATGGCTGTCTCCAAAATGTCTCTCAGCTCTCTTAGCTTCTCTGAGCCCTCTCTTTCCATGAGCTCTCTTAAAGGACTCCAGTAAAGACCCACCTGAATTGGGTGGGTCACATCTCCATGGAAACAATCTAATCAAAGGTCCCATCCATAATAGGTCTGCTCCCACAAGAGTGGATTAAAAGAACATGGCTTTTCTGTGGTATATAACAGATTCAAACCAGCACAATAACCAAAAGAGAGTCAGGATGACTATACTAATATGATACAAAATAGATTTTAAATCTTTAAAAGATGATATTATATATTGATAAAAGAGGTAAACCATCAAGAAGATATAATAACTTGTACATGAATGTTTATAGCAGCATTATATATGTGTTCATGGCACTATTCATAATAGCCAAAAGAAAGAAACAACCCAAATATTCATCAACTGACAAATTGATAAACAAGTGGTATAATCATACAACAGAATGTTATTCAGTTATAAAAAAGAATGAAATACTGATGCATGTTACAACATGGATGAACCTTGAAAAGATTATGCTAAGCGAAAGAAGCCAGGCACAATAGGCCAAATATTATACAATTCCATTTGTGAAATATCCAGAATAGACAAACCCACAGAGACAGAAAAAAGATTAATGGTTGTCAGGGGCTGGGGTGGAGGAAGGAATGGGGAATGAATGCTTAATAAGTATGGGGTTTCTTTTTAGGGTCATACAATTGTTCTGGAACTTGATAGTGATGGTTGGACAACATTGCAAATGTACTTTAATGCCACTGAATTGTACAGTTTAAAATGGTTAAAATGCTGTGTTTTATGTTATGTGAATTTTTCCACAATAAATAAGAATAAGAGTAGCTTCATCAAACTTGCATTTTAGAATGCTCACTCTGAAAAAGAAGAAAAAGCATTTAAGAGATTCTAAATTTATTTATTCAACAAATATTAAGTGGCATCTTCTGTGTGTCAAGCACACTGACAGGCAGGGTCTCTGCCAAATGGAACTTGCAGTCTAATCTGGAGACAAGAGGAAGAGTTAGAGACTATTATAGGGTCAGTGGGAATGAAGAGAAGGACATGAATTTGAGAGATATTTAGGAAGTAGAATTAATAGGACTCAGTAATTGCGTAGCCCGGTGAGAGGAGGAAAAGGGAGAGAAAAGAATCTTGGATGCTTTCCAGATTTCTCTCTTGGGCAACTGGATATCCAATGATGACATGCATACAGTGTTTCTTAGCAGAGGTGCTGGTGGTGCTTTTGACAGGACAATCCTTTGTGTGGAGGACTCTCTTGCAGCATTTCTAAATGTTTTGCATACTTGGCCCCAATCCACTAAATGCCAGTAGCATTGCTTATTCATTGCAACATCCAAAAAGCACACCACCACCCCTTACATTTTCAAAAACCTGTTGAGATCTGGAATACAAAAGGAAGACTGGATTGGGAGTGGGGAGGAAAAATGAGACCAGTTGGGACACAGTCTGAGGTACTAATTGAAGCCTCCATATCTGCATCCACCTGTGTGCCCACCTCCCTTTCCCCCATTACCTTCAGAATATAAGCAGGTGGAGATACCAACTTCCTACTGTAGGGACACTTCTACTGCCATCACCGGCAGACCACATAATTGGTCCACCTGCCCAGCTACTGTAGAATTCATCTGCTCCAACCAGAACACATTCTTTCAAAGCAATTACAGTTTTCCTTCTTACTATTTCCTTCTCCACATTTCCCATCTCCTGGCATTACCAACATCCCAGCAGTTGGTCCAGGCCTTGAAGAGCTGTTGTTTAGTGTAGCCCATGACTTACTAAGGAGATGTATTAAAGGCAGGTTCCGTCTCACTCTCATCTTCCTCAATTTTCCATCTTCATTTGTTTCTGCAGCTCAGCTCAGTATATTTTAAATGTCTTTGTTCTGATGACTCATCTGAATGTCCTTAACTTTGCTTTCACCTGTTGCCTTAGACATGATTTGATATTCTCACCTGGCTTTGATATCAGAGCCATGAGTTAGATGTGTTCCCACTTCCCACTCCAATTGCTGTAGGATTCGCCATTGACTGATAAAGCCAGGAGAATGTATGAAATTGTCTAGGAAATAGTTCACAAGAACTTTGGTGAACACCAGCATTGAAGGAG
This sequence comes from Choloepus didactylus, assembly GCF_015220235.1. Classification (NCBI taxonomy): domain Eukaryota; kingdom Metazoa; phylum Chordata; class Mammalia; order Pilosa; family Megalonychidae; genus Choloepus; species Choloepus didactylus. Next base: position 56,702,535 of record NC_051309.1, read on the forward strand.
AGGCAGAGGTACCCAAAAGGATCAAAAAGCAACGCCACAAAATGGGAGGAAAACAAGGAGAAGTAACAAAAGAGAATACCTCAGATTAACATGTCATTAATAATGATTAAGTATTATAAAAACTAAAAAGAGTATTCTGAATTCAGCAATTGGGAGGAAATTGGTATCCTTGGCTTATCATTCAGGATAGGCTGGGTTATGTTGCATTAACAAATGACCCCACATCTCAATGGCTTACAATTTCAAGGGTTTATTTCTTGTTCTCATTTCATATCCACTGTGGGGCACTGGATACAAATCTGTTCTAGGTCCTCTTCGCTCTAATACCCTGGCTAACAGAGCAGCCCCTATGGAAAGGGAAAAGAACAGGGGAGGACCCATGCAGTGGATCTTAAAGCTTCTGCTTGGAAGCTGCAAATGTCACTTTTATTTATATTTTATTGGCCAAAGCAAGTCACACAACCAAGCTTGAGGTAGTGGGGCAAGTATAATCCATTCACAGGAAGTTACATGGTAGGCAGGAACTGATAAAAAGGAGCCCCATAGGGAGTGAAAGAAAATATTCTTGAACAATAATACAGTCTACCACACTTGGCAAAACAGCTTCTTTCTGAACCTCAGTTTTTCCATCTATAAAATGATGATGATGATTATATTACCATCTCATCAGATTGTTGTGAGGCATAAAGGACATGATATATGTAAAAAATTACTATGGAAGATGTAACTGGTCATTGTTTTATCTCTGATTTACCCAATGCCCAGCTAACAGAATAATCTTCTCTCCCTCCATTATGTACCCTCCATCTTTAAGAACTATTGCTCTCTCTATTTCATTCAAATCAAGACATGAGGACCTTTATCACTTGGCTTGCTTGGCATTCAGTTCCTGGTATACTCTTTCACACTTACAAAACTACTCATACCATTCTCTCTACTTTGAGTGCCTTTTTCTTTCCACCCAATTCATGTCTCTCAGCACCTTACCGGCCTACCTCAAAGTACTTCCTCCAGGAAGGCAACCGGGATTGAAACAACTCAACTCTAACCACTTCTCTCTTGTCCATTATGTCCTATAGTATTGGATCCCAACACAATGTGGTATGTAAATGCCTGGTAATGGTTTCAAATGTATTTGTATATTTGCAATTTTATGAAGCCCAATATTAAAGGGGTCAGTTTATAGACTATGGGCTTTCCATATGCCCTTCTGAATCTATTCTCCACCATTTCCTGCCTTGCTCTGTGCCCCAGGAGGCTGACTTCTACAGACCACAAAACCCAGGATCAATTTCCATTTGGCTGCCAAGTGGTTTGGCCAACAGGAGGCACCAGCATGGAGACTGGAAAGTGGCTCTAGCAGTGGGCAAGTGCTATGGGTATATCCCCTGTCATAAGTATATCTCCTGTGAACACATCTAACTTATGGCTCTGATACCAAATCCAGGTGAGAATATCAAATCATGTCTAAGGGAACAGGTGAAAGCAAACTTAAGGACATTACGATGAGTCATCAGAACAGACATTTAAGATATACTGAGCTGAGATGTAGAAACAAACGATGATGGAAAATTGAGGAAGACGAGAGTGAGACGGAACCTGCCTCCCCTGCTTGAGATCTAGTAGCACCATCTCACCTCTTGGGCTACGTAATGTCTGTTTAAATTGCAAATTGTGTAAGTAGAACTTGCAGGAAATAGTGTCAACTCAATCCCCCCATCCTCACCCTCACGTACATACATATACTGTAAGGCATTTTGTTAGTTACCTTTATCTACACTTCTCTCCATGTCCTCATATTCTGGTCAAGTCTAGTACAGGCTCCTTTAATGGTGATGACTGGAGTGATCACTCATCTGGTCTGGATAATTTGTCCTTCTTAAATATCATTGGTCTGACTCAAACTATGCAAACATGCATTCCTGAAGTCCAATGAAGAAGTCTTGGTAATCCCAGTAGAGTTATCTAGCTTCTGAGTTTCCAGATAAAAGAGGAGAACAGCATGGAGACCATCCATGAATGATCATCTTAAAGCTTTAAAAATACATTGAACACAGGATGTAAAAGTCCCAAAGAAATGGCAGGCTTAGAAGGCCTTAGAGGTCACTTTAATTTCTTCATGCTGCTATAAACCCATTTTGTAAAAACACTAAGGCATAAATCACCCAATAAGTGGTAATTAAAGTTGTCTAGAGTCTTGGCACTCAAAGTGTGGTCTGTGAACCAGCAGCATCAGCATCAACCAGGAGTTTGTCAGAAATGCAGAATCTCAACCACTACTCCCCAACCTCTCCTCATCTGTCCACCCTCCTCCTTCCCCGACCCCAACTTGCTGAATCAGATTTTGCAATTTAACGGGGTTCCTAGGTGATTCCTTTGCACATTAAACTTGGAGAAGCACTAGTCTAAAAGAATTTTCAAGCTATCTATGGCAAAGAACCAGTTGTTTTCTTCCCAGTCCATCATGGACTAATACTTTTGAAAATACAATAAAATAATTAACTAGAATAATGACATTAACAAGAATAGAGATGCACAAAATACAAACCCAAAATGTTATTATGATTTGAATGACGTAAAATTAGTATGTCAAATTACTATGGAAGTCTCTAAATACATACTATCCATTTTTACAGATTCCTCATCATTGACCAGTAGCAGTTCACAGACTGACAGCAGGCTGTGGAATTTGAGTAGATTGTTGCCATTTTATAGATGAGGAAACTGAGGCTCAGAAAAGTAGCTTTCCCAAGGGGGCACAGCTGGTAATGGAGGATCCAGTTTTGGAATTTAGGTCTCCAAAACTGTTCTGATATACTTCATTAATCCTAATGAAAATTGCAAATTTAAGTTTAAATTACAAATTTATTGAGCACTTGGTTTGGACCAGGTACAATATTTTACAGGAATTACCTTGTAGACACCTCTTATCCCTGTGAGGTAGATGCTGTCGATGTCCTTGTTTCACAGTTGAAGGAACTGAGGTTTAGAGAGATTCATACTTTGCCCAAGTCTCCTTGACTAAGTAAGTGGGGAAGCATGGGTTCAAACCCAGGTGCTGGGGATTGAATCATGCCGCCCCCTGCCCCCACCAAAGGCACGTTCAAGCCTTAATCTGCATTCCTGTGGGTGTGAACCCATTTGTGCATAGGACCTTTGAAGCTGTTATTACTAGTTAAGGTGTGGACTCATTTGTGAATAGGATCTTTGAAGATCCTATTTTAGATGAAGCGAAATTGAATCAGGGTGGGCCTTAGCCCATATGGCTGAAGTCCTTATAAAGAGAGAAAATCTAGACAGAGACACAAATGACTAAGTAGGAGAAGCAGAAACCAGAAAGAAAAACCATGTGACAGAGGCAGAGATGCAAGCTGAGGGATCCCACAGATTGTGGCACCAGAATGCTGCAAACCCGGGAGAAAGCATGTATATTATATAGACATATTTGTGTGTGTGTGTGTGTGTGTGTGTATAATAGTTATCTAACTATCTCCATATGTTTCTGTTAGAAATACTGTGGCATTATTTGAGTATGTATCTGTGCATGTGTCAGCATATTCACATATACATAGCTGTGTGGATAAAAAGCATGGCCTGTCAAGACCTTAATTTTGGACTTCCAGCCTCCAAAACTAAGAAACAATAAATTCCCATTGTTTAAGTCAATACATTGTGTGGTATTTGTCATAGAAGTCCTCTCAGGTTTAGCCACAATCAAAGCAAACATACTTAACCAATGTCCCACCTTGCCACCCTCTCATCTTTGTTCATGAATTGTTAATTATGGGGACAAAAGCATCAGTTATACAGAACTCACAGGCCTGAGTTTGCAGGCAATCCTGTTTTACATTAAAATGATATGCTGGAGGATTTGAGCAGATATTTGCATACCAATATTCACAGTAGCATATTCAAAATTGCCAAAAGATGGAAGCAACCCAAGTGTCCACCAACTGATGAATGGATAAACAAAATGTGACTTACACACAATGGAATATTATTCAGGCGTAAAAAGAAATGAAGTTCTGATACTTGGGACGACAAGGATGAACCTTGAAGACATCATGTTGAGTGAAATAAGCTAGACACAACAGGATAAATATTGTATGATCTCACTCATATGAAATAACTAAAATAAGCAAACTCACAGAGTCAGAATCTAGAATACAGGTTACCAGGAAGTGGGGTAGAGGTAGGGAATAGGGAATAAGGCTTAAAATGTGCATAGTTTCTATTTGAGATGATGAAAACTTTGGTAATGGATGGTGGTGATGGCAGCACAACATTGTGAATATAATTAACAGCACTGAATTATATATTCACATATGGTTAAAAGGGGAAAATGTTAGGTTATATATATGATACGTCCTAGTTTGCTAATGCTGCAGAATGCAAAACACCAGAGATGGATAGGCTTTTATAAAATGGGGGTTTATTTCACTACACAGTTACAGTCTTAAGGCCACAAAGCATCCAAGGCAACACATCAGCAATCGGGTACCTTCACCGGAGGATGGCCAATGGCATCCGGAAAACCTCTGCTAGCTGGGAAGGCAGCCGGCGTCTGCTCCAAAGCTCCAGCCTCAAAACGGCTTTCTCCCAGGACGTTCCTCTCTAGCAAGCTTGCTCCTCTTCAAAACATCACTCCCAGCTGCACTCCCTTTCCTCCCCCTGAGTCAGCTCATTTATATAGCTCCACTGATCAAGGACCACCCTGAATAGGCGGGGCCATGCCTCCATGGGAACATCTCATCAGAATCATCTCCCACAGCTGGGTGGGGCACATTCCAAGCAAATCCAACCATCACCAAAACACCTGCCCCACAAAACTACAAAGATAATGGCATTTGGGGGACACAATACATTCAAACTGGCACATGGTACTAGAAAATTTTAAAAAATTCATGAAACTGCACAACACAAACAGTGAACCTATGTTAAACCTTAGACTGTAGTCAATAATAAGATTATAAAAATGTGCTTTCATCAACTGTAACAAATGTTCCACGCCAATGCAAGGTGTTAAGATGGTGGCATAAGAGAATCCTGTATTCTATACATGATTGTGCTGTAATCCACAACTTCTCTAAAAAAACAAAACAAATCAAAAACCAACATGCTGGCCCAAGATCCCTGGGATCCCTCTGGAATTTTCATTGAGAAATCTGGAGCACTAATACTTTAAAACTTCACTGCATCTGCTACTGGTGCATTACAGAGATCCAGCACTTCAAGCCACTGTGCCTTCTGAGAACTCATATTCCCCAGCTGTGACCTGCACACCCTGATGGGTGCTCAGAAGTAAGACTTTCTACATCTTGCAGTCTACTGCCCTGAACACTCTTGGGAACATTCCCTTTAGAACCAGATTCAGATTTGACTCTCCAGGATTGCATTGAAGAAAGACTCAAATTCCTGGGGCAGAGTTTTTGGGTGTTTCAGGGACACTCAAGGACGTTGGCATCACAGATTTTTTAAGGGTCAAAGGGTACAGCCTGGGCTGCACCTGTATGGTTACGGGTTAAAGGGAGTGGATGAAGGAGGGCAGACCCCATCAGGTCAAAAAGTGTGGAGGAAAGAAAAACAAGGAAAAAAAAAAGATGTAGTGCCCCCTTGAGGAGCCTGTGGAGAATGCAGGGGTATTCGCCTACCCCACCTCCATGGTTGCTAACAAGACCACAGACATAGGGGACTGGTGGTTTGATGGGTTGAGCCCTCTACCACAGGTTTTACCCTTGGGAAGATGGTTGCTGCAAAGGAGAGGCTAGGCCTCCCTATGGTTGTGCCTAAGAGCCTCCTCCCGAATGCTTCTTTGTTGCTCAGATGTGGCCCTCTCTCTCTGGCTAAGCCAACTTGAAAGGTGAAATCACTGCCCTCCCCCCTACGTGGGATCAGACACCCAGGGGAGTGAATCTCCCTGGCAACGTGGAATATGTCTCCCGGGGAGGAATGTAGACCTGGCATCGTGGGATGGAGAACATCTTCTTGACCAAAAGGGGGATGTGAAAGGAAATGAAATAAGCTTCAGTGGCAGAGAGATTCCAAAAGGAGCTGAGAGGTCACTCTGGTGGGCACTCTTACGCACACTTTAGACAACCCTTTTTAGGTTCTAAAGAATTGGGGTAGCTGGTGGTGGATACCTGAAACTATCAAACTACAACACAGAACCCATGAATCTCGAAGACAGTTGTATAAAAATGTAGCTTATGAGGGGTGACAATGGGATTGGGAAAGCCATAAGGACCACACTCCACTTTGTCTAGTTTATGGATGGATGAGTAGAAAAATAGGGGAAGGAAACAAACAGACAAAGGTACCCAGTGTTCTTTTTTACTTCAATTGCTCTTTTTCACTTTAATTATTATTCTTGTTATTTTTGTGTGTGTGCTAATGAAGGTGTCAGGGATTGATTTAGGTGATGAATGTACAACTATGTAATGGTACTGTAAACAATCGAAAGTACGATTTGTTTTGTATGACTGCGTGGTATGTGAATATATCTCAATAAAATGAAGATAAAAAAAGTGTGGAGGGCATGTACTCTAATTATCTGCATTCTCTCTCTCCTTCTCTCTCTCTCTCTCTCTCTCTCTCTCTCTCTCTCTCACACACACACACACATACACACATGCACACACACACACGGGATTGCCAATTTTTATTTACCTTAGTGTTTGGCATGTAATCAGTGATCAGTAAATCCCAGCTATTATTGTGAAGAAGTGTTTAAAAGCACAGGTTGTGGTGGCAGGCACTGTATCCCTCTGTGTAACCTTTGTTCTAGCTGTTTCTTCTGCCTAGAATCCTCTCCCCAGATGCCCACTTGGCCAACTTGTCCACCTCCTTGAAGTCTTTGTTGCAGTCTTTGCCCACCACCACCCACCCCTCCCTGACACTCCTAATCCCCATCCCTGATCTACTTTCTCTTATTTTCCATAGCACTTAATATCTTTCTAACAAATTGCATATTTTACTTATTTATTATGCTCTTTATTATCTGTCTCTCTCTCTTGAATTTGAAAAAGAAAGGAATCTTTTTCTGTTTTATTTACTGATGTATCCCAAATACCTAGAGCAGTGTCTGGCATTCAGTAATGTTGTTGAATGAATGGTTCTGCCACTTACTAGGAAATAACTACCAATGGATGAATTATTTAATTCCACTTGACAATTAAAAGCAAACAAGAATCCACCTCTCAGGGTTATCATGAGGATTAAACCGGGTAATGTTTATAAGGACCTGGCACATAGCTAACACTCAATAAATGGTTTTGATGACTGTCATCTCACCTGACAGCTCCCTCCCATTGTTCATTCAGCAAAAGCTTGCAAAGCACCTACTATGTGTTGCATACTTTTCCAGGCACCAAGGATGCTGCAGTGAATGTAAAAGTCCTTGCCCTCTTGGAACTTACTTTCTTGTGTGAAAACAAGACCATAAACAAATTCCCTGCCCTTGAAAACCAGCTTCTACATCTTAAACACAACCTGTGACTACCACAAGGTTAGGCTCAGAGGTGCAGAGCACAGAGGATTCGACATGGTTGCATCAAGGATGTAGAGGGTGTCTACTATAAACCACAGTGCTTCCTTGGTGTCAAAACCTTAACCACATAGATCTTGCCTCTCTGAGAACTTGGAATGAGCACTTGAGTCTCAAAGTTGAATGACAAATGGTTTCTCCAACACGGAGGAGCAACATAATTGGCTTTGCATCTGAAGCCTCCTCTCCTTCATTCAGGGTAAGTAAGGGCTTATTTCACACGTGATCAAAAAAAAAAAAAAAAAGGAGGGATCATTAGGATAGGATTGTACACTTACTGCTCTTTTGACAAGCAGTAGTTCTCAACCTTTGGCTGCACTTTAGGATCATCTGAAGTACTTCTTAAAATCCTGATGTCCAAGCTGCAAGTAAATCAGAGTCTCAGGGGAAAAGATCCAGACATCAGTACTTTTACAGGCTTCTCTAGGATTCTGGTTGTGTTTAAGGACATAGATTCAGACCTATGTCCTTAAAGGATCTAGTTCCTACATAGACCCATAGTCTCAAACTTTAATGTGCCCACGAGTCACCTAGGGATCTTACTGAAGTGCAGACTCTGATTACTAATTAGTGCAGACTCATAGTACTAAGCTCTGGTGCTGAGGATTGTGCCTTTCTAACAAGCTCCCAGGTAGATGTGAGGCTGCTAGTCAGAAATTACATTTTAGCAGCAAGACCCTAGCCATTTCTGATCCAAAATGGACCATGGAGGACTGGGTTAGTTCTGGAACTAATATAGGAGTTGATATTGACTCTAGAGGGAGTGTGGAATGGCTCTGTGCTGGTTTTGAGCTGTTACTTACCCCAGAAAAGGCCATGTTCTTGTAATCCATTCCTGTAGGGCCAGACCTAACATAGGTTGGACCTCTCAATTAGGTTGCTTCAATTTAGATGTGACCCACCCAATTCAAGGTGGGTCTTAATCCTCTTACTGGAGTCCTTTATGAAAAGATAATGGACATAGATCAAGCACAGAGAGCTCAGAGAGAGAAACACCCAGAGAAGTCAGGAGAGAGCTGAGAGAGGACCCACAGAGGAAGCTGCTGGAACCAGAGCTGAAGGCAACAAAACCTGGGAGTGAAGGACCAGCAGACGCCAGCCCAGTGCCTTCCCATGTGACAGAGGTGTCCCAGATGCTGCCAGCCTTTCTTCAGAGTCCAGGTACCATCCTGTTGATTCCTTAATTTGGACATTTTTGCAGCCTAAGAATTGTAAGTTGTAAGTTAATCAATCCCCATTGTAAATGCCAATCCATTTCTGGTGTATTGCATTCCAGCAGTTTCAGCAAACTGAAACAGGCTCCAAAAATCCATTTTAAAAAATGGATTTACCTAAAAGCCTTCTTAAGCCAAATCTACTGCCCTGAATTTGCAAGTTGACATAGTGCCAGAGCAGTGCATGATGATGATGGCTTTAAAAATGTGAGCCTGAGACTTAAATTGCTTGAATTCACACCATGTTAACATCCATCACCAGCTGTGCAGTTTGGGGCAAGATACTTAACTTCTTTATGCCTCAGTTTCTCCATCTTTAAAATGGGGGAATTAACAGTATCAACCTCATAGTCTTGCTATGAAAATTAAATGAGTTAATATAGTTAAAGAACTTAGAACAGTGCCTGGAAAACAGTAAGTGCTCATTAATATTGTTAGCTATTGTAGTTATTTAAAGTGGAAAGTCCTGGGTTTTACTCAAGATGGACATGGGTTTAAATCCTAGCTGAGTCACTGTATTGGAGTTTTCCAGAGAAACAGAACCAACAGGGATGTGTTTGTGTGTGTGTGTGTGTGTGTGTGTGTGTGTGTGTGTGTGTGTGTGTGTGCAGATCTGTTTTAAGGAACTGGCTCACGTGATTGTGGGGATGGCAAGTCTGCAATTCTAGTAAGACTGATGCGGCAGTCTTTAGTTCAAAATCCATAGGGGAGGCCAGCAGGCTGGAAACTTAAGAAAGGAGTAGATGGTGTAGTTTTGAGGCAAAATTTCTTCTTCCTCCAGAAACCTCAGTTCTTTGCTCTTAAAACGTTCAACTGATTGGATGAGGCACAATCACGTTATGAAGGGTAATCTCCTTTACTTAAAGTCAACTGATTGTAGATTATAATCACATCTACAAAATATCTTCACAAAAACATCTAAGTCTGTCTTTGACCAAACAACTGGATATCATAACCTAGCCAAGTTGACACATAAAATTAACCATCACTTGATAGGTTGAATTATGTACCCCAAAGAAAATGTTAAGATTAATCTTAAGCTGCAACCATGTGAGTGTGAACCCATCATAAATAGGACCTTTGAAGATGCTTCTTTTAGTTAAGGTGTGGCCAAGTGGATCAGGATGGGTCTTAATCCATGTTACCTGAGGCCTTATAAAGAGAACCCAGAAGTCACAGAAGCCTGAAAGGAGAGGACATTGCCATGTGAGAAGAGGCAGAGCTGCGAGCCAAGGAACCCCAAGGATTGCTGGCAGCCAGCACCAGAATGTACAGAATCCAGGAAAAAGCACGTCTTGTCAATATTAATATCTTGATTTTGGACTTCTTCTAGCCTCAAAACTATGAGACGATAAATGCTTGCAGTTTAAGCCAACACATTGCAGTCTGACAAACTAAGACAACAACTATGTGAATTGGGCAAGGAATTAAGCCCCCATAAGCCTAGAGTTTGTCATCTGTATATGACAATAAGAATGCCCATTCTGTAGAGTTGTTGAAAGGGTCAAAACAATATATGTAAAGCAATTGTCACATAATGGGCATTCAATAGTCATGGATAAAGGGTCATGTCCAGGCTAGATGTCAGGGTGGAGGACCCATTTGCTCATCAGTTGTGTGGCTACAAGCAGGGTCTCCAACTCGGAAAGTCTCTGTTTCTGTGTCAGTAAAATGAAGGTGACAGAAGTGCTGTTGAAGAATTGAGGATATATGAAAGTGCTGTTGAAGAATTGAGGATATATGAAAGTGCTTTATAAACTGCAAAGCTAAACAAGTGCAAATATAATGTTTTAATATCTCACACCCCCACCCCCACCCCACCATAGGAAAAGGAAAATGAGAATATCTGTTGTGCTATGGGACTCCCAAACACTCCCAAAGACTTGCTTTCAATCAAGTGGGACGTTGGTCCAGGTGACACCTCTCTTTCTACTGAAGCCTGGTCATACTTTGAAAGAAATTCTATCACTCATTTCAAAAGCAAACACAAAAACCATCATCCCTTTTGCCTCACTGGTGGGACATTTCCTCTTGAGAAAACTTCACTCCTACACCTTCCTTCCTACATCATCCTTCCCCTTTTGAGATTTTGGTGCCATCCCTTAGCTGAGACCCATCCAAGTCCATCCTAATAAGTCCATTAAAAATGTGGGGGGGGGGGGCGCTGTGTGCATAATGGGTATCTAAAAGCAAAATTGGATAATGTGCTCCCAAGGGGGGAGGGGTGGCACCCAGCGGTGCCAGGCCATTTGTCTTAGCTAATAAAACCTCCCCCAGCAGCCTTCCCACATGCCCCACTCCTAAGTGCCATCTGGCACCCACATCTTGAGATCTGCTGCTTCTGTTTGTGATCCAGACAGCTACAGCTCACTTCCATGTGGCAACAGAAGTGCATTGACATTTATATTGGATTCCACTTTCCAGAGCAGAGAGAGACGAGCCTGGCAGACACAGAAGATGAACGAACATCTTCGGGATATCACACCCAGCTGCTGACATTGGGGATTACTTTCCCATCCTGTCACCCTTTGGCACGGACTCCACTACTCAGTGCTAATGACAATCACTAGCTTGGCTTCAAATAACGAGAGAGAGAGAGAGAGAGAGAGAGAGAGAGAGAGAGAGGGAGGTACTCTGAAATCCATGCTCTTTATAAGCTCCTCTGTCTAGGACAAAATTATGCAACTTTTGCAGATGCAATTCACATTTCGAAAAAAATATGTATATTATGTAGACATACTTGTGTGTATGTATATATATATATATATAATAGATATCTATATATCTCCATATGTTTCTGTTAGAAATACTGTGGCATTATTTGAGCATGTTTCTGTGCATGTGTCAGCATGTTCACATATACATAACTGTGTGGATGAACAGCATGTAAACATACAGGTTATTTTCCCACAAACTTTATCCAAATGTTGCAGTAAGCAATAGATATAGTTAGGATTTCAACTTTTGCTCCGAATCCCCACCAAAAGTTCAAAGAACTGCAAGGAAGCCAAAATGTTTTCCTACTCTGTTTAACTGCATTGTAGTTCCATCAGCAGAAGTCTCAAATGAGCTCTGAGCAAGGGAGAAAACATGACTCAAATTTTGTAGCCCCTGAAAATGCTTGGTAAACCAGATAGCTCCCAAACACTGCTTCATTTATTCAGGTGTTACCCCATTCTTCCTAATCTTTTTTTTTTTTCTACCACAGGCCATTGTTTTAAAGGTGAGCTCATGTTCAAAACAATGCTTCGTATATAACTGGTGCTGTAAAAGAAGGAGCCCTCATCTATGTTATCAGGGCTTCTTGTTTACTGTGATCTCAGAGTCAAATAATTGGCCTTAGAACCAGCCAGTGAATCATGCTGCCCTGGTGGCAGGAAGATGACGACAGCCACAACATTTTGAATCCTCTAGAGAGTAGACCAAGGAGGAAATGTCGGTGGGTGGAAGAGAGTTTACTATAGACAGAGAAAAGAAAAGGATCTCAGCAGGAAGAAAAATGAATGTAGGCTTCTGTTATGACTAACGTGTCACCATGAGCCATGGTGATGCTCAATAAATATTATCCAAGTTGAATTGAAAGATCTGTATCAGCCAGAATGAAGACTAAGACAGAGCTCAGATTTCTATCAAGGATACACTTTTGCAAGGGAAGGATAATGAGACAGGAAAATTCTTTCCAAATATACTTGACTTTGGCTGACCTTCCTGTCTGCAGATGTTGGAGATGAGCAGGCAAGAATTTTCCCTGATACAGGAAGACAAAGGAGTATAGAAACTAAGAACTGGAAAGAAGACTTGAGGGGCTTTGAGCCCTGGATGTGAGTGACTCCTGAGGACAAGCCTATGGGCCCCCAGTTCTTGAAACAATTGTCTCCCACAGAACCCACAGCTTTGTTGTTATGGGTCCACGTCTTGTGGTGACTTAAACATGGCGGCCCAAATAAGCAGTCCCTGTACTGCTTGAGGTTAATCGGTTCCACTTAAGCAAGAGGAAAAGCCAAATGAAAGCAACCTCATTCTCACCATGGAAACACAGATCAAGGGTCAGAAGAAATCTCAAAGAAGTCAACTAAGGCAAAGACTTTTTTATGATAATAGAGAGAAGGTGTGGGGAAATGGGCATTATTATACCTTGTAAGAGGAGTGTAAACTGGTGAAATATCTCTCTGGAGGACAGTTGGGCAATATCCATCAAATGCCTTGAAATTTTGCTCACTCTATGACCCTTCTAGGGTATAATTGACCCAATAAAATCTGAGATTTTATTCATAGGAAACAAACTATCGTGACTTTGTACAAAGATATAGGTAAAATGGCTTACAAGCTGTTGTTTATAATAGTGAAAAATGGAAACAATTTGAATTTTCTATAGTAGGAATTGGTTGAAGAATTTGTACATATATGCACTGAAATCCTATGCAGTCATTAAATTAATGTGTAAGAATATTAATTAGCAGTTAATTTAATTTTAAAAAGCTCAATTTTAAAAAGCAGGTATAAAACGACATTTCCAGGATGACCCCATTTTTACAATGCATACACAGAAGGATACACATCTAAATATCAAGAGTGGTTACCTCTGGATGGAGGGATGATGTATGACTTTCATTTTCTTCTCTGTATTTATTTTTAATTTCTACATTTTCTACAAGAAACATGTAGTATTCTAATTATTTTTAAAATAGATTATTTTTACAGTCTTTTATTCTTGAAACCTTTATAACTTAAATCCCACTGATTGCTCTATTCTTTGCGGTGAAGGAGTGAAGGGAGGAGGAAAAGTAGAGATCAAAACCGTCTTTTAAAATTGTTATTATTATTACTATTATTATCATTTTACCAACAAAGGAAACCAGGAAACAAGGCCCTAGGTCTGGGCTGGGAAGATGTAGAACTAGTACCACCTTGAAAATTTCTGCTCCTCCAGTAATTCCTGCAAGGACCTTTTATGGCTGGTCTCTCCATCTCTACCACCTCCTTTCTATCCTTGTGGAGAAGAAGGAAACTTTGGTGGTTGTCTCGATTCTTACTGGCCTCTGCTGAGGTGTCCTTAGTCCCCCTCATTCCTGGACATCGTGGATAGGTGTCCACCTGGTCTTTTAGGGTATCATGTCCTGTCACTGACTCCAGTTGGGAAGTCCTTGTTCTTAGCAGCCTTCTCTCATTGACCCAGGCCTCCTCTCTCCCCCAAGCTCTCAGTCTCTGATTCCCCCACTGGGGCATCCTGACATACGTGGATATTCTGCACACTACCCATAAGATGGGAGAACCCAAGGCACCATGCTTGCCTTTTCTTCTGCCCAACCACAGTGTCCCTTTTGCCCCTTGTTGCTGTTTCCAGACTATTCTTCCTTTTTCTTAATCACCAACCGCCACCCCCATTTGGCTTTAATTTTATGACATCAGATCACATCACTCACTGCCACTCCTTGTTACACTCATGAAACAATCCCCAAGTCACACCCTTCATTTTGGGAAGATTTTGATCCTGGCACACAGTCATCTCTCTAGCACTACTCCTATCATGAGAATTCGTGGGTTCAATAATCAGGTAGGTGAACCTTCCTATATCTTGGCGTCTTAGTTTCTTAGTCTCTTCACCTCCCACCATCTGGTCCTCCCCCTACCTTAGCTACTCCCATGATCATATCCTAGACCTTATCATCCCCAATAATTAAATCTTCCATACTTTCAATTTAAGCCTTCCACTTTCCTACTATATTTTTGGCTTTTTCCCTCTAGTACTTCCCCCAAATCCTTTGACCCACAAGGATCTAAAATACATTGATCCTATCACATTTTTACTTCACCTCCTTCATGTCCACACTTCCCTCCTAACTTACCTCAAATTCCATGATCAATGATTATAATCATTTCCTTGCATTGACACTCAATCTCTTGCCTCTCCCCCACCCCACCCCACCCCCCCGGCTTTTTCCTAACTTGGCAAAATTTCAACCCAGTTAAATCCAATTTTCTTGTTACTCTGCACCTGCACCCGTGCAGCTGAATGTGCCTACAGAAAACCACAACATGCTTTCTAGTCCCATTTTAAGTTCATGACCACTAATATTAAATGGGTCCTTTTAAGACCCAGCATTTTAACTAGATTTTCTAGTCTGTTCCTTACCCAGATGACTATTTTATATTTCTCTCTCTCCCCAAACTCCCTTCCCTACCCTCATTCTCAGCTGAAGATCCTAATTCCTATTTACTGAGAAAACAGAGGCAACCTGAAGAGAACTTCCTCGTACCCCCACCACCACGCCTAAGCCTTCTAGCATCCAGTGCATGTATCTTCCTACCCACCAACTGCTATGCATGACAGGTCCATGCTCCCAGCCAAGGTCAACCCCTCCAGTTGTGCACTGGATTCCAACCCCTCTTGCTAACACAAGGTCATTGCTACAGCATTTCTTCCTTCTCTTTCAGCATTATTATTTGTTTCTTTTCACTGGCTTTACCCGTCAGCATATAAGCATTATTATTTCTCTCATCTAAAATCTCTCTTGATCCCATTTCCTCTCCAGCTACCATCCCATTTCTCTTTTCCATTTATCACAAAACTCCTTTAAAAGTTGTTTGTATTCACTGTCTCCAAGCACCCCACCTACACAGCCCCTCTACACACACATTCTCTTGAACCCACTTGAATCAAGCTTTGCCTCTGCCATTCCACCTACATGCTCTTGTTAAGATCACCAGGTCCAGGTGTCATTTCTCAGTCCTCACTGTAGCCAGCCTGTCAACAGCATGGGCCACAGTGACTGCTTCTTTCTCCTGAAAACACTCCCTTGATCTGGCTTCCGGACACATTTCCCTGCTTCTCCTCCTACCCCATTTGCAGCTCCTCCTCAGCCTCTTTTGCTAGTACCTCCCTATCCCCATGCATAGATCTTTTTTTTTTTAATACAGTTTAATTGAGATACATTCATACTCCCCACAGTCATCCACAGCGTGCAATCGACTATTCACCGCACCATCGTGCAGTTGTGCGTTCATCACCAGAATCAATTTTTGAAACTTTTCCTTACTCCAAAATAGAATTAAAAGCAAAAAAGAACACCTGAATCTTTCATCCCCTCCATCCCACCCTATTCTTCATCTAATTTTTGTCCCCATTTTCCCACTTATCTGTCCGTACACTGGATAAAGGGAGTGTAAGCCACAAGGCTTTCACAGTCACCCAGTCACACTGTGCAATCTACATAGTTATACAACCATCTTCAAGAATCAAGGTCACTGGGTTGTAGTTTGACAGCTTCAGGTATTTCCCTCTAGCCATTAGATACACCAAAAACTAAAAAGTGATATCTATATAGTGCATACAAATACACTCCAGAGTGACCTCTCGACTCCATTTGACATCTCTCAGCCATGGGAACCTTATTTTGTTTCATCTCTCTTCCCTATTTTGGTCAAGAGGATTTTCTCAATCCCACAGTGCTGGGTCCAGGCTCATCTCCAGGAATCATTTCCCACATTGCCAGGGGGATTCACACCCGGGGGATTCACACCCCTGGGAGTCACGTCCCACAAGGGGGGAGAGCAGTGAGTTCACCTGCTGAGTTGGGTTAGAGAGAGAGAGGGCCACATCTGAGCAACAAAGAGGCTCTGGGGGTGGGAGTGGGGGCTCCTAAGCACAATTATAAGTAGGTTTAGCCTCTCCTTTGGAGCAACAAGCCTCATAAGGGCAAGCTCCAGATGAAGGCCTACCAGAGTTCTTTTAACATTAGATTACCCCATCACTCACTCCTTGGACCTCTTCTCTTTGCTATCCACACTCACTTCCCTAGTGACCTCATCCAATCTCATGATTTTAAATACCATCTATATGCTAAGTCCCAAACATATATCTCCAGCTCTGCCTTCTCCCCTGAACTCCAGGCTCGTAGATCTCCCTACTTAGTCAACATCTTTACTTAGATGTCTAATTTAATATGTCCAAAAACAAGTTCCTGCTCTTAATCCCCAAATCTGCTTATCCCCAGCCTTCTCTGCATCAAATAATGGCAGCCCCACTCCTCCAGTTGCTCAAATGTCATCCTAAATTCCTGTCTTTCTCTCATATTGCATACCCAGCACATCAAAAAACCCTGTTGGCTCTACCTTTAAAATATATTCAGAACCTGACCCTTCTTACACCCTGCATAGCTATTAACCCTGGTATAAGCCACCATTATCCCTTGCCTGGATACTTGCAAACTCCAAATTGGTTTCCCTTGTCTATTTTCAGCCTATTCTTAATTTGGCAGCCAGAATGAGCCTGCCAAGCATTAGTCAAATCAGATTATGCACTTATCAAAATCCTCCAATGACTTCCCATTTCTCTCTGAGAATAAACCAAAGCATTGCAATGGCCTGTAAGACCCTGAATAATCAGGCCACCCTCTCTAACATCACTTCTTTTTTCTCTCCCTCTCTGTGACGGTTTCAAAACATGGCCCTCCAGTTCTCTGACACTCCTCCCATCAAGAGGCCAGGAGTCACTCGGTGACTGCTTGACCAATAGACTACAGCAGCTAACACTTTCTGTCTTTCTGCCTGTACTCGTTTCTGAGGGCTGCCATAACAAAGTTCCACGAACTGGGTGGATTAAAGCAACAGAAATGTATTCTCTCGCAGTTCTGGAGGCTGGAAGTCCAAAATCAAGCTGTCGGCAGGGACGTGCTCCCTCCTGAAGGCTATGGGGAAAAATCCTTCCCTGCCTCCTATGGCTTCTGGTGGCCCTAGAGTTCCTCGGCTTGTGGCAACAAACTAATATCCACCTCTGTCTTCACATGGCCATCTTCTCCTTGTGTGCCTCCATCCGTGACTGTCTCCTCTTCTCTTCCTCTAAGGACACCAGGCATATTGGATTAGGGCCTGTCATAATCCCATGTGATCTCATCTTAACTTGATTGCTTCTGCAAAGACCTTATTTCAGATAACTTCACATGCACAGGTACTGGGAGTTAAGATTTCAACATACCTTTTGGGGAGACAGAGATAAACTCTAACAGAGATAAGCTGTCCCCACCAAGCCATGTGCAAATTGAAGATTTATGAACAAAATAAATGACCACTGCTTTAAGCCACTAGGTTTGGGAGTGGTTTGTTACACAGCAATAGAGCACTGCAGCACCCTAACTCACTCTGGGTTTGCTACTCTGCCCTCTTAACTGCGAGTTCCTCAAACACCCTAAAATGCTATGTCTCGGGGCCTTTGCACTTGCTGTTTACTTATGCACTTCCCCCCATTTAGACCTGACTCTACCCTTCCGATATTTAATCCCTACCTAATCACTTATCTTTCTAGTAAGGTCTTCCCTCCTAAACTGGCAAACCATACCCTCCTCCCAGAGCTCTCCCTTTTCCCACTTCATTTTTCTCCATAGTAGTCATCACCATCTAATGCACTACCTGACTTACGCATTTAGATTATTTAATGCATGTCAGGCCCGCTAGAAGGTCACCCCATGGTGACAGGAATCTCTGTCTGTTTCATTCACTGCTATTTCCCGTGTGCCTAGTCTGCAACTTGAGCAGGGCTTGGCAGGGGCCACTTATCTCTGCTCCAGGTGGCATCATCTGGGACGAGTCTATTTGGAGCTGGCAGATCTTTCGAGTTTCTTCTTTTAGAATGTAGAGAATCCTTTTCTGGCTTTCACTCTCAAAAATTTCAAATTTGAAGCTCAGAGGTAAGCATAATCACTTTTCTAAAACTATCACCATATCTCTGTGAAATAAGGAATACCCTTGATTGATGGGCTGGGGACAATCAGGGCAAAAGGGTTTATGATGATTGAAGAAAACATTAATTTAATTTCTCCAATAATTTATACCTATTGGTTCATTCATGAATTCATTTAATATTTCAATTCTAAGAACAGGAATTTTGTTTATTGTCGTATATCCATTTCTTAGAAAAGTACTTGACATATAATGAGTGCTTTAACAAAGGTTTAGTAAATTAATTAGCAATGATAATACTAACTAACTCTTACTGTAATTGTCAAATTTTTTATTAATTTTTGCTTGGCACTACTCTTAGCACTTTAATGAATTTCCTTACTTAAACTTGCAACAACCCTCTGAGGTAGGCATTTTTTAATTATTATTATTATTATTCCTGTTTTATAAGTGAGTAAACCAAAGCCCAGTGAGGTTAAGAACCTGCTATGAAATGGCAGAGCTGGGATTCAAGACCAGGCAATGAGATATTGGTGTCCACTCTCTTAATCATTACATATGCACGGGGTGCTTTGGAGACTACATTGGACAGGCATTTTAACCCAGCTTCGAAAGGTCACGGACAGACTCCTGTCTTTGTCATTCATATAGTATCCCTTCATAAAGGTGGAGATTGCTAACCTGGTTCATTTCTTCCCAAATGGAGGCATTCAGTCGCCTCCTTTGCCACTTCATTCAATAAGCAAGAAGTACTCATTGAAAGTCAGCCTGTGCATAAAATGGGGCTAGATACTGTAGGAAATAGAGAACAAATCTGAAGTGTTTCTCATGCCTTCAGAGGTCACTCACCAGCAGTCTGCAAGGTGTGCTTTTCAAGCCTCAACTCACTCTGCTATTGCTTTCTTGGTGCTCTCAAGTGTTCCTATATAATTCAGGAGTGGTTTAACACAGTAGCTAAGAGCCTGTGCTTTGCAGTCATTTGTACAATTATCTGACCTTGGGCAAGTTACTTCTCTTTTTGGACCTTAGTGTTCTCATCTGTGAAATGTGTAATATTATTAACCTTATGGGGTAATTTTGAGGATTAAAAGTGTGAGTGTATGTGCAGAAATTAAGACAACTTTGGAAATAAGAAAGCATGACTCAATGTGGTTTGAAGATAATGGGGGAATTTGTTGATTTACGTTAAGTGAAAAATCCAGGGGTATACCAATTACAGGTGCAGCTTAATCCAGGGGCTCAAATGCTATTACTAGGACTTGGTCTCCTTCCATCTCCAGCTCTGTTCTTTTTGTTGTTGTTGTTGTTGTTGTTCAAGTCTCTAGGTAGTGACAAGATGGCAGCCAAGAAGCCCAGACTCACATTCTCCCATGGTCCATTCCAAAATCCAATTGAAATCCCTGGCCTAAATCTCATTGGTCTGAAGATGATCAAGTGCCCAATCCCTGAATTTATTACTATGGCCAGAGAATGGCCTTTATTGATTGGCTTAGGCCTGGGTCATCAACCCACACCTGGAACTAAGGAGGGGTCAACTCCACTCAAACGTCCAGGTATGAGGTTGGGAGGGGGGAAGTTACCCATTGTAAAAT
Source organism: Choloepus didactylus (assembly GCF_015220235.1). NCBI lineage: Eukaryota > Metazoa > Chordata > Mammalia > Pilosa > Megalonychidae > Choloepus > Choloepus didactylus. Next base: position 56,722,559 of record NC_051309.1, read on the forward strand.
TCTAGTACTGTTTGGCCAGATAAAATGAAAATTAAAATTTGGTGGCAAAAAATTATATATCCACTATAGTATTTAAATCACCCTGTACAATGACTAAAACATAATAAGTGCTTGACAAATGATCGCTATCATCATAATCACCACCGTGACCATCATCCCTGGGATTAAATTTCAGTCATGGATATCTCAAGCAGTCATGACTCAACATTATTTTTAAACCCTTTTGAACACTCTTTCTGCATTTTGATGGTTCCTCACACTATGAATCCTGCCTATCCCACTGCTACATACACCACACACAATCCCACCCACCCCACCATCACTGCCATCCAGTCTCTTTCAGGCCTGTGCATCCATGAGAGACTTTGATTTGGAGATGAGTCGTGGAAACAAGAGGGGCATGGAACATCCATTTAGCTGGTACAGATGGTGGGCGCACAGTTCTAAACAGTGCAAAGCATCTCTCTTACCAGGGTGCTTTTTGACATTGTTCCAGAGCATCCCAAAGATTATTCCTCTGGCCTTTCCAGAGATTCTGTGAGTGTTTAATATCACCCTAAAGTGGGTACAGTGATTATGTTGTCTGCAACTAAGAACACTAACTGATATTGCTTCCCCAAGAACTCCCACAATATTCTCATGTAAGAGCTCACCTTATACTTCTCTATGCCTATGTTTCGTCTTCCTACCAGACACTCCCCCACAATGCCAGCAGGGTAACTTGCAAAAAGGTAAACGTTCAAAAAACGCCAACTCTGTGACTGAACAAATTAACTCACGACTGACCTTAAAGATCATTTGGAGAAATATTGAAATCTTAAAATGTAAAGGGATTAGGAAATTGTCTAGCTCCTTCTACACACTGGACAGATGAAGGACTGAAGACCCAAAAAAGTTAATTTGGCTTGAAACTTCATCCTTATATTTCTAGTTCATATTATTTCCATAAAAACTTGTTTCAAAAATTGGGAAACTAATGTCATCACGTCCTATTTATAAGGCTAATATTAATTACTTTTAAGGTTCTAAAATTTTATTTTGTTTACTATTTTTTTAAATAAATCATATAGATCTTGGGTATCTATTTTTCTTTTCATAGAAACTTTGATCTTCATGACATTCATTGTAATTAGCTTCAAACCAGTGACAACATTAAATGTGAGCATACTCTGTATTTGTTTTCTAGCAGCTGCACCCCACTGCTAACTTATCAGGGCTCAGCATAGGAGAGTGGCTAAGAGCATAGACTCTGGAGCCAGATTACGTGAAATTGAATTCTGCCTCTGGCACTTTCTAGCTATGTAACTATACACAAGTTCTTTATTCTCTTATTTTTCCATCTGATAGTTGGGCATAATGATAATAGTTACCTCACAAAGTTGCTATGAGAATGAAAAGAGTTAACATTTGTGAAGCATTTAGAACTGCACTTAGTACATTTTAAGTCCTACATGAGTTTTATTTAAAAAAAATATTAAGCTCACAGTTAACTAAACCCTCAAATCTCTCTCCTATGTGTGGTTGCCAAGCCTTTGCATTTAACCCTGTTGAATTTCTTTTTGTGATGCCAGCTCAGTTCTGCTCCCACTTCCCTCTTTCTGCTCCTCCACCTATCACTTGGTGCAGGTGCTCACGAGAGAGGTGGAAAAGGTGGTCGTCAAGATTTGTCTGTATCTAACGCTGGAGGCTTATCAAATTTAAATGGCTCTAATTACTTTTAAACGAGGCATATAGTTAAAATTTGAAAGGCACATAAACTTAATAGCTGATCTCCAGACAAAATTACTATCAAACTGATTTTTAACTGCCAGCGAAAGAAGCCCAGGAGGATCTTATCCAAAGCACCACAGTAAAATGAAATAAGGAACAGGGCAATGGGGACAGCCGTGATGATTATGCAACTGTCATGTCCATGGGAGGAATTAAATGTCTGTCCTGTCAGTGGGTAAAGACACAATTCAGGGAAGCAAGCCCTCAAGTGCATCACTTGAATCCTGTTTTGTTATTCTGACGTAACAGAAGATAAAAAAAAAAAAAAAGAATCAACTGGGGAAGCGTAAGATGAGGAACTACAAAAATAACTTTACCGTCCCTGACATCTGTGTTTATAAATGCACTATGTTAAACAGTAGAGATTTTTCCTAAGGTTAGCCAATACCAAGATGGCATCTTGGGTTGCGTGTTTTGTTTCTTTTTTACCCCAGTCATAACTTTCCTTACTGTCTGTCTCCAGCTTTCGTTTTATTCACTCCGTAAAGAATTGACAGAGACATAGCTGGGCGAGTCCAGAAACACGATTTGTAACCAATCTACTCTGTTATTTTGCTACAAAACATGAGTTTGTGCCAACTATTCTTTAATGAAGAAGTACCCACCCCGAGATGGAGATTTTACCTATCAGCAACCCCAGAGCAGGTTTTCACCAACGAGATGACACATGGAGTGGCCAGATGTTTGGAAAGTAAGAAGGGGAGGTAAGTTCACACGATTGTTCTGCCTTCTTTTTTCCGCTGAGGTCCTTTCCTGCGGTTGTAGGAAGCCTGAACTGGCAGCCTTGCTCCAGGCATGTGCACAGACATCAGCCCAGCACATCGGCGAGAGGCTGCTAACAGGCTGCCTTCCTTTTCCTGTGCAGCTGGTGTTTGCAGAAGGACATGATTTGAAAGTTGATTTATTTACTTTTTTTTTTTTAATGAATGGGCATAGATGTCTGTCTATTGAAACAATTAATAAATTCTGATGATTTGATCTGAATTTAACAGAAAAACATCCTTGGCTTGCAGGTGGAAATCTAAGGACATTGTCTTTTGGAATGTTCATAATATACCTGTCCAAACACAGAGCAAGATCGGAGGGCTTTTGGGGGGGGCTTGCTTTTAATCTATGGCTTTTGGTTTATAAATGAAGAAATTCATTTACACTTGTGGAAGCCAGTGGGCTCCAGTTCATGTCCCTTCATTTTGTTTCTGCTGGCTGTGGAGACTTTGAGGATGTTTACAGGCACTTCAGTTATAGGGAGGAAGGGAATGGGCCAGACCAGGCCACCTCCTCTTGGGCCAGGTTCTCCTTCAAAGTCCCTTTGAAAAGTCAAAGGACCTGAGACCCGAGAGATATAGCTTGGCTAAAGTGAAAAGAAGGAGTAGGCCAAAGAAGGGTGCTTTTTTCCTTTAAAAGATGTATTCTTTACTTTGAGTAAATAATATGAACATGAGCACCAAACCAGGAAGCTTTAAAAGAATATTCAGTGAAAAATAATTCTCCCTCCCACCCCTCTCCCTCACAAGCCACAAAGTTCCCTCACCAGAAGCAAACCTATTACTAGTTTCTATGGTAGTCCTCTGGAGACATCCTATGTAGATATAAGCATCTGTATATGTCTATGCTTCTTAAACACACAAATAATAATGAACAATGCACATTGTTCTGTACTTTGCCTTTTTTTCACTTAACAATGCATTCTGACAAGAGTTTTTTCTGCTCAAAGAGCTAAAGGGAGAGACAAGTCATTCTTTAGTTCAATGAGCTGTGTCTGATTCTAGTTTATTGTACTGACAATGGACAAGCTGCCAAGTTAAACTCTATTTCAGCATTAGGTCATCTCAGTCTGGAGAAATAGGAATCATGTTTAAAACCCTGAAACTTTAAATAACAGAAAGTTTGGGGTTGAAGTAGAAGAGAAAAAGAAAGATGCACTATGCTTGATAAATGTTATGTGGAACTGAGAGCTGAGCTGAGAAACAATTTGAATGAAGATTTTGCAAAACTAAAAATTCATTGGATCCTTTCCCTGGCATAGTAAGTAGAACATTAAACTTACTGTCCATGGTGGCATCATTTTTGCTGGTTAAGGACATGGAGGAGCAACATGGGGTCAATATTCTGTATGCAATATTAGGGATGTGAAAAGAGAACAAGCTTTGCCACGAAGCAAACCTGGATGTTAATACTAGCTATTCCAGTTATTAAGTTAGGTAAGTTCTTTAACCTCTCAGGACTTAGATTTTATGTTAACTAGAAATATGTACCTTAAATGGTGGTTGTGAGAATTTGTTAAAAGTAAAAAAGTAAGGCACTGTAGGAGTCCGCTGTTACTGCAGTGATACCACATAACAAACAATCTGCAATTCTCCATGACTTGAAACAATAAATATTTATTTCCTGTTCCATCCACAGTGACCCATGGCAAAGCGGGAAGGATAGGAAGACTTGTGAACAATATAACAGGCACCTGGTACAATACTGTACCAGACACTTGGAAGTTTCACATAAATGGGAGCTATTATTGCTTTGGTTTCACACACGCAAGGTATAGCAAATGGCATTGAAATTATAATAATTCTAAAATACACCCTAAAAAGCCATGCTTTCTTTAAAAAAAATCAATCATGTTCCAGTTTGCTAATGCTGCCCATTACGCAAAATACCAGAAATAGATCCACTTTTATAAAGGGGGTTTATTTGGTTACACGGTTACAGTCTTAAGGCCATACAGTGTCCATCGACAGTAGGGTACCTTCACTGAAGAAAAGCCATTGGCATCGGGAAAACCTCTATTAGCTGGGAAGGCATGTGGCTGGCATCTGCTTGCTCCCAGGTTGCGTTTCAAAATGGCATTCTCCAGAATGTCTCTGTGTCAGCTTCTCAGGGCAAACTCTGGGCTAGTATCTCCAAAACATCAGCAAAATTCTGCTTTCAACGGCTGTCTTCAAAATGTCTCTGTAAGTTGCAGCTCCTCTCTCAGCTCCTGTGCATTCTTCAAAGTGTCCCTCTTGGCTGTAGCAAGCTCTCTCCCTCTGTCTGAGCTTATAAAGTGCTCTAGTAAACTAATCAAGGCCCAAGCTGAATGGGCGGGGCCACACCTCCATGGAAACTATCCAATCGAAGTCATCACCCACAGTTGGGTGGGTTGCATCTCCATGGAAACACTCAAAGAATTACAATCTAATCAATACTAATACATCTGCCCACACAAGCTTGCACCAAAGATATTGGTGTTTGGGGGGACATAATAGTTCCAAACTGGCACAAATCAGTTTATCTTGTTATTTAGGTCTTCTAATAAGAGGGACATATACAGTGCCTCTGTGTGGATTTGAAAAAGATGTCCCTTCTCAGCAGACACAGCCCAAGGGCCAACAGCATGGCGAGTGCATGACAAAAAAGCACCCCTTCTGTGGGGCAAAGGCAGCTCCACACATGAGCACATGGCTTGGAGGCCTGGAGAGCAGAACAAGGGTCACCCCCACAGCTGGGCACACTGTACAGTGCACAACCTGCACAGCACATGTAGCAGTGATTCCTGGAAGTAGAAGGTGGTAGAATCTCATTCCATGTTGGGTTCTGGTTAACGGCACCATCTAACAATTTGATTCCCAGCTTCCTTTCTGCTTTCCAAGTTATGCACTAGAAAGTTGAAGCTTTAGGTACACACTGGCACCCGGTTCCCAGAGCTCCTGCTGCCTGTCATGTCTCTCATCTGAATCCAGACCCATGTGACCCAGCAGCTCACAGGCAGGATCATGGAGAAATGTACAGACTTCTACAACTTAAGTTCTTTCATCCTGACTGACAGGATAAGGACAGAAGGAAAGAGGAGGGAAATCTAAAGAAGATTTATAGGCGCTGACTTTATAAGCTTGTGGATGGATAAGCAGCTCACAGGGAGTGGAAGTGGGAGGGAGCAAACAAGAGGAGGGAGACTGAGAGGCACATTGGGGTGGGGGTGGAGTGGGAGACCCTTTTGTCTACATATAACAACCATTGTGAGGAAAGATGTGGATTTCAGTCCCAAATTGCTTATTTTGAAAATTAATTAGTAAGTAGTTAGTGAACAGTGGTTCCACTGAATGGAATATTAATTCTTCCCCCAAATTATTTAGACCCTAGGTGTAGAGAAGAGAGGGGGAAGGGGAGGGAGGGGAAAAGGCAAGGAGATAGAGAAGAGAGAAGAGAACAAGGGAGAGGAATAGAGAGGGAGAAGGGGAGAAGGGTAGGGTATGGGAAAGGAGGGTATTGTAAGGAAGTGAGGGGCTCTACCTGCTTTTTCTCCAGGGTCAAGCACAGAGCCTGACACAGAGGAGGTGCTCACCAATACGAGGAGGTAAGAGAGACTGTAATATTGTCCTCCATTACAATATTGTAATGTGTTGCCCAGTGACTACAGTGGAGTGTCTAAAATTCCCACAGACTTGTTAAATATCTTATCTAGCAAAACTCATCAGTTCTTTCCATAATTCCTTTTTCTTCATTCTAGATTTTATCCTTCTTTGCTTCCTCTTTACCCCCTGCAGGCCGAGCAAAGGAAAGTATCCCTTGCTCTCTCGTGTGCACTCTCTCTCTCTCTCTTTGGTTTTCCTGTTTTCTTGCTTGTAAGAGTCTGTTAGACACTTCCTTTGAGGTTATTTATGGTCTGACCTGTGAATCTTTGAAATATTCTCTTTCATGGTCTCTCACTCCAGTGACACCATGAGGCCCACTTAGCAAGTCATGGGTAGTAACGGCTTGTCTGGAGACACCAGCCGCCAGCAGTTTTCTCCAGTACTGTCGAGGTGTGGGCTCCTGAAGGTGGCAGAAGCACTGAAGGATGCTCCCTGAGTGAATTGGTCCATGGACACTACCCAGAAAAAAAGCATGGCTTCCTCTCATTCTTTAAAAAGATGGCTGGGCTAAATCGGGTCTTACACAACATCTCTGAGCTTCGAGTCTCAGGAATGAGACTTCTTCCCAGACTTTTCTGGATCCATTTCAAAACCCAGCTGCTGGTGCAGAGATTCAACATTCCAGTGATGACATGTTTATTTTGAAACAATCATGAGTCTTGATTTGATGTAGTGAAAGAAATTACTGCTTGTCAAATATGGCCCAATTATTACTTCATTAATTCATACACATTGGCAGATAACATTGGCTGTAGGCATGCATCAGGACTTTTCAATACACTTGACTGAAACAAGCTGCCCCTCTGTGGCTGCTGAATCTCTACACCCCTGCCCCAAGACTAAGATGACGACTCCATATTTGGAATGATTTTCACGTCAAGGGCATATGGCATTATCCTATTAGCTGGGAGTGGACAAATTGAAGTACTGTCAGGAGATAACCTCAAAATTGGTCATTAAACTGACACCCTTTGAGACCTACTTTCTTCTAAGCCCAGATTTTAACCACTAAATTACTTTTTAAGGATGGGAGAAACTGAAACCTGCCACCAAGGAAATATAGCAGAATACTTTCTTAAGGATCATCAAACTTAGCATGTGAATACATATACATACCTTGTGGAGCAAGTAATATGTTTTCAACTTTAAGTAATGATGAGTTAAACAAATGAATGGTTATTTGCTTACATAGCAAGAAGTCCAGGGTAAACCATTGCTGGAGTTGGGTCCACAGTTCTGTGGTACCCAGGAACATCTTTGAGATTCTTTTGAACCTTCCTTATGCGTTGGCTCCATGAACACAAGAAGAATGCTGCAAACCACATTGGAAGAAGAGGTAGGAGAAAGGAGGCTTTCTCCTGGTGAGGCTTCAGGAAGAGAAGACCACTCCAATGATCCACTACCTAATTATATTGGCCAAAACTGTGTCACGTGGTCTCTGCTACCTTTAACCAAGGTAGTAACCCAGTATGTACCCTCCCAGACTTTAGAGTAAAAGAAGGCAAGGAAGAAGGGAGCTGAGATTGGGTACTGAATGAGCCAACCTACAATATAGATCACCACTTGGTTAGCAGAAAGAAGTTCATGCACACAGCAGGCACTCAATGGTGAAATGCAGAAATGGCCTTCCCACAGACCACTTTGTCAGTGGTCTCTAGGTTGATCAAGTTAAGATCCTTCATGAGCTGGCTCCAACTAACTATTCCATTTTATTTCCTACACTTTCCACCAAGGACCTAGGTTCTTATTTTGTATATCCACTACCAGTTCCCAGCAGACCCAATTCCATGCTGTACTTACTGCCTTCAAATACTCTGCTGCCATTCATTCATGCATAAAAGACTTTGTTCTAGATACTTTGCATGCATTATTTCATTAAAGCACTGAGTAGAATGGTGAAAAGCAGTCAATGTCTTCATATGGCTTCTGGACTGGGGAGAGTGACTTATTCATGTTGGTATATTGACATGTGCTCAGAGTCTGAAAGGGAGACCCCTGGGAGATACAAGAGTCAATGGTAGAGAAATCTAACCTATTAGCTGCCTACCAAAATTTTATCCGTTTCTCAGATCCTAGGTCAAATTCTACTCCTTCACCAGTCTCTCCTCTTCCCATAGCCATCAGACTTAACTGCTCCTCTGTGTTTTGATACAGTTTACTTAGTAAGTATTGAAGACCGCTTACCTTGTGATAGGCTTTAAGCTAAATACTAATCATTGAGACTTTACAACAATCTTAGTAAGTATACTATCCCAATTTTATAGATGAAAAAACTGAAACTTAGACCCATGTGAGCAGACCTTTGCACTAAGGCTTCTCTCTACCCAGAATCTACTTCTCCCAGATGGTCACTTGGCTGCCTCCTTTTCAGTTTCAAATATCACCTCCTCCAAGAAGCCTTCCTTGGTCACTCTTTCTCAGAGCTGCTGCTTCATATCACTCCCTAGCACATCACTCTATTTTCTTCATAGCCCCCATCACTCTCTGAGATTATAAATTTTATTTATATGTTTATACGTTTATTGTCTGTCTTCTTTTATTGGTATGTAAGCTCCATGAGGGTGAGAAAGCTTCCCTCCTCCAGGTGAAGTCACTCTCTATCTGCAGCACTTAGAAAGATGCCTGGCACACAGTAGGCCTTCAACTAATATTGTTAAATGAACAAATGAATGAATGAATGAATGAATATACCAAAGCCATTATAGTTAGTAAGTGGTGGAGTTGAGATTTAAACCTAGATGTGTCTTTCTTCACAGTCCAGGATTTACTTCCTTTCATAGTACTTCACATGTACCATCTTGCTTTAATTTGCTATTTACTATTCCATCTCTGCTTCATGGCTCTGAGGGTAATCTCAGCCATGTCATAGACATCTTTGTGTGTCTCATAGATCCTTTGGCACTCTGCCTTGCTCCCCAGACACTCCATACATATTTGCTGTGATGAATTGAATAGTATCCTGTCACATAGGAGGAGGAAAAAGTGCCCTGAGGCCCTGAATGATTTTCCTCTCCTTCCTGAAGTTTGCACCACAGAATGAGAGAGGAACCTCCTTAGAGCCCCAAAGGACAGGTTGACAGGCCAAGGTGTCGTTCATGGCGTCAGAAAGGAGGCACCACCTGGCGCTGAGACGGCTGACTCCACCCTGAAGTGTGGCCACAGCCTCCAGCCTGTGTGACCTACATCCAATGGGTGGAGGTTTCAAGGCCCTTCTGGCAAAGAAACCTGCTTGTCCCCCATTACTGCTAGCCAGGTTTCTTCTCCACGAATGAGAATGACTGGGCATTTCGGTGGGAGGAGGGCCTTCCTCTCAGGGAGAATGGATATAACTTGGCCAGAAAAGCTCCTGACAAGCAGCAGCTTCCTGCCCTGTCTCTGACTCTTGGTTTTCACATTTTTTTTAGTAAAAAAATCAATGGACCCTTACAAAGCTCCCCAGCACAGTCTTCCTTATCTGCGCTTATGGAGAGAGAGAATGGTGAAGCATTTCTTTAGGGCTTGCAAAAAAAGAAACAAAAACAAAACACAAAAAAAACAACAACAATAAAACACTCTTGTCAACAGAAAGCCCAAAGGAATAAAGAGGTCAAAGTCTGCGCCCATGCATAGAGCCACATTGGCTTCTCTGAAGGCTCCTCTTGGAGCCACGGGGATGGTAGGTACAACAGCGTGGTCAGGCAAGCCCTCCACCTCCTCCTCTGGGGGAACCAGCCACAGCAAGGAGAGCTGCACCTCCTTCCCCTCTTTGAGCAGGAATTCAGGAAAGGCAGTCCACTTACCTGGTTTGACAAAGAAGGCAGCTGCCGAAGGGTATGATTTGACAGCAGCCAGATACGACTTCCTCCCTCAAAATATCTCCCCAGTGCCTGAATTTTTCCATCAGTGTAATTCCCTTGGGCCTCACAAAATTGTCCTTTAAAAGAATCCTACAAAAATTGCATAACCCCCTAGAAAGACTATAGTCTACTAGACTAGGGCCAGATAGTAAATACATTAGGTATTTTGGTCTCTGTCACAACTGCTCACCTCTCCGTGGAAGAAAAAAGCAGCCTCCATGGACAATATGTAAGAGAATCGGTGTGTCTGTGTTCCAATAAACTCTAATTTACAAAAACCAGCAGCAGGCTGGATTTGGCCATAGGCTGTAATTTGTCCACGTCTGCACCAGAAGGTAAGTCACTGACTTCTCCTTACCGTCTCTTTATCCCTGGTGGCTTTCACATATGAAGCATACAGCGAAGAGTTGTTGAAATTTGTTTGTTGAAGTCTTTATCAGCTAACAACAGCCCCAAGGAAGTTGTTTGATGGCTGACCTTTCTAAACCAAGACTCAGGATAAGGACATATAGAAGGGAGGGTTCAGGGTCTGAGAGCTGGGGAGGAAAGGCTCTAAAATAAATTTGCCAACTTAATTTCAGTCAAATAGATCCCATTGGTTATAGTCATAAATCTCAAATTCTCACAACTGGCTGAAATCCTTGTCTCCCCAGCATGGGGACAAGCAGGACATAAAGGAGGGGAGCAATGGAACCAAGCAAGGAACCCAACAAACCAGAGCATGGCTACTCTTCAGCTTTCGTACCTTGCTTCTTTCCCTGAACTCAGAAAAGACGTTTGCTTTTGTCCTTTCATTGAATGAACTGGTTTCCCACTATTCTGATGCAGAAAAACTACTCAATTCTTTGGTTCGCTGATTATTAAAAGGCCAGGTCTACTGCCTTCCATAAATACATGTGTATATATATATATATATATATATATATATATATATATATATATAGTGTTCCACTTACCTTCTTTTTTCCCTAGTTGTAGTTGCACAACTGTGCCAATCATGCAATCCAACATCTGCCTGTAGTTCTCTTTCAAGGTGGTGAATATCATGACGGTGAATTTCAGCACTGATTTTTAGAAGATGGTAACTGCTGTCACATTAATTTAAGAGTTTTCTGTACTACCATTTTTTTATTATTATTCGTTTTATTGAGATATATTCACATACCACGCAGTCACACAAAACAAATCGTACATTTGATTGTTCACAGTACCATTACGTAGTTGTACATTCATTACCAAAATCAATCCCCGACACCCTCATTACCACACACACAAAAATAACCAGAATAATAATTAAAGTGAAAAGGAGCAACTAAAGTAAAAAAGAACACTGGGCGCCCTTGTTTGTTTGTTTGTTTGTTTGTTTCCCCCACCTTTCCACTCATCCATCCACAAACTAGACAAATGGGAGTGTGATCCCTATGCCCCCCCCCCCAATCCCACTGTCCCCCCTCATAAGCCACATTTTTATACAACTGTCTTCAAGATTCATGAGTTCTGGGTTGTAGTTTGATAGTTTGAGGTATCCACCACCAGCTACCCCAATTCATTAGAACCTAAAAAGGGTTGTCTATATTGTGCTTAAGAGTGCCCACCAGAGTGACCTCTCGGCTCCTTTTGGAATCTCTCTGCCACTGAAGCTTATTTCATTTACTTTCACATCCCCCTTTTGGTCAAGAAGATGTTCTCTGTCCCACGATGCCAGGTCTACATTCCTCCCCGGGAGTCATATTCCACGTTGCCAGGGAGATTCACTCCCCTGGGTGTCTGATCCCACGTAGGGGGGAGGGCAGTGATTTCACCTTTCAAGTTGGCTTAGCCAGAGAGAGAGGGCCACATCTGGGCAACAAAGAGGCATTCGGGAGGAGGCTCTTAGGCACAATTATAGGGAGGCCTAGCCTCTCCTTTGCAGCAACAGTCTTCCCAAGGGCAAATTCCGTGGTAGAGGGCTCAATGCATCAAACCACCAGTCCCCTATGTCTGTGGTCATGTCAGCAACCATCGAGGTGGGGTAGGCCAATACCCCTGCATTCTCCACCAGCTCCTCAAGGGGGCTCTGCATATTTTTTTTCCTTGTTTTTTTTTTTTAAACTTTTTTTTTTCTAAATCAACTGTATGAAAAATAAAAAAATAAAAAAAAAAACATACAATAAAAGAGCATTTCAAAGAGACCATAACAAGGGAGTAAGAAAAAGACAACTAACCTAAGATAACTACTTTACTTCCAACGTTTTCTTACTCTACCCCAAGAAAGTAACCTAATATAGCAACATTTCTGTGAACTTGGTCCTACTATACCCATCAGAAATTAACAGACCATAGTCATTCCTGGGCATTCCCAGAACATTAAATTTACCCATGATAGCTTACCTGTTCTTCTTGGATTATTGTTCCCCCTTCTTAATTGTTCTCTATCGCTAGTTCCCCTACATTCTACATTATAAACCATTCGTTTTACATTTTTCAAAGTTCACATTAGTGGTAGCATATAATATTTGCCTTTTTGTGCCTGGCTTATTTCGCTCAGCATTATGTCTTCAAGGTTCATCCATGTTGTCATATGTTTCACAACATCGTTCCTTCTTACTGCCGTGTAGTATTCCATCGTGTGTATATACCACATTTTATTTATCCACTCATCTGCTGAAGGACATTTGGGTTGTTTCCATCTCTTGGCAATTGTGAATAATGCTGCTATGAACATTGGCATGCAGATATCTGTTTGTGTCACTGCTCTCTGATCTTCCGGGTATTTACCGAGAAGTGCAATCGCTGGATCAAAGGGTATCTCTGTATCTAGTTTTCTAAGGAACTGCCAGACTGACTTCCAGAGTGGCTGAACCATTATACAGTCCCACCAACAATGAATAAGAGTCCCAATTTCTCCACATCCCCTCCAGCATTTGTAGTTTCCTGTTTGTTTAATGGCAGCCATTCTAATTGGTGTGAGATGGTATCTCATTGAGGTCTTAATTTGCATCTCTCTAATAGCTAGTGAAGCTGAACATTTTTTTCATGTGTTTCTTGGCCATTTGTATTTCCTCTTCAGAGAACTGTCTTTTCATATCTTTTGCCCATTTTATAATTGGACTGTCTGTACTATCGTCATTGAGTTGTAGGAACTACCATTTTGTTTTAGCAGAAGTTGGAGTATACAGGCCTGAGGTGTGTGTACTCATCACAGTTCTAGACACTTGGGGAACTTGTGTCAGTCAGAATAGGTTAGGTTATGCTGCAATAACAAACAACCTCAAATTTCAGTTTCCTAACACAACCGAAGTTTATTTCATGCCCACGGCACACGTCCAACATGGGTTGACAGGCCAGTTCTGTAGTCATTCAGGGACCCAGATAATGGAGGCTCTGTCATTACATGTGCCCTCTTGGTCATCTTGTCAGAGGAAAGGGAACAAGATAAATCATGCACTGGCTTCTAAAACCTCTGCCCAGAAGTGTAATTTTTCTCATATTCAACTGAACAAAACAAGTCATATGCCACGTGTAACTTCAAAGAGGGTGGATAAGTGCAAACCATCTATGAGCCTGGAATGATAAAATATTTGTAAGCGACACAAATGATTATAATAGGGCCTGAATAGAGGGTCAAGGGGGTGGAGCTTTAGCAGAGTCTATTTGCACGAGAAGTCAAGGAGCCTCACGGGAAAGACACATATCTAGAAGCTGAGCATTGATATTGAGAAAAAGAACCCAAAGACCCTGCGAACAGGAGTTAATCTGAATATTTCAGATGGCATAGCAGATGAGAAAAACACTCATCCAGATAAAATTGTTGAGGGTGCAAGCTGAAGTGGGAGCTGGTATTGAGGACAGCCAAGTTCTTCACAGTGGGAAAAATAGTCAGACTGCCTTCTTCCTGAGAGAAGAAACTTTTTTAGAAGTCTGAGTCAAATAGCAAGTGGTTATCACTAGATTCTATATGAAGCCAAGGAAACGGGGGAATGCTGCTTGTGGCTCAAGCATAGAGGTAGTGCTTAGAGTGGATGAAGCCATTGATGTGGTAAAGAGTGATTGATTCTGATGGAGAAGATGATAGAGAGTTGAGGAAGAGGCTGGTGTGTCTGCCCAGTCCTGGCCTACAAGTCACACTCTCCATGTTCCAAGGTACCAGTGCCCAAGACAAAAGGCAGCAGGCCTCAGAGCAAAGCCACATCGTACAGTTGTGCAGGTTGAGCACTGTGCAGCTCAGGGGGTGCCTATCACCCTGTGATATATGTGAGTGGAGCTCCCTGGAGCTGAGCAAGGATCTTGGGTGGGAGCCCTGCCTCCAAAACCTATTTAAGGTAGGTTCTTAGACTCTTACTCTTCATTTCACACAGCTCTTGACCCCAGTGTGGTTTTCTGTTTCTGGTACCGTCCTCATCCTTTGAATATGACATCAGACTCAGGTTTTCTTATTTCGACTCTCAGTGCTTACTAGAGCACAGTTTACACATGCCCTGGAGGAAGGTCACAAAGGGTGAATTCTTGGCCATGCAAGGCAGATAGCCCTGGTGGGGAGCGGCAGAGGAAGATGACTTTCTGTGGGTACACTGACACGTTCCACACAACCCCCAAACCAGAGGGAGGCATTAGGATGAGACTGGAGTTCTCATGGGCAGAGGAACCAGAGAATTATATTTTTGTTCCAGTTATTATAATCCTACTGGGCCACTAGGGCTAGCTAACCTAGAGAAATAACCATATCAGGGTGTGCCCAGTATTTAGGCTATTTCTTGGTATAAAGTAAATCTTCATTAAATTTTTGATAAAAGCATTCATGAATATGTATATTTAAAGAAGAGTTCAACTTTCTTTTCTCAATAGTCATAAGGGTGTTGAGAATTTGACCAAACAAACAAAGACACAAGCTATTGAAATGTGGAAAAATCAATCAACCAAAGTGGAAGGATGGGGGTTTTTGTTCTATGGAAAACCAAGTGACCATTTAGAATTGGCTTAATGCTTTAGAATGTTTGTATTCTAGATATGCCCTCCCTTATGAATTGGTCATTATAATTTTAGTCCTAAAATGTTCAGGGGTGGAGCGAGTTTGTAAGATCCTCAAATGCATGTAAAAACACTAGGCATGGTTAGTATCAGATATGGTATTGGTGCTATGTAATGAAGGTGTTATCACCTTGAAAACTAGCACTAAACTTAAAAACTGTTGCCATAACAGTGATGCCATGTTTGATTTCATGTGTTAACTTGGCTAGGTTATGGTGTCTCATTGTTTGATCAGGCATTGGTGTGCTTGTTACTGTAAAGGTATTTTGTAGATGGGATTTGCACCTATAATCAGTTGATTGCATCTACTATCAACAAAGGAGATTGCCCTCAGCAATGTGGGAACTCTCCTCCTCCAATCAGTTGGAGGTCTTAAAAGCCAGTACTGAAGATTTCAGAAATCAAAAAGAAGAATTTCTGCCTCAAATACAGCATTGGTCCTTGCCAAAAATTCCAGCCAGCCAGCTTCCCCTGGGGAATTGGAACTAAGGACTTCAGCATCACTTTGCAACCGGTACTATGAAGTTCAGAATTGCCAAGCCACATGGTCATGTGAGCTAATTCCTTATTTTTATAATAAATGTCTGTGTGTGCATATGTGTGTGTGTGTGTGTTGTGTGTCCTGTTGATTCTGTTTCTTTGGAGAACCCTGACTAATACAACTATTAAACAAAACAGAGGGAAAATTTCTTAAGTCCTTGGACCTTCTGAGTATAAGAAATACATCTATTTGCTTCTCCTAGCATAAATAAATACATAAATATAAATGATAATTAATGTGCATGGGTCAGGATAACCATTTTTTTTTCACCAAATGATGCTATAAATACTGAGGATCACAGAAAATACTGAGGATTAGAAAAATAAACACTGAGAATGAAGCCAAGTCAACTTCAGGCAAACATTTGCCTCAAAATGCATGTGTGACCTCCTCCCCATCCCTCTTTCCAATTTGCTTCCTGACAGAGCCTTATTTTGAAATGTAGACATGGTGAAAATCTGATTCACTATGAATAAGATCCTTGGCCCCCAAAATATCTTCCCTCAAATAAATATAAAACCTTATCTTGAAACATAGAAAAAAGCCTGAAAGAGGGAAAATCTAGCCTGATTTTTAGGACACCATCATCCAATGGATTATTCTCTACTGTAGTAGGTTGAATTATGTACCTCAGAAAAATATGTGTTCTTAATCTTAATCCATTCTTATGGGTTTGAACCCATTGTAAATAGAAACTTTTGAAGATGATACTTTTAGATAAGGTGTGGCCAACGGAATCAGGGTGGCTCTTAATTCTATCACTGGAGTCCCTATAGAAAAAAGCCACAGGAGGAACAAGAAGCTGGAAGTCAATGGATCCTGGAAGAGAAAGGAGAGGACATTGCCATGTGATGGGAAAGCCAAGGAAATCAAGGATTGCTGGCCAGACAGAATTCTACCTATCCAAGGAGGGAGCACAACTTCCAGACTCCAAAACCATGAGACAATAAATTTCCATTATTTAAGCCAATCTATAGTGTGGCATTTACCATAGCTGTTAGGGAGCTAAGACATCTGCCAAGATGTATGTTGGTCATCACAAAAACTCATGTTTAACAAAGTTTTGCATCATTAAATTTGCATAATGACTTAGTCACATTCAGAGAATTCTATGTAACATTGCTTTTGACCAGGAACTCATCTCACAGAAAAATAAAACTGTGGCATGGGACTCTTGTGGTTTGCTAATGCTGCCAGGATGCAAAGCACCAGAAATGGATTGGCTTTTATAAAGGGGGTTTATTTGGCTACACAGTTACAGTCTTAAGGCCATAAAGTGTCCAAGGTAACACATCAGCAATCGGGTCCCTTCACTGGAGGATGGCCAATGGTGTCTGGAAAACCTCTGTTAGCTGGGAAGGCACATGGCTGGCATCTGCTCCAGAGTTCTGGTTTCAAAATGGCTTTCTCCCAGGACGTTCCTCTCTAGGCTTTAGCTTCTCTCTAAAATGTCACTCTTAGTTGCTCTTGGGGTCTTTGTCCTCTTTTAGCTTCTCCGGAGCAAAAGTCTGCTTTCAAAGGCCATATCCAAAATGTCTTCGTAAACTGCAGTTCCTCTCTCAGCTCCTGTGCATTCTTCAAAGTGTCCCTCTTAGCTGTAGCAAGCTCACTCCTTCTGTCTGAGCTTATATAGTGCTCCAGTGAACTAATCAAGGCCCACGCTGAATGGGTGGGGCCACACCTCCATGGAAATTACCCAATGAAAGATCCCTCCCACAGCTGAGTGAGCACATCTCCACAGAAACATCCAATCAAAAGTCTCCAACCCAATCAACACCAATAGTTTCCTGCCCACACAAGACTGCATCAAAGATAATGGCATTTTGGGAGACATAACACATCCGAACTGGCACAGGCTCACATCCATGGAATTTGGTGTTTTCATCGCATACCCCTTCTCCCAGGAGCAGCTGGCTTAATAGAACAGTGGACTAGCCTACCAAAGACTCAATTACAGCACAAGTGGAGAGAACATCCTGAAGATCAGGGCTCTATCTCATAGGATGCCATATTTACTATGGATCAGTGACCAATGTGTAGTGCTATTTCTCCCTTAGCCAGAACACATGGGGCCAGGAATCAAGGAGTGGAAGTAAAAATGGCTTCTCTCACTATTATGCCTAATATTCTACACACAGAATTTTTGCTTTCTGTCTATGCTATTTGGGGTTCTTCTGGTTTGGAGGTCTAATTTCATAATGGAGAAATTCTTCCACTAAGTGATGCAAAAATTGCTCCACTGATCTGGAAGTTGAGACTGCTAGTTGGCTATTTGGATTTCCTCATCTTGCTGAGTTAACACGTAGAGAAGTGAGTTGGTATACTGGTTGATCCTGATTACTAAAAGGGCTTGGATTTCTGCTATGCAAAAACTGTGTCTAGAACCCAGGGAATTCACCAGGTCATTTCTTCATATATCCTTAGTAAAAGGTAATGGAAAATGATAATGTCTATAACCCAAGAAAACATATTTAGAAAGTATGTTTAGTAGCTGAGTAGCCAAAGGGGTGGACTGTGCCAGTTATTAAGCTATTATCTCTTAGTTCCAAAGCTGCCATTCTATATTCTGCTCAGAGATGCTAGGGCTATATCTCTCTTTATGCAACTGGCTCCCTGTTACGTTCTGCCTACTGAGGGCACCAGAAGGAGATCAGACACCTGGGGGTGGGGGTTGCTGCTTCTACCAACATTTCCTGAGCAAAAACCTTCATCTTGACATTGTTAGTGTCCACCTACTTTCGGCAT
This sequence comes from Choloepus didactylus, assembly GCF_015220235.1. Taxonomy (NCBI): domain Eukaryota; kingdom Metazoa; phylum Chordata; class Mammalia; order Pilosa; family Megalonychidae; genus Choloepus; species Choloepus didactylus. The sequence continues at coordinate 56,740,846 of NC_051309.1, forward strand.
TGCAAGAACCACCCTCACTGCACCCTCTTGGAGGTATCAGCACAGCCTGGTGGTGCTCCCTCCCAGAGGTCTACTGGGACCCTCCACTGGGCTTCTAGGTTTTGATAATCCCAATCTCCTTCCCCTCATTTCCCCAGCCCTAATTGTAGACACTACACATTGCTACCTCAATGGTTCCTTTTTTTGTTCCTTCAGCCCTCCCACACCTAGGTAACCAATTTTCCATATTAAATCTCCTCTGTTGAAATATCAAGTGTGGTTTCTGATTGGAAATCAGGTTTTCCTGATTGGACCTTGACTGATATACAGCCTTAGAAAGAAAGCTCAGGATGGTTTGACATCTCAATTACTATCTGTTTTTCAGAAAGACTTATTAAGACTGTTAATTACACAAACAAAAGAGTATTTTAAGGAAATTCAATCTATAGAATGACTGCTTTTCAAACGCCACTGTGCAAATAGGAATAGAAAAAATTCCTGTGAATGCCTGTTGGAGAACAAATTCATTTTACTCAAAGCTTTCCCTCTTTGCATTCAGAAGTTAAAGAAATGATAGAATTTATTATTCCACCAAACAAACCATTTCATTTATTTTTGGTAAATTGCACTAAATGCAGTTTAATTACTGTGTCCAGAATAGCATGTCACATCTGGGGCCCCAAAAGCTCTTACTGCTTTGGACATTTGGGGAAAAGAAATGGAGCCCTCTTGTGGCCACTTTAAATGCTGCAACACCCTGGAAATTGAATGTTGCTTGTATTAGTGTCACACCTAGATCACAGATTCTTTAACCGAAAGAAATCGCAGGGATTTTACCATGCATCTCCGCTAAACAAAGAATCTGTGGTCTCCGTGCTTTTTGACACTGTACAGTTACAACATAAAAACACTTATAAACTATGCAACCAAGGGTCATTATTAACTGTCAAATTTCATAAGAAAGAAATGGAAGGTGTCTGAAATGGAAGGTGTCTCAGTCTGTCCAGCATACCAGTTGAAAGAGATGCTTCAATTCCTTACCTGGCCAGGGTCTTAACACAAACCACAGTATTTGCCCCTGATTTGGTTACACACATGGGTGAGGTTCTAAGGTCTCACAGTGAGGAAAACTCAACAAATTCAGCAAAAAATTGACACACAGGTGAAACATTAATATTCTTGGTATGCACAGAAAGGAGAATCTGGTGAAGTAGAGTGCTAGAGACCTCACAGGACAAAGTGGGGACAAAGTGGGCATGGAAGAGGGAAGCACTTAAGCTCAGGAATTGGATGGTACTGGCTTCAAATGCCATCTTAGCTCATTCTTAGCTGTGTGACTTAGGGCAAATTATTTAATGATTCTGTTTCTCAGATATAATAACATCTATTTTATTTAAGACAATCTATAGGGGAGTGATTGAGAGCACAAGCTCCAGAGCCAGGTTGCCTGGCTTTAAGTCCTGACCCTGCCATTTACTGTGTGACCTTAGAGAAGTTACTTAACTTATCTGTTCCTAATCCATAAAATGGGATAAAATGATACCAACTTTCAGGGTTGTTTTGAAGATTAAATGAGTCAATCTTTGTAGTTCATTTAAAATAGGCCTCATGGAAGAGTTTATCATCATTATTACTGTTTAAAGTAACTTACAATGTCTTCTACATGATAAACACACAATAAACATTAGCTTTATTTTTAGCAATTTTCTTACTACCTTTTGCCTATTTCTTTTTCTATTAGGTTTTAGGTTGAATAATATGAAATTGTCATTTTTTTTTAAGTCAGAAGTCCTTGAATTTAGCAATTTCTTAGTTTATCTCAATATAGACCAGGTCACATTAGTGGTTATTGGCAAGGCCAAAGATGGAGGAAGAAAGTGGAGCCTTCTGCCTGGATTCATGCCCCCGAGCCCAGGAACCCTCACTTGACCGAATGTATCCCCTGCCCTACTTGTGATGACAAATACTGAACAGTTTTAAGAGAGACTTAATCTCTCAGCAACTCTGTGCTAGTGGGGTTGGGGAAGGAGGGGGTGGATTGGGGGATCTTTATCAATTAAAATCCAGTCAGGAAAACAGAACCCATTCCAGGGAGCTCAATCAATGGAATTTCATATCAAGAAATAGTTACCAAGGTGTTAGAAATGTTAAAAAGCCAAATAAGACACAGTGAGGCAACTCAGAGACTAGCAGGAGCCGGCAGTTGCTACAACCTCTACTGCTGGAGGGACACAGAGAAGAGGGGGTGTTTCCAGAACCCAGAGCCTGGACCACCCAGCAGAAGAACCAGGTGGGAGTGTCCAGCCACTCCTAGAGATACCCCCAACCAAAGCAGAGAGAGAGGGGGAGAAGGGCTCTCCCCTCCTTCTGCTCTTCAATCTCCTGCCTGTGGCGTGCCTTGGCTGAACATCATTGTACCCCAGTTGGCAAGGAAGCCTGGGAAATGTAGTTTGCAGGGACCTTGCCCCTTGCACTACAGAGCAGAGTAGGAAGAGGAAGGGGAATGGATTTGAGAGGCAAATCCCTGGCACAGAGAAGCAGGAGCTAGGAGAAGAAAGAAGGGAAAAGGATGGGAAGTCACCGCAACTACGTAAAATCCAGCTGCTGCCATTTTGTTTCCTGAGCTTCAGAGTCTCCACAATCCAATGGAAATAGAATCCTGACACTTCCCTACCCTAACAGGTAATTCCAAATAAATACTGTGGGAACCACAATTATCTATCTTTGGTGCCTTCATAAAATGGAGAAGGGCACAGGCAACTCCAGTGGGTATGCTCTGAGAATCTTTGAGTTGACCTAAGATCAATTCTGGCAGAAAACCTAGGGGTCCAGTCTTGCTTTATTCATGGCTTGAGTCCTTTACTCCTGGCCACTGAACCCCAAGGCCAGGGATGCACATTTCAGAAGGACTCCTTATTTTAAGTTATCTCATCCAAGACTAAGGAAACATGGTGACTAAATGCAATGTGGTATTCTTGATTGAATTCTAGAATAGAAAAAGGACATTAGTGGGAAACGTTTTCATTTGGTTAATAGGATTGTACCAATGTTAATTTTTTAGTTTTGACAAATGTACCACGGATCCATTAGGCATTAACATTAGCAGAAAGCTGAGTAAATGGTATATGGGAACTCTCTGTACTATTTTCTCTTCTGAAAATCTAAATTTATTTCTAAATAAAATGTGTGTGTGTGTTTAAAGTTACCTCCTGCAGGATGGTTTCTTCCACTGGCTTCAGCATGCAGCTCCATCGGCGCCGCCTTGAAACTGCCAGTTATCAAAACATCAGCAAGGAGAAGATGATCCCATTGCCCTAACCCCCATAACAGCCAGTGAATACATCCTCATGAGTGTCAGAAAGACCACATCTGGGAAAGATTTTTCTTCATTAGTAGAAAACATGAATTCATTAACACCGGCCTACTTACAAAGAAAATCACTAACCTTCATGATGTTAGCACGACCATGTCATCCCAGGGTTTTTTGTCATGCTTCCTTTGCTAAGGCTCTGATATGGGTGATGTTCAAATTTGATAGACAAAGTTCATGCTCAAGAGATGTTCTTAAGACCAGCCACAGTAACTAGACACAGATATTCAGGGCTTAGATAATAAGTGAACTGACTTTCCATAGACATCTTTAAATGTGGCCTCATATAATTTTTAGGAAAAGCAGAGTATAAACACATACATACATACAGAGATGCAAAATCAGTTTAGGAACAAGTCCAACTCATTGGCATACAAAGGGTGAAATGATTTTATTATATTTTTTTCCGGTTTGCTGCCCTCCATGTGCACTATCAAAGCCCCCATTTTCCCACTGGGTAGTGACTCCTTTTTAAGTAGTAGCAATCCAGTCCCATACTTATTTATTCATTTTTGATAACTAAAACAGTCTCAGTCTGGTTATCAAGACTTAGTCCAGTTCATCTGAAGTTTTCAATACCATTTTGGAGTCAAAGCTGCCCTCCCTCTCAGTACGGGCTGGTGTGGGCCAGTCCCCCTGCTCTCTTCCCAGCATCGCTGCTCTGGTTGGGCTGGGAGGAGGGAGATGGAGAAAAGTCTCCATCTGAAACTGGCCATGACGAGGTTATTTGCCTCCTTTCTGTAAACCTGGCCACTGACCCAGCTCCTCAACTCTAGACTCCACGGTTACAGATGGAACTGAGATACTCCCTAATAAAGAGGCCATGATTCCATCGTCTTCTGATCCACAAATGCTGGCCCCACAATAGCAGCCCTCTGTAATGCGCCTCTTTAATCCTCTCTCTGGTGGTTCCTGGGAAACCTGCAGTCCCCAAGCTCTGGGCACAGGCTCAATTCATCTTCCAAGCCTCTTAGACTCTGGCAGCCCGGCAGGGGATGGGGAGTGGGGGGTGAATTTCTTTGCCTCTTCTCAGTCTGGTTATGCCAGTTCTCCCCAGTGTTGTGCCCTGCTTGAGTTAGACAGGAAGCTTGGTGGTTGCTAACTAGTTAGTGAATGGAATGCCCCCAGCCCCACATCCTCCTACAGAACCCACAACTCTATAAGTAATTTGGAGGTTGCCTTTTATTGACTCTGAGGATGGGAACCATTCATGCTCCCCTTTCCATCCCTTAGAGGAAGAGAGACGTGAAGGAAGTAAAATTCTTCCTTGCCTCCATCTTACAGCTTCTGACGGTACAGGAGCTAACCCCCGTCAATATATCTCACCCCTGGAACTAGGGAGTCCTATACCAAGAAGTGTCTCTTATTTGAACTTGGTTCTAGAAAATGCAGGGGCTTCTCCCACCACGGCACCCTCTCCGCTCTTGTGTAACCTCCCATGAACAAACATCTCAATTCAGACCACCCATAAGATTCCTAAACACCCAGGCATAAATATATTCTTAAGTGAACCAGCTGCTCCCTCAATAAGACTGACTTCTGCATCTCCAAGGATATAGCATTTCCTTTAAGTTGCAATGTTGACGCTATAGATCTGGTCCCATCCTGACATGCCTTTGAACTTCATGTATTCTTTTTCATTCTTTTAGCACAGTAGTGGCAGGGGATTTGGAAAGAAAAATTAGCAGTGGTTGTTTCAATGCTCCATCCATATAAAATCTAGAGGATGGGGGATGTTGCCTCCCCATGGACTACTCTTCTAGGGAAAGCTGACTGTTATCAAAGGACAAAGCACTTGGCCAAACTCATCTAAAGCCACAGCTTCTTATTGGCTGCCTGGTATGTCCCTGGAGCACTTCCCTTATATCTTAATCCAAGGGCTACCTCTATTGATTATTTAACAATTAACATATCCCTGTTTCTCTCTTATGCTCTTAGCCTTGGTTGAAAGATACATCCCCTGAGCTGCTTCTTTCCCTTTGTAATGCTGTTTCTAGGAATTTAAATAGAATGGAGCAATGAGATGGCTAAGAGGTGAAGAGGCTCTCTCAATGAATTCACAACACTGAAAATTTTATTCCCACAAATATTTGTTGTGGGATTAATATATGATGAGCACAAAGTATGTCCTGGGAAATAAAAATAAGATGTGGTCCCTGCCTTTCCAGAGTTCACAGCCTGGCAAGGGGGAGAAATAACTGTGATTGCGAGCTAAAGAGCCCTGAGAGGACTTGCTTATTTTCTTGAACGTCAAGGTCAGGCTACAGAAAGGAAGTGACGTTAGCTGGGGCTTAAGAGGTAAGCAGTTGGGGGCTGGCGGTGAAGAGGGGCTTTCTAGACTGAGGCCTTCAGAAGGGAGAGTGATAGAGCTGACTGGTAATGACGTGTCTGTAGATTCTGATGGTTAACCTGCCTGCCTTGTGTCCCGAGCACAGGAGAACTGGCTAGAACACTGCAGGATCTGGGGACAGAAGTCCTACAGCGAGTCTTTGGTGTGTTTGAATTAGGTGCTTAACTCGTATGCCAGGCCATACGCTAAGCATGCTGCTATTGCAGTAAACCTCATTTAATCTTACAACTACCCTATGGGTTGTTACTATGTGTATTCACTTTGTTTTACAGATGAGGACACAGGCTGCCCAATTTAAATAAATTTAGCAGAATCATAGAGCAAATAAGTGAATATAATTCCAAGTCTCAACTTCGTAATTGCCCCTCCTTCATAAGAAGACTTGCAAGGCACAATCTTCCATTCATGACTGTATGTGTGATTTCTCCCAATTTTATAGCTCAAATAATATTTCAGAGACCCCAGGACTCCTGCTAACTAGGATCAGATCATCTTACCCAATATCACCCATGGGATTACTTACCTTAAGCTGAAAAGAAGTTTTGCCACCACAACTGATTCAATCCTGTTCTGAATGGGAGATCCCAACCTTGGCTAAACTAATAACTCTATTAACCACTTTAAGGATTATTCCTTGAGGAGAGGCATGATGTACAGACTGCCCCTTTTTAAAAAAATGTTCAGCCCTTTCGTTCCCCCAAATGATAGGTCTATCAGTTTCTTGGATAATCATTCCAAACTCCACAATTTTTTTTTTCTCACAACTGCAGAAACAGGTCTTTCCATTGAATATGAGAAGAGAGCAGGCTTTAGACAAAAGTAAGTTTTTACTAAGGACTTTTGTATCAGGAATTATATTCAGCTCCAAGTGACAGAGACTCCACTCTACCCCCCAGAAAAACAGGAGGCTTTAACAAACTAAGGATCTTATTTTTCTCAGGTAACAAAGAATCAGGAAGCAGGAAATCTACAGGGAGTGTGGTGGCCCACAGTGTCATCAGGGACTTAGATTCCTTTTCTATTGCTCTTTGGTCTTCCTTAAAAGGCTCCGAGTGCCTTGTGGCCTCAAGACGGCTGCTAGACCTCCAGCCCTTGTGTCTGAGTTCCAGGTAAGAAGAAGGGGAAGAGAAAAAATGGTATGCCACAGGCATCAGCCCCTTATTAAGAACTTGGCTACTCTTATCTACAATGGAGGCTGGGAAATGGAAGGGTAGTTTGATTTTCTGTGTGTTTTACTTTTTTAACTAGGCATAATGCTGTCCCCAATAAAAGTTCTGTTAGTTAAGGAGAAGGCATGAGAGGTTGTCAGGGAAATAACTAGCAGTCTCTACCATGAACTCTCTCTGGAGAATGTAAGACGTAGAATCTTCCAACCATGAATCCTCAGGCCCAACATCCACAAAGGAAGGGTCCTAAAATGAGTCAACTGTGCTTGCTTTTCAGATAGCCCTGTAAGCCACAATACCACCACTGCCCAAAGATGCATTGTTTCCTCAACAGAAAAATGAATTAGGAACAATGTAAGATTAGTTTCAGTATTTTGTGAGCTATTATATGTCTTTGAACTGACATTTATCAAGCATTTCTATATGCTAAGTAGTTTTTAATGCTTGACATATATCAACTCATTTAACCCTCACCCTAACCCCATGAAATGGGTGCCATTATTATCTCCCTTACAGATAAGGAAACAGAGACCCAGAGAGGTCAAGTAGCTTGCTCAAGGTCACACAGCATATACTGGCAGAGCTGGGATTCCATGCAGCAGACAGACTCCAGAGCTAGTGTTTCTAACCATTAAGCTGTATATTGATAGGAAGGGGTGATGTTGTAAGTAGCAAACTTGACCATGGATCTGAGGCCAGAGGCAGCCTATCCAAGCCCAGAGTCTCTAATAATGCAAGAATCAGAATGAGTAGGAGCCAACGCCTGACACATCAAATTACTTCTTTGAATAGCTATTTATGCTGATCAGAAATTCTGATTGGGAGTTATGCATAACTTTGCTTAATAAAAAATGGAAAAATTAATTAATGATTACTTGGTAGGTTGGGGGACAAATTATTTCCAAATATAGAATCCAAGGTGGAGAAATTACAAAAGAAGTGCCTCCTGCTAAAAAGGCTGAGAACCACTAATATCTTTTTAAATGAGCACCCAGTAAAAGTGAAAATCAAATTGTGAACATTCCATTCCATCCAACAGTATTTATTGAGTGCTTACTGTATATAAGATTTTGTAACCCTGTGGAGTCTTAGAACATGAACAAGGCATGTTCTTTCTCTTTGTAGCAATCATAATCCAGTAGAGAAGATGACTATATTCCAAAAGACTTGTGCACTGTCAGAAATATCTCGGCCCCAATTCTGAGAGTCATGAAGATTTGAGGCTCTAGGAATGCTTTAGTTTGCCTTCTTCCAAATGAATGAACACCCTCACCTGTGTTCTCGGGGACTGTGTATTCTTTCAAAACCAAAGTGAGATCAAAGTCTGGCATAGCTAAGCACGTTGGGAAAGCTAGACTGGCCAGACTAGCCAGTCTGATCAGAATGAGACCAGCTTCTTTCTGAGTGAGACTGAGAGGAACTGAGTCCTGAGAACCACAGGCAGAGGCTCTGCTGGGGAGAAGGCACTGGTCTGGCACCACATCGGGGGGCTCGATAAAGAGCATCTCTCCCAAGAAACAGGAGGCTGACTTAGGAGCTCACCCCAGGTCCCAGAGGGTCTAAGAAAGAGACAAGGGCATCCCGTAAAGGGTACCTCCCCTTTGCCAGGCTCCCCCACTTCTCCTTTTCTAGTTTTCAGTGCTCTGGTTTCTGCTGCAAATGAGCAAGCATGAATTTTTAAACAACTCAGGGCTGATTTGGGACTTGGTATAAGAGAAAAATAGCTATGATCTGCCTTGTAAATTTACCAGAAAGAGCAGGGAATCTGATTTTGAAAAGCAGTTGTATCCTAATCATCATCAGAGCTCCATTCAACTTGGAATTCAAGGGTTTGCTCTCAGACCAGAAATTTGATTATTTTGCCAAGATCTTACATAGAATTACTGGCTTTGTTAAATTCAGTTTTTTCAAGATAGATTATTTTACAGAGCATAGGGGATAGCTGGGAGTTAAAAGGGCAAAAAAAATTGGCCTTGTCCTTTAATTTTATTTGGAAAACTTTTTCATTTGTTAATTCACTCATTCATTTCATTCAACAAGTATTTATTGAGCACCTCCAAGAGCTAGGTTTGGGTTTTAATACAGATCCCGAAAGCCAATACTTGCCCACAGGGCTCATATACCCTATTGAATGAGAAACAAGTGAACAGCCAGTTACAGCCTGGAGTGATAAGAGCTATGATGTGTATGCACAGAGTCTTTAAAAATGCATAGAAGAGGCAACCACCACATGGTGGAGAGTGGGGCTAGGGAAAGATCATAGAAGGCTTCTTGCAAATGGTGAGACCTGAGACCTGAAGAATCAACCTTAAGAAAACTTAGACCCTTATTTAAAAACCAATCCTCACTTAAAATCAATAAAACAAATCATGTGCTCGTGCACTCACGTGGACAAATTAAAGCATACAAAATATTAGTCATCAAAAGCCTAGATCATGGGCAAATCCAATTTCAAAGCAATTGTAAAAATGAACAGTCAACACAGCATGACACACAGCAAAAAGACCCTTTCATTACCAGAAGGGGAAAGCTTAAAATGTGTCTCCAGCTGTAACTTCAAAGTGAAACACTAGATGGTGATCTTAGCACAATTTGCTTTCTTTGACGTCTCTTGGAAACAGCCAGCCAGGGAAAGTTTGCTCCTTTCCAGGAAAAAAAAAATAAGGAAAAGAAAAAGCACTGAATACACCTATCATGAAATTGAGTTTATAGGAAGGAATAATACTTTTCATGGTATCCTTTACTACAGTGAACAACAAATTTATTTTAATAGCAATTTTTTTTTTTTTTTAAGTAGTAACATCTTCATTGCAAAAATAAGGTGGAACCACTTGAGGGTCTAATTTTGCCAGGCTGTCAGCCACGCAGTTTTGTCAAGATAGCAGCCTCTGGATGCTGAAGATAGAATTACCGCATTCAAGAGTCCCCCAATCCTGGATCCATCATTCAGCTTCCTGTTACCAAGGAGAAGCCTGGAACATGGGAATAAGTTGTCAGAAAACCTAAAACACGCAAGTCACCAAGGCTGGGCCTTAGTACAGAATGCCTGCCTCCCACATAGCTAAGTAGAAAATGCTTTATTAGAGGATTAGGGGATACTATGCAAAGCATGTTAAGCTACTTGAATAGAAGGAATTATGAGAATACCAGCTATTACCAATAAGTTTTCAAGGATGGCAAAGATAAGGGGAGACCTAACCTCTTAAAGCCAATTCTCATAAAATAGCAAGACTTATATGGCAAAAGGCAAAGAAGAAAAAAAGAAGGAAATCATAACGACAAAGTATTGTAGGCAAACCGGTAAATTATAGGTGGGAAATGTAGATCTGATACATTGCATCTGAAAGGAAAGGAAACTTTTTAATGTGGCAAACTAGAAGTGAATTAATACAAGACACTACGCAGAGAATAAAAAGGGCCAAGTATATCTAATTTCTAAACACTGATCTAAGAACTACTTCTGAGCCATGACATTTTCCCTGATCGTGATGAAAAGGGGAAAATAAGGACATTCTGCCAATTTTCCAAAAAAGCAATATGTGCTGAATTTAAATAACTTACTTTTATTCTTAGATTAGATGTCTCCTACCTATTTATGGTGAAAGGTCCTTTTTAAAAAAAAAATTTTAAAGGCTTTTCTTCCATAAGATAGTCATCATAGAGGTGTTGGTTGACTGTTTTGTTCTGATGTGTTTAACACATGATAAGTTGACATCATTATGTAGGTCCTGAAAAATATTTTTTGAAATATTACTGGTCTGAGAAATCCAGAAGTCTGGGAACCTTGCATCAACAACCCCTTTAGGAGAGAAACAGTCAACCAAGTGTTATTCATTCATTTAATCAACAAATATTTGTTGAGCCGCTTGGGTGGGCCGGGCCTTTGTTGAGCCCTGGGTACTGTGCAGTGAACGAGAATGACAGGGCCCTCAGCCCTCAGCCCTCAGATAACATCACATCAAGCAGGAATGTTAGAGCTGGTGAAGGGTCTCGAGGTCCATTGTGCTTGTAGGTGCATATGGGGTAATTATTAACATCTTATGTAAAATTTAGCAATATGTTTTTTAAAAGCTCACTTGAGACAAACAAAGTCTTCCTTTCCTGGAAAAGTTGAGTAAGTAACTGTCTTTTACTCTCCAGTTACTTAAAAACATGTCCTTTCCCCACCGTGATACATGCCTGCCTCTCTGCCCCAGGCAGAGGAGGAGATTCTTTTTGCAGGATAAAGGAAACGCTCTAAATGGTGGACCTGCAGAGGTTGATTGTAATCATTATCCCATATCTATTCTACAAAGGTAGACAAGGAAGGTCCGGGCAGGGACAAGATAAGTTATTCCTTGCCCCTCCAAAGAAAGAGGAGGAAAGGCTTGTTTAGGAGACGGGGGCAGGGGCAGGGGTTGCTTGCCTTCCAGATGTGCGTGGGCATCCCTGAGGGATGGAAGGTTAGCTGGTCCTATTGCTTCCCAGTGTGACATTTTGAGATGCTTGGGATCATTGAGTTATATTTGGAGCTCATCCCAGCTATGTCTGGGTCTCCAATCTTTAATACTCAAATCAGCAGGAAGATTTCAGATAGAGATGATTGATAAAACCTGACAGCGCTGACGCTGGCTTCCATGGCAACACGCTGAGCACATCCTGGTCCACGAAGACCAGCAAACATGAATAATTAAAATAAATTATTACAACACTGCCTGACCTAGAATATAGGGATCAGAGATAAGAAATTTTTTAAAAAGCCTCTGCTTCTGGAACGAAATTGATATCGAGAAAAGGAGTTTTGAAGGTAATATCCAGGCGTGGTTTTGTTTACAGAAAAATAAAAACAGTTTGGCTACAAGTATTTCTGAATCAGATAATTGTTTCAATATGTTATGTGGAGCCTTACTTTATAGAATTTTCAGATCATTTAGGGAAGTGTTTCAGTGCATGTACACCCTTATTAATTCTTTCACTGTGACTCGAGTTCTCATAACTATGCACCGCGGTTCCTTGCTTTACATTTTAAATTCACTTTGAGTCATTTCAACGATATACCCTTCAGCCCAAATACATCTGGTTAGTTATGGCCCCTTTGAACCAGTGTGGGCTGCTAGCAGCTGCAAATAAGGAATGTCCTCACTGTGCACTGCATCTAAAGGCTTGGTCCAGTGGGATCTTTTGTATAACCTTCGCCACCCTATGACAGATTCCCATGGCTGAACTTTATACCTGTGTCTATCCCTGACTGTGCAGGAGTCGCTCTGCTTTTGGCACCCAACATCCTCAACTTTGCCCACCTAGCATCTCGAACTTTGCGCATTATCTCTGGCTGCCTTGTTCCCATACTCCCCTTCTGACCAGATTCTTCCATGCATGGATCTGCCCAGAATGCCCGTCTTTCATTGCTTCTTCAACAAGCATCTCTTCATTGCTTCCTAGAAGCCAGCCTGGTATTGGGAAGGCCTTGGACCACTCTTCAGAACAGTCATGCCAGACAGACTGGCCTGGCAGGATGCCTGGGCAAGAGTCACCCCAACCCGGCTTCCTTCCTGCCCTCCTCCCATCCTTCCTTCGTAAAGTCAACGGTAAATCTCAAAATCAAATTCCACAGCTCCCACAGCATTAAACATTATTTAGATGCTGATGACTCCTAAGTGTACCTATGTAATCCAAAGCTTTACCAGACCTCCAGACTTATGCGTCCAACTTACTTCTCAATATCTCCAACAGATGCCCACATCGGGGATCTCAGACTTAACCAGCCCAAAATAGAACTCTTGATTTTCCTCTTCTCCCAGTAACTGTACCTCCTATGGTGTCTCCAACTCAGTAAACGACTCCCTGTTTCATCCAGCTGCACAATTCTGGGATTCGTCTTTAATTTCTCTCTTTCTATCACCCCCACATTCAAACATTCAGCAAGACTTCTAGTTTTCCCTTTAAAGTACATTCCCAACTCGCCCACATTTTCTTTTACCTCCACAGTTATCATCCTCACCCAAGTCATTAACTTCTCTCACCTGGACCACTGTAATTGCCTCCTAAGCCTCCCAGCTGGTCTCCTCACTTCCACTGTTGCCCACCCTCTAACCCATATTCTATTCACCTCCCAAAGGATCCTTTATTAGCAAAGGAACTAATACTGTTTCCTTACTCAAAATGTTCTACCGACTTCCTACCACAATTACATCCACACTCCTTACCATCGCCTGGAAGGAAGGTGACCATATAATTTATCCATCCAAACCAGGAACTTTTGATGCTCAAAGGGACTCTATTAGCAATTAAGCCAGAAAAAAATGTCAGCCTCCCATGGTTTAACACAACTCTACAGCTTACTCACCCACTTCCAGCCACACTGGCCCTGTTGCTCTTTTTGATGATTCATACATCAAGGTCTTTGCACCAGCAAAAATTCAATGAGGATGTATTATATGCCTAGCATGTGTCAGGCACTTTATCTGGGGATACAACAGTGAAAAAGCAAGGTTTCCCCTCTTGTGGAGTTCACATTCTAGAAGGTCCTTCTGTCTGTAACTCTCTTCTCCCAGATTCTCACCTGGCTTACCCATTCATATTATCCAGATATGTGTTCAAATATCACCTCCTTAGATAGGTCGTCCCTGAATATCCTCTCTACAATAGCTGTCCTCCCACTGCACCAATCTCTATCCCTTTACCCTGATTTGTTGTTTTTCATTAGTACCTGAAATTATAGTATTCAATTGTTTATTTTCTTATAGCCTGTCTCTCTCCTGAGATGTAAATTTTAAGAGGGCAACCCTTAACATATTGAAACAATTATCTGATTCAGAAATACTTGTAGCCAAACTGTTTTTATTTTTCTGTAAACAAAACCACAGCAGCCTGTCTTAGTCACTACCATATCTCCAGCTCCCGGAACACTCTGTGAGCCATAAATATTTGTTGGATAAATAAATAATCAACGGTGCATTGGAGACGTTTAATAGATACACACCACTCCCTTTGGAAACATTTAACTGTTTTCTCAGAATTTAAAATAACAGGCAGCTTCTTAGAGATATCTAAAGAAAATATCACCATCACAATTTCTCTTCAACAGTATCTTTTCTTACACACTCATTTAATGTAAATGGTTGTTCCTGCTGCAATAAACATTGGATTACACAAGTAGAATCCACATATAATTCTGAACTCTCTTAGCATCACTAAAACTAATGCATATGCATGCAAAAGTTGACAAATTCTTCTCTTTTGGGGGTCTTTCATGACATAGTTATCCACCAGTCTCCCTAGTAAAATGTTGCACTTTTTAAACTGCAATGTAAGCATTTCGGGAGAGAGACGCTCCTTCTTTCCCGTATACCCTTAGAACTGAAGTCTGTGCTGCAAGTGCTGCTTAGTCTGAGTGTCTTGAGATTTTTCAGGTCATTACTTAAATGCTTCTGAAAGCTCTCTGTAGATAAGCAGGTTAGAGAGAATGAGCTATAATTATAAAATAATGGAACCAATTTTTTGCAGAACTTATGGATATCATTCTCATGAAGATTTCCTGACGGGTCAAATGTTTCTTTCTGCATTCTGCCAAGTTTCTCAGAAATTTAATTAAAAATGGCTTTGATGCTGTGTATCCAAGGGAAACCAATTCCTGGTTTTAACTAAGGAAGAAATGAACACTTAAAGCAGGTTGCTATGATGGACCAGGAGAGTACAATATAAGGTTTTGAGACACCGAACTGGTTCACATACCAAATCCAGCCAATGGCTAAAAGAATTTGTTGAGAAAGCTGTTTCTTTGGAGTAGAGAATACTGAATAAGAAAAGTGAAAACATTTAATGCCACACAACTTTTCTGAGGCACCTGACATGTACTCCTTGGAAAATAATTGCTCGGACCCCTACCATCATCCTGCATTAAGCTTCCTGGGATCTCAATTTCAATTATAATACTTCTTATAATGAACTGTACTCATATGTTTTGGTCCATTCTTACCTGATTACCTAAGCTGTCCGTTGTATTATTGTTTTGGACTGCAGTTATGCTTTGGTGGAAAGAATGCAACTTACGTTCAACTTCAACCAGGGCCAGTCAACGTTTTCAATAACTTGTTTGTGTGAAGTTTGGCAAGGTACTTAATCTTTCTGTGGGTCAGCTTGTTCAACCATAAAACAAAGCTTGAAATACTTACTTCTCATCTTGCTGTGACGAATGAATGTAATCATCTGGGGTAATATTTGCCCACTTCGATTTGGTATGAGCAGAGCTGGGACTAAGATGAGGCAAGTGAAGCACTTGCTTTGGGAGCAAAATTTAAGGGCTTGCCAAAAAAAAAAAAAAAAAAAAAAAGAAACTCAGCCTCAAGGTAAATAAAATTTAAATGCAATATTTTTAAAAATAAAAATTGATGCAAAAAATCCATGATGAATAAAATTTCCGAAGTGCCAGCCCTGGGTATGAAAATATGAGATTTTGCAGAGGACAAATATTTGACAAATAGTCTTGGCCATGTCACACAGTTTTATGACTGTCCCTTGTTTTTCAGCAACTGGTTGCAGAGTTGAATTGCTGTCTGCCTCTGCCTCCTCACTGTCTAGTCAGCTGAAGCAACTCTCTTCTTGCTGTTTGCTTAAACTCTTGTTCTCTCTGATTTGCAGTGATACTACTGCCTTTCTGACCTTCCTTTGACTTTCAGTCCTCAAGTTCCCCCATTGCCCTGCAAGGGGTGCTCTGGTTCTTTGGAAACCTCTTGTGTTAGCTCAAGATTTGGAGACAAGAGTTGTGTGTTTTTGTTTTTTAACTTTTTATTTTGAAATACTTTCAAAACTTACAGGACAGCTTCAAAAATAATAATACAAACCCCATACAGAGAACTTCAACATAACCCTACCCTCCTAGACACCCAAATGGAGCCAAGAGTTTTTAACCTTACTTTTCCTCCTGCACCAAATGCTCGCTTCTTTTAAGGTTCTCAAGGTGACAGAATGTGGTAAAAGGAGATACTTTAGAGTGTGCACCCTCTGCCAAGTTACCCAGCCAGGTGATAAGCCCATACGTAAAACTCAAGGATTTCATGGGAACACAAAGGCAACAATGTTTAACTGTGGGTTATATGAAGCAAGTTTAGATGTCTAGGACATGTGTCCCTGACAGGTAGTACCTTAAACTATCTCCTCCTGTTGCAAGCCAGGACACTGATTTATTGTTATCACCAACATAAGTCACATGTCCACATCCCTGTTTCTACCAATAATAACTACCCGTTACTGGTTGCTTGTTATATACTAGCTGCTGGGCCTACATTATTTCATTCAATTCTTACAACATCCCTTTGTGGTAGGGAATTATTAGCCCATTTTTGGATGAGGAAACTGAGTGTAGAGAGGCTAATGGCCCTGCAGATAGCAATGATAGATCTATTCACTTATTCATTCAACAAATATTTATAAAGCTCCTGCTGTGATTGAGCTCTGTGATAGTATCTTTGGAGGCTAAAAATGGATGCTGGCTGAGTTAAACAGAAAAGGAAAATCTCAAAAAATCTCAGGAAGATTGTGGCCATGTAGGCAGGAACAAAGCCTAAGTCACATCACAGACCCCATCTGGTAAGGAAATTGTCACCACTGTCCATCACCAGCCAGCACAGCTGCCATCACTGGTTTCACCGTCATGGGCACTGGAACTGAAAGTGCCATCAGCTCTGCCACCATTGCTGGGAACTTGGTCCTGCTGGTCTTCTACCTCCACCAGGGAGCATCCGTGGATGACCTGCAGCTTTACACCCTTACTCTCCATTCAAAAGCTTGTTTGGGGCATCTGTTTGGAGGAACATAAGTCACATGTCCACACCCTCACTACAAGGAAGGCTGGAAACTTGAGTAACTGACATGCAACTTATACATTAGGAGGTGGACTAGGTCTCCCACAAAGGCTCAATTCTCAAAATATAGGACAGGAATTCAGATTCTGGTAGGACCAAAAGAATGACAAATGGTGACTACATTGAATCCTTGCCCTTAAGGCATTTGCAAACTAACTGGAGAGAAGATGCCCACAAATGGCCACCATATGTAAGAAATGCCATCAGAACAATGTGGACAAAGAAAGCTTCCTTATGGGAGAGGTAGGAGAGCAATTCTAGCTGGAGATAACAGGATGGATTCAAAGAAGAAGGATTCTTGAGCTGGCTCTTAAAACGTGATAGAATTTGGGTAGATAGCAATGAGGAGTGGGCCAAATGAGAAAGACAATTCAAAGAACGGGGCACTAAGGCAAGAAGGTACAAGGTGTGTTGGCAATGCTGTGTACTCACATTGTGCCTATAGAGGAATAGAACTGGAGGTCTATTGCAGAGGTGTAGAGAGGAGCTGATAAAGGCTTGTGGCCATGGTGAAGGAAAAGAAAGAATAGACTTGGGGGTAATTATGAAGGAAGGACCTACTGGGCTTACTTCTCCTCTTAGCATTTGTGTTTTTAATTCTTCATTTGCATTTGTGTTTACTTGATTGTCTGCTCCTCCATCGTGGCAAGGACCATGGCTGTTAGTCCATGCTGTTGATTCCTGGGTGCCTAGCACAGTGGCAGGTGCATAGCAGAAATGCCCTTGATAATTATTGAGGGGAAGCTACATTGGTAGGCCAACAGGTTGATATATAAAAAGGAAAAGATTGAGGGAATGGAGACAACAAAGATGCTTCTGAGATTTTGGTTATATGGAAGTCTTTTGGACATGTTGAATTTGAGATTTCAAAGGGACATCGTAGGGGAAAATTTTTAAGTGATTTTTTGAACTGTGGAACTATATCCTGGGAGAATGGTAGAGACTTGGTAAAATGACTCTAGCCTGACATGTAGATCAAAGCAGGTATATCTGTTGTGTGTATGTGCACAGTGGCTAACACATCTCATGCACTGCAACAGTGATATGTTACATAAGCAGAGAAGATTGGTTTGGGGAGAAAATGACATTTGGGTATCAGCCTTTATTGCACATTATCACTGTTCATCCACTTCCCCTCACCAGTACAGATATTTAGGACAGTAGCACATAGTCTCAGTGGAGAGATGTATCTCCTCTGATGAGCTTCATCCAGTTGCCTGTACTGTCACACTTGCATTAGGGAACAGAATAAAAGTGAACTTCCAATCCAGCTTGGGAGAGAAGAAGAACTTACATCAAAGATGCAGCTCCCCCAAAATTCCCCCTTGTTCTCTGCACATTCATGAGCACCCCACCTTCCCTCAGGATCTATTTGAAAGTGTTCCTTGGTCTTACTCCATGATTCATATCAGGAACTGATTAATTTTTCACAGTGATCTTCTTAGTGTGGGTGTTTGTTTTTCAGTCTTGCTTTTCTAGGGTCGAGTGACCAAAGCAGGGTTTGGTGGCTCGTGAGAGTGGAGGATTTAAAGAACGATGCAAGTGCTGGAAGGAATTCCCCAAGCCCTCTTAGTAACAGCAGTGAAGTGATGGAGAACATTGTATAAATCAATGCATTAGCCAGAAAAGGAAGCAAAAATGTTTCTTCCTTACAGTTAACTGTTTCTATCCCAAGAATAAGAAAAGTGGATGATGTATGTCCTCCTGTGCCTCCCCATGAATTCCTGGAAATAACAACTGAATTGGGGTCACATGGATCTCAGAGGAAACTAAATTATCCAGGCTAGCAAAGAGGTGATGTGTTTAATGAAGGGAAAAACCAGGTAGTAAACATTTGTGGCTTTGAGTTTCCCAGCAGAATCCTTTATTTTGGCAACAGCACCCCTGTCTTCCCTGGGACGGTCATGCCTCTCCCAGCCTCTGTCCATGTGGTTTGATGGTGCAAACCCAGGGTGGGTGTGCGGCCCAGGCCTGCCTACTGCACCCCTGGCCCGAGAGGCTGGTTTAGGGATCAGCACAGACCACACCAAGTCAGCCAGAGAAAATCCTAAATCTATAGCTATTGTGGTTCCTGAGTAGTTTCAAAAAATGTATGGCCCCAACCTCAGAACACAATTTTATTAAAAGGGTATCAGACATTTCTTCTGAAAACGAATTTACCAGCAGCCCCTTGTTTACACTTCTATAGCAACACTTAACACAAGCTACTTTATATGAAAAATATTTGTGTATTTATGTGTCCCCTTCAATGGCCTATGGGATTGGGGGACAAAAACCATAACTTATAAATCTTCTACTCCCACAAGGGCTAGCACACTGCTTCATGTGTGGAGGTATTACATACATTCACCCAAATTAATTAACCTCATCTCTGCCCAGGCTTGGTTAATGGAATTTCCTAAAATGGGTCGGCATGATTTAAAACAAAACAAAACAAAACAAAACAAAAACTGTTGTTTGGAGAGGTTCAGTAACCTACCCAATGTTTCATGGCCAGTATGTATCATAGTTCTCAACTACCACCCAGAAATTCACTGATACGATAGAGCAAGGAGCTGCCTCTGCTATCTAGGGCTTCAAACCTCATGGTTATATTCTGAAATAGATAAGTGTATGAAAGCCATGACTTCATTTGCCAAAGCCCTTCATAAGACATCCCTTTCAGCACTAAGAGCTAAATACATTGCTTCCCCAAGGAAAGAGTCATTTTTTTCCTGGTAGTTAATAACACCTATATAAATGATTCAGTTTCTCTCTTTGCTTGACTACCAGCAAGTCTGGAGGCAAAGTTACTGCTCAATTATTGTAACTGTATAAGATCTCTTTGGTTTGCTCATCTCCATTCTATACCTTCTAATTTACATTTCTCTGGCTCTGCTATTCAATTTGAAATTTGTATTTTATAGGTATTTCTTAATAAGGCAATTCTAGCTCAAATAATACAATTTTTAACATGCACATAGGCCTGAGACAATAGTGTTCAGTGAATAGAACAAGGAGCTATTTGCTTTGCTTTTATAATGTGGGATGCTTTGTTTTCCTAAAACATAACTCCTGCTCTGGAGATGGTACTGGTGGTGAGAGCACTTCACTGGACTTCTGTCCCAAAGAGCAATGAATTCATTAAACTGGTACCCTTTTCTAATAATGGGATAGTAGTGTTGCTCACTGCTCAATCATATTTGTATTAATGGTTAATGTTTGAAATATTTTTGAATGTGAAAAGCTCTGGGTCATGTGCTCAGCACTCATTCCTATCTTTGTTGCAATGCTAATCCTTGCCTTTGTCAAAGATCAGTGTAAGGTCATTCTGTTCTGTGAACCATTCCCCTTAGAAGTCTGCTAAAGTCACTAGAAAAAATAGAAAAAGCCAAGGCTCACTAAAGAAGGATCCAACCTGAGCATCTGAATATGACTCAGAGCCACCAAACAAGGGACATAGAAACAGATTGGGGGCGAGAATCCAGGACTTTCAGGGACACCGGACCATCACGCCTTCCAGGAGAGATGACGGAAGCATCTGCAAGGTTAGAGCAGGAAGTCTGGGGGCGGCTTCCCAGAGAGGGAAGTGCCTTCCTTGGGACCACTGCCACAGAGCTGAAACGTGCATAACCCAGGATGAGGGAGGCAGATTGAATGCCAAGGAGTAGACTCTGACAAGGATCAAGAATCCATCAACTCAACTCAAAGTCCTTCAGCCACACAGAGGTGAGGACAGGCCTTGGGGCTTTAGGGCCCAGTGAACTCTGTTAGGCAGACCAAAACGCGATTCAACACTGACGGCATTACAGTAAAGCATCAGAGCTCACAAAATCTCTTCACTGCTTTTGCTTCTATTCCAGCCCCCGCCCCCCAGACTTTGCTTACTGTGGCATTGCAAAGGACTAATAAAAGAATAAAGCAAATGTGGTCAATTGCTGAATTGTAATCAAACAGATGCTGAGACTTTGCAATTTTAGTGCTTGAAAATTTCAAAGTCTACCAAACCTCAGCTGAATAATTGGCCAGAAAAGTACATCTCAGAGGGGCAGGAAAGTAATGTTTCCCTTCAGCTCCATGGGGGTGTAGGAGTAGGGTGAGAGCATCCATGAGCTAGATAAGGGGTTTCACTGCAAGTCCTGCCAGTTCTGCAAGAATCTCCTGCTTCTCTGGGTTGGTTCACCCAGCACACATTCAGCCCTTCTTTGCTTGCCGCACACTCTTTCATGACATTCCCCAGAAGACGGCTCACTTTCAGCCTCCCATTTGAGATCACCACCTTTGTGACCCTCACGCTTTAGATCAGTCCAGCAATTGTTCAGCATGACAGATGACCCAGCCTCCTGATTTTCTTAAAATAATGGGAGGACATTTGCTTTCTGGAAACAGAAGGCTGCATCCAAATTTAAAAAAAGAAAAATACAAGAGGAAAGCATTCAAACAAAACTCTTGGAATTGGAATCCTGTGGTAACGTACCGAATAAAGGAAAACAGGAAAGCAATTGCAATATTAAAAATAGATGACTTCCTGCATGTAAATTCTTCGCTGACCTTGTTGATTGGATTGTGGTCAATGTTTGCTGGCTTGCCACCTCCTGACTTCGTGAGAGATCATACCAAGGGACAGTTCTCAGGGCTCAGAAACCCCACCCCTCATCCCCCATTTTAAAAGAATTTCTTCATAAGTCTGCCTCCTGGCATCAAACCTTGTTCCTTACGCCTATCAGAGATCAATTCCTTATTTCCTGTTTCATTACTATGTGTCTAGGGAGAATTTGCTGAATTCTGAGAGTATCTCAGAGGACCTGGGACAAAGATGGTACTCACACTTAGCACAGTGCAACTTGATGATATTGGCACCACTCCCAATGTAGCCTGAAGGCAACACAGAAGAAAATGATGCATCATCCTGCTGAGAGAGCATTCATTCAATCAACACATATTTCATAAGTGCCTACCATGTGCCAGGAACTGATCTATGCACTTGCTCGACATCTGTGCCCTCAGTGAACTTATATTCTAGTTGGGTGAAACAGACAATCATCACTAAGCATAGTAAATAAGGAAATTGCACAGTATATTGGAAGATA
Source organism: Choloepus didactylus (assembly GCF_015220235.1). Lineage (NCBI taxonomy): Eukaryota > Metazoa > Chordata > Mammalia > Pilosa > Megalonychidae > Choloepus > Choloepus didactylus. The sequence continues at coordinate 56,762,622 of NC_051309.1, forward strand.
GGTATTTAGGAAAAGGGAAAACTAAACTAGGGTGGAGGGGTTGGACAGGTGAGATGGTAATAAGATGGTAAGAAAGAATATTTGAGCAAAGATTTGATGTGAGGGAAGTAGCTAGGCAGATATCGCCAGAAAGAGTGTCCAGGCCAACACAGCAGCATGAACAAAGGCCCTGAGACAAGACGGTTATGAATAGTCAACAGTAAGTCTTGGATTCCCTGTCTTCCCCTGCCAGACAGAGCTGACAATTATTCTCCGTGGCTACCAGAGGGGATGGTTTGAAGCAGAGGGAGCAGTGATGAAAATGACTTTAACAAGGGCAATTCTGTAGAATTGGGATGAGCAGAAGTGAAGGGAGAGGTAAGGGATTCAAAAACTGAGCTGCTTCCAAGAGTCCACTTGTGGCATGGAAAATGGAGCCTGGAATTCAAAGGGCATGACTGAGACAAACTAGCAGGAGAGAAAAAAAACCCATCCTACTCTTTTGTCTCCCCATCCAGTTTAGAGTATGACTCGGTGCCTTCTGAAGCACCTCTGGAATTTGGACCTGGACCACAGAATTTGAGGACATAATTGTTCCTTCCTGGTCGTGCTTGTTCCCTAATCCCTAATCCCCTTCTCTGGACTGCCTTGGTTACTAAAGTCCTCTTAACCATTTTCTGTTCTCGGCCACTCTTGAAATTGGATCCAGCCGAGGGATGATCAATACTTCGCAGGACTTTTCCCCTCCTCTCTCCATCACTGCAGGAGTATTTAGTGAAATCTGAGGTCCTGGGGTGAATTCGCACCCCATGTTCACAGAGTCCTGGGAGAGGCGAGGGCCTGGTGCTCAGGTGTTTATCAAAAAGCATTTGATTTTTCCTCATAGCCATGAGGGCTCTAGACTATAGGAAGTGGTGGAGGTGGAAGCACATACATTTAAAACCCTCACCAATTCCCATTGTTTTTAGGAGAAAATCAACCCTCTTTAGTAGCTTTCATGCCTCTGTAGAATATCTTTCCAAGTCCTCCCCCTTGCAAAGTGAACACTTGGGCACTTCTCCAAGGGACCTTGCTTCCTATCACCCCTGGGTGTATGCACCTGCTATTCTGGAACACTCTTCACCCCCTCTTTGCTTGACAAAGCCTACTCAGCCTTCAAATCCCAATATAGTCAGTTCTTCCTTGGGAAAGATTTTCCAACTTTCTAAATGAGGTTTAGCTGCTGTGTTTCCAGAACTTAGCATGGATCTGGCACAAAGTAAATGCTCAATAAATATTGATGCTTTATAAATTCATTTGATAAAAAATTGATAAAAGAATGAATGAATGAACAGACAGAAGCTAAAATCAATTGCTCTCTGTTTTTTGAAATTGAGTACTATCTCTGAAGGATAAAAGTTGCTACCACAAAGGGAAGGAGAAGAGAGTAAAGGAAAATAAATTCTTTGATATCTGATGTGTTTTTGCTTAAGGCGACACTCAGTTCAGGTCAACCAGGTCAATTACCCCTAAAAGCAATGGGCATTTGTTCCGTGGTGTTCATCTTCTGGCTTAGTGTCTAAGAGAACATTAGCCATGTTCCTTGAGACTGTGAAAATGAGCTGCATCCCTGCAGGCAGAGCAGGTAACAAAACCAAGCACATAGAGAACATCCAGTTTTGAAGGGTAAAGAAACTAAATTACAAGAATATCATTTCAACTTTTTACTCTGTCTTGATTCACTGTGAGTGAGCTTGGGCAAGTCATTTAACCTTTCGAATTACACTTTTCTTGTCCAAAAGAGTAAATCATGGAGACATTGGAAGAAAAAATAACTTTAGCCAAGTTTATTATGGCCAAAGTCCCCATAAAATAGTGGTCTTATTAATGAGCCCCAATGCTCTCCCCAGCTGTTCCCCAGTAAGATTTTATTAGTTCCACTGCTGTTTCCTGATTTGTTTCCATTCAGGAAGCTTTGAAATAATGGTTAGCAGAGGGGCACATTGCAAAAATAAAAAATCTCATTCTTTTAACTTTTCCATCCACTTTAATCCCATTGCCCATCCTTCCTCTCTCCCCAGCTTCAGCTGGAGTTCTGCCATTCCTGTGATCAATCATACACTGGGGAGAACCTTACTAGTCGCAGGTGGAGGGGGTGCAGGCGGAGTTCTGGCCCAGCATAACTGTTGAGTGTGATGTCCTTTTGTGGAGTCCTCAAAAACAGAAGTGAGGAAACAGGCCGTCATTTATCATGTGGGTTTGTAAAGGATGCTGATAATGCAAAACAGCCATGCAGTTCTTGAGGTCACTCCAGTGAAGTACCGAGTCAGCTGTTGGGGCCATTTCGGGAAGGGAGTTTCCTTGTGTGACATGCCCTTCTGCCAGAGATCTCCCCGCAACCCCAGCTGCCCACTTGCTGATGGAGCTTGCCATTTACTCTCTGCAAGACATGTAGCCTCCTGCCTTGTGTGGTCTCTAGGGGGAGCTCAAGACTTCTCCCCATTCCAGCCCACACCTCTGCCTCCCACCCCCACCCCAAGAAGGCACCTATTGGATGTAGGTGGCAGAGGGTGGATTTTTTGGTGTGATGGTTGTTGCTTGGTCCTTGAACCAATCACTGTGACAAGGGAAATGTAACATTTGGTTGACCAGACCTAAGTCACCTGCCCATGCTTGGTTGGGGGTAAGGTAAGATAAGCCACATTCAAACCACAAAGAACTGTTTCCAGAAGTGAAAGACAGGGAAGTGTGGTGGGTACTATAGCTGGAATTGTCAACTGTTTCTCTGAATTCTCTCTGCCCTCCCAACCCAGCACAGCTTCTAGCCCCATGCTTTGCCCAAAGTAGGGTTCAAGCAATAGGAATTTACTGGCAAGAAAACACTTGAATTCACAAGAGATGCATGATGAAAGCCATACAAAGGTGGAGCCCCATGGAAGTACTTTTTTAAAAAGAACCTCTTCCCCATGAGGCTCCCATCTAAGTAGATGCCAAGCTAAAAGAATGGACTTGCTGAAATAGAGTAGCCTGGCGCAGCCTTTCAAGTTCACGCAGCCATACTCTCTCGTCAACATCCTGATGACCTCCATGTTGCTAAGTCCAGGGCCTATTTCTTAGGCCTCATCTTACTTGACCTGTCAGCAGCATTTGACACAGTTAGCAACATTCTTCTCCTTGAAACCCTTTCTCTCCTTGGCTTCTAGGACACCACACTCACTTGGTTTTCCTCTTACCCCATTGGCCACTCCTCCTCACACCTCCTCACTCTGATTGTTCGGGGCAGGGATTCAGTATTGACCTCTTCTTTCCCATCAGTGCTGTGCTCACTCCCTAGACAATCTCATCCAGTTCATGGCTTTAATACCATCCATGTACTACAACTCCAACGTGTATGTGTCTTTGGCCTAAAACTCTCTCTCTTGACACCAGAGTCTATATCTATCTGCCTATCTGACATTTCTAATTAAATGTCTAATAAACATGTCAAACCTATCACATCCAAAATTGAGCTCTCCCTCCCTGAGAGCTCTCCCTCCATCCCGTAATCCAGTCACTCAGGCAAAAATGCATAGTTTCTGTTTGTGACTCCTCTTACTCTTCACATCTTGTCCATCAGCAAATCCTAGAAGCTCTACTGCCAAAATATATCCAAAATTTAATATCACCTCCACTGCTACCATCCTCTTAATAGATATCCCTGTTTCACTCTACCTCCTACCCCTCTCCTACCATCACAACCCATTTTCAACATGCTAGCCACACTGATCCTGAGAAACATTAGTCAGATAACATCACTCTTCTGCTCCAAAACCTTAGTGCCTTCAGAGTCAAAGCAAAGTCCTTATTGTGACCTCTGTGGATCTAGATGAGCTGCTCCTCACCCCTCTGAATCGGTGAAATTTTATAACGTGTCTAGAATTGCTTTAATGAATTTAATTCACTTGCATCTCCAAATTAAGCAAAAGAACAGAATTGATACATTTCATTACTTAATAAAATTAAAGTACATATATTAAGCAACTGGAAAGAAATCCAACACTTACATGCTTTACCCAACAAAATCAAGTGGACTGTAAATGAAAGATTGTTAATAATTATTATTAATTTATAAATTATTATAATTTATTATTATTATTATAAAAACAGCAATAGCCAACACTTATAGAGTGGAGACACTGTTCCATGTGTTTTACATGTTCATGTATTTAATCCTCACCTAACCCTAAGAGATAGGTACTATTATTATCCCCATTTTACAGAAAAGAAACTGAGGCACAAAGAGGTTAAGTTACTTGCCCATGGTCATATAACTAGTTAGTGGGAAAACCTGGATTTGAACATATGCACTCAGACTGCAGAATCTGTGCTCTAAACTCCTCACTTTACTATCTCATCATTGCTATATGCTGAGTATTATATGATCCTTTCATTTGTATCTTAAGATTTCAGCTTTCCTCAGTCTCCCAATCATATATTTTGGATCTAGATTGTATTAGTTCATTTGAACTAGTTTCTTGTTTTAATGTTGGAACACAAGATATATTTAATTGTAGTCTATTATTGTCTACTTAATAAAAATTTTTTTGAAACCCTGCCCATTAACCTTTAACCTTGAGGCCAGTGCATAGTTTCCGTATTCATTAAATTATTAACTCACTTACCAGACATATTTATGAGTTCTTGGCTCAGTCTGAACCTGCCTGGCCTAGTTGAGAAACTAAGAAATTTTCAGAATGATCTTCCCAACCTTCTCCTGAGACACATTTCTGGCTGCCCCATTTGTCTTCCCTTCCCTAGTCATCCCCATACGCAATTTTCCCACCCCCACTTCATTCTCTTCTCTTGGAGGTACAATTGCATCTGGTCTTCATTGTAGTGATTATTTGACTTTGCAGTTACTTTATAACTGTTTAATCAGGTGCACAGGTAAAAAGATGAAAAATGAAGGGTGGATGTTTCTAAATATTTATTCAGGAAACAAATTCAGCAATATTCAGTTCAGCCTCTTGTCTTCTCCAGAGACCTTGGCATCAAGATCTTCTTGTTCTACAGGAGTCTGAGGCCCTCAGTCCTTGAAGGTGAATCCTGGAACTACAGCCTAATATCCATGAAATTAAATGTTTCTTCACGCCTAACAGTGTCCTCGCCCTCCACTCTAGATAAACAGGCACAGAAGAGGTTTATGTGCCAGGCTTGTTTTCCTTCTGAAAGATGATCCTTAAAGTAACTTCAGAAAACGAAAGAGCAGCTCTAGAGATAAAAAGGAAGTCGTGATTATGTAAAGCAGCCATTCACTAAGCTAAGGTGCTGTTCATAGAAGTTGTAAATTAATCTTCCACCAGTAAAATAATCTTGCACCGTTTGTTAAAGTATTTTGAGACCAACAGAACTTATAAGGAAAGATGACTATGCCTTTAAAGGTAGTACCTTGGGGCATTTTCCTGAAGATGGTTAAGACGAAACAAAGTGTTCTCAGTAGTCTGATGTGGGTCTTGTTAGGATATAAAATCCTGAGTATTTAACTCTTGAAAGGAACAGATGATGTCAGATGATGGCATGGATGAGAAAGTTTGTGGTAATGGCTCATTTTCCTCAGAAGGCCACAGGGATGGCCAAGAGAGAATGATCCTTCCATTTCACTTTGGAAAAACTCCAATATATAAGTTTTACCTTTAGGGTATTTTTGTAGTCCAAGGTTGATTGTGGATCAGCTTTCCCAAATGTATTCAGTGCCCTTGATCCCAAGCTATCAATGGCAAAAGAAGGGATCCACACAGTGTAAGAATCTGGCCTGGAGAAGCTGGATGGAAAATTGTAACAACCACCAAAACTCATCTCAGGTAGCTGTGAAGATTATTTTTCCCATCGGCCTTAACCAAGCTACCACCACAAGTGTTTTGGTGGACAGAGCCTTACCTTTTTCAAGCATTTGAACATCTCAAAAAATGGCCACATCATTTACAAAGGATTAAAGGAATCCAAAGGATTCCCCAGGCCAAAGACTACTGATATTAAGTTCAATCAATGACCGCAGTGGGTAAACAAAACAGGAACTTGAGATCATAAACCTCAAAGAGATGAATGAGATAGATGAGACCTCCATGGGCAGAAAGAGAACCAGAAACAGCAGCATTCTCCAACCATGGTGCCCAGAAAAACAAAGTTGCATCAGACAAGATCAAACTATCAGAGGATTTGACTGCAGATAGCAGGGGCCTCATAAAATGGAGGTATCCAGCAGTTTTGCTGAAGAATGGTTTTCTGGAAATTCATTAAAATGACAGAGGACTCTATTTAATTAGTCACAGCCTATCAGATACATATCTAAGAGAAAATTAAAACCAACTCTCATTAAAGTGAGGGTCAGTTTCTTGGAAACTTTGCCAGAATGTGCTATAAAGATATTCATTTGCGGAAAAGAAAATAGATGTCTCTGGGCAAGATGTTGATATCACAGTATAAAAGTAGAAATCAAGTAAAATTTTAAAAAAGAAAAAAAAATCCAACAGTGTCAAATGTTTTTATATCACCTTTTTAAATCTCAACAAGCTGTGAGATTACAGAAGAGAAAACTGAGGGTCAGAGAAGAAAAGTAAGTTGACCAAACTTCACAACTGCCTAACTCTGTGGAATAGCATGAAAGCAACCATGTGCAATACATATATAGGCTGCTTTCCAATAAAATTTTACAGATTTGGCCTTGAGGCCATAGTTTGCCAACCCCTGCTCTAAAGAAAAGAAAATTAAGAAGAAATATGCATGATTAATAAACATTTGAATAATATTCAGTTTAGCAGGAATCCAAGAATGATAAGTCTAAACAGATTTGTGATCTTTACCAACAAACAACTGGCAAAGATTTTTTTAAAGAATTTATCATTAGAAGGGGTTCAATGAGACAATTTTATATACATTCAATAAAAGTGTGAATATTTATAATTTTCCTTGAAATTAGGTTGATATATAAGGAATCTTGAAGGCATGTATACACTTAAAACTTTTGCTTCCAATCCTTTAAAAAAATCAAGTAAGGGCCCATAACCTTTTTACAAATATGATAATCCTAACATTATTTATATAGTTTACAAAAAGATTTAAATGAAATGTTAACAATAGAAAAATGGTTATGTATAATTTGGCACATCCTTGTGATGGACTCTTATAAGTCATCAAAAATCTTGTTTCTGAAAAATATTTATTGATAAGAAAAATCCTTATGATATAATGCTTAGTAAAAATAGGATAGGAAATTATATATAAATGTGTGTACATATATTACATATGTGCAAATAAATGTGCCAATTTTATAAGTATGATTTAAAACTGCAAAAGGTAAAGGCTTTTAGTATTTTATGGTTTCTGAGACGGTCCAGGTGAAGGACTGCATCCCAGATCCGACCCTGTGGGTTTGTTCCCTGAGATTTTCCCACATTGCAGCAAAACTCCTTGACAAAGTACAGGTGATGCAGAAGGAACATTTTGGGAGGTGGTAGAAGAGGAAGGGAATCGAAAATATCAAAGAGAAGTAGTGGTGAAAGGATTTGACTCCAACTTTGGGGTCTTCAGAGCAGGAAAATCCTCCGCATTCCTGAGCAAGTCACCAGGGAAACTTCTGTATGACAGAACCTCTTACAAGACATAGAGAGGCACTAATGGCAGTTGGGCAGTTTCTCAAATACCCTGCTTCTTCTCTCCAAGCATCACACAAGGTGTATCTTCATAGCAGGAGCACTTTCCAAATATTGTTTGCTCTGCTCTTTTAGGCTAACTCTTGATCCAGACCTTTATTTCTCAGCCTTGGCATTCTTTTTGCTGACCTCCCAAGAGGGCTAGCTATGACTTCTCACAACCTACACTTAAGTGTTCGTGGTGCTCACTGCTCGGTAGTGGCATTGCCTGCATGCTTGTCTGTCTTTCCCTCCAGGCTGTGGTGTCCTCTTTGAGAGCAGAGACTGTCTCCTGAGCCACTGTTCTTTAGTCTTCTAGCACACATCTGGCATACTAATGTAACTCCTTCACCACATCACCCATGAGAACTCCCATCATGTTCAGGACCCATCTTCTGGTGCAGAGGACCTAAGGGGCTTCATGAATCATGGAGTGAGAAGCAAAGAGGCGATGGAGGCAGCAGAGACCTGGCATACAGTGGGAGAAAGTATAGACTCGGGCTGTGGCTACGGAGAGGATCAGGACTGCAAAACAACTGCTTAATTTCTACTTATCTCATCTTCTGCCAGTTCTCCTCTGCCTCACGTTTCCCGCAATCTTGTAAAGTATTTGCCAAAGACTGAGCAGAGATGAATGTAGGAAATCAGTCTACCAGTCTCTAATGTGACTGATGGTTCTTGCTTTTCATGAAATTTTGAACCTCAATTTGTAGTCTAGCTCTTCTTGGCAAAAAGTCAGCAACTCATTTTTTTTTTTTAATTAGAGAGGTTGTAGGTTTACAGAAAAACCATATATAAAGTACAGAGTTCCCACATACTACTCTATTATTCACACCTTCAGAACCCATTCTTGGTAGAACTGGGGACACTATCTGCTTGTCAACAAGGCAAATGGAACAAAAAATACTATGTATTGAGCATTATTAGAAATCTTGTCCATACCAGGAACTTTATAAACATTATTTTATGTAGTCCTCAACAAACTTTGAGATGAGCATGATTATCTTAATTTTATGGATGAAGAAACTAATAATGTTTGGGAAACTGGCCCAAGGTCACACAATTAAAAAGTATTATATTCAAGATTTGAAACAAGTCTTTGAACTGTACACCAAGAGTCACAGATATAAGGGACTCACTAGAGATCACTCTGAAAGTCAAAAAGCTTAGTTAGGCAAGACCCAAACCTCAAATTATATGTTCAGTTATCATGGTAAATGACTTATCTAAAAGACTAGGGCTCTGGTTAAACTATAAGTGTGCAGCCTTCAAGAGACTTAGAATATAGTGGTATGAATCACAGACCTCAAAAGGATGTTGGAAGTTGACCCCAATTAACACCACTGGGCATACCCAGTTGAGCTGTAATATCATGTAACGGCTACAACATCCTTAAAGCTCCAGGTTCTGTTTTCCAGGGTCATTGATGACAGTTTTGTTTTCAGAGCAAACAGCTAGAATGGGATAAGGATTCCCAGTAGATATTTAGTCTCTAGAGGTGTCTATGACCCACATTTTAATCTCTACAAATAAACACAGTCCACTTGCCAAAAGATCTGTCCATCATGTTGGTTCAGATGAAGATATATCCAGTTATATATAAACAACAAAATAAGGAAAGTTACTGAGTAGAGAATACCACACCATTAAAAAGACGTTAAGAAGCTCTATAACTACATGTTAAATCGTACTTTGAAAGTTATCACCTTTCTGTATATATGTTATATTTCATAATAAGGAAATAACTGAAATTGTGGAAAAGTAAGTCATAATGTTCTTTGAAATTTTCTAACTACTTGTGAAATTGTACTTTGAATGTTATCACGTTTTTGTATATATATTTCACAATAAAAAATGTAAAAAAAAAAATAAAGACAGCAAGACAAATCTAATTTTCTAAGGAGGAATAAATGGTTTACGAGTGCCTAGGGTGACTGGATTAATTCTGACATCTGTGCTCACATTGTCACCTTTGGGGAAGAAAAGCTTACAGCTTAATTTCACAAGACCCAGCATGGAATCTTTGTTGTCTAGCAAGGAGATAGGGTCTGAGAAAATTGGATTAGAGTTCCTTGTATAAGGACTTGAGTAATCAAGAGGAATGCACAGTTAATAAGCAACTGTATTAGACAAGTCTATTCCCCTTGCAAAATGTCACTTCCAGAAACAAGCACAACTTGGATAACCATACATACCATCACTGATCTGCAACGTGCAATACGTGAAGTGAACCCAGACTGCAACAGCTTTTGTTCCCGGTAACTGGAAAGAATAAACCCTTCTTAAACACAGTTGTTTTGAAGTCTTATTTATCTCTTTTTAGAACAAAGGAACAGCCAGCATCTGAAAGGTAAATTACAAGAAGAAGGACTGCTCTATCTTCACGTGTCACTGATGTTCTTACCTCCATCTTACCACCCGATTTCGGTCAATGACCACCTTCCCTTTTCCACCCCAAAGCCATAGATGAGCTGGTCTCAGCAGTGATGCACTTCCTCAGTGTTCCTATAATCCCTACAAATTCACTTCTCACACTGTATTATAATTGTGTCTTCCTATGAGAATTTGAGCTTTTTATCCTGTTCACTTTTGTATCCCAGTGTCTAGCAGTGTCAGACACAAGACAAGTTCTCAATAAATGTTTCTTGAATGAATTCACAAATGGATGGATGGATGGATGGTTGGATGGATGGATGGATGAATGGATGGACAGATGGATAAATGGATGAATGAATGCTTGGATGAGGGGATGGATGGGTGGCTCTCAGATTATCTAATGTCCTGCTGTAGGAAGATCTGCCTTGGTGATCTTTCAGAACATTCTAGCTGCTTCTGTGTCCTTCAGATGAATACTTAACATTGTCAGTCTTCAACTTTTTTATTTATAAAATGAAATATCATTTGTCTATTCCATTAGGTTGTTAAAAGGCTCAAAATAAGTACTTGATACTGGGTGCTTATCTCTGAACCAGGGACTATTCCCTCTCACTTCCTCTGTATTTGATAATTCTTCTACTAATAGAAGTTGACCAAAGTTGCACTGGGGCAGCAGCCTTACTGTAATGGGGTAAGATGATGATTTGATCTCAACAGTTCAGATGTTTGTGGCTGATGGTTCAGAGGATTTTTGTCTGCCATAAAAAGAGGACTACATCAGTTCCTCGATTCACCTTACAATAGAAAGCTTGTGACCCATTTACGAATAGTGCCAAGATTTCCACTTCCCATAATATTGAAGACTAAATATCACAGGGAACCTCCTCGGTTCACAACACTTAAAAATGCTGGGTAAAAGACCTTAAAAACTTTACCACAGCCATCAAGAAAACAACAGAAATCAACAGAGACTAAAACTACATGAAAGCACAAATCCTCACAGGTAACAGTTCTGAAGTAGGACATCCCTGCAGTGGTTACATGAATCTACACATGATAAAATGGCATAAAACTATACACAAATGTGCCAATGTCAATTTCCTGGTTTTTTTTTTATTATACTATAGTTATATAAGATGTAACCATTGGGGGAAACTGGGTGAAGGTTACACGGGACCTCTCTGTACTATTTTTGCAACTTCAGTGACTCTACAATTGTTTCAAAATAAAAAATTACAATAAAATCTTAAGCACCTATTTCTCCAAGTTTTGGACATACAAGGATGAATAAAACAGAGCTACTGCCTTCAAGGATCCTGCCATATTTTTAACCTTATAATCCTTTGGACAGGGTGGTTAAGATTGCCAACATATTAATGGTAAAAATAGCAATAAAAACAGGCTATGACTATATGAGTGGTGTTAGGATTACAAAGCCCAAAGGTTCCAAGACCAAGTATTGGATCTTTGGAATAACAATTCAAAACACTAAGTTGAATGCGTTCAACATGTTGAAAAACACTTAGTCTCAGTTCAATGTTAAATTTATACAGTCAAGGTGGAAAGGAAAGTATCCTCAATATCAGACCAAGACATTGTCCCAGAAGAGCCCTGTTCCGGTTTGCTAAAGCTGCCAGAATGCAATATACCAGAAATGGATTGGCTTTTACAAGGGAGGTTATTAGTTCACAAATTTACAGTTCTAAGGCCATGAAAATGTCCCATTTAAAGCATCAACAGGACAATACCTTCTCTAAAGAAAGGCTGATGGCATCTGGGGTTCCTCTGTCACATGGGACTCCAGCAAGGGGATTAAGACCCACTTTGAATGGGCGGATCACATCTCCATAGAAACAAGCTAATCAAAAGGTTCCACCCAACAATAAGTCCGCCCCCACAAGATTGGATTAAAAGAAGTCTTTTCTGGGATACATAAAGATCCAAACCAGCACAAATCCTCTCGGTTTTCTGCATGGAAAATCATGTAAGATAGATAGATCTCATAACATACAGCATACAGGCGCCAAGTGGCAAGGCTTTCCTGTAAATAATCACCACTTGCCCACCCAGACCACATGCCAACTTAGGCTTTAATAGGGTTCAACCCTGGACACAGACCCTGGGCAGCAAGGCAGCTGCCCATGTTCTGGGAAGGCCTCTGGAAGCCGGCACATTGTGCAGACCCTTCCTCACAGAGTAATTTATCACTTCCTGAATGTCCCTTCCCCTCCTATTTTAGTGAGACTGATGTTTAGGCAAGATCACTTGTTTTCCTTGTCACTGAACCATTAGAGATTTTTGTTCTAAGTTCTTCCATATTTTTAACAAATTAAAAATAATTTATTATGTAATAGTCTGTGCTATCATGGAATATATGCAATACTTGTGAACCCACCAGCCAACCAAAGAATCCAGATATTAACAATACAATAGAACTAGCTGTGTCCTCCTCCCCAATACCCATCCTCCCACCTTCCTCTCAGATGTAACCACTATCTGGACTTTCGTTTTTCATACCCTTGCTTGGAAAAAATAATTTACTACAGTGTATATGTCCCCAAACAGTATTTGCTTAGCTTTGCTTATGTCTTTGATAATATAAATATAAATAGTTCTTTTATTAACAGTCTTATATATGTCTCCTGGTAAACATGTGCAAGAGTTCTCTATGGTACACATCTAGGAGCATTATTGTTAGGTTATAGGAAATGCAATTGTACCTGTGTCATATAATGCCAAGTAGTTTTCCAAAGAAATTGTAGTAATTTACAATCCCAAACAGTAGTGTATAAGATTCTTTTTCCACATCCTCACCTACACTTAGCATTATCAGACCTTTTTTTTGTCCATTTAGAGGGTATAAAATGATATCTCAATGTGATCTTAATTTGCACTTATCTGATTACTAATGAAGTTGAGGATCTTTTAGTATGCTGAATAGACATTTACATTTCCTCTGTGATTTACCTTATCCTGTTTCTTTAACATCTTTCCACTGTTGATAAGCATTTTTTATGGACTGGGTCCCAGTCCTTTGTCAATTAGATGTGGTACGAAGATTTTCTCTTTTTACTCTCTTTATGGTATTTTTGGTAAACATAACTTCTTAACTTTAATGATATGAAGTGTATTGATCGTGTCCTCTACGGTTTGTGCTTTTTGGGTCTTTCAATTACATAGAGAAGGACAAATTCGTTGTGAAAGGGAAAACTGTCTTTTTAAAGCAAATACAAGAGAATGCCTTATGATCTTTGCAAGACCAAAAAAGGGCTAATCATAAGCCAGTGATGTTTTAGCAAACACTTTTAAGGAGTATCAGGATAAATCAGGCAGGTAAATTGAGCCCTAGCCACTTTTGCTTTCTCCGGAGAAATAGATTCCTCTCTGCTACTGTTGAAGGGATGGTCTCGGAACAAAGGGCTGTCCGCTAAGTCCCAGCAAGTGCTCATGTCCTAAAAAATCCTTATCCCTCTTGCCCCCAAGGCCACCACCTTCCCAAAGGAGCAGTCAAAGGACCTGCCGCAGTTTCTTCACCTTTATTTCTTCTTTGTTTCTAGCACTGATGGGGGTCTGTTTCCGCTCATCTTAACTAGGGCAAAATGCTTCAGGATGTCTATTCTTCTGGTTGCATATGGAATTTCCTGGACTTCAGTTGATTGCTTGGGATGGGGGATGATTAGATGCAGCTATTTCTAGGCATCCTTGCCTTTTCTTTCCTGAAAAACGATTGTGTTAGCAACATTTCTAGGTGGAGCTACTTTATTCACATTTCATTTTCTTGGCTTTTCTTTTTCATCTTACAAGTTTCACACAGCTTTCTTCAACAGAAAATATACTAGCATCTAGTCTACTTTCAAAAATCCCTTTCTCTGTAGTATTATTCAAGATCCCTTGTAATATTGTACATTAACCATTTTATTACTTTGAAGCCTATTTTTTTCCTGTGCAATATCAGGAGTCTTCTCCCATTTCCAGCATCACAATTTCCCTCCCCTACCTTTCTCCATGTATCTACTTAGGGATCATTATTCCCTTCTCCACTGACATATTCTCAGCAGGGAGACTGGTCTGGTGTGGAGCTCCACCATGATGAATGGGTTTCTCTTCACCCTTCGATAACAGGCTGGCTTCCACTAAGGGCAGCTAATTTCCTTGTACCTACTTGGAGTAAGCAGATTAGGTTACCAGTGTGGCTGCTTATCTCGTTCTAGAATCAATGATCCAATTCACATGATCACCTCCTATAAATCTGGGGAAACGATTAAACAGGAGCCCTAGTAATTGATGACTTTCTAAGACAATTAAGACCTCCTGAGTTGCTTATGTGTTTACTGTTTGATGAAGGCCATTAATTCCTGGTCTAATGTCTGAATCTTACCGCCAGTTTCTCAATGTTCTAGCCACCAGCTGTTACTCATTTCTTTGTCATGTGCTTCTTTTTGAAGCCTTCTCAGGCAGAGGCCCTGTTTGTGACACAGCTGATCCTGAGCTTCCATCCGTCTGTTAATTCTGATGGTATTTTTGATCCTCGGAGGAAATCATAGTCAGGGTCCACCTCCTTCTGCCTTTGCCTTCCCAGGTCCAGCTGGTCGTGTTGGGGAGAAAGGCAGAAGGGGACACGTGGGTAGAGGAAACCTACACAGAATGTCCTGACTCTCTTCCTAAGACCTGTAACGTAACGGGCCTACCAACAGAGAATGGCTGTTCTCCAACGTTAGGGTCTACTTGAGACCAGGATTCCTGTTTTTTTCTAATCAGTCAAGCATAATGTATTCATGACTTTGTATATGCCAGGTACTACGTTACAGATGCAAACAGTGCACCTTAAAATCTGAAATGGGCAAAACATCAGTTGCTGTCATACACTGGACACTTTCTGGGAATAAGGTTAGTTAGTCCTGCTAAAAGTTTTACCTACTGCTTCTCATTTAATCTTTTTTTTTCTCTCTTTATTAGAGAAGTTATGGGTTTACAGGTCAACTATGCATAAAATACAGGATTCACATATACCACCCTATTATTATCACCTTGTGTTGGTGTGGCCCATTTGTTACAATTGATGAAAGCACATTTTAATAATTGCACTATTAACTATAGCCTATGGGTTTAACTTAGGTTTCACTGTTTGTGTGGTGTAGTTCCACAGAATTCTTTAAACATTTTTTTTTGTTACCGTATATACAATCTAACGTTTCCCCTTTAACTCACATTCAGATATTAAAGTATGGAACATTTCACAAAGTTGGGTGTCATCCTTGAGCAGGAGCCATGCTAATCCTCTCTGTATTGCTCCAATTTCAGTATATGTGCTGCCGAAGCAAGCACTGATTTAATCTTAGAACCATTGTGCATACTAGGTGTTATCATGTGCATGAAAAACTTCAGGCTGAGAGAGGTTGTGTACATTTTCTAGGTCATCCAGATAATAGGTGAAGAATGATAGATCTACTTAAGTGAAGAGTGCTTTTAACCACTACACTGACCTGCCACTCTCTAAAAAATAAATGATAAGCCAGAATGACATGGTACTAACTAAAAAGAGTTCACAGAAAGGAGATTTACAGTAGGCCAGAGTAGTCAAGGAATATAGAGTGGATGGAAGAGGCTTCTTAGAGATCATCTAATTCCATGATTCTCAAAGTTTTATTACTTGCAGTCCCAACAGGAAATGCATTTCACATCATGACCCAGTACATAATACATATGTAACTGAAACAAAATTCTACTTTGCAATATTTGCCCTTATGCTATTCAATGTACTCCATTTTTCTATTATACCTCATTTACATACACATAAACATATACATAAATATACATATTTTAAATTCTTGCACAGTGTATTAAATTGACTTTACAACCTACGAATGGGGACAACCCACAATTTGGAAAACATTGATCTGCAAACTCCTACAGATGGAGAATGTAAGGTCCAGAGATGATGAGCTCCTCACACAGTGTCTTGAAAACAGTAATCCACAGGCATCTTTGCTTTATCTCCTTAAAGTGACCCACACACGCTCATGAAGCACCTCAGTGGACCTGGGGTGGAATCCAGGCTTCCCGATTCCCAGTCCAGGGATTTTCATTTAAAGAAAGTCAAGGAAGACTCTCCCATGGCAGAGTTTCTTTACAGGAATGGGTAGAAGTGGAAAGAAGCACTGAAGCGGTGGGACACCCACCTCCCTCCACTACTCCCCTCCATCTCTTAACCCCTCACAAGGTGCCTTGCCAAAAGTCATAGGGCCACAGAACAGGGATAACTCCAAAGCCCATGTTTTTCCTGTGGTTGTCTATCCTGGTTATTCAGTAAAATTAGCTGGGGAGCTCTTAAAAAATCCTAATGCCCAGGCTACACTCAGTTGAATCTAATCAGATTATTTAGGGTGGAGTGCTTTTAAAAAGCTCTCCAGGTGATTTTCATACAGAGTTCCCACCTCAAAGCAGTATAGAACTTATCGCTTGAAACTCTTCTTGCTAAGCTTTCAGGCCCCACCAGAAATCACCCCCCTCCCAGCCCCACGGAGTCCTGCCTTAAATCCCCAGTCAAAAGTAACTACCCCTTCAATGTATTCTTCTAGCACACGTAGATCCTCTCATCCTATGTTTGTCTCCTCTACCAGAATTTACATTTATTGAGTATAGGGCTTATGCCTTACTTATCTTTGATGCAAGGGTGCAGTAAATATTTACAGGATGCCTGTTATGGGTTGAATTGTGTCACCAAAAAAGATATTCTGAAGTCCTAACACCACTACCTGTGAATACAACCTTGTTGGACAATAGAGTCATTATGGATGGAATCAGTTAAGTTAGGGTGGACCCTTAATCCAATATGACTGGCATCCTTATAAGAAGGGGAGAAGAGCCACAAACAGACAGAAAGAGAAGATGGCCATCTGAAGACAGAGGGAGAGATTGGAATTGTGCTATCACAAGCCAAGGAAGCCAAGGATTGCCAGCCAACACCAGAAGCTGGGAGAGAGGCATGAAACAGATCTTTCCCTGCAGACTTCAGAGGGGGCATGACCTTCCAACCTTGATTTCAGACTTCTAGCCTCCAGGACTGTGAGGTAATAAATTGCTGTGTTTTAAGTCACCAAATTAGTGGTAATTTGTTATGACAGTCTTAGGAAATTAAGACAGTGCCCTTAGCTCAGATGGCTTCTCTTCCCCAACCATCCAAGCTTCTGAAGTTTACCATGACTCAGCAATAATTCCTACTGGGGATGATTAAAATTCTCACCAGGATCACCAGGGACACTCACTCTAGGAGTCAGAGAACCCTGATGAGTGAAAGCAACAGTCACTGAAGGAAGAGAGAATACAGCATGCCTTCACCCATTTGTGAGCTTTCTCTCCCGATCTTTCCCTTCCAGTCGTCCCCCCTGGGTGTTCAGATTTCTGACTAGGCAGTGTGGCTGAGTGTGCAGAACCCTGGACGGGAAGTAAGAAGACCAACTTCCTGTCCCGGTCATGACATAAGTGTGTCATACAACGGGACCTCACTCTTCCGTTTTCATGAACTGGGAAGAATAACATTCCTAACCCAATTGTCACCCTTGGCACCTTCCCCACTTGGGGATTATATAAGAACATCTTATATATGAAAACAAGTTTTATTTGAGTCCTTGAGCTTTTCTGAGGACAGCTTTGTATAAATATAAGATACCTTTTGTTATTGTTTGTGTCCCAAGGGATTTGTGGAAAGAAGTTGGGAGCCAGCAGTGCTCATTTTTATAGGCAGAAAATAGCTGTTGGAAAAACAGCCTGATGTGTGGAGCATAATGTTCTTGTCGAGCAAACAGAATTATCTTTCCCAGGCAGCTACGAACACAAAACACCTGTTGTACACATTTCCTGCCCCTTCACATATATTGAAAGAAAGAGACCTTTACCCTGACCTGTCAAGCAATGATCTTCATGAACTTCTCTCCACAGACTCTCTGACAGTTATCTTGCTTGCTTTTGCAGATTTAAATGGTAAACATAGCTGATCCTCCCTAATAGGGCCTCTTCTCCAGATTGCACTCAGCCTTAACAGATCCTCACCTGCATTTCTTCTTCACTAAATGCAACTTCTGGCTCATTGCATTAACGTCACCCCTCAGCTAAGAGTCAAGGGGCTTGCCGCCACCAGCGCAACACTCGTTGGGTGCCGTTGTGGAGAGGGGGATGTTAAAAGCTTGATCCTGGCCCTTCGATTGTTTAAAATCTTTTTGGAGGGAAAACATGATAAATTCATGAAAAACATTTAGAGAACAAAACAAATCCATAATAAGATTCACTCGTAGGTGATTAAAGAAGGTAGAAATCAATGTGGGAAGGCTGCATGGAGGACAGGGCACAATCCACAAGGACGGTGGCTGATAATATCACTTAACCGTGAGTGAAAGAAACTTGAATTGGGTCTTGGAGGGTAAAAAGCATTTAAAATAGTGGATGAAGGGGCAAACAGCCATGGCTGGAAAAGCCAAATCGCCAGCTTTTTTAGCTATTGACTTTGGAGTGGTGTGGATATGCTACTCACCAAGTATGTGATTGTGAGCAAGTAATACAGCCTCTCCAAGCTTCACTTTCCCCTTCCACAAAAAGTGAACAATGATGATACCTCCATCATGGGTTTTTGGGAGAATTGAATGAGACAAGTATAGGCAAAGCTGCCAGCACAGTGCTGGGTTCAAAAACTGTTGACAGTGGTGGCAGCAGTGGTGGCAGATAACATTAACAAAGGCAGGAATTAGCTTGTCCTGTGTATCTAAGACTATGATCTATATTATCTATTGTCCCCATAATAATCAAAATAATCTAAATGCATGGTACTTAGTGTTATTTATGTGAGTTCAAGCAAACAGAGCCTGCCTACTACAATATTGTGAAGGAGGGAAAATGCATATTTATTACCTTCCTAAAGCTCTAATTTCTTGTCTCTTCCCTCTCTTTCAGCACCGTTTCCTATCTCTGCTACTTCCCTTTCGCCACTGTACTACAGTGAGCTCACAGTCTCTCTTCTCTGCCCATCCCCCCCACCCTACCCTCCAAAACACAATTGAAAATCTCATCTCCCAGGCTGGGTGGGTGCCTGGCGAGTCAGAACAGATCAATTTGCAATGGTGGCTTCTCAGTCAATGGTGACAGAGAATGGGATTTGGGACAGAGATTCTCTTAGATGCTTCATGATTCTCTGAAGTCCGTATGTAGATGTTAGTGACTCACCTCTAAGACAGGGAATGTTCAGTATGAGAACTTCAAATTCCTTTCCAAATCAATTTTTCAAAAGTGAGAACTGAAGGAATTCTTCATTTTCCTTCTGCATGTATTGAGCCACAGACACCATAGCTACACCATGATGTCACAGATCATCAGGTATGTCACATACTGCTGTGCAGTTTGTCTACTGCACACAAATGCCCAATGTAGATGTCCACTTATCAAACCATGTACTGCTGAAGCTGTGATCCCCCAGAGGAAGTACCTTTTCCTAATTCACACAGAGGTACTATGTAGCCTACTAGCAACCCTATGTATGACAGTTAAATTCCTATTGAAATGGACTACTTCATTACCAGGTTTGTAAGGCTCTCTTGGAAGCAAATTACCTACAGGATAAAACCCAAACATCTTAGTCTGGTCAACAAAGTTCTTCACATATGTTCCTACCTTCTTCTTTGGCCTCATCTGCTATCATGATGAGCATCTTCTCAGTCCCCAAACATACCACAGCCTTTCAGGACATTGTCCCTCAATCTAGAAACCTCCTCTAACCTTTTCCACCTGGAAACTCCTATTCACCCTGTCAGAGCCAGCTCTGGTATCGTTTCTGAAGTAAAACTCAGCGTATTTTCTCCAGCCTTTGAACTTTACGGTGTTTTGCTCTGGGTTGCTTATCTATTCAAAAAAAGTGTAGCACATAGTGGATGCTTACAAAATGTTTCTTGAATGAATGAATGAGTTCTAACTTTAATTGCAGCATTTATCAATGAAAGAATTCTGACTTCAATAATAACATATTATTGTTACCATATTAACAAGTATGGTAATTGTCCTATTTACTTGTTGATTTCCTCATCAGACCGTGAAGTTATCAAGAGGATGAGATGGGGGGAGACTGTCTTTTATTTCTGTGCTAAATCTCAGACTTAGTACAGTACTTCACAAGGTAGACTTTAAATGCAAGTTTGACAAATGAGTTTATAATATATATTTTGCAAAAGTATTGGTATTCTCATTCTGCATTCTTTCTCTCATAATAGGCTGGCTGGTCTTTGCTATTAATGTTGGATTGGAGGAAGGGAGAGAGGTGAGAGGCAAGAACAGGGGTCTTTTTTTCCCCTTACCTCTCCAAAATATAATTGAGAATATGAAAAGTAGAAATAGGGGAGCCTCCCATCTTAGATAGGAATCCCTAGAATCCTAGTCAAAAAAACAGAATCTTGTGCAAGTGCATGCAGGTGAAACCTTTAAGAGAGGAAGAGATACAGAATTGAGCAAGGGGAGAAGAAAGCTATAGTCCACCCACTGCCTGATCCCAGAGGTTCTGGGAAACTCTGGAACAAGGATGGTGTTCTGGTTTGCTAATGCTGCCATCATGCAAAATACCAGAAATGAATTGGCTTTTATAAAGGCTTTTACTAGGTTACAAATTCACAGTTCTACAGCCATAAAAGTGTCCAAACTAAGGCATCAACAAGAGGATACCTTCACTGAAGAACGGTTGATGGCGTCCAGAATACCTCTGGCAGCTGGAAAGGCATGTGGCTGGCCTCTGCTAGTCCTGGGTTGTGTTTCAGATCCTCCCTCAGCTGCTCTGAGCTCCTTCTGTCTGAGCTCTTTTATAGGACTCCAGTGATTTAATTAAGACCCACCCTGAATGGGCGGGGCCATGCCTCCTTGGAAATATCTAATCAAAATGTTTCACCTACAGTTGGGTGAGTCACATCTCCATGGAAACAACCTAATCCAAATATCCCAAAAGAGTGGATTAAAACATGGCTTTTGGAGGGACATAATATATCCAAACTGGCACAGATGGCCCCACAGAATTGTTCCACCTTGAGGCAAGAGGGCCAGGGTTTTATATCCTTGTATTAGTAGTTGACTGCAAGCTACACCCAGGGGTAAGGGGACGATCTCCCAAGCATCTCTGGGTGCGCAGCTGCTGTAGGCCAAGGGGAGTCTTCAGTGGAGAGAACAGCTGCAAGCCCCTGGTCACTAACACTCTGAGCAGCTGAGTGAAAAGAGACCTGCTCTAGAAAAGGGATCCGGGCAGTGCACCAACAATGCCTACCACATCCCTAAAAATAAAGTAAATGTTAGAAAAGCATTAACTCCTAGAAGGACGACCTAAGCTTTTACTTAAGACCTCTCTATTCCTGCTTGTTCAACGTTCCTAATCAATGCGGTTATCTGGACTGGTTCCCTACTCTTCAGCTTATTGGAAACATCTAGATAGAAAAGGGTGCATATTCCTAAAGATAAGTGCATTAGTAGAAGCAAAAAAGGAAACAGAACTCCAAAAAAGCATAGCAGTCTGGAACCATTTGGTGTAGAGCCCCAGAGGGTTGCAAATTAGAGAAAAGTCTAAAAATTAAGATACACAATGATGCCCTAAGTCAATGAGAAAAGGTTAAATAAGCCATGTTCGATATCCTATGTTTAAGAACACATGGTGATGTGCAACAGAGTTTTAAAGGATTTCATTAGAAATTTGGATGCTTGAGGTGTATGAACAATTGCATAGACATTTTCTTTTGCAGAATATCTAGCTTCCTGCCAGCCCTGGATAAGTGAGGTGTACTGAACTACACCTTTGAGAACATCTGACTTCCGGGAGCCTGTTGAAACTTCTTGGACAGTAGCATAAATTCAGACTTGTTTAAAAATGCTGGCAGTTCTGATTCCACCTAGCATATGTGATAAATAATCAAAGCTGATAGATACCTTCTTTAGCACTGCATATTAACACATTCTGGTGTTGAAAGAGCTCTAGGCTGGCATCAGATGAATGGGTTTCCAGTGGCTCCTCTGTCATTACTAGCTGTGTGACCTCAGGCAGGTCATTTATCTTCTCTGAGTCTCAGTGTCTTCATCTGTAAAGGGGAAATAATATCTGTTATATTAGTAGTAGTATATTTATATATTATATAAATATTATTATATTTCATATACTTCTTATAATTATTATTTTATATTAATAGACAAATAATCATCGTATCTCATCAGCATACTTATTTCATCAGCTTTTTGTGAGGAACGTATGAGATAATGTTTGTGAAGTTGCTTTATAAGGGGCTATGATAGTTAGGTTCATCTCTCACCTTAGCCTGGTGATGGTGTCCAGTTGTTTGGTCAAGCAAGCACTGGCCTAATTGTTACTGTGAGGACATTTGATGGACTTAAATCATCAAGTTGATTGCACCCATGGCTGATTACATCTACAATCAACTGAGGGATTGCCATCAGCCATGAGAGACGTCTCATCCAATCAGTCTTAGGCTTTAAAAGGAGAAGTGATGACTTCAGCAGTGAGAACAGAGAATTTTCATCTCAACTTCAGCCGGCCAGCTTCTCCTGGGGAATCCATTGAAAACCTTCATTGGAGTTCCCAGCTTGCAGCCTGCCCTATGGAATTTGAATTCATGCCTCTCCACAGTTGCATGAGATAATTTTATAAAATCTCATAATATTTACAGATATGTCCTGTCCTTTTTCCCTAGAGAAACCTGACTAATACAGGGACAAAAGATAATCGAAAGTGGAGTACTTGCAAAAGTAACCACTCTTTTCATCCCTTTCTTCTTTCTGATGAACCTTTTGACAGTTTTTCAAAGCTGAGATACATATAGTGGCCATCATTTAACATTTCCCATGAATTTATTCTGTCCCAGTTCACTACCATATGACCTCCTATGCTGCCCTCCCAGGGCCTGCTTGTACCCCCATTTCTTGCTCCTATTTCAGAGTGACTGCCTTTGGAGAATGTTGGAGAATGGGGTTTCTCAGGAAGACATTGCACAATCAGAAAATGCTGATCTGCCAAGGCAGTAATCATTTTTTCCTGGAGCATTTTCAGGAATGTGTCACATGAGGTGGGGGAGAGGGGAAAGGCAACAGAAAGTACTAGTCACCAGCAACCAGGTAATAAAATGTCTGAGCATTCCCTTTCAAACCCTAACTGAAGACAAAAACCTCCATTAAGTAAAAGGTTCTGGGGTCCACAGCAATGAGATTACTAAGCAACTTCAAAAAGCTGGGGAAACAATGCTCAAAATGCAGGCCATAGAGCCAGAGGCAGTGAATTCTAGAACTTGATGATGTCTATTCTCAACAAGCGTTGAATATGCCAATAGCTATTATCCCTAAACATGAGCTTCAAGCTCACTGGTGTGCTGGAGCCAGCTTGCACCCCCGCTCAAGAGGATTGACTGTTGGCCGTTCTTCCCAACTCCACGTTCAGTGACGCCATATTGGTAGAATTGGACACAGTGGGAGCATTTACAACATGGAAATCAGAAAATGTCAGAAATAGGGCTCTATTTTTTTTTCTTTCAGAAAACTGGCTTACCAGCACACTACTGCTTAAACTTGTTTCCTTGTACTGAATGTCAACAAGATGTGTGGAGTCCTGAAATAGCTTTCAAAAGAGCAAGGCTGTTCCTGAATTTCCGTGTGAACCACTGAAAAAAAATTTATGTGTATATAAATATCAGAAATCCTTTGCTCTTGGATTCCAAATTCACCTTCCCCGTATAGCTTGTTTCCTTTAGGCTGAGTGTGGAGAGTAGCTGCTACTGAACTGAGAAAAACCTGAGTCACTGTTATCTATCTACTTGGCATTGTCAGCTTGATTGTTTTCTCCTTGAGTGTTTCCCAGGCTGTATCCAACAGGGTACAGAGGATGCCTCCAGAAAACAATCTTCCCTGCAGGGAGTATCCCTCCAGAGTTTCAAGTATCCTACAGAGAAGTGAGGGCAAGATGCTCGTCTCTGCTTGGAGGAATTTTGCAAAACAGATTAGATTTAGTTGAAAGCGATCAACTTTACTAGAACACAGTTTTCTTCTTCCTTTCCATACTAAACACAGGATTAAAAAAAAAAAAAAAGGAGGGGGGTGGATAAAAATACAGGCATGTACAACATTCACTTCCATAGACCTTTCTTCCAGTATCATATTTGTGGCTATGATTTTTTGCTGATGATTTTTCGCCACTCTCTCCCATAACTTCCCTAGAGGCTGAAAGGAAATGGGGTGGAGAAGAAAATTAGATTTATAGAGGACCAATTGCATCTCATGCATCTTATTTAAGTACCACAACAACCATGTAAGTAAGGTTCAATTATTTCCATGTTTCAGAGAAAGAAAGACAGGAACTACCTAAGGTTACCCAGTTAGTAGTGTTGGGAGCTGGAATTTGACTACAGGTCTCTCTAACTTCAAATTTTGTGTTCTTTTCACCCTTTCTGTTTATTTATTGACTCATGGAAAATGGAAGTCCATCTGTGAGCCCAGTTCTGGAGACAGGGAGGCAGGCTGAGTTCAGTCCCTTAGGCTGACCTTCCTCAAGGACACACAGTAGGTTGTCTAATGGGAGGAAGCTAAAAAGACTTCTGAGGAACAGAACTTGAAATTTCTCAGGGGAAGTTTTGAGTCAAACATCAAGTCTTTGTTGTCAATACTCATTAACGATGTAAAATAGAAAAAGAGCATGAATATTAGAAGAGAATCCTGGGCGAGATCTTTAAGAACTTTTTTTCAAGTGCCCCTGTTCTAGTCGTATAATACAGCTACTCCTAACTTTAGTCTCAAATTGCCACCTTTTCTTTTGCTTGCTATTTAATGAAACAATTGTTATTTAAAGAAAAAAGAAAAGAACTTCTTTTCCAGTAATCTCATCAAAGGAAATACAGGACAGCCTGCATACAGATTTCACAAATGGCAGTTGTGTATCATTTTCAGGGACTGTGTCATATCCCAGGTAAGGAATATTTTGCACTCCCTTTGGTTTCCTGGTATTCACCCTAAACAAAGAAGCTTGTCCTTTCAGGTTTTAGTAATAAAAATGATACTGATACTCACACTTTACTTTCATGGAGTCTGGCAAGAGCTTCCTTAAAGACTTCCTCATGGAACAAACTCAGTGCGGTTAGCATGACAGTTTTTTAGATGTTGGAAAAAGTGGCAAAGAGATATTGCATTAATTTTTGTACAATATCACTTTAAACACTAGAAAAGTCTTTTGTGTTCCTCCCCACATATTCTTTATCCCCAGGCAATAACCCCATTTAATATGCTTTTTCAATTTCTGATTATGTAAGTAGTATATATTCAAAGTTGAAATATTGGCAAATGCATATTTGATGCTGAAAAATTGAAAAATTTGCATATGATATGCAGACTTCTGGTTTCTGATCTAGAATGTAAGGAAGTTGGAAGTCATCTCTCCCATCCTAACAGGATAAAACTTGAACAAACTGAAAAACAACAACTCTTCTTGGATCTATCAGAGAATTGAGGTCACAGGGCAAGCCACTGCCCCCCAAAAAGGAGAATGACAGATGAAGAGAGCCACAGCTTACCTAAAGAAGAAGCCAAGAAACAGAAACTTCCTGCTGAAGCCAGTACAGATAGGAATGCTTGAACTGTAATTGACAAAATTCTGGAGACTCAGTGTGAACTAACTTGAGAGTTGAAGATTCAGAGAGTCCTGTTCCAGGGGAGCTCCCATACTTTCTTGAGTTTTATATCAAAGAGCCCCACCAAGTTCTTACTATAAAGTCTGGAGAAAATTCTCCTCATGCTTCTAGCAGAGGGAGAGGAAAGAGAATGATTTTGAAATATGCCCAGAATGGTCTGTTCTCCTTAACAAAGACTTCCCTCAAAAGAAACTGTTTTACTAAAGCCTAATAAAGCCTAACTGACTTGGCTTTTAGCAGAGCCTACGTGTTGGGAGGTTGTGGGGGTGGG
The DNA here is from genome assembly GCF_015220235.1 of Choloepus didactylus. Classification (NCBI taxonomy): domain Eukaryota; kingdom Metazoa; phylum Chordata; class Mammalia; order Pilosa; family Megalonychidae; genus Choloepus; species Choloepus didactylus. Next base: position 56,788,583 of record NC_051309.1, read on the forward strand.
GAGTGGGTAGCAGGGTGGTGGGGTGGTGAAGGGAAATACTGAATTCCAGCTCCCTCTAACCTCCTACATGGGGGAAGGGATATACCCAGTTCCAGTCCCATCTAGCTTACTGGCTTATGTCTAGAGGGGAGGAGAAGCTGAGACACACTTGTGGTGGTTTTAAAACATGGCTGCAGATTCCTTGACATTCCTCCCATTGAAAGTTGGAGTTCATGTCTCCTCTTCTTGAATCTGGGTAGCTTTCTGAATGCTTCAACCAATTTGACTTTTGAGGCTAGGTCATAGAAGGTCATACAACTTCTGCTTATTCACAAGAACATTTGCTCTTGGAAACCTGAGCTTCAGTGCAAGAAGTTCAACAATCTTGAGGCTGGCATACTGGACAGGACACATGTTAGGGCTTCAGTCAATAGTCCCAGCTGACCCTGTCCTTCAGTCATTGCAGTGCAGGCACAAGCTATGTGAGTGAAGAAGAGATATGGGAAGTGGATCCTCCAATCCCAGCTGTTCCAGCTCCCAGCTATTTGAGTCATTCCAGCTGAGGCCCAAGACATCATGGAGCAGAAAAGAGCCACCCTTCTGTGCCTTTTCAGAATTCCTGACCCACAAAATCTGTGAGCATAATATAGCGGTTGTTATTTTACACCATTAACATTTGAGGTGGTTTGTTTTGAAAAAATAAATAACCAGAACACTAACTATATCAACAATTGTATTAAATGAAAATGAAGTAAGCATTTCAAATAGAAGCAGATTGGATAAAAGGGCATAATTAGATGTTGTTTAGCAGAGAAACACTTTAAATAGAAAGATAAAGGCAGGGTAAAAGTAAAAGAATGGGAAAAATATGCAACGCTAATCATAAGAAAGTTGATGTGACTATATTAATATCAGACAAAGTAGACTTTGGGATAAGGAGTATTATTAAACATAAAGAAAGACATTTCATAATGATCGAATGGTCAATGTATCAAGAAGACAAAACAAATCTTAAATGTGTATATGGCTCCTAACAGGGCTTTGCAATTAAAAAGCAGAACTTGCTGGAATTAAAGGAAGAAAGAGAAAAATTGTAATTATAGTTGGAGTTTCTAACAATTGTTTCTTAGTAATTGTAGAATAAGTGAACAAAAGTCAGTAAAAATACAGAATGCTAATTGATATTTATAGAACACTAAAACCAACAATTTTGAATTCATGTTCCTTTCCATTGCCTATGGAGTATTTCCCAAGATAGACTGTATCTCGGCCATGAAACAACTCTCATTAAAATTCATAGGATTGGAATATTATAGAGTATATTATCTGACTACAATGGAATTTAATTATAAATCAAGAAAAAAATTTCTAAAAGCCCTAAATGTTTGGAAATTAAACAACATATTTCTAACTAACTCTGGATCAAAGAATAAATCACAAGGAAAGTTAGAAAATATTTTTGACTCAATTGTAATGAAAATATAACTTTATATCAAATTGTGTGGAGTGTAGCTAAAGTAGTGCTTAAAGAAAATTTTATAATCTAAAATGCTTATATAAGAAAATAAAAACATAAAATAAGTAATCTGATCTTTCATCTTAAAAAGCTAAATAAAGAAAAGCAAATTGAACCCAAAATAACTAGAAGAAAAGAAACATAAAGATAAGTATGAAAATCAATGAAATAGAAAATAGATAAATAATAGAGAAAATCAACAGAACCAAAAGTAGGTTCTTAAAGAAAAAGTAATGAATTTGAAAAACACTTAGCAAGACTGATCAACAATAAAAGAAAGAAAACACAAGTCAGCAAAATCTGACTTGAAAGATGGGACATTATTTAAATCCTACAGGTATAAAAGGGAAAATAAAGAAGCATTATGAACAAATTCATGCTAATAAATTTGAAAATTTAGGTGAAATGCATGAATTCTTTGAAAAACAAAAAAATACCAAAAGTTACACAAGAAGAAATAGAATGTAGGAATGACCCTATATCTCTAAAGACACTGAATTTATAATTAAAACCTTTTGCACACCAGGGCAAGCCAGGCCATAGGGTAAAGGTTGAAACTGATTGTTTTTTAAAACTTCAACTTCCATATGAGACCAAGGGAAGAGATATGTATTTGGTACAGGATCTAAATTTTCTAAACGGTACAACTCTACAGTCGATTTGTTCAAACACCACAATTGCATGGAACTTTGAATAGGAAGTGAGATACGGTAGGTTAGTATAGGCTGGAGTGAAATAGTGACACATCCCAGAGTAATTTGGGCAGATAATAAAAAATATATTTACAGCCTCCCCCTCCCCAGCCCCAAAGATCTGGGGGAAGGTGTGGACGTGTTGGATATCCTCACCTGGACTGGTGTTGATGTTGTCACAAACATTGGGACTGGCGGTTTGATGTGCTGAGCCCTCGAGCATGGGATTTGCCCTTATGAAGCTCATTACCACAAAGGAGAGTCTAAACTTGCATATAATTATGCCTAAGAGTTTCCCCTTGAGCACCTCTTTGTTGCTGAGATGTGGCCCTCTCTCTCTAACTGAGCCATCTCAACAGGTGAACTCGCTGCCCTCCCCCCTACGTGGGACCCAACTCCCAGGGATGTAAATCTCCCTGGCAATGCAAAATATGACTCCCAGGGATGAATGTGGACCTGGCATCGTGGGACTGAGAGTATCTTCTTGACCAAAAGGGGGATGCAAAATGAGACGAAATAGTTTCAGTGGCTGAGAGATTTCAAATGGAGTCAAGAGGTCACTCTGGTGGACATTCTTATGCACTATATAGATAACACGTCTTAGGTTTTAATGTATTGGAATAGCTAGAAGTAAATACCTGAAACTACCAAACTCCAACCCAGCAGTCTGGACTCCTGAAGACAATTATATAATAATGTAGATTACAAGGGGTGACAGTGTGATTGTGAAGACCTTGTGGATCACACCCCCTTTATCTAGTGTATGGATGAGTAGAAAAATGGGGATAAAAACTAAAGGACAAATGGGGTGGGATGGGGGGATGATTTGGGTGTTCTTTTTTCACTTTTATTTTTTATTCTTGTTCTGGTTCTTTCTGATGTAAGGAAAATGTTGAGATAGATTGTGGTGAAGAGTGCATAACTATGTTATACTGTGGACAGTGGATTGTATACCATGGATGATTGTATGGCATGTGAACGTATTTCAATAAAACTGAATTTAATAAAAAAAAAAAAAAAAAAAACCTTTTGCACAAAGAAAATGCCAGGTCCAGATATCTTTACTGAATTCCACAAAATATTTATAGAAGAAATAAAACCAATATTATGCAAACTCTTTCCAAAAATAGAGACTAGAAGAGATTAGAATACTTTCTGCATCATTCTCTGAGGCCAGCATAAGCTTAATACCAAAACTTGGAAAGAAATTATTTTAGTTTTCCTCAGCTGCTCAAGCGAATACCATGCAATCCTATTAACAACAGGAATTTATTAGCTCAGAGTTTTGAGGCTAGGAAAAGTCCAAATCAAGGCATCATCAAGGCTATGCTTTCTTCCTGAAGACTGGTGATGGTGATCCTTGATCCTTTGTCACATGGCAATGCATATGGCGGCCTCTCCTTTCCTCTCCTGCTCCCCAGGTTCTGTTGACCTTCAGCTTCTTGCTTCTCATGGCTTTCTATCTGGCTGAATTTCATTCTGTTTATAAAGGACTCCAGTAATAAGACTAAGACTCATCCAGATTGGTTGGGCCACATCTTAACTGAAGCTACCTCATCAAAAGATCTTATGTACAATGGGTTCACACTGACAGGAATGTATTAAGCTGAGGAATATGTTTTTCTGGGGTACACAGCTCCAACCACTACATAGACCAATATCTATCACTAACCTAGACAAAAATATTCTTAATTAACAAATGAATCCAGCAATATATTAAATGATGATGTATCAAGACCAACTGGGGTTTATCTCAAGAATGCAAGATTGTTTTAACACTTTTAAATCAATGAATGTAATTTATCACACTAAAAAAAAGAGAGAAAAATTATATAATCATCTCAATAGGTGCAGGAAAGATATATGACAAAATTCAATACTCATGCATGGGGAAAAAAACAAACAAACCTCTCCAAACACTAGTCACAGAAGGGAACTTCCTAAATCTGGAAAAGGGTACCTTTGAAAAACCTCCTTAATCTTGAAATATTAACTCCTCTTCGGAAAAATTAGACATAAGGCAAAAGTGAGTCCATTTATCCCTTCCATTCTGCATTGTAATAGAGGCCTCAGTTGGGTTTAATTTGCTTTTCTTTATTTAGCTTTTCAAGATGGAAGATCAGATTACTTATTTTATGTTTTTATTTTCAATAAATAGACCTATGCTTACAAGGTCAATTGATTTTCAACAAAGGTGTCAATGCCATTCAACGGGGAAAGGAAAGTTTTCAATAAATAGTGCTGGAACAACTGGATAATTTTATGGGGAAAAAGAACTTCATCCATTACCTCACAATATACACAAAAATAATTTAAGAGAGGTGACATACCTCAGTATAAAAGCAAAAATTATAAAGTTCTAGAAGAAAGTAGAAAATGTTCTCATGACTTTGGGGTAAGTAACGATTTATTTATTAGACAGCACTCAAAAAGCATTAGCCATAGGAAAAAAATGATAAATTGGACTCAATCAATAAAAACATATGCTCATCCAAAAATATTGTTAAGTAAATAAAGAGGCCAGTCTTAGACTGGGAGAAAATATTTGCAATTCGTTTATCTAACATAGGACTGCATTGAGAACATAAAGAATTCCTACAACTCAATAATAAATAGTACAGTTAAAAAAAGAAAAACAGAATTCCTTGCCTTGACTTCTCTGTCTCAAAACACTCCCCACCCCCAAGGAAAAGAAAAAGAAAGAAAAGAAATGTGCTATCAAGCCATCAAAAGACATGAAGGACCCTTAAATGCATATTGCTAAGTGACAGAAGCCAATCTGGAAAAGCGACATAATGTATGATCCAACTATATGAAGTTCTGGAAAAGGCAAAGCTATAGAGACAGAAAAAGGTTAGTGACTGCCAGGGGTTCCGGGAGAGGTTGGGAAGGATGAATAGGTAGAGCACAGGGCATTTGTGTGATAATGAAATGGCAGATACACGACAATAAGCATTTGTCAAATCCCATATAACTCTACAACACAATGAACCTATAGGCTTTAGTTACTAATAATGTATCAATATTTGTTCATCAATTATAACAAACATACGCACTAATGCTAGATATTAATAAGAGGAGAATCTGTGCGTATGCAGGGGTATATGGGGATTCTCTGTATTTTTCATGTAATTTTTCAGTATCCCTACAACTGCTCTAAAAATGTTTACTTTTTTTAAACCAATACAAATAAAAGCAAAGGATTTAATGAATACTTCATAAAATAAATATATAAATGGCCAATAAATATTTGATGACCATTAATGAAAACCATAGTGAGATACCCCTTCATGGCAACCAGCATTGCTAAAATTAAATACTGACAACACCAAATGTTGATGAGGATATAAAGTCAAGGTCAGCGAACTATGACCCTTAGGCAAAATTTGGCTCACCACTTGTTTTGTAAATAATGTTTTATTGGAACACAACCACTCATTTGCTTACATACAGCTGCTTTCACACTACAGTAGCAGAGTTGAGTAGTCACGACAGAGAATGCATGGCCCCAAAAGTCTAGAGTATTTATTATCTGGCCCTTTACATAAAAAATTTGCCAACCCCCATTGAGAGTAATTACAATGCTCACACATTTATAAAGCGAGTGTAAAATTGTACATACACTTTGGAAAATAGTTCAGCAATATTTCATGAAGTTAAACATATACCTATCTTTGACCCAACAATACAATTCCTAGGTATTTACCCAAGAGAAATAAAAATATGTGTTCACAAAGGACTTGTATAAGAATCCTCACAGTGGCTTTACTTACAATAGCCAAAAATTAGAAACAGCCCAGGTGTTCATCAATAGGAAAATAAAATTACTCATAAAATGGGCTACTACTCAATAATTAAAAAAAAAAAAAAGAACTATTGATACACACCACAATATGGATGAATCTTAAAAACATTATGGTGGGTGAGAAAGCCTTGTACAAAGTGTACATATTATATGATTCCATGTATATAAAATTCTAAAACAAAGAAAACTAACATATGGTGGAAAAAATCAAAATTGTGGTTACCTCCAGCAGAGTGGAGGTTGGCAGAGATAGAACAGAAAGGTGCAGCAACTTTCTGGGGCTGATTGTATTGTACTATATCTTAAAACAGGCTTGGGTTGCGCAGGCAATGAATGGTCAAAATCAGCAAATATAGACTTAAGATTTGTGTATTTTCCCACACGTAAATTTTGCATTAAAAAACCCGATAAATACTGAACTCTAGTTAGTGACATGCAAACTGAAATATCTGGGGGAAGCATACTGACGTCTACAATTTCCTTTGCAAAGCAATAAAAAAGAAGATGGATTAATAGATAGATTAACAGAATGATAAATAGATGGATAGGTACATGATAAAGCAAATATAATTAAATATAAATGGTAGACTCTAAGTGGTGGTTATATGGGTATACACTGTAAAATTCTTTCAATTTTGCTGTATTCTTGAATTTTTCTTAATAAAATGTGGAAAATTTTTCAAAAAAAGAGAGAAAGTCAAAAATGTCTTTAGAAAAGGAGGCTGAACGGGAGGGGTGACAGGCAGGGAGTGAGTAGCTCTGGTGTTACTCCTTGGCCTTGCCATGATTCTTGCTTTAAAGATAGAAGAAAATGCTTCTACAAAAACAGAGCCAACAAGGATCCCAGCAGAGTGGAATTTTACAGGATATCTATATTAAGTGGTTTTCAAATCCTTCGAGAATATGTCGGAAATGTCCAGGATCCTGAAGTTGTTGGAGTTTTCCTTGCCTGAATTTACCAGGGCCAGTTCGTGGCTTATGGTCTATTTAGGAGTGGGCTAGGGATCGATCCCCAAATGCAGCAAGAAATTACTTCCAAAAGCATGCAGGCTGCGAGCCCTATTGAGAGGGTAAGGTCTGTAAACGGACATTGCAAAGGTTCTTGTTATTCCAGTTCAGCCCAAAGGATGTTTCCAACTTAGTGCCATAAAGGATGCAAGAAAAAAAACGCCCCTGTACTATAAATTCCATGAGGGCAGAGGCATATCTATCTTGCTCATTGCTTTATCTCCAGTGCTTAGTACAGTGTCTAACATAAAATAAAACCCCATTAAATGTTCACTGAATAAATAAATAATGAATGATAATTCCTCCAATTGGAAATCTTGGGATAATCATTTCAAACGTAAATGATCCACATATTTCAACTGCCCTCTCTACTCTGGACCAGTGGCATTAATTTTCCAAGAAAGATCTTTATTAAATATAGGAGTTTTGTATCTTCTTTGTCTAAATGGCTGATATTTGTTAGTTTTGTCTCCTCTGTAAAAGAACAACCAAAATCACAATTCCTACAGCTACCACCATTTATTGAGCAAGTACTGTAATGCTAGGAACTATGTTAAACATCTTACCTTCTCATCAATCCTTACAACAACCCTGAAAGTTAAGAATGAGATGAGAAAACTGTTTACACAGTGCTTAACCAGGATAAATAATTTACCCAAGGACCCACTGCTAGTAAGAAGTAGACCCCATAGCATTAAAATATAAATTGCCTGAGTCCAATGCTTATTTGCTTTCCTGAAAGAAAAGCTCTAAAGCACAACACCTAGCACAATATAAAGTATACAAGCTTTGTGCAATACAACACATAAATAAATGTAGAAAAGCTATTATCTAGTTAAATTGCTTTTCTCCATGTGCATATATGGAGACTCTTCACTTGGCAACCATCCCCTGTGGACCTTAGTGTATGTGTAATAACCGCCCAAACAATTAAAAGGGAGGAAGGAAACACATCCTCTCTGCCCTTTGGCCTCTCCCTTCCTCACCCTCTAGTAAATACAATCCCAAACCAGAAAACCCTTCCGATGTCTCATAGAAATAGTGGCCCTAGCAGTATTGTTCTCTAGCCAGCACAGTTTTTTGGAAATCTGTTCTCTGAAAGGACTGCACTTGGGGTTTGGTATTGCTGACCTGCCTTAATGGACACAGCAGTATTCTGCTCCCCTCCCCACTGTAGGACTACCTGGACACTGGGAATGTATAAGCATTCCCATCCTGGTCATGAAAATGGCACAAAATCGTACCCATGTGGGGTAGGGACTTGGAGATGACCTGGGCAGAATCAAGAAGTCCCTAAAATTTGTCTTTATTTGACCCACCACTCCCGGTCAGTGTCCCTCCTCTCCATGTTGAACACCGTCCTGCTCAGTTGAATCTTATTTAGAAATGAATACCTACTAATACATTGCCCAATTTTAACAATCAATTTACAGACCACAGTCAGAATGTCAAGCTGCTTTACATAGATTCTTATGTCATACTGCGGTCGGGGTTACTGCTGCTAGGGGGAGGGGCGGCCGGTAGCCGAGCCCTCAGCTCTCGGGGCTGCTCAAGGGGTACCGGCGGCGGGGGCTCTTTCCCGGAGGCGAGGGCGAGGCGGAGGACGTGGCCGGGGTCCTCGGCGGGAGGCGTGCAAGGTATGGAGGGCGGCGATAGGGACAAGACACTCTTCATCCAGTAGGAGTATGCGCCAAAGAGATTTATTCAGGGGTGATTACAGGTTATATAGGCTGGTAAGAAGGGCAGGGCTGGAAAGGAGGTGAAGCAGCCTTAAATGGCAATATTGAAGGGATAGGGGCTAGGATTGGTTCTGAGAGAACGCCGGAACCGTTGCAGCGGGGCGGGGGTTGTTCTGGCCACGGGCATGCACGCTGGCGGTGGCAGGAGTGGCCTTGGCACCAGGGAGTGAGTGGGTAAGATAAGGAAGTGGGGAAAGGGCAGTTGGGAGAAAGGCGGTTTCTTCCGGCAAGCCTCTCCTGCCAGTGGCATTTTGGGTGAGGAAAAGGGAGCTGCCTTGACCTCGCTCCCCAGGCTCGGGGGGGCTGCAGAGGGCACTCACGCCCGTACCTACTACCCTCCCCAGGGGGTGATATCAGGTCCCCTGGCCCAGGCCTGGTAAGTCGAGGTACAAGCTCAGACACCCGCATCATACAGGTTCAATATTATAGAACAGGGATCCATTCCTGGAAACATATTTCATATCATTAGATATGAAAATTGATCAAAAATAAAAAAATTAAATTCCAAAATATTTTCTTTTTAATTTGAGATGTATAATAATTCAGAAAAGTGCATAAGACTTATGTGTACAGTTTAAATAATAATTACAAAGTTAATACATACTTAATACCCAAATCCCAGGAGAATCCAGTTGTTTCAGCTTCCTGCTGCTAAGGCCAATACCATGCAATGGGTTGGCTTAAACAACAGGAATTTATTGGTTTACAGTTTTGAGGTTAGGAGAAATCCAAAATCAAGCTGTCATCAAAGCCATGCTTTCTCCCACAAGTCTATGGCATTCTGGGGCTAGCTGTTGGCAATCCTTGGTTCTTGGTTTTTCTGTCACATGGCAATACACATGGCAGCTGCTCCTGGCTTCTTGGTTCTGTTGACTTCCAGCTTCTGGCTGCAACCTGTGGCTATCCTCCCCTCTGTGGTCTTCCCTATAAGACCTTCAGTAATAGGATTAAGACCCATCCAGATTGAGTTGGGCCACACCTTAATTGATGGCACCTAGTCAAAAGGTCCTATTTACAATGGGTTCATACCCACAGGCATGGATTAAGTTTAGGAACATATTTTTCTGGGGTACTTGGCTCCAAGCCACCACACAGCCATGAAGTGGAACCCAGACAGTGCCCTAGAAGCCCTGCTCCTGACCCTCCCCAATCACATACCCCTGCTTCCCCACCAAAAGTAATTACTATCCAATCTTTGGTGATAACAATTTCCTGCTTTTTCTTAACAGTTTTAAAAGGTATCTATGCAACCCAATACAACATAATTTGGTTTTGCCTGTTTTGGAAGTTCATAAAATGATGTTCAGTTATATGTATTCTATCCATAGGCATCCTTTTGCTGCTTGCATCTCTCTATCACCATTCTGTCTGTGAGATTCATCCATATTGTTGCTCAAGTAATGCTTTAAAACATTAATTTATGGGCTACTATGTAAATATTCACCTTTATGAATTTCTCTAAATAGATCGGTATATATGGACTGTAGGTCTCATCTTCCTTCCCTTGAATATCTCCAAATAGTAAGCATGGGTATTCTTCATTGCTACATGCTGGTCTGAAAATTTTCATTGTATATTTGACTTGCGGGAACATCTTTTAAAAGAAAATTTAGGGGGTGACAACTCCATTCTCTCTTTCTTCCTCTCCTTTTCCTTTTTCTTTTCCTCTATCTCCTTCTTCTCCCTCCCTTTCTCCTTAAAGATCTCTTGAAAGCAGTAGATTTAATCTTCATTTATTCATAGGGTCTCACAAACATTTATTAAATGAATGAATGCTTGAATGAATTTAAGATGGCTTTCTAGAAAAGTGTTTGGCCTTCCTCTTTGGATGGATGCAGCTTCCTCATAAACTCTGATATGATGCCTAAGGATGGCTCCCTGAACTCATCAAAACCTCCTCTGTTCAGAAAGATAACTTCTTCCTTTGATGTCATACTACTGGTAAAAGGGAAATGATGTTCTGATAAAATCTTCCCTTGGTCCAGAGGCATTTGGATTCACTGCTTCTGATCAAGCACACAAATAATAAAGTTTTCCATTTCACAAATCAGCCCATGCATGCTCACCTCTGTTGACTGCATTGACATAATGCCAACAGACTTGATTAACAGTGGCTTTGTTTGCACCATTAAGAGCTTTGGAGGTCAACTGGATTCACATCACTTTAAACCTGTCAAGCTACCCTCAAGTCTTGTAATTTTAAAATAACCTTTGCTATTAAGATTCAAGTTTCCCTCAAAGACAGCTAAAAATGTTTTATGCAGAAAAAAAAAAAAAAAGAACTGTAAGTCAATATGGTACACTAAGATGATGTAGACAACCCTTCATCTCTCAAACACATGGAAATGTTTAGTTGAAATAAAAAAACAAAAAAATTTGATACATAGCAGAGTTTTTTTAAAAAAGCAAGAAAAATCCTCATATTCTAGAAAGCATGAGTGATCTCTAGGCCAGAGGTCCAAAGGTAACTGAAGTTTAGTAAGTTTCATGTATTTCTGAACTGGATATAGACCTTAGGAGCTGGGATTTGAATGCCTTCCAAGGATAGAGGATAAAGTTCGTGCACGTCAGGGGGAAGGCTCTGGGTTCCCTGCATGAAGGAGGGGCTAAGAAGGGTTATGTTGTGTGTGAAGCAGTGACTAGAAACATTATACCCACTGACCTGGGAAGTGCCAATAAAGTGAACTAGCCACCTGGTTATAAGTTAAGAAAAAAATCATTTGAGAGAAATTGGAACCAAATCTGCTATGGATAATATAGGAATCTTAATCTAAGAAACTAATATGAAAATAGTCCAGTAGCAGCAACATCTGGAGTACTCTGACAGAGGCAAACATGAAACCATCTTGCAAGATCCCTCCACAGCCCTGCTCTTGGATGGCTCCCACAGGAATAAAAACCCCCACTGGTGAAGACAGACTCACAGAAAATGAAATTACTTATGAGAATGAGTCAGTAGATGTAACAAATGGGAAAATTCACACCCTATAAATCAGAGATAATAGAACAATCTAAAGGAGACATAAATAAATATGTTTAAAGTATATAACAAGGTATGAAAGAAGGATGCCAAGAAAATAATAAAGATTTGAAAAAGAATCAAATAGAAATATTGGAAAGAAAAATGCAGTCAAAAACTTAATGGATCAATTAAGCAGTGATCAACTAAAGACAGAATTCATAATTTAGAAGACAAATCTGAGCAAATTATCTGGAATGCAATATTAAAATTACTACCACTACTAAGTATTCTTAGCCAACATTTTTTGAAGGGTTCAGTCATTGTTCTAAATGCTTTGTGTGCACTAACTCATGCATCAGTTATCTATTGCTGCATAATGAATTACCCCAAAATTTAGCAGCTTAAAACAACAAATATAATCTCATGGTGTCTGTGAATGAAGAATCCAGAATGGTGTAGCTGAGTGCCTCTGCTTTGAGGTCTCCCATAAGGCTGCAATTGAGGCATTGACTAAGGCTGCAATCTCTTTTGAAGGCAATATTGGGGAGGATGATTCAAAGCTCAACCATGTGGTTATTAGCAAGATTTATTTTCTTGTGGGCTTTTGGGCTGAGGGTCATGGCTACTGAGCCGAAGCCTCCCTCAGTTTCTTGCTCTGTGCACCTCACCCTGGGCAGTTTACGGCATGGCAGTGGACTTCCTTCAGAGCAAGTGAACGAGAGAGGGAGGTCACAGCAAGCAAGACGGAAGTTACAGTCTTTTTATAACCTAATCTTGAACGTGACATTCCATTCTTTTTATCATATTCTATTCATTAGAAGCAAATCACTTGGCATCATGGGATGGAAAACATCTTCTTGACCAAAAGGGGGATGTGAAAGGAAATGAAATAAGCTTCAGTGGCAGAGAGGTCACTCTGGTGGGCACTCTTACGCACAACGTAGACAACCCTCTTTAGGTTCTAAAGAATTGGGGTAGCTGGTGGTGGATACCTGAAACTATCAAACTACAATCCAGAACCCATGAATCTCGAAGACAATTGTATAAAAATGTAGCTTATGAGGGGTGACAATGGGATTGGGAAAGCCATAAGGACCACACTCCCCTTTGTCTAGTTTATGGACAGATGAGTAGAAAAATAGGGGAAGGAAACAAACAAACAAACAGACAAAGGCACCCAGTGTTCTTTTTTACTTTAATTGCTCTTTTTCACTTTAATTATTATTCTTGTTATTTTTGTGTGTGTGCTAATGAAGGTGCCAGGGATTGATTTAGGTGATGAATGTACAACTATGTAATGGTACTGTGAACAATCGAATGTACGATTTGTTTTGTATGACGGCGTGGTATGTGAATATATCTCAATAAAATGAAGATTTAAAAAAAAAAAGGCACCCAGTGTTCTTTTTTACTTAAATTGCTCTTTTTCACTTTAATTTTTATTCTTACTATTTTTGTGTGGTAATGAAAATGTCAAAAATTAATTTTGGTGATGAATGCACAACTATATAATGGTACTGTAAACAATTGAATGTACGCTTTGTTTTGTATGACTGCATGGTATGTGAATATATCTCAATAAAATGAATTAAAAAAAAAAAAGAAGAAGCAAATCACTAAATCCAGACCACCATTCAGGGGATGGGATTACACAAGGGCATGAATTCCAAGAGTAAAGATCACTGGAGACTGCCTCATTTAACCTATGACATAGGACAACCCAAGTCACAGATGAGGAAACCAAAGCACAGAAAAGTTAATTACCTTAATGCAACACAGACAGCCAAAAGATGGAAGATGTGAAAGAAAAATCAAGAAAACCTGGAGGATAGAATAAAAATGTCCAATTTTTATTCTAATAGAAATTCCAGAGATATAGAGTAAAATAGTGGCAATATTCAAGATTAGATTTAGAATTTTCTAGAAATGAAGTCATAAGTGACATCTCAGATTGAAAGAGCACACTAAGTCATAAGCAATATAAATCAAACTATACCTAAGCTCATTATAGTAGAACTACAAACATTAAATTCAAAGAGGAAAAGCCTAATGTTGCAAAAGCAAAAAGACAAATGATCGCTAAAGAAATGGCAATTAGATAGACAGCAGACTCCTCATAGCAACAATATGTACTGGAAGATACAGGATTAGTTTGTTCTTATTCGTAAAGGAAAATAACTGTTAAGAAAGAATTGAATTACTGGATAAACTATCATTCAAGAGTGACGGTAAGATAAAGACATTTATAGAACTAACAAAGGTTGAGGAAGTTATTCATTTCTAAATCTTCATAGACAGGAATGCATTATACCAAGAAGGAATTGAACCCAAAAGAAAGAAGTGGAATGCATAAAATAATGCAGAACAAGGAAATCATTAAAAATACTTCTGGAAAACATTCCCTTGCTTCTGTGAGAGAGTCCCAAGATGAGATGATTTCTCTTCTCCCTCCATACATTATTATGTCTGGATGTAATGTCTGGACCACTGCAGCCATCTGGCTCCCTGAAAAAAGCAAAATGGGCAAAATGGCCTCTGAAGGTAGCAAAGTAGAGAGATGGAAATAATCCAGGTCCTTGATGGCATCACTGTGTATCAGAATCACTAGGGAGAGTTTCTTAAATACTGATCTCCAGGTTGTTCTAATGTATAGTCAAGGTTTAGCGCAAGTCAAAGAGCTTTCTGTTAGTTACAGCCAAAAGCATTCTGATTGACACAGATACCTTGATGGGCATTTCCATCCTGGTCTTCCTTAAATCTTCAACACAGGGATGTGCTTTGGAGATTTCCTACATAGATGTTTCCTGAGATTGAGGTCTTGGCATCTAAAATACACCATTACTAACTTCTGTTTCTCGGGGACCTAATGAAACCCACCCAGAGCCTTTTCTGTGTAACTTTGCATATTTGTAATGCATCAAGAATGTGGAAAAGAGCTTGCTCAGTCATTTTGTAAAAGGGTTTATTTCATATTTTCAAAAAATACTTTGTAAGGAGTTACCTTTTATATAACAGTTTCACTGTATTTTAATAAACGTTGAGTTTAGGTATGACTGTCAGTTGAATATAATGTTTAAATATCTTTTGTTTTGGTACATCACAGAAGGTGCAGGGCTCTTGAATCTTCATACATTTAATTTTATAAATTGCCAACAAGCTTTCAATTTTTTTTTAATGTAAGTATATTCTAAAATTACTCTTAGCAAGGAGCCTGTTATAAATAGTATCTGCTTAAAAAGGAGAGTTCAACAAGCTCTAGGAAATGAAATCAGCCCACAGGACCAAATTTCAATAAAGGTAATGAAAAGCACCAGGTCAGAACAGCTGGCAGATACACAGGTATCTCCTGAGGTCAATAGTGAAAAGAATCAGAGAGCCTCAAATAAGAATGACAACTTTCAAACCATCCCTCCATTCTTTCTAAACAGGCTTAGGAGGCAAATTCATCTGAGGAGTGACAACCATCTACCTTTCAGGGCCTAACCCTTCCCAGCGATAACTGTGCAATTAATACAAGCTGTAGGTTGCCAATAAAACATAATAAGCCAGATCCACAAGATGCCAGGATCACAGTGGGAATGTGGTCAGGCCAGCCACATCGCTGATGGTGTTTGTGCCATTAAATAGTGTGGCAGTTAATAATTGCGGTGGTTTCTCTCAATGCTCCCTGCTGCTTTTAATGTTTAACTCAAATGTAATGTTCATTGGCTTCTGCCAGTAGGCAAGAGGGAGGGCTTTATCAGGAAATGTAAAGAGCTCTGTGTGATTATTATGTGCCTTAGGGCAAAGCGACTCCTAAGTGCCCCCCACCCCCTCCCTACCTCCCAACCCCACTCCCCTTACGCCATCCTCAGCTCCTGGTGGGATTTGATCTCTGAAGACTCCGGAAATAAGCACCATGGCATTTAGATTTCCACCAACACCTGCTCTATACCCCATCTCTCCCAAAACCACTTTTAAAAAATCACACAAAATGGCAACTGATAAGATATGGAGCAAGCTGTGTTTTCTTCTCAACATAACCTGCCCACCCTGTTCACTCTTTGTCTCAGTCCTACCTCATTCCTCTTCACCACAAGCCCATTTCCTTTCTTGCCATCCAATTTCTATTGCACAAATCATGTCATCTGGTGAGCTAAATGCTCAAAACAGTCCCTTGCGTGGACTCGGCACTTTACAATACAGGTCCTGAGGAAGAATTTGTGGACCAGGAACTCCAGGGGAGGAGTCTGAGAAGTCTCATTTTAATTAAGTCCCTGGTAGGAGAACATCTTTCCATTTAAGAGAAATCTTCAAAGCTTCCACTCCGAGTGATTCTGTCTCCAGGAATTTTCCTGTTAGCATCTTAAAGAGAACACGAGGTCGCGGAGCACATTGCATCTGCATTGAATGTAAATTAGATTCTCAGATGAGACGTTTTTAGTGTCCATATATTTCTGATTGGAAGATGCATGAGGGGGTCAGAAAAGGTAGTTTGCCAGCATCCACCCTTTAGCAAGTTCTCTGCCATAGCACACAGAGAAGCATTCTGTTAGATTGCTGTTTCAAAGGCAAGAGACTTTCTGAAGAGTTTGCTTAAGAATCTCCAAGTGTAATTTGTAATAATCTCCCCAGCATCCTTTTCAGCTGTTGATTGTTTTCTTGAAAAGCCCTGTCCCCATAAGATTTGGAGAACTCAAAAATATGATTGCCAGTGCTTTTTACTGACTGCTTTGTTCTTTCACCTTCTCAAGAAGTTCCCAAACAACATAAAGTTAACTATGACAAAAAGCCCCAAATGAATTTCCAGAAATTAAGCCAGTCTAGGCAAACAAAAAGAAGATATATAGAAGAGCATTTCGTGATAGTCTCTACCAAAATATTTTTCTAATACCTTTTATTTGGGATTGATCTTGACAACCAATTGGAGTCTCAGGAATGGCAGATTTCACCACAAGGTTTATTGAGAGATGTTTCTAATGAGCCCTAAATTATTTGTTATGAGGTTAAGCTCAGGCATCAGCTTCCAGGTCTAAAATCTGGATCCACTACTTACTAACTGTGTAACTTTGAACAAATAAGTTAACCTCACTAAATCTGAGATTCCTCATCTGTAAATCAATGAGGATAATAATAGTACCTAGCTCAAAGGGTTGGTTGTGAGGAATAAATTAGAGAAAAGATATATACATGCTTAGTACTTTGCCTAGCACAAAATTCTTAAAAATTGGCAATTATTGTTATTATTATTTATATTAATTCAATGGAAGTAATACAGATATGCCATTGGCATATGAGGTCAAGGGCCATTTAGTAGCTACTTGGTCAGAAAGGAGCATCCTTCCTTCTGACAATGCCAACATCATGCAAAACTGTGGCGTTAGTGGCTTTGTCATGCATGGTTCTGAAGGGGGTTGCTGGCCTTTGTCAGGATCACCTGGCGCCTACAGGCGACCTAACACCACAGTGCAACCCCGAAAGGTAGCTAGAATTACCAAGAAAGCCGGCTGCCATCTTGAGCCTTATTCTGCCTTCTTCAAAGCCTCAATCACAGATGACTCTTTTCTCCTTCGCTGTATTAGGGAAACAAGGAGCTCAAGAGCCATTGGTCATTTGGGGCTGTGGTTCCCTTCGAGCCCTGCAGTTGCTGCAACTACAGTAAGCTCAGCTTCCTGATCCATCATCAGTCACCCTTCCAAGGATCTGGCAGGAAAAGATACCCACCCTGAGTTCTCCTGGGAAGGGCTCTCAGTAATTTATGAACAAGCAGCAGTACCCCTTCCTCACAGATTTAATATGCTAAACAGCTAATTACATCTGTGTAGGGATTACACTTTACATTATCCAGCTTTATGGAAACAAACCCCCCAGCTTCCTCAGATTCCCTTAAACAGCTCCTTATCTCTGAGAGTGAGATACTTATCAGCGCCATATGTTAGAGGGCCTGTTCAGTCTCCAAATGACCCCAGGAAAAGTCTTCTGGGGCCTAATCAGTCTGCATGCCAGAGGGGGCCCTGCTCAGGCAACCCAACCTGAAGCAGCCTGGGGAGCCCAAAGCCAAGAGGGGATTTTCTCCCCTGCCTTCTGTCCTCCATAAACCTGTCAAAGGCCAAGGGTCTGAATCAGGCTGAGCCCCACATCAGCTCCTCCCCCAGGGTGACCAACACTTCCTAAGCCAACCTTCGAGCAATGTAGAGTTTGAGTGAGTGACTCCCGAGGGCACCTTTAGTCAAAGTCAGAGTAAAGCCTTTGCCCTTTGCAGGGAAGACTATTTTGGTAGAAACACTGTGTTTCAAGGGTATGACTTTCTTTGGCTTTTTAACTCACAATCTAGCCAAGCCCCTGCAGCCCCCAAGGAAACAGGTCAGTGCTACTAGCTCCCTTTTGTCGAGATGGGAAGGGAAGCTCCAACAGGAGAGCGACTAGCTTCACGCACCAAGTTCACAAAGCTTCAGAGATTCCCAACCCTGGCAGACAATTAAAGCACTGATTCCCTTGAGTTATAACAATTCTGTTAAAGACCTTGTCTTAAGAAACTCTTGTGTGTATACTGGGGGAAGAGGGGGGTGAGGGGAAGGTGGGGGGAGGTAGTGCAAAGAGCAGGAAATGTCTCCCTGTCGGAAGAGCCCAGGAGCCGGAGGGGCAGTGCTGTAGCTTTCCAGCCTATGACTCACAGGGCCACTTCCCTGCTTAAGTCAGCCGGGCCTCCAGCTCCTCGGCCACTGTGTCTCAGCTCCTCTTCCTGTCTCCATTCCGCCCAGACCCCTGAACAAAGCAGGAGTCTGGAGTCCACGGTAAAGACTGAAATGTTGTGTATATATTAGGGCGTCATCTGTAGAAGCAGCTATTGAAAACAAAAAATAACTTCCCTGCCCTCAGGAAAACTTATTGGGCTCTTAGAAGTACCTACGTTAAAAATTTGACACAGAAATCTTGAAAAATAGAGAGCTAGGCACAGTGCATTCCTTTTCATCAACCCATAATAATAGGTGAGATATTTACTGAATGCTTAAGTGCCACACACTGTATGAAGGGCTTTACATCCATTATTTTTAATCCTTTTTTTATTTACAACAATCCTTTACAACAACCTTATGTAGTATTAGCTCCATTCAAGAATGAGGAAATCAAGGCTCAGAGAGGTCAAGTCACTTGCACATGAACACACAGCTAGTCAGTAGTGGAGCAAGGATCCAAAGACAGGTCTGACTCTCTCAAAAGCCCGTTGTCTTGGTTTCTGATATGCTGGACTGAATTTGGAAGTCACTTGGTCCAACTACTGCTGTGATTCCTTAACTCCTCTTCAACAACCTTAATTTCCACTTACTCCAGGAAGGGGAGAATACATGAAAGTCAAAAGAAAGGACATGTGATCGGGAATCAAATGACACAGGGTCTACCACTCTTGTGGTTTCTATCCACTGATCTAAGTTGTTTGCCTTTTGGGATGACAAAAGAAAGCTAGATCACTTTCCATGGAAGGGTCTTCATATGTTGAAAGAGAACATTTGCATATCCCTGAAATCTCCTTCCACCTATCTCCAGTTTCCCAATCATTCTATATGTAAGACCCTCCTGGTGACCCTCCCCTGGGTATGCTGAAGCTTATCAATTTACCCCATAAATGTGGTTATTACAAGAATTCAGCCTCAGACTCCAAGTGGGTCTGCCAAGCTTGAAGACAATAGGACAGCACTGTCCCCTGTTATCCACATGTTAAGCTGTGTTATTAACACAGCTTAACATTTCTCTCACTCGCTTTGAAACCCCAGCATACCCTGAAAACACAGGTGGTTCTGTTGCTGGTTCTAAGGAGAGCAGGTTTAAATGCCAAAAATCAATTTTCTGGGAGCCAATTGGCTAAAATCCTCTTTGCCAAATAACTGAGTTTATCATTGCATTTCATAAATATAAACTGAGTGCCTACTATTGCCAGGCACTGGAGATAAAGCAGAAAACAAAAGAGACAAAAAGTCCTGTCCTGATGGAGCTCACATTCTAGTATAATGGAGTTGTTTCAGCCAATTTTAAGTAACATTTAAAAATTTTCAATTTTGGACATTTTTTTTTAATGTTGTCTCAACTGGCAAATAAGCCTTAATTTTGCATTTCTAGCAATGGGTTAGAAAAATTTGGCATTTCATACTGATGTGGTTAGTTTGGCTCTTTCCACAGAATTCTCAACTTAATGGCATATAGATGGTATAATCTTGTGCTCTAGTTAATGAATTTGAATGAATCATTGTAATGGAATAAATATATTCATGGGAATTTTAAACCTATATTCCTCAACTTTTGAAAAATTGAACATTCTGTAAAATTCTGCTATGAAGACCAAGTGAAAGTCAGTCAATTAAAACTTCACAGAAATCTCCAGTACCAATTGCTGTAAATTTTATACTTTTTTAAGATTTTGGTTTATTCATAAATTTAACAAGTTAGTTTTTGGTCAAACTGATCATTTGAGACAAGATGTATTTTAGCAAATCAATCACTGGCTAATTGATTTTTAGCAAACTGATATTTGTTAATCAATTTAAAGTCATCGCTAAGCCATGCCTCCCCTTTGTGCAGGAAAATCAAATAAACTCATTTGATTTGCCCTCGAATCCTGAGCAGTGAATTTTTCCTGAATGCAGTCTCCGTCACATTACTTTTCCAGGCACATGATTTGTTTGCCATGCCATGAGACTCCTTATGCAAATCTTTAATCCAAATTGACCAGGGACAGCTCTATGGTTCTTTGGAGACCTCCACTCAGTTCATTAATTAATAATCTCTGAGAACCGTTGTTCAATCAGTTATAAATCTACCTAACGTAACTATCACCATCAGCATCATCATAATATAACAATAACAAACCTTTACTGAATACTTTCCACCCATCAGGCAGTGTGCTGTGAGCTCTACAGACATCATTTAATTTAATCCTCATCCAGACAAGGAAAGTAAGGCACAAAGAGGTCAAGTAGCACTTAAGACCACACAGCTAGTAAGTAACACACTTCTTTCCTCTGGCAGTTAGATGTTTATTGCCACACTGAGATTTTTTTGTTTAGTCATTGCCTAGTGGATTTATCTTATAGATAAACTTGCTTCAAAGATGAGAATGTTGAAGCCAACACATTAACTAAAAAACTTAAAAATAACAGCTCACCTGAACATGTGCCTTTCATTTGGTTGGTTGTTTTATCTTAGGATGAGTCAGCTCACTGTCTTACATCATGAGAGAAGATGTCATCCTGGTTCCTATCTCAAATAAGAACATATGCCTGAGGCCTTCAGTAAACCGAATTCAATCCTGGCATTGTCTACAGACA
This sequence comes from Choloepus didactylus, assembly GCF_015220235.1. Lineage (NCBI taxonomy): Eukaryota > Metazoa > Chordata > Mammalia > Pilosa > Megalonychidae > Choloepus > Choloepus didactylus. The sequence continues at coordinate 56,809,583 of NC_051309.1, forward strand.
CTTCAAAACCTTAGCCATCCGTTTTCACCTATAAGATGATGGTACCCAGGGGAGTGAATCTCCCTGGCAACGTGGAATATGACTCCCGGGGAGGAATCTAGACCCGGCATCATGGGATGGAGAACATCTTCTTGATCAAAAGGGGGATGTGAAAGGAAATGAAATAAGCTGCAGTGGCAGAAAGATTCCAAAAGGAGCCAAGAGGTCACTCTGGTGGGCACTCTTATGCACAATATAGACAACCCTTTTTAGGTTCTAACGACTTGGAATAGCTAGCAGTAAATACCTGAAACTATCAAACTACAACCCAGAACCCATGAATCTTGAAGACTATTGTATAAAAATGTAGCTTGTGAGAGGTGACAATGTAATTGGGAAAGCCATAAGGACCACAATCCCCTTTGTCTAGTTTATGGATGGATGAGTAGAAAAATGGGGGAAGCAAAAAAAAAAATGGCACCCAGTGTTCTTTTTTACTTTAATTGTTCTTTTTCACTTTAATTTTCATTCTTATTGTTTTTGTGTGTGTAGTAATGAAAATGTCAAAAATTAATTTTGGTGATGAGTGCACAGCTATATAATGGTACTGTAAACAACTGAACATATTGTTTTCTATGACTGCATGGTATGTGAATATATCTCAATAAAAATGAATTACAAAAAAAAAGATGGTGGTAATAGCACCCAACACAAGGACTCATCACAAGGATTAAAAAAGACAATGGGTGAGGAGGGCAAAGCTCAGTGCCTGGCACATGGTAGATGATGACTGTTAGTTGCCTGCTCTTCTGAGTGACTGCAGAGCTACTTAAAATGCATATCACCATGAAAGGGAGAAACAAAATGAAAGTTAAATCCATAATGTATATTTATCTGAAAATTCTGTTATGCCATGACTAGACCTGCTCTAACATACATGTTGCCCACAATTAGTACTCACTGGTGCCTTTTTTTAAGTGAGTATTATTAACTGATTCTGCAAAATGTGACTCAGGAATGGATTCTGGTACGACATTTTTTCTATCTTGCTCCTTCCTCAGTCAAAGAAGCAATGAGCTCTCCTACAATACAAAAGGCTACAGGAATGAAAAACTGGGCAGAACTCTGAAATTCACTGATGAATAAGGTGATAAGAGGAGTAGAATGAAGATCCTTTTTTCTCTCCTCATGACAGATCTTCAAGGCAATTTTCCAACTATATTAGACAAAGGAGGAGGCAAAAGACAGAGCAATATATCATGATTTATCCTCGATGATTGAACTAAAGGGAAATTCATTTTTATTGACCTCAAGTACAGGATGCTTAAAAGATTCTCAGGGTGGTTTGCATTATGAGTACACAGATCTTATTATGAGAAGTTGAGTGTTAGCTGCTAGTATCTTTTAATGTCCAAGGGAAAATCATTATATAAAACAATCCCTATTGAAGAATTTCCTTGTAAAACTAATGTCAATGATATAATTTTGCTCTTTCTGTACTCTAGATTTTCATCCACTAGAAAAGCTTGAAATGCATGACAATACTACAAAGGACAACACAGTTACTTATGATAAAACCAGAGATCCCTTCTGTGTTGCCATACAATGCTTGCCAACATGGAATTCTTGTGGGAGGCTATTAGAATCTCACCTTGATTTACAAGTGAAATGAAAATTTTTCATCTGCCTTCTCTAAGACGGCTTCTTATCAAGTTTGTTCCATGAGTATCTTGACTCTAATGTTAGGTTGGGGCCACCCATCATGGTACCTATATATAACAATTTCTAGAGAGGTTTTTGAACTCAGAACTTTATTGAAGAATGATGGAATAATGTGGCTTCTCTCTAAGCCAACTTGGCAGGTTAGACTTGCTGCCCTCCCCCCTACATGGGACATGACTCCCAGGGGTATAAATCTCCCTGGCAATGTGGGACATGACTCCTGGGGATGAGTCTGGACCCAGCATCATGGAATTGGGAAAGCCTTCTTGACCAAAAGGGGGAAGAGAAATGAAAAAAAGTAGTTTCAGTGTCTGAGATATTTCAAATGGAGTCGACAGGTCATTCTGGAGGTTATTCTTGTGCATTATATAGATATCCCCTTTTAGTTTTTAGTGTATTAGAATAGCTAGAAGGAAATACCTGAAACTGTTGAACTGCAATCCAGTAGCCTTAATTCTTGAAGATTAGTGTATAACTATGCACCTTAAATGGTGTGACCATGTGATTGTAAAAACCTTGTGGCTCATACTCCCTTTATCCAATGTATGGACAGATGAGTAGAAAAATGGGGACCAAAAATTAAATGAATAATAGGGCAGAATGGGGAGATGGGATGTTTTGGGTATCCTTTTTTACTTTTATTTTTATTCCTATTTTTATTTTTATTACCTTTTTTCTGGAGTAATGAAAATGTTCAAAAATTGATTGTGATGAATGCACAACTATATGATGATACTGTGAACAACCGATTGTACACTTTGGATGATTGTATGGTATTGACTATAGCTCAACAAAATTGCAGGGAAAAAGAAAGACTGTATAAAGAACGACTGAGCCAATAATGAGAGTGATACTCATTGTAGATGAGACTATGAGGATATGTAGTAAAGTCTGGAATAAGACTGGAGTGCCTCCTCTTTACAGTTCTGTTGGTAACCCTTAATGCATGCAGCTTAGAAAATAGTTTTGACCACTACTGATATAATGCTTGGCACATAGTACACACTTAACAAATACTGGGAAACCATCAATAAGGGTCCTTTTGTGTATCCTACTCTGGCTTACTCTTCTGGTCTACCCTGTGATGTCCACATTTTGCTTTGGGGTCCTTATTACTTAAATGAGTCAATATTTACAATTTTTAACAAGAGTACCTGGTACATTCTAAGAATTTTATAGGTGCTATTAAGTATAAATACACACACAGATACTTACACAAAATGACTTAAAGTTCCATATTAAGGACTCAATCTTTGGCACTTGATTTCTCTGGAAGGCTTTGCTTTCCTCAATATACGCTGTATGACACCGTCTGCCAATCATTGGGGAATGATGGTGGGATACTGTCGCTCTCTGTGCTTCTAGCTTGAATTCTCTGCCTTGCATCTAGGTTCTCAATCCCAGTTATTTTCTCTCTGTGGCAATGAACAAAAGGTTTTCAATCTTCTTTGGCAGGAAAGGTCATTTCTGCTTAAAAGAAATCCTTCCATGCATAGCACAAGGATCTCATTAAACCTCTCCTGGAACACAGGTGAATTGTTCCATGCCTCAACACAGAACATAACACACTTTGTTGAATTTATTCCCCCAAAATCTTACTGCCTAAAGAAGGGAAAGGCCAAATGGAGCAAAACTGGAACAAAACTAGAGGAAAAACCAGTTTTCTTATTCTTACCCTTCTTCTGCTGCAATGTACCTTAAAAGTTGAGTGCTTCAAACCATTAAGGCATGAGGGCACGCTGCCACCAGTTACTGTTAAGTGTCACTGATCATACATTCTATAGTGACATTAACTACAGGTGAAGCTAAGATAAAAATTAAAGCCACATACTTTATTTATGATTAATTAAAAAAAAGAGTTCATTCTTTTATTTGTAATTTTTTAAAAAAGAGTATTTTTAGTGAAACTGCTGAATTTAATGTTTCACAGGTGCCAAAAAGTTACACTGAGGTCATAGGTAATGTTTTAAAGAACATAAAACAGCATACAATTTGATGTCTTCTCATTAACATTCACTTGATATCAATCACAGTTTACCATAATCCTTGTCTTATCAATAGGCTTCCTAGCTTCATTAGAATACTTTTTTCTTAACTCAACAGTCCTTATCTCTGAGTCAGACCTCTCACAGGGCTGGTATGTTCCACAACTTCAGCTCCAAAACTTCTGGCCAATGTAGCTGTTAAATTTCTCATGGTTGCTCCTCCCAGATTCCTCCACTTCTCTCCATTCCACTCAAAAACAGAGTAAAAGTCTTTATTTTACTTTTTTAATCTCTTTATCACTAAGAACATTCTGTAACTTTTCCAGAAATTGGACTTAAATTGCTTTCACAAAGACCATGCCAATTTTCATTTGTGTCTAAACCCTGACATGGGAGGGATTCATTTAGAAAGAGCAATTAAAAGCCTTGAGATGTGCCCACTGCATACCGGAAAAATCATGGACATGTGCATTGTACCTAAGGGAGAAGGGCCATGCAAATGTGGAAAGATACATATGAGAAGCTATTTTCTCTAAAGCTTTAACTTTCTAGGCTTGCCTGCACTTTATCATCTTGGTGATAAATATCTGAGTGAGAGGCAGGACAGGCTATGGGGAGAGAGGAAAATTGAGTTAAAGTTCGCAACTACAAAGTTGTGGGTTTGAGGTTTTTACTTTTCTTGTTTCCTTTCATTGAAGAGAACAGGAATGTGCATTAATAAGAAAACCTAGTCCAGGGGTAATGAATTTAAATCTCCCAGACAACCCTCAACTCTCTTCTCTCCTTTGGGGAAAAAGCTGGGGGTGGGGGCAGGAAAGGCGACAGGGAAGAAAAAGGAAGGTTAGTGGAAAGAGGTTGAGAGGAGGGAGAAAAGCAAAGCAAGTAAAAGAGGGACTGAAAGACAGAGAGATGGAAGGCAGGAGCCGAAAGGAGCAAGTGTGGCCTCACCTAAACTATACCAAATGCCTCAAATTAAAGAAAATAAGACCATGCAGGAAGCACTTTAAAAAGCCAATGTTTTTTCTGTAATACAGGGACAAATGAGGAGAGAAAAGGAGCTAAGAACCAGGGGCACAGAAAAGAGGAAAGAAAAAGGAGAGAGCCAAATCTCACTCCTATCATTCTACTTAAGTTGCTGAAAGAATTTCTTTATAAAGTGTGAAGTTTCAGCTGAATCCAAATTCCTGGTATTGGAAATATTGTCAGGGGCTGCTTATGAGAAACAAAATCTTCTCTTTTCCTAAAGTGAAGAAAATCCTGTTTTTACATGAAGTCTTCTCCATGTACCAGAAGCAGCTGTAACAACTGGAGCAGAGGAATAACTCTCTTCAGGGCTAGGCCTGACCTATGGTTTACTAGGCTGTAGGAAGACCATAAACCACCAATCCCAGCTGAACAGGCAATCCGTAAATTCAGTCCTTGGTAACCACACACACCCATGGCTATCCTCTTCCCCATTATACAGGTGTGTAGAATGTCACAGTGACATGGGAGCATTGGAAAGATGATATGATATATATTTCCCTAAACATGGAGGAATAGCAGTATATTTACTAAGTGGTGCTCACATGACTGGCAATCTGTTTGAAGAAAACAAAGCCAGACCCCTACCTCACTCCATATACAAAAATAAATCCCAGATGACTTTGAATGTAATTTAAAAAAAAAGAAAATTTAGAATATTTGTGGTTATTTTAGGATTAGGAAGACTTCCCTAAATAACATAAGAAACCTAAAAAACATTTTTTTTAAGAAAGGAAGCTATATTTGACTAGACACACATTTCAAAAAAATATCACAGTCGGACCACTAGTTAGTGCCAATGAGTTGCTAGATAATCAGACTCACAGAATGCACATAAAAGTATATATTCAAAATGGCAGTACTGGATTTGATGATCCAACACTGTAAGTATAGACTAAATAAGATTAGAAACTGTGAATATGCTCCATGTTGCCCTGTGCAGCCTGCGGAATCTCTCACCCTTTGATTTTCATGGTTGGAGATTCTAACAAACTCAGGGTTTAGAGTACTTGTCGTGTATCTTTAGTCCATATTTCAACAATGTCAAAAGTTCTCAGAGTATGACAAGAATGTACATGTCCAGAAATTATTGTGTCATGAAGAAGAGGAGGGGAAGAACCAATTATGTATCAAGCCAGAAGTACTTATCCTCAGAATAGTTGATATTATACCTTCACATTTTTTTCTACGAATACATTTATTGATTTTTAAAGTATATAAACATTTTATCAAAATATCCTTTTATGAAAAGAACAAAGGAACAAGTGAAAATGAAAAACAACCATATAAAAATCATGTCTGATCCTCTCCCACCCTGTTTCAGAAGTGAGAAAAATGATACATATGTTTACGCCACCTTTGCAAAGGGATTTCTTCAAGTTTCTTCAATGTCTTTTTAATAAAATGACATTAATTGCCGAAAGCATATGACCTTCATTATGCTACATAATAGTGATACAAAATGTGAACAGTACAAAGTTCATTATATATAATATAAGGTTTTAATATATTACATTTGTTTCTACATAAACAGACTATAAATATATGTCATAGCATGTTTTATAGTCATGGTTCCCAGCATCTCACACTATGGTTCCAAAGGGAAAAAAAATACATTTTCTTTTTTAAAAGGGAAACAACAAGGGCAAAATACAGTAGAAATAGCTTTACATGTTAAAAGTCTAAATAATAAAATAGATGTTGTTAGAAATTTGGCTATAAAATAATTTTGAAATCTGGCTAATAATCATTCAGAGAATAACAAAACCGAATCATCTTTTACTGGAGGGTAGATGCCAAATACTAAAATACTGATGGGGTGGGGTGGGGTGGGGTGGGGGTGGGGGTGGAGAGGAGAAGCAAAGGGTGAAATCCTTCCTGCAGCTTTGCACCACAGCTTGACAATGAACCTACTGCATTCAGTCTCAGACAGATCACATCACAAAAGATATGTGGGTATCCACCCAGAAGAAACCAGAGGCTGGCTTTTGCAGTCAGAACTCTTCAACGCAACAGGGAGCCTTGGTCTGAATGTCCTTTCTTTGTGGTGTCCTGCATAAAGGATCAGCTTGGGAGACAAGGAGCCAGAGCTGCTTCATTTCCTTCCTGGGGCTCAGCCAAGAGACATGTAAAGGTCCGGAAGGAACTCTCATTAGGAGTCGGAAACAGCACAAGGAACTCTCATTTAGCCCAACAGGGAAGAGCACGCAAGCTTCTAAAACCAGTAACCGCGTCTGAAGCCTTTACATTTCCCACTAGACCACATGTCCACCTCCATCAGAGTCAACGCAATGCCCAGTACTCTCTCAGGCCAAGCTAACATCTTCTTTACTATCAATCCAAACCCTACACTTAAGACTTGGCTTAGGACCCAAATCCTAAACAAAGCTTCTTAGATGGGCCTCAGCCCATAAAGGTCTGATCTTTCCCATGTTCAAGACCTAAAGCACCCACATTGCTTGGTTTACTTCTAGTTTGACAGAGGTGTCAACTTCAACTACCCAGATAGACTGCTACTTCTCTGAAGATGGAGCCATTTCTTGAACTTCTTTTCTTATAACCTGTCATGAGACCCACAGTAGGGGGCATCATAAATGCTCTTTAATGAATGAAAAAGAGAACAGGTCAACACTGGGAGAAGACACATAAACATTCTTAGGTCAGAAGCATCTTCTCAGGAAATGCCTAGGGGGCTGGCTCCCTGCAGTCTGAGGTCCTCTTATTGAAATGAAAATCAAATGTGGCCATTTCCTGGCAGTAGAAAGAACAACACTTGAAAATCTGAGCGGCACCTCTCATGTGATTTCCAGTAGTGGGGGGCATGAGTGTCTCCTTTTAAATAGGAGGAATGCTCAATATGGTCCCCGAGTCAGGCTGGAGAATCTGGTCTGCACCCCCGGCTTGTGGTCCAATCTCCACCAGCTTTAAAAGTTCTGCCTCCTCACTAGAGTACACAGTGGTGTCCGTGTCATCGGAGTGATAGCCGGACTGGTAGCCGCTTGTCTGGTTCGAGCCTTCAGATGCCACAGACTCCTTGCTTTTGCTGGGCATCAGCCCACTGAGGAAGAAATGGCAAGCAATGAGTTGGCAGAAAGAAGATAATTCCTTGGTTTTTTCTCTAACCCATTCCCAACCCCATGTGGACTGTAATCTCCCTGGAAATGCCAGCTGCCTGTATCTCCCAGTTGTTAATCAACAGATCAGGTTTACTCGGACAATGTCTATTTGTAGGTACTCGGATGAATTAGTGGTTGCAGATAAGTCCTCTTCTTCATGTCCAAGCCTTTCAAGCCTCAGATGAGATGAAAGGCAGTTCTCCTGAGCTATGCAAAGGCTCCAACCAATGGAACATTTTTATGGCCTTGCAGACTGACAAGTTTGTATACAATGATATGAGCCAAAGAGACTCTTTCACGATACTAAAGGAAATAGGGATGTTTGGAAAGTTTACTAGTGCTTTCCCTACACTGTCAATTAGTCAAGGCATGGATACGGTGTTAATAAAGTTCTTGAGGAACTTTAAACTTTAATAACTCAAAGTGTGTGTGCAATCAAGCCCAACATGTCAAAAACTGCTTTTTGCTCATCAAAACCACATTTTTTGGAAGGAATGAGGACCCGGATCACTCAGCAGCAACTAGAGAATGTTTTCAATGGCAGGGAATCCTGACAGATGGTAATCATGTCAAAGCTTAGAAATGCAGGCTGGGTTGATCTAAAACTGCAGAATTTGCACTTTCTCAAGCCACTTAGACGTGGGTTTTTTCCTCCCATGATAAGTATCTTACCCAAATTAGTCATCTTAAAAACTTCAAATTGGATTTTATTTATTCTGTGTTCATATATGAGTAAAAAGCTATTGCAAATGATTAAAAAGGTAATTTTTTCTATCAGTGCAACCCCCAGTAAAACTAGTTGTGTCTCAAGCAATGGCATAGTGCCTGACACATAGTAGTTGCTCAACAAATCTTTTTTGAATCAATGAAAAAATATATAATTGGCTCTCACAATTTTTCACATTGGCCTTAAGGTAAACAATAAAATCACACAGTGGCTTACATTCAAATTTTCTTTTATATGACAATATCCAATAATCCATGAATGTTCCCATTTTATAGAAACGTGAGATAATAAGTAGATCCAAATCTACCCTGTTCTTACCTAGAGTGAACCCTCTAGAAAATAAATAACTACTTTGCATCTTATTATTTTTATAAACAGTGCTTTTCTTTTATTTCTTGTGCTAAAAGTAAGTACACCTATTCAAAGCAATGACAAATTCCTACAGTACCATATGGGGGAAATTATATTTGAAACCAAATTAAATACTTTTCTTATAAGAAAACAGTTAATAATAATTCAGTCAATAATATTTAGGTATGTTAAACAAATAGATGTTGGTTTATTTCTATATTATACTCCTTAAGTACAGATGCATGAATTCATGTCCAGGTTTACAGATTCTTCAGAATCCAGAAAGATTTTAACCATCTGAATAGGTTTTGCAATCACATCCATTGACCTCTTTATTATCAAGCCAATATCATACAAACTAATAAACACAGCAAAGATGCTAAGAAATTCTCTGGTATTCATAAATTCCCATAAAAAAATCAAATCCATGAATTTATTTCAGATTATACTTTAGACTTGCCACTTAATTTCTTTGTTTGGTTTGTTTCAATTCTTTAATAGCTAGGCTGATGTCAATTTGCTTAGCCAACAAAGACACTAAAAGAGAAAACTCTGCATTTATGTTGAAAATCATAAATTCCTTCCAAAAATTCCTGTTGAAATCTGTCTTTTCCATGTGACTGTGTCTTACCTAAAAGATGGAACTAATTTGGTACTGTCTTCCAATGTTTTCAGCTCTTCTGATGCAAGAACCATACCACTGTCCGTCTGATTGTCCTTTTTGAGAGACAATGAAATGGCACAGTTGGTTGGGAGTGTACATTGACCAACTATTTAATTAAGCTGATTTCTTAACCATCTATCAGACAACATGCTCAAATATCCTGCAGAGGGAGGTAAGGGTGTCATAGCCAGAAATTGCAGAGGCTGCAAAAGAAGGGAGCTGTTTCACAGAAGTAGACTTAGGTCTAGACCAAGAGAAGAATTTAGGAGGAAGCTGAGGAGGCCCTTTTCTATCCCTCTTTTCACAATGAATTTGCTCTTGAGTGAAATTCGGGATAAAGCTAGACTATCTTGAACCTCAGACTAGGAGTTTTACTTATGGAAAAGCCAAGGGGGTCCCATAAGTTCCATCCCCATAATGACCTCATGGCATATACCCTCAAAGTCAGCCTTATAATGAGGCTCCAAAACTCTAATTCTTAGGCTAATATTTATCTAGCTAATGTTTCATCCTTTGTATTATTTTTAAGTCTATTTTTAAAAGATGTACTTACATCTGGGATTACTTTTACTTCTGGTTCTTCCAATGGGATATCTTCAAATGTTTTTACACTCACAGGCCGGCTCTTTCGCTTACTGTTCTGCAGATACTGACTGCAAAAGAACAAATATTTATATTTAGTGGTGGTATATCTGGCTGCAGTGATACCTAAGTTCATTATCTTTCAACCACAAGCTTTATAGTGACCTTCAAAACATCCTTTGGAAAAAGAAAAACAAAATCTTTCTCTGCTAGCACACATTAGAGGCTTAATTTCCTGTGAAAGTCCATTTAAAAGTATAATATAACCCAGGGGCCTAGATGAGCCCCCATTCCTTTGAATTGTACATCTGAGGTCCAGGGCTGGACCAAAGACAGTAACAGCCGACTGAGTGATCAACTGCCCTCTACTCGGCTTCCCAATTGCATGCAATTCCTCTATTGAGCCATGACATATTACCAAGTGTTTCACATCTTTCTGATCATCTCCTAGGAAACTGTTTCTAGATAAGGCTTATGGAGCAACTATTCAATGAAAGACAGGCAGAGGAAACACCTGGAGTTCCCACTGAAGCATGCTGAACCCAGCAGTGATCTGAAGACAACCTTCTCCTTCTACAGTTAATAGGGAGGTGGGCTGAGTCTCACCAGCCCGTTTTCAGCCCACATCATTGCTGGTCTCAGGAAAGGGCAGTGGTTCGTGCATTGTGAGATATTTTGCCTATTTCAAAGTCTGCCAGTGACTGTACAAACTTGGGCAGATCATGAATATTTCTGGGCCTTTGAAGTCTCCATCTTGAAAGTGGATTGGCAACAGCTATCTGTCCCTAGCTCGTGAGGATATCAGAGGAAGAATAAGATGATTAATGTTGAGCATAGGGTTATTAGGAAGGATGATGCTCTACCTCTCAAAGCTTGTTTTTCTCCTTTGAATTTCAAAGAGTATTCCAGGAATCCAAAGAATAAGATTTATCAGACAACAGATCACCTGTCTTCTGGGGGTGACCCTTCTCTACCACGTCACTTTGGGTGAGTCTGGATGATCCTGTCAAAATCAACTCAAGTGGAGAGTTAGGGATAGGAAATCCTAATTAACTCAAGTGGAGAGAAGGGAAGACCTTTTCAAGGGAAGGGTTCACCCAGACAGACAAATGCACTCTTCCACTCACCACAGCCTACTACCACCTGCCACAAGCTGCCTTCTGGACATGCTGCCTAGTGGCCTTGGGCCAAAGGAGAATGGAAGTTGAGTCTCCATCCCCTGCCTCAAGAAGCTGGTTCCTCCTCTTACAGAGAGGAGAGAATTCGGTTTACCAGTGACATTCTCACTCAGGTAACTCCACAGAAAAGAGGGGATGATATACACGGAGCAAGCAAAGTCCACTTTCACCTAGGCCCAGTCCCTAAAACTGTTGGTTACCAACAACTGCTGGTATAGTAGTAAATCATTCATTCATTTACTCATTCAGAAAGCCCTCACTGAGTATCCATCACACATCAGACCCTGTGCTGAGTGCTCTTCAACCATTATCTCATGGGATCTTCACAATGGTACCTCTCCAGCGGTAGGGATCAGTATCCCAATTTTTCAGATGAGAAACTCAGGCACAGAAAGTTTAAGGAACTTGTCAAAAATCACACAGCTCCAATGTTTGGATTATTATTTTGAGGACAATGAGGAGCCACTGAAGGGTTTTTTTAAAGTATGTGATTGATAGAGTCAGGTTTGCCCTTTAGAAAGATGACTCTGGCTATTAGGTGGAGAACAGAATGAGGAGGGTAAAAGCAGAAGCAGGGAGGCCAGTTAGGGGGCCATTGGACTCCTGTAGGAAAAAAAAGAACAGTCTGAATAAACGTAATGTCCATGGGGTTTGGAGAAGTGGATGGATTCCAGAGATAATGGGGATATAAACAACTGGAGTCAGTAATTGACTGGAGGTAGAAAATGAGAGAGAAAGAGAAAAGAGAATGTCAGTGAAGACGCCTACAATACTGGCTTAACTGCAACTGCCCTAGAAGGGACAGCACCTTGGTTTCTGAACCTAATAATTTAATAAATTGCATGGCCCTTCACAGTTGACAAAGCAGTTTCACAGACACTGTTGCATCAATTACTCACAAAACTAAGAAATAGATATTTTTTAAATTATTTCTCCTTTAAAGATAAGGAAGGTGAAGATCAGGCAGGAGAAGGCTAGTAGTAGAGGATAGAATCAAGATTTGCACTCAAATGGTGGAGTCTTCAGACTCCAAAACTCGTGCAGGTTTTTTTCCCCTCTACTCCACGTTGCCTCCCTTGGGAAACTCTCAGAAAGGGAAGGGAAGAACTGAGCAGTGCTGCAATTGTTCATATCTTTATTAAGCACTTAGTATGTGCACGGCGCTATTCTAGTTGCCTTCCATGCACTGATGGAGGTCAAGGCAGTAAGATATAGGAAAGACGGAGAAAAGGAAGTCCCACCTCAAGTAGTCTAATATCAGAGGCACATTCAGGATCAACAGACCCAGGAGACTGCCCCAGGTGGTAATCTACACGGGACTTTAACCCAGCACTAGAAATTAGCCAAAATGAAAGTGGTACATACCAAAACCTTACTCTGGGAAAGAACTGAAAAGAAACCTTTGATAAGCTGCTTGGAATGGGAGGTAAAAGTCTCAAGAGAAAGGTGAGGCCACATAACGCCTGATTTTATTGTTGGAAGCATGCAAATTTGGAGCCAGGGCTGATCCACAGGGGAAACCAAGAGACAGAGCTAAGTCTAGACACGAGTGGTCCTAACCCTTCAACCTACCTCACATACCTCTCAGCCTTCTTTCTAAATATATGCTCGACAGACATTTTAAAAATAGTTTAAAGGGACAACAAATCACAACACTGGCACCCACAGTGACATCTTTGTCCAGCTCTTTTTATACAATGCAATGGAACTGAAAAGTATAAGGAGAAAGCGAGAACAACCCCTGGGCTTTCCTACTTGGCTGGAAATGTGAAAGAGGAAAGAACAAGTCCCCTGAGAAGTCACCCCAGCCTCATCTCTTTCTCCCCAGGGAGGCAGAACCACAAGGGAGCATCAAAATGAAGTGTGCAGTGTGCAAATGCTTCCATTCTGCCTCTCTTTTAACCCAGATGATTAAAATGTGACCACGGAGTCTTATTTTTACAAAAGGAAAAAGGATGGGAGGGGAGGCAGACAAAAGATTCCAATTTCCATTTTAGTTTTCAAATTATGGCGAGATAAAAGAGGAACTGGACTGGAAGGACCAATTCAAAAATCACCAAAAGAAAATAGGAGCCAGGCCTGTGTTCAGAGCATTGTGTCACATTTGTCCACGCTTCTGGGGATAAATGTTAGCAGCCCTTTTTTAGATCCAGCATCACGCTTGGCACTTTCATTACACAAACATGACTTCATCTCCTTCTCAGCACCATATGCAAAGCCCTAGAGAGAGCCAGGAGGCTGCCAGTTGGATCCTCACTTCACTCAGTCACAGGAAAAGACAAGGAATGTACTTCATGACCAAATGCGGGACACTTAGCACACCAGAAGGCTGGATGAACTTGAACGAGGGATCTGCAAACTTGGGACTGGAACTGTAGTTTATTTCATTATTCTTTCTCTCTGAGGAGTCCTTCTCAGGATGGGAGGAAACAGCACTGAGTGGTGCCAGAGTATCTGGATTCATCTCAGTTTGTGATTTTAAGCAGATCACTTAAAAGCTATCATTTATTGAGTGCTTTCTAAAGGTCGGGCACTTGGAAATACATTATACCATATAATCTTCAAAACGATCATTTGTGAGCAATACTAGTGACCTCCCCTCATTTTACAGATAAGGAAATTGACGGGGAGGTTAAATGATTTGCCACAGGTCACACAGCTACTCCCCAGTCCTATGTCCAACCCAGTTCTGACTCAAAAATCTAAATCTTTAACTACAAAATTGTATTGCCTCCATTTAATCTCTCTGAGCCTCAAGTTCAACATCTTTATCAAAAAAATAATAGTTTTTACCTTGCTTAACCCTAAGAGTTGACATGTAGCCAAAATCAGGTAATATACAGAATAATTCTTTTGAAAAAAATGCCCAAAGTTCTTGACATAAATAGAACAGGCGGCTCGCTTGTTGGCATCTGACCATTCTAAGCTTTCCTCCCTCTCAACACACTGTCCCTGCCTGGGTACCACAGGGCAGACTGTCCACGTCAGCCTTCTCAGCATCATCCATGACCTGGGAACCTAGCAGTGTGCTGGACACACAACCAGGCCCCTTCCCTTCTCCCCGCAACCTCGATTCACTCGGGGCTGGATGGGTCCAGGTCTCAGGAGTTCCAGTGACTCTAGAGTTAAAGGAGGAAAACACCCAAGGGGATGGGAGAAAAAAACAACAACAACAAAGAAAAGTAAAGGAGTCTCCAGGCTTAGTAAAAGGCAATTTTAACCTCATTGTAGAAAACCATATCAACTCTTGTCTTATGCACAGGTGCTGGGAGAGAGAAAAAAGAAAGCTTCCTTCAGAACCTCTTAACAAATCAGGAAAGGACTGTAGTGCATGTGTTTTAAATAAGCTCAGAAGTTCCATGATGCAAACAAAATCCTGAAAATCAGACAAGGGGCGAGGCTTCTGAAGATGGGGTGCCCAGCCAGTCTAATTCAGGACACATTCCCCATAGGACACTGCATCCTAGCCAGAGAGGCCTAACTGTGCTTTCATATATGCACAGAAACTCTTCCTTCCAGAACCTTCCTAAGCCATTTAATTCACATTAATAAAAGCGTACAGCTGTCTTTGTGAAATTGGTCTCTTCTTCTAGAGACTAACAAGCTATGGCATTTCAGCTATTCTCAGCTGCAGGGCTTGGGATTCTGCAAGGAGAAGCTGTGGCGGCAACGTGGGCTACAGATGGAAGGAAACTCACCTACCCAGGCCCTGTTCAAGGAGCCCTGCCCTTTAGATTCCTCTCGTGGCTAAGGTTAAATGTGGGAGTGAGATGTAGCAGCTTTATACAATGCCTTCCTTCCACTCCCCCTCCCCAAGATGGCCTTGAAGCCCCCCAAGGGGAGGCTGGCCTGTGTAGTACCTGATTCCTGCTGTGTTGTCATAATGGAATCTGGGGTCACACACTTCCTCTTCCTCCATACAGGAAACAGGTGAGGTAGGCAAGGAGAGTCCAGAATCCTCTTCCATGCTCAAAGTCTCTGACATGGGAAGAACAATGTAGTCTTTGCCGTCCTGAAACAATAAACACAGAATGCTATTGTTATGGCTGCTCTCCTGCAAGAGCTTTTCATGAAAAACAAAGCCATGGGGGCTTCTTGGCTATGCAGTGTGCTGCTCTCATATCTGAACGTAGCACTCTGACATCAAAAACAGTTGGTCCAAAACAAAAGGGCACTTGAAAGGGATGTATATATGAAGATATACTGAAGGAGCTAACCAAAAAGAAGATGCATAAGAAGACCATAAGAGGACCACAGGGAACTGTGGTTACGATGAAGACAAAGCAGGCTGTGGCCACGGACGTGACAGGAGAAGCTTCCTCCATAGAGCTGAGAAATCATTTCTTCACAAAGCCGTATCTACACGAGTAGGCCCTTTAAAGAGCATGCACAGTTTTAGCCTCTACATTTCAGGGCAATGGAAAAATTGATGACAGTCAAAGGAAAACAATAAATGGATAAGAAAATGGGTCTTTTGAGAAAAGGTTACACAATTTAGCTTTATTTAGCCAAGGGAAGGAAAGAAAAGGCTATGTGATTCCTTCAAAAGTTTGGCAGGTTTATTGATAAAAACAGATTTGACTTACTGTTCCCCAGCTATTCAAAAGAAAAGCTGGGAGAAATTGGTTCCCGATGTAGTAAGTGGCATTGACTGGAGATTAAATAACTTTCTAATGATAAAGGCTACAACTTTAAAATCCTCCAATGGAAATTATGGGATCCTGGGATTTTACTGAAGAAAGAGTCATCTATTTTGCATGGTTTGGATGTGATTTTGCCTGCAGAATTTATTTAAAATTCCTTGAAACTCCTTTCATTGTTGATACTCTGTGGAGTCACCAGATTTTTTTTTTTTTTTTAACTTTGGAAGAGCATCTGAAGATGTCATATGAAGATAAACAGGTAGAAATAAGAATGGTCTGTTACCAGGTTATGAATTAGGACTTCATCTGTCTAAAAGAGTAATTACAGATTTTAGAAGAGCATTAGTGCTAGGATCTGGAAGAATACAGCTCCTTATCCAGCAGCTGAGAGGACAGCACAGTGGCCTGAGAAGATCCACGCAGTAAGAGAGCTTTTGACACCTAAGCACTCTTTGTAAACATTTCTTGGATGGAGGTTACAAACCTGCTGGGCATTAGCTTGCAACAGATTTCCCAAATGTTCCACCAGTTCTGAAAACGTGGGTCTCTGATTGGGCTCCCCATTCCAGCAGTCAAGCATGGTCTGATACCTAGAAAGGCAAAACACTTATTTCATTATCTGCCTCTTTCCTCCTGAATATGATGCTGAAGATAAGCACTTGAATGTGTAAACACTTATAAGGAGCCCGCCATGGGCAGAGATGCTCACTGGGGACACAAAACTGTAGAAGACACAGATCCCTATGTCTGGAGGATCAAACTTGTGTATAGAAAAGAAAGGATTACAAATCAACAACTAATAAAAACAAAACAAAACTAACCAGTTGGTATAGATAATGAAGTGTTGTTACTTCAAGAAAGAAGAGATGAGTCTGTGCTTGAGATTATCAAGGAAGGCTTCATTCAAGAGGGAGGGAGGACACAAAGTGGGCTGAGAGGGAGGTATATAAAATAGAAAGTCTTCTATGTAGGAGAATTTGTGAGCAAATAAAGGAAAGAAGACTACTTTTAAAGTCTTACATTTCTGGTGTGGTATAATCAGGGGCCCTCATTCTGGTTCCTTCTTTCAATCTTCTACAAAATTCCTCATCAATCTTCACCCCAGGATATGGAGAAGCTCCTAGAATATAACATGAATGGGGCATTATTTGATTTGATTTTCTCTTATGGAAAGTCCTGAGTCTGATTCTTGCACATCCTCATCTCTATTTTTTTTTTATTTAAGATTTTATAATCCAAAGCTTTCAAGCAGTTTCATCCTTAAAAGAGGAATACAGGAGAAGAAAAGGAATATTGGGGCCACCAACTTTTATCATTCTACTTGGGGTCCTGATGGAGGGGCAAAGAGAGGTGACTTACCTAAGGAAAATATTTCCCAGAGCAAAACACCAAAAGACCACACGTCACTCTGAATTGTGTACACTCTGTCAAAAATAGTTTCGGGGGCCATCCATTTCAAAGGGAGGCGTGCCTAAGAGGACAGAAGACAAGGAATCAGAACCCAAATTAGCCAATATTTAAAGAAAAAATTTCCTTTGTTTCTGAACATGTCCTGAAATTTGCCATCAGGAGTATGAGTTCTACAACTTAATAAATCACCAGATTCATCTTTGAAACTTACATCCCCTTTTCTGACATAATCTGGATCTTTGTAAATATCCCGAGCCAAGCCAAAGTCACAGATTTTAACCACGTTCTTCTCCGACAAGAGGATATTTCGTGCCGCCAGGTCCCTGTGGATACACTGCAAAGAGAATTGTGTGTGCATTAGGTCTCAGCACAGCTGATGTCTTCTACATCTGTTGTGATCTCACACTTAAAAAAAAAAAAAAAAAAAAAAAACCCACATCAGAAAACCAACTGATTAACAAGGACTGGGCTAATATCTTTTATCAACACTTCAGGGAAAAAAGTCTGTGAGCTTCGCTGAAACACACATCTGCTTATTCCATAAACAGTCCCAGGTTTTGGAGTTGAATAATTATGTTATAGCATGATGAGGGAGTCATAAATAGATTTCTCTTGGACACAATGAAGAATGTGTTTCTGATCACATCCACACACACCCATTGCCTGGCACCATATATGGTTAAAGCGTGTTATTCTAAGGAGGCCTCAGGATGGGATTTATTTTGAGTAAATGACTGGAAATCAGAAACAGAGGACTCTCATTGGTTCGATGCTCTTTGTTGGTTTCCCACTTCCACATGTAATTGAAGCTGGACTGGCTCTGATAAACAATTCCCAGTTGAGGCTCATTCTGTTTTCAAAGATTATCATTAAAGATTGGATGATCATAAAGGTCTTCTAATACAATTCTAACCTAGCACTAATCAGTTGATTATCCAGTGCACAAAAAAAAGTAAAACTGAATTCACCTTGGCTTGCCTTCTATTCTTTTCAGCTCCCCAGTTTCCTCCTTCTTATATCCCCCGCCATCTTCTAACTTCCTCCTGCCAGCCACCTTTAGCTCCATAAGGTAAATTTGTGTCCCAAAGTGAGAGAGCATAAGAGATTCAGGGACCAATTAGAAATGAATGAAAGATAAGATAAGAATTCTTAAGTCAGTGATCCTGTGATGAAGTGATCCTGCGATTAAGTGATTAAGTGATCCTGTGAGCCGGGACACCGGCCAGTTGCCCAGTGCCTCACCATCCGTTTGGCACTTACCTTTGGATGAGGCATTTTCAGAAGCACATTGTTTAGCATGATTGAGCAACACAGGGGATTCCAACAAATAGTACTTTCTAGATATCCCTCAACCAAAGAACTTCCTTTTTAGTCCAACAACCAGGTATAGTCAAGAAATTACCTAATAGTAGAAGGGAAATTAAAGGATTCCCCATTCCCTTCCAGCAGCCAAAAGGAACTCTGACTAAACGGAAAGTTCTGATCTTTAAAATCGCCAGAAAGAGGGCCTTTATCTTTGGGGAAACCTTCCAAGACCCCAGTTCATCCCTTTGGGAGAGAGAACACAAGAGCTACCTGGCAGAAATATCTGAGATACTGAGCCTCTGAATGCTGTAAGAAGCTTCAAACTTCAGAAAAAAGAATGGGTTAGGGATTTCATTCTAATTTGGGGGGAGGGGGGGGTCTTAAATCTCCCTTCCTTCAGGAAGCTGTGGTAAACACATGTTGTCAACTGACAGTTTCTTCCTGAAATTCAGCTTGAATTTTCCTTGTTTAATGTAAAACCATCCATTTTACCCTTTCTGGAGAGGTGACTTGAACCAACCTCAGGCTCCCCCCCCACCCCAGGGATGTTTACCACCTTTGGAATATTTGTAACTGGTCACGTCCCCACCTCAGCCTTTGTTTGGCCTACTTTTCTAATTTTGGCTCTTTTAATCTCTCTCATCTAAAGCCCATCCTTCCTGGTTTCTAATTATAGGACTAACAAATACTTTTTGATGGATGGTGATGAATGTAAAATAAATTAAAAATAGACTCATATGCCAAGATATCTGCAAAGCTTAGTCTCTCACCTCTTTCAGGTCATTGTTTGAACCTCACATTCTTAGTAGAGCCTTCCTTGTCCACTTTGTTTAAAATGGATATATACACACACACAGAAGCATGCACACACACCAAGCACTCCCTATAACCTTTTCCTGCTTTGTTTTCCCCATAGCATTTATTTTCATCTAACCGACTATGTATTTTGCTTATTTATACTGTTTATCTGTTCCACCCACTAGAATGTAAACACCACAAAGGTGGAGTTTTGTCTGTTTGTTCACCAGAGTGAGTGTCCTCAGTGCTTAGAAGGCTGTCTACCCCTTCATAGATGCTCAATAAGCATTTGCTATATGACTTAATCTTATGAAATCCTTCCATGCCTTTAATTAGCTGAAACGGGCCGTCCTGGTAGAGGTCATTTAATAGTCCTAGCAATGGTGAATAAAGTCCCAAGTGAACACCTGTAGCCAGTACTGAGCATCTTATTTCCACACCTGTGACCTGAAGGGAGAGTTTATTTCCCCTTGAGCTGCCTTACCTTCCGTGATGCCAAAAACTCCATGCCCTTAGCCACTTGGAAGCTGTAACAGATGAGATGTTCCAAGGTCAGGAAGTTCTTGTAGAGATCTTCCGAAGCTGTCAGAAGAGACAAGATGATGGAGGTCAGTATTTCCACTAGTCCGTAATATTTGTTTCTAAGCTAAGTTTGTTAGAGTAATGACAGTTTTAAGACTTGGGAGTTAAATTTCTAGAACAAGAAGCAGGGAGAAAATGTCTCTACCCTCCAGAAATTTGCTGAATCCCAGTATTATTAGCCTTCATCATACACCTTAGAAGATATAATGGTTTTCTATTTTAGCCAAATTGAAACAGCAAGCTCAGAAGGCAGAATGAAGGTAAAACTGGCATAGACAATGGGGAGTTAAAGAAGATTTTTTCAAATTTGCTGTTTTAAACTGTTGTGGTGCTTTTTGTTTTGTTTTGTTTTTTTGTTTTTTTTTTTTCCATGTACCCAGAGGGATAAACAATAGTTTCATATCATGAACTCTAAAAATAAAACAACAATATTCAGGGTCATTGAATTTTTTCTCTCCAGGCTTTGTCTTGGGACAAAGGCCAAAGGTCAAACTATAATCTACAACAGATAACTAAAAATATCAGAAATATTTTTACTTCTTTCACTTTCAAGCTAAAAAAGTGCTTTACACACTAAATCTAGGATGTTTTTTCCTTCAAGGATATGAAGGAGAGATAACAGGAACATGGAAAGAAAAATGAATTTACGTAAATCGGCGTATTTACATCATTGCAACTGGTACAAATAAACACTAAGGCATCAATGAGTGTTTTCAAAATGATTTCTTAAGTTTGGTCAGATAAGATAAGACTTATGGCATCTTTCCTGAAGACATATACTGGAGTAAATGAAAACTCAGTTGTAACAATAACTTTATAAGTGCTTAAAAGGCTGCCAGTCTTGTTCTCAATGGCTTGTTATGCTTAGGGCTAAAGAGCTTTGGGTGAACAATTAGTGAAACCCCTTATTTACCAAATGAACAAATGGAGCCCAAATTCCAGGTCAATGACCTTTTTACTCCAACATACTATCTTAATGCCTTAGGTTTCCAGCTCACTGACCACCATTTTGTGAGTGAGAAGGAACTGGGTAGAGATGGCTCTACTCAATGTGGGTCTAGACGACCTCCCCAGGCTCTGCTAAACCAAGTTCCAGACTCATGCTGCCTGCTCGGCTTCTAAGGGAAAGAAGTTAGAGTTAAGTTCTGCCTGTAGCCCCGTGTCAAGGGAAATAGAGTGGGTTCTTCCACTATTTAATGATTGGATTATTCTAAACTCATGTCTCAAGAGAAGCCAGATGTCACAAAATCCAACTTTCATTGAGATGTCCATCTTTACATCCATGGAGCTATCTCTTCCTCTTTCAATCTACAGTTAACTCTGGAGCTGGAGTAAGTCTTGAAGGAGTTAGACTAGAGCCACATCTTCACCCATAAGAGCACTAAAATCACTGGAAACATAACCAAATAAAGAAAGAGTATTTACCAAAATTCCTCTCCGAAAGTATAGCTGAAAGGAAACTTGATAAGGCATTTTGTGTGGGGTAGAACAACAGATGGCCCCTAGGCTGCCTTGGGGAAGGTTGGGTTTGATCAACTGAAAGATTTTTGTTGTGCTGGTGAAGTATGCAACATGGAGCTGAAATGCTCAGACAACGGGGAGGCTGATCTATCCCCCAAAAGCCTCCTTCTCTGACCCTCCAGAACATCCTGCTTAGCCTCTCCTGTTAATAAATGCTAAACTGATATTTTAAGAATGTCAGTTTGTTGCCAACTGGTTAGTTCACTTGGGGGGCCCATATATCTTTGTCTCTCAGCCTAGCCTGCTGCTTACTTAAGGCTTTCATGTTCCACTTTTGGGGACACTGAATGAAGGCAGTCTGGAAAAACAGGTCTCTTAAATATTAGGTATTACAGGACTCTTCACATTACAAAGTTCCTTGTAGCACCTTTTCACCTTGTCAATTCCTACAAGAGCATGGTTTAAGCAAATAAGAGGCAATGGCAGTTACCTTCCTCTTCCTCCACATCGCTGAGGGATTTCTCCTCCACAAATCCAGAACTGGCTGAACTCTGGCTACTGGTGATACTGTCCAAGCGGCGTTTGAGATCCACAGGGATCTCCCCAACATAGTCTTTCCCTTGACGGAATCGTGTCCCCTTGGTCTTTAAAAAAAAAGTAAACAAACTCCTTGACTACAAAATGGATCTCCAGAATGTAATAAAATGTGGAAATAATAGAAACTATTGAAAAACAGACATGAAAGATATCAATTCCAGGCTTATGTTGTCTCCACGCTGAAATTTTGGGTGAGTTGTCTGTATAATAGATTTTCTTCCATAAGGCTTAGCTCCTTCCTTAATTTAGAGATACATGTGTTGTTTCAAGTTGCACTGAAACACACTTCCAACATTAGGGTGTCCTTTATAGAGAAATTTACACTCCGTGGGGTTAAATATGGCTCGAGTAGAGAAAGAATAATCCAGAGCTATCCTTTGCTCTGTCTTTCCCTTTCTTTCATCACACCTACCTTCTACACTCCTCTGACACCATCTTTGATGGGTCAGTATATTAAAGTCACAAAAATAAAAATGAAAAGCCTATTTCCCCCAGAAGGTAAAAATAGACAGCCCAAGAGGTATTGTAAGAAGACTGCTCACAAGTGCTTCACAGAATTTCAACTAGACAATTAACATGTACCACTTTTGAGTTTTCCCCCATTTTACAACATGGCCAGAGCTGAGTTAGGAAATGACATACCTTGTAGGGGACAAATTCATTTCTCTTGCTCCTTAAATAAGTTGACAGGTTTCCAAACTTGCAGAATTCCACTATCACCATGAGTGGCCCTACAGACAGCACAGCATGTGAAGAAAAGAAAAGTGTTGTCACTCACGTCTCTTGGTAAATGTCTAATATAACAATGAACCCCAAAATATTTTAGAAGGCTACAATCTTTGATTGGGACAGGAGCTTAGAAACCACCTGGTCCCAATCTCTTATTTGTAGCCTTTCTTTCTTCCAAAAGTCAATTCTATAACAAAACTAACTAAAGTTTCAGAAGCAAAACCACCCACTGGCTTTTCAACACAATCATCTAGGATGACGCCTTTTCTCCATTTGATGGAAAGACACTCTTAAAGTCTTTGCTTTCAAATTTTTTTGAGAAGTTTACTTTTCTCATCTGAGTATCTATTAGAAATCATATCATAGTGATGTGGCATTTCTTAATTCATAAGACGTTTTAGAATAACTTAGTTATAGTGCCTATTAAACCTACATGAAATATAGAAGTCTGGCAAAGTATCCTAAGTTAAGGAAATCAATGTAATGGGAGTTGAGTGGTTCCCAAGTACTAGCAGAGAAGCATATGTTAAAACTAGGCAACGAAAACTTGTAAAGCAATGCCAATCTTCCTCACAACATCAATTTTGTTTTGTAAAATATATTTATTATTCATAAAATATGTTATTTATGGTAATGTATGAGTTTATTGATTTTCAAATGAATTAATAAATACATCTTTTTAAAATTCTCAAAAAAAAAAAAATTAGGCAACCAGAAGGAATGAAATTCTAATGCATGGATGAACCTTAAAGACATCATGTCGAGTGAAATAAGCCAGACACAAAAGGACAAATATTGTATGGTCTCACTTACATGAAATAATTAGAATATGCAAATTCATAGTCAGAAACTAGAATACAGGTTACCAGGGGCCAAGTAGGAGTGAGAGTTAATGATTAATTGGTATTAATTGGTTTCTGTTTGGGGCGATAGAAAAGTTTTGGTAATGGAAAGTGGTAATGGTGGCACAACATTATGAATATAATTAACACTACAGAAGTGTGTATTTGAATGTGGTTTAAAGGGAAAATTTTAGGTTGTATAGATGTTACCAGAATAAAAATTTTTAAAAAACAAAAAACAGAACTGTTAGTGAACCCTAATGTAAACTATGGGCTCTAGTTAATAGTACAATTGTAATAATATTGTTTCATCATTTATAACAAAGTTACCACACTAATGCAAATTGTCAACAGGGAAAACTGAGTGTCGAGGAGGGCATATGGGAACTCTGTACTTTCTGCATGATGTTTTGGTAAACCTACAACTGCTCTAATAAAGTATCCCCAGATACTCACCCCCTGGCTTGGTGCAGGCACCTAGAAGGTTGACCACGTTGAGATGGTGGCCAATATGAATGAGGATCTTGAGTTCAGACATGAGGGCTCGGTGTTCACTGTGTGTTGCTCCTTCTACAAAAAAGGAACAAAGAGGGAAATCATAACCATGGGTATTGCCTTATGTTATGCATTGAATTGTGTCTACCATCAAGACATGTTCAATTCCTAATCCCTGGTCCCTTTGTAACCTTATTTGGAAACAGGCTCTGTAAGTACCCCAGAAAAACACGTTCTTGAATTTAATCCATTTCTGTAGGTATGAACCCCTTGTAAGTAGGACCTTTCAATGAAGTGACTTCAGTTAAGGTGTGTTCTGCCTCAATCTGGTTGTGTCTTACTCCTATTACTGGAGTACTTCATAAGAGAATTTAATTTGGACAGAGAGAGAGAAAGCCACAGGAAGTAAGAAGCTGAAAGCAACAGAACTTGGAAGAGTTGGGAAAGACCAGGAGACGCCGCCATGTGCCTGGCCATGTAGCAGAGGAGCCAAGGATCACCGGCAGCCAGCCCCAGAACACTGGTCTTCAGAAAGAAAGCATCACCTCGATGGCACCTTAATTTGGACTTTCTTTTAGCCTCAAAACCATAAGTTAATAAATTCCCATTGTTGAAGCTGAACCATTTTATGGTATTTGCTTGAGCAGCCTAGGAAACTAAAGCAGGTCTTTAAAGATGTGATCAGTTAACAGGAGACCAAACTGGATTAAGATGGGTCCTATTCCTATATGATGGGTGTCCTGATAAGAAGAGGAAATTTGGACACAGACAGACACAGGGGAGAAGGCCATGTGAAGATGGAGTCAGGTGCATGTACAAGCCAAGAAACACCAAGGATTGCTAACAAACACCAGAAGCTAGGTGAGGCAAGGAAGGGTACTCCCTTACAGGTTTCAGAGGGAGCATGGTCCTAGCAATATTTTGGTTTCAGACTTCTAGCCTCCAGAACCATTAAACAATAAATTTCTGTCATTTGTGATAGTTTGTTATGGCAGCCCTAGGAAACCAAGACACTCCAGGAAATCGATGCCCTTCTCTCCACTGCACACAATCATGCAACTTTCCCTCCAAGGATAACACAACTGTCACCTAATTTACAAAATAGGTGTGTTTCCCTAAAAATCAAGTGTAAATTAAATTTTCTAATTCTAAATCAAATTCTTACTCAAAATGCACCCTGATATTTAAAGGAATCCATAGTGTGAAGTCTTTTCTGCAAAGTGGAGAGTACGTCTACAAATGAAATAGCACCCAAATTTTCTTCTTTTACAAAACTGGATTTTCATACAGCAGATTTACTATGTTTCTTAGGACATGATTATTTTGGTGTGCCCTCATAAGGAAGGAAAACCATAATTAAATATGTGTTAGGAGATTTGCTGATCTGTGCTGAGCAGGAAACTAAACAAGGGACAGCTGGCAACACCAGCTGGCACATGGGGTTAACAGGGCTAAAGTTCTGAGTTTGATCTTGATGTGAACTGGTACACTTCCTTCCAAGTCATGGACACATTTGCATCCTACTTTAGATAAGCCACGTCAAAATTACATACCTCCCTGGCCACAAGGGAAAGTGGGCAAAAGGGTCAGTAGCATTGTCTTCATCAATGAAAGACAGTAGGTCGTAATTGGAGAAAAGAGCTTTCTATGCATCATCTCTCCAAATTAAAATGGCAAGATAAGAATTCCATTACAATTAGTATTAACTTTGCCCAAAACTTCAATTAGGCTGCAAAATATATGCCCTGAGCACCCCCAAATTTTTGGGCCCTCTGTTCATAAGCTGGGAAAACTCTTTAAATGTTTTTCTCAAATAAAGAGCAACAATTATTTGTAATTTGAATTTTGAATTTTGAATTATTTGAATTTTTTTAGAAAAATCACCCATAATGCTTCCTTTCTTAACACAATCATTCTTATTTTTGCATATTACCTTTTATATGGGAAGGTCTTTTACATATTTCAATTCTAAGAAACATGTTGTTTTAGTATTCCCACTATTTTTATTTATTATATCAAATTCCTTTCTACATTTCTAGATGGTCTATAATTATCTTACTAATGCACAAAATATATTTAATATAACCATGTTACTTTTCTCTGGTAGCCAGGATCATTACAGTTGTGCAAGCTGTGTATTAAGTTGTGCAAGCTGCGCCTGGCACAAGGGTTCCCAGGCAACGTGTGCAAGTGGGGGGCTAAAATCCAACCCAATTTTACCTGCCAAGACTGCATGCTTGGCTAGCAGGTGCACCTAACCACAAAGCCACTGATACAAGCCTTGTCATCATGTTTAAAGACTGGATGAGACAAATACAGGGGTTTATCACCATACAATTTTGTTTTCACCTTTCAACATTTTGACGGCCACTGTCTTGCAAGTTGCTGTCTTGTCGATTCCAAAGGCATCTGCTTCAATCACTTGGCCAAAGGCGCCGCGGCCAAGAGGCTTACCTAGGCTCAACGATAACAGCAAATAAAACAGACTTGGATTATTACACCACCAAAGTGATGTATAGAAGACCCAGCTGGATAGGGGGACCATATATCCTGATTTAACAGAGACCGTCCGGTTTACTCCTTGTACTCACTTAATCATTTAATGCTCCCCTTTCACTCTCCAAATGTCCTAGTTTTGAGGATAATTTCTAGAGGGACCCTATTTCTAAATGACTAAATGGATGACTAGCCATATTCAAGAGATGGAATTAATATTTCTGAACCAGAATCTGACATTTGAACAGACCAGATATGTCATAATCCTAAAGGAGGAAGAGATGGCCTGGGAAACCAATATTAAATTACTATCACATGAAAACACACCTAGCTTCAGCCGGTCTCTGGGGAATTCCCATTTGTTGGCATCGTAAGGCAGGCGTTCGCAGTGTTCGTCCAAGGGGAGTTCATCTGGATCCATGACAATGGACAAGTAGCCTGTCTTCAGTTCTCCTCCATTGGCCTGGAAAACATCAATCCTTCCAGTCACATACGCCCTGTTGTTTGGCTGTCGTTTTGTGTGCCTGTTGTTGTTTATAGGAACTTCATTCCTGAGGTCTTACTTGTCAGTAAAAGTCCTGGAGTCTGAGTAGTCCCATTACAGTATTGCTTCCATTGTCTCCCCGTCCCCCAAATGAGTTCAGAATTAAGTTCTTAAATCTTAATTATACCAGACAGTGAAAGTCCTTTTTCCCCTCTAGTGGCTTCTATCAATTAAAACCCAGTGGCCCAGTATATAAGAAAGTGGGCAAGAATGTTATTGTATTGAAAGAAAAATGTGCCCATTGAGCCAATAACAACGGGAAGAAATAACTCAAAGAACCCCAGTCAGCTTTCATTAATCATGAAAAGCAAAATGCATGGGACTGGGGGAAATTATTTTGTTACCCGTTTAACAGTCCGTAGGATGATGACAAGAAGAAGCCAGAAGAACATGGCAATCACCGCAGTGCCTACTAGAATAATGACTTCCAAGTTTGTCTTTTCCTGGGCACCTGGAAAGACACAATCATATGAGCATCAACAGTTGGCAACTCATACCTTTTGATGTAAGAGGGCAAAGTTCAATGCCAAAGCATGGTCTCAAGCTTACCAACACTGAAAAATCACATAAGAAAATATCACAAGACTTTAATTTGAATGAAGCCTACAATTTTCTTAATGGAAAATTTAAAGCTTGAAAAGCATTGCTCATGAAAACTTTCAGCAATAAAATTCTAAAGCAATTAAGGATACAATTATTAATGTCCTAAAAGATAAACACAAAGTCTTTAGAAGAGCAGTTTTAGATGGAAAGAAAACAGATCATGTTCTATGCACAAGAAAAGTGTTTATATTTGGGGAAAATAAGTTTGGTTTTACACTAATAATCTATGTTTTGATCTGTGTGGGGTTTGACACAGGATTCTTCAAGAAACTAAGTAGGGAAATAAATGGAGTCCTTTGGCCAGAGAGCTACTGGTGACTGTGCACCTACTATGTACTTACCATTTTGGATATGTCATCCCACTTAATCTCAACAACCCTCAGTTTTCAGATGAAGAAATCAAAACTCAGAGAGGTTAAGCTACCTGATTGAGGGCACACAGCTAGTCAGTGACCTGGTCAAAAACTGAACAAGGTCTGTCCAATACCAACTAACCATTACACATACTCTGTCTCTATGTGTTATGAGCCTGAGTGACGCAGGGAGAACTGACATGAGCACATCACACATAGCTTGGTAATGGGAGTTTAAAACCACCCATGGAAGGAAAGAGAAGAGGAAAAGGCAGAGGTCGAGGAGGAAATCTGTTCAGGGTGCCAGAGAACAGCTTTGAGTAGGAACAATTAAATGCTGGAGAGGTTTTCAACTAAGAGTGATTAGCAAGGAGGTGATAAGGAAGCAATTATCACCCAAGTTCTACCCATCAATGAGTACGGTGTGAATCAAACCAGGGCTACAAAACTGTGAGGTGGGGCAGCCTTAAGAAGTAGAAAGACAAATAATTAGTTAGCAAAATAAGAGTTGTTAATGGTTGAGAGACTAGCACCAAGTAAGCTTGGGAGTGGATTTTATTTCTTTGGTGGTCTTATTGAATTAATTATCTATTTATAGACAGATACTTAAAAATTCATTTATACATAGGGAGTAAAAAGTTCAAAGATTGAATACACAAATCTACATAAATTGGTGTATTAATATTCCCATATTAACTTTGGGAATCTAGTAGGAGTACTAAATATCTGCCACTCCTTTTCTTAGTATTCTCCAGGTGACAGTTAGGCATCCATAACCACCTGCAGACAATGAACCAGGGTGAGGCACAGTGCCAGAGACTCTGGAAGTTCCCACTGAGACTCTGCCCTGAAACAAATCCCTTTGGAAGTGACAAAACCACCACACCCTATGAAATCTTTGTTTTGCAAATATACTTTTTTAAATGGTAATAAGCCTACAGATTTGAAAACATATCATCGCGTCAAGATGCAGTACTTTGCTACATAGATTTGACAGATTAAAAGTACCAAAATCTAGATTTTAAGAGACAAATTTTGATGAGTTCGCAGAAATCCATGAATTCCCAATCTATCACCATCCTTCTTTCTTCCCCTTGCATACTATTCCTTCACCCTCACAATACAGTTTCATTGTTCCCCTGGAGGGTCATAAGAAAGACATAGGAACACACTTATCAAGGTAAAATTTTCTGTCACAAATTACCTTTCCTATCTGAGAAAAGGCCACATACAGGTTTCCTTTCACATCAAGGTGAGAACCAAAATTTTCTATTTCAGAAAAGCAATGCTCTATTGCTTACACATGAATCTTAATTATCATTAGTCCAGTGAAAACTGTGAACCTTTGTTATTTGATTGGGCAGCAATTCTAATGTTTTTCCAGATAAATATAGAGGCACCAACTCTATGACAAGTTAAGCAAGAAAGGATCAGGGAAGGAGGATATTCAGACTGCCTAATTAATCTTTCCCTAGTGAGAACTGCAGGGATAGGAAATGTGACACAAGCAGATTTAAAATAACATTAGTTACATTTTCTGGTTAAAATAATATATAAGAAAATGTACAAAGAACAAAAAAACATAAACATGTATAATCCTTTCACCCAGACTGTACAGGACTATATGAGAGGCAAGCTGGTTTTTTAAAAACTGCTTGATGTGTCTATGGCTTCTCACTGACCTTCTACTAAGAAAAAGACCTCTGCTTTTACACATCCAAGAAGACTGCAGGCCTGGCAAGTGTAGACACCCTCATCCTCCTTCCTCACCCTGCGGATGGTTAGGTTCCTATTTCCATCTTTCAGTACGATGCCTAAGAGAGGAGGAAAATGGTTAGTCTTATTTATGATGAGGTCCAGTGGCATTTTCCAGGAAAAAAATTTTAAATATAAATTAATCTTGGGTTATTATCTAACTCCTAAGAGTCTTTAACTGCTGACCCATCTCCCCTAGCTTCTGTGAGATCAATAAGGCTTCTTAATACTCTGACTCCGTGTCCATGAAATAAGTCAGACATACACTAATACTGCTTTTGTTCTACCATAAAATAAATTTTCAAATAATATGATTTTAGATAAACTCTGGGAAAATTCTACAACCAAAGATAGATAGACAAGTTCTGTTCACCTGAGTCCTCTACAAGTGTCTCATTATCTTTAAACCAGGTAATCTGTGGAGGGGGGTTCCCAGATGCCGTGCAGGAAACTTCAATGGTTTCGCCAATATTTGTCGTCTGATTCTCCAAGTTCCCTGTGATCATGGGTGCTATACGTTCTATGCATATAAAAAAGAAAATCAGAGAACATTTAGTTATAACTTGAAATGGTTTTAGTATCAGTAAATTGTTGATTGTTTACTAAGCTGAAGATACATAGAAGTTGATAACAGCAGTGCTGACCACTGAGTTAAATTAAATGAAACAAGTTAAATCAAGACAGTTCACAAAGATTACTGTACCTCTTTGAACATTCATATTTGTGATTCTAGCTAGTGATCACATCACAAAATAAAGGGTCAGGGTCGCCTTTATGGATTTTTCCCCTAATCAGATATGGCTTCTCCAGGGAGCTCCTCCTATGGAAGTTCTAGCCCATGACACCCTGGAACTCTGTACCATGTTTCTCTTGGGAAGTGTAAACCTTCAGCATAACTCAACGCTTAAAGAATGCCTTGTATTTATTTGGCAGTTGCCCTTTTCCAAAACTCATTTATGCTATTTCAATTACTCACTATCCATCCTAGGTGATGGGCAGGACAGGAGTATTAGCCTGATTCTGCAGATGAAATAAGTGCAGTTCAGGGGAGTTAAACTTGTCCGAGTTTCTATAACTAAGTAAACAATTGAATTACTAATAGATTCTGGTAAGCCTAAAAGACCAGTCCAGTGCTGTTTCTAAAACAAACAAACAAAACGGTAATACTCAAAGGAAGTCAAGGATTTAAAGAAAATGAAGCCTATGGGTATTTGTACAGCCAAACTTTAGATTTTACATTTTCCTGCAAATCATTGAAGTGTTGTGGAAATATCTTGTCCAAACCAAGTAAACATCAAAAGGAATCATGCTGATAGAATCGAACCACCTCAACATTTAACAACATGAGGTTTTCTCAACAGTGCACTACACTGGAGTTTAAGCAAATGTACTGGCCTTTAATCTATTTCTAAGACTAATTTTTGGGAAACAGCTTATGGGTCCTTAGGGAAGAAGCCCAGCTAATTATGAGCAGATATTTCCTGGGCATGGCAGGGCAAGAGACTCCTTCGTATCTCTTCCTGAAATTTTCCATCAGCTTGAAACCAGACCAGCCACCAATGTCAACAGAAAATATATCAGCATGTTTGTAATGTGAATGGAAGGGCCCAGGGGGTGACTTTCCCTCCAAATATCTCTTCTTCCGATACCTGAAATCTTAAAACTAGCCCACTCTATCTATGCAAGTGTCTCCATCTAAAGAAACTTCTTAAAATATGCCAAGGTTCTAAGGAAGGTGTTCCTCTAAAATTTTGATATAAATTAGTTTTGATAGTTTTGATATAAATTTTGATATAAATTAGTTTACTTCCCTAACAGTAAAAAAAACAAAGGACATCCTAGCAACTGGGAAGGAACACTGAAAGGAGGAGAAAAGTGAGGGGGATGACATAAAAAGAAACTTCTCAATTTGACTCATTTCCCTAGATACAGAGCTGTGGCTACACAGCTTTTGTGCAAGGAAGAAAGTTACATAGAGAATTGTTCCGTGGGGAATTTACAAAGCTATTTGCTCACTAAAATGATCATCCCTTTGACCTTGAGCAGTGCTGGACCACACAGGATAGCCCAGGGGCACAGGCAGTGTGTAGCACCCTTCCTATGGGCTCTCATAGGTCCTAAACTCACCCCATCATCACTCTTCATTCAGCAGATAGCTTATTGAGCACCTAGACTGTGCCAGTATGTTCTATAATGTGAGCTACAGCAGGATGTGCCTTATCTGTGTTCTCTACTGGACTATAAAATCTGCCCTACATCTGGTCCATTTTGTCCAACACTGTGATGTTTAGGAACTCTCTTGGCTCATAGCAAGCATTCCATAAATATATGTTTATTTAATTAAATGAATGCCCAAGAATAAGGCAAATGCACAAAGTTCCCTGATTCAGCCTAATCCATTGCAGATATGAGTGAGTTAGCCTACCCTCAGAGCTGGAAAGAACCATGGCATTTTCTTTTTTTAAAAACTTCACTTCACCACTATTAGCGTCATTCTGCCTTGGGGGCTTTCAGTGAAAATAAGTGTGCAAGAGCCTGCTTTCTAAATTCCTAGAGTTCAGCAATCTTTGCACCTTAAAGCACAAAATTTAAGGCATTCCAACTGCCAATGGCCAATGATTCAGAGTTGCTTCCCTACCTAGGACAGTGAGCTGCTTGACCACACAATGTCTTCTCTTAGTCTTCCTGTCCTGAGCAAAGCAGACATAGTCCCCTTGGTCCTGCAAGGATGCATTCTGGAGCTCCAAGATCAAAATGTCACTTGTGCTATTAGAGAACATGGTGGCATCCATTTTCCAAAGAGCATCCAGGTTCTTGCAAACAGGCATGGGCAACTCTCCTGCATGAATTGACAGAGCTTGTGGGCCAAGCTTGTACCACGAGAGGTTCTCAAACATAGTTCTGTCTGCAGTGCACCAGAGAGACACGCTGTCCTGCTCAGTTGGCTGGGAGGCAGGTTGCAAAGTAATTTCAGGACCCCCTGAAATTAAAAACCCATTGTTAGAGAATGGTGATTTAACTTTGTGCAGCACACTGCTGTTTTCCTGTTGCCTTCAGACTCTGCCTATAAAGTACCAAGAGAAGTGAAACTCTAGTCATCCAAGATGATGGCATACAAGGAGAGAAGCAAGCTAGACACTTCAGGTCACAAAATGCATTATTTGGCCCAGATTCCCCAGATATTTATCAAATCTCCATGTTAAGCCCTAAAAGCAGTTTTTAGGATAATAACGTATCCAAAGTAGAAAATCTGATGACAACATGGAATTTTTAAAATCAGTTTCCCATTAACACATAACACTCAATGGTATTAAAGCTACGCTTATTTACAATTAATTATTCTAGACGAAAATATTTTATCCAGTCCAGTCAGCTAAAGCTGATCTCTAAAAGTGAGATGCAAAGGCAAAACCAGCAGTGCTGGGAGGGCACTGCTCCTGTGTCATTACAATCACCTCCAGAAAATCCCACCTCTTCAATTTTTCAGCAGCAAGCCCACTAATATTTACTGCACCCAATAAGCCAAGCACTGTGCTAGAATCTGATTAAGGAGACATAAATATGACACAGGACATGTGGTTTAAAAGGATGTGTGAAAGCATTCTCTCTCCAAGGTCCAGGAGCTACCTGAGAAGTTTTAATTTTTGTACAAAAGCATCAATTATTCAATCCATGTCCCCGTCCTAAACACCATGATGCTTCTCACATAAGAATGGCAAGGGCTTCAGAGGATTACACTATTTAGCACCCACTTTGGGAGAGACCCAACCCACCCCTCCAGAGAGGAGCACTTACTGGTCACGTGGAAGGAGATAACCCTCTCTCCTCTCCCGACTTTGTTGACAGCTTCACATTTGTACAAAGCTGACACATTTGCCGCTTGAATTACAAGGGTACTTACAGTCTGTGGGGGGAAAAAATCCAGGCCATAAACAATGGAAGCTGTGTTTGTGTACATGCATTCAGACAAAAATTCTGCAGCATCCCCCACAACTGCTGCTACCCACCTACTCAATTCATACTACTGCACTGACCACTCTCAAATCTGTTCAATGATACAATGCTGGTATAGTTTGCACACACACACACACACACACACACACACACACACACACTTGTACAAAAAGAGCTTTGGAAACTATGTAATAAATGATGTGTTTTAATAAAAGATTATACACATTCTTATTTTCATGCTTATAAAATCAGAATCACCTTACAAGGATAGATTTAATGGCATATGTGTTTCGTTTTTCTATGATAAGCTGTTAATAAGTCAATGATGCTTCTTATAGTCAATGGTGTTTTCAAATGGACTTAATGTCTTAGTATTCTATAATCTAGTTTATTTGATTATTAATCTCTGGATTTTGTAATCTAGTTTATTTGATTACTAATCTCCAATATTCCTCACCTAAGACTGTATCATCCTTTCATTTAAAAAATGAGAGAGAGAGAGAGAGAGAGAAAGAGAAAGAGAGAGAGGGAGGCAGAGACAGACATGAACTTTCAAATTAAGGAACTCCAAACTTACTTTGTTTTTTCCTTCAATTAGGGCAAATTGATTTTTGGTGACTTCGATTTTATTTCCCCCCTGGAAGTCTTCCACGTTTCTCCATCCTTTACAAGGATATGGGCTTGTCTTTAAGATAGTTTGGCTATAATAAAAAGATAACAGATCTTGTTATGATTTAATTTTTCTTTATCCAAATCAATATTAAAGAAAAGAATCAGACTTTGGTTATTACATTCCTAGAAACAGCTTTCAATGTAGCCTACTGACACAAGACCTGGTGCCAATGAAAGCTGGGCCTGAAGCAATGAGGGAAAGGGTCTAGGTGGATTCCTCCAGGACACAGGAGGGAAGGAGCTATTCTGGGAACAAACCTCCATTCATAAATTGGATCGACAAGACAATTCAGGTTAATTTAGTTCAAAGGAAGGCAAGGAAACCAAGAAGCCATTGGGATTCTTAAAGTAACTTCTCTGGGACTGCAGCCTTTGTGTAGGAAATGATCAAGCAGCTGAGGAAGAAGCTAGTAGTGGCCATTTCAAAAACAACAACAGGAAGTGTACTGCTTAGGGTGGTGGTTGTGGTGGGTTGATTGTTGTTGTTGTTTTTACTCCCCCAAGGATGTCTGGAGTTGTGTTAGAACCTGATAAGCTGGGCCTGAGACTCTGAGGGCCAAGTCTATCACTCCCTGACATCCATCAGCACTTCCTCCGACAGAGGGACGTCTCACAGATAAGAAGGAGCAATGCAGCATTCACCAGTTGATTGGTAAAAGGGTGAAACCCACAGGTTGGCAATTAGCAAACAGCATTTGGCAAGGGGTCTCCAAGAAGAGACCAAAGGAGAGAAAGCCAGCTAATCCCAGAGTGGGGTGCCCCATGCAAACACATCTCCAGGAACTTAAAGCACAGAGAAAGAGTAAGGGTTCCACTTGAGAGATAATTTTATCAATTCCCAGCTCACAATTGAGTCATATCACAGCTTGGCTGTAAGAAATGCAGAAAGACAGGGAATAAGAGCACATGACCCTACTCACATGGGGCTGGAGGTGCACTCTTCCTCCAACTGCCAATACCAGTGGATGTGGTGAGGGGTAGGGACGGCATAGATGGTGCACGTCAGCATCTGCGTGGTGCCATACTGGTAGGAGTCCATGGGGGACAGCAGAGACTTCTCGCCAATCTGTGGCGGGACTGCAGATGGGAAAGCAACTTGTGAATTGTCAACCAGCTTTGAGAAATGGGAAGTAGAGGTTTCAGCAACCAAAACCTACGTTTTTGAAAGTATATGACTTAAAAAATTTTTTTGCATGTGTGGTAACATAGATACAACCTAAAATTTCCCCCATTTTAACCCTTTGAAGTAGACAATTCAGTGGTATTAATTACATTCACAATGTTGTGTTACCATCATCACCATCACCATCCATTACCAAAACTTTTCCATCACCCCAAACAGAAACTCTGCACCCCTTAAGCAATAACTCCCACCCTGCCCTTAGTAACCTGTATTCTAGTTACTGACTATGAATTTGCATATTCTAATTATGGCATATCAGTGAGATGTCATCCAGTATTTGTCCCTTTGTGTCTGGCTTATTTCAGTGAACATGAGGTCCTTGGTTCGTCCATGTTTTCACATGTAGCAGAACTTCATTCCTTTTTAAGGCTGAATAATATTCTACTGGTTGTATATACAGTATTTCGTTTATCCGTTCATCAGTTGACAGACACTGGGGTTGTTTAAGCATCTGATTTTGCCCCCACTTTCTTTTTCAAAGTATATCTAGATCTGGGAACAGGAGACTTGAGTTCAAGTGATAGCTCACCTACTAATCAACTGGGTAACTTCGTGCAAGTCTCACAACCCTGTCCCTCAGTCTCACAAGATGGGGACAAAGCTCCAGTAAGACGATAGTTGACAACAACTTAGGAAACACATTTATTTTGTGCCATGCACTGTTCTGAGTGCTTTATATTGATTAATTCATTTACTTTCACAACTACTATTATTTTTCCCCATTTTATACGTGAGAAAAATGAGAGAAAAGTTAAATGACTTGCCTAGTGTCACTCATTTTAATAGGTGGCAGAGCCAGGAACAAACCTAGACACTCAAACTTCTGACTTAACCACCACGTTATAAAAGAAGGTATAAATCATTACATAATGTGTCACTGCCACCATCAGCTGTCTCCTTCTTCCTTTCTTTTTCTTTCTTTCCTTCCTCCCTCCCTCCCTTCTCTCCCTCCCTCCATCTCTTCCTCCTTACCTCTTTCCCTCTCTCCTTCCCTTCTTTCTTGCTTCCTTTCCTTTTTTCCTTTTTTTTTTTTTTTTTTGGCCCAAGTTCATTAATGTAAAACTATTTTATCATCACTATCAACCTAAAGTCTCAGATTATATTTTCAAAACCTGACTCTTTTTTTCATGTTAATTTCGGATACCAGGGTAAGTGCTAGAGGGAATCAAATTCTTAATGACTTCATGAATTGATGAGATGGAGTTATTCACTAGCCATTTTTATGTCTTTATTTCTCATTCATTTCCTTCTCCCCATACTACTTATGAGCTTTCTAGCTTCTCTCCCCTCCATAACACTTTACTCCTGCCTCGATCCTAAACAGCCTTCCTGGAACCCGTTATCTGTAAAATATTTCCTGAAGCTGATCTCTCAGGAAAGAAACAATGCCAAGCTCAGCAGACATACCAAGGGATAGCAGGACACATGGGGCAAGCACAGCTTAAGGTCATGTGAGAAGATCCTGAAATTTTAGTATGTCATGCCAGTAGGGTGAATGAAGAATTACAATAGAGAAGCAATTATTCAAACTGTTTGGAGCAAGATACTGGTGGATGAAATGGGGGGATGATGCTCTGACAAAATAAGTTTGTTAAACCCTGCATACTTTATGACCCTCCTCCTACAGAATGGCAATATATATTCACAGATTAAAAGCCCTGAGAAGTCCTGCAGTGAAGAAATCTGGTTTACATTAACTTAGCACCTCCCACACTTACTTGACCAGGGTACCCTTTCCCCCCTGACTCTAATCCCAAGAACATTTATTTATTATCTTTCAATTTGGGAAAACAAAGTTCAAATAATCATTCTTAAATCCAAATAAAACTTAACCTTTTCCCTTTATAGATTCAGAGTCAGATCCTGGACTACTGTCCAAAAAAAAAAAAAAAAGCCAGCAGTGTCAAACTGAAAAGCCTTCTGAGTTGGAACCTGCCTGTGCATTGCTAATATATCAACTACAGAATCAAACTAGAAGTTTCTCATGAAATTCAAGGAGATGAATCTTACTTTTTCCTTCCACACATCTGCAAACCAGGTGTGCAACTCCATGAGACAGCAGCAAAGGCAGTTCAACTTAGGCTTGGCAACTGTCCCTGCAGGCATTCTTATTTCACAGTATCTAACCATCAAGTACCATCTACTTTAATTTTGCGTTTGACCCAACAGCTCATTTAAATGGCCACTCAAGCAAACACATCCACACCACACTGCCCTATACCCCACTCTCGGTGTGGGTGAAGCAACAAGAGACAAAGGAATGGTGGCTTGGCTGTTTAGAAAACATAATCATACTTTTCATAATACATTTTGGACAGGAAAGGAAAACTGAATGGACTCACCATTCACAACCAGAGACACCATGTGGCTCTGCTTCTCTTTTGAAATGGGATTGGTAAGAATGACAGTGTAATTTCCAGTGTCTTTTTCACTCACTTCCATAATCGTCAGTACATGCCCCACTTTAATTGTGTGATTGGATTCAATGGGTCTTCCATTTTTATACCTACAAAAATAAATTGCAGAAATTTGGATACAATCTAAGGATTTCCTCTCATATAA
This sequence comes from Choloepus didactylus, assembly GCF_015220235.1. Classification (NCBI taxonomy): domain Eukaryota; kingdom Metazoa; phylum Chordata; class Mammalia; order Pilosa; family Megalonychidae; genus Choloepus; species Choloepus didactylus. Next base: position 56,847,894 of record NC_051309.1, read on the forward strand.
AACAATGCTTTGCATTTACTTCCAATAGTTACCATTTTATTTCAGGGGGTGGGTAACCAAGATACTTCACAGGGACTCTGACACGTTCTCCCACTGTGGTTTCCACCAGAGATTCCATGCCGCTATCAAATGCAACAAACGGTTTTTCTGCAAGGAAATAAAAAGAATTTTTTTTCACAAACGTTAATTTATTGTAAATGGTTGATTGGTTTAGTTTCTCAGTTAAAGTGAAAAATTCAAATACCTTTGGGGGTCTGAGTTGCTGCAGTTCAGATATTCCCCACACTACCTTTCTATGAGTCATGTTCCGGTTTCTCCCACACCTCCAGTCTTTGCAGCATTTGCACTCCCCTAGGCCTACTCATTGCTCAAGTCTCAATTCAAGCATCTGCTCCCCTGTGAAGTTTTCTCTAAGGCCCCCTGGAACACCTGGGTATTTCTTCTCCTCTACTTCCATGACATCCAATATATATCCTCACCGTGTATCCTTGAGTCTCAAGGCTTAAGAGCATTTATATACCACTCAAATTTATATCTCCTCTCCTGACTCCTCTGAGTTCCAGGTTTATATATTAGACATCTCCACTTGAATGTTTAATAGGCACCTCTCAATAAACGTACCCAATAATGTTTCCCCCCAATCTCACCACCCCCTCAATCTTCCCCATTCCCCTAGTTTCTCATGCCAAAAACTCATGAGTCATCTTAAATCCTTTTCTTTCACACCCCTCAGCCAATGACTCTACCAGAAGATGCTGTTAGTTGTGCCTTAAAAATATCCAGAATCTGGTCACTCCTCCCCACCTCCACCCCTACCACTCCTGTTCAAGTCAACCACAATCTCTCACTTGGATTATTGCAATTAGCCTTCTAACTGGTCTCCCTATTTCTGCCCATAATGCTCTACAGCATATTTTCCATATAACAAATAGAGTGATCTATGAAAGCATAAGCCAGAGCATGTCTCCCTCTGCTCAAAACCCTTCAGTGAAATCCCAGATCCTTATCAAGGGCTTAAAGTAGGGTGCCACACAAATTATCACTAACCTGAGACATTTGTGTTAGTGGAAGAGAATAAATGAAAAATTAAGTGATTTGCTTACAGTCCCATAGCAAGTAATTGAATCTAGGTTTCCCCAACTACAAAGTCCATACAAAGCCTTGCAATAAAATTTTTAAAACTACCTTAGATAATAACACCCTACTTATGAAATACTAATAATATTAGCAACAACAACTAATACTAAGTGAGTACTTGTTATATTAGCTCATTTCATTGTTAGATTTGAACCCATGTCCCTCTGACTCGAACACTTTGCTCTAGGTCATATGGGCTGACCTAAATTTATTTAAATTGCCTTACTTTTCAAGACAGCATAATTCCAAGTGACGTCTTCGCTTACCATGGACCCTGACAAACGTGCTGTTCCTCTTGGTCATCAGCCCACTGGATGCTGCACAGTTGTACCATCCTTGATCACTGCGGGTTATACCATCTACTGTTAAGGTGCTCAAAAATTTCTTCATGTCACTCCCAGACTCGGTTTTTAGGTCCCGGATTACAACTTTCTTGTGCTGATGCTGAAAAAAGAGTATACTTCATTTCCAAAGCCCACTACAGTATTCCCCAGATACCCAGATATCCACAAAATCTCGAGTCTTGGCTCTTAGTGAGCACTATTTAATGCTAATAACAGGGACACCAAACTTTAAACGTCATGTAGATGACAAATGTATTTGGTGTTAGGAGAAATAAATGGAACCAATTGAATTAGGGTTTTATAAACCTCACATAGTGAGAATAAGGTGACTAAACACTGGAGACTACAAGCAAATATGACCACTATCAAGAAATGTGTCTTTTAAAGACAAATTCCCTTAAAGGGAAAACAGGACAAGGACTTTGCAGAACAAGGAAATACCACAATTTGGAAAGACGTAATTGCCTAGAGAAAACTTAAGTTCACAGCTTGATTATAGCAGTGTGAGACAGAGTTCCTGGCATTGCATCTGTTTTCCACGGGTGCTGTATTTCTGCAATCCCCTTAGTGTGTTTGTGTATCTGCATGTCTGTGTGTCTGTGTGTTAAGACCCCCACATTTTATCTGGCCAGAATGACCCCTGTCTCTCTCAACCATATTCTTTTACTGTTTATTATCAAAGTATTTATAGTTCCAGCTTTGAAATGTTAGTGTTACCTTCAAAGAAGGATATTCCCAGTTGAAGTCAATCCCCACATTTAGTTCAGTCCTGGCTGTACAATTTAGGACAAGCTTCTCTCCAACAGACAGCTCTACTCCGTGAGGGGGGCTCAGAACCACGTCATAAATCTTGTACCCTAGAGCAAGTAAATTGGAAAAACAGAAGGTGAGTGAAAAAACAAATCTATAACTTGGCACATTTTTCAAAACTTTAATATGTGTCATATTTTTCCCCAAAGGCCTCACCTTACCTGGTAATGCCCAGAAAAATGGCTTATGGAGATTTACAAGGCACTGCCTACAGCAGTTTCAAAGACACTGAAGCCCAGCAGATGGAAGCATAGTACAAGTTGAGTGGTCACTAGCTCTGGAGCAATGTGGCCAGCTTTAGTCAACTGTTGAACTTTCCACAAAAGAGGTATAATTTAAAGAATTGGTGCTACGTAATGCTCTGAATACTGAATTTTTCAGAAAATGTGCTACTATAACAACATTCTTTTTAATCCTTGACTTTAGCAAGAAAGGAGAAAAATTCAATTGCACATGGGCTTATTTGGTGAAGAAAAACAAATGTAATGAATTGCCCAAACCATATCATGAGCTAATATAGTTTTCAATATCTCTTATTTACTCTACACCTTAATCTCCAGGATCTAAATATATGAAGCCAATCTTTAGGATCTAATATTAATTATATGAAAAGGAACCGTCCTCTTACCTACAATCACAATTATGTACATAAGAGACTGGTAACTTTCATCATTAATTTTTGCTTCACAGAAGACCATGCCAGCATAGCTGATCATGTAGCTTGGAATAGTAAAACCTTTCTTGCTGTCCCAGAAAATTCTGTTACCATCAGGAACAAACCTCTTTTCTGGATACCTCTGGAGTAGTAAAAAGAAATATCAAACATTCAGTCAAGTGCTACCCAAAGGTGAATACCATCTAAGGTGGTCACTAAAAAAAAAAAAAAAAGGACTTGTCTTATTTTTAAGAATACAAATTGTTTTTTTATTTTATTCATTGTCATTTTAACCCTTACTACTTTAAAACTCATTGTTGATATTATAGACAGGCTACCCATCTTGACATTAGCTAAAAATCAAGAAAACTTAAGAGATGAGTAAAGAAGGCATAACTTACAGCACAAAGTGATACATTGAGGTTTGAAATGGAACCAAGACATGGAATCACCACAGTTTTGTTTTTGTTCTCCTTGAGGTACACAACTCCATGTTGGTCACTAACAGAAGCAATAAATGGAGATCTGTAATCTAGAAGAAAATTCGATTCCATTAGTCAATTAATGACAGTTACTCAAAAAGGTGGTTCTCCTTCATGTTCATTAAATTTCAACCAGAGACATGAATGCTTGGGAAGGACACCTCACTCTAGGCAAGGGCATCCACGGGTTGGTCTGTTGGAAGATATCTGGCTCAAAGGAGTTGCCACAGAGGGATACATTTATATTATTTGAAAGAAAAACTCCCAAATGAGACTGAGTCCTTTCACAAGGACCATCAAAAAGTACAGTATATTTTGATAGTTCCAAATTTTAACAGATTGATCATTATAATTTTTTTTTTCAAAATGAAGGATCATACTTACTTTAAAATTTAAACTTAAATCTATACACTTTACTTACAGAGTTTTACTGGTATTAAACACATACACTCACACACGTGCACACACAAACACACACACATTTTCTCTCTTTAGGCAAATAATGGAAATATCATGAAAACAAAGTAATGATCCCAGACGATCTTTAAAATACATAGGAAATAAACATCAATTTTTAATTCAATCATTCAAGAAAAAGTTTTATGTATTTTAGGATTGTGAAACCTAGACATAAGATTCTTCATAAAATAAATGTTTAGACGATATTATATTTAGCTTAAGACCCAGCAATCAATTAATATCTTCAATGACAAAAATTTGAAAAGTCACCTTGCAAAAGACTAAGAAGAAAACTAAAGAGACATTAATGTAGTTCAAACTTTGTTCCTACAATGCTAATACTCTGCTAGGAAACAACTCCATTCCCCAGAGATCGTGATGATGGGGTCTGGAGTCGGTACATGTCAGAGAGAGAATGGTCCATATTGCGATGCCCTACACACCTGAGGGAGCATTTTCACAGTGCTTCATAATGGTCAGTCAAAGTGAAGAAAGAGTTAATTAAACCCAAGGGGAGAAAGGCCACCAATTCCCTGCAAGAGCAAAAGTGTGACTTCCTTCCCAGCTGGAAAGTACAAAAAAGCAGCCAATCCAGCCCGCCACATGCTGTAGCCATTTTCTTATGGGGCCAGGGGCCCACTTCCTGGCTCCCATCGCTACAGGGAATGGGGTCAGAAGACTAAGGAAGCAAGGTGGAGAGCTGAGGGGACATTAAAGAGCTGTCCAAAGGGAATACTCCAATTTTTCTTTCCCATTGTTAAACTTCATGGCCAAAATCTTGGACAGCTCAGCTGCTAGAACGTTATGGCTGAGACAGGAAGCGGAATTTGATGGTATATCCAAAGACTGGCAATACGCAAATAAACAGTGCTAGGGATTGCTACTTCTTAATATCATCTACCTTTCATCCGCACGTTATGAAAATATAACATAGCTTGCTTACAGAACTAGCCCTTGGAAGCTAAATTAACCCTTTGACGTAAGTCTGAAGTTATTAAGTAAATCAATTCTATTTCAGTATCCAAAAAAAAAGGAAATAAACAAAAGAAATCCAAACAACCACCCATCCTTTCAAAATAAAATATTTATTGTAATTCATGAAAAGAATTTTCACATGTCTCCAGGTTTGCTGACTCGTGGAGAAGGAAATAACGAAATATTATGGGAGAGGTTCATCTTGTCATATTTCCAGACAGGCTAAAAGCAGGAAATCCTTGCAATCTTCTGAGAAAGCCTGATCTCCCAAGACTGCCAGATCAAAAGGAGCCAGAAATTCTCGAAGCTCTGAGCCTTGTCTCTTTCAAATTCTTCAGAGGGGAGGACCAAGGCACAGAATTCTGTCTTGGACTGTGCTTACCCCTGGCAAAAATAATTCGCAAACATTGAGCAATCCAGGAGTGACATATTATTTTGATGCGGTCTCTACTTTTCCAATACACTTGACCCCACTGCACTGTTGAAATGTAAGTGGGGATACACAAGTGTGTTTCTTAAAGCTGGTGAAATTCTTATTCTGTAAAATAGATGCATCTAGAAAAAAATTCTTAGCAATCTTCACCTGCCACAAATCTTTTGGGATGTAAAGAGGTATACAAATAAACTGTCTTATAAAGCTCATCTTCCCTGAAAAGAAGTGTGGTTAGTATATCCAAGCAAACGATTATGCAATACCTTCCAACTCTTACATTTCCCAAAGTTATAATACAGACATCTCATTGGTTAAGTCAGATTTTCACAGGAAAAGCTAGTATAGGATTTTTGAAATACAAAAGAAAGCATAACCAAAAGAAAGCAAAATACTAAATATGTTTAACATTGCATTTTATACCAAAAGGGTGGTAATGTGGCCTCCATGGTGTCAATTCCAAATTGCAAACCATAGAAAGATATGGCATATCACCCAAGATCTCAGAAGACACAAGCAAGGGAAATGTTCTTCTCAGAAGGCCCTTTGAAGCAGTGCCTTCGATTGCACAAAGGTATGAGAACTTATATTTAATTGGAAAAGAAAAGTTCCTATACACAAATAGCTTCAAAGCTCTTGCCTGTTTCCCCGTGCATTCTTGGGGAAATCTCCTCCTCTGGTGTAGATAACCTATCTCTCCCCAGAAAGCACTCCATAATTCACCCCCAAATCTTCCTTTTCAAGGATTTTAGGTTTTTTCCTCAAGCTTCAGAAGGCTTTTTAAGACTCTCCTTAGCCAATTTTGAATGCAAAATTTACGTCAGAAACAAAGATCAGAACCAAACTGAGCCAAAGAGGTGTAACGGGGCCTGCACTCCAGAATAAATCAGTGAGTCTAATTTCTCAGAGGAAGCCTGAGGGGAGAAGAATTTTGTATTTTCCGGTTGGCAAATAGCCTTTAGAGAAAGCCTTTTGTTCTCCTCAATTCTTCTTTGGGTCTATTGTGTTTTATTACTGATAAATCAGTGTGGGAAATGAATTCTACTTAACCACTCACCTTGAACGTAGACATACACAACCGAGGACGTGTCAGTGTCACGGTAGAAGCACTTGTAGGCTCCAGTATCATTTCCGATCACTTTTGGGATTGTGAGTGTCTTACAGAAGATGTCATCACTGCACTCAGTAACCTCCACCCTTTTCTCAGAGCCACTCTGATTGCTGGGCCAGAGCCACTCCAAATCCCTCTGTCCCCTGAAAAATTAATTCCAGGAGGTAGCAATGTGATATGTTGCAGGATGTGGCTGGGTCTAAGAAACCAGAGGCAGAAGGTTTGATTCCCAAACTATTATATAAACCCCTCAGGCAGACAGATTCAAAGCCTTCTACCAAATATGACAGACTGAACTGGCATATGACAAAAAGCCCTAGGCTCAGCTCTAGAAATCACTTATAGAGATTCCTAAATTTTTTATTCATTCACTCATTCATTCATTTAAACAAATACTTATTACGCATCCACTATGTGTCAGACACTATTAAGGACTGGGAATACAGCAGTGAGCAAATTAGACCAAAATCAATGCCATTATGTAAACTAGGTCTAATTAGAGAAGGAAGACAGTCAAAAAAAAATTATCGTATAAAAGGTGGTGATAAGTACGATGAAGAAAAATATTAAAGAGTTCTGTAGGGAGGGAGTTTGATAAAGCTGGCTATATCAGTGGAACAGTATTTAGGCAGAGGGAACAGCATATATAAGGGCCCTGAGTTGACACATATCTGGAGTATTAGGGGAATAGCAAGGAAACCGGGATAGGGAGAACAGAGGGGTCAAGGGTACCAAAGTCAGAAAGGAAGGGGTTGTGACTGCCTAAGGACCTCATAGGACCCCGTAACTACCATATTAAAACATAAATGACTTTTATTGCACCATTTCTCTACAAGGCTCCAAGGAAGGCAGTCAACATCAAGAAGAATATGACATCATTGATCCTTCCTTCAAAGAACTCGGAATTCACATGAAGTTGCAGCTACTTCAATAAAGTTACTTCTGAAACATTTCTAACATGGCTTTTTCAGAACATGAGAGGTGTCTGTGCAAAGCTTAAAAAGGGAGGGTGGAATCATTGGAGATTTTACATAACCTTTGGTCTTCAGGGGGAGAATGAAGAAAAGCTACTGGGAAATGTGTCTTCAACTACCAAAGCTAAAGGAACAGTGCCTGCTACTGTGGTCTACCCCTGATAAGGGATTACGGTGTCTTTTCACTCCGCTATCTAAAATAGATCTCTGTGTCTTTGTGTTGAACACTTGTTATTCATCAAGTAGGAAGCAATTGCAATAAATTGCCCAAGGGTTTTGTGGATGGCCAGCACTATTCTCAAAGGGACGGTGCCTCCACCATCGTGGTGTCTGCCAAAAACACATTTGTCCCCAGAAGCATCTGGATCTTTCATGCATAATCACCACATTAAACCCCAGGTCTTCCATCTTTCCTCCCAGGGTAGGGACTGGAAAACAAAACTTAAAGTCCACTTCTTCTAGTCAAACGGTTCTGTTTCCCTACTTAGCAAAAATCAATGGCACGACTTCTGGCTGGCAAGCACAAAGAGAGGCATTCCAAGACATCAAAACAGAGCTTGACCCATTATCCATGCAGAATATATATTCAATAATTCTCATGACTGAGTATTAAATTGCCAGAATTTTATCATGAAATAAAGTTCTTGGAAAGGGCTAAAAAGATGCTGGAAAGTCATTCTGACTGTAATAAATATGGCTCCCAACTTTGTAAACTCTACCCCTTAAGGGTATATGTTCAACTTCATTTAGTCATTCAATATTTATTGAGTGTCTACTTTACAGCTGTGGGGGTCATGTGTGTGTGTGTGTGTGTGTGTGTGTGTGTGTGTGTGTGGTTGTTGAAAGAAGTTAGTAGAAGAAAAATAACAGCAAAATCATACAGAATTTCTAGAAGACCACATATGTATATTAAACACACTATTATAACACAATTTATAACATATATAACACAATGTTGCAAAAATATTATATAATGATATACTATACAATATAAAATCTTTTTAATTATTACGTCAGCTCTTAGAAACCTATCTGTAAATAATAACTACAACTATATTATAATTCTGTGTTACAGGAAATTATTTTTCCCTCAATAAACAATGAGTTATTTTAAACAGGAACTGTAAATCTAAAATGAGTCCTTACCTGCAAGTAATTTGAAGAGTTGTATTAGCCATAATTGTAAGTATGTCTTTTTGTATGCTGAGCTTGGGTGAATCAGGAGAAACACTGGGCAACCCTAGAAACAAATTAAATAAATGAATGTCACTGCCACTGAGTTGGACCCAATAGGAAACACCTTCCATAAACAATGCACACTCTACACTTTTAGAAGGCCTCTTCAGCAATTAATGGTGTAAAACTGTGCATTTACTTTTCACCATTCCCAGTAAAAGTTCACGAGCTGTGTCATAACAGGAAGAATGGGCAGATGGTCATAAACCAGCACAACAGTTCTGCAATTCATGGAGCTAGGGTGGAGTTCCTGTTTTCCTGCATTGCCAACTCTAAGGTCTTACAAAAGGATATGGGACATTGAAACCAAATGAACCTTCATCTGATGATCTCACTCTCTTGGGAAAGGACACACTGACATTTCTTAGAACACATGGGATGCATACATTTGACTAAATTGCTCATTAATGAATACTTCTTAGATTTATATATTGTTCATCTGCGCACCCTGGAGAGTGCTGGAATGCCTGTCTCATTTTCCTTTATCAATTTTCTAGTGCACTTCCTCTGGTAATTGAACTGCTGAGGTTGAAGATGGCTCAAAAAGACTGTAAAACTGGGTGAGAGGATTTAAGGAAGAGGAAACATTTCCAATTTCATATAATATGCATATTAAAATACTTTTTCCTCAGAGAACAGGACTAAAAATGTGTAAGGCTAATGAATTACAATTGAGGAAGGCTCAATTTATTATTCTGGATTCATCCTGATATGAACCTTGGAACACAAGAAACCTGTCTTTGCCTAAAGGCTTAAGAACCAGAAAAATACCATGGGACAGATCTCCTACCAATGATCTCTCCACAGAAAGAAAACCGGGTTCTCTGTTGACTACTTGTGAAGAGCTATCACGTCTTGAAGAAGCATCAGAGAAACGAAAACTATCCACCTTGCTAGGGTCTTAATTGATTATCAAGACCTTCAAAACACCAGCTTAAAAAGTGATGCTGGGCAAGTAGCCACATTTAATACAGTCTCTAACTCACATCAGCGAAGAACAAATGACTTCTCTAGGCCTAAAATGGCATTGACCTTGTTGGGAACATAGAATATGAGTAAATATGAGCAAGTATGAGCGAGTATGATAAAGAGAATATGAGCAAATATCCAGCACACATATCCAATGCCTCAAATATGTGGACTCCATGAAGAACCACAAGCAAAACAAACAACTGATCACCCATGTTCTCGCATGCCCGCAAAGACAAGCAGGATGGGTTGCTGGCATAACTTCGGTTTGTTGATCAGTAACACAGTAATATGAAGGAAATAACTGTCCCCAAAGTATATAAACAATAAAGCAAATGTTTAAAAGCATAGAAAAAAAGAATTCCAACAAGGGAGCCCCACTTTGACTAAGAAAATGAAAATGAAAACAATTCATTTGGATGAGTACAGATTTCAAACTTGACCTGGAAACACTAGGTTGAGAAAGATGTCAATAACAGCAACTTAATACAATCCACATAATGATCCAAATGAGAAATAATTCATTATTTGGGCACATTCATGTGAGAACAAAATAGAAGTAAAATGACCACGCTCTAAATAAGCTATGACAGCCTTCTACCCCCACCCCAGCCCGCCGGCTCCGCCATCAAAATAAGAGAATCTTAAAGATCTCTCATATATTATTGCCACATATTATTGTCTCAAATTCTAGGCACACTTTCCTATATAAAAATAATTTTTAAAAAATCTGAAAGATATTTTCCATAAGAAGCTAAGACAATACCATACTGTTCTAGAGACACATTTACAACAAAAATCTATTCAACAAGGCTATCAATAATAACTTCAAACTCATATCTGTAGACCAACACTCAATTTTTTTTTTTGCTCCATTAAGCTTCATTCATTTTTCCTTGGCAAGTTCTACTCTTCAGAAAAAAATTCTACAAAAATGACTATAAGAGATGCATATGCCACTTCTCAATAAAAAGCCCTTCTATGTTCAAATTCCATAATCTATATTAATTAATCTGTGCACTAGTACCCTTCCCAGCTCAAAGACAGAAAGGAAAAACAACAGTGCCTCTGTCTCTAGAATGTGATGGCACCAATTATAGCGCAATCCAATTAAGTAAGTCACACACTCCAAAAGGGCAACCCCACCATTATATTCAGGGCTACCCTATTAGGGTTACTACTGCTGAACTATGAAACACCCAGGCTTAAAAGCAACTCACTTCTTTGTGGGATGCAGAACAACCTCAAGCTCCAGACCTTCACCCTCTTCCCATAAAGGGGGAGAGAGGGTCCTTGTCAGGGACAAACAACTGCCCGTGGTGGAGCTGGGCCTGAGAACCAAGTCATCATTAAGAAAATTCAATAACCACAGACAGATGATCTTGATACTCTGAGTGCAAGTGTCTTCTTTAAGTCATGTGGTTCTTTTCTATCGTTGTAAGACATTGTTTCCCTGAATTATTTGACTTTTTCTCCGCCCTCTCCCCTTCTCACTCTTCCAAGGCATAGAATCTGGGAACCAGCAAACTGTGGCTCCAGAGAAAGAAAACCATCCGCGAAACTCAAAGGGGCGCGCGCGCGCGCGCGCACGCGCACACACACACACACACACACACACACACACACACACACACACACACAATTGCATTAAGCACGTGTGGGTTCCTAATCTTGAAGGGGACAGCAATGTTAAGTGGCATTAAATCTGGGTTCAGAGATTCTTCTGACCCTGCGCTTACCCAGGAACCAAAATGCTTGGAAAGACATTGACATTGCTTTACCTAGGAAGGTGACTGTCACTTTGTCACTTGGGGAAGCTGACACTGCCCGGGGCCAAGCCCTCAATTTCCCTCTCCCACCTTCTCTCTGCAAGAAGAGCGTCGTCCTGCACCAAGGAAGGAAAAAAGATTTCCCTCTTTCCGGACCCCTACCTCACACAGTGGCTGTGCATGTCTGTTTGAGCTCAGAGGGAACCGGCAGGCCGGTGTCCCTGTTTCACTCCCGCCGAGGCAGAGCGGAGTGCACAGAGCGATCCGGACCGCAGGGCTCACGCCCCCGGCAAGGCTTCCTTCCCTGGCAAGGGAGCCCGCCCGTGCCCGAACCAGGATGGTGCGCGCAGCCAGACAACTTCTCACTTTGCGCTCCCGCCTGCCGGGTAACATCTGCGCGCCTGCCCCCGGCGCCTTCCCGCACCCGCCTCCTGGGAGCCTGAGGGTGCGTCGGCTCCGCAGGGCATGCTCCAGCCGAGCGCCCTGTCAGAGACCAGAGCCGTGGAAAAGGCACCGGGGTAGAGCTCAGGAAACCGCCAACGTGGGCAATATTGGGCCGGTCTCTAAGTCCTTTTCCCTACTGGTAAATGAAACAGCACACCGTGTCAGTTTCTTCCAACTCTCCAGCTCTGTGATTCAAAGTTAGATCGGGTCTCCAGATCCTCCCCGTATCTGCATCTCTCCACCCGCACCCGACTTCTCGGCTCCTTACCCAGGGAGACAGCCCGGGAGACAGCCCGGGTCTCCATGCACAGCCACAGCACGATGGCCAACAGCGCCTTGCTCTTCATCCTGCACCTCGCGCCGGGCGCAGTGCCCAGAACTCGGAGCTGGTTTTTTCTCCACGGGCCTGCCCCGCCACCAAAGCGCGGAGCCCGGACGCGCGCCGCAGAGCAGGACCCCGAAACGCTTGGGGCGAGGATGCCCCGGTTCTCTCAGCGGCCAGAGGGGCGTGTACAGATGCCGGTGGAGAGAATATTCTGGCTGCGGGACCGGCTCTGATATTTCGGTAACACGCAAGTGGTACCTCTGCGGAAAGAGAATGCAGAGGCGCACGCCGCCTACTCTCCCCGGGTCCCGAGACTCAGTGCCGGGTGGGAGTTAGAGCCGAAACTCTAGAGCGCGGGGGCGGTGCCGTTTGGGCGGGGTTTGGGGGTGGGGCGCCCTCTGCGGCCGGCCCCGCCCCTCACCGCACAGGGGCTGGTATTCCCCCGGCTCGCGTGCCTTGGTCCCGCGCTCCCCACGCCCACTACATCCCCCCACCTCCCAACCTGTCCCGGGACTACGCCCGACCTCGAGTCGCCGGGGAAAGAAGGTCCCGGGCGCAACAACTCCAATTCTGGCGAAAATAAAACGAAGCCAGTAGTCGGCTCCGAGCGTCAAAGTTTGAGAAGACTCCACCGTGCGCGTCTAAACTGACTGCGAAACTAGCCGAGGACCATCACAGGTTGGAGCTACCAGCCAGAAGCGGATATTAAGCGGGGTCGCAAACTGGCACCGACCCCAGCCGGTTAGGAGTGTTTTGTTTGGCCAGCAGAGTCGTACAGTTTAAAAGTCTGGGTCTGAATGCCTTTAGTCAGAAAATTACATTTTGCTAGTCAAAATCCCTGCCATTTCCTCTTATACCTGGCGACTTCAAATATTTTGAAGTTAACTGCCCAGCCCCAGATGACATTTAAGTTTGCAAGCCTCAAGTTTGGCCCTGCCGAGCTCCAGGCCAAAAATCAGAGCGCGAGAGGTGGAAGGACCCGGGGCTCCCGTGTACCCCGAGGCGTGAGGGGCACCCGTCTCTCGCATGAGGCTCTCCTTGAGAAAGGGCTTTTGTCCACCGTGTTAGCCGACAACATGGCTCTGCTTGGGTCCTTGACCAGGCCCCCTTCCAAAGGAGAGCTTCCAGCTGAGATGCCCAGAAGCCCAGGGAAAGGAGGCCCAGCTGGCCGGCTCTGCTGAGAGCAGTGAAGTGAAAGTTTCCAGAAGGATACTCTGTGGACAAACCTAACAATTCTCACCACAGATGAAGACTTCTTGGCTGGTTGCACAGGAACTACCATTCCTTTCTGTCCACATTGTTCCGTCTTGTTTTCTAGCCATTTCTCCCCACACCTGGGGAGTGACATCAAATGTCCCCTGACTTCATAAAATCGGGATCTTCCAAATCCTTCTGTCTCTTACGTCCCTGGTGCATCCCTGTGCTTTTTAATGACAACTGCAAGGACTGACCTTCATCAAGAGGTAGAAGTTGAATTATTATTTGCCCCTACATCTACTCCAAACCCCTCCTCCTGAAATACACAATTAACAAAGTGTTGCTTTTCTTCCACTATTTTTAAATATTTACTAACTTTTCTACTTTTCCAGGTTGACAATGGAAATATTTTAGCTCTTTGAAATATAACTAGTGTATATGGTTAAAAATATTTTGAAAAATGCAAAAAGGTTTACAGTGAAAAGAACTTCCTTCTGCAGTGGCAAGCATTTTAACCAGTTTCCTTTTTCCAAGCCAATTCTGTGCACATATAAGCATATGTATATTACTCACCCTCCTTTTTCCATAAATGATAGCTTTGGTACAAATGCTATTTTGAGTCTTGCCTCTTTTCACTTTATAAAATTTACTTTGGAGAGCTTTCTGCATCAACCCTAGAGCTCCATCTTGTCCTTTTTAAAGGTGGCATAGAGTTCCACTGTATAGATGTACTAATATTTATCTAGGAGCTTTTTTGTTTGTTTGTTTTTTGTTTTTTATGCCTGGGTGGGGATGAGGAGATACTTAAAGAAACTCCTCTCTTCCTGCTAGTAAATTTAGCAAATAAAACAGGATGGACTCTGAAGAATTGGCCAAGAGGGAGGGAGACCGAACCTGGTTTGGAGAAGGCAATTTTTCTCCATCTCTATATCCAAACAATTGTTCTCGCTCAGCCTCTTGGCCTTATTTACAATTCGGGACACTTCCTCTTTCACGTCTCACTTAAGAAGATACTGTCTCCTCTGAATGCAAACCAGAGCATGCAGGCCCATGGTAATAGCCCCCTTTAGAAGTCTTAGAGGAAATGATGCGTCTTTGATGGTTGCAAGACCAGAAATTGGCAGGGTCTCAATGAAATCATTCTACCACATTCCCTCCTACACAGCATTTAGAAGTGCCTTGTGTTCATAAAAAAATGAGAAAGCCTGTTTAAAATAAATTAAAAGGTTTGTTCCATGTGCAACACTCTCCCATTCTCTGGCACCACTGCAAAGGAGTGATTTGGGGAGTTGATCTGGCAGTACAGGTATGACCACCACCTAACAAAGTACCCCAAGTGTGTTCAGTGTTCTGTGGTTGGTATTCAGACACATCCCTGCAGAGAAGCAACCTAGAGAGGTGGCTAAGTGCACAGACCTGGGAGCACCATGCCTGGAGTTTGACTCTCAGATCTCCCACTTGCAATCCATGTGATCTTGACCAAATTACTGGTTGCTTGTCTATAAAACATAAAAGAGCATAATTGTACTTTCTTCATAGAGTTTTTGTAAGAATCAATTGAGTTACTACATGGAGCACACTTAGTATAGGACCTACCACCTGATAAGCACAGGAGCCTATAATCAGCACCTGAAACACATTCTGCATTCACAGAGGTTAGTTATACTACAATACATGATCTCCTTCATGCTATCTAAATTGAAACTTGCAAATAGGGCTCATTCATTCAACAACAGTTTTTGAGCACCTTCTGCCTGCTGGGCTCTATATTAGGAACTGGGGTTCCAAGGATGAAAACAAAGACAATATGAGCACAAATGAGCAGGCATCACAACAGCCTGAGCAAATTTAATGTAACCACACAGTACTGTATATCTTCAGCTACTTCTTTGGCCTTTGCACACAGAACAGACATTGCTTATATCACCAAAGCCCACTGAATAAATTACACCCCATGATCCCCAAATGTGGTTCCATCACCATCACCAGTATTTTAGATGCCATATATTCAAAAATAAATATGAACACTGGCAAATGGTTAATAATGGTGGAACAGGATGATGGGTACATAAAGGTCCATTTTATTATTCCCTCTACTTATGCCTGTTTGATACTTTCCATGATAAAAAAAAAAAATTTTTGTTTTAAGAAATTATAGGGGACCTAGAGATAGATAGCAGTTAGTGCAGGGGGAATGATAATCTAATAAGAACAGATAAGATATTAAGGGTAATCTTAATGACATGGAAATGCCCAGGAATGACTATGGTTTGTTAATTTTCTTGTGGTATGGTAGGAGCATATTGGAAGCAATGAAGTTATTTCAGGATATTTGTTCCTCCTATTCCTTTGTTTTATTTTTCCTGGAATTTTTTTTTAGATAAATAAAGTTAATAATAATATTACTAATAATAAAAGAAACTATAATCAAAGTGATGCCTGGTTCATTTAGTATAATACCACCGACTTCTCCAGTGTCAATCTTGATATGGTGAAACATGGATTTAGAGTGATATTAAAGAAATCTTTTCATCAATTTGGACAACAGTTTTCTCATTTGTAAATGAGAATAATAATTCTTACCCTGCCTACTTCAAGGATTATTATGAGACTCAAATGAGATAATCTCATAAAAGTGCTCTGTAAACTTTATATCCATAGTGGTGGTGATGATAAGGATTTACTTAACAGATGTTTAATCTCTTCTTAGAAGAACTTGTTACAAGGCTTTTAATTATCTGGCTGATTATGTTTTCCACATGCATCCCACCACCTGAAAATTGTTTTCACCACTAAGAATATCAAGTGTTCAAAATATTTCCTATCTTTCTTTGACATAAAGATATAGAAATAGACAGATAAGAGATACACAGATATATGTTTATAATAGAAAATTTTGTAGACAATATCTAGAAGGATACACACCAAACACATGCCTATCTGTGGGAAATGGTTGAGGCAGAAGCAGGTGGATGGGAATTCACACTTTTTACTTCATGTATTTCCATGACTTTATCAAACAAGAACAAAGTACTCCAAGTGTATTACTTTTGCAAATAAAAAATATCAAGAAGACCAACTCTCTTTTTTAGTGACTTATATTTTCAAATATTGTCATTTATTTATTATATAATTGCATGAAATTTTCTCACGTGTACCTTATTTGTTTCCGATATTTGCTTATTTTGTAACTTGCCAGAGCCTGGAACCACCTTGGCAGATGTCAGCTCAGTTTCATAACCCATCTGTACTCATGACTACTGTGTCTTCAGAGGTTAGGAGCCTATCCTTTATCTCTCATTATCCACCATCTCTAAACACCCAAGTTTATTTTACTCCCTGTGTGATGTACATGTTTTACTTAGAGCATATTTTTATGTTAATGGAAAAGATGGCCATGTCACCACAAAGCCAGGCTTGCCTTGGCTGTTTCATTTTATTCATGAAGTCTTACATTCTGATAAATATAAAACAAACTCCTCATCCTTTTGTGAAACAGATTAAGCAGAACTTCATTACATCTCACCAGAAGAGGGAAAAAAATCTCAACTACTATTAATATGTATGCATATATTCCCTCCCCAAACTCCCTCATACAGTTTCTTAAGGTATCTCACATAAGGATAATATAATGATAAAAACTTGTGTAAAGCACGCCGGAAATTTAAGTGATTGGCTGCAAATTCATACAGCACCAGAGAACAAATGTAGAAAGTAATAAAAATAGCTAACATTTCTAAAAGCTTTACTTCATTGCTCACTTAATCCTCATCACTCACAAGGCAGCACTATTATTAACCGTCAGTAAAGAAGAGCAGTAGGATATAAGAAATTATTTATTCTTAATCTAAGTAAATGTGCCTTTACCTTCCTAAAATTTCTGCCAAACAAGTTGTTATATCTGTTTGCAAACAGTGAACACATAGTGTTTTCACCATTTTAGGGGGATATGACAAAAGTCAAGACACTTTTAGCTTTCAAACTTTTAGTAAAAAGTAGAGGTAGATTTTTGGAGCACCTATTATGTGCCAGATATTTTCCTTGAATTATCTTTTTTAATCTTTGCAATAACTCAATAGAGAAAAAACGAGAACTATTTCCCATAAAACAGAAGGGGAAATGAGGTTTACAAGGTTAAGTAACTTGCCCAATGTCCCACAACTATAAGTGGTGCAAACAGAATTTAAAAGAAGAGAGGTATTGAGCATTCAAGACAGAATGCTCCAAGCACAGGCAAACGGTTCCTTTTTGAAGACAGATCTCTTTCAAAGAATGGGGCTGGCTGAATTGATGCCACTGTCGTCTTCTGCCTCTCCATGACTATCACTTCCATTATCCTAGGCAGATGGAAAGCTAAGTGATGTGGGAAAGTTCAGAGTCACTCCAGGGTAGAGGACCAAGAAACAATGAAAGGCAGGTCTCCCCCACCCCCCACCCCAGGAATCTCAGCCAAACTGGATTTTCACCTTCTACCCTACCTACAGAACCACCTATCATCTCCTACAAAGAAAAGCAGTTCCTTCTACAAGGAAATGACTTGCACATTTTGGGCATTTCATTTCTGGCATGGATTATTATTTGTCCTCTGTCATCTTGGAAAACTTTCATTCACCCTTCAATGCTCAGCACAAATTCCCTTCCTAAATGGTATATTTTAGTTTTTTATTCCGCTTTCTCCTTCACTGAGACCCTCCCAGAAGAAACAGGCAAAGGCTGAATTTACCTGAGCAGGTAGTTGTGTTTAGAATGATGGTTGTTAAGCTATATCAAGAATGGTGCAATGCATGATGATGAAGCTCATTTAATAAAACGTTCCTTTTACACTAGAAATTTATTGTGATATCTCTAATTATATACAGATATTGCCAAGATATGCTGGGGTTAAAATTACATGCTCTACTTGCTGATTTGAAATAATTAGAATAAGCAAACTCATAGAGTCAGAATCCAGAATATAAGTTGCCAGCAGATGGGGTGGGGATAGGGAATGGAAGTTAAGGCTTAAAATGTACAGGATTTCTGCATTTTCCAGTGAAATCATACCATCTTTTCTCTCAAAAGCATATCAAGTTTTCATAGAATTAAATAGTGCAAAAAGAATATGCTTTTGTTTCCCTTAGAAGTGTTACAAACCACCAATTCCTTACAAGAAGGCTGTATTCGCCTCCAGATTAGTTGTATTAGTTTGCAGTACTGCTCATGTCTTTACAGAAAAAAATCTTTCTCAGTAATGTTGCCTCACCGGCACTGAGAGCCAGTCAAGGACAAGAGAAAAGTTTTACGTTCTTTGTATATAAATTTAGTCTCCAGAGTTTCCAAAACATTGGTGACCAGTCCCTTGAGGCACAAATAAAAATTCTCTTTGAGAAAACAGTGTTTCTGAATGTTCATTTCTAATACATCACTGCCTTGGTGCATATAGTAAAACCAAACGAAACAACTCACCAAAGTACACCTCACACAGAGAGAAATTTTTAAATAAAATGAAACATGCAACTTTGTATCTAATTGATCATCATCCAAAGATTGGTAAGGCTAGTTATAGGCAGATGAAAGGCCATAAGGAAGCCATTTCATGCATCTGGACACATCATATAAACAAAAGTTCCAGATGTGGAGAAAATGAATCTAGTAACAAAGCACCACGTCAAAAATATTAAAGTGGCCTTTGGATGTGTACAAACACACTTAAATTTCCTTATCTCAAAAATCTTGGCCTTGCTTTTCCCTAAAGCTACTTGGTTACATGTTACTTTTACCTTCTCTTCATCAGAAAAGCTCTTGAAAGACAAGAAGCCATCCCTCACCTTCTCTCCTCAACTACAACATCTTCTTCCCAGTCTTAGCCCTGTCCAACATGGCCGTACATCAACCCCACTTTCCAGCCTCTCCCTGAAGCTCCATCTTTCCTTGACACTCATGACACTATCCCTTCCCACCCATCCCGCCAATGCCCTTCACCGGCTCAGGCTCCACCCATAACGAAACAGAGGGATTCTCCAAACCCATTCTTGGCCATCAAGACAGGGTCTTCCCAAGATGTCAATACCAAGAGGTTTCACCCCACAATCTGTACCCAGGAACTGGCTGCAGGGCCACAGGCCTGCACCTTGAATGCAGCTGCAAGATTTCTGAGCAATCTCAGTTCATCGAATACAATATTAATTCACTCTTTAATAACAAACTAATTATGTCACAGCCTATGCAAACACTGGTGTTTTAGACTTTTTTAAAGTATTGCCCATGTATTTGATGGATTGCTCTTGCTTTTTTTCCTTAGAAGACTTTTTAGGGTAAACCAGTGGTTCGCAATCCTTACTACACATTAGAAACTCTTTTGGGTGTCAGGAGCTTTGAAAAAATGTTGGTACCTGGCCCCATCCTACATCAATTAAATCTGAATCTTTGGGAGGGGAGCCCAGGCATTGGATTCTATATGTGTGTGTTCTAATATGATCCTAATATACAGCCAGAGTAGAGAGCCATCATGTTAAACTCTTATTCATAGGAACAGAAAATAGTCTTCCAAAACTTGGAAATAAAAACATTATAGCTCCAGCACTATTTTGTCCATGGGGTACTACTGTCTCTGAGCTTTCTAAAGAGTACCAAAAAAATGGGAGAAATGAAAAAGTGTGATTCATAAGAACAGAATAACTTATTCTTAATGAAATGAAAATTAATAAAAATACTCTTAAATATTTTTCAACCCCAAAATCTATTTAATGTGAATGCATTTTAATGTGTTCGCCATAACTGAAGACAAGTCCTCCAAAAGAAAGAGCACCTACATTAAAAAAGGTCTAAAAGCACCCTGAGTATTTCAAATTACAATTCAATATTTGACAGCATGAAATGTTTCTATCTGCTGCAGAAAGTTATTAAGGAAGTAAAAGAGTCTAAAATCAAAAGTGTGGTAATAACAATTCATTTCTATAGAAAGAATTACAACTTTCCAGGTCTTGCAGTTTCAAACAGAAGATAAGCTTTTTACGTTTTTGAGGCAACCTTTCCATTATCTGAGTTACGCTTTTGGTTAAACGCTTTCTGAATGAAAGAACTCCTGATTAAGGGAGGCTAGGGGATGCTGGGTGGGAGGAAGACACCAAAAATGAGTTTCAAGAATCATATAAATCAGTTTCTCTGATCTAGAAATACCGCTGAACTCAATGTAGTATATGATGTCATCTTTCACCCTCCCTCACTCCTGAAGTCAAAAGCCAAATTCCAATAAATTGGAGTAATATATAAAACAAGCTCTTAAATAGTTACAATAATTCTTCAGGGTCTAAAATGAGGATCTCAGAGTATAACTATCCTTAACATTCTTCATGAACTTGTGTTTCAAAAAGGCTTAAAATGTCTGTATGTTGGTGCTTATGTACAGAATACAGACTAAAAAGATACACTTTAGTATTTAACAGTGATTATCCCTGGATGAGAAAAATTATGGATGACTTAAATCTATAAGAATCATATAATGCTTTTTAGACATAGAAAAAATACTATTGAAGGACACATATGAAACTTAATAGTAATAATTACCCCCGAGGACTACGGTGGGGGGTGGTGGATAGACGGGATTTCATCTATTACTCCATGCTCTTTTATATTGTTTGGCTATTTTCACTGATAATTTATAATTCATAATCATTTAAATAAAAATAAAGATATAGTAATGAATTTTGAGGTTGTAAAATCCATTAAAAACCATATTCATCCTCTAATTGGAGGTGTCTTTTTTTTTTTAATTTTATTTTGAAATAAATTCAAAGTTACAGGAACAGTTGCAAAAACAATACAAACCCACACACAGAACTCCTGCATACCCCAACCCCCCTCCCCCGATACCCCGATCCACCAACTTTAACATTCTGTCACACCGCCATTTCTTTCTTTCCCTCCCTCCCTATCTATCATCCATCATCTATTGCTCTGTCTTCTGAACATATGAGAACAAGCTGCACAGATCTTTGAACAAACACTATAATTCACATATACATTTCCCATGGACAAGAACATTCTTTTATGCAATACCATTAAGCGCAGCTAAGAAGTTCAAGAAATTCAACATTGATACAGAGCTTACATTCTATATTTCCTTTTTTTTTTTTATCTTATGTCCCATCTGTGTCCCTTTGAGCCTCCTGTCCTCCATCCTCAGATCCCATCCAGGATCATCCTTGGCATTTAATTGTCATCTATTTAGACTGTCTTTTTTTCAATTGTGGAAACATATATACAGCCTAAATCTTCCCATTCCAACCGCTCCCTAGCATTCCATTAGTGGGATTAATCACATTTAGAATGTTGCAATGCTATCATCTTCCCATCGTCCATTACTAGAAATTTCCCTTCACCCCAAACAGAAACACTACACTCATTTCTTAACGCCCCGTTGCCCCTTCCCCCACTTCTCGTAACCCATACTCTACTTTTCATCTCTATGGTCACATTCTCTGATACTTTCTTTGTGTTGACCATGGGGCTTAAATTTAACCTCTTAAATCTATAACAATCTTGTTTTTCTTTGATACCAACTTAACTTCAATAGGACACATAAACTATGTTTCTATACTCCTCCATTCCTCCACCTTTATGTAGTCCTTGTCAAAAATTATTTTACATTGAATCCAAAACCACTGATTTATCATTACAGTTTATGTATTTTAGATCCTGTAGGAAGTAAATAGTGGAGTTACAAATCAAAAATACAGTAGTATTGGTATTTATATTTACCATGTGATCTTTACTGGAAATCTTTATTTCTTCATGTAGCTTCAGTCAAGTGTTTAGTGTCCCTTCCTTTCAGCCTGCTCAACTCCCTTTAGCATTTCTTATAAGACTGATTACTGGTGATGAAGTCCCTCAGCTTTTGATTATCTGGGAATGTTTTCATCTCCCCCTCATCTTTACCCTCCAGGTGTTTCTGAATTCTCCAAGTCTCTGATGGTTATTGACTTCTATTTGTATTCCACTGTGGTCAGAGAATGTGCCTTGAACAAATTCAAAAAATTTTTTTTTTTAGTTGATTGAGGCTTGTTTTATGTCCCAGCATATGGTCCATTCTGGAGAAAGATCCGTGATTACCAGAGAAGAATGTGTGTCCTGGTGACCTGGGATGAAATGTTCTATATATGTCTATTAAATTTCTCTATATCTCTCTCTCCTTTCTTTATTTCTCTGTCAGTAGGGCTCTCTTTAGTATCTGAAGTAGGGCAGGTCTTTTATTAGCAAAATCTCTCAGCATTTGTTTGTCTGTGAAAAGTTTAAGCTCTCCCTCGAATTTGAAGGGAAGTTTTGCTGGATAAAGTATTCTTGGTTGGAAATTTTTCTCTCTCAGAATTTTACATGTACCGTGCCACTGCCTTCTTGCCTCCATGGTGGCTGCTGAGTAGTCACAACTTAGTCTTATGTTGTTTCCTTTGTATGTGGTGAATTGCTTTTCTCTTGTTGCTTCCAGAACTTGCTCCTTCTCTTCAGTATTTGACAGTCTGATCAGAATACGTCTTGGAGTGGGTTTATTTGGATTTATTCTATTTGGAGTTCACTGGGTGTGCCGGTTCGAATGTATTGTGTCCCCCAAATGCCATTATCTTTGTGGTCTTGTGGGACAGACGTTTTGGTGCTGGTTAGATTTGCTTGGAATGTGCCCCACCCAGCTGTGGGTGGTGACTCTGGTGGGATACTCCCATGGAGGCATGGCCCCACCCATTCAGGGTGGGCCTTGATCAGTGGAGCCATATAAATGAACTGGCTCAAGGAGAGAAAACGGAGTGCAGCTGTGAGTGACGTTTTGAAGAAGAACAAGCTTGCTAGAGAGGAATGTCCTGGGAGAAAGCCATTTTGAAACCAGAACTTTGGAGCAGACGCCAGCCACGTGCCTTCCCAGCTGACAGAGGTTTTCCGGACGCCATTTGCCATCCTCCAGTGAAGGTACCTGATTACTGATGTGTTACCTTGGACACTTTATGGCCTTAAGACTGTAACTGTGTAGCCAAATAAACCCCCTTTTTATAAAAGCCAGTCCATCTCTGGTGTTTTGCATTCTGCAGCATTAGCAAACTAGAACACTGGGCATTTATTCTTTGCGTATTTATATTGTGTGGAAGGTTTGGGAAGTTTTCCCCAACAATTGCTTTGAGTACTCTTTCTAGACCTTTACCCTTCTCTTCCCCTTCTGGGACACCAGTGAGTCTTAAATTTGGACATTTTATTTTATCTATCATATCCCTGAGATCCATTTTGATTTTTTCAATTTTTTCCCCATTCTTTCTTTTGTTCTTTCATTTTCCATTCTGTGGTCCTCGAGGATGCTGAGTCATTGTTCAACTTCCTCTAATCTTGTATTATGAGTATCCAGAGTCTTTTTAATTTGGCCAACACTTTCTTCATTTCCATAAGATCTTCTATTTTTTATTTACTCTTGCAATTTCTTCTTTATGCTCTTCTAGGGTCTTCTTTATGTCCTTTATATCCTGTGCCATGCTCTTCTTCATGTCCTTTATATCCTGTGCCATGCTCTCATTGTTTGTCTTTAGTTCTTTGATTAATTGTGCCAAGTACTGTGTCTCTTCTGATCTTTTGATTTGGGTGTTTGGATTTGGGATCTCCATATCATCTGGTTTTTTCATATGCTTTAATATTTTCTGTTGTTTTTGGCCTCGGCATTTGCTTTACTTGATACGGTTCTTTCAGGTTATAAAAAATACTAATCTCTAATTTGTCAGATCTACAGCTTGGTGGCATACACTTTCTCTAACTAACCAGCAGATGGCATCCGCGAGTCACCTATTCCCCTCAAGTCAGTTCTCCCCAACTTTGTCTTTGTGGTGTGTGGGAATCTGATTCTTGTGGGGCTCAATTGGTGCACTAAGTTTTGGTGTGTTGCTGGTGCTGTCTGCCCTGAATGTGGGGCGTGTGTCTGGGTGGTTAGGGAGGGAGGGCAGCTTTAATAATCAAACCTCTCAGGTGTTCCTGGAGATTTAAGGCTGTTCCAAGAGTCTAAGCCTTCATTTCAGTCTTACCACAGACTGTCTCTGCCACTGACCCACAAATCCTTGGTATTGGCATAGGGTCCCTGGGATTTCCGAGCAGGCCCCCCTTCTCAGCTGTGGTCTTCCAGGACCTCTACTGAGGGAAGGTTGTGCCACATCACAAGTGCACACCAGCCCCCCAGGGAAGCTCTGGGCTGCCAGGCCATGCTTGACGTAAAGATGGTTGAATGGGGTGTGTTAATTTCCCCCTTTTTGCACAGCTCCACCTTCCCAGCTCCAGGACAAGTAGCTGTGGGTGCACTAAAGGCCACTGTCCATGGCCAATATTGTGGCATGTGCACAGTGCTGCGGGAAACACTCCCCATCACACTGGGTTTCTTGATGCAGCTCTGGGCTGTGGGTCCGGCCCTGGGCAGGAGCGTTCCCAGCCTGCCGGGGAGATGGCTGAAAGGGGCGTGGTTTCTTTCTTCTTTTGGCTCCCCTCTGCCCCCCTGGCCCCGAGACAATCAGCAGCGGGTGTGGGAAGGGCTATCCTCCACACCAGACACTGAGGCATTGGTACAGCCCATTCCTGCTGTGCTTCACTGCGTGGTTCTCTCTGTCGTACCTGCAGCCACTCCTGGGTTGGTTTGTTTTTTTTTTTTTTTAAAAAGAGCTAGTCCATCTCCAAACGCCAACCCACGGTTTCCCCATACCACAGCACGGCCGCCAGACTTTCAGCTGGCTCACTCACTCGTTTCAGTATGCAGACTCCCGATTTCACCAAATGCATGGTCCCTGTGAATTCAGCAGACCTTGTCTGGCTGGTGCATTGCTGGAACTGGTGTTCTGGGTCATTTTCTGGTTTTTATCTAATATTTTTCAGGGAGGTGTTTTTTTTGCCCTGTCTCACCTAGCCGCCATCTTAGCTTCCCTCCTGGAGGTGTCTTTTTAATATCTCACTTGTCCAAGTGGATAAGAGAGTTTGAACAGAAGTACTTACCTTTTTTCTACTTAGAGAGCATGGAGTAAGTGTCTTATAATATCCCCTGCTTCCTCATGTGTTTCATAGTAGTGCCAAAGCTAATTGTTAGCCTCATAAAAGTCATAAATCATCATTCATAATTCATTATAAAAACTGTAATGTAATAAGCTCCTACTTAACAAAATGTTTTCCTATATATTATCTCATTTAAGCCTCCCAACAATGCTAAGAGTTTCAGAAAACTTATGCATCCTTGACAAGTCACACTGCCAGTAAACAGAAGAGCCAGGATTTAAATCTAGATATTCTTGGTCTCACAAGCCAGTGTCCTTGAATTGAAAGAAATAAAAATTGTGAAACAATCAGAAAATCTATAGTGACTGTATATCAGTCTAAGTCGGTAATGTTTCCGCCAACATAATTCTCTTAAAAGTTTTGTTGGTCTCCTGTAACACTTCTTGATATCCATTCCATTTGTCAAAACCCACACCCACAAATCTCTTTGAGATAAGCCCTTTTCTACCTTGGGCTTCTTCTGAGAATGCTGGAAAATGGCTGTAAATTTTTTAAAGGTCCTACTGTTTGACTAAATAGTCCTCTGAGGCAACACCTTAGATCTCTCTGCTAAACTGTCTGCCGCCAGTGTCCAATGATAGTTTTTTTCACTTTCCTTTAAGCTCTCACTGGCACCTCCTCAAAAGCCATCAGGCTTTTGCTAACAATCTTTCCAATATTCTTTAGGCTTTCATCACCATGCTTCTCAAAGTCCTTACAGCATCTTCCCACTGCCCAATTTCAAAGCCTCTCCTGCATTTTACAGTATTTGTTATGACAGTACTTTATTTTCAGCTACCAAAATCTGTATTAATTATCTATTGCTGCATAATTAACTACTCCAAAACTCAGTGGCTCTAAACAATAGGCATTTATTATCTCACAGTTTCTGTGAGTCACAAATTTGGGAGCAGCTTAGCTGGTTGTCTGGCTCATGAAGTTGCAGTTAAGATGTCATCCAGAGTACCTGAAACTGTTAAACTGCAACCCAGTAGCCTTGATTCTTGAAGATGAGTGTATAACTATACAGCTTATATGGTGCAACCGTGTGATTGTAGAAAACCTTGGCTCACACTCCCGTTATCCAGTGTATGGACAGATGAGTAGAAAAATGGGGACAAAAAGTAAATTAATAATGGAGGGGCTGGGGGAATGGGTTGTTTGGGGTGTTCTTTTTTACTTTTATTTTTATTCTTATTTTATTTTTATTATTTTCTGGCATAATGAAAATGTTCAAAACTTGACTGTGGTGATGAAAACACAACTATATGATGATACTGTGAACAACTGATTGTACACTTTGGATGACTGTATTGTATGTGACTATATCTCCATAAAATTGCAAGGTAAAAACAGATGTCATCCAAGTTGTGAGTGTAATTAACATCACTGAATTACATATGTCAATGTGGTTAAAAGAGGAAATTTTAGGTAGTATATATGTCACTAGAATAAAAATTAAAAGATAAAACAGGACTGTACAACATAGTGAACCCTATTGCAAATGATGGCCTATAGTTAATAGTACAAGTATAAAGATGTTCTTTCATTAATTATAACAAATATACCACACTAATGCACGGTGTTAATAATAGGGTTGTATACGGGAAAGAATATAAACCCTAATGTAAAGTATGTACTATAATTAATGGTACAATTTTAATATTCTTTCATCAGTTGTAACAAAGGCACCATACTAATGCAAAGTGTTAACAATGGGGGGGTGGTATATGGGAATGCTGTATTTTTTACATAATTTTTCTGTAAACCTAATTTTAAAAATTAAATTAAAAAAAAAGAAGTCATCCAGGGCTGCAGTCATGTAAAGTCTGCACTGGAGCTGTAGAATCCTTTACTAGTGTGACTTATTCACATGGCTATTGGTCAAAGTCCTCAAATCTTCAAATCTCAATAGGGTTGCTTGAATGTCCTCATGACATGGCAGTTGGCTTTCACAGAGCAAGTGATCTAAGAGAGCAAGGTGGAAAGATGAAATCTCTTTTGTGACCTAGCATTGGAAGTCATACACCATCATTTCCACAATATCCTATTGGCTATACAGGTCAGCTCTATTCAATGCAGGAAGGCATTAACACCAGGACTTGAATACCAGGAGACAGGGATCACTGGGGACTATCTTGGAGTTGACTACAATTTCTCATTAGTCTTGCAGTTTCCATCATCCAAATGTTGACCATATTTTGTTAGCTATATCCCAAAATATTTCATGTTCTTTGATGCTATTTTAAATGGCACTATTTTTTAAGTTTCAATTTCCAATTGCTCATGGATAGTATATAGAACTACAATTAGTTATTTGCATTGCCCTTGTAAGATGAGCCCTTGCTAAATTCACATATTAGTTCTAGTAGCTTTTGGTAGATTCTTTGGGATTTTCTACATAGACAATCACATTGTCTGTGAATAAAGACAATTTTATTTCTTTCTTTCCAATCTGTATACCTTTTACTTCTTCCTTTTTTTTTTTTTTTTTTTGGCTTTTGCATAGGCTGGGATCTCCAATCTAATGTCAAATAGAAGTGATTAGAATGGACATCCTTGCTTCATTCCCAAACATGCAGTCTTTCATTATTAAGTATGATATTACCTATAGATTTTTCATAGATGCTTACATTAGGTTAAAGAAGTTCCTTTCTATTCTTGATTTATTGAGGGTTATTATGAATGGATGTTAAATTTTGTCAAATGCTTTTCCTGCATTTATTAACATGATCATGTGGTTGTTCTTGTTTTGTCTATTGACAAGGTGAACTGCATGGATTGATTTTTTAATGTTGAACCAACCTTGAATTCCTGGGATAAACTTTACTTGGGCATAATGTGCTACATTTTTATACGTATTAGCATATTTTTGAATACATGTTCATGAGGGATACTGGCTTATAGTTTTCTTTCCTTTTAACATATTTCTCTGGTTTGTTTCATGGTAATGGTAGCTTTATAAAATGACTTGGGAAGTGTCTCCTCTTCTGTTTTCTGGAATACATATAATTACAGATGAAATAATATTATGTCTTGGATTTACTTCAAAATAATTCAAGGTGAAGGGGGGCGATGGGTTTGAAGATACGTGAAACAAGATAGGCCAGAAGCTGAAAATTATTGAAGCTCAGTGATGGGTATATGGGAATTTATTATACTTTTCTCTGCCCTTCTGTTTATGTTTGAAATTTTCAATAATAAAAGATTTTTTTAAATAAGCAAGTGTCCTTTTCACAGCTCTGTCCTATTTTCCAATTAGTACGCTTGAAAGGAGGGTGTCCTGCAATTTTAGCAGAGGGCAGCATGGGCTTAGACACTGAGAGTTCCTAAATCCTTTGAAAGACTACACTGATCATTAGCATCCAAATGTGTATTAAGAAGAGGGTAGAAGAAACCAATTGCAACTTCAGTTCAGATGTAGGATTTAATATAGTCTTAATGACTATTTCTTCAACTTAGCTTTTTTAAAAAATCTATCCTGTAATGCAATGGTTGTTGAATTTTAAAGTGCATCAGGATCACCCAGAAGGATTCTTAAAACACAGATTGTTGAACCACAGCCTTAGTTTCTGATTGAGTAGGTTTGGAGTGAGTCTAAGAATCTGCATTTCTAACAAGTTCTGAGCAACCACAATTTGAAAACTTTTGCTTTAACATAATGCCTCAGATACTGGAAAGTTCAAACTTTATCACAATTTAAACCCTCAGTTTAATCCATATAGAATATTATTTAGTTCACAAACTACATTGACTCTAAATTCCACTAGATTTATTTAAGTAAAGTTTTTTGGACACCTACTGTATACCAGGTTCCCTGCTAGGCTCTGGAGGTATAAGGGTACATATTAATGCATTGTCCCTGCCATTACAATTTTTTTTTTTTAATCTTCATTTTATTGAGATATATTCACATACCACGCAGTCATACAAAACAAATCGTACTTTCGATTGTTTACAGTACCATTACATAGTGGTACATTCATCACCCAAATCAATCCCTGGCACCTTCATTAGCACACACACAAAAACAACAAGAATAATAATTAGAGTGAAAAAGAGCAATTGAAGTAAAAAAGAACACTGGGTACCTTTGTCTGTTTGTTTCCTTCCCCTATTTTTCTACTCATCCATCCATAAACTAGACAAAGTGGAGTGTGGTCCTTATGGCTTTCCCAATCCCATTGTCACCCCTCATAAGCTACATTTTTATACAACTGTCTTTGAGATTCATGGGTTCTGGGTTGTAGTTTGATAGTTTCAGGTATCCACCACCAGCTACCCCAATTCTTTAGAACCTAAAAAGGGTTGTCTAAAGTGTGCATAAGAGTGCCCACCAGAGTGACCTGCCATTACAATTTTATAGTCTGATGTCCTTATCTTTAGTTCTGTTTAGTAATTTGATATAATATTTAAGTTTGATTCTGACCTAAGCTGTTTCACTTGTAATAGACTATTCCTAACTCAGCTTCTATAAAATAAATTAACAGCTTGTAGTATAAAACATTACAGTGTTAGTTTTACATCTTGGTCTTATAACACCGTCTATAACTGGAAAGGCCCTTGGGAATTATCACATTCACCCACCCACCATCATTTTACAGTTGAGGAAGCAAAGGCCCAGAAAAATGAGGTAACTTTCCCAAGGTCATGAAGCTAAAAAGTGGCAGGACTAGAAATAAGTCAAAGTCATTGGACTCCTAGCACAGTATTCTTTACATGACATCAGGCCTTATGACTAAAACTTCTACCTCCAGGAAAATGATTGATCTCCAAACCCAGGAAGGATTTCAAAAATTTCAGTGGGCTTTCACGATTAAAACAGATTATTGAAGATCTTTGTAAATTAAAGAAGAAAAGGGGAGAAAAAAAGGTGAAGGGAAGGCATGGTGCGGGGTGAGGTGCGGGTAGTAATAGATAATTTCCTATGTGCTTGTTCTGTGACTTTCTTGGATCATTTATTCTTCTCAATAACTTTATGAGGTATTTATGGTTATTATATTCATTTTACAGATGAGGAAACTGAGGCCCCCAAATTAAATAACTTGCCTAAAGAGACTCTTTTTTTGCATTAAATTCTACCTATTCACCTTGTGTATAATTTATCTCCCAAAAGTAACCAAATTCTGCTAGGCTGATGATGTAAGTAATAACTAGCTATTGTATAGAGTTGCATAATTCATCAAAGCCCCAGATCTTTTTTGGATAGCTTAACAAATCTCAGAATGATAGTTGATAACAGAAGCCATTTTAAATTCATTCTTCATATGCCTGTTAGATACTAAAGAGTTCTGCACTTCTGAACAGTCAGATATTGAAGTAAAAATTGTTTCTTCAGCAACGGGGATTCATGAATAGGTGACAGACCTCATTGGAAGGAAGCAAGGTACACACACATACACACACGTACATACACACCCTCATTCAATTTCATGTATAAACAAGCATTACCTTATTCCCTGGGGAATTATTTTTAGCTATCTTTAGCCAAACTGGTTTCAGTTGGCAGCCTGCAAACCCCTACAGGTGGCACCTATTCTCTATGAAGTGTTTCCTTTTCCCAGAACTAAGACATTGACACCATGTACCTCCTTGCCCTTTTCAACATCTGCTTCTACTTATGTGCCAGCCAAGGCCACCTGAACTGTGAAAGGAAACAAAACAAAGGTTCATGGTCATTTTCTACCAAAAATGCCATGTTTTGCTACACCCACACCCTGGAAACACATTGGGAAATTCAAATGAGATGACAAGCTTTGGTATATCTTAGCAAGGGACTATGGAGAAAATATGTCCCTTATTCATCTTATGGTGTCAAATAGAAAATAAGGTTAACAGTTCTAGACTCTAGAGAAATCAGTCCGTGGTATCAATCCATGGTAGTGATTCACTAACGTTTCCCAAGCTTTGAATATTACCAGGAGCTGCAGAGGATATCGAGAAGTATAAAACTTGTCCTGAAGGGGTGTATAAGATTAGGAAGTCAGAATACATAAATTATAGAGTAATTATCAATGAAGGCTAACTATGCTGTGTGTCAAGCAATGAGTATCATAGGCATTTCTTAGAAGGAGCAATAACTGAGGGTTGCAATGATAGGAAAACATCAGTGGCAGTGAGACTTGAAGAAAGAAAGAATTTTGAAATGAAATCACTTTCTTTTAAAAACAGTTTAACCAGGATGAAAATTACCAAATCACAGCTCTCCTAAAAGCTGAGCCCCATGAAATCCAAGAAAATCCTTGTCCATATTTTCTAAATATGTAACTTTTTCTGTTTCTCTCTTTTTCCTATAGTCGGCTTTCAATTATCCCTAGCAGTTGAGGACTGGAACTAAAGGGACCACAGGGGATAAAGAGGATAAATCTAGGGATGTTTCATACCCTTTATTTATACCTGTAGTTTCCATTTCCAGTTTCCAAAACTTTTACTGAAGTTGATTAACCAGCACCAAAATGTAATGATTTGAAGATATCCGTACACAGGTCTACAAATTCGTCTGCAACAAGGATATTCATTGTAATGTAAGATGATTTAAAGCTTTAAAAATGGAAACAACCTTAATATCTACCAAAAGGGAGGCATTAAATATATTGCTAATGGAGAAAAGCTGCCAACCAGTAATGTCTATATGATCCCATTTAATCACAAAAAGACATCTGTGCCTTGTGCATATACACCATGTACACCCACAAGCCAATTCTGGGAGGCGATAGGAGAAATTAACAATTCTCATATCTGGGGAACTGGTGGCTGACTTCCATTTTTTATCTTATTATTTCCTGGCATGGTTCAGATTTTGAAGCATTTATATTATACTTAGAATTTTTTAAAACTAGTTTAATTAATATAAGTTTATGTATATGTGTAATATTTACATTTTTGTTTTTTGGATCGTCTGCTTTACCAGCAGGTGGCCTAGAGATGTCCAGCCAAAGCGAGGCAGAATATTAGCAAAAGGTCATAAAAATCAACCAGCAGGCATGAAGTATGATTATTACATACAGATCTTTGCTATAACAGTGTCACTCATTGCTTCCCAGAGAACCAGATTTTCCTCAAACAATTGCTGGATAAATATCTTGACTTTTTGGTGTTAATAAATAGTTCAAGGTGGTGGAGGCTTGAATTTAAAAATAGGTGCTAAGATACTCATGGGTCATGGAACTGATCATAAATTGTGTGAGGCTAAAGGTTCAAGAAGTGGAAAATGTGCTGACATGATGCTCTACCAGCTCATGACGCTGTGACAACTGCCAGCCTTGAACAAGATTGAGGAGTTCTAGAGGCGGAAATGATCTTTCTTCTCCTTTGCCTGCTGGAGCTCTGAGCAGGGTGGCCGGATGGTCACAGACTCTCTGTTTGGGATCTGGAGATAAGTGGGAGAGGCTCAGCCCATTCTGCTGATGCACCAGGTCAGGGAAAGTCAGTGGACGCAGCCCTTTGCCTTCCGCTTGGCTTGAACAAAATCAGGAAAAGTGGTTTAGACTCAATACTTTCTCTGCTCTCCTCAGGGTCCACATGTTTCCTGACCCTCAACCTCTTTCGCTATGCAGGGGCCGTCACCTGCACATGAGCTGAGCTGAAAGTGACATCCTGCCCATCTCTATGTCCTGGATCCATCACTGTTGTTCATCTGTATGCCTATATCTTCTGCAGATTATCTGTTCCACTGTGCAGCCATTGTCTGACAACATTGTCACCTAACCATACCTCCAAACTGGTTTTACTGCTTATCAGGAATGGAAGCCTTTGAAATAGAACATGGGGAGTATGTGGGTGGGGGTGGATATTGGGGTGGGGGGTGGTTTTACAGAGACCCCCTGCAAAAATCAACTAGCTAATTTAAATAGTTAAACATAACCCTCAGAAAATAAGTTGAACAACCATAATTTTCTTTTTCTATTCTTGTTAAGGGGGGTATAACGATCATAGGATATCTGCTCAACAGTGGCTGTTCAGCCCTCCCTCTCCTTCTAAAGTTAGGCAAATTTGGGGGCCCTCCAGAGACAGGAATGTGTCAGCACTGGATGTCTATCTGTCTGATTACATCCTACAGGCAAGATGTGTGTCATATATAACACAATCTCACATGGTGGTATAGCACTGAACAAAGAGTTAGAGAAGCCTGATTTCAATACTAATTCTGCTGCTAACAAACCCTGGGCCGGAGGGAGGGGGATGCAGGGTTCAGGATGACATAGGGTTCTTTTCGAAGTGATGAAAATGTTCTAAAATTGATTGTGGTGATGGTTGCACAATTCTGTGACTAAACTGTAAGCCTCTGAACTGCATACTTTGGGTGAATTCTATGATATGTGAATTATACTTCAGTGTAGCCATTAAAAATAATCTATGACTAAAAATCAATTTTCTAGTGTGAGAGAGCAGCTAGTTCTTTCCGTTTCTTGGGATTTTTTCCTAATTCCGGACTGAAGAAATTTTCCCCTAGAAAGGTAAAAATTCTATAACTTCTACCATACCTGGAATTTTTTCTCATTTTTAATAGTCTGTAGTGCTAATACTGATCTAAAACGTATATAACAGTTCCACTATAAATTCATGATCATCAACCTTAAATGGGCCTGAGAAATCCTACTGTTTCTCACTTTCTCATTCTCCAGGAAACTTTCTCCAAGCCTTCTTCACTTTTTTCAAGCCCCTTACTCCAACATTATGGAAAAAAGAACCCCCTCCCCCCCATTGGAATGCCTTACCTCCCACTACTAAACATGTAAAACTTACCTACCTCTTCTGTTCCTGTCCTAGTTTTGTTTCTTCTGATCTAAAGTTGAGCTCTTCTTCTGTACTTGACTTTATCCTCTGCCACTTTCTTAGTACTCTAAACACTAACATCAATCCTTTTTTACTAGTACAGATTTTTCTTATGCCAACTGTATTCCATTTACATTCTACCTGGCTCCTGCAGCCACTGAAGTTTATGATGCTTGCCTTAAGTTAACAGTAATTTCATATTTTTATATGTTTTTAATATAAACATACTTACCATATTTAAAGCTCTAATATTGTGGTTTAAAAAAAAAAAGGATCATACATTTAAGTTATTCTTTCTAATAGCCACATGATTTTCTATCGTAGGTATGTCCTATAATTTAGTCAATCCTCCTTTGATAGGTATTTGGGTTGTCTACAGCTCCTTGGTAAACAATTCTGCAATAAATATCCTTGTAAGTAAATCCCTATGCCTGGTGTTTTTGTTTCTTTGGGTGAAATTCTTAGACGTGGCGCTGCTAGGTCGAAGTCTATGCCAGTTTAAATTTTAATGGATACGGACATGTTTTAGCAATTCCTAGAAAGCTTCAGCAATTCATATTCCCAATAACAATACATAAGTGTGCCTTTTCCTCCAGCTCTTGCCTGTATTGAATTTTATCAATATTTTAAATTTTGGCCAATCCGATGGGAGGATAAAAGTCATTCCACTGTTATTTGCATTTCCTGATTGCTATCAAATTTAGAAACTATGACCTGTGGCAGGATGATATTTCAAAATGTTAATCTGTACATTTTCTATGCACTCTCACTAGTACCTTTCATCTCCGATGAGTATTTTTCTACCAACACCCCCTAACCCCACTTTAAGCTCACCCCAAAGCAGAAACAAAGACTCAAAGAAACCTAAGGCCTAAGTGTAAAAAGGAAGAGGAAGACTTTAATACATATATTTCCTCTTCCAAAGACTAGATAGGTGTTGACTGGAAGAAGGAAGAGATGACATTGAGGGTAAAAGACTCACCCTAACTGGAAACAGAGAAAGGGCTGGAAAGTTAAGGATTTCAGAGCACAACGTGGGAGGGAGAAATACCTTCTGCCAAAAGTATCAGGAAACAGAGCAGAAGGAAATCATGGCCAAGTAGTTCTCAATGTGGAATTTCAACATCTCCCTCCTTAGCCACTGACAACCCTCCAAGTAAGAGTCCTGGACATCACAAGGCCCCCTGAACAGATGATAAGGAACTTACACTTCATGAAAGGTGATGGGGAGAGTAGGTGGGGTGATGTCAGAAAGGGGAAGGGGGTCTCAGAAGGAAACCTTAGCCCCCTGAACAAAGAGGAACTTTTCCCTAAAAGCCTGTTACACGTTATATATATATATATGTGTGTGTGTGTGTGTGTGTGTGTGTATATACATATATATATATATATATATATATGTATATACACACACATATGCACATTTATTGACCATTTACTTGTATTTTACCTTCTGTGAATTGCTAGTTCATGGCTATTATCCATTTTTCAATTGAAGTGTTTATTCTTTCCATGTTATTGTGTAAAAATTTTTCATAGATTAAAGATGCAAACTTTCCCTGTCAAACGGGTTGCAAATATGTTTCCTCTTAGTTAATCATTGGGCTTTTGATTTTGTTCACGATATTTGATCAACAAGAGTTTTGAATTTTTAAGTTGTTGAATCAATGTTTTCCTTCTACATCTTCTGGGATTCCTGTCTTGAGAAGAAAGCGTCTCTTATCTCAAGATTGTAAAAGCTTCCCCTGGATTATCTCCTAATAGCTTAACTATGTTATAAAGATGTTATTTTATACATTTAGATCTTTAATCCATACGGAATTTACTTTTCTATATAATATAAAAAGGTAATGATCCAATTTTATTGCCTGGGTTAAAATCCTGGCTCTACCACCTGTTAGCTGTGTGACTTTGGATCAGTTACTAAACCTCTCTGTGTTTCAGTTTCTTCATCTGTAAATAAGAATAATAATAGTATTTATCTCAAAGAGTTGCTATGAGCATTGAGCTAATACATGAAAAGCTCAGAATAGTACCTGGCACATAGTAAGTGTGCACTAAATTCTAGCTGTTTGCTGAGCCAGTTGAAAAGGCCTGCCACCATTTATTAAACAACTTTTTCCAATAAAGAATACCCCTTTCGGCAATATAAAGTTAGTGTATATACTTTGATCTGTTTCCAGACTTCATTATGTTCCACTGGTCTACATGTGTAAACCATAGCGTTTTTATTACAGTAACTTTATGGCAGTTTTCAAAATTTGGTGGTGAAATCCCCCTTCCCAATCTTCTTTTTCAAAACATTCTAGGCAATCACCCACTGCACTCATCTTTATAAACTTTAAAACAAGCTCGTCCCATAGTATTCATCTACATAAACTTTAAATAATTTTCAAATAATTTAGGATATACAAATGCAACTAAGATACCAGCTCCAGCCCCTTCAGAAGGGAACTCATACCAACAAAGTGGAAATCAAGTCTGTCACGGTCCACTCAAAAGCACTCACAACTTTTGCCATGAGGATGCGAACAGCAGAGTGTGTGGGGTTGGGGAGAGCTATTCTCATTCATTTTTTTCATTTATTCATTCAAACAAACTCCACTATTTCTCTATATATTGCTCCACTATGGAAATCTAAAAGCTTACACCTGCAAGAAGACACTAAGATAAAACAAGCTACTTTAGAGGCAACAATTTCACCAGATTGCCCCTAAGTAGCTTCTCCCAACACTCCACCCAGGGGCACAACATAAGCATTCTTATGTGTTTACTTTAAATTGTGTTTGGCATGTATGCTTTCTAGGATAAAATAGTTTATCTGGATTTGCAAAATCATTTCCTGTCATTCCAAGATCAAGCACCATCTTGTTGTAAACATGTACCGTCTTTCTGCCGGAGCAGCTTAGAGGGCACCAATTCAGGTTTCCCTTCCGATCGTGACCAGGAAGAGGTCCAATAAATATTTCAAACATAAAAGGATGGCTAAAACAAAGGGGTCTTAAATCCTCCTGGGTTATCTGAAGAGCTTTCCATTTCATTTTGTTTTCATCTCACCCCCACCCCCTAAATTGGAAAGAATGAAACACAAATTTAAGTGCAGATAGGTCAAAATAAGAAAAGGAGAAAAAGAAAAGAAATGAAGATCTCATAAATGAAGGCATATGAGAAAAGTTATGTCAAGGAGACAACCTGACCACAGGCCAGCCTCAGTAATCCTTACTCAGGATACTCTTCCTAATAGAAGCAATTCCTGCCTCAATGACATCTCTGTGTATTTGTGTTATAAACACAAACCTATCAGAGCACACATTACCCACACCTTACTGTGACATGGCAAATGGTGCCTGGCTTCCAAGATAAGCTTTATGGAGAGCAAAGAGGAAGGGACAAGAGAAGTTAGGTGAGAGGCCCAGAAAAAAACACTTCTCTTAGTCCTTTGATGTTACCAAAGTGATTAGTGATGAAAGAAGCATCGTTCTTATTTTTTCCTCCCTTCCATAGATTTAAATTAGAGGCTGAATTTCATCAAGGATGGCTCCATTTGAGGGGCTGGCTTCCTACAAGCCTCAAATCAAAACCCAAAGCAAATGACAGCAGACATGTTGTCCGGGCAAAATTGTAAGGCGTTTCTCCAGCTTTATTTCTTCAAAGTTGCTCACAATGAATGTCACGCTGAACTACCTCAAAGAGACATTGTTCTTTTAATCTTACATGATTATAGAAGAGGAGTGATAACTCCCTGGAAATTGTTAGAGAATCCTGGCAGCCTAAGCAAATTTACAAAAAGTTTAAATTTACAGAAAGTACAAGCTGACAATGGAGTATTCAGCTAAATTAGGGATAACAGTTCCTGGCCCAATAGAAACAAATGACATTATAACTACCCAACCACTTTGGGTTAAGTTCTGTGAAAGACAATGGAGGAGGAGGGGGCGGGAGGGGTAGTCTAAGAATGAACCACACAACATCACCACCCCAAGACTGTCTTTCTAGTTAGAAAGATAAGAGAAATATACAGGCAATAAAATTCAAGTAATATGAGACAGTCAGTATATGATTACACTTCTAACTATGCAGAGACCATGCATGTAATTGGACTTCTAATAAGAGAGAACACAATGCCTTGGATTTCACCGTAATGAGATTATATATGTAATACTAAAGCTACACAGTCAGTTTTTTAAGTATACAAATTATTTTACTTAAAGTATGCTTCTTTTTCTTAAAATACAACTTAAGGCTTTTTTCTCCTCCGAATTCTATTATGTTTGTTGTTTGTTGTAGGGATTTTTCTATCTTTAGAGTTCTCAAGTTTATATACACATTCAACTTTCTTCAACTATTTGAAAATAATCTGACCTGAAATAAAGTATACTATAAAATCATATTTTCCCCACTGGAATAAAGTTAGTCTTAGCTTTAACTCTGATACCCCCTATTAAGCTGTTTAATAGTGTCTAATTGCAATTCTAAATAAGAATTAATTAAGTGTAGGAAATGACATGGAAACAAAGCCAATTCATCATAACATAAGTATGTTTTCCATGGTAAAAAAAAAAAAAAAGGAAGATTGACAGGCAGTCGCAGAAAATGAACAGTTGAAGATGATGGTGTCAGTAATAGATCCCCCAGATTCCCAAAAGCCATTGACAAAATGATTAGGAGGCTCATCTTATTCAGACTAGCTGTCAGCACTGATCAAATCATATAGATAGCTCTTACAACAAGATTCATCCAACAAATATTTATAGAATTGAGTTAAAGAGTTACTCAATGCTCCATTCTAAGCAGTTAAAGCTCAAAAAGTGAGATGAATCAGATAGCAGATGGAGGAATGGAGTTGAAACTCTTATAATAACAGCTAATATTTACACATTACTTGACTGTATAAAAAAGAGCTTTCACTCACCAGAAATTGCCTCATTTGCCCCTAATCAGAATGCTGGGAGACTGCTAAGGGGTTAATGCCATTCTCACTTTAAAGAGGAAGAAATCGAGTCTCAGGATAAATAGCTATACTCGCTTGAGGTCACCCCACAAACGAACCTAGCTCTCCTGACACTACCACACACTCTGGCTAAGTGAGTTGCAAAAATATCTCTTAGGTTTCATACCTGAAGAGCATGTGTAACTTTTGAGTAGAGTATCAATTCACTGGAGATGAAGACACATGAAATGGTTTTACTTTTCCAAATAACTGCTACCAAATTGCTCTGTAGACCAAACCCTCCCCACCCCATCCCCACCATCCCTCCCTGTTCGAGCTGGAACAGGCTCCTTTAATCATTTCTCAGCCTGACTCCCTAACTTCCTATCATGTTTTGGTTATTAATACAGCTCATTCCTACAAGCTCTCTTCCTTCCCCAACAGGCAGACTAGGAGGACCCAGAGGTTGGATTTGGGGCGAGGAATTCGGGATGACGTGGGTACCCCGTCTGCACACGGCGAAATGGCCCACGCCTTTCATGGGCCATCAGGGCTGTGGGCAACTGTGGCCTCGTGGAGGCCTCGACAGGCCAGGCCTCGGTGGTCCCAAGGAGGGGATCTGCAGCCCCAGACCAGGGCTGGGTCTCTCCGTCCCCCTCGTGGCTCCCGGATCTCACCTTCACTCCACCTCTCCCTCTGCTCTTGGCCCATGCTCGGATAGCTGCGCATCCACGAGGCTTCCAACTAGGCAGCCACGAGGGTGAGATCGATTTCTTTTGGAGACGCTCGCTTCCTTGGCTTTGGGAAGAACCAAAGGAGCGCGCCTGCCCTCCATCCCGCCTGCCCCTTCCCCACTGCACGTCCCAACCCCAAATGCAGTCCTTGCCTTGCTTAGGGCACAGGCCCTGGGACCTGCGCGGCCCCGCCCGCCCTCGGGGCCTAAATGTAGGAGTGTGTTGCTCTTGAACTCAGTGTTGTCCTCTCTCCCCTGTAAATCCGCCACCACTTGGCAACCGTTAAGAGTAAAGAAAGATCTCAAGAAGGGCCCCAACGCAACCATACAATAGCGTGTGTGGCTATGAATGCTTTCTTGAAGTAGAGGGGCTTACCTTGGCCATGTCTTGTTTTAGCTCTGCTTCTGGGTGTAGCGATGTGCTTTACTCAAAGCAGGCTGTCAACGAATTGTTGTTTATTTCTAATGTGCTGCCTCTCTTCTAGGTCAGTTTTTTTAAACCTATTTTTAAATAACTTGACACAATTACATTCATTTTTAATACTCATTTTTATGAGTATATACTCATTTTTATACATTTATATACTCATTTATATTCTCATTTTTATACTTTTTTTTGTACTTTTCCCTGTGGATTTGAAGTGGCCCTTATAGAAACAGGTAAACTTTTCCAACTTTTTAAGGTAAAAAACTAATTGCATCAGATACTTTAAAGTCAGTATAATGTAAACCACAAGTTCCAGGATATTTATTTATATAGTCTCACTCAAGTGACAGAGACCTAAGAGCTGTTAAAACTGTATTGCAGTGAGAATTATATCATGTCACTCCCATAGTGGTTACTGAGTGCTAGGCTCTGTTCTAAGGGCTTTAGAAATAACTGTTATATGTGTTAACTCATTTAATCCTACTCAGAATCCTATGGGGAAGGCATCCTTAAACCTCCATTTTACAGATGGGAAAACTGAGGCCAAAGGCTCATCACTAGAAAGGGACCAGGATTTGACTCCAGGGTTTGTAGTCTTAACCACTACACTATACAATACTGTCTCTCTGACCTTATGTTTCTGGAAAATATAAAAACAATATTTCACATGAATTTCTCTCAGCTCTATTCGTATACTTGCCAGCATTTATTAAAGCTTTGCACTGGCCCAGCCACTCTCTAAGAGCTTTAAGAGCAATATGTCATTTAATCCCTAAATTCTGTTCCCCGTTACCCCTTAAGGCAGGAACATCATTATCCCCATTTTACAGATATGGAATCTGCAACTCTGAGACATTAAGAACCTTAGCCAAGGTCATGGCATTAGTAAGTGGTAAAGCCAGGCCACAAACCCAGGTCTGCCAGACACCAGTGTCTGTGCTTTCAACCACAAAGCTTTGCGTTCTGTTCAAAGTGAACTAAAATAGGTCTTAAACACCAGTCAGAATCCAGCCACCTGGCACAATCATTGATGTTAATATCAAGTCAGAGGTCGCAAACTGATGATTTGTGGGAGTCTAGCCTCTCTGTGAAGCCCTGCAGATCTGGCAGCCCAGGGTTCACGCTGCATGTGCATGTGTGCCTGAGATGGAGCTGAACAGGCCCTGTTCCCTTTAATTGTGCAAATGCCCAAGCCCCACGTGGTCCATTTCACCTAGTTTTGCTAGCTGCCTGGCCCCTATGGACATTTGAGTTTTCTATCCATAATCTAGAGGGTGCTCAGACCAGAGCTGGGTCTCATCCAACCATTGCAAACTGGTGCAAAATAGGAAATCAATTCCTGCCAATTGTGCATGGTTTTCCTACACTGAAAAGTTGGGCATCTGGAATTGGGAAGTTCCAATTGCAAA
The DNA here is from genome assembly GCF_015220235.1 of Choloepus didactylus. Lineage (NCBI taxonomy): Eukaryota > Metazoa > Chordata > Mammalia > Pilosa > Megalonychidae > Choloepus > Choloepus didactylus. Next base: position 56,889,500 of record NC_051309.1, read on the forward strand.
GCCCTCTTGGTATTAGGACAGCCCTATTTTACAATCCTACATCAAGGGTCTAAGGTACTGCTCCTGGTAACAGATGGGTTGCTCTAAATTTGATCTCTGGGGAAAATGATCCCCTAATGTAGGGCTAAAGTCAATCTCTGTTTGCCGTTTGTGGTCTTAGCAGCCTCATTTCTCTCTCTGTAGATTGTCAGCACACATCTACTCAAGCTTCCCAAGCCCCCTCTTTCTCCAGGACCTGGAGGGTAATGACAAACTGTAATGTCAGTGTGATTCATGTGTTAGTATAGAGAGGTGCTCATCTAAAAAAAGAAACTTGGCATTCACAGAGCTCCAGATAAGAAATGGGATGTGTGGAGTGAAGACAAAGGAAGGAGAAGGGATACCTAGTCTTTGCAAAACAGAGATACAGCTGAACACGATAAGGTTGGACAGGCAGGGGATTTGTACATGAACATTGACTGTGAACACTATGTGGTTGTCAGAAACACATTTGGGAGGCAAGCATAAGAATAATATGATTTCTCATCAGGACATATTTTGGAGACCAGCCAATAGGGAAACAGTCTCATCACTGAGATATTTTTCTTTCTTTAGCACCAGGAAAATTAACAGAATATTCCACAATTTATTTATCTAGGCTATACATTTGTGTATTGACGGATTCTTCTTTTCTGGGTATAGAATATTTGGATTTCAAATTATTAGGAATAGTAAAAAGTTCAAACTAGCTTGAGAAAAAAAAAAAGATGTAACAAACATCCAAGGGTCTGGCTTCAGGTATGGCTAGATCCAGATACTCAGATGATGTTGTCAAGAATATCTCCTGACTCTGCTTTCCTTTGTTGTTGACTTCATTCACTGGCAGACTTTCCTTCTGTGAGAGCAAGATGGTGTCCAGCAGCGCTAGGTATACCTTCTGGTAGCTTAGCAATCCCAACAGAAAGAAACTTCTCTCCGTGAAGAATTCGAGCAAGATCCTCAGGATTGTCTCTGTTTGATCTGGCTTTGGTCAAGTACCCACCCCTGAATTAATCACTGTGGCCAGAAGATGCTGTGTCCTCATTGGTTGGACCTAAGTCTCCACTAGAGGTAATGCTATCACTATCCAAACCTTTAGTGTTGGAGAGATGTGATTCTCCAAAAGAAAGAGATGGATTTGGTGTAGAGAAGAAAGGCATTGGGCAGGCCAAACCACAGAGGTTCACCATAGCATTCTTCACTCAGAACTTTGAGGGAGCTTCTTTAATTCTTTTCTCTCTTGGTCCCTTTTCAGTATCAAGTTCCTTAGCTTCTGGGTTCAACCCACAAATAAGCCAGAAAAGTAAAATTATTGTTTTCATTGGATCACTACACCAAATACAATAAAACAGGAGCCAACAGATCAAACAAAGGAACTCTTTTCATGAGATTTCCTGGCTACTCTTACAGACCCAATAGTTATCTTTAGGTAATAATAAGCATCAAAATATATTCATCCAAACATCCACATATTAATTCTAAGGCTCCCACATTGCTGGTATAGAGCCAACTCTTAATTATTGGAGGACATAGAATATGGGAAACCATTGATAAAATCCAAAGTCTTGTTTTAGCCTACAGATTCAGACTTTTCCCCAGATAAACCTTCACCCCAGCTGCAGTGAGCAACAATGCTGACTAATTCGACTTTCACATCTGGTGAAACTGCTCCCACACATACTTACACAGGGTTGAGGGTCATTCACTCCCCAATGCATTTCACAGTCTTATTAATCCATATCAACTTAGCCCAAATGCACATGGGGAGCAGTTTATCAATGTGGCTAAAAGACTCAATTAACCAAGAACACAAAAAGCCAATGGTGAAACTCAAGTCCAAAGTTAACATTTTAAAGTGAATACTTTCCTACTCGATCCCCATCTCCAAATTAGCCCAGACTCCCAAACATCTTTCTTACCTTCCGTATAACATAAAACTTCTTTCTCAAGTGTCCTTCACCATTTTGAAAGTTTCTGTACCTCCCTAAGATTGCCAGGGAGAGACTGTAGATGAGAAAAGGAAAAGGTTGAAGCTTGAAGGCAGGGGGAGCCAGCTGTGATTCATGTATTAGTGTGGGGGGATGTTCATCTGAGTGGCCAGAGAAGCCAGAGGGGAATGTGGAGGGGGTATTACAGTGGAGGCCAATGGTGTCCCATTTAGCGCTCAGTTTTATTTTATGTTAGGCTGTTTTCACCCCATTCACTCCAAGTGCCAAATAACCTCATTTTATTTGCCAGAAGCTCACTCCATACTCTCTTTTGGAAATCTTTTCATATGAACTGCACATCATACCCAGCTTGAGTGCTCACTCATTCTCGAGGCTTGATAGTGATTTGTGCTGCTGCCACTACTACCTGCTAACATTTATTGAGAGCTTCCTGTGTGCCAGGCACTGTGTCAAGTGCTGTGCATTATTTGGTTCAATCTTCATAACCATCCTACTGAATAGGGTTATCCCCATGTTCCAGATGAGGAAATTTGGCTTAAAATGATGAAGTACCTTGCCCAAGGGTAACCCATTAACAAGTAGGAGACAAAAATGGACGACAGAAAGAAGACACCTAGAAAATCTATATGTTGTCTAATCATTTGTTCCATGATTAGCCTGTGTTTATATTTTATGCTACAATGAGTCTGTTTTTAGAATAGCCACTGTGCCAGTTTGGATGTATTATGTCCCTCAAAATGCCAGTTTCTTTGATGTAATCTTGTGGGGGCAGACATTAGTGTTGATTAGGTTGGAATCCTTTGATTGTTTCCATGGAGATGTGACTCAATCAACTGTGGGCAAGACCTTTGATTGGCTCATTTCCATGGAGGTGTTACCCCACCCATTCAGGGTGGGTCTGAATTAAATCACTGGAGCCATATAAGAAAGCTGACAAACAGAAGGAATGCAGTGCTGAAACTTAGAGAGACATCTTGAAGATGGCCATTGAAAGCTGACACTGACATTTTGGAGAATGCCATTTTGAATCGCAACCTGGGAGCAAGCAGATTCCAGACATGTGCCTTCCAAGCTAACAGGTGTTTTTCGGGTGCCAATGGCCCTTCTCCAGTGAAGGTACCCTATTGCTGATGACTTACCTTGGACATTTTATGACCTTAAGACTGTAACTTTGTAACCAAATGAACCCCTTTTATAAAAGCCAATCCATTTCTGGTGGTTTGCAAAATGGCAGCATTAGCAAACCGGAACAGATTTTGGTACCGAGAGTGGGGTGCTGGTGCTGCTGGATTTGCAAATACCAAACATGTTGGAACGGCTTTTTAAATGGATAAGGGGAAGACTCTGGGAGCATTGTGAGGAGCTTGGTAGCAAAGGCCTAAACTGCTTTGAAGAGACTGTTGGTAGAAATATGTACTCTAAAGATACTCCTGATGAGGCTTTAAACAGAAATGATGACTGTGTTATTGCCAACTGGAAGAAAGGTGATCCTTGTTTTAAACTTGCAGAGAATTTGGCAAAACTGTGTCCTGGTGTTGGATAGAAGGCAGAATTTGAAAATGACCAGCTGAGATACTTAGCTGAAGAGATTTCGGTACTAAATATCAAAAGTGAAGCCTGGCTTCTCCTTGTAGCTTGTACTTAAATGCAACAGGACAGAGATAAGCTGAGAAATGAACTCTTGGGTATGAAGAAATCAGAAACTGATAGTTTGGAAAATTCTGGGCTTCCAAGAAATGATACCCCAGAAGCTGCAGCCCCACGTGAGGAACATGGAACCCGACCACCGTTTCAGTACAAGCCAGGATTGGAGGCAGTGTTATCGAGAAAGGGGGTTTGTGGAAAGTCCTATTGTCTGAAGGCTTTGACCCCTGTAAACTGCATGCCAGGCCTATGAAATTTCTGCAACATCTGTATAGAAGGAGCCACTGCCGGTCTGGACTGGAGGGGACAGACAAGGAACAAATTAGAGGAAAAATGTCAAGGACATAATCATGGAAATTGAGGTCTGCAGTCAAGAGGTCTCAGGTTTGGAGAGTGGAGCCGCCCATGCATTTGGAAAGGGTGAGTTTGCCCCGGAGGCAGAGTGCAGGCCTTCTGCCTGGATGTTCAGGCCCCAGAGAGGGTGGAGCACATTCCCCAGGGACTGGGGAGAGCCTGGCCACCACTCCACTGTTTGGAGAGGGGAGAGCCTTTGCCTGGGAGAGACAGAGTCCAGGTGGCACCCCAATGTTTGAGGCAGGTGGGGCCAAGAAGGTGGTCTCCCCAATGTGTGGATATGTTGGAGCACTCACCCCAGCATTTGGAGAGAAAAAGGCTACAGTGTAAGCCTTTGGAAAGTATGGGACTGCCACTCTCTCAAGCCTCGAGGACACAACATTGTTCTATAAATGACTCTCAGATTTGAAATCTAATGGAGTTTGCCCTGCAGCTTTTAGGAACCGTTTTGGTCCCGTTAACCCTGTTTTCCTTTCAGTTTCTCCTTATGGCAATGGGAATGGGAATGTTTATCGTATGACTATCCCTCCTTTGTATATCGGAAGCAGATAACTTGTTCTAAGTTTCACAGGTCCACAGATAGAGGAGAATTTTGCTTTAGGACAGACCATGCCTGTAACTGATTTTGGTAAGATCTTGTACTTACCTATTGTTACTGAAATTATTTAAGCTTTTTTGATATTGTGTGGGGATAAATGCATATTGTATATGGAAAGATCATGTCATTTTGGGGTTCAAGGGGTAGAATGTGCCAGTTTGGATGTATTATGTCTCTCAAAATTCCAGGTTCTTTGATGCAGTCTTGTGGGGGCAGACATTAGTGTTGATTAGGTTGCAATCCTTTGATTGTTTCCATAGAGATGTGACTCAGTGAGCTGTGGGTGAGACCTTTGATAGGCTCATTTCCATGGAGGTGTTACCCCACCCATTCAGGGTGGGTCTGAATTAAATCACTGGAGCCATATAAGAGAGCTGACAAACAAAAGGAATGCAGTGCTGAAACTTAGAGAGACATTTTGAAGGTAACCGTTGAAAGCCAACAGACATTTTGGAGAATGCCATTTTGAAACGCAACCTGGGAGCAAGCTGACACCAGCCACGTGCCTTCCCAGCTAACAGAGGTTTTCCAGATGCCAATGGCCCTTCTCCAGTGAAGGTACCCTATTGTTGATCCTGCCTTGGACATTTTATGACCTTAAGACTGTAACTTTGTAATCAAATAAACCCCCTTTATAAAAGCCAATCCATTTCTGGTGGTTTGCAGAACGGCAGCATTAGCAAACTGAAACAGCCACTATGCAAACATCTAATAAGAATGTATAGATTATATTCTTTAATGTAAAATATATTAAAACATTGGGAATAATTAAAACTATAGAAATCATACTTTTAAGACCAACACATTCCAGTAACATTGTGTTTCAAAGGAATAATGTACGTGTATCTTCATTTCATTTTCTATGAACACAATTCCCTCTCTTGACCGAGAAAAGACTGAGAACTTATGGCAATGACTGATTTGTTGGTTTAGAATTAAATTCTGGCTTCCAAGAATAAATCACAGAAATTCCCCAATGTAATTACAGCACTAACAGCTAGCATAAGGTAGGATTCACACAGGATATGCAGTCAGGAGACCCAAGTTGGGATTTCACCCACTGATTAGCTGTGGGATTCAGGGCAAATCACTTAACCTATACAGGTTATGAGGACAATAATAATACATCCGATGACAGGAGCGCTGTGCAATTTAAATATGATGGTGAATGAGAAAATATGCTTGGACAAAGCAGATGCTCAGAAAGGAAATGTAATTGAAATTTTAAATACACCTACCCTTTGACTTAGGAATCCCCCTTCCAAGAAATAACTCCTCGGAAAGAAAAGCACCAGTGTATGAAGATACACATACATACATATTCATTAAATATTGAAATAGAAAAAAAGAAAAAAAAATTGGAAACTTTGGGAGAATGAATGGCTGACAAAACTGTGTCCACAACATAGTGGTTGCAAGTGTGGCAAATTGTGTGAGCAGTGGAGTTGACTTGTGTGGGCAAAAGAGCCAAATTGGGTCAGAATCCTGGCTATGTTAATACTGTGTGATCCTAGGAAAATTGCTTAACCCCTCAAGGCTATAAAATGGGAATAACAGTGGTTAATTCACAGATGGTTGTGAGGATTAAAGTGAGTGAATATTTGTAAGTGCTTAGAAGTACAAGTAGCACATAATATACTTGAATAAATGTCAGCTATGATGTAGCCATTTGTTGGAGACTGAATCATTTACCTGACATAAGACATGTTAAACAGCATTCCCGTGGGTGTGAACCATTTGCAAAGAGGACCTCTGATGATGTTATTATTAGTTAAGGTGTGGACTCATTTGTGAATGGGATCTTCAAAGATCCTATTTAGGTGAGGCCAAATTGAATCAGGGTGGGCCTTAATCCATATGTCTGGAGACTTTATAAGGCAAAGGAAATCTGGATGCAGTCAGTCCATAGAAGCTAGAAGCCAGCAGTAGAAGAAGTCAGAGTCAGAGACAGAGAGAGAGAGACACAGAGAGACAGACAGATTGCTGCATGCTGGAACCAGGGTTGCAAGCCAAGGAACCCCCAGAAGTGTGGCAAGCCAGCCCCAGAGCGCTACAGACTCCAGGAGAAGCATGGCCTGTCAAGACCTTGATTTTGGACCTCTAGCCTCCAAAACTGTGAGACAACATATTTCCTGTTGTTAAGCCAACCCATTATGTGGTAATTATCAGAGTAGCTCTGGCAACAGTTAAAAAAAGGAAGAACTCTAGGTGCTGACTTCGAAAATCTAAATGAAAAACAGCAAATTGCAGACCGAAATATGTGTGAGCCCCGTTTTGTTTTAGAAGTATGTATTTGTGTAGTTACACAGTTAAGTAAAGAAATGGGAGGAATATACACCAATTTTTTCACAGTGGTTACTTCTGAGGCATGACATAATAGGGGCTAAACAAGAGACACTTCTTACATAATTTATCTAAGTGGTGGGATTCTGAATAACTTTTTCTTTCTCATTTTTGAATATTTGTCAAATTTAAAAATTGACATTACCTGAATTGGATGCTGTATTGGAGAGGAACTTCCTCCTTTCCTAGGGCCCCCCACAAAACAGATGCTGAGGCTCTTGGTTCCCTAAAGAGTCTGAGAAGATAACAGAGAGACTCCAGAAGGGTTTTGCAACATTTCACAAAACCTAGGAGGACTCATGTTTCAGCTGGTAATAAGGCTGCCTAGAATAGCTAAAGCAACATGTGTCTCCCCTTATGGCCAGAATTATATTAATTCAGTGTGATGACACTGATTACCTCAGGATGATAAGGCATTCAGTGGGGTGGCTCAATTTTTCCCAAATTTTGATTAATTATTTTTAAAGAGAGAAAACAATTCTTGGCTTAATAAATGCTGCTTGGCCTACAAAGCCTTTCAAATGCAGAAATCAGGGAATTAAAAGACTGAGGACCAATGGGCCAACAAAACTTTACAGCCCGGTAGCTGATGCTGCCATTTTTAAGAATCTAAAACCCCTAAGATGTTTCCTTTATCAAAGCAAATGGAGGCTTCGACTCAGTTAATAGTTTTTGCCAATTAACAACCTGATGGCCACCAGGTTCATTGTAGCCTTGCCATAATCTCTCATTTATCACCAGAGAGGGAACAGTAAGTTACATACTTCAGCTCAACTATCGGCTTTCTCCATCTCTTATTAGTTACTTTCTGGGCGCTTCTCTCTCTTTCAGTCCCTGGTCTCAGCCTCTGCCATTTAAGCCCAGCATGTTTGAAAGTTTAGTCATCACCTCAGAACCACTCTTCCAGGAAAAGCTATTGTTTCAGTATTTCCTGATCACTTACTTCCTGCCATTTTTTTCAAAAGGGGAAGAAAAAACCATTCAAGCATTGCAGAAGGTCCTCAATTTCACAACTGCGGTTTACCATATTATAATTATTTACTTGATTTGGGGCCATCTAAATTTACCATGACTTGTCTAGCTTAATCAGTAGTGTCCCTTTAGTCACCAGCAGTTTCCACAGGAGCCCCCATATGAATATCACCTTGTTTCCACTGGCTCCTCCATACAGCTTGCACACTTAATTTTTTTTAATTAAATTCAGTTTTATTGAGATATATTCACATACCATACAGTCATCCATGGTGTACAATCAGCTGTTCATAGTACCATCATATAGTTTTGCATTCATCACCCCAATCTATTTTTGAACATTTTCCTTACACCAGAAAGAATAAGAATAAGAATAAAAAATAAAAATAAAAAAGAACACCCAAATCATTCCTCCCATCCCACCCTATTTTTCATTTAGTTTTTGTCCCCATTCTTCTACTCATCCATCCATACACTGGATAAAGGGAGTGCGATACACAAGATTTTCACAATCACACAGTCACCCCTTGTAAGCTACATTGTTATACAGTCATCTTCAGGAGTCAAGGCTTCTGGGTTGGAGTTTGGTAGTTTCAGGTATTTACTTCTAGCTATTCCAATACATTAAAACCTGAAAAGGGTTATCCATACAGTGTGTAAGATGCTCACCAGAGTGACCTCTCGACTCCATTTGGAATCTCTCAGCCAGTGATACTTTATTTTGTTTCATTTCACATCCCCATTTTGGTCAAGAAGATATTCTCCATCCCATGATGCCGGGTCCAGATTCATCCCTGGGAGTCATATCCTGCGTTGCCAGGGAGATTTACACCCCTGGGAGTCAGGTCTCACTTAGGGGGGAGGGCAGTGATTTCACCTGCTGAGTTGGCTTAGCTAGAGAAAGAGGGTCACATCTGAGCAACAAAGAGGTACTCAGGAGGAGACTTTAAGGCACAATTATAAGCAGATTTCCTTTTGCACACTTAATTTGCCCCAAGACCTCAAAGAAAGCTGGTAAGAGTAGCCACCTGGGCAGTACTACCCTCATGAAGTCAAAGCTCAGGTATAGAGGGGGTCACCTTTCCTAGCTGGGGAGGAGGTGGCAGGCACTCAAAGACCAGGAAATGCCTCCTCTCTGCTCCCTTTCCTTTCTTCTGCCCTTTCCCCCAACTCACACAAAAAAGTAACTGGGTCAGACTAGGAAGTCCTACCTCCCTGAAAGCCTGAGTCACTGGACTTAGGGGGAGTGCGGAATGAAGGGCTGGGAACTCAGGAAACCTAGAATCTCTTGGTGTGCACACAAATACACACACACATTTAAGGGCTTGCTTTGTGTCTGGCACCATGCTAAATATTTAGTTACACTATCTCACTTAATTTTGCCCACCCCTCCATGAGGTAGGTATTTTTAATCTCACCCTTTTATATATTGATACAGTTGCCCAAGTTCACACAGCTAGTAAAGTAGCTGGACCATAGTTGAACTCAAGTTTGACTGCAAAGCTGCACCATTAACCACTCTCTTTACTAGCTGCCTGATTGCTGGTGATCTACTTAACCACACTGAACCTGGGTGTGATGGTTAGTCTTACATGTCATCTTGGCTAGGTATAGTACCCAGTTATTGAATCAAACATTCATTTAGGTGTTGCTGTGAAGTTATTTTGTACATGTGTTTAATGTCAACAATCAGTTGACTTCAAATAAATGAGATTATCTCAGTAATGAGGGCAGGTCTTATCCAGTCCAAAGGTCTTAAGAGCAAAACAGAGATTTCCCCGAGGAAGAAGAAATTCTGCCTCAAGGCTGAAGCATCAGCTCCTGCCTGATGTATGTAAAATCAAAATCAAAAATGCAAATATTCTTTGACCCAGAAATTTTATTAAAAATTTTAGACTCGCCAGTCCCCACTATCATAAAAGTCAATCCGTCAAAATAAATAAATGCCTTAAAATCAACTTATTGGTTCTATTTCTCTGGATAACCCTGACTGATGCACTCAGTTTTCTCATCTGTAAAATGAAAATAATAAAACCTAAATAATCTGTTTCCATATTGAATTGATATTTAAATGAATTTATGTACGTAAAGTATCACACACATTCATTTACCCACCTGACCCCAGCTTCTTTGCTTTTAGGTAAAATGCTTGTATCACTGAGTTATTATAGGAATTAAGTGAGAAAACATATGAAAATGCTTTGGAAACCATAATTTGCTATATGTAAATTAATAATAATTATTCTCAGATATGTTTTAAATAAAGACACATGACCAGGTAATCTAAACTAATCCTATAGTAAAATGATAATGATTTTCCTACTTAGCTATTAGATTGGCAAAGATAAAAATATTTGAGAAAACATTATGTTAGCAGGAGTTAAGGGAAATGAACATGCTCATACATTGCTTATGGGTGTGTAAATTATCATATCTTCTAAGGAGATAAACTTGACAACAGTTGTCAAAATCAAAAATGCAAATATTCTTTGACCCAGCAATTTTATTAAAAAAAAATTTCCAACAGATGCCTCTGCATAAGTGTGAAATATACTAGACTATTACAGCATCATCTGTAAAAACAGGAAAACAAACTGGAAACAACCTAAATGTCTGTCTACCAGTAGAGAATTGGTTATATACATGGAGTTTTCTTTTTTTTTTCAATTCAGTTTTATTGAGATATATACACATACCCTACAGTCATCCACAGTGTACAATCAGTTGTTCACAGTACCATCATATAGTTGTGCATTCATCACCACAATCAACTTTGAACATTTTCATTACTCTAAAAAAAAAAAGAATAAAAACACAAGTAAAAAAGAACTTTGAAAACATCCCATACCCCCATTCCCCTTATTCATTTAATTTTTGTCCCCATTTTTCTACTCATCTGCCCATACACTGGATAGAGGGAGTGTGAGCCACAAGGTTTTCACAATCACACAGTCACACTGTGTAAGCTACATAGTTGTACCATCATCTTCAAGAATCAAGGCTACTGGGTTGCAGCTCAACAGTTTTAGGTATTTCCTTCTAACTATTCCAATATATTAAAAAATAAAAAGGGATATCTATATAATGCCTAAGAATAACCTCCAGAATGACCTCTCAACTCTATTTGAATTCACTCAGCCACTGAAACTTATAAATGGAGTTTTAAATAATAGAATACCATGAATCATTTTTTAAAAATCTCTGTATGTACCAAAGTGAAATGATTTCAAAATATATTGCTAAGTGGAAAAATAAAGGGGCAGAACAAGGTTTATATTATGCTACTGTGCACACATGAACATATACATTAACATGCAAGAATACGTATGTGTGTATACTTATTTCTGTATAGACCAGCACCATCCAACAGAGGTATCATGTAAGCAACAAACATGAGCTACATATGTAATTTTAAATTTTCTATTAGCCACAAAAAAGTAAAAAGAAACAGGTAAAGTTAATTTAGTATCTAAAATAGCATTTCAACATGCAGTGTAATATAAAAAATTACTTATAGTTTACGTTCTTTCGTAAGTCTTTGAAACACGTTGTATGTTTTACACTTATAGCACATCTCAGTTTGGACTAACCACATTTCAAGTGTTCAGTGTGATTAGACACACATTGGCAAATGCGGCTAGTGGCTACCTTGTTGGATATTGTAGGTAGAGACCATCTCCATGAGAAACTGACACAGTAGTTACCTCTCTGGGGTCAGGGATAAGAAGGAGAATTGCTTTTTGCTCTTTTTGTGCTTTTTCAATGTCATACCTCCTGCAAATATTGCTTTTTTTTAAATAAATGGAATAAATAATTTGTACAGCCATCTTTACAGTAACTTCTTATTCACTGTGACATACAAACAGGGACTGATGATTCATACAATGTGAAAACAATTATTGGTGATGAATGACTCTTTCCTATTCCTTTTACTCTTGTCATTGTTTAGTAATTTAAGGCATCTGTCTCAGGGAGGAGTGACCTGAAAACAATGATTTGCCACCGAGAGAATGGAGTCAAGCTGGGGAGATACTCCTAAACTGTGGGAATTAGTCAATTGGGAATTGGGGTTTGGAGACTAATGTATAGCTAATTAAATGGAATACAAAATGGCTGTACCTGGTGGGTATCCTCTCAACTCTTCTAGAAGCTTCCATGGCAGGACCCAGAAAAGGAAATTGTGGTGAGCCCACGGAGGCCAAGACAGGAAGAAGGGAACAGGAGGGACAAGAGAAGAAAGCTGAGGCTTCCAGAAACAGGAAACAACCCTATGGCCTCTTTAGTCTTAAGTAGAGACAAACGGAGAAGCTCACGCCCAACCAGGAGAGAGGGCCTACCTTCTCCCATTCGGCTCAGGCCTGAAAAATACTCAGAAGGACTTAAGTGAGGTGGATTATCTTCCACTAATTACTTCACTGTGGGGTAAGGTAATTCTTGGGAGTGACAGGGGGTGGGGGTGGGAAGCAGGGCAAATTGACTGGTTGAAGGGAAGGAGCCATTGAATATGCCAGAGTTCACAGGAGTCAGGTGGCAATGAGATTGGGGATAGCAGTAGTCCAGAAAAGTCATGGCTGTGCATAAAGATCTAGGTACCAGGACATTTGTCCAAGCATCATTCATAACCAGGAAACACGAAAGACTGCCCCAGTGTTTTTATTTGGGGATTATTTGTGTTTCTGGTTTTAAAAATAATCATTCACACACATATATACTCACACACACATGACTAGAATGATATTCATTAAAATAAAAAGGAAATGGTAGAACTATAGATGCTTGTTAATTTTCCTTTGAGCTCTTCTGTGTTTTGCAGATTTTAAACAATGAGCACATATTCATTTGCAATAATAGAGAGGATCAGAAATTTATCTCATAACAATTGGATATGCAGAAAAGAGGTAGTTTCCTTATTCGATTTGTAACTAACTCATTCTTCTTTACAATCCCCACTTGTTAGAGGGAAATATGTTAACTTTTCATCCTATCTGCTTCAAAACATAGTTCAATCCAGTAAATTAAACAGTCCCTCGAGAGTATGTGATGGCCAGTATAGTAGCCACTAGCCTCTTGTAGTTATTTAAATTACATTTTAATTAATTACTATTTGAAATTCAATTCCTCAGTGTTAACTTGTCACATTTCAAGTGTTCAATAGCCTAGTATGGCTCCTGCCAACTGTACTGGATATTGAGAACGTCTCTATCACCATAGAATGTTCTGTTGGACAATGCCACTGTAAAGAATGCACAATCTCAGATTTCTTAGCTATCCAGCTCCCTTCCTGGCTGCCGGAGGTCTGGATGGGATCTGATGTGTGGAGAAAGGAGTGTGGCCTCCCTCCGCATGGCTTGGGGGTGCAGGAACCCTGTGGCCTCATGCTGGTCTTTAGTGAACCCAAGCTGCTTCGATCTTGGGGTCCTTCAATGGTCTTTGGGTACTCATGCAAACATCCCTCCCTCAACTTCTTGATTTCAGGGATCTTACAGAGGGCCCATCTCTGCTTGTCCCCCTAACATGGTGCCATGTCACATGCAGGCCAGCTTTGCTCACCTGACCACCTTCTGTGACTTATGCTAGAGTCCTGGCCCATGGGAATCTCCAGACTGCCTGTCATTCCAGCCTCAGCACCTCAGGAAACTGGGAGCTCCATTCCACCCAGAAGCCTCCCTCTGATCTTTAGCCTACAGGTTACCAAGTTTTTCCAAATTCTGGTGTATTGGGGTCCTCTCTGGAGAGACTACAATTCTCCCAGGCTGTACCCAAAAAGTAAGGGCAAGTTGCCAATCCTCAAACTCTCTGAAACTTCTCTAGCTGGTTTTAACACACACACACACACACACACACACACACACACACACACACACACCACACCACACCACACCACACCACACCACACCACACCTCTTCCCCATCTCCCTTTCTCTCTCCTGACTGCTTTTCTTCTTCCTGTAGCTCCTTGGGGCTGGAAAGGGCTGGAATATTTTCTTACTCCACCCTGTTATAGTGCAGAGCCCCAAGCCTGGTAACCTGGTTTTCTCAGAAAGCAAGCTCCCCTCCCCCAGGCCTTTCCCTTTATGTATTTGAGGGGGGAAATTAAGGAATTTAGAAAATCTCTCCTCAAAACAATAGCTTGGCTTGCAAGTCCATTGTCTTCCAGCTGAAAGCAGTTTTATTTTCAATGTCAGGAGTGATTATTACTTGCACCTTTGTCTTTATATTCAATATGTAAATTTCTAATCTCCTTCCCCTCGTTTTCCTATCGCAGCCACTCAGGCAGATGGATGCCCTGGGCCCACCAGGTCAAAGGTCATTTCCTCAGAAAGACAGACTAGAAAAGCACATGAACAGTTTTCAAATCATCACACCACTTACAATGGGAGAGGAGGAGAGAATTAATTTTTAAAAATGTTATAATCATTAGCTTAGACTAATTAGAAAGTATCTTTAGAGGGGAGTTCCTGAGGTCACATTTTTAAATATAATCAGGCAGGGGTCAATTGGGTGTTACCAAGTTGGAATCCAAAATCTCACCACACTACTAGCTCTGTGGCCTGTGGTAAATTGCTTTACCGCTCTTTGGCTCAGTCTCCTCATCTATAAAATGGAAATAATAATGATGATCATGTAATATTGTAAAAACGAAATGAAATTATATAGTAAAGTACAATGTCTGTAACACAGTAGCCACTCAGGAAATATCGCATAATAATAATATTAATAACCATGACAACATTAAATAGAGGAGAGCTTAAAATAGAGGTTAGTGATAATAGCAATAGCCTAATTCCTACCATTAGGCCCAGGATTATGTTTTAAAATAATTTTAAGTATAGCTATCAAAGAATGTTTTTCTCTTACAAAATCTCAAAATGTGGTAGAATCACAAGGATGAGAAAAACCTTAAAGATCACTAATCCAATACTCCATCAAATGTTTGAATCCTCTGACAGCAGTGACAAACATTCTCCAAACTCCACTTGGAAATCTCAGGAGAAGAGGAACTCACTGCTTTCAAATGCAACTGACTTTTTTCTTTTGAGTTCTGACATTCTAATTCTCTTCCTTACAATAATATGAATTTGTTGAGTTTTAACTTTTCCCCATTTGTTCTTTAAAAGAAAAGGTTTTCATGATAATTTAAAGAGCACAGCAGTTTTTAATGTAAAGTATTATAAAAGTGTAAAAAGTAAAAGGCTAAAGTTTTCCCACTACCCTCCACCAAATTCTATTCCCCAGAGATTAGCCCTCTTATAGGTAGCTGTTTCCATTTTACACAGACATTTTCTATTTACATGCAAAGTTCTATATGTATGTATGTATCTTTAACGTAAATGGGATCAGACTCTCTATATTCCTCTGTCACCAGCTTTTTAAAAATTTAACATTGTATGGAGGACAGTACCATATCCTGACACTTGAATTTATATAGCTGTGTGGATGCGCCATGATGAATCTAACGCATTCCCTATCTGTGGGCCTCTCACTGGCCTTTGTTTAGCCTTCTGGTGTCATTCTGGGATCATAATAGTTCTCAAACTATTAAGCGATCATGTCCCTACTGAGCTTGCTCCAGGCAAAACATCCACATTCCTAAAGTTATTCTTCGGATGCCATGGTTCTAGATCCCTGCAGTGCACTTGAGCTTCTCTGGATCCCCAGAACCCAACAGCGAGCCCCAGGACAGCTGCTCAGAGGCACAGAGCACGGAGGCTGAGCCTTACTTTCTGCTGGAGGCCCAGGGCTGCATATTTGCCAGGAAGCCAGTTTCCCGATCATTCATCATTGGGTCACTCTAGAATTTATCTTCTAACCCTCGCCACTTTTTTGAGAGTGGAAGGTACACCAACAGGATATGATACTGAGAAACCAGACATAAACCAGGGCTATCCAGAGTTTTCATGCAAAAGTTGAAGTCAGCTAAAATAAAATATTAAGGCTTTTTTTTTTTTCACCAACTGCTTTTAAGTCAAGCTTCAAGGCTACAGTGTATTCATTAGAGGCTTTTAAGCTGAGCTTCAAGGCTACAGCATATTCATTACTGGCTTCCTTTGAAGGTAGATTTGATTTTTGAAAACAACCAGTCTTCATTAGATGGAGTAGTTGTGAGACATCAACTAATCTAACTTCTTCTCAGATGAAGAACAAGTTCCAGATAGTTTAAGGGATTTGTTTAAAGTCATTCAGTTCATTAGTGACATCTTTTTAAAGGAAAATAAAAAAGATTTTATGGAAATGAAACCAAAATTCAAACCAGCACCATATTTTGTGCCAGTCACAATCCTAGTTTTTTTTTTAAAAAACATATTTTCATTTAATTAACATTAATTGACCACCTACTATGCGCCAGACATCGTGTTATGTTCTTGGGAGATAATCCTTGTCATCAGACAGTTCACCATTCTGTTGAGTCACAGAACCTACCAACAAAGCACCAGGGCCAATGTTCTTTTCTCCATTTTACATAAGGAGAAACAGAGACTCAGAAAAGTGAGCTTATTTTCCCAGTCATATAACTAACGAGAGGACAAGAGGGATTCTGACTCTGCGTTACACTCGGAATCACACATGCTGCAGCCTGTTTTTCTCTAGCATAGCATTTGGCATTGGGAAACTGGGGGAGTTTCAAGATTGTTCCTAATCAGTGTACAGAATGTCTATGAGCCACGGCAGAGGGGGTAGCTACCCATACAAAACTCCTGCTACCACTGACTATACGCTCACACAGGAATTACCCAACCCTGAGAAAAAACAGAGTCTATCAAAAAAAAAACCTACTATAGATTCCTGATAAAAATTTTTATAATATTCTACACAAAGGCATACTTAAAATATATAACATAACAACAGCCGGCATTTCTAAAGGCCTTTGCAGCTTTCTAACTGCTCTCACATGCATCGTCCCACAGATCTTTATAACGACTCTAGAAGGTGGGCAGATTTCAGCACACTCTTCCTACCTCCGAGCCAACTGAGGCTCAGAGGCAAAGGAACTTGCCTGACACCAACTTTTTTTCCCCTAATACAGCAGTCAGCTCTCTCGTGTTATTTCTTTAGCACTCACAGCATGGAAGGTGCTTTTCAGGGACAACATGGAATACCCTCGTTTTGTTTTAATCACACTTCATGGAAGTGATGTCATTCTTTCTTAGGTGACTTGGAGGCAATTTAATCTATAGGGGCACGTTCAATCCACCGATCCCAGGCTGAGTGGCCATTAGAGCAAACAAGCCACCTGGCTGGTGTCTCCTTTCCTTGGTGTTTTCTTATCTGTCTCCCACCAATGGCTTCACTTCTATGGGTGAGTGGGGTCAGGAAGTGGCATATGGTCTCTGTTTTTATTCTCTGTGTGGAAATTTTCTAATTATAGGTCACACCAAGAGTTTCCATTCTCCCCTGGTACTTCACCCTGTTTATGTAACTTAATAAGCAAAGAACAAGGGCTTTTTTTTTTTAAGGTTTAAACCATGAAGCTTTTAATGAGGAATCAAACTGATTCCCTTATCTTTCTGACTAGTGAATAGCTGTCTGTTATCTGCTTAGTCTGTAGCCGAAATTACGATCTCCTTTCTGCTTGGGGTTTTACAGTCTGATTAAGCCTTAAGCTTCCTGTGCAAGCCATCAGAAGTAGGAACGCTCACCGAAAAAAAAAAAAAAATAGAGTCAACTATAGTCCTTTAACGCTCTAAGCGTCACAGAACAAAGAGTTAGAGATGATATATTACAGAATCAAAGTATAAGAGTTACAGATTTAAGACAGATAAATAAATCATGGCACCTCATGCAATGAAGATGCTGGTTTAGATATAAAGAGAAGTGAGATTTTAGACAATTGTTAAATATTTGAGAGCATAAGCTAAGGGTCAACACAAACATTTCATTCCAATCTTGTGGATATTTATTCCCTGACTTAGCTACCTAAAAAGAAATTCTAAAAGTATGCCATCTCAGTCTAAGACCCACTAAAAATGTGTTCAGTAATTGCAAACTTTCAGCAAAACTTGAACAGTAGCAATAAACCAATCCTATGGAACAAAAGGAAAAGGAAACAAGATCCTATTTTTAAGAGGTAAAAGCACATTTTAAGCCTATTAAAAAAAAAAAAAAACTGTATGAAATATTCTGTTCTTTGCCTGCCAGCAGTGTGTTAACAAATTTTTTCTGCAGAACCACTCAACAATGCAAGCTGGAAAGGAAATATAAAATAAGTGGGATTTTGGTAAAAGACCCAGACCCTAAAATCTACACTAATATTAACTAATACCAAATTAACTTTTTAATTATTCTCCAGGGTCTGCAGAAGACACCTAAGTGAAGGAAAACTAATTTATGAAATAGGCTGCCAAGTGGGATCAAGGACAGCATTTGCCATTAAGGAAGCTTAAAAAATGGACCAATGCAGAAATGCTGGGCCAGAAGAAAAAGTGAACTGATCCTAGAAAACTCGCTGAATTTTACTAAAGCAGCAACAGTAGCTGCCTCAACAACAAAACTTTTCTTATCTACCACCTAAATGTGGCTAAGATTGAATGACATTCTGGGTAGCCTATTCCTAGCTCAGTGCCTGGCACAAAATCAATGCCATCCCCGTCATCATTCTCATTGTTGGGGAAATCCCAAGCAATGTTCATTTCAGGGATATTTGAAGCCAGTTAGTCATTTTTCAGCCTTTAAGTTTATTGCTCTCTCTCTCCCTCTTTTTTAAACACAGGCTCCATTTTGATGAATGGAAAAATCTTACCCCACTCCGTCAACTATATTTTGGCCTATTGCCCTGTGTGGATATATCCCTAAAGATTCTTTCTGCTGTTCAGACTCACCAGCCTGGAAGAATTTGTTGAACTTGACTTTTTTGTTGTTTATATTATGAAAATAATACATATTTTCTATTCATTATAATATGGATTAGTTCATGCATATAGCATTATGTTGCTTTACGGTGTATTATATTATTTAATGTATCATCATATTGACTATGTTTTTCCTAAGCATACACAAGCTACTTTCTCCTCTCCTCAACACTCTTCACCAAATCCTTCATAAAAATTATCACCTTCTCCAATACATATACCAGAGAGATTTTTTGAAGAAAGCAGTTCTTTGGGAACTTTCTGCATTCTTGAGGGAAGAAGTTTGTGCACTGAAGTAAGAAAACATTCAGGAACATAAGGCTAATGTGGAGAAAAGTTGGAAGAGGTAGACAATTAGATTGATTACATAGATGGATAACAAACATAAATACTATGTTCCTTAGCTCCCTGATGATGTGAAAGTGGTCACCGTATCACCAGGGGTATAAAATTGAATGAATTCAAATACTTTAATGCAATCAACAGCTCTACCATCAGCCCACAGAGTGTTTGTTTTTAGGCAAATTAGAAAAGGGTACCCCTTTTTCAAGGTACTTTCATCTTCTGAAAATCATTTTAATATACTGTTTTCTTTTTTTAAGAAAAACTTATCTTCCATCTGCTTTAAAATCACATAAGTTTCTACAAATCTACAATGTCTATGACGTGAGTGATGCTCCTTTGAAGAAATGCCTTTGCACAGTCTACAACTTGCTCAATGATACACAGCTCCCCTGGTAATCACTGGTTGAATACCCATCACCCCAACCATAAGAAGCCATGTCTGTTTTATGCATGGCTTCATCTAGCTCAGTTTCTGGTACTAGGACATACTCAATAGATATTCACTGAATGAATGAATGAATGGTCCCCTTCAATACAAGGATCTACTGCAAAAGAAAAATGAAGTGAAAACTAGGTATAGCTAATGTTCACTGAGCACCTACTATGCATCAGGCTCTATTGAGCATACCTGTGCATTCTCATGCAAACCCTGTGAGATAGGTACTAATACCCTCCACACCCCAGAGGCCTAAAGAGATTAAGTAACTTGCTGGAGTCCCTCAGCTAGTGAGTGAGCCACAAACCACATGACGGCCGCAATCACATTCCTAACCACTACACTGGCATGTCTGTCGTAGTCTGTATCTCTTCAAGAGGCTGCTACACCTATTGGGAACACAACCAGTTCTCCTGTGTGGCCAGTCCCAAGGGGGAGAAGGCACCAGGCCCCATGCTCTCACTTTGTTTTTCTGTCTGTAGAGACAAGTTACCCTCTTTATGCAGCTCAGGCCAGGATGAGGTCCTACAATGTCCCTGTCCTGGCCAGAATGCCAAGACTCATCTCTGAAATCAGTTAGCAGCAATCCATTCTGCTGCTGAATACCAGACCCTTTATTGTTGCACTTGTATCTACGGCACGCTCGGAAATGTCATGGCCCACTAGGTGGCACTGAAGCTCAAATGTCGGAATTATTGGGAACACTTCTCCCGCCATTTTAAAGAATAATGACAATAACCATAATAACAGCTTTATTAAGCACTTCTGCATGCCAGGTACTCTTCTAAGGTTTTTACATACATTATCTCATCTAGTTTTCCCAACAACCCTATAGGGGAGATCTACTATTATCTCCATTTTATAAGTGAAGGAACTGAGGCTTATTGAGGCAAGTAGCTTGACCAAGATTACACAGCTGGTAAGAGTCAGGGCAGAGGTGTTAATTCAAGCAACCTGACTCCACAGCCCAATGTTCTTACACAATGCACTGTTTGTTTCATCCTCTGCTATCGTCATCTTTATGCTTAGTACATCAGAATAATTTGCAAACTCCCTTTGGAAAATTCCCTCTCAAGATGGAGAAAGAAAAACTCCATTCAAGACACACATGCTTGTCAGGCACAGCCAAGATTCAGATGTACTGTACAATTTATTGAAAGGCACAACAGCCTGGTGGAGAAATGGGTCACAGGCTGTAGCTTAGTGATGTGAGGTCAGCTGTCTCAGCAGAAACATCTCACATTAAAAGAGCCCCCAGGCAGATGACCTGATGTGAGCCCTGGCTCTGGCCTTACCATCATGGAATCCAGAACTCCTCAAGCCTCCGTGGCTGTGTCTGATAAAAGGGGGAATTCATGCATGCTCTGTCCTCATTAGTGGGTGAAAATAAAATGTGTGAGTGTGTTTATTGTTGTTGCTGTTTAATGGTAAGTCAAGTATCATATCATTATAACCTTTCTCTCCCCTTTTCACCTAACCAACCTCCTCATTCCTGCCCTCAGTCGTTCCTTTTTCCAGAGAACAGATCTAACCACATTATACCCTACTCAAAAATCTACATCACTCCTCCCATCCCAACCATTGACTCGCCAATTCCAAACCTGGCAACCAAGGCCTTCTACCACCCATTTCCAACCTGCCTTTCCTTCTTTGTCTCTCCCAACTTAGTCCCCTCCTTCACCTTATACCCCAGCCAAACCAGATTCTTTGCTATTCTCAAACATTCTCTGTATTTTCCTGCCTCTGTTTCTATGCTCAGCTACCCAGCATCAGAGCCCTCAACTTTAGAGTAGAGCTCCCGATCTTCCTTTGAAGAATGACTCCCCTGGTGTTGCTTTGCAAAGGAGTGGGCACATGGCCCAAGGTAGACCTGTCAGACCCTCTTACCTTGAAATATAAACCTTTAGAGGAGTCCCCCAACCCAATAATGTTGGAGACAATTCATCCTTACAGACAATGCTCTGAAGAGAAAATTTTAACTAATCTCTAACATCTTGATCCATAATTTCCATTCCCTCAGTGGTTCAGCTTTTACTTCAATTCAAAAGCTACCCCCATAATTTCCCAATAGATTCTCCCTCTTTCCTCCCTCCCCACCCCTGTTCTTCTCTTTACTAAGTGGGATCCAAGAAGTGTTTTGCAACCATTTAATAATCCTTCAAGCTTCTATTCAAATGTCAGTGAAGTCTCTTTTGAGACACATTGTACAGTAGTTATTTTTATATTTTTCCCCCTCTAGAACATTAGCTCCTTAAGGACAAGATGGGGCTTGTTCATCTTTGGATCCTCAATACCCATATCCCCTGGTACAGTGCCTGGCACATGGTCATTTCTTGATAAATATTTGTTGAATTGAACAGCAATCCATTTAAGGAGCAGAATTTAAAGTAATATATCAGATTAGGTGGTATTTTAATTCTGTATTGTGTTGTGTTCACACATGTTGTTTTCTAATTGAATTTCTTTTACTACAGGAATCATCTCTCCAACACTACAACCATTATCACCTTTTCAAGAAAGCCCAAGGGATACAGTGACTTTGAGAGTGCCTCTCAGACCCAAAGCCTTACAACCCTTGTCCTGCTTCCCTTCCCTGAATAAATGTCAGTCCTGGGGGCAGCTGCCGTCAGCGGATCCCAAACAAGCATGTGAATAACAATGGGAAGTGTGACAATTCCCTAGGTTTTTGTGTTGTTTCTTTTTTTTGTTTTAAGTTTTCACAGGAAGAGCTTGACTGGAGAAATCTATGTTTAGACTGTTTTTTCTTTTGTATTTAGTGTAGTAAACTGCATTTCAAGGTCCCTAGGATGCAAGTTATACTCATTATAGTCACAAACAATTTCCCCTTCAACATGATTTTCACGTCAGAATGATAAAGGGCAACGCAAAAGTGAGAACCATTGCAATCTGAAAACTTGTTACCTGACCCACAGTTTATGTAAAACCTTAAATGAAAGCAAATGAACTATTCATTGAAGCATTTAAATACTTAAAAGTTAAGCATTTTTTTTTTTGTTATCTCTATCATGAAAAGATGCTACTACTCTTTTTCCAGATTTGAGATTATTTGGAAGCTAGGGAAGAGGGAGAGGTTAAAGGAAGAAGGGAAGTTGACAGCAAGTTTCCTGAGCCTATTGCTACTTCCTCCCCACCAAGAAGTCCGCTAATTGGGGGCAGGCTTGTGGGTGGCAGCCATCTAGAAGAAGTGCAGGGGAAGTTTTAGATCTACCGTATATACACTAAATTAGACATTCCTGTCTTAGTTCTATGACTCAGCCACTTTCAATAATTATTTACTGAACATTTATCATGACAAAAATGAAAAACTATCACAAAAAAATAAAAACTATTCCCCAGCAGAAAGTGTATTTTCTCCCTTCATACCCCCTATTTCCAAAAGTTTTCCCTTAACATAGCAAAAGGATATTGTGATGGTTAGGTTCATGTTTCAACTTGGCCAAGTAATAGCTCCCAGTTGTTTGGTCAAGCAAGCACTGGCCTAATAGGACATTTTGTGGACTTAAATCATCAGTAAATTGATTGCATCTATGGCTGATTACATCTAAGTCAACTGAGGAGATTGCCTTTAGCAATGAGAGACTTCTCATCCAATCAGTTGAAGGTTTTCAGCAGTAAGAGAATTTTCATCTCTACTTCAGCAGCTTCTCCTGGGAAACTTCTCGAAAACCTATATCAAAGTTCCCAGTTTGCAGCCCACCCTATGGAATTTGGACTCATGCATCTCCACAATTGCATGAGACTATTTTATAAAATGTCATAATATTTACAGATATTTCTAGTTTGTTCCATTTCCTAACTAATACAGGAAACCTATGCTTCAAGGACATTATCTACATATAAAAATAAAATGTATAGTGTGGGAAGATGGCATAGATGTACTTTTCCTCTTCTGCACACCAAATACAACTAAAACCCTGAACAATATGTATAAAACAAATGTAAGAAGACTTTGAAAGGTAGAGAGAAGGCAGCAGATTGAAGAGGGACCTTAGGACCCAAGGAACAACAAAATGGTGAGTTTTTGTCAGCATTCTGTTCACTGTGCCAAACTGTTGGTCAGAAAGAGAGACATCTGTTACCACCTCCAGGGGAAGAGTCTCACCACATGGAGGGTAGCAAAGAGCACACCAATGTCTGCCACCAGAAAACAGCAGTGCTAGGTTTCCAGCCTACTCCATGGTTTGCAAGAAAAGTGTGATTCACACAGGCACTGGATGGGGCGAAGTTTACTCACATAGAGAAGAAACAGAGCAAGGTCAGTGTGGTGGATTCAATTGGGTACCCCAGTTTGGGAATTCTGGTGGGTGTGGACCCATTGGAAATAGCTCTTCAAGACGTGAATTCAGTTAAAATGTGACCCAGCATAATCAGGTTGGGCTTTAATCCGATCATTGCAGTCCTTTATAAACAGAGTGAAAGAGAGACAGAAGACACAGGGAGCAGCTAGATGCTGGAAGTCAATGGAACCAAGAAGAGAAAGGAGAAGACACCACCATAAAAGGAGAAGACACCACCATGTGCATTGCCATGTGACAGAAAAGCCAAGGACCAAGGTTAGCTGGCAGCCATTCCTAGGAGGCCACAATCTTCTGGGCGAAAGCATTGCTTTTGACACCTCGATTTTGGACTTCTAGCCTCAAAATTGTGAGCCAATAAATTTCCATTGTTTAAGTCAACCAACAGCACGGTATTTGTTTTAGCAGCTAGGAAACTAAAACAGTCAGCTTCAGTAGTTGCCGTAGGACCCCATTGCCAGGTGGTTTCAATTTCCCGGGCTGACACAGAGAGATGTGTATACACACCCCTCATGTGTTGTAGTGGAAGGATCCTACTCCCTACCCATCAGAAATAGATAAAGCTGTTGGGGGGGAGGGGAACACAGCTGCTATGAAACTTACATACCTTAGCCACACAATCTCCAATGAATATTTACATAATCTTGGGGCAAAAGGAAAAGGAATGTGTGGCAGATCACTATCTGCTAGGGGATGTGTTTTACCTCAAGGCAATCTCTGGAAGGGAGTGAGTCCACATTTATCATCCTGTCCTAGGATTCAGGCTAACACATCTAGTCCCGAGCACAGGGTTTATTTGTGTATCAACAGGGGAAAGTGGAAGGTTGTACTCAGATAATCACCTACTACAGTATTCAAAGTTTTCTTTTTGCCTCACACATTTCAGACTTGGAGCTATAGAAGCTGACAACCCAGAAGCCAATGGGTGCTGACAAAAATTAGTCCCAACAATGCCCACTTTTCTCTAGTCAAAGGATCAGGAAAGGGGAAACCTAGCAAGACAGAAAAGTTTTAGAAAATAACCATTCTACTCCAGCCAACTACCACACAAAAAAACAGAGGCCCTATTCCTCCTATACCAGCAAAAACTGAGTAGGAATCTTGGACTTCTACCCTCATGAAGCTGTAAAATGTGCCCCAATACTCTGTCCTGGCCCGCGGGACGATCAACGGAAGCTCCAAGTCCTGTGAAGGAAGAATGGTATGGGACAAGAGACACAAAGAATGACAGCAAGACAGGTTTCTGATCAAGCTGCAAAATTTTATTGAAGAGGCAGGGTATATATACTCTAAGGGTGGAGGGAGTGGCTAGTAAGGATGGGTGGCGAACTAGGATTGGCTGCTGCTATTGCTAGGGTGGAAGGCAGATGTAGGGGGATTGGCAGTTGCTGTTGCTGGGGGTCTGGGATTGGTGGTAACTGTTGCTGGGGTGGATGGCCAATGGGCGGCTACTGTTTAGGCGCGAACTAGCTACTGCTTAGGTGGGAACTACTGTTACTTCCTTGAAGAAGGCTAATTATAGCTTAGGCTGTTCTTGCATCAGCCCTGGCGGCCATGTTGCATGTCACTGGTATCGCTGAAGGTGAATGTTATATATGCTACCTTAACTGTCCCCAACAATACTCCACCTGGATGGTGTCACAGAAGGTCAAGTAGGCAATCAGGACTTTCATCACTAGGAGCTGGTAACAAGCCCCCACACCACAGTGTCAGTGGAGACCTTTTGGGGAACCTGGGTTTCCAAACCCAACTGACGTATTAAGGTGTCCCTCTCACTCCCTGCTGGATTGTTGTCAGAGGAGGTCTAGTGGAGTGTTAGGACAATCACCATTGCCAAATAGCAACGAGGCCACTCCCACTGCATTATCAGTAGAGGCCACGTGGGAATCCAAAACTCCACCTCCATCCAGCAGTAACAAGGAGGCCCCTACCTCAGGTGCCAACAAAGATAAAGTGAGAACTCTCAACTTCTACCTCCATCTGGCAGTAATGGGGCAGAACACCCTTCCCCTGTCAGAGCAGCGTCAAAAAACAAAAGAAAATGAACATGAAAGTTTTAAATGAGATCTACAGACTCATAACATAATATGAAAATGTGCAGGATTCAATAAAAAATCAGTCATCACACCAAGAACCAGGAAGACCTCAAAATAATTGAAAAAAGGCCATCATTAAATACCAAAACTGAGATAAAAGACATTAAAATTATATGACAAAGATTTTAAAGCAGTCATGATAAAAATGCTTCCAAAAGCAATTATATATTATTGTGGGAAGATGGAGGAGAAGGAAGCTCCAGGAATTAGTCCCTCCACCAGAACAACTACTAAGCAGTCAGGAACTGACTGAATTAACTATTTTGAAACTTCAAAGTCCAGTGGAACACTGTACAGCACCCAGAGAAAAACAGGAGGAAGAGGCTGGTAAATTGAGGTAAATACCAGAAAATTGCCCTCCCCACACAGGGGTTGCCATCACCCATCCCCCATTCTCATAGCTGGCAGAAGTGAGGTATCCAAACCTGACCCCTGGCACAGTGAGCTGGTGCTAGGATGGGACATAAAGACCTAGATCTCCAAGGCCCAGGTGGGAATGGGCTGGTCGCTGATCACTGCCTTTGATTAGCTACTTAAGATTGTTGGGGGTTGTCCAGCTCTGAGGGCAGCCATTGTTCCAACCCATCCCAGACAAGTGTGGTGGTGGAGATTTAGAGACAGCATGCTTCCTCATAGCTGTGGAGGACTGCATTTGCTAGACAGGTGCTCAGAAAAGGAAGTGTAGCTTTGGGGAAGACTGAGAGAAACTCCAGTGGCCCGCTCTTCACACCCTTCCCAGGGCAATTTGGAGCTACCGGTATTCCCTTTGTGGGTCCCAGGCCTTGATTCCACTTGGGAAAGACTGAATTGGGAAACTGCTCTCCAGCATGCCACCCAGAATTTGTCTCCAGGTAAAAACATCTTGAGATGGTGAATTCAGAGCAAGAAACAATTGAGTTGGATGGTTGGAGCAAAGGCTTACCTGCCTTAAGTCCAGCAGTGGAACTCATGGGAGATGGAGAACATCTGTCTCCTGGGGACTAGAGGGGGCATTCAAATTCCCATAAACAGAGGGAATCCTAAGACCACTCCAAGATCAAGCACAGGACAAGCAAAGGACAAAACACAGGCCCAGAATAGAGAGGGAGGACCCTGCACTTGGCATTTGCCTTAGACTGACCTTCTCAAAAGGAGGGATGAACTCTGAAGGAGAGCACCAGCCAACACAAAGCTAATTTGCAAAGATGGTGAAAGGTGTTTTAGGCATTGGTTTATTTGGTTTTGTTAGTTTCTGGCACTCAAGAAAATCTCTGTCATATCAATAGCTGAATAGAAACTCAGGAATAAGACAGCTCAGGGACTAAATCCCAGAGTTAACATTTTAAAACATTGAAATGTACAGTGTTCAAAAAAAGATCACAAGAGAAACAAACAGGAAATGATGACTTATCTAAAGGAAGAGTATAAAAATCAAGAAAACATCAATGAAGAAGACAAGACTGTGGACACCCCAGACAGAGCCTCTAAGAAAAGATCTTCAGTGTGCTCAAGGAGATGAAGGAAAATACAAAGAATATCAGGAAATCAATGAAAGAACAATAGGGTAATCTCAATAAAGAGATGAAAATTTTAAAACAAACAAACAGACAAAGGTACCCAGCATTCTTTTTTACTTCAATTGCTCTTTTTCACTTTAATTATTATTCTTGTTATTTTTGTGTGTGTGCTAATGAAGGTGTCAGGGATTGATTTAGGTGATGAATGTACAACTATGTAATGGTACTGTGAACAATTGAATGTACGATTTGTTTTGTATGACTGCGTGGTATGTGAATATATCTCAATAAAATGAAGATAAAAAAAATTTAACCTCCTAAATAAAAAAAAAAAAAAAGGAATCAAACAAAGACCACAATAAATGAAATGAAAAATCCCCAAAAGGGTTTCAAGCAGATTGGAGTTGGCAGAAGAAAGAATCAGTGAACTTGAAACAAGACAATTGAACTAGGTCAGGATAAGACCCAAAAGAAAAAAGAATTAGAAAAAGCAAAACTAGCCCAAGACCCTGTAGGACACCATCAAGCATACCAACAAATTATAGGAGTCCCAGAAGAAGAAGATAGACAGAAAGGAGCAGAAAGAATATTCAAAGAAATGATGACAGGAAACTTCCAAAACTTGGCAAAAGATATGAATATGTACATCCAAGAAGCCTACTGAACACCAAAGAGGATAAACTTGAAGAGAAATACGTCAAGATACATGGTGGTTAAACTATTGGATGCAAAGAACAAGGAGAAAGTTCTGAAAATTGCAAGAGAAAAGCCATTCCCTAATATATAAGGGAGTCTCAATTAGATTAAATGCCGATTTTTCATCAGAAGCCATGGAAACTAGGAATACAAGGAAATTTCCTCAACGTGATAAAGGGCATAGATGAAAAATCCAGAGCTAATATCATATGTAATGGTGAAAGACTGAAAACTTTCCCTCTATGATCAGGAACTAGACAAGGATGCCCACTGTCACCACTATAATTCAATATCATACTGGAAGTTCTAGGCAAGGCAATTAGGCAAGAAAAAGAAATAAAAGTAATCCAAATTGAAAATGAAGAAGTAAAATTTTCCTTTTTTGCAGATAAAATGATCCTATATACAGAAAATCTGGAAAAATCCACAACACAGCTGCTAGAGCTAATAAATTCAACAAAGTGGCAAGGTGCAAGATCAATATCCCAAAATCAGTAGTGTTTTTATGCACTAGTAATTAACAATCTGAAGAAGAAATAAGGGGAAAATCCATTACAATAGGAACTAAAGAAATCTAATATCTCAGAATAAATCTGACCAAGTATTTATTGCTAAAAGAAATCAAATATGACCTAAATCAACTGAAGGACATTCCATGTTCATGAATTGGAAAAGTAAATATTGTTAATTCTACCCAAAGTGAATTACAAATTCAACACAATCCCAAATAAAATTCCAACTGCCTTCTTTGCAGAAATGGAAAAGTCAATCAGCAATTTTATATGGAAGCCTAAGGGGCCCTGAGTAGCCAAAGTCATTTTCTAAAAGAAGAACAGAGTTGGAGGACTCACATTTCCCAATCTTAAAATTTATTACAAAGCAATAGTCATCAAAACAGCATGGTACTGGCACAAGGACAGACATTTAGACCAATGGAATTCAATTCAGAGTTTATTCACATCAGCTGATTTTGACAAGGGTACAAAGTCCACTGAATTGTGAAAGAATAGTCTCTTTAAGCAATGGTGCTGGGAAAACTGGATGTCCATGTACAAAAGAAAGAAGGTGGGCCCCTACCATGCACCATATACAAAAATCAACTTGAAATGAACCCAATACCTAAATATAAGCACCAGAAATATAAAACTCCTAGGAGAAAACATAGAAAAGCATCTTTTCTTTACTTTACAACCGAAGCACAAGCAACAAAATAAAAAATAAATTAAATGGGACCTCAACAAAATGAAAAACTTTTGTGCATCAAAGGACCTTATCATGAATGGAAAATGATGACCTACACAATAGGGTAAAATATTTGGAAACCGCATATCTAATAAAGGTTTAATAGCTAAAATATAGAAAGAAATCATTCAACTCAACAACAAAAAGACAAGCAACCCAACTTAAAAGTGGACAAAAGCCTTAAATAGACATTTCTGCAAAGAAAATATACTTGTGTTGAAAAACACATGAAAAGATGCTCAACATCATTAGCCATTAGGGAACTGCAGATCAAAATCACAGTGAGATACCTTTTCACACCCACTAAAATGGCTATTATTTTTTAAATGGAAAATTACAAGTGTTGGAGAGGATGGGAGAAATAGGAGTAATCATTCATTGCAGGTGGGAATATAAAATGGTACAGCTGCTGTGGAAGACAGCCTGGCTGTTCCTCAGAAAGTTAAGTATAGAATTACCATATGCCCAGCAATCCCACTTCTAGGTCTATACCCAAAAAAATTGAAAGCAGACTTGAACAGATATTTTCACACTGACGTTCACAGCAGCATTACTTACAATTGCAAAATGATGGAAGCAACCCAAGCTTCCATCATCAAATGAATAGATAAACAAAGGTTGGTATATACACAATGGAATATTATTCAGCCATAAAAAGGGAATGAAGTTCTGATACATGAGACCACATGGATGAACCCTGAAGACATCATGTTGAGTGAAATAAGCCCACACAACAGGACAAATATTGCATAATCTTACTGACATGGAGAAATGAGAGTAAGCAGACTCATAGAGTTGGAATCTAGAATATAGGTTACCAGCAAATGGGGTAGGGGTAGGGAAAAACATTTAGAATGACAGTGGATCACTTTTCAGCCTTTGGCTGAGATCAAGTGTAGAATGACAGTGGATTCCCCATCAGCAACAACTGATGCTAGAAGAAAGTCACATGAAACTTTTTAGGTGCTGACAGGAATGAACTATCAACCCAGGAATCCTATAGCTAGTAAAACTATCCTTTAGGAATGAAGGAAACATAAAGACATTTTCAGATGATGGAAAACTAGGAGAATTTGTCACCATCATACCTACCCTATAAGAATGGCGAAACAAAGTTCTCTAGGAAACAGAAAGGAAAAACAAAAGAAGAAACCTTGGAACATCAGGAAGGAATAAAGAACACAGCAAAAAAAAATATATATGTGTATATATATATATATATATATATATATATATATATATATGTATATATATATATTAAAAATAGGCTTTTCTTCTCCTCTTGAGTTTTCAAAATTATGTTTGCTGAAGCCAAGTTATAACTGTCAGATATGGTTCCAAGTATAAGTAGAGGAAATATTGAAGATAATTCTATCATAAAAATGGGGGAAGGCAAACAGATATAGAAGGAGACAGAGTTGTACACATACTCAAACTGGTTAAATGATGACACCAGAAGACCTTGATAAATTATTTATATATAATGCAAAACCTAGAGCAACCACAAAAAAAATCTATGCAATGACATACACTCAAAAGCACATAAATAAATCAATATAGAATCTAAGAAATGTTCAACTTAACCAAAGGAAGGCAGGAAAAAGAAAACACAGAAATTAAAAACAGAGAAAACAAACAGGAAACATAAACTAAAATAGAAGATGTAGGCCCTACCAGATCAACAATTACATTTAATGAAAATTGTCTAAGTATACCAATTAAAATACAGAGACTGATAGAGGGAATTTAAAAACATGACCTACCTATATGCTATTGAAAAGGACCTAATACAACAATGCAAGTGGGTTGAAAATAAAAGGATGGAAAAAGATATGCTATACAAAAGTTATGCAAAGAAACGGGAATTGGCCATGTTATATATCAGATAATGTCAACTTTGGAGCAGCAAAGAAAATTACCAGAGACAGGGACATCATATAATGATAAAATACACACACACACACATGCACACACACACCAATCCTAAAGATGCATGCACCACATTTAGGGCTGCAAAATATATGAAGCAGAAACTAATAAAAACTGAAAAGTTAAATAGAGAAATCACAATTATAGTTGGAGATTTCAATACCACCCCCTCAATAATTGACAGAACAGCTACACAGAAAGCCAGGAAGGATATCAATGAAGTCAACAACGCCATCAATCAAGAGAATCACTTGACCTTTATAGAACTCTACCTAACAGTAGAATATACATTTTTAAGTGCCCATGAAACATATATCAAGATAGACCATATCCTAGACCATAAAAAGAAACTCAACAAATTTTAACAATTTTAAATCATACAGTGTGTGTTCTCCAACCACAATGAAATCAAACTAGAAACTGATTACAGAAAAATAACAGAAAAATACCCAAGCACTTGAAAACTAAACAACACACTTCTAAATATTCATGGGAATCCAAGAGGAAATATTAAGGGAAATTCTAATAATACATTGATCCGAATGCAAATGAAACTACAACATAATAAAATTTGTGTGACACAGCTAAAGCAGTTCTTAGAGACAAAATTATAGCACTAAATATATACATTAGAAAGGAGAAAAAAAACTCCCATATCAACAATCCCATTTCTTCTCTGAAAAAAGAAAAAAAAAAAAAAAAACAGAAAAAGAAGAGCAAAATAAAAGCAAAGCAAGAAGGAAGAAAGTAATAAAAGAGGCACAAAACAAAATTGCAAACAGGAAAACAATAGAAAATCAGAAAACAAAGACCTTGTTCTTTGAAAAAATGAATAAAATTGGCAAACCTCTAGCAAGACTGACAAAGAAAAAAGAGAGATGGCACAAATTACTAATATCAGGAATGATACAGGGAAATCATACAGACCCTGCAGATATCAAAGGGATAATAAGGGAATACCATAGAAAACTCTACATATAAGTTTAACAACATAGATAAAATAAACCAATTCCTCAAAAAACAACTACCATACTCACTCAAAATGAAATAGATAATTTGAGTAACCATATAAATATTAAGGAGACTGAATTCATAATTTAAAATCCTCAACAAAAAAATCCCCAGACCCAGATGGTTTCACAGGAGAATTCTAGAATTCTACCAAATACTTAGAGAAGAATTAACACCAATTCTACACACTCTCTTCCAGAAAATTGAAGATGAGGGAATACTTCCCAGTTCATCTTATGAAACCAGTATTATCCTGGTGTTGATGGCAGCAGAACTTTATAAATATAATTAATGCCACTGAGTTGTGCACTTAAAAATGATTAAATAGCAAATTGTGTATGACTGCTCATCTTCCAGTTGGATTGTTTAACTTTTACTGTTTATGCAGTTAAAAAATCAATGTAATGTAAATATTAACACACGAAGGGAGAAAGATCACATGATCATATTAATCAATACCAAAAAAGCATTTGACAAAAACCAACACCTATTCATGATAAAAACACTCAGAAAAATAGTAACAGAGAAGAACTCACTCAACTTGAAAAAAATCATCTACAAAAACTTTACAAGTAACATACTTAATGGTGAAAGATTGAATGCTTTCCCCCTAAGATAAGGAGCAAGCCAAGGATGTCCACTCCCACCACTCTTATTCAAAATAGAGTTGGAAGATCTAGCTAGTACAATAAGGCAAGAAAAGGGAATAAAAGCATACAGATTATAAGGGAAGAAATAAAACTGCCCCTATTTTCAAAAGGCATAATTTCAATGCAGAAATATCCAAGGAAACTACACAAAATTCCTGAAACAAGAGGTGAGTTCAGTAAGGTTACAGAATACAAGATAAGCACACAAAAATTAATCAAGTGGACATTGAAACTAAATATCACTCAAAATGAAATACTTAGGTATAAATCTGACAAAACATGTACAAGACTTATGTAATGAAAACTACACAACACTGATCAAAATACAAAGATCTAAATAAATGGAGAGACATACCAATGTTCATGGATTGGAAGACTCAACATCATGAAGACAACAATTGTCCCCAAAGTAACACAGGATTCATGCAATCCTAGGAAAATCCCAGCAAGATATTTTGTAGCTACAGACAAGATTATTATATAGCTTACACAGAAAGGCGAAGAAACTAGAATCAATAAAACAACTTTGAAAGAGAAGAATGAAGCGGGAGGTTCAGTCTACCCAATTTCAAGATATTATATAGCATAAATAATCAAGAGTTTGGGGTATTACAGGGGGATAGACACATAGATTAATGGGACAGAATGGAGAACCACAAAATAGGCCCACATAAATATGCCTAAATTGAGTTTTGACAAAGTGTAAAGACAATTCAATGGAGAAATGATAGCCTTTTAGACAAATGTTGCTGTAACACTTGGAAATACACAGGCCCCTCCCCCTTCCCCCCCAAAAAAGCACCTTGGCCTACATTCATACCTTATATGAAAATTAACTCAAAACAGATCACAGACATCAACATAAAACATTAAAACTTTTAGAAAGAAAACAAAGGAGAAAAACTTCAGGATCTAGGGCTAAGCACAGAGTTCTTGGTCTTGACACCAATAGCACAAACCATAAAAATGGGTAAATTCATCAAAATCAACTTTTGCTCTGCAAAAGACAATATTAAGAAGATGAGAATATAAGCTAAGGGTTGAGGTTTGCAAACTACAAATCCATAAAAGGGCTAATGTTCAGAATATATAAAGAACTCTCAAAATGCAAAGAAAAAAACAAACAAGACAATTAGAAGATAGGCAAAAGACAATGAAAAGATATTTCACTGAAGAAGATATACAGATGACAAATAAGCACATGAAAAAAATGTCCAATATCATTTACCATTAGGGAAATTCAAATTAAAATCACAATGAAATATTCACTACACATCTATCAGAAGGGCTAAAATTAAAAATAGTGGCAATACCAAATGCTGGTGAGGATGTGGAGAAATTGGATCATTCATAGATTGCTGGTGAGAATTTAAAATGGTACCACTCTGAAGAATGGTTTGGCAGTTTTATAAAAAGCTAAATGCACAACTACCATAAAACCCAACAATTGCCCTCTTGGGCATTTGTCCCAGAGAAATGAAAATTTATGATAGCACAAAAAGTGGGCAAAGTGGACAGTGGATTGTATATCATGGATGATTGTATGGTGTGTGAATGTATTTCAATAAAACTGAATTTAATTTAAAAAAAAGTGGGCAAAAATGTTTATAACATGAATTTTTATGGCAGTTTTATTTATAATAGCCCCAAATAAGAAACAACCCAGATGTCCTTCAATGGGTGAATGGTTAAACAGAACTAGGACATCCATACCATGGAATACTGATCAGCAATGAAAAGGAGCCAACTACTGACACAACAATCTCAATGAATCACCAGAGAATTATGCTGACTGAGGGAGCCAATTCCAAAAGGTTTCCATAGGTATAGATAGACAGATAGATAGATAGATAGATAAAGATACAGATATAGATATAGATATAGATATAGATATAGATATAGATATAGATATATGTCTATTCTCATTTATATAACATTCCCAAAATGACACAATTATAGAAATGTACCACAGATTAATGGTTGCCAAGTGTTAAAGCGGGAGTGGGGACAGGAGGAAAGTGTTTATGGCTATGAAAGAGCAACAAAGAGAATCCTTGTTGTGATGGAAATATTCTGGATCTAGACTGTGTCAATGTCATTAACCTGGTTATGATATTGTACTGTAGCTTTGTAAGATGTTAACCTTGGAAGAAACTGAGTAATGGGTATATGGGATGGGATCACCCTGTATTATTTCTGACAACTGCATGTGAATCTATAGTTATTCTCAAAATAAAAAGTTTAATTAAAATCTAAGTAAGATCAAACATATGAAATTGCAGGAAGACACAGCGGAAGTTGACGTAATAGACTAAATGTAGTCTTTGCTAACTATATGGTTCCTACTTTCTGCTTTATTTTTAAACTAGTAACACTTCAGAGTAAAACTACAGGACTCAGTAACAGGGAAATTTTTAAGAGGGAATCAGACTGGATTGTAGTAGTTTCAGATGGTGAACTAGCAGTTTGCCAAAGTCAACTAATCCTGATAATCCATGACCTACAGTGAATCTTTGTATTTATCTTGCTTGGGTGCAATAGCACTTTTTGAATCTGTGGCTTGATATCTTCCATCAGTTCTTAGGACCCTCACTTATCTGTTCAAATATTTCTTCTGCTTTTCTCTCTCCTGGCCCTCCAATCAC
Source organism: Choloepus didactylus (assembly GCF_015220235.1). Taxonomy (NCBI): domain Eukaryota; kingdom Metazoa; phylum Chordata; class Mammalia; order Pilosa; family Megalonychidae; genus Choloepus; species Choloepus didactylus. The sequence goes on from NC_051309.1 coordinate 56,925,087, forward strand.
ACCCATTATGTCCCTGTATCTCTTCCTTTCTATTTTGTATTTTCCATACTTTCTTCACTCAATGCTATGGTCTGGATATTTTCTTCTCATCTGTCTTCCAGTTTCTTAATCATTTCTTTGGCTCCATCTAATTAAACCGATCTATTGAATTCTTAATTTCAATTATTGACATTTTCAGTTATAAAATTACTGTTGGATTTCCCTTAAAAGTTTCCAGTTCTCTGCTGAAGTTCTCCATTTTGTCATCTAATCCCTTGAACATATTAATTATTTTAAAGACTGTGTCTGCTACCTCAAATATCAAGATATTCTGTGGGTCCATATTTTGCCTTGATTTTTTATTATTTGGTCTTGTCTGCTGGTGTGCTGGTAATTTTTTATTGCATGCCAGCCGCTGAGTACAAAAAGCTATAGAGATAATTTGAGGCTCTGTATGAGCCAGAGATGATTTGCTTTTGCTTCTGGCAGGTAGCCAAGGTAAGAACATATCCCCTTAACGCAAACAAGGATTGAGTTGGTATGAAAAGGGGTTCTAGTTTTTCTTAAGTTTGTCTATTTCTTTTTTATCTTTACTCCTAGGATGAGCCTTTTGTGGGCCCCAAACGAAAGCTTGGAATGTTTATCCAAGCCCTTACTTCTTGTTGGGCCCTGTATTCCAATTTTTGTTCCTTCAGCTCTGTAACACTGCCAGAAACTAGGCTTTGATACTCAACCTCTCAGCCACTATCTTCTGTTCAGTTTCTTCACATTTCATCTTCCATTTTTGAATCTCCAAAAACTTTGAGGAAGAAAGTGGCAACAAATATCAGGCTCATCTTTTTATGCTTCTTTTCTCTCCAGGATCTTGGCCCTCAAACACCCTCTGACTTGGTAGCTCTCAGATGCCTTCAAAGTAGATTTTTGAATTTTAAAGTTGTTTCTAGTTGTTGTTAGTTTAACTGTAACCAGCTACACAGCATTACCAGAAGCATGCTGAGTGACAATTTTTGGAGAATTTCCCCAGTGAATCATAATCACTCAGAATTATAGCCTACATTTGTCCAGTTGACCCACTGATTTCTAGATTTCCACTTCACTTTGCACTATTTAAAGAGTCTGATTGCTCCTGATGTTGCAAGGTGTTTAGGTCATTGAGTTTTTTAATTAATTGAGAACAAAAGGTGGTTCATATAGGCTAAGTTATTATAGCTCATTAATCCATCTAAATTCATTTTCAAATAAATCCTTTTTACCCTGAATATGAACTTTTATTTTACTTTGTGTCTGAGAATCTCACTTTGTTTCAGAAATAGAGATATTTATACTTTAGCCATGTGTGGAATAAAAACAATCTATTTCCAAAATAGCACCCAGACTATTTTATTTATTGAACCCCTCTCACATGTGAGGCATTGTGCCTCGGATTGCAAGGGATACAAATATTATAGAATTACAGAATTTTAGATCTGGAAAGAATCTTAGAGATCATATAATTAGATGCCCTCATTTAACAAAAGAGTTTTTGATCCCAAACAAGGACTTGGACTTCTTAATTCCTATCCAATGCTCTTTTCATGACAGAGTGTTAGTGTTAGTTCCATAACAAGATTTCTCTTTATCTCTCTCCTCTCCTCCACCATGGACCCAAAAATAAGTTGTACTTATTGTATGATGATTCATTTGATCCTAATATAAGAAGAGTATAATTTTCCTACCAGGCATTCAAAAATATTGAACATAGCTCAAAACATCACCCATTACTACATTCAGGAAATTAGTGGTATAAGAAATTGTCCCTGCCCACTGGAAGTTTACAATCTCTATACAGAAAGACATGTGAATGAATGGTCCTATCCCAAGGTATTATTTGCTATGTTAGATATGTGATATGTGACACCCGCACATAAATCGCAAGTATTTTTATGACCTATTCATTTATGTGATATATAAAATAAAGATGGCCATATTACATCTGCCTCCTCTGATAGATTAGGAGTTCATTATTAACAGGAATTATAGTTTTTCATCCTCAGCCTCAGCTTCAGGTCTGCAACAGAGCAAACCTATATAATTGGTCAGGATAATAAAATGCTCAAGGAATTCTAATGAGGAGCAATAATTTTGAACTGAGATCATTGAATAAAAACATCATGAAGATGAAGGTTGAAGTATACTTCTGTAAAAATTCAAGCTAAAATGGATAGGGTTTAAATAGATGTTGTATTAGTTTCCCGTTGCTGCTGTAACAAATCACTACAATCTCAGTGGCATAAAACAACCCAAATTTATTATCTTACAGTTCTGTATGTCAGAAGTCAAAATGGATCTTTAGTGGCCAAAATCAAGGTGTTGGAAGAGCTGTGTTCTCTCTGGAGGCTCCAGGAGATAATCTGTTTCCTTGCCTTTTCCATTTTCTAGAGGCCGCCTGAATTCCTTGGCTTGTGACCCCCCTTCCTCCATCTCTCCTAAGTGCATCACTCCAACCTTGACTTCTGTCATCACATTTCCTTTTTCTGTTTTTGACTCTCTGGCCTCTTTCTTATAAGGACCCTTGTGAATACATTGTGCCTACCCAGATAATCCAGGATACCCTCCCCATTTTAAGATCCTTAATTTAATCATATCTGCATATACCTTTACTATGTAAGATAACAAAGCCACGGGTTCTGGTTATATAAGGACTTGGACATCTTTAGGATGCCATTATTCTGTCTGCCACAGAAGCGGTCCACTGTGACAGTCCTCAAAGTGTGGTTCCTGGATCAGCAGCATCAGCATCAACCGGGACCCTGTTATAAATGCAAATTCTCAAGCCTCATCCCAGATCTACTGAATTAGAAACTCTGGAGAGTCCCAGAAATCTGACTCCAATTCTTATTTCTTACAAGTACTAAAATGCAAATGCATAAAAAGTAATGATAAATCTTTGATTTAAGAGAAACAATGCACAAAGATATACTTTGTTAAAAGAACAAAACCAGGTGGGGTGGATGGAGGGGTATAGGGACACTGTATGTGTAGGCCACTGAGTTTAAGTTGGCATCAAATAAAAAAATGATTGTTTTATGTTTAGGATGTTAAATTTTAACCACATGGTAACCAAAACAAAAATGTACGAGAAATACACCCAGAAAGAAGTGAGAAGGGACACAATATCGTACAATACAAAAAATCAAATGAATATATGAAAGTAGGCAATAATGGAAAAATTAAGGGTCAAAAAGGGTATAAGACTTACACAGACTAAATAGCAACATGACAGAAGAAAGTCCTGCATTATCAGTAGTTAACTTAAATGTAAATGGATCAAACTCTCCAGTTAAAAGTCAGAGACTGGCAGAATGGATAAGAAAGCATGACCCACCTATGTGCTGTTTACAAGAGGCATATCTGAAATTCAAAGACACTAGTAGGTTGAAAATGAAAGGATGGAAAAAATATAACATGCAAGTGGTAACCAAAAGAGACCTTGCATAGCTATATTAATATCAGATAAAAGAGATGTTAAGTTAAAAACTATTACAAGGTACAAAGACAGTCATTATATATTGGTAGAGGGGTCAATTCAACAAGGAGATGTAACAATTATAAATATATATGCACCTAACAGCAGGGCCCCAATAAATATGAAGCAAATATTGACAGGTTTGAAGGAAGAAATAGTCGGTTCTATAGTAACAGTAGGAGATTTTCATATACCACCTTCATTAATGGACAGAACATCTAGACAGATCAATAAGGAAACAGAAGACACAAATGATATTCTAAACCAAATATACCTAACAGATATATAGGACACTTCATCCAACAGCAGTAGAATACATCCTTTTTTCTAGTGTACATGGGCCATTCTCTAGGGTAGACCAAATGCTAAGTCACAAAACAAACCTCAACAAATTCAAAATTACTTAAATCATACAATCTCTTACTACAATGAAATGAAACTAGAAATCAATAACAGAAGTAGAAATGGAAAATCCACAAATATTTTGAAATTAAGCATTGTTCTCTTAAATAACCAATAGGTCAAACAATAAATCACAGGGAAATTGGGAAATATCTTGAAGAAAGTTAAAATGAGGACACAATAAACCAAAACATGGGATGCAGCAAAGGCAGTGCTGAGAGAGACATTTATACCTCTAAATGCTTACATTAAAAAAGAAGAAAGATCTCAAATCAGAGACCTAACCTCAAGACTAGAGGATCTAGAAAGAGAAGAACAAACTAAACCCAAAGTGAACAGAAGGAAGGCCATAACAAAGATTAGACTGGAGATGAGTGGAATAGACAATAAAAAACAATAGAGAGAATCAACAAAACCAAAAGTTGGTTCTTTGAAAAGGCCAATAAAATTGACAAACCCTTAGCTATACTGACAAAGAGAAAAAGAGAGAGGGCAGAAATAACTAAAATCATAAATGAAAGAGGGGGCATTATGACTGACCCCACAGAAATAAAGCTATAAGAGGATATTATGAACAACTTCATGCCAGCAAATTAAATAACTAGATGAAATGGAAAAATTCGTAGATACTGACAATCAACCTACACTGACTCAAGAAGAAATAGAAATCTCAACAAACCAATAACTAGTGAAGAGATTGAATCAATAATCATCAAAAACCTACCAACAAAGAAAAGCCCAGGACTAGATAGCTTCAGAGGGGAACTTTACCAATCATTCCAAGAAGAATTAACACCAATCCTGCTCAAACTCTTCTAAAAAATTGATTCTATACCTTAGTATAGAACAATCTGAAGAAGTAATCAAGAAAAAAAAAATCCTTTACAATAGCAACTAAAGGAATCAAATATCTAGGAATAAATCTAACCTAGAATGTAAAGGACTTTAAAGGGAAAATGACAAAATACTGCTAAAGAAATCAAAAACCTAAATACTTAAAGGGCATTCTGTGTTCATGGATTGGAAAACTAAATATTGTTAAGATATCAACTCTACCCAAAGTGGTTTACAGATTCTACACAATCTCTATCAAAATTCTAACAGCCTTCTTTGTAGAATAAGAAAAGCCAGCTGAAGTGTAAGGGGTCCCAAATAGCCAAAGCCACATTGAAAAAAGAAGAATGAAGGTGGAAGATTCACATTCCTAATCTTAAAATTTACTTCGAAGACACGGTAATCAAAACAGCATGGTACTGGCATAGCGACAGATACATATAGACCACTGGAATCTAATTGAGAGTTCAGAAATCACCCCTCACTTTTACAGACAACCAATTTTTGACAAGGCTGCCAAGTTCACTCAATGAGGAAACAATAGTGTCTTCAACAAATAGTTCTGGGAAAACTGAATGTCATATGCAAAAGAAAAAAAGTGGACCCCTACCTCACACCATATACAATAATCAACTAAAAATGGATTAAAGACATATATATAAGAACCAGAATTATAAAACTCCTAGAAGAAAACATAGGAACGCACCTTCAGGACTGTGTTAGGGAATGGTTTCTTAGGCTTTACACACAAAGCAAAAGTAAGAAAAGGAAAAACAGCCAAAGCCATCTTGTAAAAGAAAAACAAAGTAGGAGGACTCACATTTTCCAATCTTAAAGCTCATTGCAAAGCCATAGTACTCAAAACAGCATGGTCCTGGCAGAAGGACAGAAATACAGACCAATTGAATTGAATTCAGAGTTTATTCACATTTACAGCCAACTGATTTTGACAAGGATGCCAAGTCCATTTAATTGGGAAAGAATAGTTCCTTCAAGAAATGGTGCTGGCTATACCAAAGCTAAATGGGATTTTTGTCTTTGGAAGAAATGAGAATGTTCTCATATTAACTGTACTTGTGAATGCATGACTATGTGATTATACAAAGAGCCATTGATTGCACACTTAGGATGGATTGTATGGTGTGTGAATAAAACTGTTAAAAATAATAATGGGGGGGATAAGGAGTATGGGATGTTTGGAGTTTTCTTTTTTATTTTTATTTCTTTTTTTGAAGTAATGTAAACGTTCTAAAATTGATTGTGGTGATGAATGCACAGCTATGTGATCATACTGAACCAATGATTGTATACTTTGGATGGATTATACGGTGTGTGAATATATCTCAGTAAAACTGTATTTTAAAAAGAAAAAAGAAAGAAATGTTCTGGGCAAACTGGATGCCCATATACAAAAGAATGCATGTGGACTTCTACCTTACACCATATATAAAATTGACTTGAAATGAATCCAATATCCAAAGCACACGCAACAAAAGAAAAATAGACAAATGGGACCTCATCAAAATAAAAAATGATCTTTGCCTCAAGGAACTTTATCATGAAAGTAAAATGACAACCAACACAATGGGAGAAAATATTTGGAAACCACATATCCAGTAAAGGTCTAATATCTAGAATAAATAAAGAAATCCTACCACCCAACAACAAAAACAGCAATCAATTTAAAAAATGGGCAAAAGACTTGAAAAGACGTTTCTCCAAAGAAAATACACAAATGGCCAAAAAGCATATGAATAGATGCTCAACATCATTGGCCTTTAGGGGAATGCAAATCAAAACTACAATGAGATACCATTTTGCACCAACTAGAATGGCTATTATTTAAAACCTGGAAAATTACAGGATGAGGGAAAAGAAGAAACACTCATTCTTTATTCGTGGGAATGTAAAACAGTGCAGCTGTTGTGGAAGAGAATTTTATGGTTCCTCAGAAAGTTACGTATAGAATTACCATATGACCTGGCATTCCCACTTCTAGGTATATACCCAAAAGAATTGAAAGCAGGGACTCAAATGGATATTTGCACACTTATGTTCATAGCAGCATTATTCACAACTGCAAAAAGATGGAAGCAACCCAAGTGCTCATTAACAGACGAATGGATAAATAAAATGTGGTATATACATACAATGGAAAATTTTTCAGCCATAAAGAGGAATATGGTTCTGATACATACGACAATATGTATGAATCTTGAAGACATCATTTGAGTGAAGTAAGTCAGACTTAAAAGGGCAAATATCACATAATTTCACTGATATAATTATAATAAGCAAATTCATATAGTCAGAAACTAGAATATACATTACCAGTGGCCAGGGTTGGGGTAGAAAATGGAGAGATAATGCTTAAATTGTACAGATTTTCTGTTTGAATTGATGGAAAAGTTTTGGTAATGGATGGTGGTGATGGTAGCACAACATTGTGAATATACTTAAGAGCACTGAAATATATATTTGAATGTGGTCAAAAGGGGAATTTTTAGTTTGCATATATGTTACTAGAATAAAATTAAAAAAAAAAAAAACCATAGGACTATACAACACAATCAGTGAACCCTAAAATAAACCATGGAGTATAGAAATAGTATAATTATAAAAATGTTCTTTCATGAATTGCAGCAAATGTATCACATTAACACCAGGTGTCAACAATAGGATGGTATATGGGAATTTTGTATTTTATACATGATTTTTCTGTATACCTACAACTTCTCTAACAAAAAATTTTAAAATTTAAAAAAAAAAATTATTCACAAATTTAACAGTTTGACCTAGAAAAAGAATCTTTCTTAATGTAAATCAAAGATTTATTAAAAGGATTTCCAGACTAAAGACATAATTTCCTAGATATTCAAAATAAATAAAATACAGGCATTCAAAAGATTAGTTAATAATACTCTAAGTTCAGAAAGTCTTCCTTGAATTAGCTGTAACAATATCTGCAGTTCATCAGCAATTTTATCATTCTCCTTTTTGCCTCTTAACAAGCAGAGCAGTGAGGATTTCTTAACAGCCTTATCTCTAGAAGGTTCAGGCTCCTGAAGGAAAGAACTGCGGTGACTTCCCATGAGGGCTGATTAAGAGCAGAGGACAATTGCATTCCTAAAGGCAGAGAAACGGGACCATTTAGAATTGTGCACCCCTCAAGGCAAACAGGAAACAGGAAGCCATTCTTACCTTGCCCCCAGGGCAGGAAAAGCAGTAGGAGGAGCTCTGTCAGCTAGTTTGACCCGGCTCAGGAAATAGGAGGCTTATTTAATCAGTAGACCTGGATTGGTGGCTGCGGTGTAGACAGCATCTACAACCCACCTTAACTCTCCCTGACAGACCTCAGAAGAAGTGTCAGATAATATCCACTCTGTTCTAATCCCAAGGAAATGAAAAGGACTGTATACTCAGGACACATTCATTAGGCTTTAAATTAAAAGGGAGATATCAGTTATGTGAGGCAGCAGTAAACAAGCATCTCCAAAAGTCTTTTGTTAGGGCCAAAACTCCTCTGGGTGAGCACCACCCTAAATCACCATAGCATTCTGCCATAAGAACTCAAAATGAACGTAAACAGTAAAATGAATTTACAAAGTAGCAAATATATAACAATAATAAGAGAAGCTAAGCCATGCTCCCAATTATATACTGCTGTACCTATCTCTTGGACTTGGTATAAGAGCATACCCACAGCTTGGAAATTTGTGTTAGTATTTCATCACAAAATTTATCAACACTCCAGAAGGAACCTAAAAAAAGGAGAGTCAAGTGTACAATGTGCCAAAATATACTAATGTGTAAATATAATCACAATTAAATATTTTAAGACTTTTCTTCAGGGCACTAAAAAAAGTCTACATAGTATCCACATTACACAGACATAGTTTAAAGAACCTATGCTTTTCATCATATATACACAATGGAAAGAAGCAGTATTTGAACTATGTCAGGTGTTGTTATTTAACTTAAATGCTAGTTCTGACTGCTGCCAAGTCAAGCCAACTGACAGGATTATTTAAGTTGGTTCCAAACGTTCCTCCTGCAACTTTCTCCATTAGCAAAAGCATCAGTCAGTTACTCAAGGCTGAACACTCAGAGTCACTCTTCTGTTTGTGCTCTCCTTTTCCCTCTCCCCAACCCTACACACATACACACACACACACACACACACACACACACACACACACACATTTTCAGATACTGAGATCCTTATTCGTTCTTCCTCTGAAATGTCTTCCCATCTGTCCCCCTCCATTTCCACTGTCCTACTTTTGGCCCTGGTCAAGTCCCTCCCTAGACCACTAACACTGACTTTCAGCTCATGTCCAAATCTCTGAAACCTTGGCTGGAAGATCTGAATCCCTTCAACACACCAGGTCAAATGTCCCTCACGCGTGTATCTCATTCCCCCAGGAAAAATCAACAGTTCCCAGTTTTACCATATCATTTCATTTTTTTATTTTATTTTTTATCGCACTTCATGATGTTCAGTAACAGGTAACTCCATATAGACTCTAAATTTCAAGCCACTACTTCTTGGTGGGAATGGGAATATTTTCAGAGAGGGGGCTAGGGTTGTAGGTACCATAGGTAGATCACAGCTGCCAAGTTCAATTGTGGAAAAGCAGCCGTTTCAGGCAACCTTCCCAAACTATTAATGAAAGGTCTAGTGAGAGAGAAAGGTTAGATTATTTTGTAATGTAACCACTTTATAAAACTATTTTATAACTTACATACAGTAAAGTGCATGCAAAAATCTTAAGTGTAGAGCTTGATGAATTATTACATATGTGTATACCTGTAACCACCACCCAGATCAAGATAATGAACATTTCCAGCATCTCTGCAGACTCTGGTTTGCCCTCTCCTATACAATACTTTGCTATCCAGGGCTAACCACTATTATAATTTCTATCACAATAGATAGGTGTTCTGATTTTCTAAGGCTGCCATCTTGCAAAATACCAGAAATGGATTGGCTTTTATTAAAGGGGGTTTATTTGGTTACAAAGTTACAGTCTTATGGCCATGAAAATGTCCAAACAAAGGCATCAACAGTAGGGTACCTTCACTGAAGAACACAGATGGCGTCTTGAAAAACTCTGTTAGCTGAGAAGGCATGTGGCTGGCATCCGCTTGCTCCCAGTTTGAGTTTCAAAATGGCTTTCTCTGAAATGTTGCTCTGGGGTTGGTTTGTCCTCTCTAAGCTTCTCGGGATCAAACTCTGGGCTAGCATAAGTCTGCTTTCAGTGGCCGTCTTCAAAATGTCTCTGAAAGCTGCATCAGCATCTGGGCCTGTGTAGCTCTTTTTAAACTACTCCAGTGATCCAATTAAGACCCACCCTGAATGGGTGGGTCAACACCTCCATGGAAGTAATCCAATGAAAGTTCTCGCCAACAGTTGATTGAGTCACATCTCTATGGAAACACTGAATCAAAAGGTTCCAACCTAATCAACACTAATACGTCTGCCCCACAAGATTGCATCAAAGAACCTAGCATTTTGGGGGACATAATACATCCAAACCAGCACAATAGATTTTCAAGTTTTTAAACTTTATATAAGTGGAAGCTCATTTTGTACCCTTTTTGGCAGTATTCCATTTCAAGAATATATAATAATTCATCTGTTCTCCTGTGAATAGATGTTTGTTTTGTTTTGTTTTTCCAGTTTGGTGCTATTATGAATAAAGCTTCTATGGAGTTTTTGTATGTATCTTTTTGGGGACATGTTGGGTATTTCACAAGTAGAATGGCTGGGTCATAGGGCATACATACGTGTTACTTTGGCATGGACTGCTAAACAGTTTTCCCAAGTGGTTATAAATTACCATTTTTTATGTCTCTGAATTGTTTCAATAGTTATACTATTTTATTTCTAGATTTTTACTTTTAGATTTTTATGACCAACTTGAAGACAAGTCCCTATGTTGCCTTACCCTACACACTCAATAATAAATTATAGTTACAATTAAATATTTATATTTCATACAAGTAAAAGTAAAAGATTAAATGGTGGGGAGGGGAGAAGCACAGGGATGCTGTATTTACTCCAAGGAAAATTTATTACCTCCCTTTTGGATCCAGCCCAGGGATGACACCTGTCTATCCTAGCCCTGTCAACACCTCAGCCATCCAAACTGGAAGTGGAATATTCCAGTCAGTCCCCTGCATCCCCGGATCTCCCCTGAGTTGCACAAAACCTCGGTTGCATCTATCTGCCTGATGTTATTGGGTTTTAAACTTGCTAATATGTATTTGGCCAATCATTAAACTGCTGGAAATGCTAATAGGCTAGAAAATCTCTAAAGTTCCACTCATTTTCCCCCCTATAACTTTGTGCAGATTCATTCTGAAATGCACTAAGGAAACCATGCTCATTATTATCCATCCTGCCTTCTAAGGTGGAATCAATTAGTGCCAAAGTCATCCGCTTCAACTCAGAGGAGGAACACGCCTCCCAGAGAAACATCCCAAAAGCAGTGTGTCCCTTGATCTGTTTGTGCATATGGAGGGTATTAGTTACACAAACACAGGGAGAGAAGATAGGATTACGGAGGAAGTCCTCCAAAGTCCTCCAACTCTCCCTGAAAGCGAATTTCTTGTCCTTCCTGTTTTTGCGTCTTCATCTTAAATTTTTCACTTTTCTATTTCTGTGTCATGGCATGAACCACTTTCTGCTCCTTTTCTTTTCACCAGGACTATTTCTGTTTTTTGACGTTGCTTTAAAAAAAATATTGGCTCCAGACAGTTTCAGCAACCACATTCAAGGGAAACCCTCTGCAACACTGAAACCATAGCTCTCCACGAGCTAGAAGGAAAATAAAGCTCCTACAATAAAAAGTTTTCAAAATTGTTCAAAATGGAAAATACATATTGCTATTATTTTCTTTTACCCCAAGAGGTAAGCTCTGACATAATCAAATGTCCTTTCGGCTTCAAATAAGGTTTTTCTTTTAATTGAGAAAAGCTCCACATGTCTGAGTTACTTGCTATTGCTACTCTATTCAAAGGGAAAGATTTTATGGGGAATATCCTGCAGTAGCAGCAGGCAGCCATTCTGTGAAATAGAGGCAATTCCTTCTTCCTCTCTTAAGAGATGCTTCTAAAATGGGTCCAACAAATAGGTATTTCTGAATACCCTAAAGGCTTTTCACCAGCCAGCACCTCCTGGCTTTCCCTCCCAAAATCATGGTTTGTAAAATAACTGCTACTGAAATTCACTGAAGCCTGGCAAACATTGTTACTCAACCTGGGCCAGCCATTGAGTTGCCATTGACAGGGCTGGATGCACAGTGTAATAATCTGGCTACTTCATTAGGAAAACCTCAGGCAGTTTAAACAAAGTTATTTGTTCTGTGACATTTATAACAGGTTTTACAAATATCCCACCCAATCCCATCTGCCAAACCACTATGCCACTTATCCCTCATGATTCCCATAGAAATGGCATATAATCTCTGACTGAAATACTCCTTCTTATATAAACCTCAAGAAATAGTGGCAAAGGAAATATAGATATTTGTACAGGGGGTGCATTAATTAAAAGTTAAAAACAATATATTAAGTCACAATCATCTGACTGTTCCCTACAACTTACAGTCCAAGGATCCTCCACCTCTTTTATTATGGATTTTGTTTCCTGCCACGCCCTCCTTTTGAACCTACCTCTATCTTTTCCTCTCCTTACCCACCCCCTAAACACACACACACACACCTTTCCTGCATATGGGATGCGATTCCCCACATCTCATGATACAACATCTAACTGATGCTGGTGATCTGAATGCCCTCAGGATACACACCACGACAGCTCAGTTGCTCAAACTCACTCAATGTGTTGGATCCCTTCCAAGTATCAAGCTTTACTAAGCCCTTCGCGTACCCTTTCCAGGCCTATGGTACAAGGGGATAGCAGAGTTCACACTGTCAAACAAGCACTTGGCCATGATACAATCACAATTCAACCAGATACCATGTTAAAAAATGGAAAAATTAAAGTAACAATAACAACACTAAAAATATTTAGTCCAGTAATGTGAATAAATTACACACAATCCGACCCCACAAACACTACTTTTATTTTTCATACTTAATTTTATATAATTGCATGTACAGCATATGCATGTTAATTTTACAATAGGCTTTTTCTACTTTTTTTCTAAATATTAATCTGTTTCCACATAGTCTTAACATACCACTTTTATAATGACTACCTAAAGTTTTGACCCAAAATGTGCCTATTTTTGTCAACACTAATGTCAACTTATCAATCTTTTCTTATCACTTCTAAGACTATACTCCTTAGTTGCACAACTTAAGATACACAATTACTGAACTGGTAAAGATATGAAAACAGTAAAAGTAAATATATCCAAATATTAATAAGAGGTTGCTTTGGGTGATGGGACAGTGAGTGATTTTTCTTCTTTAAGTTTTTTGTACTTACTATATTTTCTATAGTGAGCATGTACCTTTTTATTTTAAAACTTTAATAATAATAATAATAATAATAGCTACCACTTATCAATTGCTTACTATATGGCAGGAACGTAAGTACTTTTTAGGTAATACTCAGCCATTCACTCCTTATAACAACCCTAAAATGTTGGTACTATTACTAGCCCTATTTTACAGATGAGAAATCTGAGGCATGGCACAATTAAGGCACTTGCACGAGATTTACCTCAGGCAGTCTAGATCTACAGTCTCCTCTCTCGCCCTATATGCTTAATAAAATAGAGTAACCTTTCTAAATATATTTAAACTGCAACCATTTAAAAATGGTTCACTGGCTGAGCTTGCTCTGCAATGGGATTTCATTACATAAATGATGTGGCACAATATAGCACCATCTCTCTCTATCACTTCATCATCATCATCAACAACAACAACACTAATACCACCATCATTTAAAAACATTTATTAAGCTTTTTGTGTGGGCAGAACACTGTACCAGGCACTTGGGGAGATATAAAGTACATAAAACACAGGTTCTTCAATCTTAAGAATATCAGAACTAGTCTGCCAACAGCTTCAAAATGGAAGGTAGTAAGTATCCATGGAATAAGAATCAAAAATGTATATAATTATCTAGAAAATATAGGGAAAAATGAAAACTACTTCTATCTGAAATAAAAAGTGAATTTAAGATAACGCATAATGGAGAGCTTTTATTTATTTAGGGTAATAACTTCAGATCCCCTTTCCACTCTACACATACAGGCTACTCAAAGTTTTGCAGAGAAAAAAATGCTAAGATTAAAGTCAGCTATATATACTACACTATTACAGTATGATATTTTTCAGTATGTATCACGTAATCCCATATTTCTTACGTCAAGTGGAAAATAGCTATCATAAATAATTCTATACTTTATATGTAATTGTGCACAATGAATTTAAGGAAATAAAATTCTGACCCTTTATCTTTCAGAATATTCTGAACACCATTAGTAAAAGGAAGTTTCTAGCTCTAATCAGTAGTTACTAATTGCAAATAAATTAAGCAGTTTGCAAATCTAAAGCCAAATAATGACTCTGCCAGGTTATTCAAATGAATGTACTTGGCTCATACAGCCTATCTTTCATTTTTGAAACAAACCTGCTTTATTTGGTAAACTATGCTAAAAGCACATAAATTTTTGAAAAATAAAAACCTCTTACTTTAAAATAAGTGAAAGGTCTATCTGAATGACTGAAGAATATTTTTTAAAAGTTTATATATGTATTTTTACTTTCAAATGTATACCAAAAACTAGTTAATAAAATGTGGTTTAGCAGATATCCTTGGAACACTGTTTAGCAGATGATAAAAGTAATTTATATGTAGTATATAAATTGTATATAAAATGTTCTTCTGAAACATTTGTAGGTGCTTAATTATGATTTGTGCTCTCAAGCACTTTAAACATCAATATGGCATCTTGTTTAGACTATTAAATTATTTGGCAATCCTTGTTTTCATAGATAATCAAAAGTAAACTTTCAGGAATTGGAATCCATGGTGTCCAAATCAATGAAAATGTCTTCAGATTAGAGTAAAACAAAACCCAATCATTTAAGACTTTTTCGTCATTACTCAACTATGACTTTGTAAATATCCTTGACCCTGATTGCCATGAATCCTTCCCAAATGTAGGCCCTTCTTTGTAGCAGATTTATTTCCCATTCATATGAGGTCAGTATTTCTTTTGTTTTTTCCTAGTATTGTATTTTTTTACTGTGACTAATTTTCATGACTCCCTACCTCCAGGTTCTCATTTATGAATCTCACCAAAGTAATGTTTTTCATCTTTTACAATTATTAAAATACAGTGATATCTTTTTGTGAAAAACCGAAAGCATTTTCCACATATTCACTCATTTGTATAATGACTTCTAAGCTTTAAAAGTCTGAAGAATATAATTTCTTTTATGGGGATAAATCTTAAAAACAGAAACAAAAATCTGCAGGGTTCACAATTACCCATTAGATAAAGTCCGAACTCCTTCATTAAGTATTCAAGTCCTTCTGCAACCTGACTCCTGATCTGCCTTTCAAATTTTACCTTTCACTCCTTCTCAAGATCATTCTCTTCTCAATGCTTAAATTCAGGCCATTATTCCAGACTCCTCACCTGTAAAATGGGTTAATAATCTTTACTTCTACAGAGTTTCTATGAAAATTAAATGTGAAATCTCCTAGCATAGCCGAGCGCATAGCAGATATTCAAAGAATGGTAGGATGCATAAAAGTCATATAGAGTTGGAACTGAATATCAAAGAACTGCGCAAGGGGACATTATTACTTCTCCAAGCCTCAGTTTCCTCATCTGTAAAAGTTGTAATACAAGATAGAGTCCATAAAGCACCTAGCAGAGTGAGTGGCACAGAGCAGGCTCAAAGTAGGCTCATGTTATGAGTGAATATATACAGGAGTGCTAGTAACCTGCATATTAAACAAGAGACAGAGGATAGATATTTCAGAGATTAGCATTATGTCCCATTAAGATCTCCAAACCAAACCAAAGAACATGTGCTCTTGGAAGGCAGAGGTGAAGTAATTCCATTAGAATTGCCTTTCCTTCCAAAATTTATTCGAGAGCTCAGTTTTGCTCAGAATAGTTGATCCGAAATCTGGCTGCCCACAGTGCTGGGCTTGCACACAGCGAAAAATGAACCATGAGGTACTTTGGTAAAAGGGAGCCTGGCCAGTTGTCAGACACAGTTAACCCATTTATGAAGTTTATTAGGGCACTTCTTATCTCAGTGGGTACTGGTAGGCAATTTCTCCCCCAGGTTAACACTCCATGGAGAATGGGAAATGACAGAGCAATATAAAGCAAAAGGTCCCATATTTTTGAAATAAATATAAAACACTAAATTCACCTGCTTTTAAAGTTTAGAATCAAGAACATAAGGGTTTAAGTAATAAACACAACAGTGACTTAAACAAGAAACTTCACCTCCATATCAAGAAGCAGAGAAAAGGGTAAACAGGAAGTCATCTGAAGAAGGAAGAGTCAGAGAGAAGGAGAAATCATCAGGCGGGCGAAGAGAGAGAGAAACCAAAAAAGAAAAAAGGCAAAAAAGAAAGCAGTAGCATGCGGGCATCAGAAGAAATAATAAACTCATCTGAGAAAGAGGTAAAGTTCTGATGCTGAGGAATCAGATTCAGGAAGGAAGGAAAAAAAACTAATATGTGTTGAGCAACTACATATACTAGGAGTCCCAGGCTGCATGCTTTCATGTATGCAATTATTACTCCTTTATTTCAGATGATGAAAATAAAGACTGAGTGAACAAAATTTACAGCTAATTTTCTGACAACTTAAGAAAACGGAAGATAAAAGATACCTCACTACTGCCATTATTCCATTTGACTCTCATGATCTAGGTCATCAGCAGTGTGTCAGTGAAAGGGTTTCCAATCAAATAGGTAGGTAAAGGCAGGGATCATTTCTTATTCATCTTTGTACTCTAGAACAGTGGTTTGTACATAATAGATCCATCACAAAAATCAGTTGAATTTAAAATTGAATAGGTTGTACATAACTAAAAAGTGTTTGTATTCACTTCTATATAAAAACAGAGGTTTAAGGCCTTGGATATGAAAACTCTCAACTTCAAACAAGTACCCCTGAAAATATCCAATATCCTCTCCTGCTTTTGACTTCCTGACATGAGTTGTTGATGCCATCAAAATTAATACAGCTAATAGAATTCTTCTTATAAAAATATGGATGTAGGAAAACACTCCTCCTGGTATATTTTGTTATCTAAACCCCTTATTTTGTATAGTCCTAGATATTTTTCATTAATTTCTTATGAGAATCTGTCTGGTTCCTCAAACTGAGCTGTGGCTTGTTAAGTCTTTTCCTTCTTTGTATCCACCAGCCAGGCCTTACAAACAGTCAGTTTTCAATAAATGACTCATTGATACGAACAGGCTAACAGGGAGTTGAGAAATGTCCCTTGTATGCCTGATTTTTAATAATTCAAGTCTTTTTGGAAACCACCCTTTTTAAAATGAAAATAAAGAATTGAGTAGAATAGGTCGATAAAATAGTATTGAGTCCCCTTATTGTTCTCATTTAGACCCTTCCTCATCTCTGGTTTGGATATGCTTCTTACCTGGTTTCTTTGCCTGCAACTTCTCCCCTTCAACCCATCTATCAAAAACACCACTGTCAGATGATGTTCCTAAAACACAGCTTCATTCAGGCCCTTCACTCCTCAGGAAATGTAAATGGCTCTCTCTTGGCTGCATAATATAAAGTTCACTGACCTTAGTATGGTACTCAAGGAGTCTTGTACCAAAGTCTTGCCTACGTTTTCCAACTCAACACTTTAAATCTATCCAAACAACCCACGTTCCCATTTCAGCTGACAATTGGCTGACAGCACCATCCATTTTCAAGCCTCGGTACCATGTTAATTCTATTTCTTCAACCCAGATTGCCCTTCTCCCCAATCTCCCCCTACTAAAATCCAACTCATCCTCTAAGACCCAAATTAAATTTTACTTCTTTCTAAAGCCACCCCAGAGATTCCCAAGTAAAATTAGTCATTCCTTTTCTGGGTTCCCAGAAATACCACTAAATATCACTAATAAATAGTTTTTTCTATGTGTTTCTATAATGGTTGGCTGTTTCCATATAGGCTTTTGCCACTGTCTGTAAGCTCCTTAAAAGAAAGGATAAGAAGTTTATTATTCATATTTGTCTTCTTCTCAGTGGTAAACCCAGGTTCGTGCACAGAGTAAGAGATCAGTAAATCAAGAACAAATGAATGAATCATGTAGTCAGTGAACCATCAGCAGCTCCTGAATCCGTGGAACAAGACACCAAGTTTATGGATTGGGACACTTAGCTCAGCCCCTTTAGGGCCGAGAAATAACACATTTTGCTCAAAATAAAGAGAAGGCCACCCCTGGTGAAGATGATGGCTCATCCTATAGCTGAGCCCCTTAGACATTTAGTGAAGAGGCTGCTTTTCCCTCCTTCTGCCTCCTCCTTGTACTGTGGTTGCCCTTGACCAGGTTTGCTCATGGCTTAACAGATGGGAGGTGCTTAATCAAAACTCTCACCAGCCCCTGCCTGGGGCTGAGACCCAGCAGATGGTGACCTTCAGACCAAGATATCCTGTGTTCTGGACTCAGGATTTTCTATGACAGTCAGGACTCCAGTGCCAGGTACCCAGCAGCTGCAACACACCCAGAAGAAATGTTGGAACTGACCACCAGGACTGGACAGAAATGAAGGAGTCAGGGAAGGTGGGGAGAGGAAGATAGGTGGGCAGTGGCCAGTAGAGATTAAGGACATTCCTCCGTTAGGGTGGATCAGTTGTGGAATCTTCCACTTCAAGGTTGACTCCAATGCCTGGCTCCTGAGCATACTCCCTGTGACCCCCGGAGATGCCAGGCAAGCCAAGAGACTTGGATCCCAGCTTAAACCAAGCCATCCCTCACTAGAGCCAAATGTACCAAAGCTATGAGGGAAATGAAGTTTGTTTTCAACCATCCACAGCGCCTTGCTAGTGTGAGTCCTGCCAAGCAAAAAGAGAGTTGAGAGGTTACGAGGAAGGTTGGAGAAAAGGACTGCCTGTATCTTCCTTACTGTGTCAACCTATTGTGATGCTTTTAATAGTATTCATTTTTTTAATTAAATTCAGTTTTATTGAAATATATTCACATACCATACAGTCATCCATGGTGTACAATCAACTGTTCACAGTACCATCATATAGCTATGCATTCATCACCCCAATCTATTTTTGAACATTTTCCTTGCACCAGAAAGAATCAGAAAAAGAATAAAAAATAAAAGTTAAAAAAGAACACCCAAATCATCCCCCTATCCCACCCTATTTTTCATTTAGTTTTTGTTCCCATTTTTCTACTCTTCCATCCATACACTAGATAAAGGGAGTGTAATCCACAAGGTTTTCACAATCACACTGTCACCCCTTGTGATCTACTTTGTTACATAACCATCTTCAGGAGTCCAGACTACTGGGTTGGAGTTTGATAGTTTCAGGTATTTCCTTCTAGCTATTCCAATACATTAAAACCTGAGAGGTGTTATCTATATAGTGCATAACAATGTCCACCAGAGTGACCTCTCAACTCCATTTGAAATCTCTCAGCCACTGAAACTTTATTATGTTTCATTTCGCATCCCCCTTTTGGTCAAGAAGGTGTTCTCAATCCCATGATGCCAGGTTCACACTCACCCCCGGGAGTCATATCCTGCATTGCCAGGGAGATTTACACCCCTGGGAGTCAGGTCCCACGTAGTAGGGAGGGCAGTGAGATCCCCTGCCAAGGTGGCTTAGTTAGAGAGAGAGAGAGGGCCACATCTGAGCAACAAAGAGGCATTCAGGGGGAGACTCTTAGGCACAATTAAATGCACGTTTAGCCTTTCCTGTGCAGTAACAAGCTTCATAAGGGTGAGTCCCATGATAGAGGGCTCGGCACATCAAACCACCAGTCCTCAATGTTTATGACAACATCAGCATCAGTCCAGGTGAGGAAGTCCAACACTTCCGCATTTTCCCCCAGCTCCTCGGGGGGGAATAGTATTCATTTTAACAGTCTTGAAGTTGGTATAATATGAGAGGGTTTCCAACGGAACAACGCCAAGTAAAATCATGATCATATTCAGATCCAAATGGCAGGGTATTCTCCAACAAACACCACCCTGGATAAAAAAGTTTAGTTCCTCTTCCCAGTTAACCTAAACTGAGTGTCAAAGGGAAAGGGCAACTCCTGCTCTAGATTGTGGAATTTTGAGAGAAGAAATGAACACCCTATAAAACAGCTCAAGGCTCCCTGATTATGGGGGAGTGGTCACTCCACCTTCCTCAGAACAGCCTGAAAAATAGATCCTCAGGAGGCAGCTAGAAAGGAAGGCACTTGGCACAACTAATGATCAAAGTATCTGGCTGCCTGTCTGGTGACGCTCTCCAGGCTGTGTTTACCAACTCCCTGCTTCTCTTCCTCCTCAACACAGAAGAAAAACAAAGTGTCATCCTGATGTGCAGTTCAGAAAACCTTATGCAAGTTTCAGGATTGAATTCAGGGACAATTCGGAGCTATAGAAACAATCCAGGCACTGGGTTAAGACATTGCTGACATACAAGTTCAGGAAATGCAAGGGACGAGATCCCTGACACAAGGTGAAGAAAAATATGGGCCCCTTAAATATTTTGACTGATTTTTCAGGGTTATAGTTATATATTTAGATGAGTGTTCTTCCTCTCATTAGGAAAGACAAGTCATCCATAAAAATAACTCTAGGCGGCAGAAGGGGGAGGTAAGTTCTCTAAGATTTATATGTAAAATTCATTTGATGAACAGAAGAGGGAGAGACTTTCCCAGCTGAGGTAGTGGAGATGACGTCATCCAGGGAAGGGCATACAAAATTGGATGAAGAATGAGTTGGGACCAAGTGTAAAGGGCCTTGAACACAGTAAGCAAGAAGCTCAGTCTGTCTTCATTAAGCAACATGGAGTCTTTGAAGGTTTATGGGCAGTCATGTGATCCACGGTGTGCTTTTTTGATTGTTTGTTTACCGGATGAGATGACAAAGGATAGATTAGACCCAGGAAGAGGAATAAAGACCATTTGGGAGACTATTGCAATAATCAGGTGAAAGGGGATGATGGCTTGAACTAGGAAAATAGAAATATCTGGTGATGCTACTGCTGGCATTGACAGTCTGGAATAAGAAAAGAGAGCTTTAAAGGTGATTAAAGCAAGCAGAATTGTCAATCTGAGCATCCCAAATAGGTATGACAGCAGGACCCAAAATGTTTTGCAGTTCATGGGACTAAAAAGCAAAGCTTCCACAGTGATTGGTTTTCTGAAAGGCAGACACAGCCATTAAAGAAAGGGCCAGTATCCACTCACTGCCAGGAAAACAGTTGTTTAAATAAAGAACTGTTCTAGAATTCACAAAAGAAGAAATAATAACAGTCTATAATATTTTTAAAATCTTCAATCTCATTAACAACAAAGAAAAGCAAATGAAAAGATAACTTTTTTTTTTTAATCTATCAGTTTGGCAAATATTTTTTTAAACCTGTAATCCTCAGGTTGGTGAAGTCTTAAAATTGTCAATACTCTTTGGCCCAATAATTCTACTTCTGGGAATTGATATTTGTAAGTATTTAATTTTGTATACATTACAAAAAATTGAAAGTAACCAAAATACTCTATAATTGGGAATTTCTTAAATAACTTTTGGTACTCCATACAATGAAATACTCTATATCCATTTAAAAGTATGTTGAAAAACACCATTTAGTGACTTGGAAATTGGTTCACTATATGTATTAACTGAAAAATTAGTGTGTAAAACCTGAATATGAAATACCATATCATTTTAGAAAAATATATGTGATATATGATTGGGAAACCATACTACACATTAAAATTAACCATGCTTAAGGGTAAGGTAATGGGTGACATTTATTTCCGTTTTGCTTGTCTTTTTTTGTGAAATTTCTACAATAAACATTTACTATACTATAATAATTTCTACATAATAATTATTTATTATTAATAATAAGAAAAACGGAATTTTAAAAAGTAACTGTCGTCATTATAATTATTTTAACAAACATTTATTAAACACCTACTATGGGCCAGGCACTGATCTAGGTGATAGGAAAGCAAGTGATATCCTTGCTTTCTTGAAACTATCATTGATAAGATTTTGTTGTTATTGCTCAGTCAGTTGAGGTGTAGGAGGTAAGTGCTCTTTAGTAGAACTCCTTCAGTTGCAAATGACAACATCCAACTCAAATTAGCTTCAGCAAAAAAGAAAACTGGGGAGAAGGGGGGTCCAAGATGGAGCAAGACAAGCTAGGCAACCCAGTTATCAATCCAAAGGGAACAGGCAAAGAGGGAAAAACCAGATTCAAGGAAACAGGAAGGAACCAGGGAAAACAGACAAAAACAATAGGGTTCAAAGTAAAGAATGGGAGGTGGAACCTGGAGGAAGTCCCTGAGCCATGGAATTGGAGACACAGCTGCTTATAGAGCGTCTTTGACCAAGTGCACAGGTGGAAAGGAAGCTCTTAAGGGCACTGACTTAGACTCATTCACTCAGCATCAAATCAGATGTGCTGCTCTTGAGCCCTAATCTTAATTACTAGATCTTGATCTTATTCTTAAGACCTGCCCGCTCCATGTAACAAACATTAGTTCGTTCTCAGTGTCTGATTCTCTAGCTTGCCCTGCTTTGTTTTTGTTTTTAATTAGAGAAGTTGAAGATTTACAGAACAATCATGCCTAAAATACAGACTCCCATACACCACCCCACCAAAACAACCTGCAATTGGTGTGAACAGTGTGCCCCGCTTTTGACAACTCTTCTGCTTTCACCACCCCAGGGCCAGGAGTCCTATACGCTAATCCCAGCCCAGTGCTGGAACCGCCTAACTACCCACAGACTGCTCTGGTGTTGACCACACACTTGCCTTGATCTTTTATTCTACAAATAATTATTGAAGCACTGTGCTGGGTGTTAGGAACACAACAGCGTGTGGTCATGGAGCTTACAGGCTGATGGGGAAACAGACATTAATCAAAGACTCAGACAAATAAATGTGAAATTAAAACTGTGATAAACACTTTAAAAGGAAAGTATCTGATGCCTTTAACAGAGATAGGTCAGGGCAGTCCTGCCTGAAGAATTGAAGGAAAATTAAGAGTTCACTCATCCACTCACTCATTCATTCTTTCAAGAAATACTAAGTGAGTACTCACAATATGCCAGGCCCTAGATCCTAGTCTGAAGCAAAATATAGACATATTCTACACAGAGGGTGGGAAGGACAAATAATAAAAAGCAAGACAAAGGAATAATAGTCATAAATCAGGTTAGGATTGTGTTATAATGAAAATAAAACTATATACGGCATAGGCAGATTCTGGGATAAGCTGAGAAGACCTGTTTGAGGGAAAGAGAATTTTGAAACAAATGAAGCAATAGTTATAAAGTCCTGAAGCAGGAATGAGCCCAGCTTCTTCCAGAGATGGAGAAACAGGCCAGAGGCAAGGCCGTTATCGGCAAACAAATAATTTGCTTTAAAATATGAAAGTGTGTGCAAAAAGCCAGCTTAAGAACATACCAACTTTTCTTCCCAACTCAGCCAGAGCTGCAACATAAATATGATGCATATACGTACGTGTTTGCACGTGCACAAATCTTACTGGCAATTCTTGTAAATGAACGTAGCACCAGTTGGGGCCGCCTTGAGGCTGTGAAAAGCAGGCTCTGATAACATTGTTTTGTCACTTTTCACTCCCACCAGCCATGAAGACAGATAAATGGCTTCCTGACAAATGGCCCCACTTTCCAGGGTCTGGAGCTCTGAAGGAAGGAGATGTGGGCCTTGGAACAACTCCTGGGGTGAGCTCCTTGAAGGGTTCACGGCCATGAGCTCTCTGAGACTGCCTCAGGAGGTGCCGCTATATCATTTCTTCTGACAATTCAGATTTTGCTTTCTCAGCCCATTAAGAATCCAAAGGCTCATGAAATGGATTCCAGAATTACTAGGAATCATTGCAATTTTCAACATAAAATACCTGACCATAGAAATAACGGGGATTGTTAAGTGAAAAGTGCCTTATGTTTGCCTGTGTATAGCCACAGCGCTCTGCAAAAAGCCAAAACGTGTCCTTTCTGGGAGTGGATTCTCATCTGGGAAAATGCTTTCCCCAGGATAACAGTCAAGGGCATCTTTGTGCTGGTACAAGAAAAGCGAAGGGACCAGCTTAGGAAACCATCAGATGATAGGAATCAACTTTATCTTCTCTGGCAAAGTAGAAAATTAAGTATTCAATGAATTTGGCCACCAACAATTTGGCAATAGGGACTTCAATTGTGTAGTGGTTAAAAGCTGGGGCTTTGGAATCATGAAGTCTGGGTTGTTGGGTCCTAGCTCTGTCATTTGTCTTGTGAAAGTTACTAAACCTCAGCTTTTCCGTACGTGAAATGGGTACTTACCTCATAAAATGGTTGCGAGAGTTAAGAGGGAAAAGCCCTGGGAAGGGCTTAGCAACTGCTGGTGCCATAGTAAGTCCCCCAGCACATGGTGGCTGCTGTCATCACTATTGTATTATTATCACTCCTCCTGTCTTCAGAAATGCCTCCCAACCCTGCGCAAGGAATGAGTGGTTATATTCAGATGCGCTTTTGGAATTGATTCCTTGTCTGCTCTATGGTCAGCCACTGCTCAGCAGGATCAGCCTACAAACTGACAATGCTAAATAGTCATCACTTCTGAATGAGAGATAGTCTTGCTGTGTTTGTTGTGGGTCCAGACCCAAAAGACCCAATTTTAAACAATTTCTTGCCTGTACCAAGATGCAAGTATTTTTCCTAAAAATGGGATTTAAGGACCATAGTATTTTCAACCACTCCTTTTTGGGAGCTTGCCATATGAACAGGCTCTTTCTATATGTTATTACACTTGAACCCTCTAACAACTCTGTGAGCTGGGTTATAACAATCCTGTTTTATGAGGAGAATGAGGCTCAAAGAAGCTCATAAACTGGAACCTGGTACTGGCTCCAAATTAAAGAAGATAAAAACAGTGTTGGGGCAGAGGGGTTCCTGCAAATACTGTTTCTCAAAAGGCACCATAAAATATTACAGGGAGAGCCACAGCTGAGCATCAGGAGTGCCTGCCTTCTACTGGGCTCCACCATCACCCACCTGGACCTCAGTTTCCCCACCTGTGAAGCAAGGGATACAGACTAGATGATTTCTAACAGCACTTTTGGCTCTAAAATTTTCAAATATGTGACATCATTAATTTTAGTGTCTTTAAGCAATTTGAAGTGGAAAACAGATTAGAGATTAGAGATGCTGAGTTGGAAGTTTTCCAAACTTCATAATATTTACAATACAGTATTACAATTTTAGTTTCCATAACTCTGATCCTGCTCCTTTACTTCTGTAGTTAGTTCATATCAAAACAACAATTGGGGCATTTTCACTAAAATCTTGTTTTTTATTTTTTATGTAGGAAAGTCTGAGTAATACCAAAAATAAAAATAATAATCCTTCACATTTAAATAGTACCTTTGATCTGAGGCCTTCCTGTATAATATTTTTATAAGCCATGTATGTTTTTTTTTTTTGGTAGGTCACATTAAAGTACTAGGATGTCTAAGCCATAGATATTATAGGGCTTCTTCAAAGTAAAAATACAATAACATTTAATAATAAACTCAGTCTTGTTTCAATTGTACCTTACATCCAGGAAGTGCTGAACTTTTTTTTTTGTCTTAAATGATGGTTCATCACCCTTTGTATTTTACAGATAGAAAAACAGAATCGAAGGCAGATTCTAAAGAAAAATCTAAGTACTTCTGGCCAAGTCTGATGTTTATTAATAATAGTAACAAGCATTTATTAATGTTTATTCTGTGCCAGGCATTATTCTAAGCACTTTATAAGTGTTCACTCATTTAAGCCTCCTGACCCTATGAGGTAGGTGCTATACTGTTAGCATCTCCATTTTACAGATGAAGAAACTGAGGCACAGAGAAGGGAAGTAACCTGGGGCACAGAGAAGGGAAGTAACCTGGCCCAAGGGCTGATGGCCAGTCACTCTCAAAGCTGAGGTTCGGCTCCAAAAGTCTGGCTCCAGAGCCCACAGTAGTCACCACCACCTTTCTATAGGGAAAGTGAGGCTCAAGAAGTTTAGCAACTTGCCTAATTGCAAATAATTCCCATACATGCGCTACCCGTGATAACTTCCATAGGCTTGCCCACTCCAAGAAGAAATAAATAGCTCCTTCTATCAATACTGATGATGATTTCCTTCAATTTGCATTGTTCTTCATCTTTAGTTAATATCAAGCAGAAGACTTCTATAGGCTTCATTAATCTTCTGCAACTAATGGTACATGTTTCAGCTGTCAGAGACTTGATCCTCACATCTCAATAAAATATACTACAAGAAAGAGCAAAGTTTAAGCTAGTTTTTATTTCCAAGTAGATTGTTTCACATCAAATATTTCATCTCCTTCCAACACAATCCAATTCCTTCAAAAAACCCATTACTGTTTTCATGGTTGGGGCTATTCATGCATAGTAAGAAGTATTTTTTTAAAAAATAAACACCTAAGAAAGTCTTCAGGATTGGATCAAATCCATTCTGAACTATTTATTGATAGTTTTTATTCCTTGGAATTACTCTAGGTCACAGTGGTTAAAATTGCTGTCATCTGTGAAACATTTTAAATCCCTTGACTCAGAAACACATAGGTCAAACAATTTTTAGTGAGTTATTTGACCATATTTTACTCTATGATGTCAATTCTAGCTCAGGGAAACACACCTTCATTTCCCTCTCCCAGCCAAGAGAAAGGTGGAATAACCTTTGAAGCTGATAGTAACTGCAATTAAGGAGCAGTGCTAATGGCTGCTCTATAATTACTCTTTATACAACTTTTAACGACACAGAGTTCAGCAACAAAGCAAGCATCTGCATTATTTAATTTTTAAAAATGTATTTGGTTAGTTACTTCTCCTTTCCATGGCTTGCTCCACAAGGGATTCAAAGCTCATACTTCTTTGAAGGTATGTTGCTTAAGAATGTTTGTCTTCCAAGTGGCAGATAGATTCATGGCTACAGGCAATGCTTTCCTCATTTTTCTGACTTTCCTCCATTCTGGTGTCAGGTAAGTTCTTACATTCAGAAATATGAATGTTCCTCCCATCACAACACGTCTCCTCATTGTCAGCACGCACATCAGACCACTTCCTGCCCAGAGATGTCACCATCCCACCCTAAGATCCAGGGGCCCACTGTCTATTTGGCCTCCGCTTTTTAACAGCCCATTCTCTAAGCTGAATTCCTGCCCCCACGAATTTCTGAGAGATCTGTTCATAGATGTCCAGAAATTACATTCAGGACTCTGGGACAAAGCATAAAATAAAAAGGGGGTTTATTTAGCGTGTGGAAATTAGCTTTATCTCTCATCCATTTGCTTCTATTATTAAGGTATCCATGAGGCCCTCCTTTTTTCCCTGTCTGCCAAAAAGGGCTGACATAAGTTTGAGGCATTCAAAGTTATCAAGTGGTGTGAGGGGAGGACACTCAGGCTCGCAGGGGCTCGGCAAAGTCTCAAGCATTCTTTCCAAAGGAAACCAGGCTAAAAAGCTGATAAACCCCAATCTCTTGTCACAGCTTGCCTTCAGAGCCTCTTAATGCAACTCCCTCATTTGTTCATCAGCACTTTGTGAGAAAATAAACAAAAACACGGCCTGTTTCCTCATTGTCAGCACGCACATCAGACCACTTCCTGCCCAGAGAGGCCGCCATCCCACCCTAAGAGCAGGGGCCCACTGTCTTATTTGGCCTCCGCTTTTTAACAGCCCATTCTCTAAGCTGAATTCCAAGGGTCTAATCAAATCTGAAGTCCTCTCTAGATGAACTGGATGTCGTGGACACCCGTGCTGGGCAGGGCGGGAGGCCTATTCCCCGCGGTGCCACTGGAAAGACCAGCAGATGAGGCATGCTGAAATCCCAGCAGTCTTTTCCTTTTCCACCACTCTTGTTTTACTTAGAAAAAAATAAAATAAAAATTGGGATGAGGAAAAGGAAAAACACTTAAAATTAACATTTCATCGAATCACCAGTTCTACAAGGTGCCACAAATTCTATAATTTTTGAAGTCTTTTCTAATCAAGCCAATCTTTCCAGATTTTTCACTAAATCTGATACTTGGAAAAGAGAGAGAAAAGAAAGAGAGAGAGAGAGAGGGAGAAGGAAGGGAGGAAGGAAGGAATGAAAGAAGGGAGAAAGGGATGGAGGGAGGGATGGAAAGAGGAAGGAAGGAAGGAAGGAAGGAAGGAAGGAAGGACTTTCTGAGACCTTGGACAATTAACTTAAAGTCTCTAAGCCTCTGTGTCTGCCTTATAAGGTGCTTATGAGGATTAAGTGAGGTGGCATGTATAAAGCACAGAGGACTGTGACTTTGGGTTCAAGAAATGTTAACTGTTCAATATCAGATGACATTCATGAATTCCAACATTTCTTTCATTGTGAAGATCATGAGCATAATCCTAATGAGTTGGGTTCATTTAAAAAAAAGAAAATGTACAATATGTTAATGGAAGTTAACATATTTTCTAAGGAGTCAAATTCAGTATAAGTTGGTTCTGTCTTAGTATCCATGCAACAGAGGGTTTATTATCACAATACGGAGAAACCTCATCTAGAAACAAAGTAAACTTACATCATGGGCCTGGGCCCCTAGCATTCTGTAGAACCCAAACTCTGAGAAATCAGTGAGCATTGCCACTGACCATGTATGCGATCATGTGATCTTAGGCAAGGCACTTAACCTGTCAGTTTTCTCATCAAAAAAGTTGAGGCATTGGACTAAACTGTATCAAAGATTTCTGAGAGGTCTCATTTCACCCTAACATTCTATTACTCTGCTTAATGCTATGAACTGAAGATGAACAAAACCTAATAATGAGTGGAATAGGCCCCAAACTTTCAAATTATAGGACAGATGACTCAACACTGTATCCTATAGAATCCTGTAAACCTATTATTGTTGAAAGTCTTTTTGTCTTGTCTCCCCAAGTATATTAAAAAATCTTTGAAGACAGAGCCATGCATCATCCTTCTCATTCTTCATTGTCCTGAGCACAACATTTAACATACAGTAGCTGTCAGTGTAGTCCTTGAGTAGAGCCTAATTCCATAAAACATATTTGTCCATCCATCGGATGACTTTATAGTCCTGCTGAGTGCTTGTTGATCCGCCCCAACAACCTAATCCCAAATAGGTGGCAGTGAGAATAACCAGGCATGTGATTCAACAAAGCATATTTCCAGCCTTTCATTCATTCACTGATCTTTAATAACTACTGTAGGACAGACACTGGCTAGATGTTAGAAATGCTGTAATCACAACCCAGAAGCAAATCATGTCAGCAACATGGAAGTCACAGATGTATGCCAAGAGAGCACAACTAGAAGGTGAACTGGGCCACTGTTTTTCTCCTAAACCATGCCTCCCCTTGCTGATGAAAGGGGTTCACGGTTCATCCTGGAGTTTTATTAGTATTTTATCATGTCCACAGGTGTGGCATTACTAAGTTTTAAGTTAAAAAAGAAGATAATCATGCATTCATAGGGCTTCATACAGGCCTAAAGCCTATAGTGTTTATCAAACTATATTTTGGCCTTTCTTAAAGTAGAAATATTGTACTGTAGGCTGGCAACTACTATTCCTAGAAGCTTTCTGAACTCAACGATCTGTGATTCTGTTCTTAAGTATGTTGACAAAATACCCTGTGGTCCTTAGATTATCTGTAAAACAACTGACAGGTATCCAATGCAGACAATGTGTGGAAGTTTCTTCACCCATATCACTGTCCTCAAATGATCCTGTGAAAAGTAAAAGTTCATCAGATGCCAAATGGGTTCATGATAGCCCTGCATTGTCACTTCCTAAGGCTGGAGGGCTGTTTGCAATTTATCACTCCTCCAGCTTATCAGGAATAGATGACTTTCCTCCATTTAAATAGCAGCCTGCTTCCCTCCCAAGGCTCCATCCCAGTTGCCCAGGTTCTCCAAAATGCTAATCAAGAGATAGAGGACACTCTGTGATCTTATAAAGTACTTACCCAGCAATTTGGTTAAAAAGGAGTATAAACATCATTCCTGTATACCCCAGGATCAATGTAGAAATGATCACCCCCCAAGGCTCTGTATGCCCTTGCAAAGAAAAATGGAATACTTGAACATTTTTAAAGAAATTTTTTATATATTAAAAATAGTAATAATAAAGCCAATGCACTTACCTACATGGTTATTTGGGGGGTGGGGTGGGGAGGGAATTAGGATTGAAATTATAAAGCTAACAGACCCAAGGCTAATGTATTGAGACATAACCTGAAGAACTGGCTCTATGGAAAATATTTGAAATAGGAATATATGGAGGTTTTGAACAATGTGAATAATGACATCTGAGTGTTTATTTAGCAAATAAGGTGATTAAAATACTATGCTTGACATTCTTATTTTTAGAAAGTTGCTATGGTTTAGTAGCCAGAAAAATCAACTTGGGATTGAGAAGTCTTTGGATTCTAGAAGTGTTTGTTGAGGGCTTTCCAAGCTTCACCACAAATACATTGACTGAATTTTACAAAGTCATGCCTCCTCCCTGCACTTTACTTTTTAAAGTCTTCAGTGAAAGGGGCCATTCTAAGTGTTTCTTTTAAAGGCTCTAAGTCATCAGTAGTATTTATAAGAAGCACAAAAGATAATCAACTTACAGATTATTCCACTTGAAAACTAGCACAGAATTCTGGGTGATAACTTTTTAAAGAATCATCTGCTAATTTTAGAAATATCCAGAGTGTTTCAGAATTTCAGAGCTGGACATATCCTTAAGAGATCACAAAATTAAGTAAAGATTTGGCAAATATCCATCTATAAGTAAATCAACCTACACAGAACAATTAACATTCAGCATTAGTCAGGAGGGAATCATAAGGGACATGAAACTATGCAGGAATCAAGATGCGATGGTTCCCAGAAGGAAACAACGGAGATAAGAGGTTGAGCCAGGATTACAAAATCAAAGTTAAACTCAAAACCATCAGAGAAATAAATCCTCTTGGGTATCCCGGTGATTTCCACTCAGCACAACCTCTTTTGAATTTTTATTCATTAATGTCAAGTCTGGTTTTAATATTAATTGCGAAGGGTCAAGTTCAAACACAGAAAAGCACAGGCGTGCAAGTAGATACAACCTGACGTGTTTATCTTTTCAGTGCACACTTTCTGCTTACAGGCGTGTGCCAGATGTAGCAGCAGCTGTAGGAAGTTGTTTATCTACACTCTTGACCTTTGTGAAGTGTTAGGAGATGGTAAAATCACGTTTTTAAATTATAGGCTTCTCTTTTCAAACTAGCATCTTCTTAGTATCAGTCAAAACACATCAATAAAGGCATAAGAAGGTCAAGAAGGTATGATTTTGTCCCAATGATATCTACAAAAACATATTTCTGCAATTATTTATAATACTAATGGCTCTCTGCTTACTTGCACTTCATTTGTTCAACATCAGTAAATATTTATTGTGCTCCTACTGTGCACAGAGCACATTTTAAAAGTGCAGGTCAAATGGGTCCTAATACCTGTTAACATTTGTGTCTTGCCTGAATTCTTACAAATGCCAGCTGTTCTTTGCAAATTTATCCTTTAGCTTTTTCAAAACCTATTAATATACCCAGGACGAGAAATGGTTCAAAATCTTTAGGTGGACTAAGTAAGAAAATATTACTTGGGGGGCTGATTGTCAAATGCAAGGATTACAAAGGCAAGTGTCACATTCTTGCAGAGAGGAGAGCTTCAACCAAGCCTTAGGGCCACACAGCTTTGGAGTGACAACTCACCACTCACGCCTGTAGGGATTACACTAAATGCAAGTGAGATTGATCTATCAACCTAATCACTCATGAGAAATAATAACAATGTCATTAGCTAAGTTTCCAAAACAACCCAGTTCCTGCTTGAAAGTTGATCCCTCAGTAGCATGCTAAGCCTTACTTTTGTTATGACATTTGGATGAAATCACAGAGGTTCCTTTGGTCTTTCTCTGTCAACGTCAATGTCCTCTGGGGAAACCAGTGAGATGATATCCAAAGACAAAAGGAAACAAGTCAGGGTCTCCAAAGAGAGAGGCAAACCGTAATTATTTTTAAGAAACCAGGTTAGTTTCTCATTTTAATCCAGGAATAATGAGAAAATATTATGTTTCTTTTCCCAAAAAGTCAGCTTGTGACTGAAATCAAAGGTATCATCATACTTGTTTGAATCATGTTTATTGATTTGCCAGATTTTTAGCCTTATTTATAAACCTGGACATTTGCATTACGTATTCAGACATATCTGCTATGTGTGCATAATTCAATTATAGAGGCACAGAGAGATTTTTTTAGAACTGTCGGTAAAAGACCTGATACCAAATTTTATTTTTCTTTGAGGTGTGTGTTCATTCACTGTGTGTGTGTGAATGTGTAAGTATGTGCTGGAAAGACCACAATTGACAGATATGGCCCTCACCTTCAAGGAGCTCTTAATCTAGTAGTTGCATTTTAGAACTGCTTCACCTGACATGATTTTCTCTGGTGATCTTTGTTTATATAGTAAAAGGCCATTTATTCCCTTGGCAATGTTATGGTGTATGATTATAAGTTTTCAGTCTCCACAGCCAGCTTTCTTGTTTTCCAGACAGTGTGTAACCAGAAGACAGCCTTTAAACTCTCTGAGCCTCAATTTTTTCACTATCGCCTCACTTGCCTTAGATAGCTGACATAGGAAGCCTTTCAAAATAACAATTACCAAGCATTCTTTTTCAACAACAACCTGTTCAACTGGCTTTCCAGCCCTGCAAATTGCATATAAACAGAATCTGAGGGAATGTCTGTGGCAGGACTAAAAGAAACATGAAAATTCTGAAAATATTTGCAGATGCCAAAGAATGAGATAATCATTCAATCATTCAATAAATATGATCTAGATCTCTACTTGGTGCTGGTTGTTGTGATAGAAAATTGCTTCCAAATGTCCTGCTCACTCACTACAGAGCCATGTGAATCAAAATGACCAAGTTTTGGCCACAGTCATAAAAAAATAGCCCAAATCTCTTTCCTAAGATGTCCTTGTTAGGATTCCTATGAAAGTGTGTTAATGGGAAAGGTGTTCAGTGCTACTGAAGGCAAAAATATGTGTGTTATTAGAGTGATATTTGGACTATTCATATGCTATGATATACATAAATGTGGTGTGATTCTAGAAAATTAAAAGGAAATTTTCCCAATGAAGTTTTAGAAAAATTGATTTTTTAAAACAAGCATATCAAAATTTGTATATCTTAAATGAGTTCTGTATTTCCAAGTAATCATCTTGGGCAGTTATATATTCATTACATTGATGCTTTCTTTATTCCCTTTTGGCAAACCTCTTTTTATACCAGCCACAGACCAGTCCCAAAGCAAACAAGAAAACTAGTCTCTTACAATAACTTTTTAAAATACCAACAAACGCTATTATTTGCTTTATTTAATCACGTCACTAAAATAACCTGGCTCCAAAGACTTGGGCTATTTTTAAGAGTTAAATTCACTTTCAAAGTTGAAAGTTTGCCACTTTTGAGATATTTTAAAAGTATGTGTCTCTAAAAACCATTGCAACAAATATGGTGCAAAGACTGTTTCAAGTGTCAACATCAATGGATCTAGTGTAATATTCCCAGAGCAAAAAATTCAGAAAGCTTTTCACATGCTTCTAGATGTATAAGCTATGGTCAGTTATACTTATACCTGAATGCTACATTGTAACTATGAAGTTGTAGTATTGGGAATTGTGATATGAAGGAACATTAGTGACAAAAACGTGAAGATCTTTGTCATGTGGTTCATGATAATGGAAAAACGTCTAACTACAGGAATATGATTAAATAAATTATGATATTAATGTAAACATTGACTGAAATAGTATAGCTATCTATGATATATGCAGGGGCAGAGAATATATGGACAATTTTCAGGCAGAGAAATTCATAAGATTTGTCTGCAAAACTTTGTGCACATGTTCAGTTTTCTAAGAAGACAGACCACAGCACTGATCTAAGTGTGTGCTTTATAACCCAAAAAGAATTAGGAAACAGTGTAGCAGAAGAATATTTAGTGCAATAGGAAAATAGCAAAATTATATTGCTAAGTGAAAAAGCAAACTGTAAAATAGCATGAAAGGTATAATCCCAAAATTATTTTAAATATTTTTATACATGCATCTATGAAGCATAGAAGTATTATTATTTGTAATAATACTGGAAAAATATATACCAAAATATTTATAGAAGTTGTCTCTGAATAGTGGGGTTACAAATTATTTTGTTGTTGTTGTCTTTATTTAGTTTTGCTGTTGGTTTATCTGCATGTTCTCAGTTTTCTACAACTGTATGGGTTGCTTTCACAAAGAAGAACAGAATAATACAATTTTAAAATGGAAATGAAGAGTTGGAGAATGATTTGTCAGTGTGTAATCATTTAGAGCAGATAAGTTTTGATTCTGGTCAACTGATCCCTGTTTATTGATAGTAGCTGTAATAGTTATAGTGATTATGATGGTGATAATAAGTACTTTATAACAACCTATATGGATGGTTTCTCTATTTAATGATTGGGCCTGGTATTATATCCCATGATAAATAAATAAACTATTTTACTTTATTGATCATCAGTTTTCACATTTGCTCCTTTGACAGAAATACAGACTTAGATTTTTCCACATAAATTCTGACATCTGTTAATGATGCTTTATCATCACCACTAAAAATAATGACAAAAATATATGTGTATATATATATATATTTTTACCTAAAAACCTCAATTTCCTTTAGTTATTTTTCCTTAATTGTGGAGTTTCACCTGGATATTTTAAATTTAAATTGAATTTATTTCTCCTTTTGTTCACCAACCAATTTTACCCCTGCCAGTTTATCACTATAAACTTCCGAGAGATAGTGACAGGAGACTATTGTGTGAGAAAGAAAAATGGTTTAAAATAAGGAAAAACTGTAGAAATACAAAGGAAACAGGCATCCCAACATATTTTCTAATCACCTGAAGTAGGATAAGAATAGAGCAGGAGATGGCAATGGAAGTTTCTAAAGGCAGAACCACAAACTCTTACATTGACCCTTGAGTGTTGGAATCATGCAGAAAGATGGTAATAGAAAAACTGAGCTTTCTTCCACACGCTTCACAGACTGACAGTTCCAGATTTCACAAGGCTAGACCAGACTACGCTAGCCATTAGACTGCTAGATTGAGACTTCCTTTCAGTTTGGAAAAAAAAAAAAAAAAAAAAAAGGAAAGGAAACCTCATTATGTTCAGTCTTTAAGTCGTTAGGTAGAATTTTCACTCAAATAATGCTTGTTCCTGATAAGGAAATCAATTTGTTTGGACATGCACTATGACCACAAGTTCTTTTCTCCTAGATCCAGTGAGCAGTTATCCCTCAATGAGTAATGATTTTTCTAACTAATCATACTAATCAATCTAATTATAGCAAATAACTCAAACATAAGTCTCTTATTAAATTAGACATTAATTTAAAAATCTATTATTTAAAACCTACTTTTCAGACTTTTTATTCAAAATCCATAATTTTCCACCATTACAGATTATGAAGAATTCAAAAATATTGCCCCGAGAAACAACAGAATCATTTAAACACCAAGTACAGATAAAGTTTCTGGTAAACTATAAGTTAGGACTTGGCTTTCATTCCAGGCCAGAATCCGTGATATTCAACTTATCTGGCTCTCTTCTTCCACATATGAAGGCAACTCACAAGATAGGAAGGGTAGGTGTGTCTCCCAGAAGTGGGAAGGAAAAAGGGAAAAGAGCTAGGCCCACAGAGGTTGATTCCAATTTTAAAAATCAAGCAAACACACACAGAAAAACCTCTTGATAGAACTCAACTTGGTGGACAGACGATACCACAGATGGTTTGAGCAATTTGCAGGAGACATGCATTATTCTTCTACCCTATCATCAAGCATTTGTTGTGTGCCTACTCTATGACAAGCTCATCCAGGGATGAGCAGGCCTAGCCAAATTACAGGCTTTCAGGCAACCCAAAGAAGCCATCACACGTGCTACCAATGTGGTACCAGTTACAGGCTTGACTCCTAATAACTGGTCATCCTATTGGAGGGTGAGATTCTTTCTGTTCTAAAGGGACTTGGAAAATGAAGCCATTTCCTCCTCTGATGTTTCACATGCTAAAATTTACTTCAAGATTTCTGTGGTTTAGATTTCTTTCAGGCACAAATCTAAAACTTAAACCAGATATTTTTGTCTTAAGTCCAAAAAAAAATAAACAAAATGAGGTATAGCAAGATTTCTCCCTACAGACCTCACCTATACAGGCAGATCCCTAGCATGCACCAAAATTCCACACTTTAACTCTATCTTCCAAAATGTGTCCTGACTGAAAAGAGAGAGAGGCAGAGAGAGCAAGTATAATGAGAGATGGTTAAGTGTATATTGCAAGGAAGGACAAAGTTAGTTACCCAGAAACAAATTACATAATTTTCACTTCTCAGAGAGCTAAGGGTTTAATGAAGTTTTGTTACTGATGCTTGGAACATAAAATATGAACGTGGGAGGAGAGAGGATTCGTGGTGGTCGTGGGACACCCATGTCCCTGTTCAATCAGCATTCACTTAATTCCAGGAGTCGTAAAGCCATAGAGAAATGTTTGCTAATCTGCAAAACTTCATTCATCCTGGCATTTCAACAAACCCCGGTATATGTTTGGTTCCTTTTTATGGGAAACAGCATAATGCTTTTAGCCACAACAAGTCATTAAGAAACCACAGAGGACAATTTAAGTGTCAGTTTTCATTTTCTTTCCAATGACCCTCATTCTTGTCATCTTTAGTATAACATCAATTGCCTGCTGAGTTCCCTCTGTCTTTCAAGTAAGGAAAACCAATTCCCAGGAGGAGACTGAAGGAAAAGCAGAACTAAGAGAGCATTTGAAGAAGAGATAAAAATGGGTGAATAGAAGGTTCATATCCCTTCAACCCAGAAAATCCAGGTCAACTCAGACAATCTTCCTTTTAGTTGAAATCTGTAGCAGAATAGAACAAGGCAGCTTTGCCATAAACTGTGCAAGGCTTGGCTTCTAGGAGACCTGCCAAGTCATCAGTAGGTTAGGACTGGTAGAAAAGACACTAAGACAAAAATAAAGAAAAATATTAAAGATTGAATTTTAGAAGAAATTTTGCCAATTTCATAAAACTAATTTCAATAACTATTATCGTATTATATTATAGTTAACTTTTTTGAGTGCTTAGTAAATACCAATCACCATACTAAGCCCTTTATGTGGATTTTCATACTTAATTCTCACAAAAATCCTATGAAGAATGTACCATTATTATTCCCATTTTACAGAGGACTATATTGAGGCACAAAGAGGTAAAGGAACTTACACAAGATCAAGAAGTTAGTAACTGCCAGATTCTAACTCCGAAGCCCCACTGGTCAAGTCTAGCCTAGAGAAAGATAAGGAGTCTCGCCTCTTGCCCCTAAGGAATTGTTCCAATTATCAATTACTACATAATAAACCACTCCAAAATTTAGCAGCACAAAACTATAATTTGTTTTTATTTCTCACGGTTCTGTGAATTGAGTGAGCATAGCAAGACAGTTTTCGTTCAGGGTCTCTCATGTGGTTAAAGTCAAATGATAGCTGAGCTAAAGTTTTCTGAGAATTAGACCTGGCTGGCTGGACATCCAAGATGGCACACTCACATAGGTATTAGTTGATGCTGTCTGTCAGCTGGGGACTCAACTGGGGCTATTGACAAAAAAAACAACACATGCCTTCCCCATGTGACTTTTTAGCTTCTCACCACATGGCTGGGTTCTGAGAGGGAGTGTTCTGAGAAGGGAGAATCCTGAAAGCAAGCATCCCAAGACACCCAGGGACAAACAGTGAACCCTATTGTAACTAATGGACTATAGTTAATAGTAAAATTATATAAAAAAGTTCTTTCATGAATTTTAACAAATGTACCACACTAATGCAAGGTGTTAATAATAGGGTGGTGTATGGAAACTCTATATTATGCAGAGGAGAAGGTGCAAGGCTTCTTATGACCTAGTCTCTGAAGTTAACCCAGCTTCACTTTCACCAAATTCTGTCAGTCGACAGTGAGTCACTGGCTCAGGTAGGTCTGAGGAGACTACAAAGGGCATGAATTTCAGCAGGGGTAGGTGCTGATCTTTGGAGACTAACTAATAAAGGCATCTTTATAAAGCATAGTCTTTATGTATGTGCTCCCCTTAGAAGCAGTAAGAGAAGGCAGCCTGGCCCCCATGAGGCTCTGGGAATGGGGAAGTTCCTAAAGGATGATAAGCCATCTACATTATTAGGAGGCAGATCTGAAAACAATTACATGACAGGCAAACACCAGTCATAGACTCAGATTTAAAACTTGCCCTCCGATGTGCTCTGTGCAGAAACAACCACTGATTGATTACACACAACTAATGAATTCCTCAGCATTTTCCTCAAAACACTGTCCTAAAGGCAGGCCTCTGAAGGCTTCATATATTTTGTGGAATATATGTGAATTTCTTCTTTTTTACATATCCTCCTTTTATATAGCTTTTTGACTTAGATGAATTATGGTATAAGTAGAAATATGGTTGTGGGCTTTGGAATCAAACTCTGAGTCCTTAGGTAAGATTTACCTTCCTAAAATTCTGTTTCTTCATGTGAATAACAGGGATATTAATAGCTGTATCTATAGTAGAGTATACATCTGTCCCTCTAGGTCATTGAGATGTATATATATTTTATATATATATATATATAATATATATAATCATATACTTAATTCAGACCTTTTTTCTCTGAAACTCACAATACCTATAGGAAAAAACATCAAAGTCAACTTCACATCTCATTTTACAAAGAAAGAATCCAAGGAATTAAATTACTTGCTAGGAACATCAGCAGATCAGCAACCCACAGCTCTACCCCCTAGGCTCTGTAGTGAGGTCTTTGCCCAGCAACGCCCTGAGTCTAAGAAGATATGCTCCTAATAATTCTGTACCCAGGCAGGCAAATCACGTGAAGCAAGAATGGAAAGGAGCGATAAGGCATAGCACAGAGATGAATTTCATTGCACAGTTCCTGTCTCAGAATGACTATTCAGTAATACCTGTTGGGTAGGAAGAATGGGAGGATGGATAAATTCTATCTTCAAATTTTCTTCATGTATGTTGTCAGGAGAAGGACTCTCTACCTCAGGAGGTACCTAGCCATGCCACACTCATTAAACAGAATCAGAGATCCATTTATCCCTTCCTTGCAAATGTTTTTACCTCACTTTACTCTCCTCAACCCAAATTTTCCTCTTTCCTCTCTGCCTGCTATAAGGTATTTAAAGAAAGAGATCAACAGCCAAGGGGGACAATTGTGGGATCTTGGGCTTTCCTTTCTTCTTTGTTTAATTTTGAGAGTGTGGTCCTATCCACTAGTTTCTACGTCTAGTGTCAGGGCTAGTGCCAAGGCTCTGAAAGTCTTTTACCCTCATGCTGCTTGGTCTGCCATCCCTTCTCACTGTCCCCAACCCAGAGAGGTCCCAATGTTCTCAACCAAGGCAAAATAATTCCCACAGGAGGTGGCTGGAAAAGTGTGGAGGCTTTTTTTGTTTTGTTTTGTTTTTGTTTTTGTTTTTTTGTTAGTTGTCATAAAAGTTGAAAGGTGCCACAAGAATTTGTGTTAGTAGGTAAGGAAGCCAAATATACTGAAATGTACAGAGCAGTGCCACCCTAAGGTTGTCTCACCCAAATGACAATGGCACATCGATTGAGACAATCCTGGTAGAGCCAGGAACGAAGGAGTTGTATATCTCTGGGAAGACTATTTCTCCTTCATTCCTGCCCAGCTCTGACTGATCATTCCCCCTCTCTATTTCAGGGTGCTGAATTTGAGGAAGAGGGAAAAAACAGGTTATACACTCTTGTCCCAGAACTCCCAGGCCTCAGATCAAACCTGCTGTGGAAGAGGGAGAAGATTAGATTTAAACTGAGTCTGAGATTGATGCTTTAAACCAAACTAGACTGACATTTTAATAACAGAGCAGAAAGCTATGGAATCTGTTTAAGATGTTAAGAAGTGAGGAAGGGAATTCAACTGAACGCTATAGAAAGCAGTAATTGGAAAAAATACAAACATTTCATGTTTATACCCCACTTAGTTGAAACTCCTCAGTTAGCTCCTCCATAAAGGGGAGTAGGGTCACGGTTTTCAAGCATGCTAAGGAAGGAAGGTCATGGAAAATGTTTCTCTCTGCCTTACTGACCACTACAGATAAGCAGCTGCTGCTCACCCTGCTTGGAAACGTTACATCCTGTTTCCGCAAAGGGCCCTGGGTGGATACCAGAGCCTGACATCTAGGGTTGTGGCACTTGGATATAAAGCTCATCAGAAAAGCCCAGTAGGGGTGCTAGCCTGTGGGCACGGATGCAGCCTCCCTGCTGAAGGATAACAATGGGATGGGTTGTGATGAGATGGATTTTCCTCTCTGCCTGGGCTGTGGACAAGTGATTGATATCAGGACCCACTGTGAATTGACCCAAGAGGAAAAATGCCTAAGTCCAGGCAAGCTGGGCTGGAATGAGGAGGCCTGGGAGCATGTGCGTATGACACACATCAGAATCTTCTCTGAACTTCCATCCCTCCATGCAGCTTGGGGCTGTCTCAGTTCGCACAAAATGAATGACTCAAATCTCATCTTTGTTTAGTATTCCTCCCAACTCCCTTCTCTTCAGTACCCACTACCCCACACTTAGAAAAATGAGTAAGTGGGAAATGCCCCTCTAACACCACATCAGAAACACCAAATCTAATTTTAAAAAGACCAATTGTTATAGACTTTTGGAGGGCAGTTCAGCAAACCTATTAAAATTTTAAGCGTGCATATTCTCTGACCTAGCAAATCTCCTAGATATTCATCCTGTAGGTTTATCATGCATGGCTGTATTCCCAGTGCTTCGAAGGCTAGAACTGCACCAAGTCTATAGGGAGTATACAATAAAGCTGTGTTGAACAATTAAATGAATGAGCATGCTATTTTAAAAGATAAATTGGCAAGCAGACCAACACATAAATCTTGAC
The DNA here is from genome assembly GCF_015220235.1 of Choloepus didactylus. Classification (NCBI taxonomy): domain Eukaryota; kingdom Metazoa; phylum Chordata; class Mammalia; order Pilosa; family Megalonychidae; genus Choloepus; species Choloepus didactylus. The sequence continues at coordinate 56,966,066 of NC_051309.1, forward strand.
TTCACCTAGGTTTACAAAAAGCACAAATAATGTGTTTTCTGCTGTTTAAAAACTTTTGTAAACCTTTACAGTACACTATTGGAGGTACAGAAGTTGGCACACTACCGTGCAAGATCCCTCCCTTCTTTCATTTTATTCTTTTGTGCTTCGTTTCCCTCTTCCTATCCTCCATATCCCCACTTCCATTTCTTAACCCTTAGGCACCTATGTTTTTATTCCTTGCAATTTTTTTTCAATTCAGTTCTATTGAGATATACTCACATGCTCTACAGTCATCCACAGTGTACAATCAATTGTTCACAGTACCATCATATAGTTGTGCATTCATCACCCCAGTCAATTCTTGAACACTTTCACTACTCCAAAAAATAAGAATAAAAATACAAGTAAAGAAGAACACCCGAAACATCTCATCCCCCCAACCCCCCTAGTATTCATTTAATTTTTGTTCCCATTTTTCTACTCATCTGTCCCTACACTGGATAAAGGGAGCATGAGCCACAAAGTTTTCACAATCAAACAAGCATACTGTGTAAGCTAAATAGTTATACAATCATTTTCAAGAATCAAGGCTACTGGGTTGCAGTTCGACAGTTTCAGATATTGCCTTCTAGCTATTCTAATACACTAAAAACTAAAAAGGGATATCTATATAACGTACAAGAATAACCTCCAGAATGATCTTTCGACTCCACTTGAAATCTCTCAGCCACTGAAACTTTATTGTGTTCAATTTCTCTTCCCTCTTTTGGTCAAGAAGACTTTCTCAATCCCATGATGCCAGGTCCAGGCTCATCCTCGGGAGTCATGTCCCATGTTGCCAGGGAGATTTACACCCCTGGGAGTCATGTCCCATGTGGGGGGGGGGGGGTTGAGTTTACCTGCAGAGTTGGCTTAGAGAGAAAGGCCATATCTGAGCAACAAAAGAGGTTCTCTGGGGGAGACTCTTAGGCACAATTTTAAGTAGGCTTAGCCTCTCCTTTGCAGTCTTCATAAGGGCAAGCCCCAAGACGGAGGGCTCAGCTTACTAAATTGGTAGTCCCCAATGTTTGCAAGAATATAAGGAATTCCCCAGGTGAGTAAATTTAATATTTCCACATTTTTCCCCAGTCCCTCAAGGGGGCTTTTCAAATACTTTTTTATCCTCTGCCCAAATTACTCTGGGATGTATTGGGGCTTCATACTAACTTGTACAAACAAACCAGATCTCACTCCCTATTCAAGGTTCCATGTAATTATGGTGCTTGAATAAACTGACAATACAAATTAAATTATACAGTGTTAGGCACCCATTTTAATGTTTATATTTGTCCTTGCATCTGCATGTATTATTGAAAGGTAATGTTTTACATATGTGTTTTTATTTTATATATATATGAAATTACTTATACATCTCATTCAATTTCTTGGTTTTATCACTCAATATTATGTTTTAAAACTCTATCCATGTTAAGCTATGGATACATCTGGTTCATTGGTTGTGACTGCTATATGGTATTCTGTACTGGATACCCACCATGGTTTACCTATCTGTTCCCACGGTGATGGACAAGTTCCTATCAACTCTCTGTCCTCACAAATGATGCTGAAAAAAAAAAAAATCTCCTATGTGTTGCAAAAGTTTCTCTGAGGCAAATGACTAGGAAAGGGGTTGCGGGTCTCATGGAATATGCATTCTACTCAGTTTCACCAGGAAGCACCAGATTGCTCTCCAGAATAGCTGCACCAGTTCACATTCCCACTGGCAACACATGAGGGTTTCTCTTTTCCTCACATGGAATTATCTGATCAACACTAGAAATTATCAGACCTTGCAATTTTGTTGTTAATATTATTGTTGCAGAGTGCTATCTCATTGCTTAATTTGCGTGTTTGGTTTCAGCAAGAGTCATGCTTCTTTGTATGTGATCTGCCTTTTCAGATTTTTTTATCTTTGTCTTTGAGGACTTTGTATCAGGATTCTCAAGAGAAGTAGAATTAAAAGTAGACATATATATGTGTGTGTATATATATATATAAACATATAATATATAGGAACAAATAAAGAAATTTATTGTAAGGAATTGGTTCACATGATTATGGAGTCTGGCAAGTCCAAATTCATAGGCTGGCAACTGACTGGAAATCCCAGTGAGAGTGACGTTGAATTCTTGAGTCCAAATTCCTTCCCAGGATGGAATGGGGGGAGGCGCAGTATAGTCTTGAGGCAGAATTCCTTCTGATCTCCAAAACCCTCAGTCTCACTCTAGAGAACTCCAACTGATTGGATGAGGCCTCCCTGCATTACGGAGGGTAATCTCCTTCACTTAAGGTCAATGCCTACAGATGCTAATCTCATTTATGAAATACCTCCACAGTATTTGACCAAACAACTGGATACCATAACCTAGCCAAGTTGACACATGAAATTAACCATTACAGACCTTATTTCCCCTTTAATATATCTAATTTATGACAGTCTTACTCTTAATGATCATGAAGAATGAATGTGACCCATTATAAATGTATGGACATTTATAATGGTGAGTGGATCTAAGAAATCATCCATTTTCTACTCAAACCACTCACAGGATTCCAAAATCCCTTCCATAATGTCCCTGTTCAGCATTAATCCAGTCTCTGCTTGAAAATGTTTAATTCGTTATTCTGAGAGAAATCTTGTTATATTGATGGACATTTCAGCTTACTGTTAATATCTTCCTTATGTTAAGTGCAAATACTTGTCCCAGGTGCAGCAACTGACACACAGCAGGTCTCAAAAAATAAATGTTTCCTTTCCTTCTTATATGTAGTTCAACTAGTCTTACTTTCTTGGGCTTTAAGTCCTCACAATCCTTCATATCTGAAAACAGCCACCTTGTCTCTCTCAGTATTTCTTCCTCTGGCTTAATATCTCCTGTCCACAGCACATCGCATACAACAGAGTTTCTAAACTTCTCAACTTCCTGTTAGTCCTTTCAGCAAACACTCCGATTCAAAAGTCTCCTACTAACCCTTAAAATGTGGTAGCAAAAAACTGTACATTCCAGATAAATTCTAAACAGAACAAAGCACAGTGGGTCCATTACTTCCTACAGTCTTCCATATTTCTATTAATACAAATTAAAGTATTTTCACTTCTTAGTAGAAGCAGCTGACTGACGGCTCACTGATCTTGTGGCAGCTAAATCCCTCAGGCTATTTTCATATGGATGGCTGCTTCTACCTGTGTAATTAATTCTGGAGACTGCTCAGACCATCCAGAGTGCAAATTGAAGTAAAAATCTGTGGCTCAATGTGCCTGTCAAATGTTCTCCTCCAATTTAATTAGATCTAGTTCTTCCTCTTTCTTTTCCACACTCAACTGCTACAGGAATTAATGAGACTTTGGAAACAGATAGATCTGGTTTCAAATCCCACCTCAGCCTCTTACTAACACTGTGACCTTGGAAAAGTTATTTACTCTTTCTGAGCTTTTGTTACTTTGATGGTCTTGGAAATAATAACATTTACTTCACAGGAAATAATAGCACAACACTTCACAGTATGCATAGTAATGTGAAGTAAGTATGGATTAAATGAGATATGATTTTGTAAAATGCCTACACATAGAAGTCCCTCATCATATGAGTTCCATTCTCCTGAATCCTTTCTTTCCCCACCTAGACCTCAAAAGGGAAAAGAAAGCACTAAATCCCTCTCAGACATGTCTAGACTTCTGATTTCCACATCAAAATCTACCTGTGTTCATATTTCCTCAATTTCGTGTTCTTGGATACAAAACTCATTAACTGATCCAAAATAGTGCAGTAAGAAGTCACGGTGGATCAAGGTATTCCTCTTTCAGGTGACATTTGAAGCTTCACAGAAGTTTCCCAGACTCTCAATGCCTTAGTGCCTGTGGGATCAAAGTCAGAGTATGTGGTGCAATGTCAGCCAAAGGGGAGTCTTCCCACTTGGGTGGATTGATGCTGGTGCAGTGTGGCTGTGATACGCATCAGTAGGAGATGGCAGAGATGGATGGAGAAGAACATTTGATGGGCAGATTGAGCCACAGAGGTTGAGTTTAATTTACACTCTGAATGGTCTGAGCAGTCTCCAAAATTAATTACACAGGTATAAGCAGCCATCCACATGAAAATGCTCTGGGGGATTTAGCTGGCCTCAGAGATGGATGCATCAGACTTAAGGACCATGCTGGTCCAAAGGCCACCACAGGTGTGAGGAGCTTTGTAGGGGTTGGAGGGTGCCAGAGGCCTTGTCACCAGATATTGCTGCCCAGAGCTCAACCCACATGTTTGCAATCACACATGGGACCCCATTGCACATTATCAGAATTTGTTGAGAGGGAAGATTGAAGTCTGCAGCAGATACTTTTTGGGAGCCATGCCATAAAAATTTGTCACACTTTTACCTTCAGATTGGTATGGCCTAAGAAATACAGAAACTCCTTAAATTTTATCTGGGACACTTGATTATTTCCCAGTCCCTCTACTACTCCCATTAGAATTAATCACTCTTTCCTCTGTGATCTTTTAGCATCTCATATTTGCTTCTATTACATACATCACTTCTGACATTTCATCACAATTATTTATTAAAAATCTGTCTCCCCAGCTGCAAGAAGGAATGAAGCTGTGACAAACGCAACTAGGTGAATGGATCTTGAGGACAGCATTTGGAATGAAGTACATCACAAACAAAAAGACAAACACTATAATGTCTCACTAATATGGACTAATTATAATGTGTAAACTCTGAGAATTGAATCTTAGAGCACAGTTTATCAGGGAAATGCTTAGTGTAATGGTCTTAGATTATAAGCTCTTACAGCAGTCACATCTATTCCTGAGTTACAACTGTTATCTCTAAATTCTGAGATGTGGAGCTCCTTGTGTATAACCTAGTTGGTCTCTGGAACTTTGGGTATCTATCTGTATGACACCTGAAACTCAGAGCTAGAGCTCAGCAGCTGTGAATGCCAGTATTGCCTCATACAGCAACTGTTAAAAAAAGCTGAAAAAGAGTTCAGACTTCAATTACACATATGAAAGATGCAGATCTGGTTAGGGCTAAGGCAAATCAGGCCAAAGGGTAAAGGATGATATTGACTGTGTTTTAAAACTTGTGTGAGACCAAGGGAAGAGGTATTTATTTAGTGCAGGACCTATATTTTCTGCAGTATGCTAAATAATTTAACTTGTATGGTCAGTTTATTCAAGCACCATAATTACATGGAACTTTGAATAGAAAGTAAGATCTGGTAGGCTTGTACGTGTTAGTGTAAAATCCCAATACATCCCAAAGTAATTTGGGCAGAGAATAAAAATATATATGCAGGGCCTCCCTGAGGAACTAGGGAAAAGTGCAGAAATGTTGGAATTCCCCACCTGGGTTATTACTGATATTCTCACAGACATTGAAGATTGACAATTTGGTGGGCCGAGCCCTCGATCTTGGGGCTTGCCCTTATGAAGCTTGTTACTGCAAAGGAGAGGCTAAGACTACTTGTAATTGTGGCTAAGATTCTCTCCCAAAGAACCTCTTTGTTGCTCAGATGTGACCCCTCTCTCTCTAAACCCACTCAGCAGGTGAATTCACTGCCCTCCCCACTATGTGGGACTCGACTCCCAGGGGTATAAATCTCTCTGGCAAAGCAGGATATGACTGCCAGAGTTGAGCCCAGACCCAGCATCATGGGATTAAGAAAATCTTCTTGACCAAAAGAGGGAAGAGAAATTAAACACAATAAAGTTTCAGTGGCTGAGAGATTTCAAATGGAGAGATTTCAAATGGAGCACTCTGGAGGGCATTCTCATGCACTAAATAGATATCCTTTTTTAGTTTTTAGTGTATTGGAATAGCTAGAAGGAAATACCTGAAACAGTCAAACTGCAACCCGAATTGATTCTTAAAGACGTTTAGATAACTATGTAGCTTACATGGTGTGACAGCGTGATTGTGAAAATCTTGTGGCCTATGCTCCCTTTTTCCAGTGTATAGACAGATGAGTAGGAGAATGGGCACAAAAACTAAATGAAAAATAGGATGGGATGTGCTTTGGGGGTTCTTTTTTTACTTTTATTTTTATTCTTTTAGGAGTAAGGAAAATGTTCAAAAATTGACTGGGGTGATGAATGCACAACTAAATGGTGGTACTGAGAACAGTTTATTGTACACTGTGGATGACTGTATCTCAATAAAACTGAATTAATTAAAAAAATCTCTCTCCCTCTAGATCATGAAAACTATGTGTGATTCAATGTCTTATCTATAGGCTAACTTAGTACCTGGATATCATACACATTCAATAAGCATTGGTGAATTTTTAAATTCTGAAAGATAATGAGGATACTTCCAGTTCAAGATAAAAGGCTGAACACATTTGTTTCCTCTTTGTCCTGGACTCCATTAAAATAATAGATAAAAGTATAAAACTGGTGGAACCTCACAATAACGAAAGAACACTCTAGGAGTCACGAGGACCTAAAAGAGTTCAGCAAATTTCTGGAAGACTGACAGAACATGGAAATCTGGTGATTGGTGGAGAAAAAGAAGCCACAACTCTGGATGTACACTATAGCTGGAATGGGAACAATCTCCCTGGTAGAATTCCAGGGAGACTCTGAATATAAAAACAGTAGGTACCAGGGAGATGGGAATGAGAAGTGCCATTAAAAACAGGGTATACTAAAAATCTATATACAGAACAATTGATGCATTGCCACTCTTCTCCTAACTCTTTGCAAAGACAAAATTAGAAAGTTTTCTTTAAGAAGTTGTTCAATTTCTCAGGACATTTTTTAGTTTGCTAAAGCTGACAAAATGCAATATACCAGAAATGGGTTGGCTTACTCAGTGGGGATTTATTAACTTACAATTTACAGTTCCAAGGCCAGAGAATGCCCAAATTAAGGAATCAAGAAGACAATACCTTCTTTGAAGACCAGCTATCAGCAGGCTTGGGATCCTTTGTCAGATAGCAAGGTCCATGACGAAGTCTGCTAGTCCTTCTCTTCCAGGTTTTGTTGCTTCCACCTTCTGGCTTCAGTAGCTTCCTCTCAGCTTTTCTGGCACTTTTCTGTGAGCTTCTCTTAATTTCATCTCTTAGCTTCTCTGTGGCTTTTATCCTCTTATAAAGGACTCCAGTAAGAGGATTAAGACCCACCTTGAGTGGGTGGATCACATCTCAATTGAAATAACCTAAACAAAAGGTCCCATCTATAGTACACCCACAGGAATGGATTAATTTAAGAACATAGTGTTCTGGAGTCCATGAAGCTTCAAATTACCACACTCCAACCTCTGGACCCCAAAAAGACATGTTCTTTACATATGCAAAATACATTCATTCCATCACAATATCCCAAAAGCCTTAAATCATTTCAGTAGCAATATTAAGTACACAGTCTCATCAAAATCAGTTACAGGTGTGGTTTGCCCTGGGCAAAACTCCCCTCTGGCCATGGACCTGTGAAACTTAGAACAAATTGTCTGCTTCCAATATACAAAAGAGGGACAGTCATAGGATAAATATTAAACTAACAGGGATCACTGGTCCCAAACAGTTCTGAAACCCTGCAGGGCAAGCTCCGTTAGATCTCAAGATCTGAGAATCATTTATAGAATGATGTTTTGTCCTCAGGGCCTAACAGAGTGGCAGCCCCACCCTTTCCAAGGGCCTATGCAGCCACCCTGCTTTCTCCAAATACTGGGGTGAGTGCTCCAACATCTCCAAGCACTGGGGAGATGGCCATGCTCTTGGATCCACCCTCTTCAGGCATCCGGACAACAGCCAAACCCTAGGCCCCACCCTCCTCAAGCATAGGGTAGTGGCTAGATTCTCTACCAACTCTGAGACACAGGCTCAGCCCCCTCAGAACAGTGGGGTGGTGGCCAGACTCTCCCCAATCCCCAGGAACCATGCTCCACCCAACCTGAAGCCTGGAGCAGCAGCACTGTTCCTCAACAACAGGGCAGCCAAGCTCTCCACAATTCCCCAGGCATCTGAGAGCCCTGGGGTGGTAACACTCTTCCTGAAAAATAGAGCAGTAGGCCCACCATCTGCAAGCTCTCGGCAAACTCACCCTTTCCATGTACTTGGATGTGTCTGCTCTCCTGGCCTGCAGTGTCTTCACTCTAGACCCCAGCTTCCATGGTTCTGCCTTGGAAATCATTTTTCCTTCAATCGGAACCTTTTCTATCCCTTTCAGTTCAGAATGACAGTGGTTCCATTCATACAGATCTTGCAACAAACTTGTTGGTTTTGCATGCAGCACAAAGGGGTCCCAGCTCAAACAATAGGACTTTCCACAAATGCTCTCTGGATAACTCCATCTCCAATCCTGACTTGCACTGAAAGGCTGGCTGGTTCTATGTTCTGTTAAATCCTCACGTGGGGCACTGTTCTCTGGGGACTCAGTTTCTGGAAGCTCAGAATTTTCCAAATCATCAATTTCTGGTTTCTTTGCAACCAGAAGTTCAATTCTCAGCTTATCCCTTTCCTCTTGCATTTTACTATAAGCTGCAAGAAGAAGCCAGGCTGTGCTTTCCACATTCAATTTGGAAACCTCCTCAGCTAAATATCCAAGCTTGTCACTTTTAAATTCTGCCTTCTATTTTACACCAGGACTTAATTTTCCAAAATTTTCTGCCACTTTAAAACAAGGATAACCTTTCTTCCAGTTGGAAAGACACATTCATCATTTCTAAGGTATCAGTGGAAGAACTTTTAGTGTCTGTATTTCTAACAACAGTCTCTTCAAAGCAACCTCACCCTTTTCTATCAAGCTCCTCATAATTCTTCCAGAATCTTCCCCTTATCCCTTTATAAAGTCATTCCAGCATTTTTGGTATTTGCAAATCACAGCACCCCACTCTTCGGGTACCAAACCTATCATCTATGGACTTACAGAATGCCTTATCCATCATCACAGTATTCCACACAGCATTGCTTCTAATCAAGGAAACCACTTCACTGCAAATGAAGTGCAAGATTGGGCACATGCTTGAGGAATTCTCTGGTCTTACCATGCCTCCCATCAACCTGAAGCAGCTGGATTGATAGAACAGTGAAATGGCCTTTTGAAGACTCAATTATGGTGCCAACTAAGTGGCAATACCTTACATGACTGGGGCAATGTTCTCCATGAAGCTCTGTATGCTCTGAATCAGCATCCACCCTATGGTGCTATTTCTCCTACAGTCAGGATTCATGGGTCTAGGAATCAAGGAGTGGAAATGGGAGTGGCACCACTCACTATCACCCCTAGTGATTCACTAGAAAAAATTTTGTCCCCTGTCCCTGCAACCTTAAGCTCTGCTGGTCTACAGATCTTAGTTCCAAAAGGAGGAAAACTTTCAGGAGACACAACAATGATCCCATTGAACTGGAAGTTGAGACTACCACCTGGCCACTTTGGGCTTCTCATGCATCTGAATCAACAGAGAAAGAAGATTATTGTAATGGCTCGAGTGGTTGTTCCTGACTATCAAGAGGAAACAAGACTGCAGGTACATAATAGAAGTAAAGAAGAGTTTGCCTGGAATTTAGGAGATTCCCTAGGGCATCTCTTCGTACTACCACAGGAGATAATTAACGCAACTAGTACAAATATTCATGCTCCAGAATAATGTCCTCCCTGTTAGATCTGGGCCCTGGGCCCTTCCCCCATTTCCCTCTTTTATAAAGCCAGGCTGCATTACTGCCCCCTCCCTTCCCCCATTTCATGCAGGCTTCCTTTGTTCATGCCCATCACTGCCTCCTCCCCTCTCCCCATTTCTGACCATTTCTCCAGTTTATGCCTCACCACTGCTATCCCCTTCCCCACCTGTCCTGCTGGAATCTACAAAGCACGTATTGCCAAGCTGCAAAATAAACTATGTATAATCCCCTATCGGCCAAAGCTCAAATACCTTACATTTCTAAGACCCCATGTAGCCCCCTGATTGGTAGAAAGTGCTATAAAAAGAAATCCCACCACCCAACTGCATGGCTTTCCCTCCAAGTAGGCCCTTTCTGCTGGCTGGGGCCACCTTGAGGCGTCTCTTATTAAACTTTATTGTTGCCTGCCATTTGGCTTCATTGCCTGTCTTTCAAACCAAACTACCTTAAAACTCCCAAATCTGGCATTTACTTTCCACCCCTGTATGGGCCAGCTCTCAGAGGACTCACACTAAACTAAAGCATGCAAAGCAAGTAGTCATTCTAATGTACAAGGAGCTCCCAGACAGTTATATCCATCCCCACATTTGAGAAGAGCTTGCAACATGAAAGAGAAATACAGTCATACCTTGGTACTCAACTACTTTGAAACTCATTGAATTTGGTATTTTATGCATTTTGACATGAAAATTTTGCCCCAGTACTTGTCATTTGTTTGCTACTCAACACACAAGCTAGAACTTGTTGGTGTTGGTTGCCTCGTGACTTGCTTCCCTTTCCAGCCAAAACAAAGGGCTGTGCATTAGTCATGTGGTAGCTCTTGCCCTGTGCACATTCCCTTGAGGTCTTATCTTAGCTTCTGTGGTCATTTTGTGTATTTTTGTGCTTTTTTCTCATCATGGGTCCTAGGAAAATGAGCAGTGATAGTGCTGAGCAGAAAGGAAAATTACTTTGCACCACCATTGAGCAATAAAAAAAAAAAAGAAAGGCAAATACAAGAGTGGCATTTACATTACTGATCTTGCTACAGAATATGATATGCCTAGAACAACGGTCTCCACCATAATTAAGAATAAAGAAGCGATAATAAAGGCTGATGTTGCAAAAGGAGTTAAAGCAGTAACAAAGCAGTGTTCCCAAACACTTGAGGAAGTTGAAAAGCTGTTATTAATTTGGATAAACAAGAAGCAGTGGGCAACAATGTATAGGAAGCCATGATATGTGAAAAACTAAAAGTGATGCATGCTGCTCTTTTGGAAAACAAACCAGGACCAAGTGATGAGAGTGTTGTTTTTATGGTCAGACATAGTTGGTTTGATAATTTTTTTAAAAGGACCAGCATCCACAGTGTCATGAGGCATGGCAAGGCAGCAAGTGTTAATAAAAAGGCTGCTGATGAACTCGTCAGTGAATTTCAAGACTATGTAGAGGCTGAGGGTTTTATTCTCCAACAAGTTTTTAACTGTGATGAGACCGGACTTTTTTGGGAAAAAATGCTGAGAAGAACCTATGTCACCAAATTAGAGAAGGCATTACCAGGCCACAAACCAATGAGGGGCAGGCTCACTCTATTGTGTGTGAATGCTAGTGGGGACATAAAACTCAAGCCTCTGCTAGTCTATCACAGTTAAAACCCATGAGTTCTCAAGAAGCATAGTGTCATAAAAATGAAACTCCATGTGATGTGGAGGACAAACAGAAAAGTTGGGATCACAAGGCAATTTTTCACTGAGTAGATAAATGAAGTGTTTGGTCCCTCAGTGAAAAAAACATTTGCTGGAGAAAAATTTGGCTCTGAAAGCTCTCTTACTTTTGGACAATGCACCTGCCCACCCTCCAGGCTTGGAGGATGACTGCTGGAGGAGTTCAGCTTCATCACTGTAAGGTTCCTGCCCCCCAACACTATTCCTCTCATCCAGCCCATGGGCCAGCAGGTCACTTTAAACTTCAAAAGTTGTACACAAAGGTGCTTTTCCAGAGATACTTTGAGATCACCTCTGATACCCAGTTGACCCTCAGAATTCTGGAAGGAGCATTTCAATATCCTACACTGCCTTAACTTTATTGATGATATCTAGGATGAAGTCTCTTTTGGAGAATTAATTTGGCATGGAAGAATTCATAGCCAGAAGCTGTGACTCAGAGAGAGACTTTGAAGGGTTTGAGGCTGACCCTAAGCCTGCAGGTACAGAGGGTGCAGTTGTGCAGGATGTTGTGCCTTTGGGCCAGTCCATGGGTCTGGAGGCCAATGCCACTGATGTTGAGGAATTAGTAGAGGAACATCATGAGAAGCTGCAGGAACTATAGAAGGAGCAGCAACAAGAGGTGGCTGAAGAGATTTCTTCTACCAGTTCCTTGATAAAAGAAATGTGTGCAAAATGGGCAGAAGTTCAAAACTTTGTGGAGGAGGAGGAGATAAGAAGGCAGCATAGAGAGGAGTGGAAGACTGTTAGTCCCCCCTGGAACAATTCATAAATGACCAAAAAACTAGTAAATAACCTGGAATAACTGCGGGGAGACAAATGTGACTGTCCACTCACCATCCATCAACATGAATTGGGAGGAATGCCCGAGATCGCAGCATAAAATCTGTAAGTAAAAACTGCAGACCCACACTGAGAGCCGAGAGCCAAGAGCCCCTGCCTCATAGAAGCCTCACAGTGCTAGAGAGCAGCACTCTCCAGACAACCTAGTGTACCTCAGCCCACCTCCAACTGGGGTATTAATGTTAACTGCTCAATACAGACAGCAAATCCCCAACAAGCAGACAGAGGCTTTTGGTGACAACTGTCCTTGGGAGAGTCGGGGGACATACCTGTCTCAGGACGGGGAGTCCAGAGGATCGAGTGCTATCTCTGGCCAACAGATGAATCTGGGGGCTTTCTGTCCCTTTCTCTGTGAAGAAAGCCTCAGCTGTTTTCAGCCCACAGCGCTTTGCAGTAAAGAAAGCCTCAGCCATTTTAAAATCAAAGCACTTTGACCAGCAGAGTCAGAGAAACAAAGAACTTATTGATAGGCAGATGACCTCTCTGGAGGGGGCAAAGCTTCCCAAGAGGAAAGGGAGGGGCCCAGCTCTACTGCCTGCCTTACTGGAACCAGACCCCAAAGCCTGGGGGAGGAGAGCCACAGGCCACACCCTCTTACACCAGCCAGTGACAGGCTGACAGGTGCACCTGCTGGGCAGAAAAGCACAGGTGTATCAATCCTCTAAGAAAAACCATTAGGGAAACCGAATACTGAATATTTCCTCCTTCTGTGACCTGAGCCTGTTCTCATCTAGGAAAACCTGACTGGGGTGCCCTAGGAGGTCAGATGCCTAGACAACAGAAAACTACAACCTACACTAAGAAAAATGAAGTTATGGCCCAGTCAAAGGAACAAATGTACACTTCAACTGAGATACAAGAATTTAAACAACTAATGCTAAAACAATTCAAAAAGTTTAGAGAAGACTTGGCAAAAGAGATGCAGGCTGTAAAGAAAACACTAGGCATACATAAGGCAGAAATCGAAAGTTCAAAAAAACAACTAGCAGAATCTATGGAAATAAAAAGCACAACACAAGAGACGAAAGACACAATGGAAACATACAACAGCAGATCTCAAGAGGCAGAAGAAAACACTCAGGAAGTGGAGAACAAAACACCTGGAAGTCTACACGCAAAGGAGCAACTGGAGAAAAGAATGAAAAAATATGAGCAACGTCTCTGGGAACTTAAGGATGAAACAAAGTTCAAGAATGTACGTATCATTGGTGTCCCAGGAGAAGAGAAGGGAAAAGGGGCAGAAGCAATAATAGAGGAAATAATCAATGAAAATTTCCCATCTCTTACAGACATAAAATTACAGATCCAAGAAGCGCAGCGTACTCCAAACAGAATAGATCTGAATAGGCCTACACCAAGACACTTAATAATCAGATTATCAAATATCAAAGACAGAGAGAATCCTGAAAGCAGCAAGAGAAAAGCAATCCATCACATACAAAGGAAGCTTAATAAGACTATGTGTGGATCTCTCAGCAGAAACCATGAAGGCAAGAAGGAAGTGGTGTGATATACTTAAGATACTGAAAGGGAAAAACCTCCAATGAAGAATCCTATATCCAGCAAAGCTGTCCTTCAAATATGAGGGAGAGCTCAAAATATTCTCTGACAAACAGACAATGAGAGACTTTGTGAACAAGACACCCGCCCTACAGGAAATACTAAAGGGAGCACTACAGAGTGATAGGAGAAGATGGGAGTGCGTGGTTTGGAACACAATTTTGGGAGATGGTAGCACAGCAATGTAAGTACACTGAACAAAGATAACTATGAATACAGTTGAGAGAGGAAAGTTGGGAGCATGTGAGACACCAGAAGAAAGGAGGAAAGATAAAGACTGGGGCTGTGTAACTTGGTGAAATCTAGAGTGCTCAACAATTGTGATAAAATGTACAAATATGTTCTTTTACGAGGGAGAACAAGCAAATGTCAACCTTGCAAGGTGTTAAAAATGGGGAGGCATTGAGGGAGGGATGCAATCAACATAAACTAGAGACTATAACTAACAGAATCATTGTATTATGCTTCCTTTAATGTAACAAAGGTGATATACCAAGGTGAATGCAGATAAGAGGGGGGGATAGGGGAGGCATGTTAGACATTTGACATCGGTGGTGGAGTCTGACTCTTTACTCTACTTTGACTTAAGGTTATTTTTCCTTTTGCTGCTTCCTAGCTGTCATTTTTTTTTCCTCTTTCTTTTACCTCTCTACCTTCTTTGACTCTCCCTGCTACCTTGTGGAAGAAATGTAGATGTCCTTATATAGATAGTGGTGAAGGTGGTAAACACATAAATATGTGACCATGCAGAGAACCATCGATTATTTACTTAGGATGGAATGTATGGTGTGTGAACAAAACTATCTTAAAAAAAAAGGGGGTGGGGGGGTTGATGACAAAACCTCAAGGGCAATATACTGAGTGAAATAAGCTAGACATGTAAGGACAAATATTGCAGGGTCTCACTGATAGGAACTAATTATAATATGTAAACTCATAGACATGAAATATAAAGTGCCAAGATATAGGACGAGGCTTAAGAATGGGGAGTGGTTGCTTAGTATGAGCAGAATGTTCAACTAGAATGAACTTAAATGTTTGGAAATGAACAGAGGTGTCGGTAGCAAGATGTGAGAATAACTAACAGTGCCGAATGGTGCATGAATGAAGTGGAAAGGGGAAGCTCAGAGTCATACATGTCACCAGAAGGAAAGTTGGAGGTCGAAAGACGGGAATGTATAAAACTGAATCCTACGGTAGGCAATGTCCATGATTAACTGTACAAATATTAGAAATCTCTTCCATGGACCAGAACAAATGTATGACAATACAATTAGAAGTTAATAATAGAGGGGCATATAGGGAAGAAATATACACCTATTGCAAACTATATACTACAGTTAGTAGTATTTCAAAGTTCTTTCATAAACAGTAACAAATGTACTATACCAATACTATGAGTCAACAATTGAGGGGGGTTGGTTAGGGATATGGGAGGATTTAAGTTTCCTTTTTTTTTTCTTTCTTTTTTCTTTTTTCATCTTTCACTTTATTTCTTGTCTGGAGTAATGAAAACGTTCTAAAAATTGAACAAAAATTAAGTGTGGTTATGGATGCACAGCTATATGAGGGTACCAGGGGCAACTGATTATACACTTTGGATCTTTGGATAATTGTATGGTATCTGAACAATCTCAATTAAAATTTAAAAAAAACAAAAAACTTTGTGGAGAAGTGCTATCCAGACAAAACTCTGATAAGCAGAAATAATATTATGTACCCCAGAAAAGACTATGTCTTTTAATTCAATCTTGTGGGGGCAGACCTATTATGGATGGGACCTTTTGATTAGGTTATTTCCATGGAGATGTGAGCCTGTCCATTTGAGGTGCATCTTAATCCTTTACTCAAGTCCTTTAAGAGAAGCTAAGAGAGAAGCTAAGTAGAAGCCAAGAGACATTTTGGAGAAAGCCATGGAAACCAGAAGCTAAACCCGGGAGAGGACCAGCAGACTCCAGTCGTGTACCTTCCTGTGTGACAAAGGAACCCCAGATGCCATCAGCCTTTCCTCAGAGAAGGTATCTTACTCTTGATGCCTTAATTGGGACATTTTCATGGCCTTAGAACTGCAAATTTGTGAATAACCCCCCACTGTAAAAGCCAATCCATTTCTGGTATATCGTATTTTGGCAGCTTTAGCAAACCGAAACACCATCCAATGACAGAGAAAGCTTATTTCACATTCTCCTTTCCTTAAGAAGTTACTTCATGATATACTCCAGCAAACAAATGGGATAAACCAGGAAAGAGGAAGAAAAGGGACTCAAGAAACTGCAAAATCAACCAAGAGTGGAAACATAAGGGAAGCCCATGATGACAGTTGTGCAGCAGGCTAGAAATACAAATGAAAGTTTTAGTTTGTTCTTGAAATTGAAAATAGAGAGATAACTATTCTGAAGGGAGAAGAATCATGGATAAAGTATATGCTGCTGTAAGTGAGCTAAATCATTAATAGAAAATGTCTTAATTAGATGAATTAAGAACTATCTTTATAAGTTCATTCTGTATTTATGGGCAAAACTCCCAAAATAACCCAAAACAAAAACTAATGAAAGTGATTGCCTCTGAGGGATGAGTCTAAAGTAGGGAGGAGTGGAGCCAGAAACTGTGGCTATTTATCATAAGCCTCTTGTTCTACTTCCTTTTACCATGCACATCAAACACTTTGATGAAATTATTTTTATTTTGAAATACTCTAAGATTTAGTAGGGCCTCAGATTATGAACATCATGTATCATTATTATTTATCTTTTATCATAATCAATTAGTGAAGTACAAGTTAATAAGTCATTCTAATAATTAGACTGCCTCAGTTTCTTCACCTCTAAAATGGAGATACTAATTCTTACTTCATGGGGATGTCATGATAATGGATAAACTGTACTTAGCATGGTGACTGGCACATCATCAGCTGTCCATGAATAGTAACTATTGTCACTTGAAAGCAGATGATGTAGTTGTTGATTCAGATCTTAGCTCTATCACTTGCTTCAAGCTGTGTACACTTGGGTAAGCATTATTTTCATCTGTAATTTTGGCATAATAGTAATGCCTGTCTGTAAATAAATTAAAGCACATAAAATGCTTATCACAGTACCTGAACTTAGTAGACTCTTAATAAATGGTGGCTATTATTATTATTAAACAGATATTTATTGTGATTATTTTATTTTGACAGTTTTCCTGTTTAGATATGTCTTAAATGGCAGGGCATATCTAAATTCATTCAGATGCACCTGAAAGTGCCTCTTGTCTGAATTTTCTTACTCCCTACATACTCTAAGCTGTTTCTTATAATAGTCACCAAACTCTTAATATTCTCTTTATCAGTGTTTCCTATCCCAAATTTAGCAATGAACCAAAAAGAAAACTAAATGGATTCTCTCCTGTGGACCTGTGTGGACCTAGGGTATGAAAAGAAGAGGAGGAAAGAGGAAAAAAAGAATTTTCTGCAACTTCTGTCAACAAGAATGGGAACAGGGGATGTAAAAGGTAAAGAGTGGCTAAAAAGCTATGGTGGGAATGCAAGAAGGGCAGGAAGAATGAGCATGCCTCTTCCACCCTGGGCCCAGAAGGGTGATGTGGCTGGGCTCACCCAGCCTCACTATGTCTGCAATTTTCAATTTTCAGAGTTTGTTGACTGTAATCTAGCTGCGTATATGTACCTGTGCTTATATCTGATCCTTGGTGCCCAGCCTCATGGACAGAAATAAAAACTGGACAGTTGGGCATATTTTGGAAGCATGCCAGAACTGGTGAATCAAAGGGTCCTTAGGTTGTGGTGTGCTATATAGTGATGGCCTTCAGTATCCTGTTCGTGCAATAGCTTGGAACAATGCCAGAATTTAATTACCATCAGATTTCAAAATGGAAAAGGATTTATATGCAGAAAATAATGGAAAGAGTGGTTAACCTTTTTATCTCTGAATGTTGACTGTGATAAATTTCCTGCTGCTGTTCTCTATTTTTATGTTATTGGACCAATGTTCTATATAAGCAATTATGATGTAACCAGACAATCAACCTCAGTACTGTCACTACAATATTACATTCTGAAAATGTCTTCTGTTGTGTCAGATGCAAATTTTTAGTGCTGTATCTCTAAGGCACATAGTAGAAAACAAAATTGATAAATTACTCAAGTTCCTTACACTATGATTTGGAAACAATTAATCTTTATAAAATGAGACCTTTGTTGGACTAGTTTTTTTTACTGGGGAAAAGGGGAGTTCAATTTGTGTAGGTAAGGATTGCGTTCTTATTTATTAATGCTTGCTTTTCCTCTGCCCACACCATTTTTGTTAACCAGAGTACTCTACTCCTAGTAAACTCTAGATTATTACAGATTTTCTAAGTATTTAAAATAAGCCAATGCAGTTCTTAAGGAAGGAAATACATGAGATGTGACTTAAGGGCATTATTGGGAAAATGTTCATATTTAACATGAAAGTTTAGACTAGCCAGTGGGTATAGTAAGCCTCTGAAACTTTTGGTCAAGTATAGGTAAATGTCTTAAGCATAAACTTGATCAGCTTGCTGTCTGCCTCTGAAAAAGACTACATTCTTAGCATGATAAGAGCAAAAAAAAAAAAAAAATAGAACAATTATAGACTGATCACTTACGTGGTTTCATTCTTTTTAGTGTCAGGTCTTCAAAAATGAAACAATTATTTTAATTGCCCCATAATGCAAACTGTACTATTGTTTTGTTTTGTTTTTTTAGTACATCACTTTAAATCTTAAAAAAAAAAAGAAGAAGAAGAAGAAGAAGAAGAAAAGAAAAGAAAAGAAAAGAAAAGAAAAGAAAAGAAAAGAAAAAGAGAAAAAGCTACAGTGGACATCTGGGAAGATGGCAGAATAGGAGAGGCAGAGCAAACTTCTCCTCCATGAAAAAAAACAGAGGAAGGGCAAAAGTGCCCAGAACAGTGGCTCCAGGGTTTGACTGGCTGGAGAGGGATCTCTACAACACATAATGGGGACTTGGATGAAACTGGAGAAATTGCATCTGAAAGGACGAGGTGAGTTGATTTGTCTGGGACCGCCACCACCGGCTGGCGGCTGGAGCTGGCCACCAAGAGGGGGACCAGCTATTCACTCCCTGTGCACCCATCTCAGCAGTTGGTTGGGGAGAGAACCCTTCACAGCCCCGTGGCCAGAAGCTCTTATGAGGGAACTTGGGATTCAATGGACCTCTGGTGATCGCATTTACTCTTCCTCCATGGAAACCCACAATGTGTACAGATGAAAGGCGGGGAGAGGCAAGGGCACCACACAGAAGTACCAGGGGCCCTTCCCTAACCCCAGAGGCTCACAGCCACACAGTGGACAGGGATGTGGTGCATTTGAACTTGAACCTTTATACAAAAATTTTGGTGGGGGATGATAGGGTATTAGAATAGGTAGAGGGAAATGGCTGAAATGCTGGAACTGAAACCCATGACATTCTATGAAATTTGCTCTATAGATAACTTGTTAAATTGTACTTTGGAGCTGTCACCTTTCTATATATATTTTATATTTCACAATGAGGAAAAAACTGAAACTGTAGAACTGTAACCCATAACATTCCTGGAAATTACCAATATAACTACTTGATAAATTGTACCAATATATATATATATATATATAAATATATACTAGAGACAAACAACAGCAGATTTGAAGAGGCAGAAGAAGGAATATGTGAATTAGGGGACATGGAAATTGAATGTGAATGCACAAAAGAACAAATGGTGGGGAAAAAATTGAAAAATTTGAAATGAATCTCAGAGAAATGAATGACAACATGAAGTACACAAATGAAAGAATCATTGGTGTCCCAGAAGGAAGAGAGAAGAGAAAAGGCTAGGAAGAGTATTCAAGGACATAATTGGGGAAAACTTCCCAACCTTTATTAATGATGAAAATATGCAAACCAAAAAAGTCCAAAGAACACCAAATAGAATAAATCCAAATAGAACCACTGTGAGACATATCCTGATCAGATTGTCAGATGCTGAAGAGAAGGGGAAAATTCTGAAAGCAGCAAGAGAGAAGCAATTCACCACATATGAGGGAAACCACATAAGACTAAGTACTGACTTCTCACCATGGAGGTGAGAAGGCAGTTGTATGATATAGTTAAGATTCTTAAAGAAAAAAATTGATAAAGAATTCTTTGTCCAGCAAATCTCTCCATCAAAATTGACGGAGAGTTTAAAATTTTTACAGACAAACAAATACTGAGATAATTTGTTAACAAGAGACCTGTCCTGCAAGAAATACTACAGGGAGCTCTACTGGCTGAGAAAAAAGAAAGGAAAGAAGGTCTGGAGAAGGGCATGTAACTGAAGAGTATCAGTAAGAGTAACTTAAAGGAAAAAAACAGAGTGGGAAAAATATCTCTGACAACTAAAAACCAAAGGATAAGATGGCTGGTTCAAGAACCGCCTTCACAGTAATAACTTTGAATGCTACCAGGTTAAACACCCCAATTAAAAGATACGGAATGGCAGAATGTATTTACAAATATGACCTATCAATATGCTATTTGCAAGAGACTTATCTTAGACCCAGTGACACAAAAGATTTAAAGTGAAAGGATGGAAAAATATATTCCATGCAAGCTGCAGCCAAAAGAAAGCAGGGGTTGCTGTACTAATATCAGACAAAATAAACTTTAATTGCAAAGATGTCAAAAGATACAAAGAATAACACTGTGTATTAACAAAAGGGATGATTCAACAAGAAGAAATAAGAATTACAAATCACACCAATCAAGGAGTTCCAAAGCACATGAGACAAACATTGGCTAAACTGAAAGGAGCAATTCATATTTCTACAATAATAGCTGGAGACATCAATACAGCATTCTCTTCTATAGATAGAACAACTAGACAGAGGGCCAATAGGGAAATTGAGAACCTAAATAATGTGATAAAGAATTAGACTTAACAGACACATATAGACCATTACATCCCAAAATTACCAGGATATACATTCTTCTCTAGTACTCATGGAATGTTCTCCACGACAGATCATATGCGGGGCACAAAACAGTCTTAATACATTTTAAAAGACTGAAATTATTCAAAGCACATATTCTGACCATAATGGAATGCAACTAGAATCAATAGACTCAATAACCACTAGAATCAGTAACCACCAAAACCAGATCTTTCACAAATATATGGAGGCTAAACATCACACTCCTAAACAACCAGTGGGTCAAAGAAGAAATTACAAGAGAAATAGGTAGATATCTAGAGAAGAAAGAAAACAAGAATACAAGATATCAAAACCTATAGGATGCAGAAAAGATGGCTCTGAGAGGGATATTTATAGCTTTAAATGCCTACATCAAAAAGGAAGAAAGAGCTAAAACCAAAGACCTAACGGAACAATGAAGAGAATAGAGAATGATTAGCAAACTAACCCTAAAGCAAGTAGAAGAAAAGAAATAACAAAGACTAAAGCAGAAATAAATTATCTGGAAAAAAAAAAAAAAGCAATAGAGAGAATAAATAAAACCAAAAGTTGGTTCTTTGAAAAAATCAGTAAGATTGGCAAACCCTTAGCTAGACTGCAAATTCAAAAAGAGAGAAGACTCAAATAAACACAATCAGAAATGAAAGTGGGATCATTACTATGAATCCCAAAGAAATTTAAAAAATCATAAGAGGACACTATGAACAACTGTACACCAACAAACTAGACAACTTAGAGGAAATGGATAATTTCCTGGAAACACATGAACAACCTAGATGGACTCAAGAAGATAGAAGACCTCAACAAAACAATAGTATGTAGAGAGATCCAAAGAGTCATCAAAAATCTTACGACAAATAAAAGCCCCAGGGCCAGGTGGCTTCACAGGGGAATTTTACCAAACTTTCCAAAAAGAACTAACACCATTCCTGCTCAAACTCTTTCAAACAATTGGAGAAAAAGGAACACTGCCTAACTCATTTTATGAAGCCAATATCGCTCTAATACCAAAACCAGATAAAGCTACTACAAGAAAGAAAAAGTACAATACAAGCCAATCTCCCTAATGAATATAGATGCAAAAAATCTCAAAATAATACCTGCAAATCAAATCAAAGCCATATTAAAAGAAATATACACCACCACCAAGTGGGGTTCATTCCTAGCATGCAAGGGTGGGTCAACATAAGAAGATCAATCAATATAACATAACACATTAGCAAGTTGAAAGGGAAAAATCAAATGTAATCTCAACAGATGCTGAAAAAGCATTCAACAATATTTAGTATCCCTTTTTGATAAAAATGCTTCAAAAGGTAGGAATTGAAAGAAACTTCCTCAATATGATAAAGGGCATATATGAAAAACCCACAGCCAGCATAGTACTCAATGTCAAGAGACTGAAACCCTTCCCCCTAAGATAGGGAACAAAACAAGGATGCCCACTGTCACCACTATTACTCAACATTGTGCTAGAAGTTCTAGCCAGAGCAGCTCGCCAAAACAAAGAAATAAAAGGTATCCAAATTGGAAAGGAAGTAGTAAAACTGTCATTATTTGCAAATGATATAATCTTATATTTGGAAAATCCTGAGAAATTGATGACAAAGCTACTTGAGCTAATAAACAAATCCAGCAGAGTGGTGGGATACAAGATTAATACACATAATTCAGTAATGCTCCTCTATGCTAGTAATGACTTAACTGAAGAGGCAATAAAAAAATTCCATTCGCAATAGCAACTAAAAAATCAAGTATCCTGGAATAAACTTAACCACCAATGTAAAAGACCTCTACACAGAAAATTGCACAGCATTACTAAAAGAAATCAAAGAGGACCTAATTTAGGCTGCAAGGTATTCCATGTTGCTGGATAGGAAGGCTGAATGACATTAAGATGTCAATACTACCCAAACTGATCTACGGATTCAATGGTTTCCCATTCAAAATTCTAGCAACATACTTTGCAAATTATCAAATTTATTTGGAAGGGAAAAGGGGCCTCAAATTGCCAAAAACATTCTAAAAAAGAAGAACAAAGTGGGAGGACTTACACTTCAGACTTTGAAGCCTACTATTAAGCCACAGTGGTCAAAACAACATGGTAGTGGCACACAGAGATAGATATATTGATCAGTGGAATCAAATTAAGAATTAAGAAATAGACCCCCATATCTATGGTCAACTGATTTTCTTATAAGGCCCCCAAATCCTCTGAACTGGAACAGAACAGTCTCTTCAACAAATGGGGCTGGGAGAATGTGTTATCCATATCCTAAAGAATGAAAGAGAACCCCTACATCACACACTATACAAAGATTAACTCAAAGTGGATCAAAGAACTAAATATAAGAGACAGTACCATAAAACTCCTAGAAGATAATATAGAGAAACATCTTCAAGACCTAGTAATAGGAGGTAGCTTCTTAAGCCTTACACCAAAAACACAAGCAACAAAAGAAAAAATAAATAGATAAGTGGTAACTCAAAATCAAAAGACTCTGTGCTTCAAAGGACCTTGTCAAAAAGGTGAAGAGGCAGCCAACTCAATGGGAGAAAATATTTGGAAACCATATATCTGATAAGAGACTGATATCCTCAATATGTAAGAAATCCTACTACTTAATGACAATAAGAAAACCAGCCCAATTATAAAATGGGCAAAAGATATGAAAAGACATCTTTCCAAAGTACAAATGGCTAAAGAACACTTGAAAAAAATGTTCGTCTTCACTAGCTATTAGGTAAATGCAAATCAAGACCACAATGAGATATCATCTCACACCAATAAGAATGGCTGCCATTAAACAAACAGGAAATTACAAATGCTGGAGAGGGTGTGGAGAAATTGGAACTCCTATTCATTGCTGGTGGGAATGTATAAAGTTACAGCTGCTGTGGAAGACAGTTGGCGATTCCTTAGAAAATTAGATATTGAGTTACCCTACAATCTGGCAATTTCACTTCTCGGTATATACCCAGAAGATCTGAAAGCAGTGACACAAACAGATATTTGCGCACTGATGTTCATAATGGCATTGTTCACAATTGCCAAGAGATGGAAACAATCCAAGTGTCTTTCAGCAGACGAGTAGATAAATAAAATGTGGTATATACGTACGATGGAATACTATTCAGCAGTAAGAAGTTTTGAGGTCCTGAAACAGATGACAACATGGATGAACCTTGAAGACATCATGCTGAGTGAAATATGTCAGACACAAAAAGAAAGATATTGTATGTTACCACTTCTATGAGCTCCCTGAACAATGTAAAATCAGTGTCTTATTATGTAGGATATAGGGGACCTAGAGATAGACAGAAGCTAGTGAAGGAGGGATGATAACCTAATATGTACAGACGTGTTAATGAGGGTAAACTTAAAGATATGGGTATGGACAGGGGTGATGATTGTGCATTAATGTGGTTATAAGTATCAGAGCTGCATTGAGGGTGAACATGTTTGAAAGTGGTTATTTAAAGGCATGTATCCCACAGATTAGCACTACAAATATAAATAAGTGCTTGCATGATATTCTTCTAAGGCATGACACTGGTACAAAGAGTTAACAATAGAGTGGCATATGGGAAAAACTACCTCTTGCATACTAGGGACTCTATTTAATCGGAATACCTTACTTGTACCACATGAATATGAGGGATAAATAATTAGAGGTTGATAAAAGCTTTGGGGTGCTTTGTGTCATGAGAATTGTTTAAAATTGAGTGATGATGATTGTACAACTAAGTGGAGATAATGTGAGACAGTGATATTTTGTCTTGGATAGAATACATGTTATGTGAAATTAGGACCCCCTTACTTAATAAGTCAAGCCCTCAATCTTGAGGCTTGCTCTTGTGAAACTTACAGCTGTAAAGGGGAGGCTAAGCCCACCTGTAATTATGCCTGGGAGTCACTTCCAGAGAACCCCTTTTGTTGCTTAGATGTGGCCTTTCTCTCTCTAAGCCCAACTCTGCAAATAAATTCATAAACCTCTCCCCTACATGGGACAGGACTCCCAGGTGACTGAGTCTCCCTGATGACGTGGGACACAAATTCCAGGAATGAGCCTGGCTGTGGCATCAAGGGATTGAGAATGCCTACTTTACCAAAAGGAGAAAAAGAAAGGTAATAAAACAAGGTTTCAGTGGCTGAGAGATTTCAAATAGAGTCAAGAGGCTGTCCTGGAGGCTTCTCTTATGCAATCTTCAGCTAGATACACCAAATGGCCACAGTAAGCCATGCCCTTACCAATACTAGTCCCCCAAACCCTAAAAAATACCCTAGTACCTGTCTGAGACTCTATAGAGTTTCACTTACTAAGTTTATTTTTCAGAAACTTAAATCCTCCAGAGTGTGCCTATGCCAGATAAGTCCCAAAAGCCAGAAGCAACAGTCTCTTCAAGAATATCAACCAGATGTGTCTCCCTTTCCCATAATGTTGTCACCTCTTTTCAATATGAACAAGTTAGGTAGTCACTGCCTAGACATCCCTGAAGATCGAGAAAGTTTTTCAACTAGAGGAAGAGGTAGCAACAGACAAAACAGGATTTAACAAAGCATTACAAATACTGAATCTTTATATAAATGTTTTTTATTTATTTATTTTTCCTTAGTTGCTAGGTGGAAATGGTGGAACTGTAAACCCTAACATTCTTTGAAATTTGCTCTATAGCTACTTGTTAAATCGTAACTTGAACGTTACCACCTTTCCATATGTAAGTTATATTTCACAATATGGAAATAACTGAAATAGTGGAACTATAACCCATAACATTCTTTGAAATGTGCTAACTACTTGTTAAATTATACTTTGAAAGTCATCACTTTTCTGTATATATGATATATTTCACAATAAAAAATGTGAAAGTAAAAAAAAAAAAGCTACAGAGCTGACTAATGGGAAATACTGCCCTAGGACATACAATACTAGGTATTTCATAAATAATACTACAGAGTGTATTATTAATAGACTTCATGATGGCATACAACAAAATTAGTGGACACCGGTGCCTTACCTTTTGAGCAGGATTTTTCCTTAGTGCTCTAAGAAGTAGCAAGATTCATCCTCTGTCTGACAGCACACAGCTGATTACTAACAAGAGACAGGAAAAGCACATGAACACTTAAGTAGTTAACTCATTTAATGCTCATAATAAACCACTGACAGATGTATGTTTGACCAATGTGGTTAATGGGGCTTAGAGACATCAAATAACTTGTCCAAATTCATGCAGCTGGTAAGGGGTAGAGCAGAGATTTGAACTCATGACTCCAGAGTCTATTCTCTTTCCACCAGACCCCCCAGAACATCAACCAGACCTCTGCCACCTCCCAGGGAGTTTCAAGACAAGAGTTGGATTCCTGGCTTGACCACCAAGTAATTTAGGTCAATTTACCCTTTTATGGGTTTTACTGACTCCACTCAAAATAAAACTGTACTTGCATAGCATCATAAGAAAACAGATGAAATGAATTCATGTTTATAAAGTATTATGTAAAGTCTAAATATATTCTTATTTTTAAATATTCTTATATAAAGATAAAAATTATACTCTCAAAAAGGAGTTCTAGAACCCCAAATTAAGATTAGATTTCAATGTCACCATGCCTTAACTAACCAGAAACTAAATAATGTCTTTCCAAATAGCACAGATAATATTTTCTTGGATGCCAGGAAATAAATGTCAATTCTTGTGGTAGTTTCTGAGAATTTAAAAGTACTAGCCCCAGAAAAATAATACATATTAGGGGAAAAGGAAATATAACCCAGGCCAATAAATATTCATCATACATGCTCACATAGGAAACATGTGGGAATAAATCTGTATTGGTTCAAAAGGAAGAAATTAACTTGATGCCGAGGCTAAGCTGGGATGGGACTTCAACTCAGGGCACGCTTTGTGCCTGTGACCACTCCAGTTCACTATTGTCTGAGAGGTCAGGGTCAGGCAGAAAACTCATTTGCATCATGTTTTTGAAGTGGCCTTCCTTTCACCATGATAAATTGGAGACTGGATGCATTGACATAAGAGCTACAATCACATGCATTGCATTCTATATTCATAAAAATATTAAATTTCTAGAAACTGTAGTTAAACCATAGCTTCCTCACCAAATAAAGCAGAGTCAAACCGTTACAAGATATATTGTTCTAAGGACCACCAGTGTGGATAATCCAAGCCTAAAACTTTCCAAATTCACCCACGTAGTGATTCACACTTCCTCCTTGTTTCGGCAAGGGCTACCCATAGTGCGTCCTAAGTATTTGCCACACTCCCTGTTTTCTGAGTCCTAGTTAGAATCACAGAACTGACAATGACACCAAAAGAGTCTGAACAACATCAGCAAAGCAACATGTGGGCTCACTTTCAGCACCTATAAGATTTGACCACCTGGGGGGTCTCATAGGTATTTTAAATGCAACAGTCCCAAACCAAGAGGCAAGAGTTCAAATTCCGACTGTGACACTTGGTAGCTTCCTGACTTCAAGAAATTACCTATGCTTTCTGTGCCTCAGTGTCCTCACCTGCAAAAGTATTCAAAAGTACCTACCACATAAGGTTGTCATAAGGATAAAATAAGTGACTGCACTTAAAAAATTTAGACAGGTGCCTGGCATAGAGTAAGGGCTCATTAGGTGGTGTCATAATGCTCTCAACCTCCTCCTGCTTCTGCTTTCCTCTGTTCTCCTAAGTCAGGTAGGGGCACTGTTATGGACTGAATTATGTCCCTAAAAAAGATATGTTGAAATCCTAACCCCCAGGACCTGTGACTGTGACCTTATTTGGAAACAGGTTCTTTGCAGATGTATTCAGTTAAGAGGAGGTCACACTGAATTAGGTTCACCCAAACCAATATTACTGGCATCCTTATAGGAAGAGAAGAGACAGAAATACAGACTCATGGGGGAGGCAGTCATGTGAAGATGGAGGCAGTTTGGAGTGATGCATCTGCAAGCCAAGTGAATGCCAAAGATAGCCAGCAAACACCAGAAGCTCCAAGATGCAAGGAAGGATTCTCCCCTACAGGTTTCAGAGGGAGAGTGGCACTGCCAACACCTTGATTTTAGACTGACTTCTAGTCTTCTCAACTGTGAATAATGAACTTCAGTAGTTTTAAGTCACCCATCTTGCTGTACTCTGTTACAATGGACCTAAGAAACTAATACAATTATTACAACAATGCAGACAAAATACCTAGAAACTTCATCTTATCCTCACTTTCTCCCTCACCTCCCCCTACCCTTGGAATCTATTGATTTTACATCTTCAGTTTCTTTCCTATCTGTGCTCAATTCACTCATTCATTCTATAAACATTTATTGACAACTTATTCTGGGCCTGACACAGGGCTTGGATGTGTAGTGGGTACAAAAGTAAGTAAAGAAAAGTTGTGTACTATACAGTGGAGGAGACTTTCCCTTCCCAACACCTTCAGTCATCCTCAACCCTCTCCCTTGGGTTGTTACTGGAGCATCTAAGTAATTTTCCAGTCTCTTCCCATGCAATCCATGCTTTATAATGATGTCTTTCAAAACCCAGGTCAGGCTGCTTCTCTTGGCTTCTAGAGTAAAGCCCACAACTGACCAAAAGCAATCTTTAATTTCATCATATCCTGGCATTATTCTCTATAATGGGCTTTCTGGTCTCTCCCCAGAATACTGTGTGCTCCTCGGTGCTCTGTGGCCCTGCTCCCACAGCTCCTCCTTCATTCTAACATTCTTCCCTTTCTCTTTCAAATCATCCCTTTATTTGAGTCCTACATCACCTGTCCAATGTCTTCCTTGACCTTCTTCCAGTCAGAAGTTATCGTTCTTCCCTCTCATAGTTCTTGTCCTTCCATTGGACATTCCAGCTGTTCTTTGTTGATGCAGCTGAGCCCTGGCTTGAGCTCAGGCTGCCTTCACATCAGGATCCAGACAGAGCCTGGGCAAGTCTGGAGGGTCACTGGGGTGGGTCTGCCAAGGTTCTCCTTGCATGAAGATCTGAGGAGCCTCCTGGGAAATGAACTCATCCTGAGGGAAGACAGCGCCAAGTTACACAAATGTGTTCCAAGGACAGTCAGCCCATGTCAGAGGAAGGGATCATTTCAAGCACAGCATGGTGCTTGCCTCACAGCTTGTCATCAGCCAAGCTCACAGACGTTTATCCCTGAGTCATGTAGTCATCCATTTGCACTCAATAAAACATTGATTAAGTGCCTACTGTGTGTCAGGCTCTACACTCAGCCCTGGGGATACAAGTGAGCAAGACAGACCAATTCCTTGATATTATGGAGCTTAAATTGAAGTTCTAGTGGAGTCCTAAGGAAAGGGGAGTTGCTGTTTTAAAAGAGGATGGTTTTATTTATTTGTTTGCCAATTTTTACAAATTTTTATAGTTTTACGATTTACAGTTTTAAACATCCCTGGAAGACAGGGAGAACACAAAGTGAAACTGCTTTATAGCAGGTGTAGGGATAAAGGATGCTTTTCCCTCTTGATGTGAAAGTTGGGGAAGGCTGAGAGAAGCAATGGCTCAATGGTTTAAGCATCAAACTAGACAAGCCAATAACTGAACCAGAGAAGAAACAGGAGATGCCATCATTATCCACAGCATCAGAGGATGACCAGCTGCTTACGTCCGCAGTGAGAGCTGGGAAATGGCAGATGCCGTGGAGTCCGGCAAGACACCCCTGGGAAGGCAGGTGTGGGAGCCTAGAAGTCCTGCATTTCTGTGGGTCTATTTCTTCCTCAAGAGAATGGCTTATGGAAACAAGTGTTTTTCATTCCTCTTCCACCAATTTGTCAGCTTTGTAAGGCAGGCACTGTTTCTTATTGTTTTGGGGATCCTCTCAGGAACTAGCACAAAGTAGGAAAGGAACACAATTTTGTTGAATTAAAAGGAGTATAAAGAACTTTCATTTACACAAAATAGCCAGAGTAAATAGATGTGTAAAGGATGAAACATAAAGAACACTTAAAGTTACATGGAATTTGCCCCCCTCGTATTACAAAACAAATTTTGCACTCATTCTTCATTCCACTTTGGAGGCTTAAGTCAGAATTAAAATAAATACAGTTACTTCCTTGTTAGTCATTTTACACACGTTCTTTTTTGTGTGATTATAAGGGTGATACATTCTCATGGTGAAAAAAATAAAAAGGATATTAAAGGATGAAAAGAGGAGAGTAAAAGTGGATATCACACAAACACATGGTGGAAAGTTCAATGGCAGAATCTAATTGAATCGTATGTTTTGGAAGTTCCAGAACAATCTTTCCTTTCCTACTTCTCTACCCTTCAAGTATAATAATTCCTCTATCGCCTGGGGAAGAGATGTAAATTGGAACAGTGCAATGAGGTGACTTGCACACAAGCCAGTTGGCTTCAAAATCCAGACTAATGCAAGAATCAGCCTGAGTTCCAGACAAAAAGATTTGAACATTGTTGGTTCAGCAACCAAAACCTTGGCCCTTCTGAAGTCACTCATCAAATCACCATCCTTAATCTGCTGGATTTTGCCAGTGAGACCAAAAGCAGCAGCAATAGCCAAGCCAGTCAACAGGGACTCCAAGTCCATTTTTCATTAGTTGTTTTCTGGGGAAGCAGTAAAAGAAAAATTTAAATTATTAAAATGGATTATGTCCATTTGTATTTATTATCTGCTTATACAATCATAGAGAAACAGAGTGCTGTGGTAAAAATAGAATAAGTCCTGTTTCACTGCTTAGTAGCTGGGTGAACTACAGCAAATCATTTAAATTTTCTGAGCTGTTGTTTTTTTCTCTTTGGTGGGAAAAAAATGCATCATTTCCATTCTGCCTAGCTCACAAAGCTGTTGTAAAGATAAACGGGTTCTTCTTTTTAAAAACTCTAAAGAGTGACAGAAATGGAAGGTGCGATGCCCACGTCATTCGGCAATATTATACCAAAAGGTGTTGGATTTTTTCTTCCTGCATTTCTCCCTAGAGGCTCCCCAAAATGCTCCACCCTAAACTTAACTCCCACTGCTTCAAACTACCACATCATCCTCCCTTTGGCAGGATTCTTTTGTGACTAAAAACAGTGCCCCAAACTCAAGGATCACTCAGTGCAAGGTTGAGAGCTAACTGAAAGCAAGAAGGAAAGGCAGATTGAAGAAACGAAGACCACATGGAAGGAAAGCATTTGGCTTTCATGTCTCAGCCTACAATGTTCACATGAGGTTGGCTGCAACATTTTTTAAAACTCTGTCTGGGATGGTGGCGAGTACAAGTGCTTGCTAGTGTAACCCAGAATACAGAAAGGAAGATGCCCCATTAAAAATCCAGGTGCCTGCCATGCACTGACCCTGATGGCAGATTACAAGGTCAATGGATAGCTATGTGACCTTGAGCATATCAGAGTCCTTCTGTGCCTCAGTACCTTCATATGCAAAAAGAATAATGACATCTCCATAAGGCAGCTGTGAGGATTCAATAAATGAACATAGATAAAGTCAGTCTGTTTTAGTTTTCTAACTGATAAAACAAAGACCACACAATGGGTTGGCTTAATAATGGGTGCATTGGCTCATGGTTTCAGAGCCTAGAAGGCTGGCTTCCTCCCAGGGTCTGTATCTTCTGGTTTCCGGAAATCTTTGGGGTTCCCGGTTTTTCTGTCACATGGCAATGTGCAGAGCAGCGTCTGTCCTCTTTCTTCCGGGTTCTGTTGACTTCTCTCTCTGTGGCTTTCTCTATAAAACCTCCAGTACTAGGAATAAGACCCATCTTGATTCAGTTGGGCCACACTTTAGCTGAAGTAACCTCATTGAAAGGTCCTGTTTACAATGGGTTCACACCCAGAGGAATGGACATTAAGAACATGTTGTTCTAGGGTGCACAGCTTCAAACTACCAGAGTCCTTAGCACTGAGTCCTAGTAATGTCATATGAGTGTTGATGGTGATGATAATGATGGTGCTAAGTAGTACTGGTTATGTCTACACCTCACACTGCTCCTGCATAAAGTTAAGAAAAAGAAGAACAGAGCAGAGAAAGACGTACCCCAAGAAGAAGCTTTCTGCAGAGGGCATACTGAAGGAAACCAGGCTTCCTCAAGGTCAGGCAATGCCAAGGACTTAGAATAGCAAATTAGAAACAGCAAGAGCTCAGGGTATAGAGACAGGGTCATCCCTATACCCTACATATTGCACGACTTCACTCAGATGGATTGAGAAATTCTAGCAATTGTTATTAAATTCCCAGTAGGGGGAAGAACCCATTTCCCGTGCACACGAGCATAGGGTACAGAAGAGTGTGGCCCAGAGAAGCTGCTCTGAAACAATGCAAAACTAGGACCAGGAAGGAAAATAAGCCAGGGCAGAATAAATTCCCCTGGCCTCTCTCCACCAAAGGGGTTACTAATTTCATAGTAAAAAGAGACAAGTTTATACCGGAACCATACCCTTCACATGTTTAATATTTGTGCTTTTATTTTATTTAGGCATTTGCTTAAGTTTAAATGCTTTATAAAGTGTTTATAGCTCATTTCATAGTTTGAGATCATGAACGGATTCTTTTCATTCATTCATTCATTCATTCAGTCATTCTCTCTGCAGATATCTGTGGTTGGCTACAGAGTCCCATGCCCTGTGCTCAGGAGTGAGAGTCCAGAGCTGGCAGTTTATTGGAGGAGATAGTATAATAAACAGCTATTAACAGTTCAGACTTGAGTTCTACATGAGCAGTAAGTACCTGGGGCTACAGGAATGGCAAAGGGAGAGGCTGGAATGGTTAGAAGGGTAGGTCACGAAAGGCCATCAAGCATGTTAAGGAGTTTGGACTATATTCTGACGTTGATGGGGAGCCATTATAAGATTTAGCAAGTTAAATGCTCTAGTGGTATTGTTATAAGTGCTCACATTGAGTGAACCCCAAATATCTTATCCAGGTTTGGGCACCTAGAATGAACCAAATTAAATAGCTCCCCTTGCAAAATTGCTACCCCACACATTATTCCTTTTGAGGTGGCTCTAAATTATGCCATCTTCACCAAGAGCAGCCCAGAGCTAGACAATGGCTTCCTCGTGGTCCCAGAAAGAGGTAAAACAGGGACCCAGAAAGGCTCCCTTTTTAAAAATACAGGAATCATATTCAGACATTCACCACTTTCATTTACTATACAGTTCCTAAGATTATCCAAGTTGGAAGACCAGAAATGCCTAAGGCTAGGGCCTTGTCAAAGGACTACAAAAATTTAAAGACAAAAGAAAGGAGTTTGAGTCATTTTAGTGATAAAAATAGAATATGCTGGGTGCAGTCCAAGCATCCATTGTAACAGCCAGGATGCTGCTCTTTCTAAGTTTAAGGAATAATGTCAAAATTAATGATATAATGTTTATTTTATTTTCTAAAACACTTATGATAAGCATTTTTCAGGGGCAGCGACAGAGTTTCTACAAAGGAGGGGCTTAAAGTCCTGGAAAGAAGAGATTTGTCACGAAGCTGCATTTGCATAACTAGTACACTGTTTTTACTCAGATTATATGTTTATTTGTAATGACTTGAAGATTAAAGCAAGGAGAGAAAAATACTCCTAAACTCCCTTTTTCTCATGCCACCACTGCCTCAACAACCAATGTGATATATGTCACTGAACGCAATTAATCTATAAGATTGTTAAGTATTACTAATGGGGAAATTAAGACCCAGCTCCTGGAAGGAAGTGTAACTCTATCTAAATGATTTAGTCCATCGATATCTTCTTCCCATTCTATGGGGGCAATCTCTGCATCTTGGAATGAAATGAAAGAATACATACAGTTAGTTCCCCATGGGCATGACATTGTGTCTGTGGGGCATAATTTGAGGAGCACTGGGAGGTCTTGATTTCTCTTCTCCATTCCCCCCACCAAGCCCTGACATGGTGCCTAAAATTCCCACATTTTTAACTTTTTTGAGTTAAGGCATTAAAAGCTACTGTGAAATAGCACATCTTATCTCGGAGGGGTAGCATGTTGAGTTATTAATAATAACAATTACCAAATGACTTCATCAAGTTATTCTCTCAGCTACTTGGCAGTTTCCAGGGGAACAGTAAAGATGCCTTTTGATCCTGGGGAGAAGGCCAGGGGAGGTCTATCTGAAAACAGAGTCTGGGTGTGGGCCCAGGAAGACACTACAAAGAACCTTCTGCTTCCCCATTTTTCTGGGACTGGCCTATTCTCATAGCTTGAGTAGTTTAGGCTGAGGTCATGAGAACTTTTCTGGCTACAACTAGTAGCTTTATTGTAATCTTCAGGTCATGTGAAGAGATTGGATTTAGTGCTTGGTTTACAGCACTCACCAACTATGTATATCTGATTGTTTCACTTGAACTCTTTGAGCCTTGGTTTCTCATCTGTAAAGTTGGAATAATAATATATGCCTCACTTAGCTCAGAGAGCTCCTATGAAAATAAATTAATAAATGTGAATATGCTTTATAAATTAAAGAGAGTTATTTAGAGGACCATGTTACTACTGATTAAAACTCTTCAATGGCACCCCATTGTCCACCAAATGAAGTCTAAGCTCAGCACGATGGTATACAAAGTCCTCCATCATCTACTTTCTTGCTGCACCCATGCCTTACACCTTCTATGCATCCTGGATTACTAGGAGTTCCCTAAATAAACTTTCATATTCATCCATTGTTTGTGCCTGCCCTAAGCCCACTTTTCCTCCTTCTGCAAATATCATCCATTTTCCTTCAGGAAACAGCACCCAACCCAACCTCAGTTTATGTGATCCAGTTGGGCTGCTACACCGCACTCATTTTCAGGAGTGGGCACATAAATCAAGTCAGTCCAAAAAGAAGCAATCCAGAAATTCTAACTGGGGAAAATAACCTATCTTTCCACTGGGGCATTAAAGATACTAGATTTAAACATGCATGTTTGTGGCCATCTCTGTGGGGAGATCCTGCCCAAATAACATCAACAGAGAAGAAAGCAGAGCCAGAAGAAGGCAACAAGCTCAGGTCTGATGGTGTTCATTAAATGCCTGGATCCAGCTAATTCTGAAGCTAGACCTGCAGGTCCCGCCCCTGAGATTTTTCAATTATGCTAGCCATAGATTTACTCTTATGCCTACAACTACAATTCATACATGGAGGACGCGGTTTCATGCTTCATTCTGATTCGCCTCCTCACCACCACCCCTTATCCTTCTGAAAAACACCTCTCTCCTCAATTCCAGTATTACCTCTGTATGAAACCTTTTTAGACCACTCCTCATCTTCACTCTAGTTAGAAAAGCCCCCCACCCCTCACCCCCAGCATCCTATAGCACACTGTACCAATCTCTAGCAGAGAACAAATTATACTAACCACACTTCATTGTCTGTGTGTCTGTCTCAGACAGTAGACAACAAGCCTTCCAAAGGGAGGAGCTGTGACTGGGTATCCCCAGTACTTTCTGAATGCTTGGTTGAATGAAAAAGACAAGATTAAAACCAGTAGGAAGGCTTTGTGGTTAGAGGGATGATACTATGGAGTAAGAAAGAAAGACCAGA
Source organism: Choloepus didactylus (assembly GCF_015220235.1). NCBI lineage: Eukaryota > Metazoa > Chordata > Mammalia > Pilosa > Megalonychidae > Choloepus > Choloepus didactylus. Next base: position 57,001,278 of record NC_051309.1, read on the forward strand.
TGAAAATGTGGCCAAGTATCTAGTTTAGAAAACAAACTGAATCTAAAATAACTGGGGGGCACAGGGAGGGGGAAGCTGTGGTACACAGGATGAAAGTGGTTTACACTCCTGGTACATTCGTTGCTCTGGGACCAGTCCTTCCTCCCTTCTTGCCCTCCTGCCCCCTACCACCTTGGAGCTTTTCAGATTTGCTTTTTTTTTTTAATTAAAATCCCCCTGTGGCAGAGAAAGCTAGAAGTCCCTCAGTATCTGTTCTTCCCTTCTATAGAAACAGAATCCCTGAAATTTTGCAGGATATAAGGATGCCTGGAATTAAAACTACATTTCCCTGTCTCCCTTGCAGCTAGGCATGATCATGTGATTATTTTCCAGCCAATAGAATATGAGCTGAAGTGGTACCCACAACTTCCTACAGTATAGACAGCTGCCTTCTCCCCTATGTTTCCCCCCCACCCCAGCTGGAATGCAGACTTGGTGGTGTGCTATCCTGTACAGCCTTGGCATGGCAGACCAGCAAGGAGAAAGGAGGCTGGGTCCCTGAAGTCACTACACCAGCCCTGGGCCATTACACCAGATCTATCACAAGAGAGAAAAATTCACTTCTAACTTGTTTAAGCCACTGTGATTTGGTGTCTGTGTTTCAGCTGCAAACTCATATCCTTATATAACTAAGGCACACCTCTTCTTGTCCCTTCCTATGTTTTTTAATTCCTATTGCTCTGAATTGAAACTATTTGAATTGGAAGTTTCTGGTAGTCAAGAGAAGCAGACACAAGTAAAATCTGTGATGGTTTTCCATATACCAGTCTTTCAACTGTCTTTAAGTAATCATATATGTCCACTGCAAAAATCCCCATTGCTCTGCATAAACAGATTGGTTTCAAATGCATATTTACCTAAAATACTTTGTTGGGACTATCTGACTTGGGTGTTAAGAAACTGACAAATCCAAATTGAAAACACCCTTAATATTCAACAACAGGGGAATTGTCAAGGAAATTGGAGTATGTCACTGTGTTTAATATAATGTAGTTATTAAAAGCAAAATTTATAAATAGTATGTAATTATATGGGGAATTGCTATAATGACAAGAGAAAAAAAGGCAAGATACAAAATTGTATACACAGTATGATCTCAAGTGTGTAAAAAAGATTGGAAAGAAAACAATAGTCATGACAACAATACTATCATGTACTAAGCACTTACCGCGTGCCAGGCATTATGCTAAGCAATTAACATGCATTTTCTTATTTAATCCCCAGCAACTCTATGAGGTCACTACAAGTATTCCAGTTTTACCAATGAGAAAGCAGACTTAAAAAGATTAAGTAACTTTCCCAAAATTTCACAAGTAATTGGTGGATGCAGGACACAGACTCCATTGTATCTGAAACCAAAGCCCATGCTCATTATTCCATGCTGCCAGTGAATTTTTTCACAGGATTTTTAAATTATTTTTTTATATCTTTCTTCTTTTTTTAGCTTCTAAATTTTATAAATGTAGCACAATTATTGTTATAATTAAAAACATACACATGAAATAAACTTTATATTTTCTAAAGAAGGGACAGTGCTCTCACGCAACAAAATGTTTTGCTTTTTTCTGAAACGGAGTGTTATAGTGGCTCAAAGAAGAGTGCAGCATAAGTGAGCTGACAACTGAATGGGATTCGAACCCTCAAGTTTCTTCACTCACCTTTCAACAAAGTTCCATCACTAGAAACACTGTGAGTCAGTAGTATTTAACCTTGTAGGGGTCACGACTCCTTTAAGAATCTGTTGAAAGCCATGCACCCTCTTCCTAGGACAATGCAAGAACAAGTACATTAACCTAGGTTCTGACCCATGGGGGCTTTTTAAAGCATCTTGTCACCAAAGTGGATATATTGGACATTTGTGAATTGGGGTGTTATTTTTTATTTGTTTTGTTTCTCTATCTTGCCACCCACAGTCCACTTCCCATTCTTGTGGTAAGATCCCTCATTTTTCTTTGAAGAGACACTCCTCCCCCATTCTCAGGCCATGTGATTCCAGAAGAGCTGATGTCATGATTACATGGCTCAGACCAAGCCAATCAGAGCTTCAGCTTTCCCCCAGCCCCACCCCAAAGCAGTGATTGGTTTAGGAACAGATGAGTGCTATGAGGCCAGGAAGTTCCATGAGACTTCAGTTGAGGCTTCTAGGAGACAGGATTTGATTCTGTCAGATATGAAATCTAGAACTGTTGCCATCATCTTACTGTAAGATGGAGCCCAAGACTAAAGCCACACACCAGAAGATAGTGAAAAACAGTGGTGTGAAACCAAGTCCTGATGACACAACTTGAGCCTGAAGCCAGCTGAAGTAGACTGAATGGTAGCCTCAAAGATAAGTCCTTGTCCTAATAATCCCTGGAACCTGTATACATTTCCTTAAATAGCAAAAAAAGTTAATACTACCTTATGTAGAAAAAATATGTGATTTAGTTAAAAATCTTGAGAAGGAGGACTTATCCTGGAGTACCCAGGTTGGGCCTAAATGCAATGACATGCATCCTTGTAAGAGAGAGGCAGAGGGAGTTCAGACACAGAAGAAGAAAACGCAGGGATACACAGAGGAGAAGGCGACACAAAGGTGGAGGAAAAGACTGGAGCAATAAGGCCACAAGCTGAGGTATGCCAGGAAATGCCAGGCCGTCCCCAGAAGCTAACAGAGGCAAGATATGGGCTCTCCCCCAGGGCCTCTGAGAGAGTGTGGCCCTGGGGACAAACCTTAATTTTGGGCTTCTAGATTCCAGAAATGTGAGAGAATAAATTTTTGTTGTTTTAAACGCAAAGGTTTGTGGTAGTTTGTTACAGCAGCCCCAGGAAACTAATATACCAGCCCTATATCTGGACTTTTCATTTACTGAACCAATAAATTCCCCTTTCCATAGGCCATTTTAAGTTGAGCTTTTTTTGTCACTTTTTGTCACTGGCAGCAGAAAGACTCTTAAGTGATACAGCTGACCTATCCTTAAAAATAAATTCTCCCTTGTGGATCACACTCCCTTTATCCAGTGTATGGATGGATGAGTAGAAAAATGGGGACAAAAACCAAATGAAAAATAGAGTGGGATGGGGGAGATGATTTGGATGTTCTTTTTTATTTTTACATATGATGGTACTATGAACAGTTGATTGTACACCATGGATGATTGTATGGTATGTGAATATATCTCAATAAAACTGAATTTAATTTAAAAAATAAATTCCCATGACATCTGTTAAGATGATACAATTTTTCTCCATCTCATTATATGCAAAGAAGGAAACTTCAGAGAGATGAAATGATTTTCTCAAGGTGATATCACAAGAACATGCCCAAGATTTTATGTGTGACCCAAGCCTAGTTCTTTTGACTCTGAATCTCATGTTCTACAGGATGTATTTTGTTCATACTTTGTGAGCATAGTGGTATGACTTTGCTTATGGGTCCAACCTCAAGCAATGATATAGAACACCACCATTCATAAAAGAGCATGGGGGAGGCGGGGCAAGATGGCAGACTGGTGAGCTGTATGTTTTAGTTACTCCTCCAGGAAAATAGGTAGAAAGCCAGGAACTGCGTGGACTGGACACCACAGAGCAATCTGACTTTGGGCATACTTCATACAACACTCATGAAAACGTGGAACTGCTGAGATCAGTGAAATCTGTAAGTTTTTGTGGCCAGGGGACACGCACCCCTCCCTGCCAGGCTCAGTCCCATGGGAGGAGGGGCTGTCTGCACCAGGAAGGAGAAGGGAGAACTGCAGTGGCAGCCCTTATCAGAAACTCATTCTACTGATCCAAACTCCAACCATAGATAGACTGAGACCAGACACCAGAGAATCTGAGAGCAGCCAGCCCAGCAGAGAGGAGACAGGCATAGAAAAAAAACAACATGAAAAACTCCAAAATAAAAGCGGAGGGTTTTTGGAGTTCTGGTGAACATAGAAAGGGGAAGGGCAGAGCTCAGGCCCTGAGGCTTATATGCAAATTACAAAGAAAAGCTGATCTCTCTGCCCTGTGGACCTTTCCTTAATGGCCCTGGTTGCTTTGTCTCTTAGCATTTCAATAACCCATTAGATCTCTGAGGAGGGCCCCCCTTTTTTTTTTTTTTAATCCTTTTTTCTTTTTCTAAAACAATTACTCTAAGAAGCTCAATACAGAAAGCTTCAAAGACTTGCAATTTGGGCAGGTCAAGACAAGAGCAGAACTAAGAGAGCTCTGAGACAAAAGGCAATAATCCAGTGGCTGAGAAAATTCACTGAACACCACAACTTCCCAAGAAAAGGGGGGTGTCCGCTCACAGCCATCATCCTGGTGGACAGGAAACACTCCTGCCCATCGCCAGCCCCATAGCCCAGAGCTGCCCCAGACAACCCAGTGTGACGGAAGCACTTCAGATAACAGGCACACACCACAAAACTGGGCGTGGACATTAGCCTTCCCTGCAACCTCAGCTGATTGTCCCAGAGTTGGGAAGGTGGAGCAGTGTGAATTAACAAAGCCCCATTCAGCCATCATTTCAGCAGACTGGGAGCCTCCCTACACAGCCCAGCAGCCCAGAACTGCCCTGGGGGGACAACACACACCTGTGACATAGCACAGTCATCCCTCAACAGAGGACCCGGGGTGCACAGCCTGGAAGAGGGGCCCACTTGCAAGTCTCAGGAGCCATACACCAGTACCAAGGACTTGTGGGTCAGTGGCAGAGACAAACTGTGGCAGGACTGAACTGAAGGATTAGACTATTGCAGCAGCTTTAAAACTCTAGGATCACCAGGGAGATTTGATTGTTAGAGCCACCCCCCCTCCCTGACTGCCCAGAAACACACCCCATATACAGGGCAGGCAACACCAACTACACACGCAAGCTTGGTACACCAGTTGGACCCCACAAGACTCACTCCCCCACTCACCAAAAAGGCTAAGCAGGGGAGAACTGGCTTGTGGAGAACAGGTGGCTCGTGGACGCCACCTGCTGGTTAGTTAGAGAAAGTGTACTCCACGAAGCTGTAGATCTGAGAAATTAGAGATAAGGACTTCAATTGGTCTACAAATCCTAAAAGAACCCTATCAAGTTCAGCAAATGCCACGAGGCCAAAAACAACAGAAAATTATAAAGCATATGAAAAAACCAGACGATATGGATAACCCAAGCCCAAGCACCCAAATCAAAAGATCAGAAGAGACACAGCACCTAGAGCAGCTACTCAAAGAACTAAAGATGAACAATGAGACCCTAGTACGGGATACAAAGGAAATCAAGAAGACCCTAGAAGAGCATAAAGAAGACATTGCAAGACTAAATAAAAAAATGGATGATCTTATGGAAATTAAAGAAACTGTTGACCAAATTAAAAAAATTCTGGACACTCATAGTACAAGACTAGAGGAAGTTGAACAATGAATCAGTGACCTGGAAGATGACAGAATGGAAAATGAAAGCATAAAAGAAAGAATGGGGAAAAAAATCCAAAAAATCGAAATGGACCTCAGGGATATGATAGATAATATGAAACGTCCGAATATAAGACTCATTGGTGTTCCAGAAGGGGAAGAAAAGGGTAAAGGTCTAGGAAGAGTATTCAAAGAAATTGTTGGGGAAAACTTCCCAAATCTTCTAAACAACATAAATACACAAATCATAAATGCTCAGCGAACTCCAAGTAGAATTGCGGTCGCAGTTAAATCGTCTGGGGGAATGGCGGCCGGTTGCTGAACCCTCAGCTCTCGGCGCTGCTCTGAGGTAACCGGCGGCGGGGGCTCTTTCCCGGAGGCGAGGGCGAGGCGGGGGACTTGGCCAGGTCCCCGGCGGTGGCGTGCAAGGTGTGGAGGGCGGCGAGAAGGGAAAGGAAAGACACTCTTCCTCCAGTGGGGGTAGAACAAAAAGGGCTTTATTCAGGGGTGAGCACAGGTTATATAGGCTGGCATGAAGGGCGGGGTTGGAGTAGGGGTGTAAGGGCCTTAAATGGTAATGCTGAGGGGAGAAAGGCTAGGATTGGTTCTGAGAGGACGCGGAAGCTGCTGCAGCGGGCGGGAGTAGCTCTGGCAACGGTGCATGCGCACTGGTGGTGGTGGGAGTTGCTCTGGCAATAGGGAGTGTGCAGGCAAGATAAGGGGGTGGGGAAAAGGCGGTTCCCTCCGGCAAGCCTCCCCTAACGGTGGTATTTTGGGTGAGGAAATGGGGCCTGCCTCCGGCCTCACTTTCTCAGGCCTGGGGGGCTGTGGAGGGCGCTGTCGCCCGTGCCCACCACACTCCCCAGGGGCTGATCAGGTCCCCCAGCCCAGGCCCGCCAAGTCGAAGCACGTAATCAGTATCCCGCATAGAATAAATCCAAATAAACACACTCTGAGACATATTCTGATCACACTGTCAAACACAGAAGAGAAGGAGCAAGTTCTGAAAGCAGCAAGAGAAAACCAATTCACCACATACAAAGGAAACAGCATAAGACTAAGTAGTGACTACTCAGCAGCCACCATGGAGGCGAGAAGGCAGTGGCACGATATATTTAAAATTCTGAGTGAGAAAAATTTCCAGCCAAGAATACTTTATCCAGCAAAGCTCTCCTTCAAATTTAAGGGAGAGCTTAAATTTTTCACAGACAAACAAATGCTGAGAGAATTTGCTAACAAGAGACCTGCCCTACTGGAGATACTAAAGGAGCCCTACAGACAGAGAAACAAAGAAAGGAGAGAGAGACATGGAGAAAGGTTCAGTACTAAAGAGATTCGGTATGGGTACAATAAAGGATATTAATAGACAGAGGGGAAAAATATGACAAACATAAACCAAAGGATAAGATGGCTGATTCAAGAAATGCCTTCATGGTTATAACGTTGAATGTAAATGGATTAAACTCCCCAATTAAAAGATACAGATTTGCAGAATGGATCAAAAAAAATGAACCATCAATATGTTGCATACAAGAGACCCATCTTAGACACAGGGACACAAAGAAACTGAAAGTGAAAGGATGGAAAAAATATTTCATGCAAGCTACAGCCAAAAGAAAGCAGGTGTAGCAATATTAATCTCAGATAAAATAGACTTTAAATGCAGGGATGTTTTGAGAGACAAAGAAGGCCACTACATACTAATAAAAGGGGCAATTCAACAAGAAGAAATAACAATCGAAATGTCTATGCACCCGATCAAGGTGCCACAAAATACATGAGAGAAACAATGGCAAAACTAAAGGAAGCAATTGATGTTTCCACAATAATTGTGGGAGACTTCAACACATCACTCTCTCCTATAGATAGATCAACCAGACAGAAGACCAATAAGGAAATTGAAAACCTAAACAATCTGATAAATGAATTAGATTTAACAGACATATACAGGACGTTACGTCCCAAATCACCACGATACACATACTTTTCTAGTGCTCACGGAACTTTCTCCAGAATAGATTATATGCTGGGACATAAAACAAGCCTCAATAAATTTAAAAAGATTGAAATTATTCAAAGCACATTCTCTGACCACAATGGAATACAATTAGAAGTCAATAACCATCAGAGACTTAGAAAATTCACAAATACCTGGAGGTTAAACAACACACTCCTAAACAATCAGTGGGTTAACGAAGAAATAGCAAGAGAAATTGCTAAATATATAGAGATGAATGAAAATGAGAACACAACATACCAAAACCTATGGAATGCAGCAAAAGCAGTGCTAAGGGGGAAATTTATAGCACTAAACGCATATATTAAAAAGGAAAAAAAAGCCAAAATCAAAGAACTAATGGATCAACTGAAGAAGCTAGAAAATGAACAGCAAACCAATCGTAAACCAAGTAGAAGAAAAGAAATAACAAGGATTAAAGCAGAAATAAATGACATAGAGAACAAAAAAACAATAGAGAGGATAAATATCACCAAGAGTTGGTTCTTTGAGAAGATCAACAAGATTGACAAGCCCCTAGCTAGGCTGACAAAATCAAAAAGAGAGAAGACCCATATCAACAAAATAATGAATGAAAAAGGTGACATAACTGCAGATCCTGAAGAAATTAAAAAAATTATAAGAGGATATTATGAACAACTGTATGGCAACAAACTGGATAATGTAGAAGAAATGGACAATTTCCTGGAAACATATGAACAACCTAGACTGACCAGAGAAGAAATAGAAGACCTCAACCAACCCATCACAAGCAAAGAGATCCAATCAGTCATCAAAAATCTTCCCACAAATAAATGCCCAGGGCCAGATGGCTTCACAGGGGAATTCTACCAAACTTTCCAGAAAGAACTGACACCAATCTTACTCAAACTCTTTCAAAACATTGAAGAAAATGGAACACTACCTAACTCATTTTATGAAGCTAACATCAATCTAATAACAAAACCAGGCAAAGATGCTACAAAAAAGGAAAACTACCGGCCAATCTCCCTAATGAATATAGATGCAAAAATCCTCAACAAAATACTTGCAAATCGAATCCAAAGACACATTAAAAAAAATCATACACCATGACCAAGTGGGGTTCATTCCAGGCATGCAAGGATGGTTCAACATAAGAAAATCAATCAATGTATTACAACACATTAACAAGTCAAAAGGGAAAAATCAATTGATCATCTCAATAGATGCTGAAAAAGCATTTCACAAAATCCAACATCCCTTTTTGATAAAAACACTTCAAAAGGTAGGAATTGAAGGAAACTTCCTCAACATGATAAAGAGCATATATGAAAAACCCACAGCCAGCATAGTACTCAATGGTGAGAGACTGAAAGCCTTCCCTCTAAGATCAGGAACAAGACAAGGATGCCCGCTGTCACCACTGTTATTCAACATTGTGCTGGAAGTGCTAGCCAGGGCAATCCGGCAAGACAAAGAAATAAAAGGCATCCAAATTGGAAAAGAAGAAGTAAAACTGTCATTGTTTGCAGATGATATGATCTTATATGTAGAAAACCCTGAGAAATCGACGATACAGCTACTAGAGCTACTAAACAAATTTAGCAAAGTAGCGGGATACAAGATTAATGCACATAAGTCAGTAATGTTTCTATATGCTAGAAATGAACAAACTGAAGAGACACTCAAGAAAAAGATACCATTTTCAATAGCAACTAAAAAAATCAAGTACCTAGGAATAAGCTTAACCAAAGATGTAAAAGACCTATACAAAGAAAACTACATAACTCTACTAAAAGAAATAGAAGGGGACCTTAAAAGATGGAAAAATATTCCATGTTCATGGATAGGAAGACTAAATGTCATTAAGATGTCAATTCTACCCAAACTCATCTACAGATTCAATGCAATCCCAATCAAAATTCCAACAACCTACTTTGCAGACTTGGAAAAGCTAGTTATCAAATTTATTTGGAAAGGAAAGATGCCTCGAATTGCTAAAGACACTCTAAAAAAGAAAAACGAAGTGGGAGGACTTACACTCCCTGACTTTGAAGCTTATTATAAAGCCACAGTTGCCAAAACAGCATGGTACTGGCACAAAGATAGACGTATAGATGAATGGAATCGAATTGAGAATTCAGAGATAGACCCTCAGATCTATGGCCGACTGATCTTTGATACGGCCCCCAAAGTCACTGAACTGAGTCATAATGGTCTTTTCAACAAATGGGGCTGGGAGAGTTGGATATCCATATCCAAAAGAATGAAAGAGGACCCCTACCTCACACCCTACACAAAAATTAACTCAAAATGGACCAAAGATCTCAATATAAAAGAAAGTACCATAAAACTCCTAGAAGATAATGTAGGAAAACATCTTCAAGACCTTGTATTAGGCGGCCACTTCCTAGACTTTACACCCAAAGCACAAGCAACAAAAGAAAAAATAGATAAATGGGAACTCCTCAAGCTTAGAAGTTTCTGCACCTCAAAGGAATTTCTCAAAAAGGTAAAGAGACAGCCAACTCAATGGGAAAAAATTTTTGGAAACCATGTATCTAACAAAAGACTGATATCTTGCATATATAAAGAAATCCTACAACTCAATGACAATAGTACAGACAGCCCAATTATAAAATGGGCAAAAGATATGAAAAGACAGTTCTCTGAAGAGGAAATACAAATGGCCAAGAAACACATGAAAAAATGTTCAGCTTCACTAGCTATTAGAGAGATGCAAATTAAGACCACAAAGAGATACCATCTCACACCAATTAGAATGGCTGCCATTAAACAAACAGGAAACTACAAATGCTGGAGGGGATGTGGAGAAATTGGAACTCTTATTCATTGCTGGTGGGACTGTATAATGGTTCAGCCACTCTGGAAGTCAGTCTGGCAGTTCCTTAGAAAACTAGATATAGAGTTACCATTCGATCCAGCGATTGCACTTCTCGGTATATACCCGGAAGATCGGAAAGCAGTGACATGAACAGATATCTGCATGCTAATGTTCATAGCAGCATTATTCACAATTGCCAAGAGATGGAAACAACCCAAATGTCCTTCAACAGATGAGTGGATAAATAAAATGTGGTATATACACACAATGGAATACTACGCGGCAGTAAGAAGGAACGATCTCGTGAAACATATGACAACATGGATGAACCTTGAAGACATAATGCTGAGCGAAATAAGCCAGGCACAAAAAGAGAAATATTATATGCTACCACTAATGTGAACTTTGAAAGATGTAAAACAAATGGTTTATAATGTAGAATGTAGGGGAACTAGCAATAGAGAGCAATTAAGGAAGGGGGAACAATAATCCAAGAAGAACAGATAAGCTATTTAACGTTCTGGGGATGCCCAGGAATGACTATGGTCTGTTAATTTCTGATGGATATAGTAGGAACAAGTTCACAGAAATGTTGCTATATTAGGTAACTTTCTTGGGGTGAAGTAGTAACATGTTGGAAGTTAAGCAGTTATCTTAGGTTAGTTGTCTTTTTCTTACTCCCTTGTTATGGTCTCTTTGAAATGTTCTTTTATTGTATGTTTGTTTTCTTTTTAACTTTTTTTTCATACAGTTGATTTAAAAAAGAAGGGAAAGTTAAAAAAAAAAAAAAAGAAAAACAAGGAAAAAAAGATGTAGTGCCCCCTTGAGGAGCCTGTGGAGAGTGCAGGGGTATTTGCCTACCCCACCTCCATGGTTGCTAACATGACCACAGACATAGGGGACTGGTGGTTTGATGGGCTGAGCCCTCTACCATAGGTTTTACCCTTGGGAAGATGGTTGCTGCAAAGGAGAGGCTAGGCCTCCCTATGGTTGTGCCTAAGAGCCTCCTCCCGAATGCCTCTTTGTTGCTCAGATGTGGCCCTCTCTCTCTGGCTAAGCCAACTTGAAAGGTGAAATCACTGCCCTCCCCCCTACGTGGGATCAGACACCCAGGGGAGTGAATCTCCCTGGCAACGTGGAATATGACTCCCGGGGAGGAATGTAGACCTGGCATCGTGGGACGGATAACATCTTCTTGACCAAAAGGGGGATGTGAAAGGAAATGAAATAAGCCTCAGTGGCAGAGAGATCCCAAAAGGAGCCGAGAGGTCACTCTGGTGGGCACTCTTATGCACACTTTAGACAACCCTTTTTAGGTTCTAAAGAATTGGGGTAGCTGGTGGTGGATACTTGAAACTATCAAACTACAACCCAGAACCCATGAATCTCGAAGACAGTTGTATAAAAATGTAGCTTATGAGGGGTGACAATGGGATTGGGAAAGCCATAAGGACCACACTCCACTTTGTCTAGTTTATGGATGGATGAGTAGAAAAATAGGGGAAGGAAACAAACAGACAAGGGTACCCAGTGTTCTTTTTTACTTCAATTGCTCTTTTTCACTCTAATTATTATTCTTGTTATTTTTGTGTGTGTGTTAAGGAAGGTGTCAGGGATTGATTTAGGTGATGAATGTACAACTATGTAATGGTACTGTGAACAATCTAAAGTACGATTTGTTTTGTATGATTGCGTGGTATGTGTATATATCTCAATAAAATGAAGATTAAAAAAAAAAAAAAAGAGCATGGGGGTAGTTTAAAGCTGTATGTACCCCAGAAAAACATGTTCTTAAATCTAATCCATTCCTTTGGAAGTAAACCCATTGTAAGTAGGACCTTTTGATGAGGATTTTCAGTTAAGGTGTGACCTACCTCATTCAGAATGGGTCTTAATCCTATTATTGGAGTCCTTTATAACAGGATGAATACAGAGAGAGAAAGCCATGGAAGCAAGAAACAAATCAATGAAACTTGGAAGAGAAGGGAGAGACCAGCAGATGCCTCCATATGCCTTGCCATGTGGCAGAGGAGCCAAGGATCACCAGTGACCAGTCTTCAGGAAGAAAGCCTCGTCTTGTTGATGCCTTAATTCAGACATTCCCTGCAATCTAACCATAAACAAATAAATTCCCATTGTTCAAGCCAAACCATCCCATAGTATTTGCTTGTAGCAGCCTAGGAAACTAAAACAGAGCATAACTTCAAGCTGTTAGTTTTACAACTCTTATCAAAAAACCAGCTCAGAAATTGAAGTACAGGGGACCACTCAAAGGATTCCAGTCATCCATTCTGTTAGAGTGTCTAAAATTGTAGGCTTGGATAAAGTCAAACCCACAGAATGTTTCATACTTGGACCACATCACCTTAGGACCTTTCAGAACTACCTTCACTACACTGTGTTTTAATGTCCTGCCCTTGGCTTTTATGAAGAAATATCTATTACTACTTTTATCATAAAATATTGTTGGAGTAATTATATATTACCCATTTGAGTATCCCCTATGTAAATCTCATTTGATGGATTTATTATATTAATAAGTGCTAAGAAAACATTTATTTCCTCTAAAGAACTAGTATGATTCCTCCATTTTGATAATGAACTTTACAACACTGATTGTATTTCCCTTCTTGTTTTGGCTGCCAGAAATCTCTCAGTTAAAGTTCAAGTCGTACTCCAACAACTATGCTCACCTGATAGTAAGGATGATTGTTATTTTCTTTTCCCTAGACATGATTTTATTTTTCTATTTAGAATGGAATTCTACATGGAATGTACAAAGGCAAAAATCATGTAGAGTAAAATTACCAGAGAAAATATCTTATATTGCCCTAATAGACGCTAAATAATTAAGTATATGTACAAAATATAAGGTTAACTATAGTTATTATTTCATTCTTGTTCTTGAATTCCAATATATTAGACATGCCATTACAATTAAACTGCACCCATATATTTACCTTGGTCCTAGTATTATGCTTCTATTTTATTATATTCCTGTTTTAAGTTGTCTCCAAGCTTTTGAGGTACAAGGTAGGAAATGAACATATTTATGGAGAGGGAGAAGGAGAGGGAGAAAGAGAGAGAGCAAACCTACATAATTATGACTCATAAAGCAGTCTGTTGCTATCAACATCTCTTTAAAGATTTGATTCCTTCCAAAAGATAAGACCCAATGTTTATATAGCACTATATAGTTGAAGTGTTTCCATACATACCCTCAAGCTTTATTTTAATCTATACAATTTCCATTTTCAGGCAAGGAAAATGAGACTCTGAAAGTTTAAGGAATTCATCAAGCCCCCTCTACTAGAAAACATCAGATCTGGAGTTTGAACCAAAGGAGAAGGCCCTTGGACTGGTTGAAGGAAAGTGGTGTTCCAGGGGAACAGAATATGATACTTGTCCTTTTTTTCCCAGGGTTTTTTTTTCCCCATTTTAAAATTGTGGTAAAATATGTATAAGACAAAAATCATTTTAACCTTTTTAAGTGTACAATTCTGTGTCATTATGTACATTGATCATGTACTACCTATTTCCAGAACATTTTCATCATCCCAAACAGAAACTCATTTTAAGGGGTTCCCTCAGTATCAACTCAATTCTGACAACCCTTGACTTGAGTGTTATATCTACTTGCATAACAGCCTATGCCCAGAAAAAAGGACAATAGGATCTTCTCTGAGCTTCTGGCTATCCTCTGGTTCCACAAAGGAGCTCAATAGTGAAACCAAGTATGGTCTATTTTAGGGGCCTTCACTGTTCATCCCTCCAGGACTGTACTCACCTGTCACTTTCCTGAGAATTAGGGAAGTCCTCTAGATTGGAGGCACACCTGTGACTTGGTGAGTGAAACAGGGTGACATGAGGGACCTCTTGCCCTTTGCCAGGGGGCTTTGTTAGTGCTCCTATAGTACCACCTGCGAGGCAGCCCCACCCCACACCTAAAGGATGAGACAGCATTCCTTAGGCAGTGGTTGATGTTGAACCTAACACACTGAGCCACTTTCATTCTCTTCCTCTCTTAGGATTCCTTTCCCCTTTTCTCCTCCTTCCTTGTTTCTCCCCTCCCACCCACATCTGCCTTGGGGCAACGCAACCACAGCGGCAGCCAGGACCTGCCCCCTAGTTCACCATGACACTTACCCACTGTGCTCACCTCTTACCTAGAACAAGGAACTTCCTCCTGAGGGGGCACCATGCACCTAATCCCTGCACAAGTGTCTTAGACTGGAACAGGCAGTCCTCCCTTGAGAAGGCTGACAAAATTGCAATCAAAATATGAATTTTCACCAACATGTCCAAAAGCTAGTCCCTGGCCTGTACAACCAACCTCCACTATTTTTTTTTTTTAAATCTGACAAGGCAGTGGCACAGAAATCATAGGCAGTTTGCTCCCGTGGTGGCATTAATATGTAGATAGATGTGACTTCGAAGCCTGGGTGTGCTTTTTTTTCTTTAATTCATTTTTATTGAGATATATTCACATACCATGCAGTCATACAAAGAATTCATTCAATTGTTCACCATACCATTATATAGTTGTGTGTTCATCACCAAAATTAATTTTTGAAAATTTTCATTACCACACACACAAAAATAATAAGAATAAAAATTAAAGTGAAAAAGAACAATTAAAGTAAAAAAGTACACTGGGTGCCTGTGCTAGTTTGCTAATGCTGCCGGAATGCAGAACACCAGAGATGGATTGGCTTTCATAAAAGGAGGTTTATTTGGTTACACAGGTACAGTCTTAAGGCCATAAAGTGTCCAAGGTAACATATCAGCAATCAGGTACCTTCACTGGAGGATGGCCAATGGTGTCTGAAAAACCTCTGTTAGCTGGGAAGGCACATGGCTGGCGTCTGCTCCAAAGTTCTGGTTTCAAAATGGCTTTCTCCAAGGACGTTCCTCTCTAGGCTGCAGTTCCTCAAAAATGTCACTCTTAGTTGCACTTGGGATATTTGTCCTCTCTCAGCTTCTCTGGAGCAATAGTGTGCTTTCAACAGCCATCTTCAAACTGTCTCTCATCTACAGCTCCTGTGCTTTCTTCAAAGTGTCCCTCTTGGCTGCAGCTCCTCTTCAAAATGTCACTCACAGCTGCACTGAGTTGCCTCTGCCCATCAGCTCATTTATGGGGCTCCAGTGATCAACTTAGACTGACCCCGAATGGGCGGAGCAACACCTCCATGGGCACAGCTCCACATAAACACTCAAAGAATTACAGTCTAATCAACACTGATAACATCTGCCCACACAAGATTACATCAAAGATAATGGCATTTGGGGGACGTAATACATTCAAACTGGCACAGTGCCTTTTTTTTTTTTGCCCCCATTTTTCTACTCATCCATCCGTACACTGGACAAAGGGGAGTGTGGTCCATATGGCTTTCCCAATCACATTGCCACCCCTCATAAGCTACATTTTTATACAATCATCTTCAAGATTCATGGGTTCTGGGTTGTAGTTTGATAGTTTCAGGTATTTACTGATAGTTATTCCAATTCATTAGAACATAAAAAGGGTTGTCTATATTGTGCATAAGAGTGCCCACCAGAGTGACCTCTGGGCTCCTTTTGGAATCTCTCTGCCACTGAAACTTATTTCATTTCCTTTCACATCCCCCTTTTGGTCAAGAAGATGTTCTCCATCCCACGATGCCAGGTCTAGATTCCTCCCTGGGAGTCACATTCCACGTTGCCAGGGAGATTTACTCCCCTGGGTGTCAGATCCCATGTAGGGGGGAGGGCAGTGCCAACCTCCACTATTGATGTACTGATTGGGTCTAGCTCAGCCAGGGCAGTGCTGAGGGAACCACTGCTTTCAGCAAATCATGCCAGAGATATAACGGTGCTTTTAAACAACAGCCCATATTGGGAAACAAATCCTTATTTTTAAAATAATTGTTACCAGGAATCACAGGCCCAGCTCATAAAGCAGGGAATTTCAGAAAGCACTTCCTATATAATGAAACCCTCTGTTCTGAAGCAAAACGTTTCAATTACTGCTTAATATTCACATGCAATTAAATAAACTGTGGATTAAAAAAGAAAAGAGGTAGCAGCCAACAAATAATTTCGGCACTAGAACTGAAATTAATCAGAACATTTAAACCAATATTCCTCCTGACCAATTGTGAAGAATTACACATTGTGCATTTATCTTACCTAAAATGAAGAATATTCTTTTGTACTCATAGAAGAAAAACTTTCTCCAAGAATTTGGTGTGCAAAATTAACAGCCAATTGCCTCTCCCTTTGGCTGCATTGCAGGGGGTGGGGTAAGAAGGCATCTTTGTCTCCCCAGCTGGCACAACCTAGCTGCTCAGTAAAGAAGAGTTGAGACACTGGTAGAGCACAGGCTCATTTTAAACCTGGCTCACACAGCTAAACTTCTTCCCAGACACCTCGGGTCTCTCTTTAGCACTACGCTTTTCAACACCAGTTGTGGGGAGGGTTTGAATTCTTTCCATTTGGCGCTCCTGGGCCCCATGCAATTAGGGGGTGTCCCTGAGCATACTTTGAGACAATTATGAAGTCATGCTGTCACTCCATTGGAGCTGCAGAGGCTTGTCTGCCTGAAGGACACACAGCACCTCAGCACAGACTTCCCCAGTGTGTGCCTGAGTCTCAAGTCCCACCCACCCAAGAGATCCTCACAGATGGAGACTTTCACAGAGATGTGAGAGAAGCAACTGTTTCGATTGTGCTAGGTTTAGACAAGACAAGTATAAAGATATATTCCAAATGACTAATGCAGAAACACACTTATAAACAAAATAATAGAGGAAATAAGGAGAAAATGACCTCTCCACGTAGTTTTAAAAAATGCATGTAGCAAATATTAGTAAATTCTACATAGAAGGTAGATACACTTGTATCTGAAAATTTATTTTCTTCAAAACATATCTTTTTACCTTAACAATGATTACCCATGAATGGGAGTTAGTTTTCTACTTTGTATGCTTCTATCTATTTTTCAAGTTTTAAACAATGCACACATTGTTTATAACAAGAAAAATATATATTGTTAAAATTCTACAGGGCAAGTTCCCATCTTTAGAAACAATTGACACATTAGGTATAAAATACAATACCTATAAATAGGAAAACAAACAATAAAGGGAAAGTAAGTACATGATCATTTCACAGAATCTCTGAAGAACTTCCAAACATATCCGGCTCATAAAGCAGATCCATTGGTAGGGATGCTATAAGAATTTCCAATGTAGGACGCATACCATAGGGATGGAGGGTGGGTACCTCTGGACCCCACCACTATTCCAGGCATTTTCTCCAACCCATATCTAGGGGTGCTGGGATGGAACAGATCTGCAGAAGGGATACCCCACTATTTACTAAGGACATAAGAACTCCTTAAGTTTTATGTGCTAAGTAGGATATCTGTGTCATAGAGAAAAACAAATGGGATATAAATGCAAATTAAAATAATAAAGTGTCATTTCCCCTATCCCATAAGATTGGCAAAATGTTTAATGTTTGAAGATATCAGGTATTGGTGAGGATTAGAGAAAATGGGTCTTTTGTACAATGATGGTAGGAGTTTAAGTTGGTTTAGCTACTCCAAAGGACAATTTGGAAATTTTGTTAACTACACACAGACAGACAGACAGACAGACAGACAGACAGACAGACACACACACACACACACACACACACACACACACACACACACACACACACTAGCCTTGTAAAGTACAGGGCTGATTATCGCAAGAGCAAAGCAAATAATACTTTTCAGTCAGTCTGTAATATCACAAAACCTAAAAACAAAGATCTTGAAAATTATATTGTATGCAATGACAATTTGCTAAACTGAAAAAATTCCAAGTGATTATGGTAAGAGGTCTTTAGCTAATTGCCTTTTGAGAACAAGGATTAGGTGGAGGATGAAATCCAATCAACCAATTTCATTATATCCAAATTCAAATTACAGTATCCTACAGAAACAATCATGTATGTACATAAGATTGCTCATTGGAGCACTGTTTGCAACAGAATGGAAATCACCCAAAAGTCCATTAAGAGAGACAATGTTTAAATGACAATGGCTTCATGCTATGACGTAGCAAAAGAATGAGGCAGATGTACATAAACAGACATGGAAATATCCCCAAGAAAAATTACTGAATAAAAATTTTAGAGCTACAGAATGATAAACACAACTGATACAGCTGATGCCACCTATGTAAAACTCAAATACATATATTTATCTGGATATAATGTGTAAATGAATTTTTAAATCTTTGAAAGAATATACAATTATCCCTTCCACATCGCGACTTTCCCCATCGTGGTTCCAATATTATCACCGATCGGCATAAGAAATTAAATGGGAATTTTAGGGGAATTTCCCGGAAGCCGCCACTGCGACATTAATGAGTTGACCGTAAGGCATATCAAGAAAAAAGAGAAGGACACCTGCGAAGTCACTGCTGCTGCTACACCAACAACTGCAAAACATTTGCATAAATCACGAGATTCGCATCTCTTGCGGGTAGAAAGTGCAACGTCCCTTTAGGTGCAGTATTGATATGAAAAAGGCATTCCGGTAGTCTCTGGCATCACACAAGAAAAGGCTAAGGCCTTATATGATTCCCTAAAGGAAAGTGAAGGTCAAATGTTTACCGCTACAGATTTTCAGGTCAGCAAAGGCTAGTTTGAAAATTTTTTTAAAGGTTCAGCCTATGCAATGTAAAAACAACCAGAGAAGCAGCATATCAGCTAGGGAGTTTCCTGAAGCCCTGAAAAACAAAAAACGTTTTTTTGCATGGATTTTCCAGGTGGCAAGAGTGCTGCGCCCTTATCTGGAAGGGATAACGGTATACTAAAATGATAGCAATAGCTACATCTGGGGAAAGAACTGGGATGAAAGGGGTAAAACAGACTTTAACTTCATCTGGAATGTTTAATGTTTAAATTTTACAGTAAAAATGTATTTGTGTATTCCTTGTACAATTATAAAAAATATTTTAAAAAGAAAGGAAAAATAATAAAAATTTAAAGAAAGAAAGGCACTCTTAGGGAAAGAGGCACAAACCCATGTGGACCATGCCCACGAGGGGAATCCCATGTGTTCATGGATTTACTTCTTTGGTGCTTTCCCTTAGGACTCTGGAAAAAGCCACATTTAGCAAAAATTTTCAACTTTTGCTCACCTGTGTTTTAATTCCCCTTTAAATATGCCTTGATTCTTTAGTAAAGAAAGCTTCCTGCCCCAAGGAGGAAGAGAAGTGGGGGAGGAGAGGGAAAGCAGGGAGACAAGAGAGAGGTGGATGAAGAGGAGGAGGAAGAAAGGAAGGAGGAGGGGAAGAAAGGGGAAGAACTAGGGAGAAGCACACTCATCCCTACACCCTGTGAGATAGAGCACCCACCTCACCCTTTCTCAGAAAGCTGAATATAGAATTTACCATATGATCCTCAATCCCACAAAGTATATATCCCAAAAGAACTGAAAACAGGGACTCGAACAGATACTTTCACACTGCCGATTATAGCAGCATTATTCACAATTGCAAAAAGGTAGAAACAACCCAAGATTCCATCAACAGATGAACGGCTAAACAAGTTGTGATATGTACATATGATGGAATATTATTCTGCTGTAAAAAGCAATGAAGTTGTGATACATGCTTCAACAAGGTTGAGCTTTGAAATCATGATGTTGAGTGAAATAAGCCAGACACCAAGGGAAAAATACTATATGATTCTGCTTATATGAAATACCTAGAATATGCAACGTCACAGAAACAGAAAGTAGATTTTAGGTTACCAGGGGCTGAGGGAAGAGAAATGGGGAATTATCGTGGTAATAGATTGTGTTGATGACAGCACAATATTGTGGATACAATTAATACCACTTGAAAATGATTAAAATGGGATATTTTGAATTGTACATGTTACCCCCACAAAAAGTTAGAAGAAGAAGAGGAAAGAAAGGGGCAAGCACCTGCCTTAGAATCTGGTCCTACCATTTAATGGTGGTGTGAACTTGATCAAATGCCTTAATTTTGGGATCTTCAGTGTTCTCTTCTACAAACAAGAAAGTTAGTAAGAAAGCATAGGTAAGTTTTCTGGTTTGGTGCCTTGTACATAGTTTGGAATAAGTAAATAGTGGCTCTGATCAGGGCTACTGGGTACTGGGAGCTGAGGCCCTGGAGGTCGGGGCTGGCTGGGCTCTTCTGCATTGGAGTTAGATTAACTCCATCTGATGGAGGCTGACCGAGTCCTACCATCTGTTATTTGGCAAAGAGAAGGGAAGTAGATTTATTGGCGAACATGAATCTGAACTCAACATCTTCAGAAATTCATAGACCCAAGGTTCATCAGGTCCATAGGTTATTATCATCAGACTATATTTGCAGCACTCAACAAATTCCAAAGTACTTACCTTCATGTTGCCTAAGTTGATTCTCAAGACAACATTTTTAGATAATCAGGGCAGATATTATTTGCATTTCCAGAGGAGGAAATTAAGGCTCAGAGAAGCAAAGTGACTTGCCAAGGCCATTTAGGAGTACAGCATGGATTAAAACTCAGTTTCATGTGGTTCAAAGCCTGTGCTCCTTCTACTGCACTTTTGTGCCTTCCCATTGATCCAGTAATATGAGCAGATGAGAGACAAGCCATGGAAGGCAATATCCCACTCCTACTACCAATTTATCACACACCACAGTTTGTTTTGTAGCTATACCGCAGAAACGACAGCAAATATCAGCTTCCTTTGTGGAAAAATCCTATCTCACTTCAATTTTGTATATCATCCAAAACCATCATGCTTGAATCTCCCTTATCTAGCTTTAAGATACCATACATGTCAAGCCATTGTGTGCCTTTCTCCTTAATGTTTTCACTCTTTCTCCAACTTTCCACTCTTTATACTCCATATGTGTTTGAGTTCCTTCTTGGAGGATATTTTGTTCTTGGAGGATATTATGAGATCCTGTTCTAACCATGAATAGTTTTTTTTCTAAGATCCCTTCCTAGTGCCAGAGGTAGATTGTCCCTTAATCTTTGGGGAGATTGAAATAGATTTTCCTTCTTGGCTTACGTGGGTTTGTTATTGGTCAGCAACAAAAGAGGAAATTTGACGCAGAATAATCATTTGGACTGGTTTTCAAGAACCTGGTGAAAAGTTTCAAGATTTTCATGTGTTCCTGTGTAGTCCCATACAGAAGAAGAAGAAGGAAAAGGAAGGGGAGTGTGGGGGGGGGGGGGCGGGGGACAAAGGTTGGGGAGGAACAAAATAAAAGAAAGAATCTCTTTTACATCAGAAAATGTTGACATTTTCAAAACAACGTATTTTTTTCGCCTGTGGCCCTTAAGCAATGCATCCAAATCAGGGCCTATAAAAATCACCCCAGAGTCACATTTCTGCAGTGTCTCTTTGCTTCCATAATATGCTGAAGTAGTCATAAATCCTTTGTCTTAAAGATGGGAAGGAAAGACAAATTTTTCATCCAGGCAACTTGGATAAGATAGGGAGCCAAATACCACAACATCTTTGTAAGCCCTTTTTCAATGAGATTACTTAAAAGACTGGCTTCCACTGCCAAAGCAAAGGAAATAATGGAGGAAGTTTGCTGCATAATTTAGATGGACTTGGTGCAAATTCCTCAAAAAATTGAGAACTGGGGGAATTAGAGGGAATAGACTTTCTTTGCTGGGGGAGTAGCTGCACTGTTCTGCTTCATTTGTCATTGGATATTGAGTTTCTCTAAAAAATAAAGTAAGCACATATGGGTGTAGCTTTTTGATATTTCTATTTTATTATTCTACAAAATTGATATTTATTGAGCATTCACTATCTAGGCCATGTGCTAAGTCTTTATGTCATCCTATTTGCATATATCATCTCATTTAATTCTCATGACAAATCTTCAGGAAAAAATATCAATCTGATTTTCAGTTGAGGAAACACATTCCAAGAGCAATTCAGTGAGCTGCCCAAGAGAGATTCAGTAAGCTACCCAAGATAACAGAGCCAGTAGGTGGCAATGAAAGAATTCAAATTCAATTCTATCACTAAATTCCATGCTCTCTGTGCCCCACAGTACACACACACACAAACACACCATCTTGTCTTACTGGAATCAAAATGGGAATACATAAAACTGCTGGGAAATGCATGCATAATCAAATATAATGAATATATTTTTACTATGGGTATGTGGGAGGAATTTATATTTGTGAAGTGAGTTGACATGAAGTCATGTCAGGAACTCAACTCATACCTCCATGAGAGTGATTTTCTATTCACTCACAGGAGAGTTAATAAGAAAATATAAGTATGGTTTTGGTCTATTTTATAGACGTAGAAAATAGAGTTTAAGTGGCTTGTCTTAGGAATTCACTAGTCAAATGAGAACTGAAATCAAAGGTCCCTGAGCTCCCTGGCCTTGTTTAAACATGTTAAGGCTTATCATTATAAAAGATACCCCTCTGCTATCTTAGTTATTGTAGATTGTAGTATTTGTTGACTGATTTGTTGACTGATGGGCAATTTCAGCTCAAGACAGAAGAGAGCTTTCCTAATGCAGTGTAGTAGTTTAGAGAATGAACTTTAGGGTAAAATAGATAGCATGTGAATTCTCTACCTCTTAATAGCCATGTGCCCAGGACAGGTTATTTAATCAACAGAGCACATGTTTCCTCATTTGAAATGTGTGGTAATGTGTGGATAGTAAGTAACTACCTCTTTGGTTTACTGTGAGGATTCAACAAGTTGACATACATAAACCACTTGTTCATGATGCTTAGCATATTATAGTTATCAATAGAAGCACACTAAGACAAAAGAAATAATACCAGTCTCAAAAAAATTGGACATTGGCCATACCTCCTCAAAAACTAACTCTGAGTTTTAAAATTATTCTTCTAGAAAATGTTATCTTTCAGGTATAACATGCCAGTAATATAGACATAATTACAGAGTTGAAATTGCAGTTAATTTTTATATTCATCACTTCCCCTTCAGACAACTCCATACATAAGCCACCAATACAAAGTACCAGTCTTCCTATATTAGATAAAATACAAAGATGGAGAAATATTTTCCTCCACTTCATAAAACAACTGTGTCCCAAAGTCATTATTTAGATCAGACCTGTAGCAGTCAGCAATTTTTCTGTTTCCACTTTTGCTCTATTAAATAGCTGGTCACCATCCTGTGGCAAAACTTCAAGTAATCAGAGATCAATCTTACATAGCCCCTCCTCCAAGAATAAATAACAATGACTTTAAGTATTCATTTTATAATTTATTTTGTCATAATAATACTAATTTCATTAGGCTCTGGTTTATTGGGTAAGGTTTCAGGAACATAATGTACTACCCATTAATAGGTACTAGAAACAAATTTTGAATGAATAAAGAGAAAAAAGTAAACGAGTAAAAGAATAAATAAGTGGTCTTTTGCAGTTCTCTCCCATGATTGTAGACACATTTTCAGGGACAAAACAAAGAGCATTAGCACCACCTGGAGGCAGGAGCCTATTTAAAATTTACAGTCAACAAGTATGAAAGGGGCATCAGAGATAGCCCAGCCCCAAGCTGTCATAGGTAGCACAAAAGCATATTGAGCGCTTGAAATGTGGTGAGTCCAAATTAAGATGTGCTGTGAGTATAAAATGAACACCAGATTTCAAAGACTTAGACATGAAACAAAGGGTATAAAATACCTCATTAATAATGTTTATGTTGATGACATGTTAAAATATTTTCAGTTATATGAGGTTAAATAAAATATATTGGTACAATTAATCTTACCTATTTCTTTTTACCTTTTTAACGTAGCTACTAGAAAATTTAAAATTGTGTGTGTAGCTCACATTATATTCCTATCCGACAGCACTCATCATGCCCCTTACTCATAATGCGGGCCATCAACCAGCAACATGGACATTACCTGGGAGCTTGTTAGAAATGCAGAATCTCAGATGCCGTCCCCTGATCTACTGAATTGGAATCTGCATTTTTGCAAAATCCCCAGGTGCCCGGAAAGTGTATTAAGACTCGCCAATCTGATCCAAATCCCTCGTTTTACAAAGGGGCAGACATGGCTTGTTCATGGTTATCCAGCTTATTACCCTAAAGCCTGATTCCCCAGTGGTCTCAGAACTACCAAATACCGCATCCCACAGTGCATCACCCTGCAGACGCTTCTTGCTCTTAGAAGAAAAGTAAAGCAGTTGCTGTTTCGCTGGCAAAAACAAAACATTTTATTTTAAATAGAATATAGCATCTTCTGGGAGATTTCTAACAGAATTCTAGAGTGTTCTTCAGCACTTGTGTAGGTAAATCACTGCTCTGATGCGGAAAATCTGTGCTTTCTAAACAATTATTACAAATAACATGCTTTGACAGTGACAAAAGGCTAGGCTTTTGAATGAATAATGTGCATTTCAATCACCGAGTCAGTAAACACAATTTAAAGGAAATTGATTCCTTTAGGATAAGGAGTTAAAGAAGGAATTGTAGTTTTGTAACCGAGTTCCTTGAGGGAGGGTCTTATTCATTATTTGAATGTCCAGCTCCTCAATGTATGTTTGGCACATAAAAGGCTTTGAATAAATATTTGTTGAATGAACAGACTGGTTTCTGTAGATTAGGTTCTATATCTCAGGAAATGCCCCCTTCTTTACATTGTCTAGTAACAATGTAAAGAAAATTCAGGAAAACACTTATGTAGGAACAGTAGCTAAAATTAGTTGTGCTTTTATGCCAAAATCCCTTTGTAACTAAGCACATTGTCAAGAGAAAATTCAAACTGATACTAACCTTGGTTTGTGAAAATATAATCAGTTGCATAGAAAGAGGAGGTTCTAGGCAAAATAAGATAATATTGGCAAGTAATTCCAAGGAGCAAAAGTTGGTAAAAAATATTTTCATTCATCATTGTAAAGATTTTTGCTAAGACAGCTAAATGAATCAAGCCTAATCAATTTCCAGTATTTTATGCATATGACTGAAATGTTTTCTCTCATAAAAGATTACTTTTTTGTGTGTCAGCTGGAAACTGTAGATTTAGCTTAGGAAATGAATTTCTGTGTTATATGAATGGAATATACTAAGTAGAATAGGAAGCACATTAATGAAAATGATTTTTTTAAATGATGTAAGTCATATAGGAAGGAAAGTTTAACTCCCACTCTCTTCCTTTTAATTGTCTCATTTCCTCATGTTTTTTCCATTACTCATGTCATGTTTTGTTATTGACCTAAATAAAATAATCCTGCTTATTATATATAATAATGAACAAATGGCTGTCCAATATAATTATTGGAATTGTTATAAAAATAATGGGTCCAAACTATTAATTTATATATCATTAATTTGGTAATGAAGTATGCACTGCCTTATAACATTTCTTCCACTCATGTCTTGAATTGATATTGAATGATTCATTCATTCATTCAACAATCTTAATTGGGCCCTTACATGCCAGGCACTGATGCAGGCACTAGAAACACAACAGGGAATGAAACAGTCCCCGCCCTCCTAGAGCTTTGATTCTAGTGGGAAGAGACAAACAATAAACACACAAATGATGAAAGACATAGTATGTCAGATTGTAATAAGTGATGTGGAAAACAATAAAGGGGGGTAGGACAAAGGGAGGTACTACTTTATACAGGCAGGTCTCTACTAAGGTGAATTTTGAGCAGAACACGAAAGAAGTGAGGGAGGAGGCCATGCAGATATATGGGGGACAGCAATCTGCCCAAATGGAACAGAAGGACTGAGGTCCTAAGGCAGGAGCCTACTTAGCAGGCTGAGGAGCAACATGGAGGCCAGTGTGATGGGGGCGGAGTGAACACAGACAAATCAAGAGGAGATGCAGTCAGAAAGGCAGGAGGGGCCAGATAAAGGAGTACCATAGAAGCCATTATAAGGACTGTGGATTTCCCTCTACATTAAAGGGAAAGCCCCTGGAGGTTTAGCAGAGATGTGGCAAGATCAGATTTAACCTTTGCAGGGACCCATTCTAGCCGCTGTGTTGGAAATAGACGTTAGGGAGAAGATTTAGAAGATTATTGCCATAATCCAGCAGAAAGTGCTGGTGACTTGGACCAGGATGACAGTGGTGGAGATAATGAAATGGTGTCAAATTCTAGACATATTTTGAAGGTAACACTAGCAGGATTTGCAGGTGGATTGGATGTGATGTATGAAAAAACAGAGTTTTTTGAGCAATTTAAAGAATGGAGATAGCATTTCCTGGCAAAACTAAGACATGAGTAGTTTTTTTGGGGGGGTTGAGAGGTAAGGAGTGGGGAAGAGAAAGATCAAGGATTGCTTTCAGAGATAAACTTAAGATGGTTTTTGAATATTCATTTTTTTTTTTACTGGATACGTGAGACTGGAGTTCAAGGGGGGAGGTTGAGGCTAGAGTCTGGCATTATGTCAATCCATGAGACTGGATAAGTTCACCAAAGGAGTGAGTGTATGTGCAACAAAGAAGCATTCAGCCCTCAGCTTTGAGCATCCCAACATTTAAAGGGGTGGGCTGTGCTTTAATTGCTCAGATGTTTAGTGCTGCCATCCCCCAAACAAACTGCAAGCTCCTGGGGGCTACAGTTCAAGCCTCTGCATTCCTCACTGTGCACTTTGCCCATGGTGGGTATGTTCAATAAATATTTGGCAAACTAATGAATAAATGGACATTCCAGGCAATGTTCGGAGCGTTACGAAGAAAAAGGAAGAGTTATAAAGGGAGGACTGTATCTGGCATCTTCTCCCAGTTCCCACCATTCAGTCCTCGCCACGGGAGGAAGAATGACTTGCCTGGTTGATGAACTGGGGAAGGAAACTGAGAATGTGAGCCTCAGCAGTCTCTGGGCTCTTTCTTTTCCAGGAGGAGGCCCAGAGTTCTAAGTAAGATTGCCATTTGGGGACTAGGAGGAGAACAGGGGAGTGATACATAATTCCCCTCAAACCTTGATGTATTTTTAGTTACTTTAGTCTGAAAATATTGAGCAATGGGCGACTTTGGACTTCATGAGGATAAGAGGCTTTATAGGCTTCTGGGCTGGGTAAGCACAGACCTGTCTCTGCTAAGTCAAGCAGCAAAAAGTTTACAAAGGGAAGCAACTAGATCCCTCTGGTGTCAGAATGGAGGATGAACTTGAAGAGCGATTTTAAGACCATTGCAGTTGGTAAATCAAAAGATGAGAACCTGTGCTATGGCAGTGGTCGTAGAGACAGAAGTGAAAAGAAATTCATGAAATGGTATCTCATGACTGAATTTTCATTTCCTTGTTTTCTAGTGAGGATGAGCATATTTCATGTTTCTCCTTGTTTGAATTGCCTGCTCTTATCTTTTGCCTTTGGGAAGGAAGGGGGAAATGTGCTTTATGTTATTGATTTGCAGGAATTCTTTACATATTATAATACTCTTTTATCAGTAGCGTGCAGATGTCTTCTCCCAAATTGTACCTTCTATTTTCTCTCTTCTATGGTGTCTTTTTTTAATCATATTTTTTATTGTCGAATATGTCATACATACATAGAAGTGATAACTTTCCATGTGCAATTTAACAAGTAGTTTGAGAGCAAATTCTAAAGAATATTATAGGCTACAGTTCCACAGTTTCAGTTATTTCCTTATTATGAAATGTACCATACATCCAAAAAGGCAATATCTTTCAAAGTATGATTTAACAAGTAGATATATAGGAAATTTCCAAAGTTGTTATGAGTTACAGAATCATACTTTCAGTTATTTCCCTATTGTGAAATATAACACATAAACAAAAAGGTACAGCTTTCAAATTACAATTTAACAAGTAGCTATAGAACAAATTTCAAAGGATGCCATGTGTTACAGTTCCACATTTCAACTGTTTCCTTCTAGCCATTCCAATACCCAAGCAACCAAGAAAAAGAAAATTATACAAAGATTCAGCATTCATAATCCTTTGTTAAATTACATCTTGTCTGTTGCTCCCCTTCCTCTAGTTTAATCATCTCCTGATCTTCAGGGATGTCTAGGCAGTGACCACCCTAACCTGTTCACATTGAAAGGGGTCTCAACTTTATGAGAAAAGGGGACACATCTAGTTGACGTTCTTGAAGAGGCTATTGCCTCTGGGTTCGGGGACTTAGCTGGCAAGGAGCACTCTAAAGGATTTAAGTTTCTGAAGAATAAACTTAGTGAGTGAAACTTTTATAGCATCCCAGATAGGGATCCGGGTATTCTTTAAGGTTTTGGGGACTACTGTTGACTTGGGCTTATCACACTGGGCATATCCAGGTGAAGGTTGCATAGAAGTAACTGCCAGGACAGCCTCTTGATTCTGTTTGATTTTTCTTAGCCACTAAAACCTTATTTTGTTCCCTTTCTTTTCCCCCTTTTGGTCAAAAAGGCATTCTCAATCCCTCGATGACAGGGTCAGGCTCATTCCCGGAATCCACGTCCCACATCTCCAGGAAGGCTCATTCTTCTTGGGGTTCCTGTCCCACATTGGGGGGAGGGTGCTGAATTTATTTGCAAATGTAAGCTTAGAGAGAAAAAATACACATTTGAGCAACAAAAGAGATTCTCTGGAGGTAACTCCTAGGCATAATTATAGGTGGACTTAGCCTCCCCTTTACAGCCATAAGTTTCACCAGAGCAAGCCTCAAGATCGAGGGCTTGACTTATAGAGTAGAAGGCTCCTAAATTCACATAGCATATATTATGTCCACGATAATCAATCCATATGTCACATTATCATCACGTAGTTGTACGATCCTCATCACTCGCCGTTTTAAACAATTCTCATGACCCAAAACATCTCATAGCTATTTTCAGCCCTTGATTATTTGTCCCTAGTATTTGTGTAATAGTAGTGTGGTATTCCTATTATAGTTCCTAGTATGCAATATGTAGATTTTTCCCATATACCCTTCTGTTGTCAACTCTCTGTGCTAGTATCATACCTTAGAAGAGTATCATGCAAACACCTATCTATATTTGTGGTGCTGATCTGTGGGATATATGCCTTTAAACAACCCCTTTCAGTCCTATTCACTTTCAACACAGCTCTGATAGGTATAATCCCATTAACAAACAATCATCACCCCTCTCCATTATCATACCTTTGGATTCACCATCATTAACATATCTGAACACATTAGATTATCATTCCCCCTCACTAGCTGCTGTCTATCATTAGGTTCCCAATATTCTTATAAGAAATAATGCTGAGTGAAATAAATCAGACACAAAAGGAGAGATACTGTATGTTACCACTTCTATGAACTATCTGAACAATGAAAAATCTGGAGAAGTAGCATCAAGCCTCAATTCTATCCCCCAACATAGCTGCCTCCAAATGGTGTAGAGCACAAAGTAGGTAGTACCTGAGCTTTGGGGGCCAAGTAGCTAAGGGGAGCTGGAAGCCACAGATCCATGCCAGAAAGTCCAATTCTTGCGTGGAGAACCCATGGCAGAGCTGGACCTATGTCAAGAGAGGCATTGACCTGGAGCAGCCCAAAGCCAACAGGCCCAGGGAAGTGAGTGGGAAGACATGGGTCCCAGTTTCAGCTCCAAGGAAATAAGGCCAAAAGTAGTCCTTCAAAAGCTCAAGGCAGAATACTGAGAGGGCTGGCTATGGAGGAGGAAACCAAGCAGCTATGCTTTTATGGAGCCTGCCTTCATGCCTGGGGTAGGGCAGCCAGATTAAAGTCACCTGCTCAGGTTTGACCAACAGGAAGGAGGTAAGAACAGATGCTGTTTGACCAACAGGAAGGAGGTAAGAACAGATGCTGTTATAGGTGCATTGAGTTCACCTCCAATGGTCTTTCCTAGGAAGTCAGATTTAAGGTCACCTGCTGAGAGTGAAGGGAGGTGGGGCAAAGTGCCAGATGACTTGGATAGAAGAGGTTGTGAAGTCCCAGCACAGTGATGTGAGAGGAAGTTAACTAGGTTAAAGGATTGTCTGGTGGCTTTGATTGTTCAGCTGAGTGGAGATGTCATAATCCTGTAATGATCAGTGGTTCTCAGAGAAACAGAGAATGTAGGTGAGGGGTTCACACAGGGTTAGGATGTGCGGAGCTGCTGCAAAAGAAAGAAGGAAATGAGAATGATATGAATGGGGCAGAAAGCAGAGATAAGTAATGGTGAAGCATGAAAACAAGCTGGGAAGGAAAAGGAAGCAAAGCCTACATCTTCCAAAAGCATTCACTCCTCACCCCCCATTACCACAGTTTTAATTGAAGCAGACAAAGGCTTCTAACCGCCTTTGTCATCTTCTCCATTTTATCCAACTCTGTTCTACCCATTCTCCACCCTGCCACCAGAATAAACTGAAAGACGTAATCTATTCATGTTGCTCCCTGTTTAAAATTGTTCACTATGTCCACCTGCCCCACTGCCTAAATTTAGCAGTGATAGCATGTTGTACAAGATATTCTCTTCAGCAGAGGAACCCATATCGTATAGAAAAAGGAGCAGCTGCATCAAATTTGACATGTTTGCAGCTGAAGTCAACACGCCACCCGTAGTGCTTACAAAGTTCAAAGTCAATTCCTTCAGAGATTTGACCACTCACCCCCACACCCACGATTAAAATATGACTTTGCTCATGCCATTCACTTAGGCTAGAAGGTTCTCTCTCCATTTTGCTTCTTTATCTACTAGGAGCTCCCACCATTCTTCCAAACTCAGCTAATATACCACTTCTCCAAGAAATTTCACTGGCCACAGCAGTCAGAAATGATCTCTCTGTACTTCCATTTAGCCCTTATTCTGCTTCCATTGTAGTTACTTTTTTCAAATGTTCATGAAACTAACTTCTCTTGAACACTTGTGCAACAGGTGATGTGCATGGTTCTTTGACTTAGGTGAATCTTATTGATCTCCTTAAGGAAGATCATCATTCCCAGTGTACAGATAAGGAGAAGGCAGACAGGAGCTAACACTTATTGAGGACCTTTTCTGTGCAAGGAACTTTCCACACCTGACTTCATTCAATCTGCAGAGCAGCCCTGTGAAACGGGTTCTATCTTAGAGGGGACAACAAACCAGGATAGGATCACACAGCTTGTTGTAAATGAAGAAGTGGACAGTCAAACCCAAGTGTGTCTGCCTCCAAAGCCCATGGACTCTCCACTCTGATATGCTGCCCAAGAAGGCTGTGAGCCTAGCTTTTGAGGACCACCCACCACCCCATAGCTTATAGTATAAAACTTTATACATGATGGATGCTCATTAAATTTGTTCACTCATTCATGAATTCAGTCCACAGTATTTATTGAGTACATCCTATGACCTAGGCACTGTTGTAAGCAAAACAGCCAAAACTCTCAGTGTTTACCTCATGGTGTTTACAATCTAATGAGGACAATAAACAAAATAAAAAAGGAATGCACATGGCATGGTGTTCTGTTTTGCTTAAGCTGCCAGAATGCAATAAAATACCAGAAATGGATTGGCTTTTGTAAAGAGGGTTTATTATGTTACAAATTTACATGAAGCCATAAGTGTCCAAACTAGGCATCAACAAGAGGATACCTTCCTGGAAGAAGGACCAATGACATCTGGGGTTCCTCTGTCACACGGGAAGGGACATAGCAACATCTACTGGTGCTTCTCTCCTGAGCTCCAGTTTCAAAATGGCTTTCTCCAAAATGTTTCTGGGTGTTTCTGTCTCTGCATCTGGGTCTGTGCTGGCTCTCTTAAGGACTCCAGGTAACTAATTAAGACCCACCTTGAATAGGTGGGTCACATCTCCAAGGAAACAATGTAATCAAAAGATCCCACCCAACAATAGGCCTGTCCGCACAAAATTGGGTTAAAAGAACATAGTCTTTTTTTAACACAGTTTTGAGATATAGTCACATATCCTACAATCATCCATAGTCTATAACCAATTATTCACAGTACCATCATATAGTTGTGCATTTATCACCCCAGTCAATTTTTGAACATTTTCCTTACTCCAAAACTAAAACTAAAAATACAAGTAAAGAACACCTAAAACATTCCATCCCATCCTATTTTTTATTTATTTTTTGTCCCCATTTTTGCACTCATCTGTCCATACACTGGATAAAGGGAGTGTGAGCCATGAGGTTTTCACAATCATACAGTCACACCATGTAAGCTACATAGTTATGCAGTTGTTTTCAAGAATCAAGGCTACTGGGTTACAGTTCAACAGTTTCAGGTATTTCCTTCTAGCTATTCCAATACACTAAAAACTAAAAAGGGATATCTATATAATGCATAAGAATGCCTTCCAGAGTGACCTCTCAACTCCATTTGAAATCTCTCAGCCACTGAAACTTTTTGTTTCTCTTCACTTTCCACTTTGGGTCAAGAAGATTTTCTCAATCCCATGATACTGGTTCCAGGCTCATCCCTGGATGTCATGTCCCTTGTTGGCTGGGAGATTTATACCCCTGGGAGTCATGTCCCAAGTAGTGGGGAGGGCAGTGAGTTCACCTGCCATGTGGGCTTAGAGAGAGAGAGAGAGAGAGGGTCATATCTGAGCAACAAAGAGGTTCTCTGGGTGTGCTGGTTTGGATGTATTATGTCCCCCCCAAACACTATGTTCTTTAATGCAGTCTTGTGGGGGCACACATATTAGTGTTGATTAGGTTAGAATCTTTGGATTTGGTTGTTTCCATGGAGATGCAACCCACTCAACTACGGGTAACACGTTGATTAGATTATTTTCATGGAGATGTGACCCCACCCATTCAGCAAGGGTCTTGATTAGTTCACTGGAGCCCTATAAAAGAGCTCACAAACAGAAGGACCTCAGAGCAGCTGCAGCTGAACAGACATTTTGGAGATGGTCATTGAAAGCAGACTTTTGCTGACATTTTGGAGATGCTAGCAAAGAGTTTGCTCCAAAGAAGCTAAGAGAGGACAAAATGCCCCAAGAGCAACATTTCGAAGAATGCACAGGAGCTGGGAGAAGAGCTGGAACATAATCTGGGATCAGTAGGCACCAGCCACATGCCTTCCCACTTAACAGAGGTTTTCCGGATGCCATTGGCCTTCCTTCAGTGAAGGTATATGTGAGTTGATGCCTTAATTTGGACATTTTCAGGCCTTCAGACTGTAAAGTTGTAGCCAAATAAATGCCCTTTATAAAAGCCAATCCGGAGGGGGGGCAAGATGGCAGACTGGTGAGCTGTATGTTTTAGTTACTCCTCCAGGAAAGTAGGTAAAAAGCCAGGAACTGCGTGGACTGGACACCACAGAGCAATCTGTCTTTGGGCATACTTCATACAACACTCATGAAAACGTGGAACTGCTGAGATCAGCGAAATCTGTAAGTTTTTGCGGCCAGGGGACCCGCGCCCCTCCCTGCCAGGCTCAGTCCCGGGGGAGGAGGGGCTGTCAGCTCCAGGAAGGAGAAGGGAGAATTGCAGTGGCTGCTCTTACCGGAAACTCATTCTACTGATTCAAACTCCAACCATAGATAGACTGAGGCCAGACACCAGAGACTCTGAGAGCAGCCAGCCCAGCAGAGAGGAGACAGGCATAGAAAAAAAACAACACGAAAAACTCCAAAAAAAAAGCAGAGGATTTTTGGAGTTCTGGTGAACACAGAAAGGGGAAGGGCGGAGATCAGGCCTTGAGGCGCATATGCAAATCCCGAAGCAAGGCTGATCTCTCTGCCCTGGGCACTTTTCCTTAATGGACCTGGTTGCTTTGTCTATTAGCATTTCAATAACCCATTAGATCTCTGAGGAGGGCCGGTTTTTTTTTTTTTTTAAATCCTTTTTGCTTTTTCTAAAACAATTACTCTAAGAAGCTCAATACAGAAAGCTTCAAAGAATTGAAATTTGGGCACGTCAAGTCAAGAGCAGAACTAAGAGAGCTCTGAGACAAAAGGCAATAATCCAGTGGCTGAGAAAATTCACTAAACAACACAACTTCCCAAGAAAAGGGGGGTGTCCGCTCACAGCCACCATCCTGGTGGACAGGAAACACTCCTGCCCATCGCCAGCCCCATAGCCCAGAGCTGCCCCAGACAACCCAGTGTGACGGAAGTGCTTCAAATAACAGGCACACACCACAAAACTGGGCGTGGACATTAGCCTTCCCTGCAACCTCAGCTGAATGTCCCAGAGCTGGGAAGGGGGAGCAGTGTGAATTAACAAAGCCCCATTCAGCCATCATTTGAGCAGACTGGGAGCCTCCCAACACAGCCCAGCAGCCCAGAACTGCCCTGGGGGGACGGCACTCACCTGCGACATAGCACAGTCATCCCTCAACAGAGGACCCGGGGTGCACAGCCTGGAAGAGGGGCCCACTTGCAAGTCTCAGGAGCCATACGCCAATACCAAAGACTTGTGGGTCAGTGGCAGAGACAAACTGTGGCAGGACTGAACTGAAGGATTAGACTATTGCAGTAGCTTTAAAACTCTAGGATCATCAGGGAGATTTGATTGTTAGGGCCACCCCCCCTCCCCGACTGCCCAGAAACACGCCCCACATACAGGGCAGGCAACACCAACTACACACGCAAGCTTGGGACACCAATTGGGCCCCACAAGACTCACTCCCCCACTCACCAAAAAGGCTAAGCAGGGGAGATCTGGCTTGTGGAGAACAGGTGGCTCGTGGACGCCACCTGCTGGTTAGTTAGAGAAAGTGTACTCCACGAAGCTGTAGATCTGATAAATTAGAGATAAGGACTTCAACTGGTCTACAAACCCTAAAAGAACCCTATCAAGGTCAGCAAATGCCACGAGGCCAAAAACAACAGAAAATTATAAAGCATATGAAAAAACCAGACGATATGGATAACCCAAGCCCAAGCACCCAAATCAAAAGACCAGAAGAGACACACCTAGAGCAGCTACTCAAAGAACTAAAGATGAACAATGAGACCCTAGTACGGGATATGAAGGAAATCAAGAAGACCCTAGAAGAGCATAAAGAAGACATTGCAAGACTAAATAAAAAAATGGATGATCTTATGGAAATTAAAGAAACTGTTGACCAAATTAAAAAGATTCTGGACACTCATAGTACAAGACTAGAGGAAGTTGAACAACGAATCAGTGACCTGGAAGATGACAGAATGGAAAATGAAAACATAAAAGAAAGAATGGGGAAAAAAATTGAAAAACTCGAAATGGACCTCAGGGATATGATAGATAATATGAAACGTCCGAATATAAGACTCATTGGTGTCCCAGAAGGGGAAGAAAAGGGTAAAGGTCTAGGAAGAGTATTCAAAGAAATTGTTGGGGAAAACTTCCCAAATCTTCTAAACAACATAAATACACAAATCATAAATGCTCAGCGAACTCCAAATAGAATAAATCCAAAAAACCCACTCCGAGACATATACTGATCACACTGTCAAACATAGAAGAGAAGGAGCAAGTTCTGAAAGCAGCAAGAGAAAAGCAATTCACCACATACAAAGGAAACAGCATAAGACTAAGTAGTGACTACTCAGCAGCCACCATGGAGGCGAGAAGGCAGTGGCACGATATATTTAAAATTCTGAGTGAGAGGAATTTCCAGCCAAGAATACTTTATCCAGCAAAGCTCTCCTTCAAATTTGAGGGAGAGCTTAAATTTTTCACAGACAAAGAAATGCTGAGAGAATTTGCTAACAAGAGACCTGCCCTACTGGAGATACTAAAGGGAGCCCTACAGACAGAGAAACAAAGACAGGACAGAGAGACTTGGAGAAAGGTTCAGTACTAAAGAGATTCGGTATGGGTACAATAAAGGATATTAATAGAGAGAGGGAAAAATATGGCAAACATAATCCAAAGGATAAGATGGCCGATTCAAGAAATGCCTTCACGGTTTTAACGTTGAATGTAAATGGATTAAACTCCCCAATTAAAAGATATAGATTCGCAGAATGGATCAAAAAAAATGAACCATCAATATGTTGCATACAAGAGACTCATCTTAGACACAGGGACACAAAGAAACTGAAAGTGAAAGGATGGGAAAAAAATATTTCATGCAAGCTACAGCCAAAAGAAAGCAGGTGTAGCAATATTAATCTCAGATAAAATAGACTTCAAATGCAGGGATGTTTTGAGAGACAAAGAAGGCCACTACATACTAATAAAAGGGGCAATTCAGCAAGAAGAAATAACAATCGTAAATGTCTATGCACCCAATCAAGGTGCCACAAAATACATGAGAGAAACATTGGCAAAACTAAAGGAAGCAATTGATGTTTCCACAATAATTGTGGGAGACTTCAACACATCACTCTCTCCTATAGATAGATCAACCAGACAGAAGACCAATAAGGAAATTGAAAACCTAAACAATCTGATAAATGAATTAGATTTAACAGACATCTACAGGACATTACATCCCAAATCAACAGGATACACATACTTTTCTAGTGCTCACGGAACTTTCTCCAGAATAGATCATATGCTGGGACATAAAACAAGCCTCAATAAATTTAAAAAGATTGAAATTATTCAAAGCACATTCTCTGACCACAATGGAATACAATTAGAAGTCAATAACCATCAGAGACTTAGAAAATTCACAAATACCTGGAGGTTAAACAACACACTCCTAAACAATCAGTGGGTTAAAGAAGAAATAGCAAGAGAAATTGCTAAATATATAGAGAGGAATGAAAATGAGAACACAACATACCAAAACCTATGGGATGCAGCAAAAGCAGTGCTAAGGGGGAAATTTATAGCACTGCATATATTAAAAAGGAAGAAAGAGCCAAAATCAAAGAACTAATGGATCAACTGAAGAAGCTAGAAAATGAACAGCAAACCAATCCTAAACCAAGTAGAAGAAAAGAAATAACAAGGATTAAAGCAGAAATAAATGACATAGAGAACAAAAAAACAATAGAAAGGATAAATATCACCAAAAGTTGGTTCTTTGAGAAGATCAACAAGATTGACAAGCCCCTAGCTAGACTGACAAAATCAAAAAGAGAGAAGACCCATATAAACAAAATAATGAATGAAAAAGGTGACATAACTGCAGATCCTGAAGAAATTAAAAAAATTATAAGAGGATATTATGAACAACTGTATGGCAACAAACTGGATAATGTAGAAGAAATGGACAATTTCCTGGAAACATATGAACAACCTAGACTGACCAGAGAAGAAATAGAAGACCTCAACCAACCCATCACAAGCAAAGAGATCCAATCAGTCATCAAAAATCTTCCCACAAATAAATGCCCAGGGCCAGATGGCTTCACAGGGGAATTCTACCAAACTTTTCAGAAAGAACTGACACCAATCTTACTCAAACTCTTTCAAAACATTGAAAAAAATGGAACACTACCTAATTCATTTTATGAAGCTAACATCAATCTAATACCAAAACCAGGCAAAGATGCTACAAAAAAGGAAAACTACCGGCCAATCTCCCTAATGAATATAGATGCAAAAATCCTCAACAAAATACTTGCAAATCGAATCCAAAGACACATTAAAAAAATCATACACCATGACCAAGTGGGGTTCATTCCAGGCATGCAAGGATGGTTCAACATAAGAAAAACAATCAATGTATTACAACACATTAAAAACTCGAAAGGGAAAAATCAATTGATCATCTCAATAGATGCTGAAAAAGCATTTCACAAAATCCAACATCCCTTTTTGATAAAAACACTTCAAAAGGTAGGAATTGAAGGAAACTTCCTCAACATGATAAAGAGCATATATGAAAAACCCACAGCCAGCATAGTACTCAATGGTGAGAGACTGAAAGCCTTCCCTCTAAGATCAGGAACAAGACAAGGATGCCCGCTGTCACCACTGTTATTCAACATTGTGCTGGAAGTGCTAGCCAGGGCAATCCGGCAAGACAAAGAAATAAAAGGCATCCAAATTGGAAAAGAAGAAGTAAAACTGTCATTGTTTGCAGATGATATGATCTTATATCTAGAAAACCCTGAGAAATCAACGATACACCTACTAGAGCTAATAAACAAATTTAGCAAAGTAGCGGGATACAAGATTAATGCACATAAGTCAGTAATGTTTCTATATGCTAGAAATGAACAAACTGAAGAGACACTCAAGAAAAAGATACCATTTTCAATAGCAACTAAAAAAATCAAGTACCTAGGAATAAACTTAACCAAAGATGTAAAAGACCTATACAAAGAAAACTACATAACTCTACTAAAAGAAATAGAAGGGGACCTGAAAAGATGGAAAAATATTCCATGTTCATGGATAGGAAGGCTAAATGTCATTAAGATGTCAATTCTACCCAAACTCATCTACAGATTCAATGCAATCCCAATCAAAATTCCAACAACCTACTTTGCAGACTTGGAAAAGCTAGTTATCAAATTTATTTGGAAAGGGAAGATGCCTCGAATTGCTAAAGACACTTTAAAAAAGAAAAACGAAGTGGGAGGACTTACACTCCCTGACTTTGAAGCTTATTATAAAGCCACAGTTGCCAAAACAGCATGGTACTGGCACAAAGATAGACATATAGATCAATGGAATCGAATTGAGAATTCAGAGATAGACCCTCAGATCTATGGCCGACTGATCTTTGATAAGGCCCCCAAAGTCACCGAACTGAGCCATAATGGTCTTTTCAACAAATGGGGCTGGGAGAGTTGGATATCCATATCCAAAAGAATGAAAGAGGACCCCTACCTCACCCCCTACACAAAAATTAACTCAAAATGGACCAAAGATCTCAATATAAAAGAAAGTACCATTAAACTCCTAGAAGATAATGTAGGAAAACATCTTCAAGACCTTGTATTAGGAGGCCACTTCCTAGACTTTACACCCAAAGCACAAGCAACAAAAGAGAAAATAGATAAATGGGAACTCCTCAAGCTTAGAAGTTTCTGCACCTCAAAGGAATTTCTTAAAAAGGTAAAGAGGCAGCCAACTCAATGGGAAAAAATTTTTGGAAACCATGTATCTGACAAAAGACTGATATCTTGCATATACAAAGAAATCCTACAACTCAATGACAATAGTACAGACAGCCCAATTATAAAATGGGCAAAAGATATGAAAAGACAGTTCTCTGAAGAGGAAATACAAATGGCCAAGAAACACATGAAAAAATGTTCAGCTTCACTAGCTATTAGAGAGATGCAAATTAAGACCACAATGAGATACCATCTAACACCGGTTAGAATGGCTGCCATTAAACAAACAGGAAACTACAAATGCTGGAGGGGATGTGGAAAAATTGGAACTCTTATTCACTGTTGGTGGGACTGTATAATGGTTCAGCCACTCTGGAAGTCAGTCTGGCAGTTTCTTAGAAAACTAGAGATAGAGCTACCATTCGATCCAGCGATTGCACTTCTCGGGATATACCCGGAAGATCGGAAAGCAGTGACACGAACAGATATCTGCACGCCAATGTTCATAGCAGCATTATTCACAATTGCCAAGAGATGGAAACAACCCAAATGTCCTTCAACAGATGAGTGGATAAATAAAATGTGGTATATACACACGATGGAATACTACGCGGCAGTAAGAAGGAACGATCTGGTGAAACATATGACAACATGGATGAACCTTGAAGACATAATGCTGAGCGAAATAAGCCAGGCACAAAAAGAGAAATATTATATGCTACCACTAATGTGAACTTTGAAAAATGTAAAACAAATGGTTTATAATGTAGAATGTAGGGGAACTAGCAGTAGAGAGCAATTAAGGAAGGGGGAACAATAATCCAAGAAGAACAGATAAGCTATTTAACGTTCTGGGGATGCCCAGAAATGACTATGGTCTGTTAATTTCTGATGGATGTAGTAGGAACAAGTTCACTGAAATGTTGCTATATTATGTAACTTTCTTGGGGTAAAGTAGGAACATGTTGGAAGTTAAGCAGTTATCTTAGGTTAGTTGTCTTTTTCTTACTCCCTTGCTATGGTCTCTTTGAAATGTTCTTTTATTGTATGTTTGTTTTCTTTTTAACTTTTTTTTTTTTCATACAGTTGATTTGAAAAAAGAAGGGAAAGTTAAAAAAAAAAAAAAAAGAAAAAAGACAAACAAGTAAAAAAAAAAAAAAAAAAAAAAAAACGATGTAGTGCCCCCTTGAGGAGCCTGTGGAGAATGCAGGGGTATTCGCCTACCCCACCTCCATGGTTGCTAACATGACCACAGACATAGGGGACTGGTGGTTTGATGGGTTGAGCCCTCTACCATAAGTTTTACCCTTGGGAAGACGGTTGCTGCAAAGGAGAGGCTAGGCCTCCCTGTATTTGTGCCTAAGAGTCTCCTCCTGAATGCCTCTTTGTTGCTCAGATGTGGCCCTCTCTCTCTGGCTAAGCCAACTTGAAAGGTGAAATCACTGCCCTCCCCCCTACGTGGGATCAGACACCCAGGGAAGTGAATCTCCCTGGCAACGTGGAATATGACTCCCGGGGAGGAATGTAGACCCGGCATCGTGGGATGGAGAACATCTTCTTGACCAAAAGGGGGATGTGAAAGGAAATGAAATAAGCTTCAGTGGCAGAGAGATTCCAAAACGAGCCGAGAGATCACTCTGGTGGGCACTCTTACGCACACTTTAGACAACCTTTTTTAGGTTCTAAAGAATTGGGGTAGCTGGTGGTGGATACCTGAAACTATTAAACTACAACCCAGAACCCATGAATCTCGAAGACAGTTGTATAAAAATGTAGCTTATGAGGGGTGACAGTGGGATTGGGAATGCCATAAGGACCAAACTCCACTTTGTCTAGTTTATGGATCGATGTGTAGAAAAGTAGGGGAAGCAAACAAACAGACAAAGGTACCTAGTGTTCTTTTTTACTTCAATTGCTCTTTTTCACTCTAATTATTATTCTTGTTATTTTTGTGTGTGTGCTAATGAAGGTGTCAGGGATTGATTTAGGTGATGAATGTACAACTATGTAATGGTACTGTAAACAATCGAAAGTACAATTTGTTTTGTATGACTGCGTGGTATGTGAATATATCTCAATAAAATGATGATAAAAAAAAAAAAAAAAAAAAAAAAAAAAAAAAGCCAATCCATTTCTGGTATTTTGTATAACAGCAACATTAACAAACCAGAATACTGGGGGAGACTCTTAGGCACAATGATAAGTTGGTTTAGCCTCTCCTTTGCAGTAACAAGCTTCATAAGGGCAAGCAACAAGATTGAGGGCTCATCCTACTAAATTGTTAGTCCTCAATAGAACATAGTCTTAATTTTCTTGAGATTGTTCACATACCATACAATTGTCCAAAGATCCAAAGTGTACAATCAATTGCCCACGGTACCATCCTACAGCTGTGCATCCATCACCACAACTAATTTTTTTTTCAATTTTTAGAACATTTTCATTATTCCAGAAAAGAAATAAAGACAAAAAAAGAAAACTCAAATCCTCCCATACCCCTAACTCCTGCTCCATTATTGACTCATAGTATTGGTATAGTACATTTGTTACTGTTGATAAAAGAATGTTAAAATACTACTAACTGTAGTACATAGTTTGCAATAGGTATATTTTTTCCCATTATACCACTCTATTATTAAGTTCTATTTATAGTGTCATACATTTTTTCTAGTTCATGAAAGAGATTTCTAATATTTGTACAGTTAATCACAGATATTGTCCACCACAAGATTCACTGTTTTATACATTCCCATATTCTAACCTCCAACTTTCCTTCTGGTGACATATGTGACTCTAAGCGTCCCCTTTCCTCCACATTCACACACCATTCAGCATGTTAGTTACTCTCACAGTGAGGTGCTACCATCACCTCTGTCCATTTTCAGACACTTAAGTTCAACCTTGTTAAACATTCTGCTCATAATAAGCAACTGCTCCCCATTCTTTAGCCTCATTCTATATCCTGGTAACTTATATTTCATGTCTATGAGTTTACATATTATAATTAGTTCATATCATGAGACAACACAATATCTGTCCTTATGTGTCTGACTTATTTCACTCAATATAGTGCCCTCAAGGTTTCTTTATCATCCCGTTTTTTTTTAAGATTTTTTTTTCACCCACCATACATTCCATCCTAAGTAAACAATCAATGGTTCCCGTATAATCACGTATTTAAGCATTCACCACTATCACCACTG
This sequence comes from Choloepus didactylus, assembly GCF_015220235.1. Classification (NCBI taxonomy): domain Eukaryota; kingdom Metazoa; phylum Chordata; class Mammalia; order Pilosa; family Megalonychidae; genus Choloepus; species Choloepus didactylus. Next base: position 57,043,560 of record NC_051309.1, read on the forward strand.
TCTATACAAGGGCTTCTCCATTTCTTCCACAGAAAAGGAGGAAGAGTCAAAGAAGGTAGAGAGACAAAAGAAAAAGAAAAAAAATGACAGCTAAAAAGCAACAAAAGGAAAGATAGACTTAAACTAAAGTAGAATAAAAGAGTCAGACAACATCACCAATGCCAAGAGTCCCATTCCCCTCCCTTATGTCCCCCTCTTAAAGGCATTTAGCTTTGGTATATTGCCTTTGTTACATTAAAGGAAGCATAATACAATGATTCTGTTAACTATACTCTCTAGTTTGCATTGATTGTATTTTTCCCCAATACCACCCAATTTTTAACACCTTGCAAAGTTTGACATTCATTTGTTCTCCCTCATGTAAAAACATATTTGTACATTTTATCACAATTGTTGAGCACTCTAGGTTTCACTGAGTTATACAGTCCCAGTCTTTATCTTTCCTCTTTCCTTCTGGTGTTCCACATGCTCCTAACCTTCCTCTTTCAACCATAGTCACAGTCATCTTTGTTCAGCGTACTTATATTGCTGTGCTACTGTGATGGCTGGGTTCATGTGTCAACTTGGCTAGGTGGCCTAGCTGTCTGGTCAAGTGGGCACTGGCCTGACAATTGCTGTGAGGCTATTTGAGGCTGGTTAATAAACCAACAGGCTGGTTTGTCGGATCATCAGTCAATTGACTGCAGCTGACTAATGACTCATCAAGGGGCGTGCTTCCACAGTGAGAGAATGCAATTGGCTGGATTTGGTCCGGGTGATCAGTTGGAGGCTTATAAGCCGGACGGTTAGAGAAACCTTCACTTCTTCTTCAGCTGCTCAGTGAAGCTTTTCCTGGGGAGCTCGTCAAAGTTGCCAGTTCGTTTCCTGAGGAGTTCGTCAAAGTTGTCGGTTCGTTTCCTGAGGAGTTCGTCAAAGTTGCCAGTTCGTTTCCTGAGGAGTTCATCAAAGTTGTCGGGTCGTTTCCTGAGGAGTTCATCGGACATCTTCCTTGGAGTTGACAGCTTGTTGACGGCTCTGCAGAATTTGGACTCATGCACTCCCACAGTTGCGTGAGTCACTTTTACAATTTGATAATAAGAGACATCTCTCATTGATTCTGTTTCCAAGGAGAACCCTAACTAATACAACTTGGTACCGGAAGTGGTTCTTGAGAAACGGAATCTTAAAATGGGCTTTTACAATTTGTTTTCTACTCTGATTAGATTCAGAGGCACTAATGACTCTATTTCCAATAATCAAGAGGGTACTAAGAGTCCATGGCAGGAGTTGGCAAAGGAAATACGCAAAATAGCACCATTTGATTCTCCTAATTGTGCTCTAGTACGAAGCGAGGCTCTGGGTGACAGCGTTTTTGACACTTTCACGGAGTTTTGCAGTATTAAGAGGTATAATGATGTTGGCCTGCTACTGGGCCTTAGTAGAGACAGAACGCTTAACCATGGGCCACCAAGTTACCATGAGACCTGAGTTACCTATCATGAGCTGGGTGTTATCTGACCCACCAAGTCATAAAGTTGGGCGTGCACAGCAGCACTCCATCATAAAATGGAAATGGTATATATGAGATAGAGCTCGAGCAGGTCCTGAAGGTACAAGTAAGTTACATGAGGAAGTGGCCCAAATGCCTATGGCCCCCACTCCTTCCACCTTACCTTCTCTTTCCCAGCCCAAAGCTATGGCATCTTGGGGAGTTCCTTACAGTCAGTTGACTGAGGAAGAGAAGACTCGGGCCCGGTTTACAGATGGTTCTGCACGATATGCAGGTACCACCTGAAAGTGGACAGCTGCAGCACTGCAGCCCCTTTCTGGGATATCCCTGAAGGACAGTGGTGAGGGGAAATCCTCCCAGTGGGCAGAACTTCGAGCAGTGCACCTGGTTGTTCACTTTGCTTGGAAGGAGAACTGGCCAGAGGTGCGTCTGTATACTGATTCCTGGGCTGTTGCTAATGGTTTGGCTGGATGGTCAGGGACTTGGAAGGAACATGATTGGAAGATTGGTGACAAAGAAGTCTGGGGAAGGGGTATGTGGATAGACCTTTCTGAGTGGGCAAACAACATGAAGATATTTGTGTCCCATGTGAATGCTCACCAGAGGGTGACTTCAGCAGAAGAAGGTTTTAATAACCAAGTGGATAAAATGACCCGTTTGGTGGATACCAATCAGCCTCTTTCCCCAGCAACTCCTGTCATTGCCCAATGGGATCATGAACAAAGTGGTCATGGTGGTAGGAACGGAGGTTATGCATGGGCTCAGCAACATGGACTTCCACTCACCAAGGCTGACCTGGCCACAGCCACTGCTGAGTGTCCAATTTGCCAGCAGCAGAGACCCACACTCAGTCCCCGATATGGCACCATTCCTCGGGGTGATCAGCCTGCTACCTGGTGGCAGGTTGGTTACATCGGACCACTTCCATCATGGAAAGGGCAGCGATTTGTTCTTACTGGAATAGACACATACTCCGGATATGGGTTTGCCTTCCCTGCACAACATGCTTCTGCCAAAACTACAATACGTGGACTTACAGAATGCCTCATCCACCATCATGGTATTCCACACAGCATTGCTTCGGACCAAGGAACCCACTTCACAGCAAATGAAGTGAGGGGATGGGCACATGCTCATGGAATTCTGTGGTCTTACCATGTTCCCCATCATCCAGAAACAGCTGGGTTGATAGAACGGTGGAATGGCCTATTGAGGACTCAATTACGGCGCCAACTAGGTGGCAATACCTTGCAGGGCTGGGGCAGTGTTCTCCAGGAGCCTGTGTATGCTCTGAATCAGCGTCCACTCTATGGTGCTGTTTCTCCCATAGCCAGGATTCATGGGTCCAGGAATCAAGGGGTGGAAACAGGAGTAGCACCACTCACTATCACTCCTAGTGATCCACTAGGGAAATTATTGCTTCCTGTCCCTGCAAGTTTAAGCTCTGCTGGTCTACAAGTCTTGGTTCCAAAAGGAGGAGTGCTTCCACCAGGAAACACAACAATAATCCCATTGAACTGGAAGTTAAGGCTGCCACCTGGCCACTTTGGGCTTCTTATGCCTCTGAATCAACAGGCAAGTAAGGGGATTACTGTACTGGCTGGGGTGATTGATCCTGACTATCAAGGGGAAATAGCACTGCAACTACACAATGGAAGTAAAGAAGAGTTTTCCTGGCATACAGGAGATCCCCTGGGGCATCTCTTAGTACTACCATGCCCCGTGATTCAAGTCAATGGAAAACTGCAACAACCCAATCCAGGCAGGACTACCAATGGCCAAGAAACTTCAGGAATGAAGGTTTGGGTCACCCCACCAGGCAAAGAACCACGGCCAGCTGAAGTGCTTGCTGAGAGTAAAGGGAACATGGAATGGGTAGTGGAAGAAGGTCGTGATAAATATGAACTACGGCCACGTGACCAGTTACAGAAATGAGGACTATGATGATATGAATATTTCCTCCTCGTTTTGTGATGATTATGTTTGTATTTGTCTGTGAAGAAAATATTTTTGCTTTCTTCTCTGTCTCATCCCCTTATCATATGGCATAAGCTGTAACGTTCATTTAGAAGATAAGGTTTTAGGTGATGTGTACAACTGCCAAGTTGACAAGGGGTGGACTGTGATGGTTGGGTTCATGTGTCAACTTGGCTAGGTGGCCTAGCTGTCTGGTCAAGCGGGCACTGGCCTGACAATTGCTGTGAGGCTATTTGAGGCTGGTTAATAAACCAACAGGCTGGTTTGTTGGATCATCAGTCAATTGACTGCAGCTGACTAATGACTCATCAAGGGGCGTGCTTCCACAGTGAGAGAATGCAATTGGCTGGATTTGGTCCGGGTGATCAGTTGGAGGCTTATAAGCCGGACGGTTAGAGAAACCCTCACTTCTTCTTCAGCTGCTCAGTGAAGCTTTTCCTGGGGAGCTCGTCGAAGTTGCCAGTTCATTTCCTGAGGAGTTCGTCAAAGTTGTCGGTTCGTTTCCTAAGGAGTTCGTCAAAGTTGCCGGTTCGTTTCCTGAGGAGTTCGTCAAAATTGTCAGTTCGTTTCCCGAGGAGTTCGTCGGACGTCTTCCTTGGAGTTGACAGCTTGTTGACGGCTCTGCAGAATTTGGACTCATGCACTCCCGCAGTTGCGTGAGTCACTTTTACAATTTGATAATAAGAGACATCTCTCATTGATTCTGTTTCTAAGGAGAACCCTAACTAATACAGCTACCATCACCCAAAATTGTGTTCCAAACCTCTCACTCCTGTCTTTTCCTATCTGTCTATAGTGCTCCCTTTACTATTTCCTGTAGAGCAGGTATCTTGTTCACAAACTCTCTCATAGTCTGTTTGTCAGAGAATATTTTAAATTCTCCCTCATATTTGAAGGACACTTTTGCTGGATATAGGATTCTTGGTTGGCAGTTTTTGTCTATCAGTATCTTAAATATATCACACCACTTCCTTCTTGCCTCCATGGTTTCTGCTGAGAAATCCACACAGTCTTATCAAGCTTCCTTTGTATGTGATGGATCACTTTTCTCTTGCTGCTTTCAGGATTTTCTCTTTGCCTCTGACATTTGATAATCTGATTATTAAGTGTCTTGGTGTAGGTCTATTCAGATCTATTATGTTGGGGTACACTGCACTTCTTGGATCTATAATTTTATGTCTGTCATAGGAGATGGGAAATTTTCAGTGGTTATTTCCTTCATTATTGCTTCTGCCCCTTTTCCCTTCTCTTCTCCTTCTGGGACACCCATGACACATACATTCATGTGCTTCATGTTGTCATTCAATTCCCTGAAACATTGCTTATATTTTTCCATTCTTTTCCCTATCTATTCTTCTGTGTGTAAGCTTTCAGGTGTCTTGTTCTGCAGTTCCTGAGTGTTTTCTTCTGCCTCTTGAGATCTGCTGTTGTATGTCTCCACTGTGTTTTTCATCTCTTGTGTTGTGCCTTTCATTTTCATAGATTCTGTCAGTTGTTTTTTCAAACTTTTGATTTCTACCTTATGTTCACCCAGTGTTTTCTTTATATCCTCCATCTCTTTTTCCATATCTTCCCTGAACTCATTGATTTGGTTTTTCATTTGATTTAGCATATTTCTTTGAAAATATTTAATTGATTGTTTCATTAAAGTGAAACAATATCTCAACTGTATCTTGATTGAGGTGTTTCTTCCTTTGACTGGGCCATAGCTTTGTTTTTCCTAGTATAATTTATAGTTCTCTGTTTTCTAGTCATCTGGTTTCCTTGGTTACCCCAGTCAGATTTTCCCAGACCAGAATGGGTTCAGATCTCAGAATGGGGTTATATTCAGTTTCAAGTCTCCCTGAGGGTGTGTCTTAGAGATTGACTGACTTTTCTGTGAGGCCTCTAGCCACTGTGCTTTTCCTAACCTGCCCAGCATGTGGCGCCTGTCAGCCTGTCACTCCCGACTGGTGTAAGATGGTGTGGCCCCTTTATATTTTTTTTTAACTTTAAAATGAGCTTTAATTTGTTTGTATTCCTTAAGTGCATTTATAGATATAAACAGAGCATGTTAAGGATCCTAGGGGAGAGCAGACAATTGCTGGTAGGTTGGTTTTAACTTGCAAACAGAGCTGTTACATCGGCAACAGCTTGGAATGATGGCAGCTTGGGGGGAAAGGAAAGGAACCAAAGGCTCTCTCACTGATTGACGGCCCCCTCTCTGGCCACCTGGTCCCAATGGCATGGTCTCTCAGGAGGAGGCAAAGCTGCCAGGGCAGTACCTGCTCCATGGCCGGCCTGCCCGCTGGAACATTCTGCCTTGCTCCCAGGACCTTGCCTGGCTGGAGCTGTGTGCTTGGTCCTGGCAGCTGGGCCTGCCATTGGGAATCAGAGCCAGAATCACTTCGTGGCACTACAGATCTGGAGAAATGACCTCCGTGAGGAAGAGTCAAATTTGGAGATGGCGGGAGGATGGGGAGGAGGGGCTGATCAAGGGGTGGGCCATGGGGGCCTGTTTTCGGGGTCTCTGGAGGCCTCCCCTTGAAGGTAACCCAGGGACCATGGGGAGCACCTGCTCATAGTGGAAGGGGCCTGGAAGGACCCAGAAGGACCCAGAGACCAGAGCCTAGCCAAGAACAGGAAAGGACTGGCCTACACTTCCTCCCTTCTGAAAGTGTCACAAGATTTTCTGAATTTGTGCTTCCCTTTGGTTTGCCAGTTAAAAAGAAGGGGTGGGATCTTAGGCTTTAATGTATTGGAATAGCTAGAAGTAAATACCTGAAACTACCAAACTCCAACCCAGCAGTCTGGACTCCTGAAGGCAATTATATAATAATGTAGATTACAAGGGGTGACAGTGTGATTGTGAAGACCTTGTGGATCACACCCCCTTTATCTAGTGTATGGATGAGTGGAGGAATGGGGATAAAAACTAAAGGACAAATGGGGTGGGATGGGGGGATGATTTGGGTGTTGTTTTTTCACTTTTATTTTTTATTCTTGTTCTGGTTCTTTCTAATGTAAGGAAAATGTTCAGAGATAGAGTGTGGTGATGAACGCATAACTATGTTGTCATACTGTGGACAGTGGATTGTATATCATGGATGATTGTATGGTGTGTGAATGTATTTCAATAAAACTGAATTTAATAAAAAAAAAAAAAAAGAAGGGGTGGGAGGGTGGGGGGCAGAAGAGGTTTTTTTCACTCCTCCAAAACTGGGAAGAGGTGACAGTGGGAGCGGGGTGGCTGGGCAGGTGCTTCTGGGCCTTGGCAATGGGGATGCAGGGCTGTAAGGCGGCTGAAGCCCCTGGCACTCCTGGGCCGTCTGCTGGCTTTGGGGGGCTTCCCAGTAAGATGAGGAGTTAGAAGCCCCAAGACGAGGGCTGCTGTGCTGGCAGCTGTGGGTGGCCCCGTCGACTCCATCTCTCCCTGGAGGCCCAGCTTGGGGGCCCATTGGGCCAATGTGACAGGAAAAACAGCAGATTCTCCACTTACGCCATCTCCAGAGGTGGAGAGACCAGTCAGTTACTAGGATGAAACAATTTCTCGATTGCATTCTGGTGGCTGAAGGCCCGCATGGAGGAGGCACAGTCAGATTGGTGAGCGGGGCTCAGGGCGGTGGAGCCCTCACAGGAGAATGCACCAGAAGAAGCTCCTCTTCTGCTGGTCAGGTATGATTTTGACTCCCTGGTTGCTGCCCTGGGAGCTGTTGCCTTCCAATTTTTTGTCCATCTTTGCTTTGATGTCCCTTGCAAGAGTGAAAAACGCATTCTCCACTTTGATGTTGGCCTTGGCACTGGTCTTCATGAACTTGATCCCGTAGTCCAGGGCCAGCTTTTCTCCCCACTCCTTGGACACCTGTCTCTTGTCGTTGACGTCACACTTGTTCCCAAGGATCATCTTTTTGACATCAGTGGAGGCATGCTCCTCAATGTTCCGGATCCAGTTCTGGATGTTGTTGAATGACTTCTCATTGGTGATGTCGTACACCAGCATGATTCCCATGGTGCCCCAGTAGTAGGCCATTGTGATGGTCTGGAAGCACTCCTGGCCGGCTGGTGTCCTGTATCTGCAGTTTGATTCTCTTGCCATCAAGTTCTATGGTTCTGATTTTAAAGTTAATTCCTATTGTGAGATGAAGGTGGAGTTGAAGGCATACTCGGAGAAGCAGAACAGGACACAGGTCTTCCCCACCCCCAAGTCCCCAGTCAGCAGCAGCTTGAACAGGTAATCGTAGGTTTTCACTGTATTACACTCTCTGGTATGGCCCCTTTAGTTTCTGTTTTGACTGTTTTCCCCCAGGCTCTGGGGTCTGAGTTTTGAAGGGAAGGCGGGAGTAGAGGTGGCCCCACCTCCTTCCTCTTAGGGAAGATAGACCCCCTAAGGAGTTATCTTCTGCATTTGAATTACCAGTTTGTCTCTCTGACTCTGTTATCTCCACCTCTGTCTGGGTCAGAGTGCTGCGAACTGAAAATGGCTGAGGCTGTCTCCACTGAGCCACGCAGGTTGAGAGAGAGAAAAAGGGAAAGAAAGCCCCCTTTCAGAGCCAGTCCATGGCCTCGAGTTCCATCTGTCAGTCAGAGACAGCACTTGGTCTTCTGGTCTCCCTTTCCCAGGACACAGGAGTTTTCTGGCTCTTTAAGATCAGTCATCACTAAAAACCTCTGTCTGCTTGTTAGGGGTTTGTCTATGTTTGTGCTTATATTCAGCAGTTCACATTTGTTAGTTAAAACCCCAGTTGGAGCTAGGCTGAGCTATATTTGCTTGCTCCCCACAGGGACTGCTGGTTTCTCCCACAGCGAGGTCTCATAGCTCAGCCTGCCATGGGTGGGGAGGGGGCTCCTGGCATGGGTTCACAGTTTTTACTTACAGATTTTATGCTGCAATCTCAGCCATTCCACTGAATCCAGGTTGGCATACAATGTGTGGATAGTCACGGTTGTCCCCTAGCACTTATTCCAGATTATTTACTAGTTGTTCCTGGTTGTTTGTTAGTTACTCCAGGGGACTAACTAAATTCCACTCCTCTCTATGCTGCCATCTTGCCTCTCCCCCTGAACATAGTCTTGTATGCGGTACATAACAGATTCAAACCAGCACACATGGCATATAATGGCAAGTGCTATGGAGTAAAACAAAGTGGGCTGGGAGTATGGGGTATGGAAGGGAGTTGCTATTGTAAATTGAAAGATCAGAAAAATCCTCATTTATAACGTGAAGGAGCGGCCATTCAGTTATCTGGAGGAAGAACATTCTAGGCAGAAGGCATTAAGGCAGAAACATGCATGGTGTGTCTGAGTAACCATTAAGCCAGTGTCGCAAAGAAGCAGATAAACGAGGGGGAGAGTAGGAGATGAACTCAGAGAACTGGGTTGGGTGGGGGTGTAACTTGGTTTGGCAGGACCACTATGTTCCATTGTACTCTTTGTCTAACCCTGCTTCAGTACCACACTGTCCTAATTACTAAAGCTCCAAATTAGTCTTAATATTTCATAGTACAAGTCCTCCAAACTTATTCTTTTTCAAGAGCATCCCAGCTTATCTTTAGCCCTTTCCACTTCCATATAAATATTACAGTTTGTAAGTTCCACAAAAAAATGGAGATTTAATTGGGATTACATTTATTCCATAAATCAATAAGGGATTAAGATTTATCATTTTAGCCCTATTGAACATTCCAGTCTATGAACTTAGTATATATCTCCTTTTATATAGGTCTTCTATAGTATCAGTAGCTTTTTATAATTTTCTTTGAAGATTTGTTTCTAAATTCATAATATTTATGCCATTGTAAATGGTATCTTTAAAATATCAATTGTGTTTGTTTCTGAAATAGAAATAATTGATATTTATAAATTGATTTTTGCATCCAGCAATCTTACTAAACTCTCTTATGAAGTCAAATAATTTATCTGCAGATGCTATTTAAGGTTTTATTATTGCTGTTTCTTATTATCTTCAAATAAGGTGGACAGTCCTTACACCTTTTATTACTTTTTCTCATTTATTGAGCTGGCTAGGGCCTTTAATAAAACATTGACTACAATGGTTGATAGGATTCTGGATATGTATTTTGAAGACAGGGCCAATAGGATTTAGTCACAAATTGTATTTAGGCTGTGAGAGAAAGAGAAGAATCAAGGTCAAGTCCAAGGTTTTGGCCTAAGCAATTGGAAGGATTGCATTGCCACTTCCTTCAGGCATGGCCAAAGTTTTGTCATTCATATAGTGCAGGGAAATTAAATGAAGGGTGGGGGAGTGCTTACTGATACTTACTGTTAATGATCTTTCTTACATATTTTAGACTGGTTTTCTACTTTTGAAATACCTCACTTCAGTAAGGATTTAAACATTTACAAATGCTCTCATTGAGGGTTTGATGTCTGGCTTCTTCTTCAGTCACTGCCCTCTTCAGGGAGTAATTGTCTGAATATAAGCTGCAAAGCCTGATTAAAATCCAAACCAGATGCAAAGTATAAGAGTTCCAGGTCATTCTGGATGGTGGAGCAAGACATTTCAGGGCTCCATCCACCCACCAAAGCTTGAACAACCAGCAAAAGCTGGCAGAAACATCTTTCTCAAAACTCTAGAAAATGGTTAAAGGACTGCAGTAATAAGAAGAGTACCAAATTAACAAAAAGGCTACTTAAAACTGGTAGGATCTCATTGAGCCTTGGCTGACTCTGCCCCCACCCCTCACTGGCTCAGTATGGAACCAGCATGCAATCCCAGTATGGATTCATGGTCCCAGTTCCTGACAGAGCAGAGTGACCCTCATGTACATACTGGGAGCATGTAGGTCTGGCCCAATCTGTCTGGTGGTGGCCTGAGGAACTTGCCATCCCAGAACTTTCACTGCATGTAGAAGGCAGCATATACAATTCTCCTACAGAAGGCTGTAGAAGAGCAGTCAAGTTGCGCTGCGTAAGGCAAAGGATTGCTGGCTGTAGGACAAACAGTGTAGTGTCCTGGACCATGAGGAGACTGTTTCCTAGAGAACAGGGGACATTTGGAACAATGTGAAATGGGGAATTCCTAGGTCAAATGTGCATATACAAAACAAGATGCATGTTTAGAAAGGTTCAGGTAGGCCCCTATGCTTTGGCCTAGGGCTATTCTCTAAACTCGTTGTATAGATAATTCCTGAAGAAGAACATTTATAATGAGTCAATCTGTAAAGGCTTGTAAAGGTGTTTTCCTTTTCCTCCCTTCTTCCTCCTCCTCCTCCTCCTCCTCCTCCCCCCTCCTCCTCACCTGGCATTCAAGGAAAGTACTGTCATAACACTAGGTAGATACAAGCTTAAGGAACAGAAGCCTCAGACTCTAAATTCCAGATATTACATATTAAGATATCAAAATGTCAAAGTTTCAAAGAAACAGGAAGCAGTGGTCCAAGCAAAGGGGAAGATGAAAGCATTAGAAACCATCAATGAGAGGACCAGAACTGAGACATACCAAGCAAAGACCTTCAAAACTAACCCTAAATATGCTCAAAGAACTAAAGGAAAACATGGACAAAGAACTAAAGGAAATAATGAAAACAATAAATGAATACAAAGAGAATATCAAAGGGGAATGGAAATGGTGAAAAGGAAACAAACAGCACTGAAGACAACAATAACAGAAATTTAAAATTTCCTAGAGGGGTTAAAAAGCAAATTGGAGCTAGCAGAGGAAATAATCAGAGAACTTGAAGATAAGGCAATTGTAATAATTCAGTCTGGGGAGTAGAAAGAAGAAAGAATGAAGAAAAGAAAACAGAACCTGAGGAACCTGTGGGACACCATTAAGCATACCAATATACACATTGTGGGAGTCCCAGAAGGAGAAGAAAGAGAGAAAGGGGCAGAGAGAATATTCAAAGAAATAAGGACTGAAAACTTCCCAAATTTAACAAAAGACATGAATATACACATCCAAGCACTCAATGAACTCCAAACAGAATAAACCCAAATAGATCCATACCATGGCATATTATAATCAAACTTGATTGACAATTCTGTTTTCAGAGAATTCTGAGAGCCACAAGAGAGTAGCAATGTGTTATGTACAAGAGAACCTCAATAAGATTAGGGCTGATTTCTCATTGGAAAACATGGAAGCAAGAAGGCAGTAGGATGATATATTTAAAGTGCAGAAAGCAAAAAATGGCCAACCACAAATTCTATGTCCCATGAGACTGTCTTTCAAAAATGAGGGACAGATTAAGAAATTACCAGATAAACATAAGCTGAGGGTGTTTGGGTGAGGGTACCAAAATATTGTAAATGTGATTAATCCCACTGAATGGTATGCATGGGAGTGGTGGAGATGGGAAAGCTTATGCTATATATACATTTCCACAGTTTAAAAAAGAGAGCAATACAGCAACTAAAGAAATAATGTCAATTAAATGCAATACATGATCCTAGATGGTATTTAGTAAAGGAGGGGAAAAGGCTCAAAGAGACATTGGAACATAAGAAAAAACTGGAATACAGACTATGAGCTTTATATAAATGTTAAATTACTTCAACTTGATAACTGTACTTACAGTGGTGTGGTAGTTTGGAAGCTGTATGTACCCCAGAAAGGATCATGTTCTTTTAATCCATTCCTGTGGGTGTAGGCCTATTACAGGTGGGACCTCTTGAATAGATTATTTCAATTGAGATGTGACCCACCTGATTCAACGTAGGTATTAATCCTCTTACTGGAGTCCTTTATAAGAGGATAAAACACTTCAAGATGAAATTAAGATTAAGAGAAGCTCACAGAAAGAACCCCAGAGAAGCTGAGAGGAAGCCAGAAGCTGGAAGCAACAGACCTGAGAGAGAAGGACCAGCAGACACTGGGCATGTGCCTTGCCATGTGACAGAGGAGCCCCAGATCCACAATAGCCTTTCTTTGGGGAGAAGGTATCTTCCTGTTGATGCCTAAATCTGGACATTTTCACAGCTTTAGAACTGTAAATTTGTAAGCTAATAAATCACCATTGTTAAAAGTCAATCCATTTCTTGTATGTTGCATTTTGTCAGCGTTAGCAAACCAAAACAGGTGGTTACATAAGTGGATATCCTTGGTCCTAGGACATATACATAGCAGTATTAAATGTTCAAGGAGAATGATGTACACAACCTATGCTCAAGGGTTCAGAGAATGGATAGACAGATAGATAGATAGATAGATAGATAGATAGATAGATAGATAGAATGACACAACAAATATGGCACAATTTAATAATCAGTGGATCTGGGTATCTGGGGGTAGGGGTATATTGGAGTTCTCTGTATGGTGCTTGTATTATTTTTGTAACTGTCCTGTAAGTTTGAAAGTATTTCATAATAAAAAGATTTTTTTAAAAAAAGTTCCCATTCCTCTACTGTATTACTTTATTAAAAGATATTTATTAATTCATTTGCACTATTTTTATAATAAAAATATATATAGAAAAAAACGAAACCAACAAATATGGAATAATTTTCCCTCCAGTCTCAATCTTTCCTCTTCCCAATCCCCACACACTCACACCCCTATCTTGTTTTGCAATCTTTTCCCAAATCAGGTGACTGTAAGAGAGATTCCTACCCAGGAAACTTGGGCCTTGCAAGGCCTTTACAAGCAGCTTCTCTGGAACACTGTCATAAAAAGGCTAGCCACATTGCTGGTGGGATTAACCTAAGATTAGGGAAGAAACAATGCAGGAGTATCTCATGCAGAAGACACCCTGCCTCATTTTCCTACCTGGAAAGCCAATTTGACCATCCTTTACCACGCGGGTCTTAGGGCATTGGGAAAGCCTTAGATGTCCTTGCATAAAGTGGCAAATCTCAAAAAGCTAGCACATTTAACAATCTAAAGGATTGTTGAGGCCCCGTTAGTTTATCCAACCATTTTCCTGATGTTTATTTGACATACATGTACAGTATCTCTGGGGTAAGAAAAATGAGTCCCCCATCACTCCCCTCTCCCACCCTTCCAGCCGACACCCAATCTCTAGAATGTAAGCTCCGAAAAAGAAGCACACTGTCTTGTAAGCCCCTTTTTCTTCAGGGTCCAGAAGGTCCATGGCATATACAGGTGTGCACTTTTTTTTCTTTTTTTTTTTTTTTTTTTTTGGCATTAACATTTTGAAAACTTTTTTTAAAATTACCTTTAAAAAAACTAAATTTTAATTTATAGTACAGAACATCAATATTGATTAAAATCGATGAATCAAGAACTAGCATTGTCACTACATGGATGAATTATCAGAAGAAACAGCTGGTGGAGTATTAAGCCTTGCCTCTCAGAGCAAATCTTCTTAGTGGGGAGGGGAACTGCTGTTGTCTAAATATAATTTTTACCACTGCTTTATTTTTGTATTATGTTCATTTACTTTGGTGATTTTCAAAAAGAAAACCTACTTTACATGTTTAAATGAGCCACATTCCCAAAATCCTATGCAACTATTCATTTATGTCTATCATCTGCCTTCTTTATTCACAAATACACACATTCATATTTATATAGCTGTTGGCAATCATTGCTATGTATTTTACAGTTGGCTTTTTTCAGTTAACATAGTTTCCGTTATAAAGTCTTCTATGCTTCTACAATCTGTAGGCATTATCATGTTATACTAATGTTATCACGTTAAATTCTGACTGATATTCCAACGCGCTGCCGTACCATAACATAGCTAAAATCCCTAAAATGGAATACCTCCGTTTTTCCATTGGAGATAATGCTGCAATGAAGGTTTGCAGGCACGTGGTCTTGTTTGCTTCGCTCTTTTGTTTCTATTGAATCATATTCAACAGATCCTTGTGTCAATGGAGGGACAGAGAGCTACAAGATATAACCAGCGTGATCTAGACCGGGAACTGCGCAGCCCCGCGGATCCTCCACCCTAGAGAGAGGCCGGGGCGGGACCACCCGCGTCATCGCCCCCGCGCCGCGTCACCGAGGTCGTGCCCGCTTCCGACCCGCTCCTGAGTGGCCTCCCCTACAGCTGACAGGCGGGTGGCGCGGGCGCTGGGAGCGCGGAAACCTGGCGCGCCGGTCATGGCTCCCTGGGCGGGGGCCACGCTCACCACGCTGAGCCCGCTACGTGCGCTGTGGCTCACGCTAGCCGCCGCCTTCCTGTTGGCCCTGCTGCTGCAGCTGGTGCCGCCGGGCCTGCTCCCGGGTTACGAGGTTTTCCAAGACCTGATCCGCTATGGGAAAACCAAGCGCGAGGAGTCGCTGCGTTCGGCCGCCTTCCGGGCCTTCGGTATCCCCAAAAGGTAACCACGCCTGGGTGCGAGCCCCGGCTGCCTAGGCGCGGAGACCCAGGGGCGCCCGGCTCTCCGGCAGCCGGCAGGGGGCAGCAAAGGCGGGCGCGGGGCGGGCGCCGACCAGGTCCGGAAGGCCGAGACGGGCATCCCTGGCGCGGCGCTGCCTCGGCCCGGCTTCTTGGCCCTGCTCGCGTTGGCTTATTGGCCCTGCGGACTGAATGCCCCGAGTGTCCGCGGACCCTGAGGGAACTGAACTGCGCGCACTTTCGAAAGCGCAGGAATGTGAACTTGTAGCTGCACGGGGGAAATGGCAGCGCATTCGAATTTAGGTCTTGTCCCCAGGCGGCAAGTGAAAGTTTCCTTTGTCCCCAAATTGTCCTCTGCCACCTCCCCTGCAACCTAGGGACCCATAATCAAACTTGCGGTCTACGGAACTCACTTTTGGAAATGAAAGCAGGTCCGCCCCTCGCCCCTCTGTTTTCCGATTCTCGCAGGACAAAATGGGGAGACGCCGGGCATCACCTGGGCAAAACCTCCCACTCGGGCATCACCTCTTCAGCCGCCTAACCCGCACCGGGACAGGTACCTGGAGAAGGTGGCCCAAGATGGCACATTTTAGGCAGGCCCGATCCTGAAGCTCTGTTTGACTTTCAGCAGACTTCATGACCAAGTTTAGATTTGCTCTTGTCTTTCAATGAAAGATAAAATCGTCAGGGATTAAATAGAATTCTTTCAGAAATTATGACGTTAGCGTTTTCTTCTTTTTTTTTTTTTTTTTTTCCTTAAATTGAATTAAGAACATCAACTGGGAAGAGTATAACCAAACACTTTCAGATGGTAAGAATATAGCAGTGTCTTTCAAACTACCTTTAAGATGGGTGGTGCGTCCTAATTTGGCATTTAGGAAGGAATCTGGAGGAATGTGATACAGTTTTTGATGTATTGAAACACCTGCTTCAGGTATTATTGCTTAAAATTCTTAGGCAGTGCACAACTCGGCAGGTGAACTCACTGCCCTCCCCCCTATGTAGGACCTGACTCCCAGGGATGTAAATCTCCCTGGCAACAAGGGACATGACTCCCTGGAATGAATCTGGACCCGACACCGTGGGGGGATTGAGAACATCTTCTTTACCAAAAGGGGGATGTGAAATGAAATGAAACAAAGTTTTAGTGGCTGAGAGATTCCAAATGGAGTCGAGAGGTCACTCTGGTGGGCATTCTTATGCACTACATAGATAACCCTTTTTAGCTTTTAGTGCAGTGAAATAGCTAGAAGTAAATACCTGAAACTACCAAACTGCGAACCCAGTAGCCTTGACTCTTGAAGACAGATTGTATAGCAATGCAGCTTACAAGGGTTGGCAGTGTGATTGTGAAAGCCTTGTGGATCTCAGTCCTTTTCTCCAGTGTAAGGATGGATGAATAGAAAAATGGCAACAAAATAAATGAAAAATTAGGGTAGAAAGGGGGGGCAATTTGGGTGTTCTTTTATACTTTTATTTTTTATTCTTTTTTTCATTTTTTCTGACACAAGGAAAATATTCCAAAAATAGATTGGGGTGATGAATGCACAACTATATGATGGTACTATGAACAATTGATTGTATATACTTTGGATGATTGTATGGTATGTGAATATATCTCAATAAAAATGAAAAAAAATTCTTAGGCAGTGCAAACAGCAGAGGGGCTAAGTATAACGTGGCTTCTGAAATGTAGATAATGCCCAGTTTTGACTGCTGGAGTAAAAATTGTCAGGTGTTAATGAGAAGCAAGAACTAGGCCATTCTGAGGAAAAGTCAAGAGAATGAAGCCCTGCTAAGTAGTGGTCCCATGCTAGCCAAATTGGTTGAACCTATTTTTAGAGACTCTTTTAAGTGGAAATTACCTGTCATCCTATTTTTAGTCAGTTTTGATAGCAGTATTTCCTTTTCTATATAGCAGTGGCATTCCTGGATTGTCATTTTTTTAATGTTTCAAAGTGAAAATATTTCTTAGAGAATGCTAGTTCTAGCACTTTATTTTCTAAATCCTCCAATGAAAAGGCACATGTAAAATCCCTCTATGCACCTGTTTCTCTGAATCCGGTACTCCAGCTGTTACTACTCAAGTCTGTCCTTATATAACAGCCAAGAAAAAGACTTGGTACTTTTCCCTTATTCATAGCTATAACAATTGGTTCTCTTTGGGCTTCTTGTAATTTCTACTATATTATGAAATAACTTAGGCTATTTTCTCCTCCCAGAATTCTAGAGTAGACCCTCCCATGGTCTTCATGGGATGTGGTTTTTGTTTTTTGTTTTCTAAATTTGAACAAGCATTGTTTTAATATTGGAAAAGCAGGACAAATCCAGGCCAATAATGAAAGGCATTTTTATTGAGACGAAAAAGGAGCACTTGTGTCACAGTTGGCAGGGTGTCCAAAATAATTAATAGACATATCACTCTCCTTTTTAACTTTGTACACCTGTTTATATGAAACTGGGGGTAGGGGAGTGGTTAGAGTTGGATGGAGGTCAGAGGCTACAGCCTGTTTTGTGCTTGTCTGTATTTTCCAAATTGTCCTCAATGACAATGTGCTTATCAATTTTATCAATTAAAAAAAAAAGCAACACGTGTTAATGGCCAAGGAACACAGACAAAAGATTTTATTGGTTTTTAAATTAATAGTAACCATCAACTGTTTTTCATACAAGATGACTAATAAGCACTCTGTATGCCTTTTCTCATTTATTCCTTTCAACAGGCCCATGAGGGAGATGTTACTATTACCTATTAACAGATGTGCACACTGAGGCTTAGAAGAGTCACTTGTCCAATAGTGCAGTGCTAGAAAGTGGCATGGGTGGTACTTGAACCCCACCTGTCAGAATTTAAACCCTGAGCTAGTAACTACTGGCATGTCTTGGGGAAGATTGTTCTCCATTTGAAGCTGAGGCATGAGTAAGGGATTAAATAGGGATGGATTTATCCCCAGACTGTGGCATTTAGTAATATCTTGGTTAATCCAAATTTGAAAGTATTTGGTGGTCTTAGCCTTGGTCCTTAGATTTAAATATTTTCCCTTGTTAAAATTTTAGCAGTATCCTTGAAAGTGAAAATACACCTAGAGTTTTTACCTTAGAAATAGGCAGCTGTAAGTCACATTTTTGCACACAAGATAGTGCTCAGATAATTTTATTTGGACTTATTTTTTCCTAAGGCAGGCAAGAATAAAATCTGAAGTCAGCTAATGGAATGTTTGTTTCCATTACCTGGTCCGGTGTCCCCAGAGCCCAGAGCAGTGCCCGCCTCACAATAACCTCTCAAATATCTGGTAGATCAAAGGAGTGCTCACTCTATGTCAAGCCCTGTGTTATCATAAGGATCACCTTATGCCTGCTACCAAGGGCTTACAAAACAGTGCTACAACTAAGAAAAGTGCCAAGGGAGGAAAAAGAAAGAGAATATCTAAAATGGAAGGAAGTCCCGTGTTTAGGTCTGCTTATAGAGTTTTGAGCTGCATCTTTAAAAAAGCAAGAGATGTGATTTGGTATTAAGAAAGAAAATGTTTTCTACAGAGTAAAATCGGGTAAGCAAAACAAAAGAGACAGAATGTACAAAATAGTGGAAAACAAAACAATCTGCCTGTAAATCAAAAACAAAACAAAGAAAACAAGGCACAAATCGAGTCCAGGAAGATGTGGCGTAGCAATTTATACACAACACACTTGAATGATTTGCTTGACTTTAGGTTTAATATAAATCAGTATGAGTAAGAGAGAGCCCAGAAAAGCAGGTTCAGGCAAGCCTAGGTTACATGAATAGGGCATGGTGGTGTGGTTTTAACTTCAGAATCATCAAGGCTGAGGCTGGAGCCAAGTGTTGCCACTTACTGTGTGACCTGGAATAAGTAACTTAACCTCTCTGAGCCTCAGTTTGTTCATCTGCCACTTGAAGATAACCACATAAACTTCATAGGATTGTTTTGAAGATGAAATGAAATAAATTTACCTGGCTCCACTCTGCAACCCCCACCCTCCCACCCTATTCCCCTTTCTACCACTAGATATTTATTCTCTACCTAGTTGCCAAAAGGATCTTTTTAAAGCATTAAGTTATTATTAGCTCAAGTCAATCCTCTGCTCAAAGGTTCCCCATGCCACTTAATAAAAGCTGCTGGCCTTTCAAAGTTCTGTTTCCTCTGCCTAACCCCAGCCCCACCACCTCACCTCCTGCCACGTCTCCCCTTTGTCAATCCATGCCTCGAACACCCACCCCAGAGCCTTTGCTGTTGTTGCTTCCTCTGCCTAGAAAATTCTCCCAGAAATCCAAATTCTACCCAAAGTCACTTCCAGAGAGGCTGTCCCTGACCACCCCTCTATAGTTACCTCCCCTCTGCACTCTCTTGATTCCCTTACCCCACTTATCGCCACTCAGTGTCATATTGGATGTCTGCAGGTTTAGCTGTTTACTGTCTAACTCTCCACCAGAAGGTAAGCCTCATCAAGACAAGGACCTGGTCTGCTTGCTTCCTGCTGTGTCCCTGGCTCCAGCAACATTGTCCAGCACATGCTAAGTGTACCGTACATACCTGTGAGAAGATGGAGGAGGCAAAATGGCTAGCACAGAGAAGTCTGCCCCTCCCCTGTCCATGGCAACCTGCAGAGAAGGGTGCTGCTGACTTCCACCCAGCTCTGTGCGGTTCATACCACACCTGCGTGCAGTTCTGGGAACTGTGCTTGAAGACTTCAGAAAAATCCTGGCGTGCAGCCAGAGGCCACCAGTGGTGGAGGGTGGGGGTGGACAGGGATTGACCCTGATGCATGAATTTTGGAGGAAATTAGGAAACTAGGCCTTTGAGCCTGGAGAAGACCAGAATCCAGAATAGTGGCTCTCTTCAAATAGCTTAAGAGCTGTTCTGTGGAATTAAAATGAATCTTGCTCTGCGTGGCCAGCGAGGGCAGCTCTAAGGATAGAACTGGCTAACATTAGTTGGGAGAAGGAAGTGGTTTGCTGAGGAATGAAGGGTCAGAGTTAGGTCATTTTTCTCAGACAGGATTGTGGGCGTGGTCTGGGGAGCTTCGAGGTCTCTTACAAGCATGTTCTGGATTATCTGGAGCAGCCCCTGAATTTATGTTTACTTCTCTTTTGGCTCTAGGTGGTCTTACTTTAATTGTCATGGACTAATTAGAAAAGGAGGGAGGTTAATATATACGTGATGCACTGAAGATGGGGAAGGCCAAATGACCTCAGGGCACACTGTAGAGGCAGAAAGGTTTTGAATTGGTTTGAATCAGGAGAAGTGAGGAAAGTCTAAGTAAAGGGACCTCAAAAGAACCTGTGCCATAATAGGGTGATTTCATTTCAGCAGATCAACATCATCGTTCACATTAAGTCAGCTGTGTTGATTGTTTGAATCTTATTGGTTTTGTTTGTATTTAATTTGTGAATTTGCCAGTTGCAAAATAGGTACTTAGTTTTATGAGAGTTATAAGTATAAGGAGTTGATTGCTGCCTAATTTTTGTCAATTTCTGTCATATTATAATAGTCATTTTGGTCAACACAATCTAGAAAAACATTGCGTTAGAAGACCTTTAAGGTTTCTTCCAGTCCTGAGAGTCTGTTGTGCAAATCTTGAGCAACAATTGTGTGGCTATTGCTGCAATAGTGCTTGAGATTAAGAAATCTTTCACAGATTTAGCTCGTATTAGCACTGTGGAGGTTCTCTCTGCCTAGGTCTGTGGTCCCTTTTGAAACTTGAGCCCAGTCCTATTACCCAGAGATAGAAAGGGATTGCTAATTGACCCTCCAACTAAGTATGACAGGGTCAATTTTGTTCTTGTTAACCTCAGACAGGCTGGTTTCTTCCTAAGAGTAAAATGGTCTCATCAATTCGAAAGTTTTTAAAATCTGGACACCTGCAGTATTCAAGTTCTATTAAAAAGCCAAGCTGTACTTTGGAAATGGGGGAAAGAGATAAGGAAACTAAAACTAATCTTCCTGCATTACAGGTTAAAGTGGATCTACCCTGATTACTGCTCGAATTGTTTTCTTTTGCAGGTATTTTTCACACTTCTACATCATCTCAGTGGTGTGGAACGGCTTCCTGCTTTGGTGCCTTAGTCAATCTCTGTTCCTGGGAGTGCCTTTTCCAAGCTGGCTTCATGGTTTGCTCAGAATTCTTGGAACCGCACAGTTCCAAGGTAATGTTTCTCCTGGCTAATTACAACCATTACATCCTGTTCCTTTCATTCCTGTCTGCAAGGAAGCTGTTCTCAGCATTTCCTTAGATTCTCCCAGGCTCCTTCTCAGCCAGGCCTGGCAAGAGGAGGGCGAGAGCACAAAGAGTTTGCATGGTTCATAGCGGGATGGCCAAAGGGATGTCCCCAAGTCCCTCACCGAGATGATGGCAGAGCCACAAGTTAGCACTTTATCTTCTGCTTCTCAGCCGGTGCGCTGTGCTGTGCTCAGACTGGCAGTCCTCCCTCGGATATTTTTAGTACTGTTGTTAAATTTATAAAGAAGTCTTTATGCTTAAGGGGAAAAGCTTTTAGGATCCTTCAGGTTTGCCTTGAAATATCATTTACCTGGTTCCAACCCAAAATCATGTCTCAGAACTTCAGAAACTTGACAGAAAATTGCTTTTTGGTAGATACGTAAAAAGGTTTGTTATGCTGGGAGATTCTAAATAGTTATTGATCAGATGATTACAAAAGAGCCTTTAAGTTAGCCTTCCTGTGCTTCAAATAGAGTATACTTAGAATAAGTTTTAGAATAAGAAATTGAAGATGAAAATCATGAAGTGGCCTAAATTAAGGTCAGACAGAATTAGAAACAAATGTTCTGGCCCTATCTCTGTCCTTTTGTCCCAGCAGCCAATCCACTGGCTCCCCAGGAACAGGCTTTTTCTGTATAACCAGAAGACCTTGTGGAAAAGATGACAATCCCAAGGGAAAACCCATGCATATCTCATCTGGGAGGAGAGGATACTTCAGCGAATCCCACTTCCTATTCATTAAACTTTATCTGTTCATTTGTACTGTGGGAGTGGTAGATTAGATTTTTGGAATGTTGGTTTTAAGGGGTTTTATTTGGTTGTTTATTTTAACCTATTTCTAAAGAGTAAAAACTAGGTTTCAATTTATTTAAAATACAAAAACAGGCAAAGCTAATCTACACTGATAGAAGTCAGTATAGGGGTTACCCTTGGGAGGGTAGGGGGCAGGGGGTAGTGACTGGAAAGGAACACAAGGGGGTGCTGGTTGTGTTCCGTTTCTTACTCTGAGTACTGATGAGATGTGTGGAATGGGTGTGTCGTTGTAAAAATTCATTAAGCTATATCCCTATAACGTGTGGGTGTGTATATACATACATATATATGTGTATGTGTGTGTGTGTGTGTGTTACACATTAAAAAACTAAGTTTTATGTTATTTTAAAAACCAGTATTTCTCCTGACTTATTTTGGGGTGAATGGGTAGGAGTCCAGTAGGAAGGTAGATGCCAGGACTCAATGTTCCCCCAGTAGTATACTTTTTTTTTTCTTTTTTCATGGGAAAGAAATGCATAACTCT
Source organism: Choloepus didactylus (assembly GCF_015220235.1). Classification (NCBI taxonomy): domain Eukaryota; kingdom Metazoa; phylum Chordata; class Mammalia; order Pilosa; family Megalonychidae; genus Choloepus; species Choloepus didactylus. The sequence goes on from NC_051309.1 coordinate 57,065,806, forward strand.
TCCTGTCTCTGTTCCTGTTTCCCTCTCTGCCTCTGTGGGTACCTCAGTCTCTTGTCTTCCCTGATCCCAGCAATCCCATCAGATGGGGTTGCTCAGAGATCATATGGGAACTCCTAATGATCATTTGCACATGGGACCAGAAACCCACAGAGTGTGGGTGTGAGTGCACAGACCCCTTTGTGGTGATGTCCCCACAACCTGGAGGCTCTCACCTAATGAAGAAGAGTCAGTGATGTGGATTTGTTCCAGCTCTGACAATAACTTACTGTGAAACCTTGAGCCAAATTCCTGACTTGACTTGGCCTATTTTCTCATTGCTAAAAAAAAGGAAGGCATTAGACTTGATGGTTTCTAGGGCCCTCTCTGTGTTCTAATCTTATTTAATACTCTGTTTAACAGTAGGGAAAAGCATAACTTTGGATTAGTCCTGGAAGAGGGATGCTGAATGTGTTGCATTCTGAATTGTAGGGGGTGAGCTGGCGCTGTCTGCGTTCTTAGTACTTGCATTTCTGTGGATACACAGCTTGCGAAGACTCTTCGAGTGCTTCTACATCAGTGTCTTCTCCAATGCCGTGATTCATGTTGTGCAGTACAGTTTTGGACTTGTTTACTATGTCCTCGTTGGCTTGACCGTGCTGAGCCAAGTGCCGATGGATGGCAGAAACGGTGAGTGGTCCCTGCCTTGCTCAGAGCTCACGGATTTGAGTCACTGGGTATGTGAGACACTCTTCAAGTATTCCACTACACATTATGAGAACTTTGAAAGTAGGAGACATGCTCAATCCATTTTGTATTTGAAGAGTTTAGACTCTAGTAGTAGATTTTAAAAAGTCAACATGCCCAAGAATATATGCATTAACTTTAACTGCTAAAATCTTAGAGATACCAATAAGCAGTAATGTCTTCAGTAAAGATAATGAAGTGTAAAATATTCAGGGGCTTGGGTTGAGGATTAGGAAATCGGGTGTATGGTTTCCTGAAGGGATTGAAGTCAGTGAAACCATGTGTGTTAATCTGTGGAGAAGAAGGGAGTCTGCTCAGGAAATGACCAAGAAATCCCCAAGAACAGGAGAAAGGGTCAGCCAAATAAGTTGCTTCACAGAAGACTCCGTCACCCTGGGGTGCATGTGAGTGGAGGTGAGTGTGGGAGAGGGGAAGTTGTGGTACAGATTAAATTATAGACAATAAGGAGGGGCTGGGCTGGGCTCCTGGTGAATACTTGACTTGAGATGAGAATAGGAAGCCATTTTGTTGCCATTTTGTCTTGTGATTGCCCCATTTTAACAGCTCTTCTTCAAGTGAAGCAGTCTGAGGAGAAAGGATGAAAGAGAATATAGTAAATAAGAATTGTGTTCTTAACATTTCTAAGCCCTCACTGCCAGGAACGGGGAAGCAAAATCTTTTCTTTGTTTATGAAGAGAAAATGGAGTTGTTTTTTGAAGGGAGGAGAGGGTTGTTTTGTTATCTAAAATAATGACTATCATTTTCTTAAAACCAATACATGCTTATTATGATGAATTAAAGTCATTTTGGGTGATTGAAATGAGTTTTTTGTGCTGAGTTTAACTTGACCTTAGAGCCTTGGTATCCGTCAGCCCAGACATTGTACAGTAGGTCTTTCTCATGACTGTTTTCTCTTAGTCCAAGGCTCCACACCCAAGCAGCCCTGTCCATCCCTGTAAAATGAAAGTGAGATCTAGATATTTCCCAACACTGCCATGAGCTTCCTCCTCAGGTTTCATTTCAGTGTCAGATTGCCCCTTGAAAGTCCTCTCTCTGCTGCTGTGGTACAACCTCAGGCCTCTTTGGTCTGAGGAATGAGTTTAAAGTAGGACTTATTGACAGTCTTTCTCAATTCATTAATTATTCATCTGTTCTAGCCACTCAGCTAGCATCTCCCCTTCTAATTCTTCTGAACTTAATCAAGTCAGATATTCCATCCTTTCCTTCCTGGTGTATGGTGCTTGGTTTTCGACCCAGAAGAGGCTTTCCAAAGAACCTCAGTAACCCACTAGTTTTCAGTCAGTTAATTCCTACTGGCATTACATGTCTTTTCTGGAGTTCCCCTGCTGGCTGGACCCCAACTTCTGCCTCCCCTCCTGTTAAGGAAAGGCAGCCGAGGTACCCAAGTAAATTGCTTTCTAGACACTCCTTTCTGAAGCTGTTTTCTCTTTCACCTACTTGTTCTTCAAGAGGGTGCCTAGGATTACTTGGGACAATATGGAGAAAGCTGGTGTCAGTATCATTGAGAGAGAATGCACTAGGGCATTTGCCAGCAGCAGGATCTGATAGAATATGGGAACATTGGGAGATGGGCTTGAGTCTGAGTTCTGGCTGACTTAACCTCTCTGAGCTTCCAAACTTTCCTCTGTAAATTAGGGACATATACCAATATCACTGAGTTGTTATGAAAGTAAGAAGAAAGAATCAATCTGTACACTTAGTCCGGATCTTCACGTGTTCTCATCTTTGAAGTCTCAGGTCAAATGTCACTTCCTCAGAGAGTTTTCCCACAGTCACCCTCCCTTACATTTTCTTTTCTTCAGAGTTCTATCTCTAGCTGAAACTATCTTGTTTATTGATTTGTTTACTAGATTCTGTTTGTCTCTCACTGCTAGAATGTAAGCTCCATGAGGACAAGAATCTTGCCTGACTTATTCACTGTTTTATCTGTCATGGCGATAACAGTGCCAGGCTCAACAGATACTCAATAATAATTAATTAATACATGAATAATTAAATACTATATAGATTAGACCCTCAGGAAATATGAGCCTTTCACCTGCCTCCCCTTTCCTGTATTATAACTGTAGACTTACTCTTACAGATTCTGTTTCCCTCGGAGTTAATTTCCCTGCATTTGGACAACATAGGGATTTGAATTATCAGAACTTGCTTTAACTTTTAATCTTATAGTGATTTACTCTCTCTCTGTTTTTTTAAACAGTTTTATTCACACTCCATACTGTTCATCCAAAGTGTACAATCAATGGTTCTCAGTATAATCAAAGAACTGCGATTATATAGTGATTTGCTCTTAAAGCCCTTCAGATTTAACATGGTATTTTTAATATTTTATTTTTAACATGTAAAAATATAACCTTTTAGTAAAATGGCTAAACCTAGTAAACATTAAGAGACTAGTAGGTTATATATATAGAATAAGTTTTTTAAAGAAATTAAGTTTGGTGGATTTTTGTTAGTCATTACCTAGGTGCACATTTGGAATAGAATGTTCCTTTGGTTCTCTTACTTGAATCAACTTCACAGGGGCTCCCTCTCGGCTCCAGGGCCTAGGCCCTTCCCCATGGTCAATGGGCAACTTTGTTTCTTCAATCATGGTAGCCTGACTGCTTCCTGCTGATCATAGGAAAGTCCTTCATTTGCTTTTCTGAGGCCAGCATTTTGTTCTTCAGGTCCTTATATGGCCCACAGTCTTTCCTTCTTCCTGGTAGCCAGAGAAGAAAGAGGAAGTTGATACTTGGAGTGATTCTACTTCTGAACCTAAATCTCTCTGACTAGGTTCTCTCTAATCAGAAAGGAACACCATTTTACTTTTTATCTTGCAGTTTACATTTCTCTTCTTTTGACAAGTCCCACTCTTAGCCTTTAACACAAGTGATTTACTTCATTGGCCAGAACCATTATAGTCAACCTTCAGGGTCTCCCTTGCAATGGTTTAGGATGGTAGCTCTGGGAACGATTTCTTTAGAAAGTATTTTCCTGACAGTAGAACATAAAAGGAAGAGAACTTAAAGCCAGGCTTAAATACAGAAGCACTGAGTAGTCTCATTACACAAGTATAGATCACAAGAGGAAAAGGCAGACTGAACTTTGTACTTGAAGCATTTGAAGCAAAGGAGAACTTGTGAATATAGAATTCTCTGCCAGGGGCCAGTGAAGCTGCCATGGCGGAGGAGCCTATCTCTTTTGTGGTGTTCTCCTCTCTGTATTTGGGAAATTATATCAGGGTAATTTCCTATAGCCATCTGGCACAAACTAAGTGGATAACTGTGTTCCACACTAAGGGACTGTATGTTTTTTGTTTTTTTTTTTTCATTTTCTGAGCCTCTGAGTTTTTGCAGAGTTGGCTAATAAGATAATTCTTCTATCTGTAGTCTATGTAATAGGGAAAAATCTACTGATGCAAGCACGGTGGTTCCATATCCTTGGAATGATGATGTTCATCTGGTCCTCAGCCCATCAGTATAAGTGCCATGTAATTCTCGGCAATCTCAGGAAAAATAGAGCAGGTGAGATATCTTTTCAAGCCGCTGCATGTGGATTTTAACCCTCAGAACTTGGCCGTCCATGTTCCTTCATCCTTTTTCTTTCCTGCCCTAATTAGTTGTCTTATTTGTCAAGTATTTGCTTTTGACAAGATACCTCTTCTGGGTCTTCATCTTCCCACCTGTAAAAGGAGAGAGTTACACCGAAAGATTTCTCTGATCCCGTTTATCCTTGACGTTCTGTGATTCTATTCTGTGCTTACCTGTTGGGACCTGCACTGCACAGATGTGTCTGATCAGCATGTGAGAGTCACTAGTGTTTCCATGCTGACTTAGTACCATCCCAGCCAAAGTAAAAAGATGGTTTTTTAGTTAACTAGTGTAGATTTATCACAGGAAAATTTTTCAGTTAGTTATGAAGTATTAAACATGTAATTTATAATATTTAACATTTATCGGGTGCTTATTTTGTGCCGGTCCCTGTTCTGAATCCTTTACACATGATGTCATAATACCCACATGAGATGGATACATTATTATCCTTATTTAAAGATGAGAAAACTGAGGCACAGAGAAGTTAAATAACTAATGAAAAATTACACAGCTGGTAAGTGGTAGAACCAGGATTTGAGCCCATGCATTACTGGCTTTGAGGACTGCTGGAAAAACTAGCTTTCTTTTTTGTTGATAATATAACCTCAGGATGTGACTTTTTAATCTGTATTAGATAGACCTTGGAAGTGTGACAGGACTGTTGTTTGCACACAGATGTGGGAAACTCTTTTCTAAACAAAAGTTTTAATAAATGATTTGGGAAATGAAGTGGTAAAATGTTCTTTTCAAATATATGCTAATGAAGTATTCTTTTCAATTTCAGGAGTGGTCATTCACTGTAACCACAGAATTCCTTATGGAGACTGGTTTGAATATGTTTCTTCCCCTAACTATTTAGCAGAGCTGATGATCTACATTTCCATGGCTGTCACCTTTGGATTCCACAATTTAACTTGGTGGCTAGTGGTAACATATGTCTTCTTCAGCCAGGCCCTGGCCGCTTTTCTCAGCCACAAATTTTACGAAAGCAAGTTTGTCTCCTACCCGAAGCATAGGAAAGCTTTCCTGCCATTTTTGTTTTAAGGTAACCCAAATCATGGAGAACATAAACTAGATGACAGGTTTAATTCCTAAGGAAAACAAAGTCTAGAGACCAAAGTACAATTTCTGCAGAACTGTCTGAAACTCTCTGTTCCGTTTTTATACCCCAAAGTCGTCACAGAATGAGCAAAGCAATATCCTTTGAGAAAATGAATCTTCAAAGTGTCTTCAAAGAAGAAATACTTCGAGCAGACCTGGGATTGCTGTGTTTGCTTTCTGAGATGCTTTATAAAACAAACCAACTGAGGAAAACTATAGGAAATTCTTCCAAGTTGCTTCAGAAGAAAACTAACCAAAATAAACAGCTTCAAATGTAACACACATACACAAAAGAAAAGATAGAATAATTTAGGGCTGTGATGGTCTGTTAGGAAAAAATTAACTGGACTACATAATAAGTAATATAGTAGGTGCTCAATAACTATTTCATTTCAATAAATAAGCAGAATAGCCTTTGAAAATAACAATATATAATATTACACTGATGGTTTCAGAAAAAAGTTATTTGTTGGAATTACTTTATACTCGCACATAGTACCACAAACTTCTCCAGTATTACGTAAATATCAATAGTCATTCCTACCTGTTTTCCTCTCCAATCATAGCCTAACAGAAAGTTTTGAAGCCTCTTTTATTTAATACTTTGACATCCCTTTCAAGGAAGTATCTTGTAATGAAAGCATCTGAAAATAAAATATTTTTGTATTATGCATAAAAAGCCTTCATGAATAGGACTGACATATTCTGGATTGGTAATGCTATAAGGATCATTCATATGTAGTTATTCAAATTGGATTAATGTCTGCCTGAGTTTAGTTAATAGCATGAATCTGACAATATTTAGTAATAAAGTTTATACTTAAAAGAGCTACATTAAAGAAAATACTAGGCATTTCCCATGATTAAGTCAAAGGGCAATAAATGCACAGTGTGAAAGAAGAAAAACAAAAACTTGAAAAAAAATTCTATAGCCTGAGCAGTACAGCAAATCTGAACATTTGAGCAACATAAGATTTTCCGGCTTATTGGCTAAGATATTAATTTTATTCATTTTATGCAGATTTTGTATTATAATCTACTAAACATTGGAAGTTTTGTACTAATATGTACCATAGTATGGGGGAAGGAACCTTGTTATTAACCAGATACATATCAAATGCACAGTGTAAGAATCCCCCCACCACCACACACACATACCCATCCATGGAATAAAAAAGACTGTTAAACTGAGATTCTTTTTAACCCAACTTTAAATATATGCATATCAAAGCACATTCTAAAGTTATCTTATTACAATAATATTTCTGATGTAGCATTTTCTTTGCCATCAGTCAAACACCACTTAACTAAGATTAATCTATTGCTCAGTCTGTTCAAATAAATGACATATTTCACTCATATAAAATTTGCCATCCTCAGGACTGGGACTCAGGAACAAAACTCGTTCTACATTGGAAATGTGAAGCATGTCGTAGTTTGGTCCTAATTTCTACACAAATATAATAATTTTTAATAGCAAATTATTTGGGAAAAATTATATTTTACTTTAGTGTGCAGTTTTATACTTAGGTTAGACTAGGGATTTGGCTGATAGCCTCTGATTTCATTATACTTTTAAATAAATTAATAGAGCATCCTGTATGAAGAGCCATATCAGGGGCTGTGAGAAAGCTTTCCAGTTTCCCAATCCCAGTTCCTGCTGCCTTCACTGTCACTCACCCTTGCTTCCCTTTCTCTTACTTCCTTTTCCTACCTTTCCCAAACATTGCATTGCTAGCTGAAGGTAAAAGGGAGTAGTGAGGTCATCCAAGGGGTTGAGAACAAAAGAACATGCATGGCCTTGGTGAAAGCCTAACCGATGGAGAATAATTGAGAAAGAGCTGTGCTTGGAAAATCAGAATCATCTTTGTTTTTTATTAGTGAAAATATACCATATCCCTAAAGGGAGAGCACCATAGAGAGTCTATAAATTCTTCTCACAAGCCAGAAATAGCTTGTGGGTAGAGATTCGTGATTCTTCTGTCTGTTGGTTGAATAACCTTACCCTTCATTTTCTGTTACTGTAAAGCTGGGGAACTGATACCGAACTACCTCATAACAGCATTCCCTGGATTAATTACTGGCTGCGTAAGTGTGCTGAAAATAGACTACTTTTGTTAAGTTTTAGGCTCATCCTATATACTAACAGTTGCTTATGGTGAGCTTGGATTATTTTGGCTTTACATTTTGTATTACGTTTTAAATTTGATGAGTGATTATTGCTAGAATTCCCATCAAAAAAAAAATGCCTTTGCAAATATGTTTGTATGTAATTTCATACTCAGTTTAAAGATGACTGGAAATGTGCAAAACTAAAAGTAAGTGAAAACTCAAGAATCACTGATAAGTAATGTAGCTCAAAGTGAACTGATACATTAAAGAAGACCTTAAAATAGTGTATCAGCAAGTAGTTTTGTTTTTTTTTTGACTCCTGTAACCTATCTAACCAATGTCTACCCACTCTTTCACATTGCTTATCAGAAAAATCATTCACCTGGCTTGTATAAACATTTTATATTAGTCTGACCTTCCCAAATTTTTCTGGTAAGTGGACAAGAAGCAGTGGAGGTGACAGTTTTCCATAAATAAGGTAGCTGACTCATATTTCTTCATTTTCATCAAATAGCCATGACCTCCTAGAAAGCAATGTGTTCAATCATCTAAATAAAAACTATATAGAAGAGCTGCTCTATGCATGTAATTAAGAAAGTATAATATTGGGCCTTGTTTTAATTTCCTAGACTGCTAAAAGCAATATACCATGAAGTGGTTCGGCTTGAACAATGGGAACTTATTCACTTACAATTAAGAGTCTGGGAAGATGTCCAAATCAAGGCATCTTCAAGGCAATGCTTTCTTCCCAAAGACCAGCTGCTGGCGATCCTTGGTTCCTCTGCCACATGGCAAGATACATGGCGGTGTCTGCTGGTCTCTCCCTTCCCTTTGGGTTTCGTTGATTTCAGCTTCTTGCTCCTGTGACTCTCTCTCTGTATTCATCCCATTTATAAAGGGCTCCAATCAGTGGATTAAATCCCATCCTAAATGAGGTGGGTCATACAGTAACTAAAGTAGCCTCATCACAAGATCCTACTTACAATGGGTCCACCGTCACAGGAATGGATTAACTTTAAGAAAATGTTTTTTCTGGGGCACATACACTTCCAAACCACCACAGGCCTCTTCCTTCAAAAAGACTGAACGCTTGAAATTCTAAGAGAACACAAGTTTAGTCGGCATTTCTAAACAAAAGGACAAATCCTCACTCCATTTCTCTGGGTAAAAGCTCATAACACGTGTGCTGTCCTTCACAGCACCTTTCTACAAATTAAAAAGGCATCACTTTAGGAATCAGCCCTATGATAGCAGGCTATGCACCTTGAAGGACACAACAGGCAGCTGCTGCTGGGGCTGCATCTCAATAAGCAGAGCTCAAGATGGATCTCAACCTCACGTGCCCCCTCAGCCTGGGGTCCTTTGTGCAGCCTACAAACTGCACAACCTTCCACAGAGACCCTGCTCATCATGCTGCCTCCATGTCTGCAGATTCTATTCACTCCTAAAAAAACAAGACTGATTTCATGGAATCATCTCAGTGAGAGAGACCATAAGAATAATCTAGGATAATTTACTACTAGGAAGTAGTCCATGCAAAAACACCTGTCCTCACGCGAAAAAAAAAAAAGGTTTGGTATTAGCAGGAGAGTGACCCTCAAATGGTAGAATGTCAGTTCAGATGCTAGAATGGTAGCCCAAATGGAGGTAATGCTTTTCTCCCTTTCTGACTACCAACTCGTAGCACTCCAACTTCAACAATCTTCAGACTCTAGTGTGACCTCCAATATACTGATCTCAACATATTTTCCTTGTCCTTCACCTCTCATGTTTTCTCTTATCTCCTTACCCCACTTAAATTCCCAGGAAATCATAATAATCATTCATTTGCATATATCGTCAATTCTCTTGTCCCTTTACATTCTTTTTTCCTAATCATTTAGCAAAACTACGACCGTGATAAATTCAATTCTCCCTCCTTCATGCCTGCACCTATGCAGTTGAACTGTGGCTGGACAAATACAGCCCACCACCATCTCACTTTAAATTCACTAACCTCAAATGGCCTTTCACGCTTCAATCATACTAAGATTCCCTGGACCATTCATTCTCTCACTCTCCTATTTTAAATCATCTCTGACCTCAGAAAAATGCTGTTGGAAGAGAGCTTCCAGAAGTTCCTACCACCACGTCCATCCATTTACAGCATCTGTGCCTATGAACTCAACTGTCCCTCTTGTTACTATTGTTGAAGGACACTTTTTTTAAATACAATTTTATTAAGATATATTCACACACCATAGAAGCCAACCAAAGTATAAAATCACCGGCTCCCAGTATCATCACATAGTTGTGCATACAACCCCATGATCAAATTTAGAACATTTTCATTGATCCAGAAAAGTAAAATTAAAAAGAAAACCCAAATCCTCCCATACCCCTTAACCCACCCTCTATTATTGACCCATAGTATTGGTGTGGTACATTCGTTACAGTTGATGAAAGTCTATTAAAATTACAGTTAACCGTAGTCCATAGTTTGCAATAGGTACATTTTCCCCATACACCCCTCTATTCTGAACTCCTTGTAATAGTGTCATACATTTGCTCTAGTTCATGAAAGAACTTTTTCATAAAAATGGGAAATGAACACATGCCAAGATTTTATTTAACTCATTAATTAATGAGGGACCCAATGAGATGTTAGAATCAGTTCAAAGAAGAATCCAGAAAACAAATAAATATATAGAAATATATAGGCAAACAGACATGCCAAAAGGAGTTTGCTTAACAGATGCTGAACTGTCTTCTTCCGTGGGGAGGAATGGAGGAGAGGATAGCTGGGAATGAACTGTACCTCCACAGGAGTAATTCACTTGTATGTCTACGGAAAGGAATTATTTGCATTCATTATCAGTTGTCTACAACTTAGAGAGTTTAAAGACAATGAAAAGTGCAGATAACCTGAAGCATGTTATTAGACAGGACATCCAGTAATATTTTTTGCTCATTTCAAAGGCACTTACATTTTTTTCTGAAACTGTAAATAAACTATCTGGATTTATTTATTCATAAGAATGTAGACTTATCAACAAGATCAAAAGGTATTTTGGGATATAGATAAACATTAGTAGATGTTCATGAAGGGCATGCTATCCACAGATTCAATACTCATTGTAACTTGCCTTGTAACACCCAGGCCTATTTTATTTTCATGACTTGACATGACCTTTCTTACCACAAAACTCAAATTTTTATTTGGCGAGTGCAACAAGGAAAGACCCCAAGGCAACTACTTTTGCTACTTGGAGCAACAGCTCCCTAATTTCCCTACTAATACTAAAAGAGACAGTATTTAATAAAAAGCTATAGGCAAAATTATAGACCTGTTTCCTCCCCTCAGCATCTCCCACTTGCTCTACTATGTATTACAGTTAAATTTCCCTAGTCAACAGTCTTTCTTAGTTTGGTTTAAGACAATACTTATAAAGTTAACTTTGGAAACTCTTGGTAGAAATGGACACTATCTTCATCTTGGAGCTGGAAAAAACTAGGTCCTCTTAGGAAACAAAGGGGTGAAATGGAAATCAATGAAAGGCTCTCTTACCAAACTCAAGTTTACATAAGGGCACATTTGTGGAATGGCTACAGGAACACAATGCTTACTGATGATATGCTTCCCTACTGATGATATAGGTCAGATGAATTGTTCTTGCACTGGTTTTGATCTGTTCATGCATTATAAAAATGAGCACCTATTTAGTTTCAACTCTTTACATATTACTACTCTGAAAACAGAAGGATATCAATTTATCTATTCCACACAATTTACTTAACATCTACTATATGCAAGGCACAGAGGTAGGCTCTGTGGGGACTACAGGATTATATAAGACAAGATTCTTGCTCTTCAAAAGCATATCTTTCAGTTTGAAGATAATGCAGATTTATCAACAACCTATAGCTTTAAGTTAAGGCCATGGAAGAAACCTGTCAGTACTCATTATTTCCCCACCACCTCATCTCTCTTCTCTACACAGCCCAAATCCTGAAGCAGGATAGACTATACGACCACATTCAGTGTCAGCTATATGGGCATGAGTCGTGGGCAGTTGCACAGGACCCCACTTTCAAAAGGAACCTCATGGTTGTTTTAATTCTTGTTGTGAGCATGGAGATGTGCCAGGTGGCCTGCAGGCTGGGCAGAGAGCACAGGTATCCTAGCATGCATGCACACACACCAGCATCCCCACACCTAGTACTGGGACCCAGATTAGAAACGGTAATGGCAGCAGCAGAAGCAGCAGCAAGAGCAGTGGTGGCAGCAGCAGCCATGATTCCAGAGAAAGGAAGTGGCTCTGCATGGGGCAATGCAACACCCACAGTGGGAGGCCAGCTTGCCAATGCCTCCCCCAAAGTCCATCCCTACAGCATCTGCACAAATAACCCTGACCTGAGCTCAAGGACAGGAAATGCCAGCACCCATTCAGTAAATTTAGACAGTTGTGCCAGTTTGGATGTATTATGTCCCCCAAAATGCCATGTTCTTTGATGCAATCTTGTGTGGGCAGACATATTAGTGTTGATTAGGTTGGAATCTTTGGGTTAAGTTATTTTCATGGAGATGTGACCTACCCAACTGTAGGTGATAATGCTGACTGAATTATTTCCATGGAGGTGTGGCCCCACCCATCCAGTGTGGGTCTTGATTTAATCACTGGAGTCCTTTAAAAACGCTGGCACAGACCCAGATGCCTGCTGGCTTAGCTCAGAGATGCTTGGAGTCATGAACCCGTGACATTGGCTGCAGCTTAGAGAGATATTTTGAAGATGGCTGTTGAAGGCTGATGCTCACATTTTGGGAACAACGTTTTGAAACGCAACTTGGTAGCAAGCAGATGCCAGCCATGTGCCTTCCCAGCTAACAGAGGTTTTCTGGATGCCAATGGCCCTTCTCCAGTGGAGGTATTCTATTGTTGATGCCTTACCTTGGACACTTTATGGCCTTAAGACTGTAACTTTGTAACCAAATAAACCCCCTTTATAAAAGCCAATCCATTTCTGGTGTTTTGCAAAATGGAAGCATTAGCAAACCAGGACTTCAGTAGATTAGAACAAAATAAAAGCATGTACATGACCATCGCAATAAAGCATTTCAGGAAGTTATCACAATTCTTGAAAGAGTTTAGAATATCTAGTTTGAAAAGTTTTGCGTAGGCTTAGAAATAGAAATTAAAGATCATCGCATTTTACAGAAGAAGAACACTATTCTCATATGAAGTTCCAGAAGAAGTAATTATTAAAGAGAAAAACAATTTTAAAATTGACTTTTCCTTGTAATCAAAGAGACAATGACAGAACACATAAGCAAGTATTTTGAATTATATACAAATCATGAGAAGTCAGTTTCAGTTTCCTCTACAAACTCCACATTACAGGAATGTCTGAGGAAACGTGAAAATGGCATTTATGTATTTGTATTAAAAATTCAATTCAGACTTATATGAAATTCATTTGTGTGAAAGTCAAACCTTTTTAAAAAAATTATTCAATGAGAATTTTCAGTTTTACATACAATAAAATTTATATTTCAAAACAATTTATCAGAAATTTACCTCAATGTTGTCACACACTATAAAAGACTTTTAATAGCTCCAATAACATCTGCATCAGTAGAAAGATCCTTCTCAAAATGAAAAATTATCAAAATTTATTTGTGATATTGCATTTGCCAAGAGCTATTGCTGTCAATCATATTTGCTGAAAATGAAAAATTGATAAAAGTATAACTTTTGATGAATTTGCAGAATAGTGTCAGAAAAATCTTATAACTAGTTAAGATACCACATTTATAAACTATTATTCTTTATTGTATTATATAAAAACATGACAGCAAAAATATTATTTTTGCAATTTTCAAGTTCATGTTGTTACTCATGTATCATTATCTCCCCTATTATGTTAATAACTTTAACTGCATTTTTTTTTTCCAGTTGTTTGAACAGGAGCCAACATTTTCATTTTGCACTGGGCATCACAAATTACAAAGCTGGCCCTGACCATAGTTAAGAGAATGACAAAGATATTTGTTATAGGCCATTATAGAAGACAATGAATGCCTGTGAAAGTTTAAGCAGTGTAGAAAAGAGCAAGAAATACAAGAAAATGCATGTTTTTAATGTGTTCCATGCAAAATCTATCAGGGAGTAGACTTTTAATCTAGGTTAAGATTAAGACTAAAACAATTAATACAATGGCCTATAGTGCAGAACTTGACATAAGGAAAAATCTGTTCATATTTGATCCAAGATTGATGTTACAAAAGGACAATTTTGGACAATATCTCCAATGGGTTGGCAGCCTCATTAAAATGATAGTTTTTCTTATTGCAAGTAGGAGTTTAACGGGGATAATCATTCATTCAAATGAGGGTCAAACTTAGGTACTTTAGAATTAGCCAGTCTACCAAATTGTCCTTCTGGCATTTTATGATTTTCAAGTATGAAGAGTTATTTTTTTTTTTTAAAGACCAAAGAAATGGGCAACACAATATGGGCCCACCTTCAATTTTTGTTATCTTCAAAAATGATGATGTTAATGAACTTTGCACTAGAAACAAAATCACAAGAGAGATTGCTTACTATTAAAAATGAAACAGCAAGGAAAAGAACTTAAACCAGATAAACCAACTTTGCTTCCCATAAAGTTAAAAAAAAAACTCACTTATTTAAATTGTTTTTATTTTTATAAGGTGATTGCTGTACGAAAATAGTTTACTATAGGAATTAAGAAACATAAGGAAGATGCATATTGTATTAGGGTTCTCTGGGGAAACAGAACTGAAAAGATGAATATTATGTATATATAATGTAAACATTATGAGATTTTTATGAGACTTGTTTCACTTGACTACGGGGATAGGCAAGACCAAATTTTATAGGGCAGGCCGCAAGCTGGGAACTCTGATGGTTTTGATGAATTCCTCAGCAGAAGCTGGCTATCTGAAGTGGACTTTGAAATTTTCTCTTCTAGCTGCTGAAACTCTCACTTCACCTTTTAAGACCTTCAGCTAATCTGATGAAATGTCTCTCATTGTTCAGGGCAACCTCCTCAGTTGACTGTAAATGTAACCAGCCATAGATGTAATCAACTTATTGATGATTTAAGTCCACAGAATGTCCTCACAGTAACAGTCAGGCCAGTGCTTGCTTGACTAAACAACTGGACACCATAACCTGGCCAAGTAGGCACAGGAACTTAACCATTACACATATCTACCCAAAACAATTTTAGTTCTATCATCTTGACTTTTAATGAAATTATGGAGTTCTAAGTGGTACAATTTGTGTGTCAATGCTTTTAATGGGTCCATTTCAGCCACATTTCTAGTACTTACATCATTAAAAAGACTGAGAGAAAAGGTAAGTATGTACAAAATTACAGTGAAAGATAATCATAAATGATGTTTAAAAATTAGGAAAGGCAATTATAATGCATATAAGAAAAAGAGACTAAATATTCAGAATTTATAAAGCTCTATTGTAAATCAGTGACAAAAAGACTGCAGCATGCTTCGATTTTCTAGGCTGACTATATCAAGATCAACTTTAAAAGAGAAAAGCAAGCTAAAAGAACTGTCTGAGGAGAGTGAATGGAAAAGAAGAGAGTCACATTTCTCCACCCAGGAGGTCCTGGGTGAATGAGATGGCTGGTGATTATGGGCAGAAAAAGCCGAGGCACTTTTAATTAGCCCCAACTCCCTACTTTCTTCCTGTGCCTCTCTAAATCACTACTGAGCACCAGAAGTTTGAGTTTTAAAGTGAGAATAATTTAATGAGTTAGAAAGGGGTGAAAGGGAAATTGTGCCATTTATCAGATAGCATCCTACCAGCACAATGGTAAAAAACAAAACAAAAAACAGGAATATCTCTTTATCTAGTTATAGTCTCCCAGAAAGAGTAGTACTTTGGTATCTTCACCACAGACCTCTAGTTGCTGTGTATATGTGATTCCAGTTGTGTGGTGGGTGTATAATTAGATTATTTTTACCACTGTATGTCTATAAAGGACCAAGCTCCTGACTCCAGCAAGGAAGTAAGTACTGCATACTGGCAGACTGCAGGATAAACTTGGCTTGTAGACAGGTGTTGTTTTGCCTGCACATTTAAAAAAAATTTGTATTAGTTACTATGGCTCAGACTATTCATTGCTGATCCTAATAGCCTTTCTCCCCTTACTTCCTTTAGTAAAAGTCCCTGGAATATACGTTATATACCCCAACTACCCTTGCTGCTAGCTGTGGTCATCCTATTGTTCTAGCCAATAGGATGTTAAAGAGATGTGCTTTGTAGCAGCTTCCTCAAAAGGTAACTGATGGGTACCCAGTGTCACACTTTTCATCAGGCCAGTCCTCCACCTTGCTGCCTGGAACTTGGATGCTTGCACTCTAACAGCGATACTGTATCATGAAGATAAAAACCACACTCTAGGAATGGAAAAGCAAAAAGCTGGAAGGAATTTGAGTCCTGGATTATCACAGAGCTGACATATTGGTTCTGAGTTGCCTCTCATGTGAGATACATATCTATCTAATTTATGCTAGATATTGTTTTGGGTTTTCTGTTTTATTTAGTGGAATGTAATCCTAACTTGATCTGGTAGCTAACCTTCAAAAATTAGGAAATTTCACCTAAAAACTCAGATCCATGTTTTCTCCCTCGACAATTTGGAATATCTGGTAAACTTGGGATCATGTTTTTACATTATAGGAATTGACCAGGATAGGCCTACAGATGTTCACTTTTTACAGGGCTGGAGTTCTCACCAGGTTCTTTTCCTTCATTTAAGTCCCAAAGGCATTTGGGCTTTCCATCCCTGACATGGACGTTGAGGTTTTATTTGTACAGTCAGATAGGCTCTTAATGCAAACTGTTTTTGTCCCTTAGGCTGTTTCTCCAGCTACTCTTGGAAATGGGCAGGATGAAAAAAATCATGGATATCAACCTCATGGCTTAGAGTCTTTCTCCCTGAGTCATTTTTAGCAAGAGCATTCCCAAACTGGTGAAGTTCACAAAGGAGAAAGTGGGGACTACTCCCTTCCCCTTTCAGAAACCACTTGAGCCACAGGTCTGCAGGCCTGCCTGTGGGAGGATGGGGTGTGCAGGTTTCAGGGTCCACAGACTTTTCATGGCAGAGAACCTGCTTTTTTTTTTTTTTTTTTTTTTTTTTTTTTTTTTTTTTTTTTTAATCATCATTTTATTGAGATATATTCACATACCACGCAGTCATACAAAACAAATTGTACTTTCGATTGTTTACAGTACCATTACATAGTTGTACATTCATCACCTAAATCAATCCCTGACACCTTCATTAGCACACACACAAAAATAACAAGAATAATAATTAGAGTGAAAAAGAGCAATTGAAGTAAAAAAGAACACTGGGTACCTTTGTCTGTTTGTTTCCTTCCCCTACTTTTCTACACATCCATCCATAAACTAGACAAAGTGGTGTTTGGTCCTTATGGCTTTCCCAATCCCATTGTCACCCCTCATAAGGTACATTTTTATACAACTGTCTTCGAGATTCATGGGTTCTGGGTTGTAGTTTGATAGTTTCAGGTATCCACCACCAGCTACCCCAATTCTTTAGAACCTAAAAAGGGTTGTCTAAAGTGTGCATAAGAGTGCCCACCAGAGTGACCTCTCGGCTCCTTTTGGAATCTCTCTGCCACTGAAGCTTATTTCATTTCCTTTCACATCCCCCTTTTGGTCAAGAAGATGTTCTCCGTCCCACGGTGCCAGGTCTACATTCCTCCCTGGGAGTCATATTCCACGTTGCCAGGGAGATTCACTTCCCTGGGTGTCTGATCCCACGTAGGGGGGAGGGCAGTGATTTCACCTTTCAAGTTGGCTTAGCCAGAGAGAGAGGGCCACATCTGAGCAACAAAGAGGCATTCAGGAGGAGACTCTTAGGCACAAATACAGGGAGGCCTAGCCTCTCCTTTGCAGCAACCGTCTTCCCAAGGGTAAAACTTATGGTAGAGGGCTCAACCCATCAAACCACCAGTCCCCTATGTCTGTGGTCATGTTAGCAACCATGGAGGTGGGGTAGGCGAATACCCCTGCATTCTCCACAGGCTCCTCAAGGGGGCACTACATCTTTTTTTTTTTTTTTTTCCCTTGTTTGTCTTTTTTCTTTTTTTTTTTTTTTTTTTTTTTTTTTAACTTTCCCTTCTTTTTTCAAATCACCTGTATGAAAAAAAAAGTTAAAAAGAAAACAAACATACAATAAAAGAGCATTTCAAAGAGACCATAGCAAGGGAGTAAGAAAAAGACAACTAACCTAAGATAACTGCTTAACTTCCAACATGTTCCTACTTTACCCCAAGAAAGTTACATAATATAGCAACATTTCAGTGAACTTGTTCCTACTACAACCATCAGAAATTAACAGACCATAGTCATTTCTGGGCATCCCCAGAACGTTAAATAGCTTATCTGTTCTTCCTGGATTATTGTTCCCCCTTCCTTAATTGCTCTCTACTGCTAGTTCCCCTACATTCTACATTATAAACCATTTGTTTTACATTTTTCAAAGTTCACATTAGTGGTAGCATATAATATTTCTCTTTTTGTGCCTGGCTTATTTCGCTCAGCATTATGTCTTCAAGGTTCATCCATGTTGTCATATGTTTCACCAGATCGTTCCTTCTTACTGCCGCGTAGTATTCCATCGTGTGTATATACCACATTTTATTTATCCACTCATCTGTTGAAGGACATTTGGGTTGTTTCCATCTCTTGGCAATTGTGAATAATGCTGCTATGAACATTGGCGTGCAGATATCTGTTCGTGTCACTGCTTTCCGATCTTCCGGGTATATACCGAGGAGTGCAATCGCTGGATCGAATGGTAGCTCTATATCTAGTTTTCTAAGGAACTGCCAGACTGACTTCCAGAGTGGCTGAACCATTATACAGTCCCACCAACAATGAATAAGAGTTCCAATTTCTCCACATCCCCTCCAGCATTTGTAGTTTCCTGTTTGTTTAATGGCAGCCATTCTAACCGGTGTTAGATGGTATCTCATTGTGGTCTTAATTTGCATCTCTCTAATAGCTAGTGAAGCTGAACATTTTTTCATGTGTTTCTTGGCCATTTGTATTTCCTCTTCAGAGAACTGTCTTTTCATATCTTTTGCCCATTTTATAATTGGGCTGTCTGTACTATTGTCATTGAGTTGTAGGATTTCTTTGTATATGCAAGATATCAGTCTTTTGTCAGATACATGGTTTCCAAAAATTTTTTCCCATTGAGTTGGCTGCCTCTTTACCTTTTTGAGAAATTCCTTTGAGGTGCAGAAACTTCTAAGCTTGAGGAGTTCCCATTTATCTATTTTCTCTTTTGTTGCTTGTGCTTTGGGTGTAAAGTCTAGGAAGTGGCCTCCTAATACAAGGTCTTGAAGATGTTTTCCTACATTATCTTCTAGGAGTTTTATGGTACTTTCTTTTATATTGAGATCTTTGGTCCATTTTGAGTTAATTTTTGTGTAGGGGGTGAGGTAGGGGTCCTCTTTCATTCTTTTGGATATGGATATCCAACTCTCCCAGCCCCATTTGTTGAAAAGACCATTATGGCTCAGTTCGGTGACTTTGGGGGCCTTATCAAAGATCAGTCGGCCATAGATCTGAGGGTCTATCTCTGAATTCTCAATTCGATTCCATTGATCTATATGTCTATCTTTGTGCCAGTACCATGCTGTTTTGGCAACTGTGGCTTTATAATAAGCTTCAAAGTCAGGGAGTGTAAGTCCTCCCACTTCGTTTTTCTTTTTTAGAGTGTCTTTAGCAATTCGAGGCATCTTCCCTTTCCAAATAAATTTGATAACTAGCTTTTCCAAGTCTGCAAAGTAGGTTGTTGGAATTTTGATTGGGATTGCATTGAATCTGTAGATGAGTTTGGGTAGAATTGACATCTTAATGACATTTAGCCTTCCTATCCATGAACATGGAATATTTTTCCATCTTTTAAGGTCCCCTTCTATTTCTTTTAGTAGAGTTATGTAGTTTTCTTTGTATAGGTCTTTTACATCTTTGGTTAAGTTTATTCCTAGGTACTTGATTTTTTTAGTTGCTATTGAAAATGGTATCTTTTTCTTGAGTGTCTCTTCAGTTTGTTCATTTCTAGCATATAGAAACATTACTGACTTATGTGCATTAATCTTGTATCCCGCTACTTTGCTAAATTTGTTTATTAGCTCTAGTAGGTGTATCGTTGATTTCTCAGGGTTTTCTAGATATAAGATCATATCATCTGCAAACAATGACAGTTTTACTTCTTCTTTTCCAATTTGGATGCCTTTTATTTCTTTGTCTTGCCGGATTGCCCTGGCTAGCACTTCCAGCACAATGTTGAATAACAGTGGTGACAGCGGGCATCCTTGTCTTGTTCCTGATCTTAGAGGGAAGGCTTTCAGTCTCTCACCATTGAGTACTATGCTGGCTGTGGGTTTTTCATATATGCTCTTTATCATGTTGAGGAAGTTTCCTTCAATTCCTACCTTTTGAAGTGTTTTTATCAAAAAGGGATGTTGGATTTTGTCAAATGCTTTTTCAGCATCTATTGAGATGATGAGAACCTGCTTTTATGGGTTGGGAGGAGGGAACACAGAGGGTCTCCACTTCCGGGCTACAACTTTTTCTTTTTAAAGACCCTCATCTAGTCTATCTAAGGCATTTATATTCCTCTAAATCCACATAATTTTGATGCTATTTCTCCCTAATATCCAAGCCTTATTTTGATGAAAAAGCATCCCTTCCACCCAAATTCCAATTGGCTCTCTGTTCTGAGTAGCATCACCAAACTTCCTACATGGTTTGACAATGGACAGAGAAGCTCAAGAAGCTACCCCTAACCTGGGTGAGGGGCTGCGGGGATGGATGGTAGAGTCTCAGTTACTATCAGATCTAAATGGACCTGTTAATCATTTGGGGAGAGGACGCATCTTACAAGGAAGAATTCTTGACTTTGGCTGTGAATGAACTCAAGGCTACTAGGAAGTGAGCAGAAAGTAGGATGAACCCTGTTCCTTAGATTCAGGCCAAGGGCACAGAAGGCATCAAAGTCTCTTCAAACCTGCTCAGGCCTTTTGGGAGGAATGTGTGGGTATGGAATGAGGCCAATATTTTAAGCTGAAACAATGACAAGATCAGAAATCTGTGCATTTAAGCCAAACCATGTCATTGTCTAGATTTGTCTTTTAATTATCAGGCTTTCTTTTAATTATCAGACTTTCATTACTAACGATACACACATACCTGAATATCTTTACTGGTTAGGCACTATTTTAGACATTGGGAATACAGTGAACAAGACAGACCCAATTCCTGCCCTGCCAGAGTTGGGAGAGAATGATAATAAATGTAACTGGTAAACAATTAGATAATGAAAATAAATTCCGAGAGCGTCAAGTGCTGTTTTAGCTTGCTACAGCTGACGAAATGCAACATACCGGAAATGGGTTGGCTTTTACAATGGGGATTTATTAATTCACAAGCTTACAATTCTTAGTCCATGAAGACATCCAAATCAAGGCATCAACAGGCGATGCTTTCTCCCCAAAGACAGCTACCAGTGATCCTCAGCTCCTCTGTCACATAGCCAGGCACAGGGCATTGTCTGATTTCTTCCTTCCTCCTGTGTTTTGTTGCTTCCAGCTTCTAGCTTCAGTGGCTTCTTTTCTCAGCTTCTCTGGGGCTTTTTTCTTGTCTTTTGTCTGTCTTTTATCCTCTAATAAAGGACTCCAGTAAGAGGGTTAAGACCTACCATGAAGCACACCTCAAATGAAATAACTTAAGCAAAAGGTCCCACCCGCAGTAGATCGACACTCACAGGAATGGATAAGTGTTTAAGAACATGTTCTTTTTTGGGGGTACATACAGCTTCAAACCATCACAAGTGCTATGAAAAAAAAAAAACAAAAAAATTAAAAGTTAAAAACTAATACAAGGTGAGATCGAGGTTTAGAAGGATGAAGGGAGGGGTCTACTTTAGGATAGATCAGGAAGGCTTCTTTTGAGAAGGTGCCATTTACCAGCCATTTAAAAATCTGAGGAAAAAGGAAGAGAAAACAACAGGTACAGAGGTCCTGAGGAAAAAACTTGGTTGGGCATGGTACCTGAAGTACAGAAAGCCAAGAGAAGAGGTCAGACAGGAGGTAAGGGTTAGATCCCCTAAAACTTTCATTCTGAGATAGGGAGTTTGGACTTTATTCTAAGTTCATTTAGAAGCCATTAGAGAGTTTTAAGCGGGGGGAGAAAATTATTTTAATTTTGAAAACTCACCCTGGCTGCTAGTTAGATTATGTATTGGCAAGAGTGAAAGCAGGGAGACCAATTTAGGAGGCTGTTTTAATAGTCCAAGTGAGAAGTGACACCTGTTTGCACAACATGATGGCAGTGGAGAGAGAGACAGGTGAACAGATTCAGGATCTAATTTAAAGGAAGAGAGGACAAAACTTGCTGGTGGATTGGATGTGGGGTGTGTGCATGTGTGAGGGAATGTGATACATCCAAGAGGGTGGATGCTGGTTCCATTTACTGACATGGGGAAGCCTGAGACAGAAATGGGTTTTTAGGGGAAATCAAGAGATCTGATTTGGCTATTCTTTGTCTGAAATGCCTGTGAAATATTCAGATGGAGATGACAAGCAAATAATTGGATAAATAGTGAGCATATATTCAGCATTCTTTTTTTTTTGAATTTTTAGTCTACTTGTGGAAACCTAGGAAAGTCCATGAATGGTCCTGAGGACAGTTCCTCCTTTCCCCTGGACCAGCAGAGCTCCCACACAAGGGCCCAGATCCCCATCATCTTAAGAGTTTTAAGCCGCCTATGGGTAGTGGTGTGCCTCATTGTACATAGTAGATGTGCTTTAAAGAGTTGAGAAAGTCAAGTTTTGCAAAGCCTGCTGCAAACTGCTATCTGCCATTAACTTACATCTCCCTTTTCCAAGTGCCTTCTCTTTAATTTTGAATGCAATGTCAGTTGACTCATAGCATGAAGTTTCTGATTTCTGCTTTTCCTGTTTCTTTCCCATAACTCATCCCCTGCCTTGGCTTCTGTAACCGATGCCATACTGACCCTGCTGCACTGGTTCCCCACTGGGGCAACGCATAACCCCATTTACTTTACATTTTCTGCTAAACAGCTTGGCTGCCACCTCTCAGAAGCCAGTGCTTCGGATCTAGCAGCTGTAATCTTTAGGTCTTCATTGCTTCATGTTCTAGGTGACTGGGAATTTGACCAGGAGTCCTTCCTGTGAGAGAGCCCTGGGGTCTGGGCAGCCCACCTCAGAAAATAAGCCAAGCACCTTCCAGGAATCACGGACATATGGCCAGTTTTTTGTTGCGTTCACTCTTCTGCCTCAGTCATTAGAGTGAACCACTAGACTTCCTTTCAGGCCCCTTAGGCTTAAGCATAGCACCCCTTGTATGCATAAAGTGGAGTGAGGTGGAGGGGATAGCTTGGACTTCTAGGTTTTCTGTTATTACTGGCTTGTGAGGTCTCAAACATTTGCACTCTAAGGAGGGACATGGTATAGGAGGCATCCTGGTTACATACACAAAGTAGAAGCAGGTATAACTTACAGTAGCATGAAGGAAGGAGTGACAAATTCTCTAAGGGGAGGTGTTAGGGAAGATATATGAGAGGAAGCCTGAACAGGTTTAAGAAGTATGACTAGGAGTTTACAAGAAGAGAATGGAGGAAGGAAATTACAGACAGGAAGAACACCATAGACAAAAGTCTTACTTACCCATGACATAGCATGCTATCTACATTGAACTCAAAGTAGGTTTGCCCGCTTTGCCACAGACTGTTTTCATGGATTATTTTCTTGTTCCAGTATTTAGTGATACCCTCCCAGAGCTCTTCACTGAGTACAGGTTTAACATATGTAAATATGGTAAATACACCATATAGATTTATGGTACTTAGAACAGTGCCTGGCATGTGGTTATCATTATTTGCTCATTTTTAAAGAGGCTAAATCTCTTAGTCAAACTTCTGATAACTAAATAGCTCAACTTTTCTTTTTATTAAATGTAAAACTCTTCTCGAGCCCAACCGACCATCTTGCCTACTGTTCTCTACCCCATCCCATCCGGCAAAAGGTTTGAACACTCAATTTCAAAAGCCAAACATTTTTAGAGACCAGCCTAAAATAGATGCAGCACAAAATAGGCGCATCCAAAATGGAAAGTCGTTCCAGGACAAGGGTAGTGTTAGACGTTGAAGGTCTGAGAGTAATAGCAGGCAAACAATATAAAAAACAAGGCTTGAAAAAAATTTCAATTTCTGAAATCCCATGCCAGAGATTTTTTTTTTTAAATTTTAATAACCATGTTCTGAGCCCCCTAAGGATATTCTCCGCAGCGTCCGCCGCTTCGAGGGCAGCACTGATAACCGGTGAGGGTGGGCAGAACGCGGCTGGGTGTGGCTGTTCCCGCGAGTGCCACGTAACCAGTGGCGCTTGAACTACTTAGACATCTAGGAAAGGATAAGAGTAGAAAAAGGCCGGTCAGGATGTTAGAGCTGAAGTCTCAAGAGCGGCAGAAGTAAAGAGGCACGTACATCTGGCACCGTGAGGCACACAGACAAGAGAAGCGGATCCGGGTGGAGCGCGGGAAGGATGCACCGGAGAGGAAGGTCAGGAGGCGTCCAGTACCTGCCTGAGGCAGGCGGTCCAATGAGGGGAGTGCGCGAGCCGCACCTCAACCTGCCGGAGAACGTCACGACGCCGAGGCGGACGTCCGGCCAATGGGAGACCGTCACGAGCAAGGGGCTCCGCCCAGGAGAGTTGAGGCCGGGCTGCGCTGAGACAGTTGGTTTGAGTGCTGTGTGGCCGCCGCCTTAGAGGAGGATAGCTGAGCGGGCGGCTGCAGTCGCCGGTCTGCCCCTAAGCCTCGCGCCCGCCTCGCCCACCTCCCGCGTGGCGCCGGTTCATCACTGAGAGTTGGCGGGGTGTGCGGAACACGAGGGTCGCACCGCGGAGGCTGCTCGCGGCTGAGTCTTCCAGTCACCGGCCCTTCTTCCTGCTGTGCCCTTGCGCGGCCGTCTCGGTTGGCGGGATGGCGGCGGCCGGGAGGAGTGACCGCGCATCTGCGCCCGGGCTGCTGCTGCTCCTGCTGGTTTCGCTACTGTGGGCCCCGGTGGGGGTTCGATCCGCCCCCGACGAAGACCCTAACCACCGGAACAAGGAACCGCCGGCGCCTGCCCAGCAGCTGCAGCCGCAGCCTGTGGCGGTGCAGGGCCCCGAGCCGGCCCGGGGCGAGGTGAGCAGGATGGTCGGAGGCGGGCGGTTCCACGAGGAGCCCGGGGCGGGGGATGGGGCCGGCGAGGCTGTGGCGCGGCTGCGCCGGGTACCAGGCTCCTGGCCGCCGAGAGCGCCGCCCTCGGGCCGGGGCTGCAGGCTGAGGGAGGGGAACTCGGTCCCTGCTCTCGGGTGGAAGTCGATGGACTGCGCTTTTTTCGTGGTCAGGCCTGACCTCGCCTGGGTCCTTATTGGGGATGAAGGGGTGGGGTGGGTGGGGGGAGGCTCTGGAGGGGACCTACTGTAAACCTTTAGTTTGGGAGGACAAAGATGCTGCTGAGGAAGGGCGCCTAATTGATCAGATGTATCAGAGAGTAGATGGACATACTCACTGCAAGTAGAAAGTTTTTAACAGAGGGAGCTGGGAGACTGTATTCCCTGAGGATAATAACATCGGCCATTTCACTGTTTGAAACCGCTTATCCAAAACTGCTTACTCAAATAGTCTTTGCCTGGTCTGCAATTTTTGCGAACTATATAAGGATTATGAACTGTGACTTTCACTTTTTTTAAACGTGCTTTGGCTTGCAGGACCTAGCGCTTAGGAACGCAAATGAATAATCAGTTTTTCCAGTACAGGGTGCTGCAGCGGTGGGGATGCCAAAACAAAATTTAAAAGTTCATTGGAATCCTGTATTTTCGCTTTTACTAAATAGATGAAGATTGACTTTTTAATTTATGTTAATAGTCGTTCTTTTCTTAGTCGTTTGTGTTCAAAACTTTGGCAGCATTTTAAAAATTTCCCTCCCCCAGTTCAGTGCCCCGAATTCAGACCCTCTTTTTACTTCTCCTGGTAGGAGCCTCATTGGCACTCAGTACCCCTCCCCACTCCCACCCTAGTCTATGTATTGCCTATTGCCACTTGACTAATCTTCTTCAACGTTGAATTCAACCACCTTACTTCTCAGAAATCCAGAGTGAGTTGCCACTGCTTACAGAGTTTAGTCCAGCCTCTGCAGCAGGATATTCAGGTTTCTTCTTGATCTGGACTCAGCCAACCTCCTGTCTTTTCAGCCACCACTCCCTTCACATATGCTGTACAGAAACCAAAATGTGCCTCAAGCACTTCCTGGGATATGCCATGTGCTCTCTAGCTTGTCTCTTCTCCACAAAAGACCACCTTAAGAAAGCTGTATTTTTAAAATGACTTTTCTGTAAACCTACTTCTCTGATAAAAAAGAATTATAATTAAAAAAAAAATTATGCTAAGTGAAACAGACACAAAGTACCACATATTGTATGATTCCATTTATATAAAATGTAAATATAAATAAATCTATAGAGACAAATAAATTAGTGGATATGTAGGTCTGGGGAACAATAGAGGGATTGAGAGGTGATTGCTAAGGGGTATGAGGTTTTTCTTTTTGGAGTAATGAAAATGTTCTAAAATTGTGATAATGAATGCACAACTCTGTGACTATACTAAAAGCCATTGATTGTACACTTTGGATGGATTGTATGGTATGTGAATATATCTCAATAAAGTAATAAAACTGCTTAAAAAAAAACTGAAAAGAAAAGACCTGGAGTTTGACTCTCACCTTACAGAACTCGTCCTGCTCTTCAGAGACCAGCAGATACCTCCTCTATGTGAAGCCTTCCCTAAAATTTCCTGGTTAAAAGTGATTTCTCTGTCCTCTGCTTAATATGACTTTTCATTTATCCACGCCAGTGTTATCTTGTTAGGGTTTTCCAGTTCTTTTTTGTTTGTTTTGTTTTGTTTTTCCATGTAGGACAAACAAATGGAAATTTCAGAGACAGATTTTGGTTTCACTAAGCAAGAATGTCCCAAGAACTAGAGCTGTCTCAAATGTAGTAGTCAGTCTTGAGAAATAATGAAATTCTCTTTACTGAAAGTACTTAGGCAGAAGCAGGATAATGGACTACCTATCAGGAATCATAGGAGATACCTGATGGGAAAGGGGCTGGGATTTAAAGTTATTGTGAAATAAAGATTCTGTGAGTCCATTAAACAGGTAGAGCAGGTACCATTTCCTTTTAGAGATGATCTAGGTTTGGAAAGTGATGGTTCAGTGTTACAGAGCTAGAAGCTAGTACCCAGCAGAAGGGAAGTAGATGTGAATCTCTCGTGTTGTAGATAGGTGCTGGGAGCGTTATAACATACTGGAACTGTTTTAACCTGTTTTATTAAATTCGTTACTTGATTCTAATGGTTGACTGGCTGGTATGCTGATGTAGGTTTTTTATCCGGATGCTCAGCTTCCCCTTTCTTGGGGACTTGTAACATTTTTTTCTACCTTATGGCTTGGCTTGTTCATACACACATTCTGCTGCCTTGGTTTCTAGTAATTTGTGTGTGTGCTTTATCTCCTCCTCTCATGTTTTGAGAGCATGGCTATGTCTCACCCATCGTTGTCTCTTCCATAAGCCCTTGCCCATTCTTGGCATTTATTAAATATTTTTCTGTAAATGAATTGAAGTCTTGTAAACCAGGTTTGTCCATGGTGACACTAAGTTGCATATATATTTTTGTGGACATTTTCCAGTTTCTGGTAAAGCTTTTTCTTCATGCCAGTAAAAAAAATGCTGAGGAGACTGTCATAAGCCAATTCTAAGTATTTTCCTCTGACTCTTTTACCTTTGAATAATCTCATCTCTTCTTGGATAACTTTTGTTGAATACCTTTGTTTTTTTTGTTTTGTGTTTATAGGGACATTAGTCTTTTTCTTGCTAGCAAGGTGTAGATTTTGCTTCAAAGAAAGCATCTTCATCTTCTCTAGTTTTATCATATATAGATGGGAATTCTGATGATGGTATCTGTATCCATTTGAATTCAATCACATTTATGTTTATTTGAACTTTAGTCTTTGAACTAGAAGAGCAATTACTTTTTCTTTGTTGATTGTCATTTTCTTCCTTCTCTTGAAGAGCTTGAAAGTAAAGAATACTTTCTAAATGAGGGATTTTTTTTTTAAAAAACAATTTATTGATTTGGAATTAAAATTGTAACTATGTAAAGAAGAGCTTTATTCAGCAAGTTTTTTTTTTTTTTAATTACAAGTTGTTGATCGTGTCTCAAAATGTAAGTAACTTGGATTTCAGAAATTAAAATTCTGAAATAGTAGAAAATTTACCAATAAAAAAACCCTGGTATTTCATTCCTTATTATGATATAATACTGTGTAACTGAATAGTGAAATACCAAAATTGGGATTGCAGTGGTGCATCTGATCTCTTGTACACATCTAAATATTTGCCTCTATGTCCATAATCTGCTTTTTCTCATGTATTGGAAAAATGATCATTCCTTCTATATACCCCCTCTGTGAATGTGTTCCCATTTCCCACTGATCTATAGTAATTTGCTTGATTTTGTCCCTTTCCATTGGTTCCTTTTATTCTGCTTACACATGTTCACAAGTTGTTCCTATTTTGGGGAGAAGTGAGAGAAGGCCATTCATTTAACCCTACTGTGACTTCATTTCTGTTCTGTTCTTGAGTCTTCAGTTTTATAAACTGAATTCCTAACTAGGAGGCTAGCTGTTTTTCAGTTTGCTTTTAATCTTCCATTATCTGGCTTCAATCTCTGTCTTTTTGTTGAAATTCTATTTTTGAAGGATACCTGTACCCTAGCTAATTACTAAATCAAGAGGTCTTTTTCGGTTCTCATTTGACACTATTAATTCTCCACTTTTTTTTTTTTTTTTTTTTTAGTTGTACATTCTGGGCCAGCAAAGCTTTCAAGTCTTGACAATGGTGGTGGTTTTGAAACAAGTCCTGTCCCATCTTAGCTGTGTGAACTTGGCTGTATGAAAATTATTTAACCCTATTGAGCCTCAGTTTCCTCTTGTGTTAAATTGCAATTAAGGGTGTGATGGTTAAATTCATGTGTCACTTGACTAGGTTATATGGTGTCCAGTTCTTTGGTCAAGCAAGTACTGGCCTGATGGTTATTGTGAGGATGTTTTGTGGATTTAAATCATCAGTAAGTTTATTGCATCTATGGCTGATTTTGTCTACAATCAACTGAGGAAATTGCCTTCAACAGTGAGAGAAGTCTCATCCAATCACTTGAAAGCCTTAAAAGAAGAATTGCCGATTTCAGCAGTCAGAAGGGAGAATTTGCATCTCTACTTCAGTCAGCCAGCTTCTCCTGGGGAGTTTCATCAGAAATCTTCATGAGAGTTCTCAGCTTGTGGCCCACCCTACGGAATTTGGATTTGCCCATCCCCACAGTTGTGTGAGCCAGTATATCTCCTGTTGGATCTCTTTCGCCAGAGAACTTTGACTAATACAGATTTGGTACTGGGAGCAGTTCTTGAGAAACAGAAACTTAACGATGAGATTTCTGAGTTGGTTTTAGGGTTTTGGCATTGCTTCTCTAATCTATTAGATTCAAAGGTACTAATGACTATTTCTAACAATCAAGATGGCACTGATAGTCGCTGGCATGAGTTTGACAATAGATACGCAAAATACCACCACCAGATATGGCTTTGCAAATGCTTGTAAGAGCCAAGGCTTTGGGTGAGAGTGTTTTTGACACCTCAGAAGTTATGTGGAGTTACAAAGAATAATGATTTTGGCAGGTTGTTACTAAATACATTGGATACAGTTGTTAAAGGGATGAGCTCAAGGCCTCATTCCCAACTCAACTTACAAATATCAGTCTGTATAGAACATTATTATTTTTACCTCCTGTCTTAGTTTGCTAATGCTGCAGAATGCAAAACACCAGAGATGGATTGGCTTTTATAAAAAGGGGGTTTATTTGGCTACATAGTTACAGTCTTAAGGCCATAAAGTGTCCAAGGTAACACATCAGCAATTGGGTACCTTCATTGGAGGATGGCCAGTGGCGTCCGGAAAACCTCTGTTAGCTGGGAAGGCACGTGGCTGGCGTCTGCTCCAAAGTTCTAGTTTCAAAATGGCATTCTCCCAGGATGTTCCTCTCTAGCAAGCTTGCTCCTCTTCAAGACGTCACTCACAGCTGCACTCAGTTCAGTCTCTGAGTCAGCATGTTTTATATGGCTCCACTGATCAAGGCCCACCCTGAATGGGTGGGGTCACGCCTCCATGGGAGTATCCCACCGAAGTCACCACCCACAGCTGGGTGGGGCACATTCCAAGCAAATCTAACCAGCACCAAAAGTCTGTCCCACAAGACCACAAAGATAATGGCATTTGGGGGACACAATACATACAAACCGGCACACCTCCATAATATTCCATTAAATGAATATATCATTTATTTAGCCAGTTCCCTATTGATCAATTTAGTCATTTTGTCTCTTTATTATTACAAATGATAGCATTCTGTTTATATATGTTCCTAATAAAAAAGATTAATTCCTTTATCATTCCTATCTTAAACTTTGTGTGTGTCATGTGCCTGCTGTGATTCATTGCCCACAGTGAACATTCAGTGTTTTTTTTAAATTATTTTTAAAAGTAATTTTTATTTTTTTGTGAATTTACTTTTCACAGTTTCAATTATTTCCTTATTGTGAAATACAAGTATGCAAAAAGGCAGTAACTTTGAAAATACAATTGAACATTTAGTTATATAGGAAATTTCCAAAAATGCTATGTTATAGTACCATAGTATCAGTTATTTCCTCATTGTGAAATATAACATATATATAAAAGGTTAATAGCTTTCAAATTACAATTTAACAAGTAGCTACAAAGAAAATTTCAAAGAAGGCTATGGTTTACAGTTCCAGCATGTCCACTTTTTCCTCCTAGCTATTCCAATACCCTAGCAACTAAGAAAAAGAAAATTATATAGAGATTCAGTATTCATAGTCCTTTGCTAAATTCCATCTTGTCTGTTGCTCCCCCTTCTCTCTCCTTTAATCACTTTCCCAATCTTCAGGGATGTCTAGGCAGTGACTAATCTAACTTGTTCATGTTTAAAAGGGGTGTCAATATTATGGGAAAAGGGGACACATCTGGTTAATGTTCTTGAAGATGCTATTGCCTCTGAGTTTTGAGACCTAGCTGGCATAGGGGCTCTCTGGAGGATTTTAGGTTCTGAAGAATAAACTTAGTGAGTGAAACTTTTATAGAGTCTTAGATAGGAATCCAGGTGTTCTTTAGGGTTTTCGGTACAACAGTTGACTTGGGCTTATCATACTTGGGCATATCTAGCTGAAGCCTGCATAGGAGAAACCTCCAGGACAGCCTCTCGACTCAATTTGAAATCTCTTAGCCACTGAAACCTAATTTTGTTGTCTTTCTTTTACCCCTTTTGGTCAAAAAGGCATTCTCCTCCGGTAGATTCAAGGGTCAAGCTCATTCCCGGAATCCATGTCCCATGTCACCTGGGAGACTTATTGACCTGGGGGGTCCTGTCTTGTTGGAGGTGGATGATGAATTTATTTGCAGAGTTGGGCATAGAGGAAGTATATATTTGAGCAACAAAAGAGGTTCTCTGGAGGTGACTCCCAAGCATAATTTTGGTGGGCTTAGCTCCTCTTTAGAAGTATAAGTTTCACAAGAGCAGGCCTCAAGATCAAGGGCTTGACTTACAAAGTAGGGGGTTCATGAGTTCACAGAACATATGTTATGTCCATGAAAATTCAGCAATATCTCATATTATCATCAATTAGTTGTACAATCCTCATCACTCTCCATTTTAAACAATTCCCGTGATAAAAACACACCATAGCTCTTTTCAGCCTTCAATTATTTGTCCTTAGTATTTGTATGTTACTGGTAAGGTATTCCTATTAATGAAACTAGTGTGCAACAGGTAATTTTTCCCATATACCGTTCTGTTCTCAACTCTCTGTGCTAGTGTTATATCTTAGAAGTATATCATGCAAGCACCTATCTATATTTGTAGTGTGGATCTCTGGGATATATGCCTTTAAACATCCCTTTCAAATTCTATTTGCCTTCAATGCAGCTCTGATACTTATAATCCCATTAACAGTCATCACCCCATCCATTCCCATACCTTTTGAATTCACCTTCATTAACATATCTGAACATACTAGATTATAATTCTCCCTTCACTAGCTTCTTTCACTAAGTCCCCCGTATTCTACATTATAAAATGTTGATTTTACACTGTTTTGATAGTTCATAGTAGTAACGTACAAAATCTCTCCTTTTATGTCTATCTTATTTTACTCAGTATCATATCTTCAAGGTTCAACCATGTTGCCTTATGTTTCAGGGCCTTGTTCCTTCTTATTGCTGCATAGTATTCTGCTGTAGGTATATACCACATTTTGTTTATCCACTCATCTATTGAAGGACACTTGGATTGTTTCCATCTCTTGGCAATTGTGAACAATGCCACTATGAACATCAGTGTACAAATGTCTGTGTCACTGCTTTCAGATCTTCTGGGTATATACCAAGAAGTGGAATTGCCAGATCATAGGGTAATTTGATATGTAGTTTTCTGATTAACTGCCAAACTCTCTTCCACAGCAGCTATACCATTTTGCATTTCCATGAGCAGTGAATAAGAGTTCCAATTTCTCCACCTTCTTTCCAGTATTTATTGTTTCCTGTTTGTTTAATGGTGGCCATTCTTATTGATGTGATGGTATCTCATTGTGGATTTGATTTGCATTTCCCTAATGGCTAGTCAAGATGAACATTTTTTTCATGTGTTTTTTAGCCATTTGAATTTCATCTTCAGAAAAATGCCTTTTCATATCTTTTGCCCATTTTATAATTGGGCTGTTTGTACTGTTGTTGAATTGTAGGATTTCTTTATAAATGTAGGATATCAGTCTTTCATAAGATAAATGGTGTCCAAATATTTTCTCCCGTCGAGTTGGCGTCCTCTTCAACTTTTTGACATCTTTTGAGGCACAGAAGTTTTGATTTTGAGGAGTTCGCATTTATCTATTTTTTCTTTTGTTGCTTGTGCTTTGGGGATAAGGTCTAAGAGGCTAACTCCTGTTACAAGGTCTCGAAGATGTTTCCCCATGTTATCTTCTAAGAGTTTTTATTGTACCATCTCTTCTATTGAGGTCTTTGATCCACTTTCTTATAGGGTGTGAGATAGGGGTCCTCTTTTATTCTTTGGCTTATGGACATCCAGTTCTCCCAGACCCATTTGTTGAAGAGACTGTTCTGTCCCAGCTCTGTGGATTTGGGGGCCTTATCAAAAACCAGTTGGTCATAGATCTGAGGGACTATTTCTGAACTCTAAGTTCAATTTCATTGATCAATATGTCTATCTTTGTGCCAATACCATGCTGTTTTGACCAGTGTGGCTTTATAGTAAGCTTCAAAGCCTGGAAGTGTAAGTCCTCATACTTCATTCTTCTTTCTTAGGATGCTTTTGGCTATTAGAGGCCCATTTCCCTTCCAAATAAATTTGGTAACTAGCTTTTCCAAGTCTGCAATGTAGGTTGTTGGAATTTTGATTGGAATTCCATTGAATCTGTAGATCAGTTTGGGTAGAGTTGACATCTAAATGATGTTTAGCCTTCCTATCCATGAGCACGGAATATCTTTCCACCTATTTAGGTCCTTTTTTTTTTTTCGCTTTTAGTGAAGTTTTGTAATGTTCTGTGTAGAGCTCTTTTACATCCTTGGTTAAGTTTATTCCTAGGTACCTTATTTTTTTAGTTGCTATTGTGAATGGAATCTTTTTCTTGAGTGTCTCTTCACTTAAGTCATTTCTGGTGTGTAGGAACATTACCAATTTCTTTGTATTAATCTTGTATCCCACCCCCCACTTTGCTGATTTGCTATTATTGTAGCAATTATCTATTGCTCCTTTCATTTTAGCCAATGTTTGTCTCATGTGCTTTAGAGTTTCTTGATTGGGTGCATAAACATTTATGATTGTTATTTCTTCTTGGTGAATCGTCCCTTGTATTAATATACAGTGTCCTTCTTTGTCTCTTATGACGTCTTTGCATTTAAAGTCTATCTTGACTGATATTAGTATTGTAACCCCTGCCGCCTTTTGGTTGCAGCTTGTGTAGAATTTTTTCGATTGGTTCATTTTCGGTCTCTTAGTGTCTCAGGGTTTAAGATGACTCTCTTGTAAACAGCCCATCAATGAGTCATACTTTTTAATCCATTTTACCAGTCTGTCTTTTAATTGGAGAATTTAATCCATTCATATTCAAAGTTATTACTGTGAAGGAAGTTCTTGAACAAGCCATCTTATCCTTTGGTTTTTAGTTATCAGATCTGTTTTGCCCCTATCATTTTTCCCTTTAAGTTTCCGTTACTAATACTCTTCAATTCTTTGTCCTTCTCCAGACATCTCCCTCCTTTCTTTTTCTTTTTTTTTTTTTTTTCCTCTCAGCTGGTAGAGTTCTCTTTCATATTTCTGGCATGGCAGTCTCTTGTTAACAAAGTCTCAGCATTTGTTTGCGAACATTTTAAATTCTCCCTCAATTTTGAAGGAGAGCTTTGCTGGATAAAGAATTCTTGGCTAGCAGTTTTTCTCTTTCAGAGTTTTAAATGTGTCATACCACTGCCTTCTCACCTTCATGGTGCCCACTGAGTAGTCGGTACATAGCCTTATATTCTTCCCCTTGTATGTGGTCAATTGCTTCTCTTGCTGCTTTCAGAACTTTCTCCTCTTCAGCATTTGACAATCTGATCAGTATATGTCTTAGAGTGGGTTTATTTGGGTTTATTCTATTTGGAGTCTGTTGGGCTACTTTGATTTGCATATTTATATCATTTCGCAAGGTTGGGAAGTTCTCCCTAACTGTGTCTTGGAACACTCTTCCTAGCCCTTTATTCTCTTCTCCTTCTGGTACACCAACGATTTTTATATTTGTTTGTTTCATGTTGTCCATCATTACTTTGAGATCCATTTCAAATTTTTTGATTTTTTTTTTTCACCATCTGGTCTTTAGTGCAGTCACAATAAATTTTCCTGTCCTCTAGTTCATCTGTTCTTTCTTCTGCCTCTTCAGATCTGCTGTTGTGTGCCTCTAGTATATTTTAAATTTGATCAACAGTATCTTTTATTTCCATAAGATCTGCTAAATTTTTATTCTTTTAAACTCATCTTTATGCTCTTCTAGAGTCTTCTTGATGTCCTTTATGGCTTTAGCCATCTCATTGAACTTGTTTTGGAGATTTGTGTGTAATTCTTTAATTAACTGCCCCAAATTTTATGTCTCCTCTAGCTTTTTAATTTGTTCATTTGGCTTCTCCATGTCTTCTAGATTTTTCAGGTGCTTCGTGATTTTCTTTACCCTCAGGTCTGCACTGAAACTTCTTAAGCACTTGAGATATTTCAGGCGTAAGGTGACATCCGGTCCACGTCCATGGAGGTCCTGGAGCTCCCAACAGCGCACCAGGCCCAAGGTGCTCCCAGGATGAAGCCCGCGGCAAGGACTGCAGTGTGTTTTTGAGAGGGAGAGGATCATTAAGGGCTGAAGTTACTGTAGTGCTCTTGCCCAAGAATTTCTACTTGAGTTGGATCTTAAAAAATCTGGATAAACAGGGGCTAATGAAAGAAAGTAGGATTGTGTGACTAAAGATGCAAAAGCTTGGCATACTTTTGAGTTGCGTTGCCTGCTGCTGTGGCCATGATAGATTTTAAATTGCATATGTGACTCTACTTCATCGCTTGATTTGCATTATGTTTCTGTTGGACAGCATTGCTCTGGCCCATCCTCGTGGATGGAGCATAGTGTTCATTTTTGGAACTGGTACATGATTCAGTGGGAAAAGTGTTGAAAAGTTATCATAATTAAGTATTTGGATTTCACATGTTAGGCATAAGGAGGCCATTGCAGTTTCTTAAACAGTGAAGTGACATGATAAAATTAGCTTTAGAAAGATTAAACTGGTTATGTTGTGCCATGCCAATAACTTAACTTTAATTGAGTGCTTACTGTGTGCTAGGCACCTGCTAAGGGCTTTATGCCTGTTAACTAATTTGATCCTTCCAACAACCGTATGTGGTGTAGGTATCCCGTATTTACAGATAAAACTTGAGTCGGTGGCAAGTATACTTATTTGCCCAAGGTCACAAAGTAACCAGTAATGCTTTTAATATGAACTCAGGCAGTCTTATTTGATAGCCCACATATTTAGTCACTATATTCTATCACTGTGAATGTGAATTAGAAAAAGGGAATGAACCTTTTACATAATAAGCACTTATGTATTTGCGTGACGATCGATGAATGGCAGTTGACCATTTTCTGACCTAACATTTTATTTTAAATATTAAATATTGTTTTAAATATTTTTTTAGTACTGTGGTTAATTGTTGTTTAATGGTATGATTTTGGCTATCCAGGACCAGCTCAGTATATAACAAAAGCTATCAATTGATCTTTCTTTTGTTCTATATATGGGAAGGTTTTAAAGAATATACAGTTTCTTGTTCTGTTTTGTTGTATGTTTAAGGCAAATTTTATTTTATCCTCTTTGTTTCACAGAGAAACACAGGCCAAGTAATGTGTCCAAGGTTCTGTGGGTGGAAATTATAAAGCCACAGAATTAAGTTATTTTGATCACTACTGTGTTTGATTTAGAAAGTAAACATTTTCTGTTTGAGTGTGGAGTTAATTAATGCAGATATATTCCCTAAATTTTTCTTAAATTTCAGATCTTAAATATTTTACAATGAAGTTTTTAAATATATCCAAGAGGAAAACATTGCTTTAGTGAGAGCTGAGTTACAATGCTTTTATTTATTTATTTTTAAAGCAGTTTCACTGAGATAAATTCACATGCCATACAATCCCTCTAAAGTGTACAGTGTCTTATAATATATTCGAGAGTTGTGTATTTATCACCACAATCAACTCTAGAACATTTTCACCTGGAAGAGGTTTAACTAAGTTAAAAAGTCCCACATTTCATACTCTGGCTTTCTTTCTAGTGACATACATGACCCTAAACTTTCCCTTTCAACCACAATTGCACCCACATATCATTACTGTTACACTCATTATAATGTGCCCCTATCACCTTCATCCATTTCCAAACATTTACAATCAATCTTATCACATATTCTGCACAAATTAAGCATCAGCTTCCCATCCTCTGCCCTCATTCTATCTTCTGGTGACCTGTGTTCTAGATAGTAGCACCTTGAGTTTGGTCGTTATATTTAGTTCATTATTAGTGAGGTCATACTATTTTTGTCCTTTTGTGTCTGACTCATTTCACTCAGCATAATGCCTTCAGGGTTCATCCATATAGTCAAATTCATCATGACTTCATTTCTTCTTATAGCTGCATAATATTCCATTGTATGTATATTTTGTATATCCATTCATTGGTTGATGTATACTTGGGTTGCTTCCATCTTTTGGCAGTTGTGACTAATGCCACTGGGAATATTGGTGTGAAAATGCCTTTTGCATCCCTTCTCTCAGTTCTGAGTATATTCCTAGTAGTGGGATTGCTGGGTTATGTGGCAGTTCTATACTTAGCTTCCTGAGGAGCCATCAAACTGTCTTCCACAGGAGCTGTACCATTCTACATTCCTATCAACAGTGAATAAGCATTCCTGTTTTTCCACATCCTTTCCAACACTTGCAGTTTTCTCTTTTTAATAGTGGCCATTCTAGTAGGTGTGAAATGGCGTTTCATTATAGTTTTGATTTGCATTTCTCTCATAACTAGTGATGTTCAACATCTTTTCATGTGCTTTTTAGCCATTTGTTTATCCTCTTTGGAGAAATGTCTATTCATGTCTTCCACCCATTTTAAAATTTGATTGTCTTTTTATTGTTGAGTTGGGGATCTCTTTATATATCCTGAATATTAAACCCTTATCACATATGTGGTTTCCAAATATTTTCTCTTATTGAGTAGGTTGCCTTTTCACCCTCTCAACGAAGTCCTTTGAAGCGTAAAAGTGTTCCATTTTGAGGAAGTTCCTTTTATCTATTTTTTTTTCTTTTGTTGCTTATGCTTTGGGTGTAAGGTCTAAAAAACCATCTCCTAACGCAAGATCTTGAAGATGCATCCCTGCAGTTTCTTTTAGAAATTTTATGATTCTTGCTTTTATATTTAGATCTTTGATCCATTTTGAATTAATTTTTATATAAGGTATTAGGTAGGGGTCCTCTTTCCTTCTTTTGAATATGGATGTCCAGTTCTCTCAGCACCATTTATTTGAGAGACTGCTCTGTCCCAATTGGGTGAACTTGGCAGCCTTGTCAAAAATCAAATTGACCAGAGTCCCCTCCCCCGCCCTTTCCCCTGTCCTGGTGTAACTCATGCTGCCAGTGGCGGCCCTTACTGCCAAGGAAATGGTAGCCTGGGACAGTTGACCATTAAGTGACACCGATTCTCCCCTATGCATCTGGCCCCTGAGAAAGAGACGTGTCCCCACAGTGTGAAGGGTTTGGGGAAGGGGCTAGTGAACTTGGATCCACCCTGGGAGGGGAGAGTGGAAGTTCCTGCCCCGAATAGTGGCGAGGTAGCAGCCACGGTTGATTATGGTAGCTTCCCACAAGAGTAACTCTTTAGAGACAGCACCTCAACCAAGTTCACCAGTTCAGGGAGCTCATGTCTCTCATTGCTTAACAGATTAATTTTGTAGATATATAAGAAGTGTGAAAAATCATTTGGCTAATTTGAAACAGAGACTACTAGCTTCAAGAGATGGCACTAAGAGGATCTGCGCCAGTGACAATTGTACCTCTTCCTGGAGAGCAAGTAACTGTTCAGGGGGTCATCCAGACAGCTCTGTCTTCTGTAATTCACCCACCACACATGCAAACGGCATCATCCTTATCAGAAAGTGAGGAGTGGGACTCATCTGACAGCATAGGCTCCTCACAGAAAACCCACGGGATTCTAGCACGGTGCCCATCTCACAGAAGAATTCTGAAAGACCTGTCTTCTAAAGATATACAGGGCAGAAAAGGAGACAGAGAAAACCATGGAGTCTCTACTGTCACTTCTCTGTCTCTTCCAACTTCCATCTGTCAGACTAGCCAGTACATTGCTATTGCCCCAAATGGAGCCTTTCAGCGGCCAGTCCAGGCACATATGGAGTACAGGGACTTCAGACATTAACCATGACAAATTCAGGCAGTACTCAGGAAGGAACAACAATTCTCCAGTATGCAGAGACCTCAGATGGACAGCAAATACTTGTGCCCAGCAACCAGATGGTTGTACAGACTGAGTGAGGAGATATGTAGACATATCAGATGTGTATCACACCCACCACTACTTCGCTGCCACAAACTGCAGTAATGACATCGCCTGTGAATCTTCCATCTCAAACAGCTAAAGCAGATGAACCCTAATTGAAAAGAGAGATAAGATTAATGAAAAACAGAGAAGCTGCTTGAGAATGTCACAGAAAGAAGAAAGAATATGTGAAATGCCTGGAAAATCAAGTTGCAGTCTTGGAAAATCAAAATAAAACTTTAATAGAAGAGTTAAAAACTTTGAAGGATCTTTATTCCCATAGAAGTGTTTGATTCTTAGGAAGGAAATATTTTTGTGGACTTGCCTAAAAGTTGGATGGATTTCTTATCTTTTTAACGGAGTTTTATAAGTTAAAAGGTAAAAATGATCTTTTTATTTAAGCTTTTGCAACTCAGAGATAGGTATCCCATGCAAGAAATCTGATAACAGAGGATAAAGTGGGAAATGACCTCGAGGAAGCTACTGGCACAACTGGAAGCTTTAAAAGTTAAACAAATGGTGAAATAGGAAGTGAACTTTCAACAGTTTGAATTTTCTAAATAACAGTAGTTGTCAATAATCCAAAAATGGCAAATAAAATGAAAACTTGGTAAAATGAATTTTTTAAATATATCAGTTTGCCCTATAGGTTTGCATTTCTTACTGTTTCCTGAAATTTGTCTTTTTCAGTTATGTGTGTGTATATTCAATAGATTCTAAATTACAAATGTAAAAGAAAAACCAACTCATAACTAACTATATAAATTATGTATCCTGATTATATATACTTGTTCTCTTGACATGTTTTTTAAATGGGATTTTAAAAGTTTTTTTAATTGGATTTAAAAGGATTTTTGAGACTGAGTTAATTATTTTTGAAGCCTTGTCCTAAAAGGCATCTAAGGTACGTGAATGGAGTTGTGGTGACTGTAACATTTTTATTATAATGGAAGAGAGCTATTTAAAAGTTTGACACTTTTAAATCATTTGTTTTTGGTTAGGCTTGGAATGGTGATTTTCTACAAATATATAATAAATTATGTTTTGATCATATGGTCTGTAAGCAGTTGAATGTACATTACTTACTCGGTTTTGCTTCAGTAGAATGGAATGTTTATAGGCCCTTAATATGATATTAGAGTGTTTTTTAAAACTCTCTGCAGATGCTTACCAAAGTTTTTCCAAGAGAATTTTATAATCAATTTAATGTAGGGTTCAAATTCTAAAATAGTATAGTTATTAGGGCAATTTTGTTAGAGAGTAATTTGTAATGTAGTGAATGGTACCTTTATAAGAAAAGTGACTGCCAATATATTTTTATAGCTCATCTTTATATATTCTAGTGTTGAATTTTTGATGATTATTTAAAATGTTTATATAGTTTGTCTAGTAAAAAAAAATTGCATCTCAACGTAGCATTTTTATATTATGGGAAGTAAAGTTTTCAGATTGGCTAATATTTGAGTTGTGAATTTTGTATTCAGTTTAAAGTTCAACAACAGTATTTAACTTCGGTCTTCCAGTTTGTATGTATTTTGAAACTATACTGCAAAACAGTTGTATGCTCCTTATGCAATATGTATCATATTGTCTTTATAAATTAAAAGACATTTGATAAAATTAAAAAAAAATCAATTAACCATAGAGGTGAGGGTCTATTTCTGAGCTCTCAATTCAATTCCATTGGTCAGTATGTCTATTTTTATGCCAATATGTGTTTTTATGCCAATGCAATATTTTATGCCAATATGTCGATTTTTATGCTGTTTTTATCACTGTAGCTTTGTGATGTGCTTTAAAGTCAGGAAGTGAGAGTCATTCAACTCCATTTTTCCTTTTCGAGATGTTTTTGGCTATTTGGGGCTTTCACATTCTTCTTTATGCTCACCCAGTGTCTTCTTAACATCCTTTATCTCTTTAGCCATCTTATTGAATTGGTTTAGGAGATTTGTTTGAACATCTTTGATTAGTTGTTCCAGATTCTGTAGCTCTTCTGGCTTTTTGATTTGTTCCTTTGACTGTGTCATTTCCTCCTGTTCTTAATATGGCTTATTTTTTGCTGAATGGTTGAGTATTGACTTATCTTGGTGAGTTTACTCTGAAGGTTGGATTCTCTTGTCAAAACTTGTTGATTGGGCTTGTGTTATTGTTCTTCTTTGACACTTGATTTGTCAGTATTACCCAATCAGGGCTGGTCCAGGACTCACAAAGGGGGCGCACACCAGTTCCTCAGAGCCCTGGGAGAAGGTCAGGTAAAGACGGTTATAAGTCTTTAATCCTGGTTCCCAGCAGTACAGTTTCTAGGCCTGCCCAGCATATGGTCCTCTTCACCCAAAAGCCTTTTAGATGTCTTCCCAGAGGTGTGCTTTCTTTGCCTGCCAGCAGATGGTGCTCTTGGGCAACCTAGTCTCCTCAGCCCTTTGCAGGCTATTTTTAGCTGTAGGCACCAGACAACGGAGTGGCCAGGGAGGACGGACTGAAACCCCCAGTTGTCCCAGCAGTCCAAATTCGCTGACCAAAAGCAGGCACAGTGCTAGATCATGCTCTGCTTAGTTCTTAGGAGAGTGGACCTCTGCTGCCCTTTCAGTCTGGGCTTCCTGGAATGGGACATTTCCTGCCCTGAGAGTGGGAGATGGGTGCCAGGAGCTAGGGCTGAAGGGTGTTACTCATAATCTCTCATGGCAGCTTCTCTCTTTGTCCCAGTTTCCCAGGTGGTGTAGAGCACTTCCTCTGATCTCCAGAGCCCCAGATCCATTGTTGTGGACGGTTTCTGCTGACCCCTGGTTGTTTTTCTGGGAGAGAAGTGAGCCCAGCCTCTCTGTAATCAGCTCATGCTTTTGTTTTTTAAGATGCCTTAATGTCTGTAGAGTACTGAAAGAGAAAGGACACTTATTTAAAAAGGAACATCAGCATAGTGGAACTAAATTGTTATTGGAGAGAAAGCTAGAATCCCTTAAAATAGTATTTGCTTAATCAAGAGCTGACAGCCAATGCTGCCCTTTTGATTGAGCCCTACCTAACATTAAATATTTTCTAAAATATTAAATTTTCCCCAATTTTTAGCTGAATTCTAGTGTGAATGGTGCTTAAATTTTTCTGCTCTTAAATGTGGAATTTGAGTGAAGTTTATTACATGTCTTAAGGAATGACATGCATGTTAAAGAATTTAAGATTTTATTCTTAGCGCTGGCAACCTGACTTTTGTAGTAAGGGTATTTCTGTTTTTACCCTGACAAAAATGGATTTTCTTTTTCTTTTTTATGTCAAGTTCTTGGATCATAGGTTTTAAAAATTAATTATAGATAGGCTATTAGGATTGGAAGAGACCTTTAGAAATGATTAATCTAGGGTTTCTCAAACTTGGTACTTTTGACATTTTGGATTAGATAATTCTTTGTCATGGGTGATGATCCTGTGCTTTGAAGGATGCTTAGCAGCCTCTACCTCTAGATGCCAATAGTTCCTCTTCAGCTGTGACAACTGCAAAATGTCTCTGGACATTGCCAGATGCCCCTGGGAGACAAAATCACCCATACTTGAGGACCACTGATCTAGACCATTTCCTGCAGGTGGTGGTTCTCTTCTTTGGAACGCTAGTGTTATTTACCACCTTGTCTAGCAGTCAGTTCCTGCTTCAGATAGCTGTCTTGGGGTAGAAATCTTTTCACTGTGTTGAGCTAAAACCTGTCACCTATAACTTTTCAGTTCTACCTCTTGGGACCATATAGAGTGGATACAGACTCACATATAGACTTTCAGTTACTGGAACATAATTATCTTGTCCTTCCTGGTCCCTCATGTGAAGGGTTTAATGCTGAGTTGGCGAACTATTTTTGTAAAGGCTGGATAGTAAATATTAGGCTTTGAGGGCCACATATGGTCTCTGTCTCATAATCGATCAGTTGCAATCTAGCTGTGTATCTATATCTTTATTTTTTTTCTTCTCTCTCACTCTCCCCTTCCCTCCCACCCTTTCTCCCTTCCTTCTTTCTTTCCTTCCTTTTATCCTCCCTTTCCCTCTTGGTCTCTCTTTTTATTTCTCTCTTTTCCTTCTTCCTCCCCTTCCTCTTTATTTTTCTTTTTTGTTTTGTTTTGTTTTGTTTTTTTACAACCCCTTAAAAATGTAAAAACCATTCTTAGTTCCACAGGATGGGTTTGGTCCCAGCAGTAGCTTGCTGATCCCCAAATTGGAATCTCCTTTCCATCTTGGTTGATTTTCAGAGGGCAGTTAGTTCCCTGTTAAAGTGTGGTGCCTTAGAACCATGGGCAGAACTTTGGGTAAGGGCTGAGCAGCACAGAATGATATCAGACTTGTCACCACCAACTCCTTAAAGTACCCGCTTATTGCTGTTTTGGAAGCTTTGTCACGTATTCAACTTAAAATGCCCTTAATGCCAGCTAAGACTCTGGCTTGCCCTTTTTATTGGGCCACATTACATACTAGGGCATTTTTAGATGTCAGCTTAGAAACATATATCTCACCATATTAAACCTTATCTTAGCTAGAGTTAACCCTTGCTCTGGTCTGTTGTGAGCTTTGTGGATCCAACTTTGTTCTCTAAAGTTTTAATGAAATTTCTGTTAGCTTCATGTCACTTGAATGTTTGATAAACCCAAGTTACTAATAAAAGTTGGAATGAGACATAGCAAAGAACTAAATCTCAAATCACAAGTATTTAGAAAACAAGGTGATTTTAATGTATGGATATAGCTGTGCCTGGACTGTTTTTTTTTTTAATTGTTTTGTGGAATTGTACTTAAATCTGCATTGTAGCAACTGTAAATCG
The DNA here is from genome assembly GCF_015220235.1 of Choloepus didactylus. Taxonomy (NCBI): domain Eukaryota; kingdom Metazoa; phylum Chordata; class Mammalia; order Pilosa; family Megalonychidae; genus Choloepus; species Choloepus didactylus. The sequence goes on from NC_051309.1 coordinate 57,109,524, forward strand.
GAGATTACTGTCATTAGTAATGGCTTTCAAAGTGAGAAAATAGTAAATAAGTTAATGATCATGATAGAGAAAAACTGTATTTTATTCACATTCAAAATAAAATATTTTATATACTGATTTTTTCAAAAAGTAACTGATGTTTATTATTTTTTTTTTTTTTCCAGAAAGGAGTCACACCAGCAGCCCCAGTTCATACTAACAAGGAAGAACCAGCTACTGAAACTAATTTGGGATTTATCCATGCATTTGTAGCTGCCATATCAGTTATCATTGTATCTGAATTGGGTGATAAGACATTTTTTATTGCTGCCATCATGGCAATGCGCTATAACCGTTTGACGGTGTTGGCTGGTGCTATGCTTGCCTTGGGCCTCATGACTTGCTTATCAGGTGAGTGTATTTTTTCCCTGCTAATGAGTTTACTGAATTAAGGGGAAAGCATGGTGTGTAGCATTGATGTGAGTTACTGAATCATTCAATTTTTTATATAGGAATTCGATGTGACTTCCAGAATTTAGTAAACAAAAAGCGGTTTTAGTACATAAATTCCTAAAAACCATATTGCACTTTTGAAATGAAATTTTCAGCTATTCATAGCCAAGATACATACTCATTTATTCACTATTTTTATTCTTGCTTTTGCTGCTTAGCTGTTTAATCTTTTTAATCCAGCTAAGTTTATTTATATCTGATATCTTGAAATAGGACCCAAACAACCAAAGAGAATCACATATCTTCCTGTTGAAGGACATTTGGGAGGTAATCAGTAACTGAGGAATCACTTTCAGTGTACTGTGTTCTATTACGCTGTTCTTAAACATTTTGGTAAAGAAATGTAACATTCTTCTCAGATTCCCTTTTTATGTTACTTGATTTACAGTTGTGGTGGCTTGGAGTTATGAACCCCAGAGAAACATGTTCTTAACCAATTCCTGTGGGTATGAACCCATTGGAAGTAGGACTTTTTTATGAGGTTACTTTAGTTACAATGTGATCAACTGTACTGGGATGGGTTAATCCAAGTATGGAGACCTTATAGAAAAGGCCAGAGACAAAACCATGGGGAGCAGCCAGAAGCTGGAAACCAGTGGAACCAGGAAGAGAAAGTAGATTCTACTATGTGGCAGAAAAGCCAAAGACCAAGGCTCACCAGCAGCCACTCCCAGAATGCCACAGTCTGGGGTGAAAATAGCCTTGCTCACATCTCAATTTTGGACTTCTCCTAACCTCGAAACTGTAAGCCTTGAAATTCCCATTGTTTAAGCCAGGCTGTTGTATGGTATTTGTTTTAGCAGCTGGGAAACTAAAACAGCTATTATAACAAAGTAAACTTCACTCTAAAATAACTGAACACAGTTTAGTCTTTGATTAAAAAGCCACCACAGGCTACATAGTTTGGTGGAAAATGGTGACCTTTGGCTTTAGAGTCAGACTTGGGTTTGAATTTGATGTTACTGTGTATTAACCTATTGATAAGTCAGTTAGCTTCTTTGAGCTTCAGTTTCCCCATCTGTAAAATGGGAATAATAATATCTACCTACTTCATAGGATTCTGGTATGTATTAAATGGGATAATACGTTTAAGGTGTGCAGTCATGGACCCCTCTTCCTCAGCATGCCTCACATTTATCATTATGAAACTCATTTCCTTAAAGTACAGAACAAATTCTATGTCTGGCTGCTTGGAAGCTTAGTTAAGCCTTTTAAACATATACATGAGTATTTTAATCATTCAAATAGTCCAACTACTTTTCACAATTTGGAAAATAGTGTGAGCATTATTCGTGTTTGAAAATAAAAATATAATTTTCCCATTGAAAGTAAATTTTGGTTACTTGCTGTAATCATAAAAAATAGGAGAAGTGAAAAGAGTTGCAAGTAGTGACTTGCTGCTACCAAGAATAATTAGGCAGCTGTCCTCTCTGTGTATACCCAGTCCCTCTTGGAACCTGGTTCCTTCAGTTATCCCCACCTCTTCTAAGGTATTCAGTTCCTTTCCCTCTACTCAAAGCATGTTATAGTCTTTTATGTTCTAACCCTGGCTCCGTTTCCTCGTATCTGCTGGTAATATACCATATGATACCTCTTCTCACCTCTGCTTTTTGAAAGAAAGTCTGTTATCAGTGGTCTTCAGATCTTTTCTGTGTGTATTCACTAAAATAATTTTGCAAAAACTATGTAAATCCTCTCCCCCCTTCACTTTTTTTTTTTTTTAGGTTTTTTTTTTTTTTCATTTTTGTTGAGATTGTTCAGATACCATACAATTATCCAAAGATCCAAAGTGTATAATCACTTGCCCCTGGGTACCCTCATACAGCTGTGCAACCATCACACTTAATTTTTGTTCAATTTTTAGAAACTTTTCATTACTCCAGACAAGAAATAAAGTGAAAGATGAAAAAAGAAAACAAGAAAAGGAAACTGTAATCCTCCCCTATCCCTAATGAACCCCCCTCAATTGTTGACTCGTAGTATTGATATAGTACATTTGTTACTATTTATGATAAAATGTTGAAATACTACTAACTGTAGTATATAGTTTGTAATAGGTATATAGTTCTTCCCTATATGCCCCTCTATTATTAACTTCTAATTGTATTGTCGTACATTTGTTCTGGTTCATGGAAGTGATTTCTAGTATTTGTACAGTTGATCATGGACATTGCCCACCATAGGATTCAGTTTTATACATTCCCATCTTTTGACTTCCAGCTTTCCTTCTGGTGTTATATATGACTCTGAGCTTCCCCTTTCCTCCTCATTCACACACCATTCGGCGCTGTTAGTTATTCTCACATCTTGCTACCAACACCCCTGTTCATTTCCAAACATTTAAGTTCATCCTAATTGAACATTCTGCTCATACTAAGCAACCACTCCCCATTCTTAAGCCTTGTCCTGTATCTTGGTACCTTATATTTCATGTCTATGAGTTTACGTATTATAATTAGTTCCTATCAGTGAGACCCTGCAATAATTGTCCTAATGTGTCTGGCTTATTTCACTCAGTATATTGCCCTCGAGGTTTTGTCATCAACCCATTTTTTTTTAATATGGTTTTGTTCACTCACCATACATTCCATCCCAAGTAAATAATCGATGGTTTTCTGCATGGTCATACATTTATGTGTTCACCACCTTCACCACTATCTGTATAAGACCATCTACATTTCTTCCACAAGGCAGGAGGGAGAGTCAAAGAAGGTAGAGAGGCAAAAGAAAGAGGAAACAAAAAGACAGCTAGGAAGCAGCAAAAGGAAAAATAACCTTAAATCAAAGTAGAATAAAGAATCAGACAATAACACCAATGTCAAGTGTCTAACATGCCTCCCCTATCCCCCCCTTTTATCTGCATTCACCTTGGTATATCACCTTAGTTACATTAAAGAAAGCATAATACAATGATTCTATTAGTTACAGTCTCTAGTTTATGCTGATTGCATCCCTCCCCCAATGCCTCCCCATTTTTAACACCTTGCAAGGTTGACATTTGCTTGTTCTCCCTCGTAAAACAACATACTTGTACATTTTATCACAATTGTTGGATACTCTAGATTTCACCAAGTTACACAGCCCCAGTCTTTATCTTTCCTCCTTTCTTGTGGTGTCTCACATGCTCCCCACCTTCCTCTCTCAACCGTATTCATAGTTACCTTTGTTCAGTGTACTTACATTATTGTGCTACCATCTCCCCAAATTGTGTTCCAAACCACACACTCCTGTCTTCTATCACCCTGTAGTGCTCCCTTTAGTATTTCCTGTAGGACAGGTGTCTTGTTCACAAAGTCTCTCATTGTCTGTTTGTCAGAAAATATTTTGAGCTCTCCCTCATATTTGAAGGACAGCTTTGCTGGATACAGGATTCTTGGTTGGTGGTTTTTCTCTTTCAGTATCTTAAATATCTCACACCACTTCCTTCTTGCCTCCATTGTTTCTGCTGAGAGATCCGCACATAGTCTTATTAAGCTTCCTTTGTATGTAATGGATCGCTTTCCTCTTGCTGCTTTCAGGATTCTCTCTTTGTCTTTGACATTTGATAATCTGATTATTAAGTGTCTTGGCGTAGGTCTATTCATATTTCTTCTGTTTGGAGTACGCTGCGCTTCTTGGATCTGTAATTTTTTCCTCTATTATTGCTTCTGCCCCCTTTCCCTTCTCTTCTCCTTCTGGGACACCAATGATACATACATTATTGTACTTTGTTTCATCCTTGAGTTTCCAGAGACGTTGGTCATATTTTTTCATTCTTTTCTCCATCTGCTCCTTTGCGTGTAGGCTTTCAGGTGTTTTGTTCTCCAGTTCCTGAGTGTTTTCTTCTGCCTCTTGAGATCTGCTATTGTATGTTTCCATTGTGTCTTTCATCTCTTGTGTTGTGCCTTTCATTTCCATAGATTCTACTAGTTGTTTTTTTGAACTTTTGATTTCTGCTGTATACATGTCCAGTGCTTCCTTTACAGCCTCTATCTCTTTTGCAATAATTTCTCTAAACTTTTTGAATTGATTTAGCATTAGTTGTTTAAATTCCTGTATCTCAGTTGAAGTGTACGTTTGTTCCTTTGATTGGGCCATAACTTTGTTTTTCTTAGTGTAGGTTGTAATTTTCTGTTGTCTAGGCAGGGTTTCCTTGGTTATCCAAATCAGGTTTTCCCAGACCAGAACAGGCTCAGGTCCCAGAGGGAAGAAATATTCAGTATCTGGTTTCCCTGAGAGTGTGTCTTAGAAAATTGCTCCACCCTTTGATGCCTCAGGTCACTGTGCTTTTCTGCCCAGCAGGTGACGCCTGTTAGCCTATAATTCTTGACTGGTGTGAGGAGGTATGGCCGTGTTCCCCCAGGCTCTGGGGTCTGGTTCTTAATGGAAAGTGCCCCATCCCTTTCCTCCTAGAGAAGACAGAGCCCCCAGGTGGAGGTCATTAGCATTTCAATGGTCTCTCTCTCTCTGCTTGTGCTGTCTCCACCCTTCTCTGCTTCACAGCCCTGGAAACTGAAAATGACTGGGGCTTTCTCCACTGAGCCAAAAAAGAAACAGATAGTCCCCTTCAGACCCAGTCCAAGGCGACCCTCCGGCTCTCCCAGATCAGTCGTCACCCATAGCCTCTGTCTGTTTTTTTGGGGATGCGTACCTGTAGTGAGCAGTTCATACTCGCTTCTTAAAACCCCATTTGGAGCTCAGCTGAGCTATATTCGCTTGCTGGGAGAGAGCTGCTCTCTGGCACCAAGAGGCTTTGGGTTTGACATGGGCTGTGGGGGAGGGGGTCTCACGACTTGGATCCGCAGGTTTTACTTACAGATTTTATGCTGTGTTCTCGGGCATTCCTCCCAATTCAGGTTGGTGTATGATGAGTGGATGGTCTCGTTTGTCCCCCCGCAGTTATTCTGGATTATTTACTAGTTGTTTCTGGTTTTTTGTAGTTGTTCCAGGGGGACTACTTGGCTTCCACTCCTCTCTATGCCACCATCTTGCCCCGAGTCCCTCCCCCCTTCACTTTTAAGCTGACATCTAAAATTTTACATTCTAAGTGTAGGGAGTTGCAGTCTAATCTCTGATATATTGTGTAAAATAAAGCTGTTGTGGTTTTCTTCTAAATATACCTAAATGGTATCTATATACCATTAGCAATTTGACACCCACCATCACCAATCATCTCTTTAAAAAGATATGAATAAACTCTTTTGTGGTCGCAGCTAGGGGCGGGCACCCACGAAACCCTCTGCGGTCGGCGTTGCTTGAGGGGTACCGGCGGCGGCTCTTCCCGGAGGCGAGGGTGAGGCGGGGGACTTGGCCGAGTCCCCGGCGGAGGCGTGCAAGGTGTGGAGGGCGGCGAGAGAGGAACGCGAGACACTCTCCTTTCAGGGTAGTAGAACAAGCCTTTATTCAGGGGTGAGCACAAGTTATATAGGCTGGCATAGAGGGCGGGGGTTGTTTGAAAAAGGGGCGGGAGTTGCTCTGGCAACGGTGCATGCGCACTGGCGGTGGCGGGAGTTGCTCTGGCAACGGGGGGTGGCGGGCAAGATAAGGGGGGCGGTTTTCTCTGGCAAGCTTCCCTTAACGATTGTATTTTGGGTGAGGAAATGGGGCCTGCATCCGGCCTCACTTTCTCAGGCCCGGGGGGCTGTGGAGGGCGCTGCCGCCCGTGCCCACCACCCTCCCCAGGGGCTGATCAGGTCCTCCGGCCTAGGCCCGCCAAGTCGAAGCACGTAATCAGTATCCCGCATTTCCCCCTTCTTTTCTAATTACAGGAAGAAGCTTACCGGAGAGATCCGCTAAGGGATGAGGGAAAGGGGAGGCCGGGGAGGGGAAAAGGGGTTGACGGTTGCTCAGAGAGGCTGGAGCTCGACGTTGGTGTGGCGCCCGGGCGCTCGAGAGGGGCCTCGCTGCTTGCGGGATGGACGAGGGTGGTGGCGCTGCGGAGGGTCAGCTTCTTCAGTGGAGGCAAGTCGTTGATACTGGACTTGCACAAATGATGAGAAGACAGCATTGGCTTGGTTTTTAGCAAGTTGGACAATTCTGCGGATAATGCAGGGCCCTAGGGTGAGAGCTAGAATAATCATTAGTAGGGGGCCGAGGAGAGGGAGGAGGTATGGGAGGATGGGGGCAAAGATGTGGGACCAATAGTTGGCGGCTTCATGGTCCCTTCTGCGTTGTTCTAGTTCTTCTCGGACCTTCTTTAGGCTGTTTTCGGCGAGACCTGTGGAATTGGCATATACACAGCATTCTTCTCCTAGGGCGGCGCAAAGGCCTCCTTCTTTGAGGAGAAGAAGGTCGAGACCTCGGCGGTTTTGGAGCATGACCTCAGAGAGGGAGTTAACAGAATTTTTAAGATGGGAAATAGCGTTTTGTAGGTGACGAATGTCCTCGTCAACAGCCGCCCGGAGGTGAGTTAGGGCGGAGCCTTGACTGGCTAGCGCAGCGATTCCGGTGCCAGCGCCTGCAAGACCTAGAAGGGAGGCGATCGTGAGGGCGGTGATGGCCTCTCGCTTTTGCAGAGGGGCAGGAGCTGCAGTTCTTTCCAGGCGGAGGAAGAAGTCTTCCTCGCTGTGGTATAGGACCCTGGGGATAAGGACAATTAGGAGGCAAGTTTCATGAGTTGTATTGAGGGTCTGCACGTTAAGGCAGGGGGTAAGTCCTGTAGAGGAGCAGAGCCATTGGGAGGAGTTGTGAGGAATAAGAAATTTGGCAGAGCTGTTGGGGGATGAGTAGTTGGCACAAGCTGTGAGGTTGGGAGAGTTGTATGAGAGAGGGCGGATGCACTTTCCTGTGGAGGAAACTGAATGAAAGGTTAGGGGGACGGCAGAGGTATTCCAATTGCATTCCGAGGGGCTGTTTTCTGTATTTTCTGAAAAGGAGAGGTTGGAGGCGACGGGCTCATACAGGGAGGAGGAGGTGGAGAGGCAAAGCCAACAGGAGGAGGTAAGATTGGGGTGGGAGGAATTCACTGAGGTGAAGGCCGCTTGGATAAGGCCGAGGAGGGGAGAGGAGTAACGAGAGGGGGGCAGAAAAGGTTGGGGTGGTGGGGTTGGCGATGCGCTGTTTATAGCTGAGGTGCGGCTGGAGGGCCGTGGATTAAGGGGGTTAAGGACTTGGTTGGGACCGATGCCAGAGGGTGTTTTTAATGCAGTATTTTGGCATGGTTGGTTTGCAGCCTCTTTTTTTATGAGAATAAGTGATCCTGGGTCGGTTTCGTCCTTATGGACTCTGAAGCCCCAAGTTCGACCGAGTAACCAGGAGGGATCAGTGGGGAGTTGCACAGTGAGATTAAGCTGTGTGCAGTTAAAGGAAAAGTCAAGAGTATTTCTGAAATTGTGAGGCTTGCAGCCAGAAGGGGCCCATTTTAAAGTTAGGTAATGATCAGGCACTGAGGCTTCCAATTAGTGGCTAATGTTTCACACCCCCAGTATGCACAGTAGTACTCATAGGGGGAATTGCAGTATGGTTTTCCAGGATTTGAGGATGGGCACATGTAATATTGGGCCTGATTGAGACTACCAGGATAACCAACAGGTTTTGGAGAAGGAGGGGGAAATAGATCAGTGGCATAAAACACAAAAGAGGGGCGTTCTGCAGTGACAATGCAAAGAATTATTTTGGAATCTTCCCAACGTGCCAGGGTCCATTTCCAAGGCTGGTGGGGGGAATGGGGCTGGTAGATAGCCTGGGTGGAAGCAGAAAGGGTAAGCATGATTATTAGAAGGGAAGCTATGCTTGGGTGGGTGTTATGGAGGTGCAGGGGGCTTGCTTTTGCCCGTCTGTATAGGCATATAATCTCCCTGATTTCTTGTCTCTCCGGGGGTATCTCCGGATTGGGCTCCCGGTCCAGGTGCAAGGTTGTCGTCTGGTACACCAGGTTGCGGAGACGACGGCGTTCTCGCCTTGTTAGACGCGTGGCTGCTGGTGGCGGGTCGGATCGCTCTTCCTGGGATTCAGATTGGCTGTGATGCATCATCTGGGAAAACACAAGCAAACCCGCGCGCCCCTGGGCGAGAAGTGGGGAGGGACCCTTCCAGGCATTATTCTCTGGGTCTTTCCAGTAGACCATTGGGGCCTGGGTGGGCCTATATGAGGGCCCCCAATGTCTATGTAGGGGCGAAAGCCCTTCCTTATTGAATGTGAATAGGTTAAGGTGAATAAGAGCTGCTATGATAAGGTCCCCTGGAGTTGCCTGGGGAAGCATGGCCCTTTCTTTTTCAATTTGTGTTTTTAAGCGGCGGTGGACTGCTTCCACAATGGCTTGCCCCTGAGGATTATATGGGATGCCGAAATGATGGGTGATGTTATATAGCTGAAGAAAGGCCGCAAAGGAGGCACTGCGATAGGCAGGCCCATTGTCCGTTTTTATGTCCCAGGGGACTCCCATGAAGAGAATTCCCTGTCTTAGGGCCTTGATACAGTGTTTGGCCGTTTCCCCGGCAAGGGGGACTGCATAACACATGGCCGAGAAGGTGTCAATCATTACATGTACATACTTGAGGCGCCCAAAGGACGGAACGTGAGTTACGTCCATTTGCCATCTAGAATTGGGTTTTAGGCCTCGTGGGTTGACTCCCTGAGGTTGCAGGGGGCCAAGTGGCGCAAAGGGCGCACAAGTTGCGCAATTGCGGACAAGATGTTTACAGGTGTCTAGGGGGAGGCCACATAGATGATGCAACGACATAGCCGAAAAGTGAAACCTAGAATGCAATAACTTGGCCTGGTTAACAGCGTCCCCCGGAGGGGCCGCTGTGTGGGTTAGCATAGCTTGGGTATCTTGAGCTGAGACCGCTTGGTCTACTATACTGTTGTCATTAGCCAAGGGCCCCGGAAGGCCTGAGTGACTACGAATGTGGCTAATGAACCAAGGATTCTGTCGATGTTCCAAGATGCTTCTGAGGTCAGAAAGTGCTTTATCAATGGCCGAGTTCCCTGGGAAAAAGGTGGAAAACGCGAGGACTCGGCAGACCTGATAAGTGTAGAGGCTGTCGGTGAAAATGTTTACTGGGTGGTTCCGGTGGGTGTTTAGCGCGTATGACACTGCTAGGATTTCCCCCTCTTGGACTGAATGAAGGTTGACATAGCTGAATAGGCGGGGTTTTGGGTGGTTTGGGGGATAAGAGAGGAAGGCGAAACGGGTTTTGGAGGCGTCAGTAAAGACGGTAGTGGCACCCGGGATGGGTGCAGAGGAGGGGAAAGGGTGGAAGGGGCTGCGGAAGGGAAGCTTGGTGAGCCCCTGTAACAGTCGATGGCTAGGATAGTGGCAGCTGAATTCCCCATGAAATCCTTCTAAAAGGATTTGCATGTCCGGGTTATCACGTATAAGCAGGCGGGTTTGGCCTGCGTCCAGGGGCCAAACAATTTTTTCCGGCGGCTCTCCAAATGCATGAACAGCCAGGGTGACTAGAGCTGAAGCTAGGCTGATCCAGAGCCGCACTGCGGGGCAAATTTTTCTAAGCCGGCTTTTAGCGGGGTGCGCCCAAAGTAGGGGGCCATCTTGCCACAGGCAGCCCATGGGTGTTCCGGGCGTAGGAAGGATGAGTGCCATAAGATTGCCCTCTCTAGTGCTGAACCTGTTGAGACAGCAGGCGGCGAGTGCCTTGTTAATGGCGGCAATGGCTTCCTTTGCCTCCTGGGTGAGCTTAATGCGCCGGGAGACCGCTAGCGGCGGGGCTTCTGGGACACTCAGCAGCATAAAGAGTGGTTGGAGCTGCGCGGTGGTGATCGGCAACGCAGAGCGGAGCCAATTGATCTGACCGCAGAGCTGTTGGAGCTCAGTGATGGTGACCCGATCTGGTATGTCCAGCTGGGGAGCGGACGGGGCAATGGTTTTATCAATGCTAAACCCTAAGAAGGCCAATGGCGGCACAATCTGAACCTTTTCGGGCTGAACCATAAGGCCGAGGTCAGCTAAATTAGTGGTGAGGTCTTTGAGGATTAGAGGAAGCGCCTCGGCGTCCTCAGAGGCTACCAAGATGTCATCCATGTAATGGATGAGCATGGCCCGCTTTCGCAGGGGGGCCACGACGTGATTAACATACATTTGGCAGATGGCCGGACTGTTACGCATCCCTTGAGGGAGGACTTTCCATTGGTACCTGCTAGCCGCGCCCGCGTGATTGGGGACGGGGACTGTAAAGGCAAAGCGAGGGCGGTCTCGCTCATGTAGCGGGATGGAAAAGAAACAGTCTTTGATGTCAATGGTGGCTACGTGATAGTGAGCCGGGATGGCCACCGGATGGGGGAGGCTAGACTGCGGGGAACCCATGGGAAGAATATGCTTATTGATTTCTCGCAGATCATGGAGGAGCCTAAATTTCCCTGTGGCTTTTTTATGAATAACAAACACTGGCGAATTATAGGGACTAGTAGAAGGTTCTATGTGGCTTGCGTCCAATTGTTCTTGGACAAGGGCTTGGAGTGCAACTAATTTGTGCGTGGGAAGGGGCCACTGCTTCACCCATATAGGTTTCTCAGTATCCCACTGCAGAGGAACGGGTGCTGGAGGTGTTAAACGAGCAGTGGCGCACATTATTGGGGGGGCTGCGTGGTAAGCACTGCCCCAGAGGCGGCGAGGATATCACGGCCCCATAAAATTTGGTCTATGGTGTGTAGGAACAACGGGCGGAAGGTGCCTGAGTGGCCTTCTTCATCCTCCCACTTAATGGGTTCCATGGCCTGAAGAGAAGTGGAGGTACCGGTGGCTCCCACTACCGAGGGACCATCGAGAACCGTGCACATGGTGGCATACTGAGCGGGCATGCAAGAGACTTCTGCCCCTGAATCAAGCGTGCCCGTGTACCATTGCCCCCCTATTTTTAATTTACGGGTAGGCTTTTCTGGAGTGATTGGGACTGTTCAGAGAAGCGTTTTATTGCCGGCGAGGTGATGAGTTTTATTAGAACCGGCCGGCACGCTGCCTCTTAGGGGCGGGGCTGAGGCTTGCCCCGCTTGGAGTTTAAAGCTTGCTCAGCGCCTTGGTGCTGATTAACACCGGGGCAGCGGCAGAGGGTTTTGGGGTTATTTTTGCAATCGCGCGCCCAGTGATAGCCACGCTAACAGCGTGGGCAAGGAGTGGGAGGGGGGCGCCCATTGCGCTGCATGGGAGGTGGGCAGTTGACCTCTGCATTGGGGCACTCCCGGGCAAAATGGCCGCTCTGCCCGCACTTGAAGCAACCGGCGGTGGTGGCTAAGGCGGCCGTGACAGCGCCAGAGACAGCCTGGGCTAGGGACGCGGCAGCTGGGTCAAAGGCGCTGCAGGCAAGTACCCAATCGTGTATGCTCTTCTCCCGCAAGGGAAGGATAGCCTGCTTGCAAGGGGGACTGGCTCCCTCGAGAATGAGTTCTCGAGCGAGGGCTAGTTGGGCCTGGGGATCACTAACCTTTTGAGCGCAGGTTTCTTCGACCCTGGAGACAAAGGTGGCGAAAGGCTCACTTGGCTCCTGGAGGAGCTTGGTGAATTTATTAGGTCAACAGGCAGAGTAGTTGGCAAACGCTCGTAAAGCGATTCCCCGAAGGATAGGCCAAAAGGTGGCGGGTGCATTGATATAGGCGGATGCGTGTATAAACACTCCCGTGCCCATGTAAGCCTCGGGGGGATGAATGGCCCCAGTGGCTGCGTCTTGCTCGCTCTGCCTAGCTGCTTCTGCCTGGAAGTGGGCACGCCAATCAACGAACTGGCCGGGGCCAAGGATGGTACGGGCAAGCGAGGCCCAGTCCTGGGGGAGGCAAAGGTCCATGGCGATATCCTGCAGTATTTGGGAAGCGTATGGGCTACCTAATCCGTTCTCCTTGACGGCCCTGCGAAGTTGCTTGATAGTGTCTGACCAGTCGTACGGTTTTTGCGATGTGGGGGTAACGTTAAGGGGAAAGCAGCGAAAAGCACGAGGGAAAGGAGGACGCGCTTGCAGAGGGCCTGGCACGGGAGTGGGGGCAGGGGCAGCGTTGCCCCAAGGGTTGCCTTGAGGTGTAGAAGGCAGCCAGGGGTTGTTTGCCGGCGGGGCGGGAGGGGCGGCGGCAGCCGCCGGCAGCGGCTTTAAGGGGGAGAGGAAGGCAGGTCGTGAGAGGGGGGTGGGTGTGGGTTGCGGCTGCGCAACCTAAGAGTCCGCTGATGAATGCGGAAGCGGGAGGCCCCAAGTGTTGCAAGATGGCGGCGCGGTGGGCGTAGCCAAGGCGTAAGATGGCGGGTTAGCTCCGCCCTGGGGAAAGGCGGGGTAAAGCGCATGCGGTTTCCGGCCCGGCTCAGGGCTGACGTCATCGCTGGAGCACTTCCTCCCTTCGGTGGAAGAAGAAGGAGGAAGTTCGCCATCTTGACGAGACTTGGTATTGTTTCGTTTTTGGGGAGTGACTTCGAGCGCGTTGTTAATTTGCTCGACTAAAGATTCTGTGTTCGAATCGTGGTCCGCATTGGTTTCACTGTCCGAATCTATCGATTGAGTCGACAGGGCCTCCTTGGATTTAATGGGGCCTCGATCAGGGGGGAGGGAGCCTTGAAGGCAGGAGCGGACGGTTATTAAGGTGGGGAGCAAGCCGGGAGGGAAGCGCCCGCCCCCATGCTTCACGGCGCTGGAGACTCGACTAACAAGGCGATTATAAGTGACGGGGCCCCAAAGATGGCAAGTGGTGAGCCATGGGTCAAAGGGCAGCACGAGGTCCCAGCACACCCGCAGCTGCCGGACAGACACCCCGCAACGACGTGCGTCCAGAAGACCCGCCAGAGCGCGAACCCGAGGCGCCCGGTGCGCGGACAGACGACCACCCACAGCGGAGGGGAAAAGAGGGGGGGGCCGTCCACCGAGCAAGAAGAACGAGGCAAACCGCGGCCGCGAGGCCGAAGAAGACGACGAGAACAGAAAGCAGGACCCCCCGGCAACGGGAACAGTCGGGGGGGGGGGCGGCCACGGCGAGGCACACCGCGCCGAACAGAGAAACGAAGACACAGAGGACCACACCAAGGTAATGAAGGGGTAGAGGGAGAATGTTAGGAGGAATGGGGGTCATAGAAAGAGAAGACGAGAGGTAGTCGGGGGCAACAGTATTTGTAGCCGGGATAATTCGACAAGGGAGAGGCGGCTCCGGGCGCGGAGCGGCGAGGGAGAGGCGGCCCCGGGCGCGGAGCGGCGAGGGAGAGGCGGCCCTTACCTTGCAGGCGAGGAGAAGGGAAGATGGAGAGGCGTCCGGGCGAGCGGGCGATTTGCTGGACCGTTGTGTGGAGAGGGGACGAGTAGAGAGGCCTCACATGGGGCACCAGTTGCGATTGCGTCTACTGCGTCGGGGGGCGGCCGGTTGCTGAACCCTCGGCTCACGGCGTTGCTCGGAGGGTACCGGCGGGGGGGGGGCTCTTTCCCGGAGGCGAGGGCGAGGCGGGGGACTTGGCCGAGTCCCCGGCGGAGGCGCGCAAGGAGTGGAGGGCGGCGAGAAAGAAACGCAAGACACGTTTCCTTCAAGGTGATAAAGCCAAGAGCCTTTATTAGGGGAGAGTACAAGTTTATATAGGCTGGCATAGAGGGCGGGGGTTGTTTGAAAAAGGGGCGGGAGTTGCTCTGGCAACGGTGCATGCGCACTGGCGGTGGCGGGAGTTGCTCTGGCAACGGGGGTGGCGGGCAAGATAAGGGGGGCGGTTTTCTCTGGCAAGCTTCCCTTAACGATTGTATTTTGGGTGAGGAAATGGGGCCTGCATCCGGCCTCACTTTCTCAGGCCCGGGGGGCTGTGGAGGGCGCTACCGCCCGTGCCCACCACCCTCCCCAGGGGCTGATCAGGTCCCCCGGCCTAGGCCCGCCAAGTCGAAGCACGTAATCAGTATCCCGCACTCTTTAACAGTTGGAAATTTACATTACTGTTTTTTTTTTCTTTAATTATTTTCATTTACTTTCCCCATGGAATTTTTTTGAGAACTTAATGTTGAACTACTTTCAATCTTCCAGGACAATTACACAAATAATAAAACCCCATACAGAGAACTCCAACATACCACTATCTCACCTCCCCATACCCACATAATTTTAACATTTTGCCACATTTGCTGTGTTATTTTATCCATTTATCTATCTGCCCGTCTGTCTCTCTGTTTATCAATTTTCAGAACACTTGAGTGTAAATTGTATTCATCCTGAGTGTAAATTGTATTCATCCTGTTCCTTGAACCCTTAATACTGCCATGTACATGTCCTAAAACCAAGGATATTTGCTTATGTAACAACCTTAAATACAGTTATCAAGTTTAAGAAATTTAACATTGATAAAGAGTTTACAGTTTATATTCCAATTTTCTGATATGTTCCAATAACGTCCTTTTGAGCCTTTTCTCTTCTCTTATTAGATCCTGTCCAGGATGATGTATTGCATTATTTAGTTTTCATTGTCTCTTTAGTTGCTCTTTTTTTTTTCAAATTGTGGGCGCATATATACAATATCAACTTTCCCATCACAACCACTCCCAAGCATACTATCAGTGGGATTAATCACATTCACAGTGTTGTGGTACCCTCACCACCTTCCATTACTAAAACTTTTCCATCTCCCCAAACAGAAACCCTACACCCGTTATGTATTAACTCCCTATTTCCCCTGCGTCCCACCCCTGGCAACCTGTACTCTGTATGAGCTTGAATATTCTGTGATATTTTCTTCGTAGTTACCATGGGGCTTAAATTTAACATCCTAAATCTATAACAATCTCTTTGCTTTGATACCAGCTTAACTTCAATGGTATACACAAACTGTGTTCCTGTACCATTCTGTCCCCCACTTTTATGTACGTTTATATGTTATGAGTACAAAAACCAATGACTTACTACATTTTATACATATATCTTTTAGATCCTGTAAAAAAGTGGAATTACAAACCAAAATACAATACAATAAATAAATTAAAAAAATACAATAATACTGGCATTTATACTTACGTTGTTAGCCTCACTGGAGAACTTTATTTCTTAAACAGCTTTCGTCTGTTATCTGTTGCCCTTTCCTTTCAACCTGCAGAACGTGCATCTCTTATAGGGCTCTTCTAGTGGTGATGAGCTCCCTCTTCTTTTGTTGATCTGAAAATGTCTTAACCTGTCCCTTAGTTTTGAAAGACAGTTTTGCCAGATATAGAATTCTTGGTCAACATTTTAAATATGTCATCCCACTGCTTTCCTGCCACCATGATCTCTGAGAAATCAGCACTAATCTTATTAAGGCTCCCTTGTATGTGACACATTGCTTTTCTCTTGTGGCTTTCAGAATTCTCTATTTTTGGTATTTGACAGTCTATTATAGTATGGCATGGTGTAGGCTTTTTGGGTTAGTCCTGTTTGGTTGAGCATCATGGATGTGTATATTTGTGTCTTTCATTAAATTTGGTAATTTTTCAGCCATCATTTATTTGACTTGATTACTCTCTTCCCCTTTTCTCTTTTTCTTCTTCTGGAACTCCCACAATGCATATATTGGTATGCTTGATGGGGTCCCACAGGTTCCTTGGGCTCTGTACATTTGTTTATCCTTTCTTCTTTCTGCTCCTCAGACTGAATGATTTCAATGGTTGTATCTTCAAGTGTTCTGATTGTTTCTTCTTTCAGTTCCAATTTGCTATTGAATCCCTCTAGGGAATATTTGGCTTCAGCTCTGTTTGGTTCCTTTTCATAATTTCCATCCCTTTTGAAATGCTGTTAGTGTTCATCTATCATTTTCCCGATTTTCTTGGATGTTTTCCTTTAGCTCTTTGAGCATATTTAGGAACAGTTTTCTAAGTTCTTTTCCTGGTATGTCCCAAGTGTGGTCCTCCTCATGGTTTCTCATGCTTCAATCATCTCCTTTGCCCTGGACATTGCTTCCTGTTTTGTTTTGTAACCTTTCACTGAAACCTGGGCATTTTGATACTTTAAATGTGTTATTGCTGGAATTCAGGCTTTGAGGCTTGTGTTCTTTAAGCATGGATTCAGCTAGTATTATGAAAAGGCTTTCCGTGAATGCCAGGAGCTAACAAAAAAAAAAAAAAAGAAGGAAGAAAACACCTTTCCCCATAGATTGACCTATGTGGGTGCTCTCCTTCAGGGCTTATCCCATATAGTGAGTTTGGAGAGTAGCTCCAGGCCAAAGCATAGAGATCTACCTGATCCTTTCTGCACAGGAGTCTTGTAAGACAGCTCTTTGAGCTGTCTTCTACATGCAGGGCAATTTTTGGGATGGGGAGTCCCTCAGGCCACCACCAGACAGATTGAGCCAGATGTACATGCTCCCAGTATGTGCACAAGCTTTCTTCAGAAAGGTGACAAGAGGTCTATACTGGGAGCACAGGTGGCTCTGGGCCGAGCTGGTGAGGGAGTGAGGGTGGAGCCAGCCAGAGTTCCAAGAGATCCTACCACTTTTAAATAGTAGCTTTTTTCTTGATTCATCACTCGCCCTGTTTCTGCAAGCCCTTAACTGTATTCTGGAGCTTTGTGAAAGATGTTTTTGCCAGTTCTTGCTGGTTGTTGAAAGCGTCTTTGGTGTGTGAAGCCCTGAAGCTTCTCACTCCACCATCTTGTTGGGGCAGTGTATCCCCATAGAATTTTACCCTAGTGATGATTAGTTTTTGCTTGAAAATCTTTTATGGATCGCCCTGTCACCTATCTGTATAAAAATATGCATACTGAATTTAAAAAGATGTTGAAAAGTTTCCTTTGAGTCTCTAACTGTTAACCTTTTTCCTGGATTGAGTTATTACAGTTATCATTAGTACATAGTTGATCAAGGTAAAATAGATGACAAATTTAAGTATTTTTCAAAAATTAGAAATTTAAAAATCTCTTGAAGCAAGATCTAGCATCAATTCTTATCTTTCTTTTTCCCCCAGAAGATACCTGTGCTGAGTAGCTTTACTCAAATGAGTGGATGGGAAGGAGTTTTGTTATAGTCATGTCACTCAGTTCTGAGTATATACCAAAAATCATATACTGATCTATTATCAAAAATTATTTTTTAATGATAAATCAGCTGACAACTCAATTAGCATCTCTGTTGATTTTATGTGGAGAATTAGAAACCATCAAGTATACCAAAAAGATTTTTCTGAAATATATGAAATGACTATTCTTATACATGGTAATATATCAGTTAGAAATAGCTTGTTTAACTGGATATATTTAGAAATGGTTGAGAAAATTGACATAGTGTTTAATTTCATCATACCCTTGCTGAATAAAGGATTTCATTTGAAAATTGTTTCATGTAACAAGTTTTAAATATATTCTTTCGGGACCTTGTAGCTGCAGATTTAACTCATTCCGTTTATGGGAAACATCCACCACATAATCTTACTGTCATGGCAGTCTTAGGGAGTCCTTAGTAAATCATACAAGTCAGGTTTATTTTCTGTCAGAAAGCATTTGACTTCAGTTTTCAATTTAAGTAAACATGGTATATGTATCTCCGTGACAACCATCTTACTTTAGAATTCTAATTCTGAAATGGGTGAATGGATTAGTCATGGAACCTGCTATGAGTGTGTTCCCTGGGTGAAATGGGGCACTGCTGTCTTTAGTATTTCTTAGTGATGCACTCTTCGCTGAAGCGGGATTCTCCCTTAGGGAAAATACGTTTGTTGACACTGATTAGGGACTAGCAGAGTCATGATATCTAAATGAAAATTGTCATCATCCTTGCCATCATCCAACCCAAATATCCTATTTGTAATGCCACAACCCTATCAGAAACTTGTGTCAGACAGGAAAGACCCAAGGCTCTTCCTCCAGCTTCTGATGCTTTGTTTGAGAAGACTTGACCTGATGCCAGTATTTCAGATCCAGGATATTTATTTTTCCATACTGTGGAGATATGCAACCATAGGAAGCTTGGTAAAAGGCAGTGTTGTAAAGTGGGCAAAACAACTGTGTAGAACTTTTGTGAGAAAGGGGAGACTCCCTAGCTACTACCATGTTTTCAGGCAGATGAGTTTTAGGAAAGAGTACACATGGAAGTTGAACTTCAGGAAATGACTTCTTTTTAAAAACTGTTCGTTCTGCATACCATTGTAAAGTCTTTGTGGTCCCCTGGGGTGTGTTAATCCTAGTTTATAGATTGCTCATCTATTTTCTGTAATGTACTTTAGTTTCTGGCTAACTAGGCTCTACTCCCCCACTTAGCTGGGGCAGTCTACCGGATTCTTGAGCCATTTTAAGACGGGGTAATAAAAGTCTCTATCTCATAGCTACCTTATTACTGCTATTCCTCTTCCCACTTTTCATGGCCTTCCTTCCTTCCCGGTATCCACCAGCAATCTGATTTCTGCCTCTAGCCCTGTTGTAAAGGCCTCAGTTACTAGCCTTATCACAAAGTCCCATTTTTATCTTACCGAGCCCTCAGAGTATAGCAGTGGGTATTTCCATCCTTTTACTCTCTTGGCTTCTGTAACAACATGTGCTTCTGGTTATAACTTATCTTTCTGAAAAATTTTCTTTGTGCCATAAATACTGAAACTCTCCCATGGTTTTGTCCTTGTTCCGTTTTTCCCCCCTCATACTATAGTGTCCTTGCACATGTTTTCAGTTTAATAACCTGTCAGTGATTCCCAAGTTTATATCCTCACTTCAGATATTTTTCTTGGTGCTTCAACAGTTTCAAGATGTAGAAGGACCAGCAGTACATTGGTAGCTCCTTCTGACTTAATGCAAGGCACTTGTTTAAAGAGAAATAGCCCCTTACATTGATCCCAGAGCCAAAGTGAGTGACTTAGGAAAGGTTTCCAAAGAAAGAGGAATAGAGGGACAGTAAGTAGGGGAAGAAAAAAGTTATAATGCCAAATAGCTTTTTGCTCTCTGTAGAGATGTCAAGGCAGAAAAACTGGGATTGTGTCAGTATATTACGTCATTTTTTAAGATTATCTAAATATAAAGGGAAAACTAGTTTTAGATTTCAAGTTTGCTGTATTTCATTTTTAAAAAATTTTTAAAACCTTTTTTATGGAAATAATTTAAATTTAGAGTTGCACAAATAAAATAGTACAAAGAACACCTACTTTCTATCCAGAGTTCACCTATTGGCAACATTTTACCCCATTTGCTTTAGCATTTGTGTTTCCTATTTATATGTCTATATAAATAAAATCATAGCAATTTTTTTCCTTCCAGCACAGGATCCAGTCTAGATCAGTATTGTATTTAGATAGCTTGCTTATTTAGCCTTTATATTAATCTGAAATATTTCCACAGCCTTTTCTTACATGTGTTTTGTGACATTAACAGTTTCTGAGAGCATACCCCTCCCCCACACTGGAATGTTCCTTATTTAGTGTTTGTCTGATAGCTCCACATACAAGAGTGAGGTTATGCATTTTTTTTTGACAACAGCTGAAAAACTGATTTTTATCTATTCTATTATTTTTTATAATTTTAATTTTTATTAGAGAAATTGTAGGTTTACAGAAAATCATGCATGAAATAGAGTTCCTATGTAGCCCTCTGTTATTAACACCTCGCATTAGTGTGGTTTATTTGTTACAGTTGATGAAAGGATATTATCATAACTGCATTAACTATAGTCCATGGTTTATATTAGGGTTCCCTGTTTGTTTCATACAGTCCTATATATTAAATGAAAATTATCCTAGTAACTTATATACATCCTAAAACTTCCCCTTTTAACCACATTCATATATATAGTCAGTGCTGTTAACTATAGTCACAATGTTGTGCTACCATTCCGACTGTCCATTACCAAAACTTTTCCATCACACCAAATAGAAACTGTACAATTTTTTTTTTTTTTTGGCTTAAACAATAGGATTTTTTTTTTTTAATTCAGTTTTATTGAAATATATTCACAAACCATACAGTCATCCATGGTATACAATCAACTGTTCACAGTATGATCATATAGTTATGCGTTCATCACCACAATCTATTTCTGAACATTTTCCTTACATCAGAAAGAATCAGAATAAGAATAAAAAATAAAAGTGAAAAGAGAATACCCAAACCATCCCCCCATCCCACCCTATTTGTCATTTAGTTTTTACTCCCATTTTTCTACTGATTTTTTTTCAATTTTTTAACTTTGTTTATCAAAAAATTAAACACAAACAGGCAAACAACAACCAAAAAAACCCCACAACATTTCAAACAAAGCAATGGATTAAGGAAAACAAATAACCTAAAATAACTACTTTGCTTCCAATATGTTCCTACCATACCCCAAGAAAATTAATAAACCATGTCCAGAGGAGTAAGAAAAACAAATAATCTAAAATAACTACATTGCTTCCAACATGTTCCTACCATACCCCAAGAAAATTAACAACCCCTAAGAAAACAAAGGAATAAGGGAAAAAAAAAACCTAAAATAACTCTATTGCTTCCAACATGATCTTACTATATCCAGGAAAGTTTACAAACCATAATCATTCCTGAGCATTCCCATAACATTGAGATTACCCTCCATAGTTTATCTGTTCTTATTAGATTATCATTCCCCCTCCACTAATTGGTATCTCTAGGTCCCCTACATTCTACAGTATAAAACATTGTACATTTTTCACAGAATTCACATTAGTGGTAACATACAATGTCTCTCTTTTTGTGCCTGGCTTATTTTGCTCAGCATTATGTCTTTGTTTTTTTTTTTTTTTTTTTTTTTAAATCTTCATTTTATTGAGATATATTCATATACCACGCAGTCATACAAAACAAATCGTACTTTCGATTGTTCACAGTACCATTACATAGTTGTACATTCATCACCCAAATCAATCCCTGACACCTTCATTAGCACACACACAAGAATAACAAGAATAATAATTAGAGTGAAAAAGAGCAATTGAAGTAAAAAAGAACACTGGGTACCTTTGTCTGAGAAACTGTACAATTTAAACATAAACTCATCATTTCCTACCCCCATCCTGGCTCCTGGTAATCTGTATTCTAATTTCTGACTCTGTGAGTCATACAGTATTTGTCCTTTTGTGTCTGGGTTATCTCACTCAACAGGAATGTCTTCAAAGTGCATGCATGCTTTTGCATATATCAGAACTTCATTCCTTTGATGGCTGGAATTCCATTGTATATTTTCCACTTTATGTTTATCCATTCATTGGTTATTAAGCACTTGGGTTGCTTCCATCTTTTGGTACTTGTGAGTAATGCTGCTGTGAACATTGGTGTGCAAATATCTGTTCAAGTCCCTGCTTTCAATTCTTTTGGGTATATGCTTAGAAGTGAGATTATGCATGCTTGACTAGAAAAGTGCACAGGTGATGTTATATCCTAAGGGTGTTGCATTTGGAGGCGCAGTGATGCCCATTTGTCCCTCATTGGTGGTATTAACTTTGATCTCCTGGTCCAGATTCCCCTTGTGTAATTACTTTTCCCCCCTTCCTTGCAATTAATATGCAATGTTTGGGGAGACTCTTATCCTTTCCTCATAAAAATTTCCCTGAAGATTTAGCAACTGTTGATGACTCTTCCATGATCTAACTTTCCCAATGTACTTGCAAAATGTTGGCTTTTTGATTCTAGCACCCCCTCCACATTGGCCAGTCGGCTCTGGCATGCTACAGTAAGCAAGAGTTCTCCATCTTGTCCTGTATGTTGTCTATTTATTATTACTATGGACTCATGAATTCCTCTTTTCAGTGGTTTATAATTGGTTGCTTTACTTACTATTTTGTTGTTCAAATTGTCCCAAATTTGGCCAGTGGGAATCCCTTCAAGCTGGTTCCTGTGTCCTTGTGACGTGATCCCATCATGTATTTTTGCTGTTCTTTACCCTGATATAACAAGATATTGCAGGCTTATCTTGTACTTACACTGCCTTGGCACTGGAATTGGCAGTTTCCTATGAGGAGCCTTTTAGTGGGTAATGGTATTAAAGACTAAGATCTTGGTGCTCGTAGTTATTTAAATGCCTTGCTTCTTGGCTGTTTCAGTGGATAGAGGTAGGAAATAGTATGCATGTATTGTGTGTGTGTGTGTGTATGTATATACACACATACATACATATATATTGCTAGATTTCTATAAATGATTTTAAAATCTTCAATTTTGTAATATAATGAAGTAGTTAAAATAGTTTGCCCATGCAGTTATACCTTTAATGGTCAAGTAGATTTATAGGTGGTGTACCCATTTATAATTATTTTTTTAGCCTTGGGCATGCAGTTTATTATGTAAGATCTGAATCCTATTAACTAATATTACATTCAGTATTATGGACCGGGTGTTATTTGTAGGGGATAGAATAATAAATTCTCCCTGCAGGGAGCTTACATTCTACAGAGGCAACAATCCATCCATACAGCAAAAGGTTTTTAAGTGTTGTTAAGAAAAGTTCCAGTTTATGCTGTTAAGAGCTTCTTAGCAGACATGAGAAGTTATTTGCAGATGGTTGACTTCAAGGAGGACGAAGCTTTTGAATTGGGTCAAGAGATCAGTTTGAAAATAGACTGAAGGGACTGGGTATTCCTAGGGGAGAACAGAATGAGCACAATCCCTCTTCAAGTGGCATGTGAGTAGTAATCGTTGTCTCAATAGAAGCCTTCTGTTCCTATCATTATTCCTAACCATTTGTGTCCTAAAAAAGAGTTGGTGACTTGAAAGGTGAAATCACTGCCCTCCCCACTACGTGGGATCAGACACCCAGGGGAGTGAATCTCCCTGGCAACGTGGAATATGACTCCCGGGGAGGAATGTAGACCCGGCATCGTGGAACGGAGAACATCTTCTTGACCAAAAGGGGGATGTGAAAGGAAATGAAACAAGCTTCAGTAGCAGAGAGATTCCAAAAGGAGCTGAGAGGTCACTCTGGTGGCCACTCTTACGCACACTTTAGACAACCCTTTTTAGGTTCTAAAGAATTGGGGTAGCTGGTGGTGGATACATGAAACTATCAAACTGCAACCCAGAACCCATGAATCTCGAAGACAATTGTATAAAAATGTAGTTTATGAGGGGTGACAATGGGATTGGGAAAGCCATAAGGACCACTCTCCACTTTGTCTAGTTTATGGATGGATGAGTAGAAAAATAGGGGAAGGAAACAAACAAACAGACAAAGGTACCCAGTGTTCTTTTTTACTTCAGTTGCTCTTTTTCACTTTAATTATTATTCTTATTATTTTTGTGTGTGCTAATGAAGGTGTCAGGGATTGATTTAGGTGATGAATGTACAACTATGTAATGGTACTGTGAACAATCGAATGTACGATTTGTTTTGTATGACTGCGTGGTATGTGAATATATCTCAATTAAATGAAGATAAAAAAAAAAGTCGGTGAAGAATTGTAGAAAACTCGTAGTCCACTGTTGGGACAAAAGTCAGTGGCAAGGAGAACCTCGGAAGATGAAAGCATAGAGAGGAGTGGAAGTTAGTTAGTCCCCCCTGAAACAACTAGAAAATAATCTGGGGATCTCACCTAAGATGGTGACTAGGAGAGACAGGGCAAAAAAACACCTCCATGAAAAATACTAGGTAAAAGCCAGAAAGTCACCCAGAACACCAGTTCCAGCAATGCACCAGCTGGATAAGGTCTGCTAAATCCACAGGGACCGTGCACTTGGTGAAACTGGGAGTCTGCATTTTGAAACGAGTGAGTAAGCCTGTTGAATGTCTGGCAGCTACAGTGCAGTGTGGGGAAACTGTGGGTTGGCGTTTGGAGGTGGACTAGTACTTTTTTAAAAAAAAAAAACCCAAAAGCTGCTGCAGATATGGCAGAGAGAACCACACAGTGAAGCGTGGCAGGAACGGGCTGTGCGAACGCCTCAGTATCTGGCGTGGAAGATAGCCTTTCGCACACCCACTGCTAATTGTCTTGGAGCGAGGAAGGCAGAGGTGAGCCAAAAGGGGAAATAACAACGCCCTTTGCAGCCATCTTCCTGGTGGGCTGGGAATGCTCCTGCCTGGCGCAGGCGCCATAGCCCAGAGCTGCGGCAAAAAACCCAGTGTGACAGGAAGTGTTTCCAGCATCACGGCACACACAATATTGGGCATAGACAGTAGCCTTTTGCACACCCACAGCTAATTGTCCTGGAGCTGGGAAGGCGGAGCTGTGTGAAAAGGGGGAAATTAACACATCCCATTCAGCCATCCTTACAGCAGGCTTTGAACGCCCTTGCACGGCCCAGAGGCCTAGAGTCCCCTTGAGGGACGGCGCACACTTGTGACGTAGCACAGCTCCCCTCAGCAGAGGCCCTAGAGGGGCACAACTTGGAAGAGGGACCCACTCGGAAATCTCAGGGACCCTACGCCAATACCAAGGACTTGTGAGTCAGCGGCAGAGATAATCTGTGGCAAGAATGAAATGAAGTTTTAGACTCTTGCAACAGCCTTAAATCTCCGGGAACACCTGGTAGGTTTGCTTATTAAAGCTGCCCTGCCTCCCTAACCACTCAGACACATGCCCCACATGCAGGGCAGACAGCACCAACAACACACCCAAACTTAGCGCACCAATTGTACTCCACAAGAATCAGATTCCCATGCACCACAAAGACAAAGTTGGGGAGAACCGACTTGAGGGGAATAGGTGACTCGCGGACGCCATCTGCTGGTTAGTTAGAGAAAGTACACTCCACCAAGCTGTAGATCTGACAAATTAGAGATTGGGGTTTTACATATCCTGAAAGAACCCTATCAAGTAAAGCAAATGCCAGGAAGCCAAAAACAACAGAAAATTTTAAAGCATATGATAAAACCAGGCGATGTGGAGAACCCAGACCCAATCACCCAAATCAGAAGATCAGAGGAGCCACAGTACTTGGAGCAATTAATCAAAGAACTAAAGACAAACAGTGAGAGCATGGCACAGGATATAAAGGACACGAAGAAGACCCTAGAAGAGCATAAAGAAGAAATTGCAGGAGTAAATAAAAAAATAGATGATCTTATGGAAATAAAAGAAACTGTTGACCAAATTAAAAAGATTCTGGATACTTACAGTACAAGACTAGAGGAAGCTGAATGAATCAGTGACCTTGAGGACCACAGAATGGAAAATGAAAGAACAAAAGAAAGAATGGGGAAAAAATTGAAAAAAATCAAAATTGACCTCAGGGATATGATAGATAAAATAAAACGTCCAAATATAAGACTCATTGGTGTCCCAGAAGGGGAAGAGAAGGGTAAAGGTCTAGAAGGAGTATTCAAAGAAATTCTTGGGGAAAACTTCCCAAACCTTCTACACATTATAAATACAGAAAGCATAAATGCTGAGCGAACTCCAAATAGAATAAATCCAAATAAACCCACTCCGAGACATATTCTGATCAGACTGTCAAATACTGAAGAGAAGGAGCAAGTTCTGAAAGCAGCAAGAGAAAAGCAATTCACCACATACACAGGAAACAACGTAAGACTAGGTAGTGACTACTCAGCGGCCACCATGGAGGCAAGAAGGCAGTAGCATGACGTATTTAAAATTCTGAGAGAGAAAAGTTTCCAACCAAGAATACTTTATCCAGCAAAACTCTCCTTCAGATTTGAGGGAGAGCTTAAATTTTTCACAGACAAATGCTGAGAGATTTTTCTAATAAAACACTTGCCCTACTTCCGATACTAAAGGGAGCCCTACTGACAGAAACAAAGAAAGGATATATAGAGAGGAAGGTTCAATACTAAAGAGACTCAATATTGGTTCATTAAAGGACAATAAAGAGAGGAGGAAAAATATATTTGACAAACACAAACCAAAGGTAAAGATGGTTGATTCAAGAAATGCCTTCACAGTAATAACATTGAATGTAAATGGATTAAACCCCGCAATTACAAGATATGGATTGGCAGAATGGATCAAAAAATATGAACCATCAATATGCTGCATGCAAGAGACTCATCATAGACACAGAGACACAAAGAAATTGAAAGGGAAAGGATGGAAGAAATATTTCATGCAAGCTATGGCCAAAAGAAAGTAGAAGTAGCAATATTAATCTCAGATAAAATAGACTTTAAATGCAAGGATGTTATGAGAGACAAAGAAGGCCACTACATACTAATAAAAGGAACAATTCAACAAAAAGAAATAATCATAAATGTTTATGCACCCAATCATGGTGCCACAAAATACATGTGACAAACACTGGCAAAACTAAAGGGAGCAATGGATAGTTCCGCAATAATTGTGGGAGACTTCAACACATCATTCTCTCCTATAGATAGATCAAGCAGACAGAAGACCAATAAGGAAATTGAAAGCCTGAACAATCTGATAAAAGAATTGGATTTAACAGACATATATAGAACATTACATCTCAAATCACCAGGATACACATTCTTCTCTAGTGATCACGGATCTTTCTCCAGAATAGACCATATGCTGGGACATAAAACAAGCCTCAATAAATTTAAAAGAATTGAAGTTATTCAAAGCACATTTCTCTGACCACAGTAGAATACAATTAGAAGTCAGTCACCATCAGAGACAGAAAATTCACAAACACCTGGAGGTTAAAAATGAGGGGGAGATGAAAACATTCCCAGATAATCAAAAGCTGAGGGACTTCATCACCAGTAGATCAGTTGTATAAGAAATGCTAAAGGGAATTGTGTAGGCTGAAAGGAAGGGACACTAAACAATTGACTGAAACCACATGAAGAAATAAAGATTCCTAGTAAAGATCACATGGTAAATATAAATACCAATACTACTGTATTTTTGATTTGTAAGTCCACTATTTACCTCCTACAGGATCTAAAAGACATAAAGTGTAATGATAAATCAGTGCTTTTGGACTCAGTGTACAATATGTAATTTTTGACAACTACATAAAGGTGGGGGAATGGAGGAGTATAGGAACATAGTTTATGTGTCCTATTGAAGTTAAGTTGGTATCAAAGAAAACAAGATTGTTATAGATTTAGGATGTTAAATTTAAGCCCCACGGTAAACACAAAGAAAGTATCAGAGAATATGATAATAGAGATGAAAAGTAGAGAATGGGTTACGAGAAGTGAGGGAAGGGGCAAGGGGGAGTTAATAAGAAATGAGTGTAGGGTTTCTGTTCGGGGTGAAGGGAAATTTCTAGTAATAGATGGTGGGAAGTTGATGGCATTGCAACATTGTGAATGTGATTAATCCCACTAAATGGAATGCTTGGGAAGGGTTGGAATGGGAAGCTTTATGCTGTATATATATGTTTCCACAAATGAAAAGACAAGACAGTCTAAATAGATAATGACAATTAAATGCCATGGATGATCCTGGATGAGATCTAAGCATAGAGGAGAAAAGGCTCAAAAGGACACAATTGGGACATAAAAAAAAATGAAATATAGAATGTAAGCTTTATATCAATGTTAAATTTCTTGAACTTCTTAACTACACTTAATGTGATTACATAAATGACTATTCTTGTACATAGGAAATGTATATGTGAATTATATTCGTTCAAGGATGTGTGTAACTTGCTCTCATCATATGTTCAGAAGACAGAGCAATAGACGATGGATGACAGGAAGGGAAGGAAAGAAAGAAATGATGGTAAAGACAAAATATTCAAGTTGGTAGATCTGGGTATCGGTGGAAGGGGTTTGGGGTATGCTGGAGTTCTGTGTATGGGGTTTGTGTTATTTTTGCAACTGTTCTGTAAGTTTGAATTTATTTCAAAATAAAAAGTAAAAAAAAAAAAAGAAAGAAAATCTGGAATAACTGCTGGGGGACAACTGTGACTGTCCACACATCGTACACCAACCTGGATTGGGAGGAATGCCTGAGATCACAGCATAAAATCTGTAAGTAAAAACTGTGGACCCGAGCCGGGAGTCCCCTCCCCCCACAGCAGCCTGAACTGCAAAACCTTGCTGTAGTAGGAAGAGCATTTTCTGAACAAGTGAATATACCTCAGTCCAGCTTCAACTGGGGTTTTAATTAACAAACATGGGCTGCTCAATACAAGCTACAAATCCCCAACAAGGAGACAGAGGCTTATAGTGACAGTGGACTTTAAGGAGACAGAATACTTCTCTGTCCCGAGAGGGGGACCCCAGAGGACCAGGTACTATCTCTGGCTGACAGGTGAAATGGGGGGGGGGGAGGGGTGTAGTGTTTGGACTGTCCTGAAAGGGCTGCAAGGGGGCTTTGTGTCCTTTTTTCTCTCAATCTGAGTGGCTCAGCCATTTTCAATTCACAGGCTCTGATACAGATAAGGGTGGAGATAGCAGAGTCAGAGAGACAAAGAACCTATTTAAATGCAGATGGTAACTCCTTAGGGTTTGTATCTTCCCTGAGAGGAAGGAGGTGGTGCCCAGCTCTACTACCGCTTTCATTCAGAATCAGACCCCAGAGCCTGGGGGGAAGCAGCCAAAACAGAAACTAAGCAGGCCGCACCTCCTTACTCCAGTCAGGAGCGACAGGCTGACAGGCGCCACCTATTGGGTGGGTTAGGAAAAGCACAGCGGCTTGAGGCCTCATAGATTGTGTCAATCTTCTAAGAGACACCCTCAGGGAAATCTGATACTGAATATTGCCTCCTGAGACCTGAGACCATTCTGGTCTGGGAAAACCTGATTGGGGTAACCAAGGAAACCAGATGCCAAGACAAACAGAAAATTACAGCCTACACTAAGAAAAATGAAGTTATGGCCTCGTCAAAGGAGCAAACTTACACTTCAACTGAGATACAGTAATTGAAACATCTAATGCTAAATCAATTCATAAAGTTTAGGGAAGATATGGCAAAAGAGAGGAAGCATAAAATGAAAACACTGGGCGAACATAAGGTGGAAATCGAAAGTTTGAAAAAAAAACTGGCAGAATCTATGGAAATGAAAGGCACAACACAAGAGATGAAAGACACAATGGAGACATACAACAGCAGATCTCAAGAGGCAGAAGAAAACACTCAGGAACTGGAGAACAAGACACCTGAAATCTACACACAAGAGAACAGATAGGGAAAAGAATGGAAAAATATGAGCAACATCTCAGGGAATTGAATGACAACATGAAACATATGAATGTATGTGTCATGGGTGTCCCAGAAGGAGAAGAGAAGGGAAAAGGGGCAGAAGCAATAATAGAGGAAACAATCAATGAAAATTTCCCATCTCTTACGAAAGACATAAATTACAGATCCAAGAAGTGCAGCGTACCCCAAACAGAATAGATCTGAATAGGCCCATGCCAAGACACTTAATAATCAGATTATCAAACGTCAGAGACAACGAGAGAATCCTGAAAGCAGCAAGAGAAAAGTGATCCATCACATACAAAGGAAGCTTGATAAAACTACGTGTGGATTTCTCAGTAGAAACCATGGAGGCAAGAAGGAAATGGCGTGATATATTTAAGATACTGAAAGAGATAAACTGCCAACCAAGAATCCTATATCCAGCAAAACTTTCCTCTTTCTTTTTTCTTTTCCTTTGTCTACCTTCTTTGACTCTTCCTCCTCCTTTGTGTAAGAAATGGAGATGTCCTTAGATAGATAGTGGTGATGGTGGTGAATACATAAATACGTGATTATACAGGGAACCACCGATTGTGTACTTAGTACAGAATGTATGGTGTGTGAACAAAACTGACTTAAAAAATGGGTTGATGAAGAAACCTTGAGGGCCCTATGTGGAGTGAAATAAGTCAGACACATAAAGACAAATATTGCACAGTCTCACTGATATGAACTATTTATGATATGTAAACTCATAGACATGAAATATTAGTTAACAGGTTATAGAACAAAGCTAAAGAATGGGGAGCAGTTGCTTATTATGAGCAGAATGTTCAACTAGGTTGAACTTAAATGTTTGGAAACGGACAGAGGTGATGGTAGCACGTTGTGCGAATAACGTCAGTGCTGAATGGTGTGTGAATGTGGCAGACAGGGGAAGCTCAGAGTCATGAATGTCACCAGAAGGAAAGTTGGAGGTTGAAAGATGGGAATGTATAAAACAGTGAATCTTGTGGTGGACACTGTCTGTGATTAGCTGTACAAATATTAGAATCTCTTTCATGAACTAGAACAAATGTATGACACTAGAAGTTAATAATAGAGAGGCATATAGGGAAAAAATATACCTATTGCAAACTATATACTACAGTTAGTAGTAGTATAACATTCTTTCATCAACAGTAACAAATGTACTATACCAATACTATGAGTCAGTAATGGAGGGGGGATGGTTAGGGGTATGGGAAGATCTGAGTTTCCTTTTTTTGTCTTTATTTCTTTTCTAGAGTAGTGAAAATGTTCTAAAAATTGAAAAAAAAAGTTAATTGTGATGAATGCACAGTATGTGGTACCATGGGCAATTGATTGTTCACTTTGGATCTTTGGATAATTGTATGGTATGTGAACAATCTCGATTAAAAAAAAAGTCAGTGGCGAGATTCTTCCCTCTTACTGCCTCAGGATGGGAGGCATGTGAGTTCTGTGGCCATGAAAATATCCAAATTGAGGCATCTTCAGGTGAGGCTTTCTCCTCGAAGACCTGTGGGAAGGCCAGCTGCCAGTGATCCTTGACTCCTCTGGCACGTGGCAAGACACATGGCGACGCTGCTGGTCTCTCCCTTCTCTTCTGGGTTTCGTTGCTTTCATCTTCTGGCTTCTGGGGCTTTCTCTCTCAGCGTCTTTGGCTTTCTTTGTCTCTTGTACCCATTTTATAAAAAGAGCTGGTAAAATTATATATATATGGTAATGTCCTCTGGCCTTCCACAGATTTTAATCTTTGATTACTGAACTGGTACAATTGATGTAAATGTGTTTCACAGTTGGTATTTGGGTTCTCGATGTAGTTCCAAGTATAGTTTTTTTTTAATAACTTTAAACAGTTGTACTCTTTCCTTATCAACTGCAAAGAATGGTGCTGAATAGGTTTGAGTCTAGTGTAAGCTGTATTTTAATGTATTTTAAGGGATTTTTAGTTTTCTTTCATAAGATATCCTTTTAATAGTTACAAAGGAGCAGAGTTTGAATCATGTCATATGAGAATCTTATCATGATTCTTCATTATAGAAGTTTGTAACTTTAAAGATTTTTGGTGAAGAAATGTCAACTATGTATGATCTATTTTTCTGATTATAAAATCTTGGAATCCTTAGAGGGCATCAGAGTTAACTACTAAAGTGCTATCTCCTGTTATAAGTGAGTGACTATCCAGCTCCTGACTGAACGTGGCTCGAGGGAGGTTCAGTATCTTACAAGAGGTCCCTGTTAGGTCATTGGCTACACCTAAGTGTTCATTGTTGTTGGAGGGAAAGAAGTAGAATGATTTAAAGTTATTACATATTGGATTAGCTTCTAATGGAAATATTTTTGCTTTAAAATAGTGGTAAGTTACTATTTCTGAAGTTAATGTTCCCTTTGACATGTTGGGATGCATGGTAGCTAACCAGATATACTGTTAAATTTTCTTCCAGTTTTGTTTGGCTATGCCACCACAGTCATTCCCAGGGTGTATACATACTATGTTTCAACTGCGTTATTTGCCATTTTTGGCATTAGAATGCTTCGAGAAGGCTTAAAGATGAGCCCAGATGAGGGTCAAGAGGAATTGGAAGAAGTTCAAGCAGAAATAAAGAAGAAAGATGAAGAAGTAAGTAATAACACTGTTAAATATCTAGACTAAAAAGGCACTGAACTACAAATAAACACTATCCAGAGGGTTTTCAGTGGCCATGTCTGTGTGATATGTGTCGCTATACAAAAATAGCTTATTTTGCCTTAGTTTCCATTCTTACAGCTGGTTATGATGTGAGTCTGTCTTCGTTAGTGTGAATGTGGGAGGATTCCCTGGGAGATGGAACCTGAGAGATGAATACTGACTACATGTAACCAGATGTCTTAGGGTTAGGGTTAGGGTTAGGGTAACCAGACATCTGTAACCAGATGTCTTAATCAGATTGGTTGTAAGCTCCAAAAGCAAGAAATGTGTTTTAGAATTTTACATTTCTTCCTCAGAATCTGCGATAGTGAGAATTGAATACAGCATTTGTTGCTATATGAGACCAGGGGAACTTCAGACTTCAAGGGGTCAGTTTAGGGTCACAGAACTTCAGTTTCTTTGAGGCATATTACATACTCTTTAAATACTTTAAATATACTTTTACCTTAAAGATAAACGTCAGTAGCCAAAATGATGTTCATAATGATGAGAATTTTTAAATACTTGGTTATTCTCTTACTGTTGCACCTTGGAGAATAACTTAAGTATTTCTCTCCATATAAGTGATTTTCTGCTAATTTGATTTCCTTCTCGGGATTAATGTCAGTGGTGTTTTTTGTTGTTGTCATTGTTTTTAATTTAGCTCCAACGAACCAAACTTTTAAATGGACCAGGAGATGTTGAAACCAGTACGAGTGCAACGATACCTCAGAAAAAGTGGTTGCATTTTATTTCACCCATCTTTGTTCAAGCTCTCACATTAACATTCTTAGCAGAATGGGGTGATCGCTCTCAACTAACTACGATTGTTTTGGCAGCTAGAGAGGTGAGTGATTTTTGAGGGAAGACTGCTTTTGCTCTTAAGACTAAGCAGACAAAAATGTTACTTTGCTTCAGGGCCAAAGGATTACTTCATATGCTCGACAGTTTCTTTAAGATCTGATAACCCTGCTCCTCCTGTAATTGACCTTCTCTCAGTGTCTACAGCCAATCAGGCAGTGTTTTTAGGATTGCCGTCTTTTCACGCACCTTGCTCACTCCTCTTCAGCTTTGCCAGAATGATGCTGTGGGAGTTGTCTTCTTGGGTTGGTTTTCCCTTTTACTCAAAATTTTTCTTTGCGTACTAGTTAAGAATATAATATAAGTTGGTATATTATTGAAGGCCAATTTGGCAATAAATATCTAAAGTCCAACATGTATGACTTCCAGTTCCTCCATTCCTTTTAAAATATTTATTACAGCTTTTAAAATGCAAAGTAAATATGATATGGAAAAATGAGATATTTACAAAGGAGGTTTATTTTAAAGGACACACAAAGAACAAAAGACAGGAAAATCAGAATGTTTACAGAGCTTGTCTTTGGGTATTGTTACTGCAGGTGATTTATTTCTGTTTAGAAAATATTTTAGAGTTAACCAAGACTGTAAGTTCTAGAATGGTATATAACTAGAAGAGACCTCAGACCATCTGTTTCTTGCGTTTACCCTATAAATGAAGAACCTGAGGCCCAGATAAAGAAAATAGGTGATTATCCGAAGACATACTCTAGTTGGTAGCAGGGGCAAAAAGCTAGAGCTAAGGCTCTCTGCCTTCCAGCCTTTTTACTGTGTTGTGCTCATAAGTGTTAAATACAGCTTATTTTAAAGATACACATTGGTTTTAAGTTTTTAAAATCTTTATTCTTTTTGAGGGGAATAGTAAAATTTTATATGCAATATCTGTTATTGTTCACATGGAGGTTTTAAGCAGGAGATGGTTGTGGACTGAACGCTGCTACACCTGCATAGGCGCTGGTCTTAAATATTATTTCTTACCTGTTTTAATATCTAATGGTAGGATGTAGATAAAAGGCTTGGTTTGAGTTTGTTTCCAGCTCCTAGGAAATTTCCACCACCAGAGAAAAGGTTCCTTAGCATAGGCTGCAGTTTAAAATATAAAACAAAGAGTTGTGGTTTGTTTTGGGACAGGGCTGTTTTGTCAGAGAAGCCTCAAAAATGCTGTATTTGGTGGACAGGAAATTGATTTTTCACTTGAGTCTCATTTCAAAACAAATTTTCTTTAAAAATGTCACTTTAATGGCTGTCCTATATTTTTCTTAATTTCTAGCCTTTTTTATTGCCTTTAAGAGTGCCAGAGTTGGGACTTGAATGTAAGTGACCATTTGGTTGTGGCAGCGGCAGTGGTGGTTCTGCCAGGGTGACTGTCACAACGGCAGAATCCTTGCATTTTTCTTGTCCTGTGTTCTGTATGGCACAGTGACTTGTGAAAGGCTCAAGACTGGCCCTGTCGCTGCCATATACCTTGGTCTGCTCCTGGCACGTGCTGGTTGGCTTTCAGCCTCTTATTATGTGATCACACTACATTACCTCCCTGGGTTTCCTCATGTGAAAATGGGCTTTGTGGTTAAAATAAGATAATGCCTGGAGGGCATCTAACAGTCAGCACTCAATGTCCATCCTCTTTCCACACTACAAGCACCAAAGGGATCTTTAATATGCTCTTCAAGGGCAGAAATATGGTTGTCTCTTTGTTTCGTTAATATTCCTTTTTTTTTGGTAATTTTTTGTATGAACCATACAGTATAAGTAGTCTAGTTCAGCCCATTTTAGTCTGAAACTTTAATCCTGCTTTCAACATAATTCAGTATTTCCCAAATTGGATTTCACAGAATCTTAGTGTCCTTTGAGATGCTTAATGGGATTAGGCAAACAAAAAAGGAGGTTCCAGAGTCAAATGAATTTGACAAATACTGTATCCCTTTTCTTAAAAATTCATTATACAGATTAATAAAGACTGAAAAATCCTGTAATAAAGGAACTATTTAATTTTATTTAATACAGTAATTTTTTCAAATATCACTTTCAAATAGAACGAAACCATCTTCTGAGATACCAGCTTTAGAAATTATAAAACACAGTTTGGAAATTGTACTCCTCCTCTTCTGTTCTTCCCAGTAGATGTTTCAAATCATCCCCATTTTCCGGAGTCCCTACTGTCCACTCCTTAACAGACAACCTTTCCTTCTGTTTAATGCAAAAAACTTATCTTTTCACTTCCACCCATCACAGTAGAAGTGCTTTCCCTCTTCCTGTATTCTGGACCCCAGGCCTCCCAGTGTCCTTTTATAGCTTAAGTCTTTGCCTGTCTTCTAGCCCCATTTTGTTAGCATTTTAGCAAATCTTTTTTTCATCTTAAAAAATAAAAAAACCCTTTCTCAGTTCTTCTGTTCTGAATACCAATGTCTTCCTCACCTTTTCCCCAGTCTCAAAGGGCTTGGCGGTGAAGAAAACAGAACTGGCTTTACTTTCCTGCCTAAAATTAGAATGTAGTTTCTGACCAGTAACATTAGTTTCTCACCAGTAATATTAATATGTTGCTTTGAGTTCACTGCAGCCATTAACAGTACCCGCTGTGGCCCTCTTCGATGCCTGGCTTCTCTTCCCCTGTCATCCCATGAATACTGCTTTCCTTGGGATTGTGTTATTAACATCCTTATCATTCACTGTTTCTTCTAAGGCTATTTACTAGAGCTTATTCACCATTTAAATCAACTGAGCCTGGAACTTCTCTGCTTTTACCTCTTGTAGATATCCATAAACCCTCTCTCCACTGCTCCTAAATCTTTTTTATCACATCGATATTATTCTGCCAAGCCAGAGAAACTTGGGTGTTATCCCTGGTTTTTCCTTTTCATAACCACTATCATTCAGTTATCACTAAGTATATCAATTATGCCTCCTTAATTTTTTTCCTCCAAGTCTGTCTGCTTTAGCAAGTAGCCTCCCACCCCAATCCAAGCCACCATAATTTCTTAGCAGAGCTACTGCAATAGCCTCCCTGTTGATCACCCTGCCTTCAGTTTTACCCCACCACACTGCCCCACTACCCAGTTCATTTCCTACACTAGACTTTTAGATTATTCTTCTGTCACTTCTCAGTTAAAAACCAACTAGTGTCTTAGATAAAATCTAATCTTTGAAGTCCTTCATGACCTGCCCCGCCCCACCTTCCTTACTTGACTCTTTCCTTGTGACTCCTCTGTTCTCTGTGGAAATAGTGAATAGCCCCACAGTAGCTCTTTACTGCTGGCCTGTTGCCTTCTGCTTAGAATGTTCCCCCCTCGCAAAACAAAGTAAAATCTTCTGGTTAACTCCTACTCGTTATTTAGGGCCGTTTTTCTGGAAAACCTTTACAGATTCCTTAAACCTGAGTGTCTAGGATGCTCTGGTAGCAAGCGTTTACAGAATGAATACTGTATGTCTGGCACTGAGGATATAGTGGAGAATAAGGGAGACAGGGTCTCTGTTCTCAGGGAGTATCATCATATTATATTGTAAAGGCTTATTTTTCTCACAGTATCAAACAATAGTTGTGGGATGTGATGTCTAGTTTAATAGTCTTCCTAGCACTAGTCACATAGGTGCTAAATGTTGCTTATGAATGAAGTTTAATAACTAAAGGTTGAATTAGCTTCATTTCTTGAGGGTTATTTTGATTTTATAGATTGATTCAAGTTTTTCTCCTTTTAGGTCTAGTCCTATGTATGATTGGTATATATTCCTTAAAGTAGCTGTTGTAGTTTTCATAAATTAATTTTATGAAACTATTAGATCTATTTTATACTTTGTTGTTCTTGACCTCCATTTTCAGTGCTTCTTAGTCATTCTCTCTCAACTTGCAGTTTCAGTTTCAACCTTGGTTTTAGAATAATGTCAGTAATGCTTGTTTCCAGGATCCCTGTGGTGTGGCTGTGGGTGGAACAGTAGGACACTGTTTATGCACAGGCTTAGCAGTAATTGGAGGAAGAATGATTGCACAAAAAATCTCTGTCAGAACTGGTAAGTTTTTTTTTTTTTTTGAATTACAAAGCAAATACCATTGTTTTAACTTCTAGAATCATTGAAAATTTAGAAAAAGGGAGTTAGCTTTGATTATTTAAATTTTTACTTGTAAATTATACCTGGTCTTTGTGATCATAATCAGTTAGAGGTCCTAAGTATTGCCCCTTGTCTTTCAAATATGTGCTATTTTCCACACACATAGATGTTAGTAAAATACAAATTTAACTAAAAGCATTGTTGAATCTGTGGTAGACTTTTGCCAACATATTTTCTCAGGCAGTGGATACTAAAAGTAAAACAATTATCATGTTTAAGTATGAGAAATTTTTGGCCCTAAAATATTGGGAATCATAGGTAGAGACCATATTATCTGACTCTGGAGATGTATTTGCTAGTTAGGTATTTGTACTTAACAGCTTTAAATAACTGTTAGATCCTCAAGAAAAATAGAGTATCTACAAGTCACAGAAGTTGTTGAACATTCCCTTTTATAAATGGGTTTTAAGATGAGTTGCATTTCTACTGTTGCTTGTCAGTACTTTCTCAATTTAATATAATTCTGTCAATTCTCAAAACAATGCTAAAGAAGAAACTGATTCTTATTGTTCAGTCAGGCGTATAAGTAGTGTTCTTTACTGTGTAATGGGGTTGAAATGGTTCTAATTTGTTTGTGAGGTCACTTTATTAGATTGGAAGAGTAATGGGCAACATCTTGGCTCCCTCATATTTTATGCAGTGTCAAACTTTCGTTTCCTTATTTAACTTTTTTTTTTCTCTTCCAGTGACAATCATAGGAGGCATCGTTTTTTTGGCGTTTGCATTTTCTGCACTATTTATAAGTCCCGATTATGGTTTTTAACAAGCTGTTGCATTTATATTTAGTTTAAGATAGGTAACTCATCTTTCTATACATAGTGTACATTATAACTAAAAGTGATGGGAAACACTGTATTTTGTAGCAGTGATTTGTGAGTTTGACCCATTTAATGAAAGTATTATGTCCATGAAATAATCACTGATTCTATCTGCAACATGGATTTTTAAAAGAAACCTAATTCTAAGCATGAATTTTTTTTTTCTCCAGCATACTTGATAATATGGTCTCTCTCTGTCTTTTTTTTTTGGTATATACAGAACCATTGTGTGGTGGGTTCTACCACTTGAATTTCTTTTAGTACTGCCCCCCTTTTTTAATAAGAAATATAAATTTTCTTCTGGATCACTGAGGCATTTTAAGACATTTACCTTAAAATTTTTCTTGGAGGAAGAATGAATTAATCTTTTAACACATTTCCCTGAGCCAGTATGTGGTAGTTTCATCAGAAGACTTTTCAAAATTATATTCTTGGTTAAAAAAAGATAAGTATGATTAATATCACTATTGTGATTAATATCACTATTATATCAATAACATGACACAACAGGATTTGTTTGCCAGATCTGTTCCCCCTCTTTTCTTTTAATTGGGTAGGAGACCCAATATAAAAAACAGTCAATATTTGACTGTGAAATTACCAAATTAAGAGAATACTATGAATGTATTCATATTTTTTCTATACTGAATAACAATGTAACATAGATGCAATGTAAATAAAAGTGGTATGACTGGTGCTTGTTTTCCTTTTGTGTTATACAAGTTCATAATTTTCTAAAGTTGATATATAAAGACAGTGATATATTACATGCATGAGGTATGCATAAAGTAGCTAAACAGGAGCCAGGGCATTGTTCTAAAGCACTGTCTTATTTAACCCTCACAACTCTGTGAGGTAATGGGTACTAGTATTACCCTTATTTTACAAGTGAGAAAGATAAAAGAGAACAAAGTTAGCATGGTTATATGGTAGAGCTGGGGATTTAATTCTGGAGCCTGTAATCATGCTAAGGGTACATCATTTTATCACAGCAACTTCAACAGTCACTGTTAAGTATATTCTGATTTGACTAAAAAATACACTCCATCCAAGCAGCATACCATCTGCTTTCTCCCAGCCTGTTACCATATGCAGTAACTGCCAATAGTAGCCTCTTCAGACCTGATGGAAAATTCTATAGAAACATCTACATATTCCCTGTGTGACAATAAGTAAATCGCAGGCAATTCAGGTTTACTGAGCTAGTGCAGTCGTCCACGACATATAGTATAACTTGTGATTTGGAACAGAATGTTAAGAGAATCTAGTTAATCAGCCAGCATTGTCAACTCAGCAACTGTTCTGTAGCAGTGACTCTGTGAGAAAGACAGCTAACCACCATTGTGAAGATGTCTAAAAGTGGTTTTTAGCTAAAAAGTAGCCATATGGAAAGGAAAAGTCATGGGGAAACTTTTAAGGTGTTCTTTACCATAAAAAGTGTTATTACACAGTAGAATATCACAATGTCCATGAATTAAAACACTTCAAAGAAATTTCAGATTAGATCCCTAGACCACATCTTTGTTCTCTGCAATTGGATACGCCTAGGTTATTTTATAAACAGGGAGAGCAAGAAATTATTGCTAACAGTCCTTTTTCCAAGTACAGAAAATTCCTATTAGAAAGTAGCTGGTACTGTTATAGCCCAAACTTGATAGTTCAGGTACCCTAGTTCCAGCCCTAGTTTAATATCTGAATAACAGCATAATTCTCTTGTAGCCGCATGTAACTATTCGGAGGACATGTTAGCTCAGACCAAATCTACAAGGTAAAAATTGCTAATGCAGTTAGACCCCACGATAAATATAAGGAAAATGTCATTGATAGTGATTTTGAAATATTTAATATTTTTCTTTAAAAGCCAAAATAATACGATTCTTACAAGTTATGTGCCACATCAAGCAAGTGTTATTTTTTGAGAAATGCCAGTGATAACTGAAAAACATAGCACTGAGGTATTTTTTATTTTTAAAACTGAATAAGGAAACAGTCTGGATCTAATTATTTTTACATTTATGGAAAAAATGTTACTGCTTGGCTCTTTTGCTGTAATTTTAGGTTCTGAATACATTACAAGAGTGTATGGGAAAGGGCATTATAATAGTACATGTAGTTTTTTTTTTTTAAAAAAAGCTCTGCACATCATAACCTGGAAAAATGATGATACAGCAAGAAGCCTGAGTGGAGATCGGCTAATACCACATTAATTTTCCTCAAAGGATAGCTCTAAGAAACAAAAAACGTGTAACCAATTGTAAGTAACACCAAATTAAAGCGGCAATATTAAATTGGTAATAAAATGATCCATGTATTTTATACAATATTGTAGTCCCAAACATAGCTCATGGAAATCAACAGAGAACTTAATAGCACCGTTGAAACCATTCTTTATCCTATCCTTCATGCTTCTAATTCAATTTAAGATTTTGGCATTAAGCAATACCTGGAAAATAGGTCAGTCTTATTTTTGTAAATCAATTTGGATTTCAAGTCAGGGTTGGCTTTAGGAAAAAGGTATTCTTATCTCCTGATCAGTCAGCCATTTATAGATCCACCCTTTTGGAAGTAAGAATGATGGGCTGCATCTACTTTTTATTTAAAAGCAAGAACCAAGCAATAGAGACAGCAATGTCAAGAGCAGCACACTGAAAACCACACAGGACATTAGAATTTGGTTCATGTTTTTGCATCTATCAACTGATTGATGTTAACAGAAATTTATAAAAGATGATAAACTTGTTTGTTTTGCACTAACTGGTTTCAATACAGCACTGAATTTAACTTGTCTTTGGGCTTCAGTCTACGTAGAGTGAAAGTGCCATACTGAGGCCCTTTCCCTAACTGACACCACAATAAAATAGATTTTAAAATAATTCTAGAATGGCCTAAATAAATTACAGCTGTTCTGGCTGACATTTCTATAGAAAAAGATGGACATCCTGGCCTTTTTTTTTTTTTTTTTGCTTTAAGATGACCATCTGGTTACATAACATATCAATTTGAAGATGACGTAGCTTTTCCTACATTTTAATTTAGTGCTGGCACAACCATTGCCAGTGAATTTGCACTGCAGAGGCCAACTCAAACACACATAGAACATTTGAATGTCATATTTTAAGCGATGTCACAGCTTGTTTCCTCAGAAATACATTTGAAAACAGCACATCTTCAGTTTAACCCTCTGAATTAACAGGTTTTACATCTCTAAATCCAACTTGTGTAGATAGTGTGCCCTATACCTAGCTTGTAGGATTCGAGCTGCTCTGGAAGCCCTGAAGGTGAAGTATGTCTTAATGCATCCCAGCAGGAAGTATCCTCAAACTTCTAGGCTTCCAGTGTTCAAACACTGCTTTATTGGACAGTGCTGGGTATGGAGGTTTTGTTTTAAAATTACAATGGCAGGTACAATAGATAGATAAAGACAGCAAATATTTTTTGTAAAGGTTGCAGTGTGTATACATTGTTCCACCTACAATTAAGGACTTTTAATGGACTTGAATATGGATATGATAATGAAGCCATTAGAAACTGCTGATTGTTTTGCTAACACTTCCCAAAATGGGCAAAATAATAGGCAAAGTGTGCCATTGGTTCTGTGATACTGGCCTTTGGCTATGTTGGGGAAATAATTATATGAAAAGTGTCCATAAAATAGAAAAGGCAGCAAGTGAAACTAAAAAAAGGTTGGTGCTATATGAAGCAGATTTGAAAGGAGTTATCTTTATTCATTTTTTTTTTTTTTTTAATTTTTTTAAATGCATTGAGAGCAGGAGGGAAGTGCAGAGGCATGTGGATTGGTACCCTCCATGGCCTTCCTAAAGTAAAGTAGAGTCCCTGACAGTCATCACAAGGGCTAGAAACTGCACCCTAAACAAGAAGAGTCCATTCTCTAAGTAAAAGATTACAATGCAAAACAAATCACAAATTAAATACATGACACTGAAATCACTCTGATGAGAAAACACAAAGATATTTAAAAATATAAATAAATACATATAGCCGTTTTTTATTCAAGAAACCTAGAGAACTGCTTTCAAAGCAATTGCTTCTTTAGAACACTTTCTAAACCCTTCCATAAATGCTTACTAGTTTGATTGTCACTTAATGCAGCACCTCAGTGTTTGCTGGTGGTAGTGATGGAATTTCATTTAATAGTCTTTTTCATAAATAATATCCTGTTTCACTAAAGAGCATTTCCCTGGGAAAACCAGGGCAGCTTAGAAAATATTTTTAAATATTCAAAACAGAACCTGCAAAGTATTACTTTATTTAGGAAAAACAAGGAATGTAGTGTTAAATTATGACATGGGGGGAAAAAAACTATGCAAAACAATCACATGGAAAGAAAATATTTTAATTTTTAAATATCTCCAGGTTTGCTTAACTTCTTGTGAGCTATTCAACACTTTTAAATATCCTGAATTAATAACTATACCAACAAAATTCATCTCCAGTGTGGCCACAGGAGACATTAAAAAAGACCAAATTATAAATTTTTTTCCTTTTCTTCAAAAAGTATTTTTTCAGTCCTTCTGTGCAAAAATATTACAAGAACAATTCAAATGAAAATGCTGAAATGACATGCCAACATTTCAGGACAGTTAAAACACTCAGGATAATTCTTGAAATGATTGTATTCTATATTATGACCAGTCATTTTTAGGTTCGTTTTCTACAATCTACTCACACTGATACATTTTTCCTAGACTTCTGGAAATAAACAGGTTCACTGGTCTCTTTTGGTGTCCACAAAACAGGCAAGATAGGTTTACAAAAGTGTGTAAATGGAAAGTAGTCATCTATAATCTCTTGACTCTACCACATTCAAAACGAAATTCAAAGTTCATTTGGCTACTTGAAATCACTCCCATAAACCTACGGTTCACTAGATCGAAACATTTCTCAGAAATGGGTCATTATAAGTTCACCTAATGTGATGATTTGGGGATCCTTTAGAAATGGTTAATGCCTAAGATGATAAACTTTATCAAAGTGAGTAATTGCAATAAAGTGCTTGTTACATTTTCAAACTAATGCTTTCAGACTGTGGTATGTTGTT
This sequence comes from Choloepus didactylus, assembly GCF_015220235.1. NCBI lineage: Eukaryota > Metazoa > Chordata > Mammalia > Pilosa > Megalonychidae > Choloepus > Choloepus didactylus. The sequence goes on from NC_051309.1 coordinate 57,152,359, forward strand.
TTAAAAGTGTGTGCTATTCCTCATATAAAGGATCCCCAGGCATGAGAGTTGGGTCTTCTCACCTGTCTCAGAAAAGCAGCAGCACTATCTTTTGGTAGGCTGACAATAGGCACATTACCCATGCGGATGAGGCTATACTAGCGCTATGGCAAAAGGGGAGTAAATTAGAAAAGTGGGAGGCAGGTGAAGGGTTCCTACTCTACTCATAGTTATATACAAATATATTAAATATGCTATAAAAATAGTCAACTCTTTCCTTTGCAATTACTTCAGAAGCTCCTTTTAGAACAATGATCACCCATTCCAAACAAACTTAAAATGTTGTCTTTCTCCAATCAATTAAAACGGCAAGTGCCTTTGTGCTGTTTCTTTACCATTTAAAATTCCAGTCAACTCACTTCTGGCTAGATTCACTCAGTAATATTAATATCCAGTGTTTATGCCTTCCAACACTGACTCCCATGGGACCAAGACCAGGGTCACAGATATTGGAAAGGCTACAGACTAGAATCATAGTTTTATACAAATGTTTATCGACAAACTCATGTGCTTGCCAAAGAAATACAGAGGAAGAAGAGAGTAGAAACAAGCAATACTAGGGTAAAATGCTACTTGAATTCCCCTTAAAATGTCTGCCTCAATGAAGCAGAAACATTTTAAAACACATTGAGTGATACCCAGTTTAAAAGAATCTTCACCTAGAACAGGGGAAACCGTTCTATCTTAAGTGTCCCGTTCTAAGGCTTCTTGAACAAGGGGCTCATCCCCCTTCAAAACATGCCCTTTTCATACAGATGGACTGCATCGGTGCTGTTTATAACTAACTTCAAGCAGACTGCTTTAAGGCAATGACCAGCAACCACAGCACTTCTGAAGAATCCAAACAACATTTTCACTATTCTGCACTGAGTATTCTGTAACTATTCAAAATTACTGGCATCCATTTATTACTATTACATTCCTGAGCCAGATTTAAGTGACAAAGCAAAGCACAGGACTCTAAAAGTACCCCATCAACTAAGGACGGAGGTGATAGACTGAACTGTAGTATTTATGTACTTACTCTCCTCTGCCCCCCACATTCACTTTTCCTCCAATATTGTCCACTCTAAAAATGGAGTATTTTTAGTGTCTAGGTTCTGGTTTGATACCACCCTCAGCAGCAACTTCACTAATCTTTGTAATTCTCTCTTCTAGCTGCTAAACAATACCCAGTGCCACAGCAGTCCAAAGCAAGATAAACTGCAGAGCAATGAGCCTTTTTCCTTGCCTTTAACAGTTTCTTGCATACTGAAAAAGTGCCACCCAGAATAAAAGGTTTTTTAAGAAAAACCGAGTATCTGTGACAGAAAGACAGAGGGAAGACAGATTTTTAAGTAGCTGAAAAGTCTATTTGGTATCTTTTTGTGTTTTAGATTTGGGGTTTTAAATGAACAATTTTGGCTACAAAAACATGAAGAATATGCAATTTCTGCACCTTCACTTGAATGCTCACGTCTCCATGGGGGAGGGGACGGACAAGCTTTGTGACTCAAGTTCAAAAGGAGGAGAAAAACAGTTAAGGAACTAAAAGAGGCAGCTGGTGCTTACTAGCTCTTCTAACACAACACTTTATACTGACAGCAAAGGAAAAGCAGCTAGCTTTTCCTTTAAATTTACCAATTGTTAATTCTAAGCAGGAAAAAAAAAAGCTGTGAAGGAAAAACAGTAATTATTAAGGAAAATTTTGTCTTAATTTTCTTTCCAAAATATTTGTGGAGATGGAAAGTGCTTGCAAGGACCAGGTAGAGGAGAACATGAGTAAATAAATAGTCTACAGATTTACCTTATGGTGTGTCTTATGCTTTGCTTCTATTAAGTACATAGTACTCACTGTTAACCATCTTTTTTAACTGTGGTATTTAAGGGTTAAGTTTTAATATAATATAGTTCTTAATATTCTGTTAGCTAGATACATACCACTAGATATGCCAATAAATAAAGGAGGCACAACTTATATATATGGCATGGTCAAGAAAGGCAATTGGAAGAGAGGAGAAGAACACTGCTGTTGCCATATTCTACCACGTGAGTTTGGTCTGCGTACATGTATCTCATATTCATACATATTCTAACAACTATTCTGACATTCACAAGAATGTCAGAAATCTCTTCTGGATCATTGTTTAGCTAGAAGACTGACCTGACTGGTGTCTAGTGATGCTCCTTTTGTAGACGGGTAGTACCAGCTTTCTTTGGTGGTTTTATTTTCTTTTTCAAGAAAATAAAATTTTCAGTTAATTTTCTAATTTAAGTGTGTGGCCAGGTAGTTTTCTACAGAAAGACAAAGTATATCCCTTAAGGTTAATAGTAAAGCTGAGGACAGGAAAGCTTTAAGATTATTTGCCTTATAATTCCTCTGACCCCTTTACCTAGCAATTCTGTATTAGGCATTTCCATTACTCAAAACCTTTTCTGTATCACAACCTTTGTTAGAGTTATACATTTTCTTTTAAGGTCAATTTTGATTTATTACAACTTGTCCTCCCTTTCCTCAGTAAAAATTTTTGATACACTAATAAGACATTTTCCATTAATTTCCCTTTACTTGGTAGATGTGAATTTCATTATTAGTACCATAAAATCTGTAAAATGGGCTTTAAAAAATGTATGTAACTTCTGTTGGAATTTATTACCTTTGGAATATGATGTTGCCAAGTGAAATCTTAGTTCATGTTTAGAAAGCAAGTGAGTTACAATACTCTAGTATTACAGTGAAGGCAAAGCTAATTCCTACTCATTTTTCCTTTGTAAGACTATCAGGTTTGTATTAAGCAAATATTTACTGAAAATTCTTAAATGGACTATTTATCTTTGTAGGAAGTTAAGATGCTAATTTAGGAAAACAATTTGGGGATCATGTTAATGATGTTGATACTGCTAGGATGTCATCAAATCTCTAGTCCAAGAGACTCAAAACAGTCTTCTTAGGAACTTAGGAGAATAATAACACTCACATGCTGTTAAAAATGCACTAAGGTTTCAAAATTGCTACTGAAACCAGACAGTGAGTTCAAGATGGTGAATTATCACCTGAATTAAAATCAAGGCACTATGGGGTTTTTTCCCCCCTCAAATAACCCTGAATCATTACTGACTAAAAGAAGCATTGAAATTGTGAAGGATAATAAAAAGATTCCAACATATTCTAAAAGTTAAAATTTCCACCATTGAGAATGTTAAAAAGTGCCTAAAAATGTGTTTTATGTGCAAATTTTACTCAACTTGAAACATTCTTGAAATTACTTTCAGGCTTGCTGAAAACCATTTACACAAATATTTCCAACTATGAACTGTATCAAAATATGTGAACAAAATTCCCAACCATCTAAAATAATGCAGTGCATATCCTATTTTCAAACAAATATAATTGAAAAATAATGAAATGAGGGATATTTCTGAGTTAACTTGAAAATCCTCTTGTATCAATAACTTGACCTGAAAAAAAAATCCATTCCCAGCAGCACATCATACCTCACTGAACAAACTTGACATCACAGCTAAAGTATGAACAAGGACTTGTGCCCCAGAAAAGTGTAGAGAACACTATCATGTTGTAAACAAAAGGGAAAACAGAGGATGGATTAGTTTGCACATGATGTCAGAATCTAAGGAAACTTACTCATACCTATAAGGAAGAGATAATGCTTCCATGCAGCATACAAAGTGTTTTGCTTCCTCTCCTTTTATCCAGATACATACATAATAGTTTTTACAGCATCTGTACAACAGAGCATTTTAACCCACACAACATTCTGAAAATAATTATTGTTCCATCATTATCTGAAATGGGAGGAGGGGTGTTCTACTGAGTCTACTGGACTGTCTTCATGGCATCATTGTAAGCAAACCCCTGACATGGCAGCGGTGTGTCCTCTGTAACACTTGATAACAGGCACAGACCCACTAAAAGTTACTAACATCGTTGGTGTCTTGCTGATTCACTGGAGGTCATGTTTCATAGCTGAACTTCTTAATATTTGGCAATATATTCTTTCCATCAAAAAGTATCTGGGCAATGAAAACACTGTCAGAATTGGCTATTTCCCTATGATCACCTCCTGCTGGCTGGTATTAAATGTACATCTGTAGCACTAGGCAGCATTTTCCCTGTCAATTAATTCCAAGAACTAGAACACTCATTACTGCATCTCCTGAAGCTGCTGGAACTCTTCCTCCTATCCTCGGATCATCATGGCAACTCTGGGCCAACCCCTTCCTCCTGTGAGAGCAGACAGGAGGCAAATGTGCTACTGTGGCTGGACCTTGGAAGGGTCAGTCAAACTGTCAGTCCTATGCCGATTAAGTTGCTGCTGCTGCTGAGACTGGTGTTGCTGGTGATGTGACTGAGGGAAAGTGCTCTGTTGTAGTGGAAATGCAGCTGAGAGGATGAGCTGAGTCGAAGGATTCCCATGGAGCAACCTAGAAGTCTAAAAAACAAATAGATTACACTTTTGCTTTACCCTCACTACACTGTCCACATGAGATTTACTTGTTTTCCACTATCCATAGGGACAAAATCCTTAAATTCCACATAATCTACATGAATTTTGCTTTCTCATTTAAAAATCATATTTTGGAAAATGCCTATGAAAGTATGTTAAAGTTTCATTTTTTAAGGAATCTGAGCTAGAGATTTTATGGTATAGAAAGTGATCTATGTTTTGAGATAAAAACCATACGTATTCTTTCAGTTTATATGCTTTAAAGACCCAAATTTTAAACATCAAATTTAAGCACAGGTCTGAAGATATGAAACACTCTGATGTCACAGTCAATGCCTTATGCACACAGGTTTGTTGGGTTGGTGACAGCACCAGTGCAAGTGGCTAAGAGCATGGGCCCTGAAGGAGACCCATCTGGTTTCAAACTCTTGCTGCCCTGTTTGCTAGATATGCAACTTGAGTAAGCGGTTTACCTCTCTGGGCCTCAGTTTCTTCACTTACAAAATAGGGATATTAATAGTGCCTTACCATATTGGATTTGTATGAAAAATAAACATCGTCAAACTACATAAAGTGCTCAGAACAGTGCCTAGCACACAGTAAGAGATGAATCTCAGTTATTACTACTAGTGTTGTTATTATTTAAAAGCACCATAAAAATGAGGACAAAGTTACAGTCTTAAGTCCTATATTGGCAGTGTGGTGTAATAAAGACACAAAACAAAACAAGACACAGGATCTGTAGTCGTAAGCCCTGGATTTGATTTTGCTTTGCCATTTAATTAGCTGTGTGAGCTTGGGCAAGTCTGAACTTATGAGCCTCTTTTTCTTTCACCTAATTTCTACTCTTACATGCTGTTCCATAAATCCATAACCCTAGGGACACAAAGGAAAGTAGCTGAAAGAAAGTGAATTTTCTAATGGAAGTCCTTCTCTACTACTGAAAATACAATTTGATGCAGGGGTCCTAATTTAAAAATGGAATTGTGATAGGTGATTTTTGCAAATGTATATGAAGGACACAAACATACACACAGAAGGACAGATCCTTACTGGCTACTAAAGCTTTGCCATGGACCTTGAGAGTTTTCTTTCACTCTATCATCAGGAACAGTTCTTGTGTAAGGTAAAGAATTCAGAGTATTTATGGTTATCTACATGAGGCTTATAGGAGTACAATGGAGGTGAATTTGGACATTGGTACTATATACAAGATTTTATATTTACTATCTACATATTTATGTAGTTGTGAAGGGTATTGCTGATCTTATTTCTTTATGGGTCCCTGTCATTAGAATGCATTTTGGGGAAGAATTGGGGGAGGAGAGAATGTTTACTATTTTGAAGATATTCATTCCCGGATAAGACTCAGAAATAATACTGGATCTTAGGGAAAGTCGTCTTCTTTTTAAGCATTTACTTAATTCTCACTGAAAATCTTTCCCCCAAATACTTGTTATAAATTCTTGTTATTATTTGTAATAACAGCTAACCCAGTTATTAATGGCTGCAGTTAGTTATAGCCCTAAGGTCTAAAGGACTATGAGTATGACTCCCAGGGATATACAGGCAACTAATCCATTTTAGTTTTCTACATGACCAAGTTAAGGATTACACCTGGACCAGGACACTGAGGGTGATAAGCCTACATTTATGCCTCAGTACATAATGTACTGAGTACATATAAGGGTACAATACTGAATCCCACAATCATACTGTATGCTGCATAACTCTAAAACTTACATGTGTCTGGCCTAGATGAAGTGGTCTCCAGCACAAATCCAGGCTAGGCTGTGTGCAGAACTGCTCCAGCTAGGCCAGAAGGGAAAAAACTAGATATCTTGATGTCATTATGTTACTATGTACTCCCCAGTGAGGATAATGAGCTCCAGGAATTTGCTCTGCTAAACTCTTTGCTATGTACCCTAACTTAGGTAACTTTCTTCTGTATCCTTTATAGTAAGTAGATCTTGTCTGATTTACCCACATGAAGTCTGTGTATTCTGGCTAATTTAAGCATCTATAACATCTGTAAATATAGTGGTCATGACAGCCAGCTATGTGCTTTGTACTATGTTCAGTCATTTCCATGTATTTTTTACCAAGGAGTTAAGAACTACTATTACTTCCATTTTATAGATGAGGAAACTGAAGTTTAGCAAGTTTAAGTAAACTGCCAAAGGCCACAATCTGTATTGCAGCAGTGACTCAACTTCAGGGCTGTCAGACACCAGAGCCTGAGCTCTCCACTATGACATTTAACGCCTCCACCATACTTCTTCTCTGACATTAATTTATAACAGAGAAATTAAAATTTAATCCAACCAAGTAATTTAGCATTATGCCTACAATACTGTAAAACCTCTCTCTTGATATCCCTGCCGTGTAAAGGAAGAGGAGAAAGAAAAATTCCTTTAGTTGAATTTCAGAAAGTCTAGGCAGAGAGAGAAAATAAGGTCTATGTAAAGTGTCTTGATATGGATGGGGTGGACCACTTACTCTCTAGCATTTCAGATAATTGGCTGTATCTATGGCAGGGCTAAAATAATCTTCCAATGACTGAAAAAGGGAAGGAAAAATAGCTAGTTGGGACAAACTGTATTTCAGAAAAGATTTAAGTTGCGCAATAAGCTTTGGTGGATTCTTCAAATTATTTATAAAACTGTTTAATTAAAGCCTAATATTTCATTATATAAAAGTAAATGGCCTGGGAGCCATTGATTGTATACTTCGGATGGATTGACTGTATGGTGTGTGACTATATCTCAATAAAACTGCATTTAAAAAAAAAAGTAAATGGGTTTGGGACAGCTTCCCCATGGGGAGAATTACCTGTAAAAACTGCTGTGGTGCTTGGGTCAGCTGCGCCTGAGATGGTTGCTGAACAGAAGGAAGCTGCTGTTCCTGGGAACCCTGCTGCTGCTGCTGCTGCTGCTGCGTTACTGACAATGTCTGTGACTGCTGCTGTTGTGCAGCAAAGGCAGGATAGGCAGTCACCACCTGCCCCATAAGCATAGTGCTAGGTACCATGACTGCTCCACAGGCTACAGGAGCAGTCACTAATTTGGTCACAAGTTGCTGACCTTGAGAAAATCTGTGAGAGGAAAGAGAGAAGTGGTGTCAAAAGTATATTGTAAAAGGCAGCGGGCTGCATACTTGTCTAAGATAATATCCAATGATACTGCCAGTTCAGTTCTTAGAAAGTTTTATTTTCCTATTTTGTTTCATGTTTTTAAGATTCCTTTTGGGGAACCAGTAAAACAACAACAACAAAAAAATGTATATAGCAAAATCAGCATGTCAGCATATGGACAAAAATACAAACTTTTAACTTTTTATAAAATCGCTAGGTACTTGGGAGTCAGATACTCATGGTTTCCATTTGCTAATCATGAATAAACTTCAAGTTGTCATAAGGGAATTTTAAAAACTAGATCTCTAGAAGAAGTTTACACTGAAAGCTGTATTTTTATAAACACAATTCAAAACCAAATGACATTCTAACAGTGAATAAAAGTACCCCCAATTTATAAATTTATCAATGCAGCACAGTACTCATTGTGTTAGGCTTCACTAATTTTTCCTCTCCATTTCCCCTTCCCTCTGCCTTTTTTCTTTAATAAAAGAACAACAAAAAAAAATGATGCCTCTTTGGGAAAAAAGATTCTTTCTATTTGCCTTTTCTGTGAGATGAAGTTATTTTCTAATATTGGCTATTACTACAGTGAGGAAATTGATAGGACCCTACTATAGATAAAGCATCACATAATTGCAACTACAAACTGTTTCAAGTACATAACGTTATTAAACTTAGTATAGATCATACTTTATATTTCACAAGACAAAATCTATTTCAAATCATGCCAAATCTTGAAAATAAAATACTGTATTTTATATACTTCAGGAACAAATGCTTCACTGCAAACCAAAAAAAAAAAAAAAAAAAAAGTATCGAAATGTTACAGATAAAGTCCACAGAAACAAACAACATTTTTACAAAATGTCTTTGTCACAGAGTGCTAATTAATATCTTGATTGCCCAATTTCTCTCAGATAAATAATGATGAGAATACTGCATTCATCTCCAGGCAACAAAAAACATGATTTCATCTACTTTTACTTAACTCACATTTCTGTGGCTTTGTGTATACTGTTCCCTTTGCCTTTCTACAACTCCCCACCCATACGCACACTCAAAGCCAAGCTTTATAAGATTCAGGACAAGTATCTCCTCTATGAAGCTTTCCCTGACCATACTCCTCACTTCACCTGCTTGCCTCAACCCGAAAAACTTCCTCCTTTCTAAAGACCTAAAGTATTTATTTTTCTCAATTAATACTATTTGTTTACCTTTCTATCACTTTTACTATTTTCTTAGGGCAAGGACTGTGCCGTACTCATCTAAATAGGCCCTCAAATATTTGCTATGCTTTTTTTCCCTCAAAAACAAAACAAAACAAAAAAACATGTCTACAAATAATTGCTCAACTACATGCTCCAAGATGCAAATCAGTATTCTAGATTGATGGCTTTTTCCTCAGGCTAGTTCTCTGCATGTATATAGAGCACATTCTTAATATTTCCTTTCAGAATGTTTTAAAGTACAGAACATTAGAGCTAGAAGTTGGACTTTCTCTGGTGAGTTCCAAAGAGAAGCAGCGAGTTCTCATTGCCTCTGTGATCCAGCAACTTCTTTACTCTCTGGAGATTATTAATTGGACCTTAATAAAATTACTACAAAATTTAACACAACAGCAAAATTGTATTATAAAAACAGCACCCTACATGTAGTAAAATAAGTAAAAAAATAAAATGTATTCAAAATAGGAAATTTAAGACTAGAGAGAGCTATCATTTAGTTGTAAAAGACAGTTTCCCAACATATGAATGGCACTTACTGAAAAAGTTTGTTTCTAAGTCAGCTATTTTGGATTTTCTACTAAATAAGTCATGGATGGCAAGGTTTCTAGAACAGCTCACAAAAGTTTGGTGTAGTATATGTTTAAGCACTTGAGCTTTGAAATCAGACATCCAGGCTAAAGTTCAGAGCTCCCCTTTCCCCCACCTTAACAAGCTATATGCTATTTGACCAAGTCACTAAAAATTTCCTATGCCTCAGTTTTTTGTTTTTATTTAAGAATTAAATGAGATAATATATTTTGAGCACTTAGTACAGTACATAAAGAACCCAGGCAAGATAAGCTACTTTTATTCTATAAAATATATAAACTCTGATAGTACAGACTCTAACCATTGTTTCTACATGAAAACTCTCCAGTATCTGTATTGAAAAGGTAAATGTTTCACAGTGACACAGTGCCCTGTCATAAAACCCAATATAACAGCATACTACAAAATTTAGATTCCATAATATTTGGCAGCACATTCTTGGACAGAAAACAAAGTTTGTTGTTACCCTTTTATTACTAAAAGAAGTCTTTAAATAATAGATACATTCTGTGTTTTTATTTCAAATTAAAGAACCCTGGTTGGAGTGAGCAACAAACTAAAATCATGTTTTAAAAAGTCAAATTGTTTTTCAATCAATTTACAATTTTGACAATGACAAATGAAATATAACAATTACCTTATCTGTCTGTCCTGAGTGAAAGTAGTTACTGCAGTGCTCTGTGTACTGTTCTGGGGCACACTAGATGGAATCTGGACCATGCTCCCTGCTGCCGGCTGAGAAATCACCATAGCGTTATACAGTGGGGCTGTGAGAGTGCTCTGGGTCTGACTGGGCAGTGATGTTTGTTGATTGTGCCCACTCAGAACATTTTGTTGACTCTGCTGGAAAAGCAAACATTTTACAGATGTATTAACTGAAAAAGATGTATTTAGGAAGCATACTTCTGTTCATTATTCTCTCAATAGTTGATAAGACAGAGAAAGAGGTGGCAGGATATATTATTCTGGGAGAAAGCTAACTGCAAAGGAATGTCTTGTAGTTACTGAGCATAAAACAGTCTTGAATACCTTGCTGGCAAGTAATCTATGACTTTAAAAAAGGAGTGTGATCTTAACAGGGAAAATATAAAATACACACGAAGAATGTCTGTTAAATGCAAAAAGTAGTGAGTGATTATATGAGACATTTTTATGTATTTTGTTTAAAGCCTTTGAATTTATAGTCACAAATTTACACCCATTACCAAAATTTTCTGAAATATTGATTAAGCCATCACTACCTCACAGACTATTCTGTACACACAGTAATATGCTTCCTGATCAGCAAGAAGTCAAACCTACTTACTTCTGTAAGTTACAAGAACCTGGTATAATTTAAATTGAACCCTTAAACAAACTGCAAAAATTTTAAATGTAATACTGAAAATATTTAATGTGCAACACTGACAGAAGTTTGCAGAAAATATTTTATTGTTCACTCTCCATAATGTACTTTTCTATTTGTAAGATATAGTTTTACTTTTGTTTCAGCAATAGCATGCATTTCAATCACTGAACACTACTGTCCATTATACTTGATAACATTACCGGAGTTGAAGTACTTTGTAAAGTCTGTTGTTGAATCATGTGCTGAGTTGTGCCAATATGGCCAGTATTCATTCCACTTTGAATCTGGTTAGTAGGAACAACCTGGCCTTGCATATTTATAGGTGTGAGTTGCTGGATGTTAGATGAATTTCCAGAAAGTTGAACAGAACCAAAATTCAATCCAGAAGTTGACTGTTGCAAAAACATCTTTAAAAATAAAGATTACATTACAGTGAGCTTCATAGATTAAAAAAAAGACAACATAAAAAAAAAAGCAAAAGCAAGTTACAAATTTAAGTTTAAAAAGCTAGTAACAAGACTAAGTCATTCTGAAATGAACAATTAGTAATAAATAATTACTGAATAATAAAACATGAAACTTCATATCCACTATTCCCGTGACTCCCAATCTTATCATATTTACAACTGTCAGAAAAAGTGTTATAAATTTCAAAACCTCTATTTTTTGGAGTACTTTACATTTTGGGGACTGTTCATTTTATCAGCTGGCATTACCCTGACACAGTGCTCCTCAAAGGTCTGTGGACTGACAGCATCTGGATCATCTATCATTTATAGTTTAAGGTGTTAGACAGAAGTAGTTTTCACATAAAGTTTCCATTTACCAAAGTCCTTGTCCCCAAACTCTAGCGAAGTCCTTTCTCCTCTGATATAACAATTAAGACGTAACTCTAGAGTGCCCTGTTGGTTGACCAAAGACTAAATTGACTCACATCTGCTATGTCCTGGTATTTTATTAAAAGTATTACTGATGGTTGATTTATTAATTCATTATCAAAAATTTATGAAAAACAATTTTTACATTATGGATTTACACTTACTAAAAACTGGACTACTAAAAGATAACTCCATTAATCTGGAGAAATAAGGATGTTGATGGAAATACTATTATGAATGAATGATCTTTAGAGACTGTAAATGCAAGTAGGTAGACAATGAGTATTTATTGAACTGAATTGACAAAGTTTATCTCTTGCATCTCACTGTCCATTAAGAAAAGTCAATTTCCCTAGGAAATCAAAATGTGGGTGGAAGACATATTCTTTGTATTCAAATGTAAGAGTAACTTACCTGCAGCCCTTGACCATGGACCATTTGAAGCTGTTCTTGAATTTTTCTTAGTTCTTCTTGTTGCCGATGAATATTTGCCTCTATCATCCGGGTCCGTTGCTCCAGCTGGTCTTTCAGATGTTGCATGGCTCCTAATTGAGCTGAAAACTGAAACTGAAGTACCATACATGGAAAAAGTATAGTATATGTTAGAATTACTTTTTCCTCACAATTGTGCAAGATGAAAAGTAGTATATCATGAGTTAAGAAGGTTATGCCAGTTATCAACATTGCCTCTCAGCTCCAAATCTACCCATCTTTGCTGTGCTTTGTGATACCGGAGCCAGGCCCTATGAACATTTCTCCTTTGCCAGCGGGCACACATTCAGTCATGTCAAATGGGGCTTATCTTCCTGGTTCTAGTACTTTTCATTCTTGCTCATGGCATAGTTGCCAGCAGGTGGCTTCCCAGCAAGTATCATTAGCGCTCCAGCAGACAGCTTTCCAGCAAGTCTCACTGGCATTCTAGTGGACAGCTTCCCGGTCATAATGGTACTCCAGTGAGTGGCTTCCTAGCAAGTTTTCCTAGTACCCCAGCAGGTGGCATCCCTCTCGTCAGCTCCAGTCTGTGGCAACTTAAGTGATCTGTTATCAGTGGACTACACTTAATCTGGTCCAAAGAGATCTGAATCTCAGCCTGGTGTATGTTGGATGGGGTGAGGAGTGGCTTATAGGAGAGAGTCTTCCAAGTTTGTTCCTTCCTTGGGTACTCTCCCTCTGACTTACAGTTAGTGGCTGCTCTTTACAACCATTATTTCTGTATTCTTTAGAATTCTCCTCTTAGTATAATCACTGTTACCAGTTAATAATTTTTTTATATTTTATATCCCTATTCGAATTTCTGGTGTGGTTCCGGCTTCTGACTCCTGAATGGATCTTAACTGAAATAAGTATACAATGGAATTAGAAGACCTTAGCTCATATTCTGACTCGATCATTAACTAACAAGTTACTTAACTTCTCTAAGCCTCAGTTTCTTTATCTATAAGATGGAGATAATAAAAGCACCAACTTCACAACTTTAGTTGTTTTGTGGTACTAAATGAGTCCATATGCATTAGGTTGAACCATTTGAAACTGCAGATATTTGGCATTTTTTAACTTCAGTAAACAGCAGTTTCATATGATTCAACTGAATATATAAAACCCCTAGGCATAATGCTCGGCACATTGTAAGAGCTCAAAAAATGTTGCCATTATTATTTACTAAAATTTCAGTAAAAACTATACTTTATCATGTTCAAACTCTCCTCTAGTTGCTCTTTTACTCAGCCACTGTTTCATGTGGAGGCACTGAATGGGTCATAGGTGGATATGGAGGAATAAAAAAAGAGCTAAAAGAGCTTCTCCAGTAACTTCATTTCTATCCTTTAATAAAAATGAAAAAGCAACCAGCACTAAGAGTTGTTCATATCAGATTCTCTCATTCCTAAAATGTCATCTATTTGTACACATCGGTGGAAATACCCAGTTACAAAAATCTGACAGAAAACCAACCATAATATTTTTCACTCATATTCTTGCCTAAAACTGTTCTTAGGAAAATACAGAACAGAGAGATTTTTGAAGATTAAGCAAACACGAATGAATATATGCACGAATGGAAACAAAATTATTCTTTCAGAGTTTTCAATATTCTTTACTTATTTCTCTATGTTTTACCTATGTTATAAACAGCTCCTATTTTCTGCTGCTTGTAATCTTGTCACATTTAATGATTCATCTCTTAAGTCTAATCATTTCTATGAATATGCAACAAATAAGTACACAGGATACAGTACAAAAGTAGAAAGAGTTTCACTTTATTGGAAATCTGCTTTATTCTTAAGATAATCTCCTATAGTGAACTTCATCTAAAAGTAAGAAATGCCCCCCAAAAGTTTTTTCACTCGTCTTCAAAAATTTGTACTGACATACTGAATAGTATTTCATGGCATACAACTCTGACTTCTGAAGTTGACAATAACTAAACCATATCATATGTTAGATTATACCAGAGGTTTAAGAAAATATTACACATTTAGTACTTCAACACCCTCATGCCTTTGTTCTTTTTTATATTTTAGTCAAAATATGTTATATTTATGTTGTATAAATATATTTTTATTGTTAACTAAAATTTTGTGTACCTTTGGATAAAAATTAACATTGTCACACTTTAAAGTGTTTCTATTAAAATAGTCCAAATAACAAAAGAGAAACAAACAAGAATCAGAACAACAGGAAATAAAATCATAGAATTGAGAGGCAGTCCCCAGTACAATACCTGGCACATCATAAGAGGTCAAAAAATATTTGCCATTCTTGTCACTATTATTATTTACTAAAATTGTGGTGAAAACTATACCTGATTTATCATATAAAACATGCAAAATCTACTCTAATGAGGTTGTTTTTTAAAATCACTGAACAAGATATGAGATTTGAATGCTTACTAACATTATTGACGGATTATCTAACTAATATTATGAAAATATTCCTATAAAATGTTAAGGAATTCTTGCCTGTATTCTGAAATTAATGAAATAGTAATATTAAGTCTGCCTAAATATTCACACAAAAATTCTGTTAACACTCCAGAATAAACAGGAATTGAGGGCTCAATGATTAAACTGTTGCAACTAAGTATTATATTTAATAATATAGTTCTGTTATAAAGCTCTTTCATGATAGTATGTGGTTAGAAATCAAGATAATGAAACTTAGGTAATTAGTAACATGTAAATACATTTATCTGTGGAAGTATATTTTACATAGTTACATAGGTCTAATTTAAATAATAACCATGTAAGATAAAGTTATTAAAAAAACATATTGCCTTTACCTGTTGTTAACTATCATTATTTAAAATCAAGATACTGCTGGGCCAAGGTATATTACATGCCAAACAAAACTGAAAATTTTATATTATTTTTACTATTACTTAGCAGTATTTTTAATGTATTTGAGTCACTGCATGAGTACAATTAAAAATTACATGTTTGGAAGTTATGATCAACAGTAACTTAGTGTTATTTTTGTAATACCTCTCCTTTGTCTTGCTACTTTCTATATTCAGGCCTCTTTCTGAACTTTACCCAGACAACAATTCCAGGGAGTGTTCTTTCACCTCCTAGGGCTTCATTAAGGGTCCATATATGTGCTCACCTATAAGCTTATTATACCTCTAGCATAGACTATGGTATAAACTATTGTATTGTATTCATGTGTCACTCCCTTTAGATATAACAGTCTTTTAATATGGATATTGTATTTTCTCATCTTTATACTGTCAACACCTACAATATCTGTCACATACAAGGAACTTAATAATGTCTTATATATGAATGAATGAATATATGAATAAATAACTTAATGCTTCCAATAACCATAGGAAGAACAAAATGAACAGCTGTGTGTCATCTTTGTCTTTAGGTCTATAGTGTATCTTAATGGGGGAAGTTATGGTGTATTAAGTTGGGCAATTCTTTGTTGTGCAAGACAGGCCTGCATGTTGAAGAACATTTAGCATCCCTGCCCCCTGCCTACAAGGGGTCAGTGGTACCCCACACAATCACTATGACAATCAAAAATGTATCCAAATATCCTAAATGCCTCCAGTTGAGATTCACTGCTTCTACAACTATATTTTTAGATTAGCTTAAAAGCCATTTATCATTTTTAAATACTCAACTGAAATAAACAAAGAAATAAAAAATACCTGGGACATGCCTTGTGGAATTGGTAAATTTGCAGCTTGAGACATCACTGGCTGTGTTAAAGACTGACCAACAGACTGCGAATTTATGGACTAGAAGCAAAATAAAAAAATAACACTGGAATGATGATTGTTCCTGTTCATGAGCATTCCCCCAGAAATATCAACATGATACCTTTATCACTGAGCTTACAATTTGTCCCATATTTTTGTTAGTTGAGTACAGGTATGTCTCCCCCTCTACACTGGGAAGGGCTGCTCTCTATTTATCTTTTTATATTCTAAGGCACTGACCACAGTACCTTGCACAGGCTACCCAAGAAAACTGGCTGGACTTAACTGAAGGCAACTGGTATTTGAACTTACGTATAAAATAAAACGCCTCTAAATAATTTTTCACAATTGAAAAAAAAAATCTAACATTTTACCTGAAAAATAATTAAAACAACTGATCTCTGTGATAACTATTTCACAAAACAGAGAGACCTCGACTAAATATTATATGGCAACAACTATTTTGTTCTTTATAGAAAGGGTAAATGAATAAATGGATTTTTGGAGATTTAGATTTTTTTTAACCTTTTTAGCTTAATTTGGAAGAATATTAACTAAAGAGTTTACCTGACTACCAAATGATGACCTCCTTTGTGCCATCTTTTCATGAGCTGGTAAATGCTGTCTGGGAGGAGTGCTGGTATCTGTTGGAATCTTTGTTGGTGTTGCTGAGGTTAGTCAACAAAAACAGAACCGCATTAGTACTTTATAAAATACAGTTTAAAAAGATAAATTTCAAAATGCATTTCAGAGAATAAAAATCATTTTTGAATTATTTTTCTAAATCATTCAACAAAAGCCCACTATAATAAGATGACTCATTTTAATTACTTTTATCCTTTTTAAAGGACAAAAAATATTTGAAATAGGAAAATTTTAAATGTAAAAATAATTCCTAATTAATGACAGTTATCAAAGTATTCATAAAAGCAGAAAATATTTTTAAAAGTCTTTCTATTTTCTATTTATGGACTACTTGATGAACTTCTTTGCTAAATGTGAACAATGTTCCAACTACTCACTTCAAAGGTTAGTATAGTTCAGATATACAAACATTTGATGAAAAATGCTATGCCAGTAATACAAACAATTTAAAAGCACCCTCACTTAAAGGAAATCTGCATTCAAGTTTGGTTACTCACAGGAAGGGTCTGAGACTGCTGTGTGAGATGATTTTCTTGAACTCCGGGAGGAAGCAGAAGGGGTTGGGCTCTGATCAAACCTTTCCAATGCTTCCTTGAGACTGACTGTGTTTATACGATTATCAGACCCAGAATCTTGGCTCTAAGGAGACAGATCAGAATACATGTTTTCCTTGTAGTTCAGTTCAAAGATCCCAAATTAGCAATACTGCTTGCTAAAAAGGAAATCAATTTTTACCCATAATAAGGTAAAGGTACTTATGCATATAGTTGGTAAAGTTTGTATAGCCAGAAAATTTTGGCTTCTTTCTCTATTTGAAGGAACGACAGAATAAAGATGACACTTTCATTTATGTACAAGGTTCTGTAAGCATCTTTAGAAATTCAGCTCCTGACTGATCACAACCTTCCTCTTCACTCTAACTCTGACCTTTCTCCACAACTTCAGTAATTCCAACATCCTATCATGGTCTCTCAGCTTTCTTTGAAGTCATCTCCTCCACTCTACTTCAGTCATTCAAGCTCTGCACCTTGTCATCATCAGACACTGAAGCACCTCTAAAAGTACAAATTAAAATCCCACTTTAAACACATTCTCCTATCTTTCTAGCTCACTTGCCCAAGGGTATTCTCGGAAACAATTACAGCCATCTTAAAATGATCACCAACCTAAAATAAACAATACTAGGCAGCAACATTAAGTTCTAGTGGGCTCACTTTCCCACTCTTCCCAATTATTCCATCCCTTTTCCACTGTTGCTGAACCTGTCTCCCTCTCTCTCAGCTGATATCCTTACCTTGTACTTAGAGATGAGAACAATTATCTTGCCACCACCAAATATATATAACCATACCTGCTAATATAGTATATATACTAATATACCCATCTTCTCTATTTTGTCTCTATCTCCCACTTCTTCCCTGCTCCTGAAAACCTTCTACCTGCCCTCAGTATCCATAATCACCAACATCCTCTGTATCCTCAGTATCTATAATCACCAACATCCTTTGTATTCTCAACCGCGTTTCACTGAGTTGCAAAACTCTTAACTCCCCTAAGGATACCATTTCCCCTAAGTAGGTCTCTTAGGTCTGTTTTGTCTCTCACATTCTTCAGATCACTACCTTCATGGTAGGACAGAAGTCTTCCTAATGCTCTTTCCAGACCATTTTCCTTCCTACCCTCCCTCCTTCCCTAAATCTCACATCATCACACTACATTACTCACTATCTCTTACTGCCGTAGTCATTTACAAACCTTGGGGTCACTTCCCACTAAGAACCTGAACTAAAATTTCAGCTCCTGGTTCAGCATTACGTAACCTCACTCTTTTTTAATTTCAAGGTTACCAATATCTACACATTTAACACCTTGACCTCTTCTCTTCCTTGATGTCCTCCCCTCTGAAGATCTTGACTTCCATCCGTCCTTCGCCACTCAGCAGTTTTAGTTATACCCTAAACTCTGTCATTACCAATAAGACAAACCTTCTATAATAACTTTAAAACATCCCACTCTTGGACCACCATTTCCCATTTTTCCTCCTCATTCCATTTAGGGCACCACCTCCAATAATCCTTCGGCTCTACTGGAATCACTGAGTCTACCATATGTTCACAACTGCTCTCTCACTTCATATCCTGTTTCCCCTTTTTACCTAGCTTAAATTCACGGTTCATTACTACAGTGACTCCCTTGCAAATGTCTTCAACTCCCTTGTCATCTCTCCCTTCCTTACACCACCTTGGCAAAAATCCCAATGTTGGTTAAACCCAACTTTCTACCTATTTGATGTCTGCTCCTCCACAGCTGAATATGGGTGAAGAAACACTACATGGAGACTATGTTAATATTTTAGGTTTTGTGGACCATACAGTGTCTGTCACAAGTCTTCAACTCTGATGTTACAGTGCAAAAGCAGCAACAGAAACTATACAAATGAATGATTGTGGCTGTGTTTCAATAAAATCTTATTTATGGATACTGAAATTTGAATGTGATATAATTTTCATGTGTCACAAAACATTATTCTTCTTTTCTTTTTGGCCAACCACTTAAAAATATAAAAAACACCTGCAGCTTGTGGGTATCAAAAAAACATGCAAAGGGCTGGATTTGGCCTACGAACTGTAGTTTGCCAACCCCTGCTATAAACGGATAATCTGCCTCTTAGCTAAGCTCAATCCTTCCACTTATGGATTAGATTCCATCTTCTCTTACCTACCTAAGAACACTGCTCTAGCATTTCTAACCACTCTCTCTCCCATTATCAATTTTTCCTTCCTCTGTTGGGCCATTCTTACCCATATACAAACACACTACTATTTTTCTCATCATTTAAAAAAAAAAAAAAATCAAAAGCTTCTTTTAAATCCATATCCCCTTCCTACCACTGCCCCATTTCTCTCTTCTTTCTGGCAAAATCCCTCCATACTCACTGCTTCCAATTCCATTTCTCTCAGAAAATTCTTTATTATACCCACTCTAATCAGGCTTTCACCCTTAATACCACTACACCAAATCTGCTTTTATTGATCACCAATGAAATACATCTTAAACTCGATGCTCAATTTTCAATCCTCATCTAATTTAATCAAGTCAGCTAGATCTAACAAAGCTGATCATTCACTCATCACTGATATACTTTCTTTTTTTTTTTAAAATCTTCATTTTATTGAGATATATTCACATACCATGCAGTCATACAAAACAAATCGTACTTTCGATTGTTTACAGTACCATTACATAGTTGTACATTCATCACCTAAATCAATCCCTGACACCTTCATCAGCACACACACACAAATAACAAGAATAATAATCAGAGTGAAAAAGAGCAATTGAAGTAAAAAAGAACACTGGGTACCTTTGTCTGTTTGTTTCCTTCCCCTATTTTTCTACTCATCCATCCATAAACTAGGCAAAGTGGAGTGTGGTCCTTATGGCTTTCCCAATCCCATTGTCACCCCTCATAAGCTACATTTTTATACAACTGTCTTCGAGATTCATGGGTTCTGGGTTGCAGTTTGATAGTTTCAGGTATCCACCACCAGCTACCCCAATTCTTTAGAACCTAAAAATGGTTGTCTAAAGTGTGCGTAAGAGTGCCCACCAGAGTGACCTCTCGGCTCCTTTTGGAATCTCTCTGCCACTGAAGCTTATTTCATTTCCTTTCACATCCCCCTTCTTTTTGGTCAAGATGATGTTCTCCGTCCCACGATGCCAGGTCTACATTCCTCCCCGGGAGTCATATTCCACGTTGCCAGGGAGATTCACTCCCCTGGGTGTCTGATCCCACGTAGGGGGGAGGGCAGTGATTTCACCTTTCAAGTTGGCTTAGCCAGAGAGAGAGGGCCACATCTGAGCAACAAAGAGGCATTCGGGAGGAGGCTCTTAGGCACAACCATAGGGAGGCCTAGCCTCTCCTTTGCAGCAACCGTCTTCCCAAGGGTAAAACCTATGGTAGAGGGCTCAACCCATCAAACCACCAGTCCCCTATGTCTGTGGTCATGTTAGCAACCATCGAGGTGGGGTAGGCCAATACCCCTGCATTCTCCACAGGCTCCTCAAGGGGGCACTACATCTTTTTTTTTCCTTGTTTTTCTTTTTTTTTTTTTTAACTTTCCCTTCTTTTTTAAATCAACTGTATGAAAAAAAAGTTAAAAAGAAAACAAACATACAATAAAAGAACATTTCAAAGAGACCATAACAAGGGAGTAAGAAAAAGACAACTAACCTAAGATAACTGCTTAACTTCCAACATGTTCTTACTTTACCCCAAGAAAGTTACATAATATAGCAACATTTCTGTGAACTTGCTCCTACTATATCCATCAGAAATTAACAGACCATAGTCATTCCTGGGCATCCCCAGAATGTTAAATAGCTTATCTGTTCTTCTTGGATTATTGTTCCCCCTTCCTTAATTGCTCTCTATTGCTAGTTCCCCTACATTCTACATTATAAACCATTTGTTTTACATTTTTCAAAGTTCACATTAGTGGTAGCATATAATATTTCTCTTTTTGTGCCTGGCTTATTTCGCTCAGCATTATGTCTTCAAGGTTCATCCATGTTGTCATGTTTCACGAGATCATTCCTTCTTACTGCCGCGTAGTATTCCATCGTGTGTATATACCACATTTTATTTATCCACTCATCTGTTGAAGGACATTTGGGTTGTTTCCATCTCTTGGCAATTGTGAATAACGCTGCTATGAACATTGGCGTGCAGATATCTGTTCGTGTCACTGCTTTCCGATCTTCCGGGTATATACGGAGAAGTGCAATCGCTGGATCAAATGGTAACTCTATATTTAGTTTTCTAAGGAACTGCCAGACTGACTTCCAGAGTGGCTAAACCATTATACAGTCCCACCAACAATGATTAAGAGTTCCAATTTCTCCACATCCCCTCCAGCATTTGTAGTTTCCTGTTTGTTCAATGGCAGCCATACTAACCGGTGTTAGATGGTATCTCATTGTGGTCTTAATTTGCATCTAATAGCTAGTGAAGCTGAACATTTTTTCATGTGTTTCTTGGCCATCTGTATTTCCTCTTCAGAGAACTCTCTTTTCATATCTTTTCCCTATTTTATAATTGGGCTGTCTGTACTATTGTCACTGAGTTGTAGGATTTCTTTATATATGCAAGATATCAGTCTTTTGTCAGATACATGGTTTCCAAAAATTTTTTCCCATTGAGTTGGCTGCCTCTTTACCTTTTTGAGAAATTCCTTTGAGGTGCAGAAACTTCTAAGCTTGAGGAGTTCCCATTTATCTATTTTCTCTTTTGTTGCTTGTGCTTTGGGTGTAAAGTCTAGGAAGTGGCCGCCTAATACAAGGTCTTGAAGATGTTTTCCTACATTATCTTCTAGGAGTTTTATGGTACTTTCTTTTATATTGAGATCTTTGGTCCATTTTGAGTTAATTTTTGTGTAGGGGGTGAGGTAGGGGTCCTCTTTCATTCTTTTGGATATGGATATCCAACTCTCCCAGCGCCATTTGTTGAAAAGACCATTATGACTCAGTTCAGTGACTTTGCGGGCCTTATCAAAGATCAGTCGGCCATAGATCTGAGGGTCTATCTCTGAATTCTCAATTCGATTCCATTGATCTATATGTCGATCTTTGTGCCAGTACCATGCTGTTTTGGCAACTGTGGCTTTATAATAAGCTTCAAAGTCAGGGAGTGTAAGTCCTCCCACTTCGTTTTTCTTTTTTAGAGTGTCTTTAGCAATTCGAGGCATCTTCCCTTTCCAAATAAATTTGATAACTAGCTTTTCCAAGTCTGCAAAGTAGGTTGTTGGAATTTTGATTGGGATTGCATTGAATCTGTAGATGAGTTTGGGTAGAACTGACATCTTAATGACATTTAGTCTTCCTATCCATGAACATGGAATATTTTTCCATCTTTTAAGGTCCCCTTCTATTTCTTTTAGTAGAGTTATGTAGTTTTCTTTGTATAGGTCTTTTACATCTTTGGTTAAGTTTATTCCTAGGTACTTGATTTTTTTAGTTGCTATTGAAAATGGTATCTTTTTCTTGAGTGTCTCTTCAGTTTGTTCATTTCTAGCATATAGAAACATTACTGACTTATGTGCATTAATCTTGTATCCTGCTACTTTGCTAAATTTGTTTATTAGCTCTAGTAGCTGTATCGTCGATTTCTCAGGGTTTTCTAGATATAAGATCATATCATCTGCAAACAATGACAGTTTTACTTCTTCTTTTCCAGTCTGGATGCCTTTTATTTCTTTGTCTTGCCGGATTGCCCTGGCTAGCACTTCCAGCACAGTGTTGAATAACAGTGGTGTCAGCGGGCATCCTTGTCTTGTTCCTGATCTTAGAGGGAAGGCTTTCAGTCTCTCATCATTGAGTACTATGCTGGCTGTGGGTTTTTCATATATGCTCTTTATCATGTTGAGGAAGTTTCCTTCAATTCCTACCTTTTGAAGTGTTTTTATCAAAAAGGGATGTTGGATTTTGTCAAATGCTTTTTCAGCATCTATTGAGATGATCAATTGATTTTTCCCTTTTGACTTGTTAATGTGTTGTAATACATTGATTGATTTTTTTATGTTGAACCATCTTTGCATGCCTGGAATGAACCCCACTTGGTCATGGTGTATAATTTTTTTAATGTGTCTTTGGATTCAATTTGCAAGTATTTTGTTGAGGATTTTTGCATCTATATTCATTAGGGAGATTGGCCGGTAGTTTTCCTTTTTTGTAGCATCTTTGCCTGGTTTTGGTATTAGATTGATGTTAGCTTCATAAAATGAGTTAGGTAGTGTTCCATTTTCTTCAATGTTCTGAAAGAGTTTGAGTAAGATTGGTGTCAGTTCTTTCTGGAAAGTTTGGTAGAATTCCCCTGTGAAGCCATCTGGCCCTGGGCATTTATTTGTGGGAAGATTTTTGATGACTGATTGGATCTCTTTGCTTGTGATGGGTTGGTTGAGGTCTTCTATTTCCTCTCTGGTCAGTCTAGGTTGTTCACATGTTTCCAGGAAATTGTCCATTTCCTCTGCATTATCCAGTTTGTTGCCATACAGTTGTTCATAATATCCTCTTAGAATTTTTTTAATTTCTTCAGGATCTGCAGTTATGTCACCTTTTTCATTCATTATTTTGTTTATATGGGTCTTCTCTCTTTTTGATTTTGTCAGTGTAGCTAGGGGCTTGTCAATCTTGTTGATCTTCTCAAAGAACCAACTTTTGGTGATATTTATCCTCTCTATTGTTTTTTTGTTCTCTATGTCATTTATTTCTGCTTTAATCCTTGTTATTTCTTTTCTTGTACTTGGTTTAGGATTGGTTTGCTGTTCATTTTCTAGCTTCTTCAGTTGATCCATTAGTTCTTTGATTTTGGCTCTTTCTTCCTTTTTAATATATGCGTTTAGTGCTATAAATTTCCCCCTTAGCACTGCTTTTGCTGCATCCCATAGGTTTTGGTATGTTGTGTTCTCATTTTCATTCGTCTCTATATATTTAGCAATTTCTCTTGCTATTTCTTCTTTAACCCACTGATTGTTTAGGAGTGTGTTGTTTAACCTCCAGGTATTTGTGAATTTTCTAAGTCTCTGATGGTTATTGACTTCTAATTGTATTCCATTGTGGTCAGAGAATGTGCTTTGAATAATTTCAATCTTTTTAAATTTATTGAGGCTTGTTTTATGTCCCAGCATATGATCTATTCTGGAGAAAGTTCCGTGAGCACTAGAAAAGTATGTGTATCCTGGTGATTTGGGATGTAATGTCCTGTAGATGTCTGTTAAATCTAATTCATTTATCAGATTGTTTAGGTTTTCAATTTCCTTATTGGTCTTCTGTCTGGTTGATCTATCTATAGGAGAGAGTGATGTGTTGAAGTCTCCCACAATTATTGTGGAAACATCAATTGCTTCCTTTAGTTTTGCCAGTGTTTCTCTCATGTATTTTGTGGCACCTTGATTGGGTGCATAGACATTTACGATTGTTATTTCTTCTTGCTGAATTGCCCCTTTTATTAGTATGTAGTGGCCTTCTTTGTCTCTCAGAACATCCCTGCATCTGAAGTCTATTTTATCTGAGATTAATATTGCTACACCTGCTTTCTTTTGGCTGTAGCTTGCATGAAATATTTTTTTCCATCCTTTCACTTTCAGTTTCTTTGTGTCCCTGTGTCTAAGATGAGTCTCTTGTATGCAACATATTGATGGTTCATTTTTTTTGATCCATTCTGCAAATCTATATCTTTTAATTGGGGAGTTTAATCCATTTACATTCAACGTTATAACCGTGAAGGCATTTCTTGAATCAGCCATCTTATCCTTTGGTTTATGTTTGTCATATTTTTCCCCTCTCTCTATTAATATCCTTTATTGTACCCATACCGAATCTCTTTAGTACTGAACCTTTCTCCAAGTCTCTCTCTCCTTTCTTTGTTGCTCTGTCTGTAGGGCTCCCTTTAGTATCTCCAGTAGGGCAGGTCTCTTGTTAGCAAATTCTCTCAGCATTTGTTTGTCTGTGAAAAATTTAAGCTCTCCCTCAAATTTGAAGGAGAGCTTTGCTGGATAAAGTATTCTTGGCTGGTAATTTTTCTCACTCAGAATTTTAAATACAGTGTGCCACCGCCTTCTCACCTCCATGGTGGCTGCTGAGTAGTCACTACTTAGTCTTATGCTGTTTCCTTTATATGTGGTGAGTTGGTTTTCTCTTGCTGCTTTCAGAACTTGCTCCTTCTCTTCTGTGTTTGACAGTGTGATCAGAATATGTCTCGGAGTGGATTTATTTGGATTTATTCTATTTGGAGTTCGCTGAGCATTTATGATTTGTGTATTTATGTTGTTTAGAAGATTTGGGAAGTTTTCCCCAACAATTTCTTTGAATACTCTTCCTAGACCTGTACCCTTTTCTTCCCCTTCTGGGACACCAATGACTCTTATATTCGGATGTTTCGTATTATCTATCATATCCCTGAGGTCCATTTCGATTTTTTCAATTTTTTTCCCCATTCTTTCTTTTATGCTTTCATTTTCCATTCTGTCATCTTCCAGGTCACTGATTTGTTGTTCAACTTCCTCTAGTCTTGTACTATGAGTGTCCAGAATCTTTTTAATTTGGTCAACAGTTTCTTTAATTTCCGTATGATCATCCACTTTTTATTTAGTCTTGCAATGTCTTCTTTATGCTCTTCTAGGGTCTTCTTGATTTCCTTTGTATCCCGTACTATGGTCTCATTGTTCATCTTTAGTTCTTTGAGTAGCTGCTCTAGGTGCTGTGTCTCTTCTGATATTTTGATTTGGGTGCTTGGGTTTGGGTTATCCATATCGTCTGGTTTTTTCATATGCTTTATAATTTTCTGTTGTTTTTGGCCTCGTGGCATTTGCTGAACTTGATAGGGTTCTTTTAGGATTTGTAGACCAATTGAAGTCCTTATCTCCAATTTATCAGATCTACAGCTTCGTGGAGTACACTTTCTATAACTAACCAGCACGTGGCGTCCACGAGCCACCTGTTCTCCACAAGCCAGTTCTCCCCTGCTTAGCCTTTTTGGTGAGTGGGGGAGTGAGTCTTGTGGGGTCCAACTGGTGTACCAAGCTTGCGTGTGTAGTTGGTGTTGCCTGCCCTGTATATGGGGCGTGTTTCTGGGCAGTCGGGGGGGGGGTGGCCCTAACAATCAAATCTCCCTGGTGATCCTAGAGTTTTAAAGCTGCTGCAATAGTCTAATCCTTCAGTTCAGTCCTGCCACAGTTTGCCTCTGCCACTGACCCACAAGTCCTTGGTATTGGCGTATGGCTACTGAGACGTGCAAGTGGGCCCCTCTTCCAGGCTGTGCACCCCGGGTCCTCTGTTGAGGGATGACTGTGCTATGTCACAGGTGAGTGCCGTCCCCCCAGGGCAGTTCTGGGCTGCTGGGCTGTGTAGGGAGGCTCCCAGTCTGCTGAAATGATGGCTGAATGGGGCTTTGTTAATTCACACTGCTCCACCTTCCCAACTCTGGGACAATCAGCTGAGGTTGCAGGGAAGGCTAATGTCCACGCCCAGTTTTGTGGAGTGTGCCTGTTATTTGAAGCACTTCTGTCACACTGGGTTGTCTGGGGCAGCTCTGGGCTATGGGGCTGGCGATGGGCAGGAGTGTTTCCTGTCCACCAGGATGGTGGCTGTGAGCGGACACCCCCCTTTTCTTGGGAAGTTGTGGTGTTTAGTGAATTTTCTCAGCCACTGGATTATTGCCTTTTGTTTCAGAGCTCTCTTAGTTCTGCTCTTGACTTGACCTACCCAAATTGCAAGTCTTTGAAGCTTTCTGTATTGGGCTTCTTAGAGTAATTGTTTTAGAAAAAGAAAAAAGGATTAAAAAAAAAAAAAAAAGGGCCCTCCTCAGAGATCTAATGGGTTATTGAAATGCTAAGAGACAAAGCAACCAGGGCCATTAAGGAAAGGTCCACAGGGCAGAGAGATCAGCTTTTCTTCGGGATTTGCATATGTGCCTCAGGGCCTGAGCTCTGCCCTTCCCCTTTCTATGTTCACCAGAACTCCAAAAACCCTCCGCTTTTATTTTGGAGTTTTTCGTGTTGTTTTTTTTCTATGCCTGTCTCCTCTCTGCTGGGCTGGCTGCTCTCAGATTCTCTGGTGTCTGGTCTCAGTCTATCTATGGTTGGAGTTTGGATCAGTAGAATGAGTTTCCGATAAGGGCTACCACTGCAGTTCTCCCTTCTCCTTCCCGGAGCTGACAGCCCCTCCTCCCACGGGACTGAGCCTGGCGGGGAGGGGCGCGGGTCCCCTGGCCGCAAAAACTTACAGATTTCACTGATCTCAGCAGTTCCACGTTTCCATGAGTGTTGTATGAAGTATGCCCAAAGTCAGATTGCTCTGTGGTGTCCAGTCCACGCAGTTCCTGGCTTTCTACCTACTTTCCTGGAGGAGTAACTAAAGCATACAGGTCACCAGTCCGCCATCTTGCCCCGCCTCCAATGATATACTTTCTTTTCTTGGCTTCTGGGACAGTGTAGTTTCCTGGTTCCTTGGTCTCCCCTCTGTGACTAGTTCTTCCGCTTTCCTTTATCTCTTAATGTTGGTGTGCCCCAGGACTTAGTCACTGGTCATCTTCTCTTCTCTGCCTACATTCATTCCCTTTGTGATCCCTTACAGACTCATGACAGGTTTTAACATCTATACCTTGAAGTTTCTGAAAAATATATCTCAAATAGACCTCTTTCCCTGAACTCCAGGTAGACCGTGGTAATGATAGTGAACATCGTGAGAAGAAGACATAGCTGGAGTATATTTGGGAAATAGCACTAAGTGGATTTACTAAGATTGGATACTGGCATGAGGGAAGAGAAGAAACAAGGTGAACAATCTTTACGTTACACTTCAGTTTCTAGAATGATGTCCATCTCAAGGAACCCTAGACTTTAATCCCTATTCTCAGGGAATAATTTATTTTACTAAAGCAGACTGTTACTCTTCCTTTAAGCATACAAATCCTCTTTGGAAAAATTCTTTCACATGGGATCCATGAGAGCAGAAAATCTGCCTGTGCTATTCACTGCTGTAGTCTCAGCATCCAGGATTCCCTGGCACAGAGAAGATGCTTAATAAGGTTTGTTGAATAAATGACTGAATGACAGCCCCATATTCCTCTTTGGCATGACGCCCTTTTAAATCAAATTTATAGATTCTGACTCATTTTATTCCACTAATTTTCTACAATTACTACTTGTGAGTGCAACTTCTGACGTAGCACACAATGTTTGCTCCCTCCTAGTATTCACGCCCTTGTAAAATCCCCCTCCTAGAGTGTAGGCTTGATTTAGTGACTCGTTTCTAACAGAATAGGCAAAAGTGATGGGACAGCACTTCTGTGATTAGGTTACAAAAGACTGTGATTCCCATCTTTGTTGCTGACAGGGCGATGCTGAAATGAGACACAGACACAAAGTTAAGATTTAAGGGAGCAGGGGACCCACTGCATCTCGTGCTAAGTGGGTGCTGATGCACCTGTACTCCAGTTATTTATCTGTTTGTTACACAAAGCTAGACTACACTATGTGATCAGAAGCATTCAGGGTGTCTCAGATATTAATCTTTACATCCTGCTGCAGATAAGAAGGAACAATCTGGGGTCAATGGTTAACACTGCTGTCATAGTCACAAGACACACATCTTTACAGGGCGTGCCTACACGGCGTTCCATGCAGACTTGTGACCCAGCGTTGCAGGCCACCACCCCGGACATGGTCTAAGTGACATGAAAAGCTTGGTTCCCCACATATCTTGCTGATATTTTCTCTCCCTGGTTCTTATTACAAGCTTGCTCTGATAGAGAAGGCCACCTGGCAAGGAATTAAGGGTGACCTCTGGCCATTCGCCAGCAAGGATCCAAGACCCTCAGTTCAACTGCCAACAGGGAACTGAATCTTGCCAATAATTACTTGGGGAACTCAGAAACAAATTCTGCCCCAGTTGAGATGATTGTGGCTCTGGCCAACACCTTGACTACAGCCTTATGAGAGACCTGGGGCTGACACCTTGATTGCAGCTTCATGACAGATCCTGAAGCAGAGGGTCTAGGAAACCATGCCTGGATTCCTGCCCCACAGTAACGATGAGATAATATATGTGTTTTGTTGTGTATCACTAAGTTTTGGAGTAATTTGTTGCAAGTCAACTAATACATTATATCTGATATACCGAAAAGAAAAACCAGAATTGAAATCTTGACTACAAGTTTGCAGTCATATGTCCTTAAGAGAGGTGTTTTTGCTTTTGTTTTCTAAACCTCTTGAAGTCTCAGTTTTAATATTTTTAACATGGGGATATTACCTACTAAGAGAAGGATATCTAGGGAGTAAAAAGACATCTTGTAATTCATACAAAGAACTCAGCTAGAGCCTAACATACAGTAAGCAATTAACAAATGGTAGTTTTAATCTGAGATCAGATATGTGTCTCAACCAATTATCACTGAATTATGGGTCTTTCAAATCTTTTTAAGAAAATGACATTTTAAAAAAATAAAAATAAACAGTAAAGTATAATCATATCACAAGTGAAGAAATGAAATATTTGAAAAGACAATTTTCCTATAAATAATTAAGTCTCTTCTTTCACTGGGAAGAAACTAAATGATTTTTTAAAAACTGTAAGAAACATACTTTATCAGCAGCTGTCTCAGGAAGAGACTCTTCAATGCCAAGCTCTCGTCGTCTTTCAGCCCTAACTTCTGCATAACTACAAAATGAAAAATAACAAATTTTAGTGTATTGTCATGCATTTAAAACTTTACTGTCTCACTTGTTCATCACTAATGTTAGACATTTTCTATGTGCTATGCAAATCTAAAACATTTCTCTAATGTACTTAAAATATAATTAAAATGTAATTAAAGTTACATTTTTCTAGTTATATCAAATTTTTATATGCCACTGTAAAGTACCTATAACTACACAGTATTTGAATTAAGAGAAACTAAATAAAGGGGGAATATGCTTATTTACTCCTGTTTTCCTTTAATGATGACTGACATTGGTACCTGACATTACACTTCTGCTCTAAACTATAAAATTTATGTCACGAATTATATATTCTATTAAATGCCTACATTATATTTCTATACAATCCCTTTAAGTAAATTTAAAGACACATAGAAATGATGTACTCCAAAAAAAGGGAGAAAAATCATTTTGCTGTTCATTAATAAGCCATGCATTAAAATTACACTGCCAAAATCATTACAGGATGTTAATATCATTTAGAAATTCTCTAAAAGAATTATTACCTTACTACAGTATGTGTACAAACAATAAACTCTGGCCTTGAATTCCACTGATGATAAGTGATATAATAATGAGTTTGAAGCCAAATCCACTGTTGCCCTTTGGTCAGGAACCTATAATAGCATGATTTGCCTTTTCCATATTGCATTACTAAGAAGAAAAGAGAAAAATATTTTTCTTTGATCCATATTATTAGTTATTAGGAATCTGTTTCTAACCAAAGGCTGTCATTTATATTTAAAGCTACATATACAATTCTTTTTCTAACGCTTCAATATATATATATCAATTTTAAGAACATGGAGTTTTGAGAGATAGCTTAAGGTCCCAAGTATTTAACAGATCTTCCAAAGTGTCCAAATTATAATCAGTGATAGCCATATAAAAGCCGAACAAGGTTCTGCTGATCTTTTATACTTTTTACACATGATATTCAAATACTCAAGTATAAATTATTCACATGGCTGAATTCCACCTGTCAAGTATACTGAGCATAACAGCAATGAGCAATCACACTGGAGTTTTTTCCCCCACAGGTACCCCGGCAAGGTACAGCATGTTTGAGACATTTCAGTTCTAAACTTTAACTAACCCAAATGAGAATTACTTAATTGTTCGAAGTAATTGTTAAGTACAATATTTCCCAATGCATGCTCTGTAGATTATAAATTCTGAAGACTTTCTGCAGATTTTAAGCAAAAAAATGGAAAACACTTGCTAAAAGTATCCTCAGTCTTCTCAAAACTTGAGTACGTTTCAAAAAACAAAAAAACAAACAACAAACACACCTTGAGTATGCTAATGTATGTCAAGATCCTCCAAAAGAGAGAGATTATGAATTATTTCCCATATTTTATTGACCATAAAATCCTTCTTTAATGGACTGGCATTCAGTGGTGCACACCTTAAGAAATGCCAGTTAGGAATCTCTCTTTCTAATTAGGAAATTAAGGTCTATCAAATCACTTGACCAAAATTTCTCAGTTCTTTAAATGAAGTCAAGTGTTTTCGCCACACCATGGTGCCTAGTGCCCATATAACTTGAAGTGAATAATGTTTTCTTTGTGCTGAAATAACTTTATTCTGAAAAATTTCCATAGCTTATGCTATTCTAGAATATGCTTTATTTTCAGAGAGATTTATTAGAAGGACATCCAAGAGGGTTAGAGTTTGAGGAGAGGATCAGAGAAGCAAATAAAGCCTATAACTAAAACAAACATTTGAAACAAAGAGTAAGTGGACCTAGATGCCAATCCTATCTCTGACACCAACAAGCTATGGGATGTGAGTAAATTACTTTAGCCTTGCTGGATTTCGGTTTACTTATGGAGATAGCAGTAACCTACCTCCTATAACTGTGCTGACAAATAATGGAGATAATATAAATAAGGTACTCAGAACAGTATTTGGCACAATGAAATGATAGTGCTGCTGCTGCTAATAAGAAAAATAATGACAGGTAACATTAACTGAACATTAACTATGAGCTTTCTAAAATAGATTCTCTAAATGTTTATCTAACTCCTGGGCAGATTTGCATTCCTGGAGATCAAATCTTATGAAATGGTATTCTAATAGTTTGACATTCTATTACAATTTTCAAAATAATCTACATCTCTTACTCCAGATACAGAGTTTCTACACTTCAGAACAAGAGTCATTCATGCCATATTATAAAATTGTACTTACTGTTATAGAATGAAATATATAAAACAGGAACAAGTTTAATTTAAACTTGATTTATGATTCCTACTGGATTGGTTGTATATATAAATTAAAATCTTCCAGTACATTTCAAAAATACATATATGGTTATAAATCTGTATTTTCTCATCTTATGTCTCAGACAAAATATTCTGCTTATATGATTAAAAAAGTTATTATCATGGGAAATACTAAAATCTACTTACAGTGCTCATGACATTTTGCCAAATTTTCTAGGTCATCCACATGATAGTAATCATAGCCAGATGTTCCCAAAACTTCAAATGGCAAATATCCTATTATGGGTGGTGCCCTAAATTACATACAAAACAATAAATACTGTTAGCTTTTCCCATAATAAAAAATATTCCACTAGAAATTAAGTTTTTTTTTAAATATTGGCTTTCATTTTTTGAAAAATGGACAATGGATTTGAAAGTCCTGATTAGAAAATAAGTTTGTCATTGAAAACCATTAATTTCAAGAGTAATAATATGACTATTACCCTTTTATGGGATTTTAAAATGGAGTTACCTGTGATCTAGAAATAGAAACTTCCATTCTAAACTATGTCGAGATGTAAATTCTTCATTAGGTTCTTCGACAGTGCACATTTCCTACAAATAAATAATTAAAATTTAGAAATACTTTCCTGTGTCTTTAGAAGAATCTTAACTATTGCTATGCATAAAAATCATTACTAATTTTCTCTAAACAAATTTTTTTAGTTGTTTTAGGAATTATCTGCTTGTCTTTTTTAAATGCAATTTTATTGAGATATATCGACATACCATATAATCACCCAAAGTGTACAGTTGTTCACAGTATCATCATATAGTTGTGCATTCATCACCATAATTTTGAACATTTTCATTACTCAAAAAAAAAAAAAGAATAAAAATAAAAACGAAAGTAAAAAAGAACAACCAAAACATGACCCCCAGCCCCCCCACCATTATTTATTTACTTTTTGTCCCCACTTCTCCACTCATCTGTCCATACACTGGATAAAGGGAATGTGAGCCACAAGGTTTTCACAATTATATGGTCACACAGTATAAACTATGTAGTTATACAATCATCTTCAAGAAACAAGGCTACTGGATTGCAGTTCAACAGTTTCAGGTATTTCCTTCTAGCAATTCTAATTCACTAAAAACTAAAAAGGGATATCTATATAATGCATAAGAATAACCTACAGAATGACTTCTCAACTCCATTTGAAATCTCAGTCACTGAAACTTTATTTTGCTTCATTTTGCTTCCCCTTTTTGGTCAAGAAGGCTTTCTCAATCCCATGATGCCGAGTCCAGGCTCATCCCTGAGAGTCATGTCCCACATTACCAGAGAGACTTACACCCCTCGGAGTCATGTCCCACGTAGAGGGGAGGACAGCGAGTCCACCTGCCCAGGTGGCTTAGAGAGAGAGGCCACATCTGAGCAACAAAAGAGGTTCTCTGGGGGTGAATCTTAGGCACAATTATCAGCGAGTCCACCTGCCCAGTTGGCTTAGCTAGAGAGGCCACATCTGAGCAACAAAAGAGGTTCTCTGGGGGTGAATCTTAGGCACAATTATAAGTAGGCTCTAAACAAAATTTTAAAACATTTTAATTTCCTAGTACTAAAGAATATGACAATAAATAACTCTTAAATGTAGGCTTTTGGGAAGAGTACTCTTCAGTCTACATATTCTCCCTGAAGCAGCTTCAGTCACTCATATATCTATAAACCTTGATGATTCCGGATTCAGGCCTCTCTCTTGAATCACAGTGCCATACTGTTGTCTACTTGACACTTCCACCTGATGTCCCATGCATCTGAAACTCATTATGTTCTAAAATGAACAAACTGCCTTACTCCCCATACCCAGTCACACAATTTTCTATCTCATTTAATGGAGAGACCATACCTGTCTAGTGGCAGAAGTCTAGAAATCTGATAGTCATAACATAATCTCTCATTCTTACCTCTTACCATCTAACTGGCCACTACTAAGTCCTTTCAATTTCCCATCTAAGTATTTTAAAAATCTATTCCATCCCATCCAATTTCCCTGCATTAGAGTCTAGAATCTTGCCATATTGACTTGTATTATTGGCATAGCCTCTCCCCAAACAGTCTCCCTATTCTTTAATTCATCTCCTATATTGCACTCACAGTTACCTTATTAATACTCAAATATGATTACATAGCATCCCTGCTTAAAAACCTTCAGTGGTTTCTCATCCCATTCGGATAAAGGTTAAGCTCTTTGGCAAGGAGAAACAAATTTCATTTTCGGCCTCTGCCTACTTCTCTAACGTCATCTCCCACTATCTCCAACCCTCTCTGCACACGTTCTAGACCTAGTCATACTAAACAATGTGTTCCAAACTGCTTCTGTGTCTTTGAATGACTTTTGTGTGACGCCCTGTAGCTGTTAAGAGCTTGGCTCTGAGTTCGAGAGAGATGAAATCAACTCTCAGTTCTATAGCTTACTAGCTGAAAGGATTTGGGCAAGTAACTTCCCTAAGCCTCAGTTTCCTTATATATAAAACTGGGGAACATACTAGCATCTATCTCATGAGTTATTTTGAGAATTAAATGAGATAATGTATATACAAGTATATAGCTTAGAGTAAGCACTCAATAAATATTAGTCATTGCTATTATTTCCAAAGGCCAAAACAAGCAGAACAAGACCAGTTTAAGATCTCCTAAGTGATAACTCAGTTCTCTGTCTTATACAATGGTGTCGCCCTAAATTTTAAATCATAGGAAGCT
This sequence comes from Choloepus didactylus, assembly GCF_015220235.1. Taxonomy (NCBI): domain Eukaryota; kingdom Metazoa; phylum Chordata; class Mammalia; order Pilosa; family Megalonychidae; genus Choloepus; species Choloepus didactylus. The sequence continues at coordinate 57,187,095 of NC_051309.1, forward strand.
GGCTTCTCCTCTCTAGCCTCCTTCTGGTGGTTGAACTATTTCACTTTTCCACTTCCCTATCAGTCATTTGCTGGCTGAGCCCAGGAAATGAAGCTAACTTATTTAATTAAATTTTAAAATTGCAGATAAATTATATGCAGAAAAAACCACTTACACAATTCAAAAGAAACTTCCAAAAACAACCCTTTTAAATTTACCTAGAATTTGGCTTTTCTCCTTTAATGTAGATTATAACTAAAAAAAAATTTCCTAAAATTTTGCACAAAAGTAATACAATGATTATATATAAACAATGGTTAACTGCAAAGGATATAGATTTAAATTTTAGTTACATAATTTAATGAGTGCTTTGGTAACTTTCATTATTTGCTTCAAAAATACCATGATCATGCATATTTAATAATTCATAGCCATTACTACTTCATCATTTGCAAGAAGCTCCAGTCACTCTGGAAACAACAAAATATACATAAAGGTAGTTCTCATGGTATGAACTGAAATCCCTGTTTGGAAATAAAACTGGAAGTATACCTTGATAAACTGAGGTGTAGCTAACCGGACAGTAGCTACAAAACAAACTCTATCTTCATAAGGTCTGTGTGTACGCTGTATAGTTCCTTCAAAACCATTGTGTGCTGAAGTGGATACTAAAACAATAAGGAAATTTCTATCATTAGTTAATTCACTTAGCTTTTACTGATGTCCAAACATCTTTGTCTTTAAGAGCTTAAAAGAATAACAAGTTAAAACATATTATGAGAGAAGCATTTTTAACTCACCATTGTTTAAAGATTTGAAATTTCCTATAAATTTCACATATTCATAGGTAGATGGTTCCTTTGGGTCTATTGTTCCTCGAAGCATATGACAACAAAATTCTAACTGATTTTTTGCTGTGAAATAACAGGAAAAGTATGGTATGTTTGTGATATAATACAAAGAATATTAAATGAAATAAGAGTATAAAAACTGTATAAGTTCATAAGCATTATTTTTCTCCAATAGAAGTCTTCAATGACATTTTATTTCATTCATAAAAGTACAGTCCTTTTAGGAGACGTCTTCACTTTGTCCTTAAGAGAGAACAATTTCATGTTTCCCCATTTTTTTCTATTCTTCCCTCTCAAACTTCACTTTAACTTCAAAGAGAGGTTTTGCTTCCCGTTCTAAAGCTACTACTTCCATTCTTGCCTTGGACACCTTTCATATCTTCTCTAGGTCTAGGGGCATGCTGTTACTAATTCTTTAGCATCTACACTTTCTCTTCCTTTGGTTATTCACTTTCCACTTTAAAATATGCTAAGGTCTTCCTTTCTCAAAGAGTTTTTCATGCTCCTTTACTATTTTAGTATCACAGTACTTCTTCCTTTCATTATGCTCCAGTTCTTGTACATTAATTTCCCTTAGCTGCATGTCATATGGCTTTGTCTTCACCACTTTACAGAAATTGCTCTTCTAAACATTACCAACATTCGTATTGTCATCTTCAATGGTCTTTCCTCATTGTTTCTACCTCTTTTAACACACCATACTTTTTCATTAAATAGCATGAAACTTACTTTCCTATCTCACTGACTATTCCCATCTCTTCTGCTAATATCCGTCTTCAAACTGTGGGCCTTCACAAAGGTTCTTTTGGTCTTGATCTTTTGCTATACTTTATAAACCCACTGGCCTTGGTAAGCTTATTCACTCCTAAGTCTCTCTCCTGGATTCTAACATTTCATGTAAGACAAAATCCCATATCACTATTTGCTTTCAGGACACTTCCATCTGATTGTGCAAGGAGCAACTTAAACTCAAAAATTTGAAACTGAATTTATCCTCTTTCTTCTTAAACCAGAATCTTTCTCTTTATCCTATTTGTACTTATTTCCCAAGTTGGAAATCATATCAATTTTTTCTCTTCACTTCGTATCACACATCTCAAATCTAATCTATCACCAGGACATGCTATTCATTTCAGTTCTCAAAAGTCGTTTTTTCCAACTGAACATCCACTACCAATTTAATACAGGTCCCAACTACCTCGGATCTAGATAACAGGAACAATTTATTTATTATGTCTCCACACTCCTGCCACTTAGATTCACTTTTGCTTACTACTCTTAGACTAATCACACTTTCATCATACTATTTCAGCATTCAAGAACTACTGACCCTGTCTTCTGCTCATTGCATCAAGTTTGTACTCTTCTGTCATTATCATGATAGATGGCTTCTGCGGGATACTGATTACGTGCTTCGACTTGGCGGGCCTGGGCTGGGGGACCTGATCAGCCCCTGGGGAGGGTGGTGGGCACGGGAGACAGCGCCCTCCACAGCCCCCCAGGCCTGAGAAAGTGAGGCCGGAGGCAGGCCCCATTTCCTCACCCAAAATACAACCGTTAGGGGAGGCTTGCCGGAGGGAACCGCCTTTTCCCCACCCCCTTATCTTGCCCGCACACCCCCCGTTGCCAGAGCAACTCCCGCCACCACCAGTGCGCATACACTGTTGCCAGACACCGTTGCCAGAGCAACTCCCGCCCCTTTTCAAACAACCTCCGCGCCCTCTTAGAACCAATCCTAACCTCCGCACCCTCTCAGAACCAATCCTAGCCTTTATCCCCTCAGCATTGGCTTGTAACAACCCCCGCCCTCTATGCCAGCCTATATAACCTGTGCTCACCCCTAATAAACGCTCTTGGCTTTACCCTCCTGAAAAAAGCGTCCCGCCTGTTCCTTTCTCGCCGCCCTCCATACCTTGCACACCACCGCCGGGGACCTGGCCAAGTCCCCCGCCTCGCCCTCGCCTCCGGGAAAGAGCCCCCGCCGCCGGTACCCTCCGAGCAACGCCGAGAGCCGAGGGTTCAGCAACCGGCCGCCATCCCCCCAGACGATTCAACTGCGACCGCAGGCTTCATCATCTAATTCAGTAGGTTCAGAATCTAACCATCCTCCTCCTAAAACCTTTCCCATTGATGATCTCTATTTACTTAGTGACTTGTACCTCTTATCAATTCCTACTGAGTTTATCTACTTAACACTCAGATATTCTCTTTCCACTTCATCCTTACTTCTATTCTACAATTACAGTTTTCTTTTTTGTCTTCAGTCTGGGTCTCTTCAAAATTTTCCACCTGAGTCATTTATTTTCCACACCACAAAACCACCTTGATCTCCTTCACTGGCTCCCCATTGTGTAAAAACTAAAAATCACTGAAATATTAGGCTCTTTATAATTCTGTCCCTATTTCTTCCTCTAGATACAAATCACACCCTACCTGTATCACCTCACCTTCATTATGGCCAAAATTACCTGATTGACTTAAATAATATGTGTTATTAAATTTTTTTAAATGACCTAATTGCAGAATCCTGAATTTTCCAAGCCTTCTCCCCTCTATATTTTAACTAATGTTTAACTGCTTTGACATGAAATACTTCTTTTTCTGGGAGAACCTTTATGTGTATCAGTTAACTCAGGGGTCAGCCAGTCATTTAACTTAGGCTTTTCTCTATCAAAAAGTATTGTTGCCATCCTTGCCTCTGACCCTGGAAGCAGCAGCCTAACGTCTTTCTGCCTGAGGTTTTCATTCAGCAAATTTTGCCCTTATGAAGGTCTTTTAAGTAGACTTCTCCTTTGTCAACCTATTGTTATCTCCCAAGGCTCCACCTTTCTTCTTCTTTTCTCCTTGCTCTGGTAGCAATGCCATTCAATCCTATGACCTCAAATGCTATTCTGAGGGATATAACTGCCTTCTAATATCTATTATATACAGCTTAAATCTTTTTCCTAAGCACCAGACTAGAGTAGTTTACTGGTCAACTTCATATGAACTTGATTTTAAAACAAATATAAATAGGCTTCAAATGGATTCTCTTGTTATTTTCTGAACTCCCTATGACAGACTATGCCTCCTTATCAAAGATATGTATATATATGTGTGTGTATGTGTATATATGTGTGTGTGTGTGTGTGTGTGTGTATGTACACCTCAATTCTTAGATAGTTAGTATGCTACAGAATTTGAGGGTTCCTTAAAAAAAAACAACTAACCTTTAAAATGATTAATGAAGATATTGAATAGATCATGGCCAAATATAGAGTTGTGACAATTTCAAATTTGCTAAACCATAGGCAGTGAACACACAAGGTAATTTAGTGAAGAAAATGAGGTGTACTGGTCAAACTAATTTTTCCAATGATCCTAGTAGAAATGTCTGATTTACCCATTATATTCTAATGACAGAGACTAATTTTTCACTATTCTTGACATTTTTATGACATAGTATTAGTGGTCCACACATTAGATACATCTAAAAAAATGACTGTTTAATTAATAATGTTTCCTTTATTTAATAATGTTAAAAGACATACAGGAGTTAGATTTTTTCCATAGTTTGAGTCCAACTGGTTAATGAAGGGGAAGGGGAAAGGGAGAATGTTTAATCTTCTCTCTCTAATAATAATATAAGATTATATTATTTTTTTCCGGTTCCATTTTTTTGTGTAAAATGCAGTTTTATGGCATACCCATGGTCCATATTTGTTATAACAAACAAGACGGGATTTCAGTTTACTCTGGAATAGAGCTGAAACTTTTAATACGGTCATAGTTCATTTCATACTCTTTTTTTAAAATTTAAAAAGGACCCAATAGGTTATATGGAATGACACGCTATGTTAATTTAGTTGAACACGTATGTACTTGTCATAAAGTTGCAAAAGTAAAGGATAAATGCTTCCTATCAAACATAAAATTTAACACTTTGCTCAACAGTTATTACTTACATTTCAAATATTCAGGAGTTAATGAATCACTTTCCAGCAGATGAGTAGACAGTATTTTATAAACCTCTGAATGTTCCCCCTCTGGGATAAAATTAAATATACTTTGATCCACAAGATCAGACTGAAAATGAAATTTAAAAAGAATTATATTAATGATTTAAGAAACATTTTTTAAAGTATAAAATCACTATTAAAATATCAGAAGCACATATGGCTAATTTTCAATTACCTGTGAAAACCAACAAATGTCAATTTGAAGACCACATCGCAGAAAACAAGATGTAGAAGTTAAAAGAAGATTAACATTATCTTAATGCCTCTGATACTAGTGCTATCAGATTCATTATCAACATGATCTTAAAAGCCTGAAAAATTATTTGCAAAGCTAAGTTACACTAAAATTGAACATTTAAAAATATAACAGAATCAAGAAAACTAATTTGAAAAATCTTTGGCTAAGAGACATATATCCTTATCATATATTCAAACCTCTAGTAAACTAGTGTGATATGCACTACTATAAAGGATAAGCCACCAGCTAATCATGAAAAGGAAATTTGCCTTTGGTGTCATTTCAATTGTCCAATGTGTCTTTGCCTTTTTGTTTCATCTTTTCCAGGCATCTATCCTACATTCTGTGTCAAAAACCTTGCTTTTAGCTAACAACAAGAAAAATCAAGCAATATATTAAGCATTATAATCCTTACTAAAATATGGCTTTAATCATCATTTGTTAATTAACAGTAATTTGACCACCATCAGGTTGCTTACAATGTGCCAGGTGCTGTCAAATAAAGATAGTCACTATTTTTAAGTACCACTGAAAACAAAACTTCAGTGACTTCACATTTCCGACAGAATCCAGTCCATTCCACTTGGTCTGACATTTCTGGACTACTCTGTGGAATCCTGGGGATTCTACAGACATCTGAAGGACTGTGGAGGTAGGTGCAGCAGGAAGGAGAAATGTAAAGGCAAGAATCTTCCCCCTGAATTCAACCAAAGCAGTTCTACTTTTTTTAATCCTTTAAATACCTCTATAGATTTTGTTTGGAGAGCCCCACTGCTAAAACCAACAAACAAAAAACAACAAAAGAGACCCATTAGTGAGCTACTCGGAATGATGGAAGGTGGGAAAGGAGTATTTTATGACTCTCCATACAGATCATTCTGATAATGGCTTAAGTGTATTATTTATTTTATTATTAAAACATAAAAACACCTGTATTTTAATAAGGATTCATCTGGAAGTCTGGAAAGCCTCTAGAACTGAAGGAATAAACCGAATATTCAGGCATGGAAAATGGAAATGCTAGAAAATTGCCTTTTGTTGACAAAGTATTAAAATACTGACATTGGTATTAATGTAAAAGAAAGTACACAAAGAAAATAAAAATATACACCAATTTGAAGAACTAAAATGATCAGTTGGGAATAAATTAGTTTTCTACTATTATTTATTCTTACTAACAATTTCTATCACTACTATTTTAATAAATTATGATTTGGCCTACCTTACTCTTGCTTTTCCATCTATATATTCATAGGGTTTTATGTCTTCATAGAGTGAAGAATATGAATGGCTAGTACAGAGAGTAGTATGATCACATGCTTCAGTTTTGTCGATTAAAACCTGCTATCTTAGTCAGTGGTCAATATGACTTAAGATTTTAAAAACTTAAATTTTAAATCTTACATAATTGGGAGATTGGTTCTGTGAGCCTTGCAAAGCGTTTTCTTAACTTTGTCAACTCATACATAATAAAATTAATTTGGGCACATTTTAACCTATTTGAGGCTAATAAGCAGGCATAAATGCTTTTTGAGATTGGAAAGAAGGTTTATATATGTATTTAATTTTTCCTGCTCTGGCTTTCTATGGCAAAATTATAGGGACATATACTTCAGTGCCAAAAGGTATTTAAGCAATCCTTAGCTCAAAACCCTCCCCCACACCTTTTCACGTTGTCAAAAAGAAACATTATGCACAGAGAGACTGGACTTAATTGTGCAACAACTTGTGGAAGTGCCATGATAAAGAGTCAGGTCTCTACTGTGAACTTAAAATTTGTAAAATTTTACTATTTAATATTGATTTCCTCACATGGGTTTACATGTGTTCCTGAGAGACAATCTATAAAAACTGTAACCATGTAATGATAGGGAAAATGATTAATAACTCTGCAATCTGTCAGAATCCAAAACTACTAATATCACTATTAATTCTTTCCATTTCTACTCTCCTTAAGCAGGTAATTAGGAACATAAACACAAGCATGTGTTGAGAAACTCAGTATAATACGTCCTTGACTGGTATAAAATGTAATATGCACAGAATACAATTCTGAATTTTTTTGATAGTTATGTTTTTCTAGTTTCTTAAGGTGGAAACTGGGTTAATTTGAGGTCTTTCTTCTTTTCTAATATAGGTATCGGTTTAGCTACATCCCACAAATTTTGATATGTTGTGGTTCCTTTTTCATCAGTTCAATATACTTTCTAATTTTCAAACCATGAGTTATTTGGAATTGTGTTATTTGGTTTCGAAATACTTTAGATTTTCCAGATATCTATCTGTTACTGATTTCTAATAAAGTTCCACTGTGGACAAAGAACGTACTTTGCAAGATTTGAGTCATTTTAAATTTACTGAGACTTGTTTTATGTAAATTTCTGTGTATACTTGAAAAGGATGTTTTGCACTTAAATATGATAAATATGCAATAAGAGTATTTACACTATGCATAATGTACACTATTCCGTTATAATAAACATTTTAAATATAATAAATGCTATTAGTATTTCTAAACAAAGTGAGGCCTAAAAATTCAGAGAATTGGTCTATTTTCTGCCCATGCAAATTTACTTATGCGTTACTACACTTTCATTCATTACTCTTAAAGTACTTTTTAAATGTTAGGCTCAACACCTACCATTTGGGCTTACCGGAATACAAAATGATAATTAAAGTCATGATTCATCCATCTATTCCTCATTCAACAAATATATTTTGAATGTTTACTATCAGCAATATTCAAAAGGAAAAAAATGCATGCTGAAAAAATGCAAGGTTAACATTACAGAATTATTTCAAAATAAAATGTGATACCTTGTAAGGTTTTACAAGGTAAATCTTGATTTATATCCCTAGAAAGCACAGTGAAGCCAAATCATTTTCTCTGTGACCCAAAGAAATTAGAAATTAATTTCCACCTGACTTTTGGTAAGAAATTACCCTTTTAGAGTATGGCCTTTTAGAAGCAGAGTCCATTCTAAAGTAACCAGAAGGAAGTACTGCTGTTCAATATCTCTTGAAAGAGACCTTTACAGGGCAGTTTACTTTGCATTGTTATAAATTTTCAAGATATGGCATTTAAAAAGTAATTTATAAATAAATTCAGAATATCTGTACCACAAGCCCCATCTTAAGAGAGAAGAAAATTATGTATTAATTAAAAACTTCAAATTCATAAAAACTGCCAATTGCTGCAGAGCACCTAGCATAGTGTCTGCTACAGAGTAGATAATAAATATATGTTGAATAGAAAGCATGCACACAATTCAGGTATTCACCATCCTAATCAAAATTACACAATATACTTCTTTCCTAATTCTCTTTTAGGTCATATTGATAACAAATTTAATATAGCCATTATGACATTATCAATTCAAGGCACGTAGCATAACATTTTTGTCTCCACTATTTTTAATATGTTTTTATAAGTCATTCTTTTGAGAAAATTACTTATCCGTACTACTAGCTCCAAAAAGTAACTCTGTAGAACATTAGCTATTCTCAGTGATTTAACAGCATCTTCACCAGGCCGTTTAAAAACGAAAACACTGGAAACTTAGCATTAGAACAAAGAAGGCAGGAAGAATAGAGGCTAGATAAAGTGGTAGCCGAATATTAAAAAAGTTACTACAGATTAAAAGGTCATGACTGAGTTGAGACAACACAATCATGCAAAAACAGACACAGACTTAGATCTCTCATGCCTATTTTTAACCACTGCTCAACACTGCTCTGGAGGTCCACTTCCTAGTACTTAAAAAACTTCAAAATAGGCATTAAACGAGAAGGCAATCATAGGGTTTTTAAACTTACTGGTAAATGTTCAAGTAATGAAGTTACACTCTCAGACACATATATTATACTTCCATCTGTCATGATTGCTAAAAAAAAACCATCAAGAGCCTGAAATTAAACACAATGGTCAGTTAAATGAAAAGAAAAAAAATTATTTCACATTAGAAATAAAAATCTAAGATAACTGACAAGATATTTAACGTAACGTATTTGTAAATATTTAGAGTACTGTCAAAATGCCTGCCTTTCTCCTTTACTATACACACACAGACACACACACATATACATAATCATATAATATACCTGAAGATGCTAAAGCAAATGCTATCAATAATATATCTTAGGCATACAAAAGAACACATTATTACCTTTTTGAATATGTTAACAGAGAGGTGTATGATTGAAGTGTAGGGAGACATATGGGTGATAAATTGGTAGGAAGTGATAGGAAATCAAGCTGAAAACCTAGGCTGGGGAGCCATCATGAAAAGCTTTGAATACCAGGTTAAGACACAGGGACTTTGTTCTGTACACAATGGGAAGCCGACAGAAGGTATCAGAGCAAGGGTTGTGCTTCAACAAGAGTAGCCTGGAAGTAGTGTGTAAAATGGATTAAGAGGGAAAAGAAAACTGAGTTAGGAAAATCTCAATGGCTTTTCGAATAGTTGTGAAATTAAGGAGGATATGAATGAAATCAGTAGCAGCAGTAACAGAGCAAAAAAGCACTTAGGTGAGCATTGAGGAATGTGAAGTTCAAGTTCAGAAGAGAAGTAGGAACAGGGGATAAAAGACTTAACAATAAACCACTTTTGTACTTAACATATTACAAAGTATTTTCATTTGAGAATCCTAGGCACAGAAATGACAGCTGAAGAAATGAGATCTGCAAAAGAGAAAAGCAAGCCAAAGACAAATCCTTGGGGGGTGGGGGGATGGGGTGGTAACTTACACGACAACTAGGAGGAAAAATGCCAGAGAAAAAAATCCCCGACGACAGAATGCAGTGTTGTCAAGGAAATCAATGGAACAGGCAATGACAAGGTGAGCAGGGAGGAAAAGGAATGGTTCAGTGAAAAATGAAATCAAATAGGATTAGGAATGAGAATTTAAGAAATAAATCTTACAGACTTTCAGAAAGAAGAGTCAAACCACAGTGAGTTTAGAAATGACTGCGTGATCAGAAAGCAAAAAGTTCTCTTCCATGAACTTTAGAATGGAAGAAAGGGGGAAAGGACAGTTTTAAGGGGTCCAAGTATTCAAGGAGGCTTTTATTTACTATTATTTTTTTAAATAAGAGTAGCTGAGGTCTAAATTGCAGGCTGAGGAAAAGGAGGATCCAGTGAAGCAATTAAAGATATAGGGCAGAAAAGATACTCTTAAGAGGGATTCCTCCTCTCCTATTAAGACAGTTATCAAACTAAATTTGAATTTCTTGTTCAATTGTGGAGGAGCGCAACCTCTACGAGGGACAATGTCTATCTTATTCACCACTGCAGCTGCAGCACTAGCACATGTGTGGCACATGAGAGATAAAAAAAATCTGTAGTATATAATTTACAGACCCAGGAGTTAGACTAACCTCCCTCTAATTCTAAGTATTTGTTGAAGTAACATGTGGATTGTATGGAAAACTCTTACCCTTCTATCAGAGGTGATATTTTTATATTAGAAAGAAGTTATCTGAGGTGGATAGCTACCTTCTAGGAAGACTCAGACAAACCCATTCTTGGCTAAAGCTGGAGAGGGAATGGAGATCTTTATTAAGTTAAACAAACTCATGAACTTATTTAAAAAAAAAACAAACCCCAAACTCCGTGGTACAATAATGCCAGTGTTATTACTTCACAAGGAAAAGGGTCAAAATGATGTTAAGAAGAATAAGCTTTCTTCCTGTAAAGCCAGATTGTGTCATCTTGGAAAGCAAATTAATATTTACTATATAATCTGTATTTGCTCTTAAGATATTTGCAAAAAATAGTGATGTAGCTCTCTTCTGTGAGCAGAATGAACTGAAATCAGAATTCTTATGACTTCATCCCACTCTCAGGACCAGACTCTGTCCTTTCCTCTTCCAAAGGAGGCAAAGACTAAGCAGCGAACAGCCTCTACTAGCATCTTGTCAAAAGCTTGAAAAATACAAGAACAAACTTAGAGCCCAGATTTATTTTGGATGGAGGGATGTGGTCTCCCAAGAAGGTAGGTGGGTACAGGAAACTGAAGGGCCTTGAGGTGGGCCTTCAGAAGGAAGATTGGAGAGATCTGGAAGGGAGAGCAAGACCAAGAAGGACAACCTCATCCCAATACTGAAGACTGTGAAATATCTCCATTCTCCACATAGTATGATATAAGGGAAAAGGACAGTACTTCCACATGGATCTATAGCTAAGACGTGGATGACAGGGCACTAGTCCTAACATTGGAGGCTACTGGAGAGAACTGCCAGCAGCCAAGGGGAAAGAATTATATTGTAGTAGATGACTTCACATAAATGACTTCACATAGAGATGTGGTCAAGTTAAATTGCCTGATTTCCTTGCCTACTCCCAATCCCCCAAAGATAGCAAGGAATAATCCTCAGGCAACAGAGACAAGAAGAGGGAGAGAGAACGGTTAGCAATGGGAGGACTGGAGAGAGACAGATAACATATAAATTCTAGTCCCAGTTCTTCCATCAATTAGCTACCTGAACTTGGACAAATTGCAAAATCTCTGGGTCACATCCATAAAATAAAGAGGTTGAACTGAACAATCTTAATTTCTTCTACTAGCAGCTCTAAAATTACAAGATAGAGCCTACATCTGAAATTCTACTGAAATGGTATCTGGACTGCCTATCTGTAATCTGATCAACATGACTAGCCAACAGTAACAACTACGTTAGATTGCAGACAAATGAATTTCACCCAAACAAAACCTGTTCTATTTAAATTACAAATCAGATTTTTCCATATTCAGTCAGTAGGTCTGGAAAGATTTTCATTAGACACGTCCAATCAGTTAACATTTGGACCAAAGCAGCAATATATGCACATCCTTCATCCTTGCATAGTAACTTTAAAATGTTTATTTACCTAGTAGTTGTAAATACTCACTAAAAGCCAAAAATATGATTGACACATTAGAAATAAATAAATGCAACATTTTTCAGGAATGTGATCCTAAAAACTGTGAGGATAATCATGCAAGAACTTGTATCTTCAAAAATTTTAATATGTTTTTAAAAGTTTTCTCTGCTGTATGTTTTAAATAAATCATTTATTTTTTTCTTTGATAGATATGTATGCATGCTCTACAGATGTTGGCTTATTAATAAAAAATTATCAGTTTTTTGAAGACAATATTTTTCTATTTTGCTTATTAGTGAACAAGCAATTCAGCTTCATTAAAGGTTAGAAATAAATGAAAATTGATATTATACTAATCTTTGAATTTATAAGAAATTTTTCATACCAGCAGAACAGGGTAACTATATACTTTATGATTAACAGAGAAGGTATTATTAAACAATTTGCACTGAGAATATAATCATAATAGAACAGAAATTAAATAATAATAGGTTATTTCTTTTCTCTGTTGTAGACATTAGCTTGTCTGAGCCTTTTCATAAGTTTATCAGTTGTACCTAAAGAGACAATTTTGGACAATGTCAAATTATTTTTTTAGAGAAAAAAATTAACACAATTGGGAAATATGGTTTGGTTTGTAATAAAAGTTCACAGTAATTTAAACAACTATTTAGCTAAAATTTCCATGCCATAGTTAGCTGTCACTGAAAAGAAAAGATTCACAACAGGCAGTGTGCACGGTGGCTAAAGGCATGGGCTCAGAGGCCAGTCTGTCTGCAACAAATCCCAGATGAGACCCTAATTAACCTTGTTATTTTGGGCCAGTGTCATGACTTCCTTGTTCCTCAATTTCCTCATCTGTAAGACAGAGATAATGATAGTGCCTACTTCATAAGACTACTGTGAGGACTCAATGGTTAATATGTGAAAAGTGCTCAGTTATTATTTTTCAGATTTTAAGTACAGGTTTAAATTTTTACAATATATTCATACTTCAATAAAATTTCCATATGGCAACATTTCCGCTTAATACACAAAAACTTAATTAGTCTAGTAATTAACTGTCCCATTTAAAATATAAAAAGAAAAACAATTCATTAATTTGTAAAATATTCTATCTTGCTTCAGACATTAGTCAATCAACAAAGAGACTTGAGACATGGCCATTACATATACATACATAACAAAGATAAATGCTTAAGGTCTAAAATAACAGACCTAAACAGTTTAAGAAGCTACTAAATTATTTAACAATCTCTCCATCCTCACCTTAATTGCTTTCTTGTACTCTTTCCATGTCTACTTTCTGTTACATGCTATTTTTCTTGTTTTGAACTATCACCACCTGAGTATACCACCTCTGTTTCCTATTTAATATAGGTTTTCATAAAAATTTGTCACTAAACTCTGTGTACTTTGCCTGCATAGATGATATCTATAGTATTCTACACAGGAAAATAAAAAAATAAAATTAATAGGTATGAGTGGCTCAAAATTTTTTCTGGATTTTATAATTGGTTGTATGATGTATTAAGTTTTGCAATTCCATCAAAAATGCTTTGAGTTGCTTTCAAAAAGAATTCTGTCAAAGAAAACATTCACTTATTTCCCTTAAAAGCTTTTATTTGAATTAAGAAGAGCTGCTTTTCAATGTATATTTTCACTTTTTTATATGTTCAAAATACTTCATTTATTATTATAAGGTATTGTTTTTAAGGCAGATTTTAATTTATAGTTAAAAATATCCTACAGTCCAGTAGTAAACATTTCATAATAATATCTAACATGTAATGAATAATACATATTATTCTTTGTTTGTTATGGTGAAGTCTCAGATCTCGTAAACTTGGTAGCTACAGGTTTCTGACTTTTATTAAGCCTCTAAAAAGAACTCAAATAATACATAAAATGTGAAAATTTGGCATTGCTTTACCATACAGGATTATTTGCTTACAAAACTTACATTGATTAATTTTAATTAAAGGCATAGTTTATTAGATTTACCTTGAAATAAGACTTTTCAATATTAAATAATATTATTAAAACTATATTACCAGTAGTCATTCCTATGCTTTCTCTTGAGTAAGACTTTAAAAAAATTAAACCTGGACATACCTCTAACATTAATTGTGTAAACTCTTCATTACTAAGGAATGTCGGCTTCCAGTCCTGTCGAATTTCACTAGCATCTGACTGTGCAGTAATTTCTGAAAACAAATTATTTGAAACATTAGTGGCAAATTCTAACCATCAAGGGGAACATGAAAGTCCTGCAAGTCACTATCTCTCTTCCCACTCTAATTCAAGACAGAACCACAGGTAATAACATTTATTGGTCTAGGTATCGGGAGGTCCTGGTTTTGGTACGATAAAATATTTGAAATAATGGTTTCTTGGATTTGATTTCTTGGTCCCTTTCGTCTCTAATTTTTCTCTAGGGAGCTTGACAGCCTCTATTGATGAGATAGGGCTGAGATTTCTTCCTGTTTGACACAATGGAAAAACAATATATTACTATTAACTCAGGAAAAGCAGGTAAGAACAGGTTTGTTCTAAGAATTTTGAAAAAATCCTTTTTCCCCCCTTCCTTTCCTTGATATTCAGCTGGTATCAGATAAGAGGGCACAGATAAGAATATGAGCCTGGAAGAAAGGAGCCAAGGCAGGCAGTCAGCCTGCTTTTCACAAAGAAGACCTAAGCCTGCCTATTTGCCAAGAAAAAATTCCTCCCAGTTTTAGATGCTCTATCTTAACTAATCAGAGACTAAATTAAGACTTTGGGCAAAAATTTTAGTGATTTTGCTTAGTGTCCTCTTTGTGTATACTCTTAGTGGTAGGGAGATAGTCAAGAATTTAGAGATCCCTGGTTTAGAGCACACATTTTATTACAGCAAATACTATTTAATTTTGCTATATACTTCTAATGGATTTAGTTAGGAGAAAACCATTCATAATTGATGAAATCTGAACTACTTAGGAACAAGTATTTTCACATTCTTTAATGCAGACATATTACTACCAGGCAGGATAAAAATTATAAAAATACTACATCCTAGATTATACTCTACAAAATATATTCTACTTTGTAGTGAAAAGTATGGGCTGAGTTGTTTTGGTCTTTTTATCACCAGATAAATAAATTTAGCATGTTAAACTGCCACCCAAAATGTGATATTTTAGAAATATCTGTACTAGAATATGCAGAGTAACTAAGAAGTATAGCCACCAAGTCTGTGGAATGCTGTCATGCTTTTCAGATTCACATTAATTATACACACTTAGAAAAGAGGATTTAAATCCATAAGTAAATCCCATCAAGTTTAGTCAAACACAGGCCTATTTTAGAATAATAAGTACATAAGAATTGCTTCTAAATTTAAGGTAAATTTTATTTTTGTGAAATAAAATTAGATACTGAATTTTGAAACAAAAACAAAAACAAAAAACCTGATCTACCTAATGCTAAAATTAATTCTCTATTGTCAGAGGAGAAATACATGCATTTTCACTTCATTCATTCAATAATCATTTATTGAACTCATACAGTATATAAGAGACTGATTTCAAGACATGTACAACCTAAAATGGGGTATTGAGGTTAGTGAGAATGCTATTTTATTTGTAAAGGTGAAATGTAATGACAGTGGTGGCAGTAAAAATGATGAGAAGCAAGGAATGTAAAATGGCACAGTCAATGTGGAAAACAAAATGGCAGTTCCTCAAAAAGTTAAATATAGAATTAACATATAACCCAGCAATTCTACTCCTAGGTATATACCCGAAGATACTGATAGCAGGAACTCAAACAAATATTTATACTCTGATGTTCACAGCAGATTATTCACAACGGCCAAAAGGTAGAAACAACCCAAGGGTCCATCAGCAGATGAATGGACAAACAAAATGTGGTACACACATACAATGGAATATTATTCAGCAGTAAGAAGGAATGAACTTCTGTAATAGGCTGCAACATGGATAGCCCTTGAAAACACTATGCTGAGTGAAATAAGCAAGGAACATGGATTCTGTATGTTCATGGATTCTGTACACAAAAGATCTAGAAATAGTAAATTCATCAAGTTAGAAAGTAGATTAGATGTTGCCATGGGAAGGGAGGAAAAGGGAATTAATGCTTGGTAGGTATAGAGTATTTGTAAATTTTGGAAATTTTTAAATAAAACTAATTTTTAAAAATGAAGAAAAGCAATTTTGACAAATTTACAGAAAAATTAACAGAAGTTAGCAACTGACTATATGTGCAAAGGAAGATGTAAAACATCCAAAAGTCTTTTGAGGTTGAGGCCTGGAAGATGGAAAGGATGGTGGTATAAAAATAGAAAAAGGAAATCTGGGAGAAAGAAGTGGCTTGTTAAAATGGAAAGGAGTCTTCTTTTTTTTTTTTTTTTTTTTTTAATCATCATTTTATTGAGATATATTCACATACCACGCAGTCATACAAAACAAATTGTACTTTCGATTGTTTACAGTACCATTACATAGTTGTACATTCATCACCTAAATCAATCCCTGACACCTTCATTAGCACACACACAAAAATAACAAGAATAATAATTAGAGTGAAAAAAAAGCAATTGAAGTAAAAAAGAACCCTAGGTACCTTTGTCTGTTTGTTTGCTTCCCCTACTTTTCTACACATCGATCCATAAACTAGACAAAGTGGAGTTTGGTCCTTATGGCATTCCCAATCCCACTGTCACCACTCATAAGCTACATTTTTATACAACTGTCTTCGAGACCCACGGGCCCCGGGCCGCAGTTTAATAGTTTCAGGTATCCACCACCAGCTACCCCAATTCTTTAGAACCTAAAAAAGGTTGTCTAAAGTGTGCGTAAGAGTGCCCACCAGAGTGACCTCTCGGCTCGTTTTGGAATCTCTCTGCCACCGAAGCCCATTTCATTTCCTTTCACATCCCCCCCCTGGCCAAGAAGATGCTCTCCACCCCACGACGCCGGGCCCACATTCCCCCCCGGAAGCCACACTCCACGCCGCCAGGGAGATTCACCTCCCCGGGTGCCCGATCCCACGCAGGGGGGAGGGCAGCGATCCCACCTTTCAAGTTGGCTTAGCCAGAGAGAGAGGGCCACATCCGAGCAACAAAGAGGCATTCAGGAGGAGACTCTCAGGCACAAATACAGGGAGGCCTAGCCCCTCCTTTGCAGCAACCGTCTTCCCAAGGGTAAAACTTATGGTAGAGGGCTCAACCCATCAAACCACCAGTCCCCTATGTCTGTGGTCATGTTAGCAACCATGGAGGTGGGGTAGGCGAATACCCCTGCATTCTCCACAGGCTCCTCAAGGGGGCACTACATCGTTTTTTTTTTTTTTTTTTCCCTTGTTTGTCTTTTTTCTTTTTTTTTTTTTTTTTAACTTTCCCTTCTTTTTTCAAATCAACTGTATGAAAAAAAAAGTTAAAAAGAAAACAAACATACAATAAAAGAACATTTCAAAGAGACCATAGCAAGGGAGTAAGAAAAAGACAACTAACCTAAGATAACTGCTTAACTTCCAACATGTTCCTACTTTACCCCAAGAAAGTTACATACTATAGCAACATTTCAGTGAACTTGTTCCTACTACATCCATCAGAAATTAACAGACCATAGTCATTTCTGGGCATCCCCAGAACGTTAAATAGCTTATCTGTTCTTCTTGGATTATTGTTCCCCCTTCCTTAATTGCTCTCTACTGCTAGTTCCCCTACATTCTACATTATAAACCATTTGTTTTACATTTTTCAAAGTTCACATTAGTGGTAGCATATAATATTTCTCTTTTTGTGCCTGGCTTATTTCGCTCAGCATTATGTCTTCAAGGTTCATCCATGTTGTCATATGTTTCACGAGATCGTTCCTTCTTACTGCCGCGTAGTATTCCATCGTGTGTATATACCACATTTTATTTATCCACTCATCTGTTGATGGACATTTGGGTTGTTTCCATCTCTTGGCAATTGTGAATAATGCTGCTATGAACATTGGCGTGCAGATATCTGTTCGTGTCACTGCTTTCCGATCTTCCGGGTATATCCCGAGAAGTGCAATCGCTGGATCGAATGGTAGCTCTATCTCTAGTTTTCTAAGGAACTGCCAGACTGACTTCCAGAGTGGCTGAACCATTATACAGTCCCACCAACAATGAATAAGAGTTCCAATTTCTCCACATCCCCTCCAGCATTTGTAGTTTCCTGTTTGTTTAATGGCAGCCATTCTAACCGGTGTTAGATGGTATCTCATTGTGGTCTTAATTTGCATCTCTCTAATAGCTAGTGAAGCTGAACATTTTTTCATGTGTTTCTTGGCCATTTGTATTTCCTCTTCAGAGAACTGTCTTTTCATATCTTTTGCCCATTTTATAATTGGGCTGTCTGTACTATTGTCATTGAGTTGTAGGATTTCTTTGTATATGCAAGATATCAGTCTTTTGTCAGATACATGGTTTCCAAAAATTTTTTCCCATTGAGTTGGCTGCCTCTTTACCTTTTTGAGAAATTCCTTTGAGGTGCAGAAACTTCTAAGCTTGAGGAGTTCCCATTTATCTATTTTCTCTTTTGTTGCTTGTGCTTTGGGTGTAAAGTCTAGGAAGTGGCCTCCTAATACAAGGTCTTGAAGATGTTTTCCTACATTATCTTCTAGGAGTTTAATGGTACTTTCTTTTATATTGAGATCTTTGGTCCATTTTGAGTTAATTTTTGTGTAGGGGGTGAGGTAGGGGTCCTCTTTCATTCTTTTGGATATGAATATCCAACTCTCCCAGCCCCATTTGTTGAAAAGACCGTTATGGCTCAGTTCGGTGACTTTGGGGGCCTTATCAAAGATCAGTCGGCCATAGATCTGAGGGTCTATCTCTGAATTCTCAATTCGATTCCATTGATCTATATGTCTATCTTTGTGCCAGTACCATGCTGTTTTGGCAACTGTGGCTTTATAATAAGCTTCAAAGTCAGGGAGTGTTAAGTCCTCCCACTTCGTTTTTCTTTTTTAGAGTGTCTTTAGCAATTCGAGGCATCTTCCCTTTCCAAATAAATTTGATAACTAGCTTTTCCAAGTCTGCAAAGTAGGTTGTTGGAATTTTGATTGGGATTGCATTGAATCTGTAGATGAGTTTGGGTAGAATTGACATCTTAATGACATTTAGCCTTCCTATCCATGAACATGGAATATTTTTCCATCTTTTAAGGTCCCCTTCTATTTCTTTTAGTAGAGTTATGTAGTTTTCTTTGTATAGGTCTTTTACATCTTTGGTTAAGTTTATTCCTAGGTACTTGATTTTTTTAGTTGCTATTGAAAATGGTATCTTTTTCTTGAGTGTCTCTTCAGTTTGTTCATTTCTAGCATATAGAAACATTACTGACTTATGTGCATTAATCTTGTATCCCGCTACTTTGCTAAATTTGTTTATTAGCTCTAGTAGGTGTATCGTTGATTTCTCAGGGTTTTCTAGATATAAGATCATATCATCTGCAAACAATGACAGTTTTACTTCTTCTTTTCCAATTTGGATGCCTTTTATTTCTTTGTCTTGCCGGATTGCCCTGGCTAGCACTTCCAGCACAATGTTGAATAACAGTGGTGACAGCGGGCATCCTTGTCTTGTTCCTGATCTTAGAGGGAAGGCTTTCAGTCTCTCACCATTGAGTACTATGCTGGCTGTGGGTTTTTCATATATGCTCTTTATCATGTTGAGGAAGTTTCCTTCAATTCCTACCTTTTGAAGTGTTTTTATCAAAAAGGGATGTTGGATTTTGTCAAATGCTTTTTCAGCATCTATTGAGATGATCAATTGATTTTTCCCTTTCGAGTTTTTAATGTGTTGTAATACATTGATTGTTTTTCTTATGTTGAACCATCCTTGCATGCCTGGAATGAACCCCACTTGGTCATGGTGTATGATTTTTTTAATGTGTCTTTGGATTCGATTTGCAAGTATTTTGTTGAGGATTTTTGCATCTATATTCATTAGGGAGATTGGCCGGTAGTTTTCCTTTTTTGTAGCATCTTTGCCTGGTTTTGGTATTAGATTGATGTTAGCTTCATAAAATGAGTTAGGTAGTGTTCCATTTTTTTCAATGTTTTGAAAGAGTTTGAGTAAGATTGGTGTCAGTTCTTTCTGGAAAGTTTGGTAGAATTCCCCTGTGAAGCCATCTGGCCCTGGGCATTTATTTGTGGGAAGATTTTTGATGACTGATTGGATCTCTTTGCTTGTGATGGGTTGGTTGAGGTCTTCTATTTCTTCTCTGGTCAGTCTAGGTTGTTCATATGTTTCCAGGAAATTGTCCATTTCTTCTACATTATCCAGTTTGTTGCCATACAGTTGTTCATAATATCCTCTTATAATTTTTTTAATTTCTTCAGGATCTGCAGTTATGTCACCTTTTTCATTCATTATTTTGTTTATATGGGTCTTCTCTCTTTTTGATTTTGTCAGTCTAGCTAGGGGCTTGTCAATCTTGTTGATCTTCTCAAAGAACCAACTTTTGGTGATATTTATCCTTTCTATTGTTTTTTTGTTCTCTATGTCATTTATTTCTGCTTTAATCCTTGTTATTTCTTTTCTTGTACTTGGTTTAGGATTGGTTTGCTGTTCATTTTCTAGCTTCTTCAGTTGATCCATTAGTTCTTTGATTTTGGCTCTTTCTTCCTTTTTAATATATGCGTTTAGTGCTATAAATTTCCCCCTTAGCACTGCTTTTGCTGCATCCCATAGGTTTTGGTATGTTGTGTTCTCATTTTCATTCATCTCTATATATTTAGCAATTTCTCTTGCTATTTCTTCTTTAACCCACTGATTGTTTAGGAGTGTGTTGTTTAACCTCCAGGTATTTGTGAATTTTCTAAGTCTCTGATGGTTATTGACTTCTAATTGTATTCCATTGTGGTCAGAGAATGTGCTTTGAATAATTTCAATCTTTTTAAATTTATTGAGGCTTGTTTTATGTCCCAGCATATGATCTATTCTGGAGAAAGTTCCGTGAGCACTAGAAAAGTATGTGTATCCTGGTGATTTGGGATGTAATGTCCTGTAGATGTCTGTTAAATCTAATTCATTTATCAGATTGTTTAGGTTTTCAATTTCCTTATTGGTCTTCTGTCTGGTTGATCTATCTATAGGAGAGAGTGATGTGTTGAAGTCTCCCACAATTATTGTGGAAACATCAATTGCTTCCTTTAGTTTTGCCAATGTTTCTCTCATGTATTTTGTGGCACCTTGATTGGGTGCATAGACATTTACGATTGTTATTTCTTCTTGCTGAATTGCCCCTTTTATTAGTATGTAGTGGCCTTCTTTGTCTCTCAAAACATCCCTGCATTTGAAGTCTATTTTATCTGAGATTAATATTGCTACACCTGCTTTCTTTTGGCTGTAGCTTGCATGAAATATTTTTTTCCATCCTTTCACTTTCAGTTTCTTTGTGTCCCTGTGTCTAAGATGAGTCTCTTGTATGCAACATATTGATGGTTCATTTTTTTTGATCCATTCTGTGAATCTATATCTTTTAATTGGGGAGTTTAATCCATTTACATTCAACGTTAAAACCGTGAAGGCATTTCTTGAATCGGCCATCTTATCCTTTGGATTATGTTTGCCATATTTTTCCCTCTCTCTATTAATATCCTTTATTGTACCCATACCGAATCTCTTTAGTACTGAACCTTTCTCCAAGTCTCTCTGTCCTGTCTTTGTTTCTCTGTCTGTAGGGCTCCCTTTAGTATCTCCAGTAGGGCAGGTCTCTTGTTAGCAAATTCTCTCAGCATTTCTTTGCCTGTGAAAAATTTAAGCTCTGCCTCAAATTTGAAGGAGAGCTTTGCTGGATAAAGTATTCTTGGCTGGAAATTCCTCTCACTCAGAATTTTAAATATATCGTCCCACTGCCTTCTCGCCTCCATGGTGGCTGCTGAGTAGTCACTACTTAGTCTTATGCTGTTTCCTTTGTATGTGGTGAATTGCTTTTCTCTTGCTGCTTTCAGAACTTGCTCCTTCTCTTCTATGTTTGACAGTGTGATCAGTATATGTCTCGGAGTGGGTTTTTTTGGATTTATTCTATTTGGAATTCGCTGAGCATTTATGATTTGTGTATTTATGTTGTTTAGAAGATTTGGGAAGTTTTCCCCAACAATTTCTTTGAATACTCTTCCTAGACCTTTACCCTTTTCTTCCCCTTCTGGGACACCAATGAGTCTTATATTCGGACGTTTCATATTATCTATCATATCCCTGAGGTCCATTTCGAGTTTTTCAATTTTTTTCCCCATTCTTTCTTTTATGCTTTCATTTTCCATTCTGTCATCTTCCAGGTCACTGATTCGTTGTTCAACTTCCTCTAGTCTTGTACTATGAGTGTCCAGAATCTTTTTAATTTGGTCAACAGTTTCTTTAATTTCCATAAGATCATCCATTTTTTTATTTAGTCTTGCAATGTCTTCTTTATGCTCTTCTAGGGTCTTCTTGATTTCCTTCATATCCCGTACTAGGGTCTCATTGTTCATCTTTAGTTCTTTGAGTAGCTGCTCTAGGTGTGTCTCTTCTGGTCTTTTGATTTGGGTGCTTGGGCTTGGGTTATCCATATCGTCTGGTTTTTTCATATGCTTTATAATTTTCTGTTGTTTTTGGCCTCGTGGCATTTGCTGACCTTGATAGGGTTCTTTTAGGGTTTGTAGACCAGTTGAAGTCCTTATCTCTAATTTATCAGATCTACAGCTTCGTGGAGTACACTTTCTCTAACTAACCAGCAGGTGGCGTCCACGAGACACCTGTTCTCCACAAGCCAGATCTCCCCTGCTTAGCCTTTTTGGTGAGTGGGGGAGTGAGTCTTGTGGGGCCCAATTGGTGTCCCAAGCTTGCGTGTGTAGTTGGTGTTGCCTGCCCTGTATGTGGGGCGTGTTTCTGGGCAGTCGGGGAGGGGGGGTGGCCCTAACAATCAAATCTCCCTGATGATCCTAGAGTTTTAAAGCTACTGCAATAGTCTAATCCTTCAGTTCAGTCCTGCCACAGTTTGTCTCTGCCACTGACCCACAAGTCTTTGGTATTGGCGTATGGCTCCTGAGACTTGCAAGTGGGCCCCTCTTCCAGGCTGTGCACCCCGGGTCCTCTGTTGAGGGATGACTGTGCTATGTCGCAGGTGAGTGCCGTCCCCCCAGGGCAGTTCTGGGCTGCTGGGCTGTGTTGGGAGGCTCCCAGTCTGCTCAAATGATGGCTGAATGGGGCTCTGTTAATTCACACAATGCTCCCCCTTCCCAGCTCTGGGACATTCAGCTGAGGTTGCAGGGAAGGCTAATGTCCACGCCCAGTTTTGTGGTGTGTGCCTGTTATTTGAAGCACTTCCGTCACACTGGGTTGTCTGGGGCAGCTCTGGGCTATGGGGCTGGCGATGGGCAGGAGTGTTTCCTGTCCACCAGGATGGTGGCTGTGAGCGGACACCCCCCTTTTCTTGGGAAGTTGTGTTGTTTAGTGAATTTTCTCAGCCACTGGATTATTGCCTTTTGTCTCAGAGTTCTCTTAGTTCTGCTCTTGACTTGACGTGCCCAAATTTCAATTCTTTGAAGCTTTCTGTATTGAGCTTCTTAGAGTAATTGTTTTAGAAAAAGCAAAAAGGATTTAAAAAAAAAAAAAAAAAAAAAAAAAAACGGCCCTCCTCAGAGATCTAATGGGTTATTGAAATGCTAA
The DNA here is from genome assembly GCF_015220235.1 of Choloepus didactylus. Taxonomy (NCBI): domain Eukaryota; kingdom Metazoa; phylum Chordata; class Mammalia; order Pilosa; family Megalonychidae; genus Choloepus; species Choloepus didactylus. The sequence goes on from NC_051309.1 coordinate 57,210,709, forward strand.
TAGACAAAGCAACCAGGGCCATTAAGGAAAGGTGCCCAGGGCAGAGAGATCAGCCTTGCTTCGGGATTTGCATATGCGCCTCAAGGCCTGATCTCCACCCTTCCCCTTTCTGTGTTCACCAGAACTCCAAAAATCCTCTGCTTTTATTTTGGAGTTTTTCGTGTTGTTTTTTTTCTATGCCTGTCTCCTCTCTGCTGGGCTGGCTGCTCTCAGAGTCTCTGGTGTCTGGCCTCAGTCTATCTATGGTTGGAGTTTGAATCAGTAGAATGAGTTTCCGGTAAGAGCAGCCACTGCAATTCTCCCTTCTCCTTCCTGGAGCTGACAGCCCCTCCTCCCCCGGGACTGAGCCTGGCAGGGAGGGGCGCGGGTCCCCTGGCCGCAAAAACTTACAGATTTCGCTGATCTCAGCAGTTCCACGTTTTCATGAGTGTTGTATGAAGTATGCCCAAAGACAGATTGCTCTGTGGTGTCCAGTCCACGCAGTTCCTGGCTTTTTACCTACTTTCCTGGAGGAGTAACTAAAACATACAGCTCACCAGTCTGCCATCTTGCCCCGCCTCCGGAAAGGAGTCTTAAATACACTGAGTTTGAGGACATGCAAAAGAAAGATCCAGAGGACCAAGATAGATACGCTGCATCACAAAGATCTAGGATATAGTAGGCACTCCTAAATGTATGTTGAATGAAAGAAGAAACATACCACAGAATCTTGTAAAAGGCAACAGATTTCTCTTTCTTAAAAAAGCTGAGGAAGCGTCTGTTCTTAAGCATCAAGGCTGAGATTCTAACTCATTACACTTTAAGAGAGAGAATGTTATTTAAAAAATAGCACCTATTTTACAAAGGTGAAAATTTACCTTTATGTTTTCGTAAAAAATCAATGCTCTTCTGTAGAACAGTGGATTTGTCCATCTTTCTAGCATTACCAGGAAGCATGGATCCCAGTTCTTTAATAAGAACATTAAATTGATCTCTGCGTTTCTTTTCGGATTTATTTCTAGACACTCTGATGAAATGAGAAGTTAAATATTTATTTTCTAGGTTACCAAAAATATACAGTTAATTTGGGTAATAAGTTTTCATCTCAGCTTATCACTAAAGAAGCTTTTAAATATAAAGCATTTAGACACAAATGTTTTCATGAAAGCAAGAGTAAGCCAAATTGTATTCAATCTGAGGTTTTATTTAATCTAATATTTTCCAAGGATAGTGTTTTCCTTAAAAGTTATTGTGAATATTACTGAGATACTTTTTGTACAAATACATTTAATGTATAAAAAAGAATTAAAAATTATTGGGAGAAAATTATCCATCCAATATAACTTTTATATCAAAATAGAAATCCAAAAACAAAACTGTCTCTCCTGCCAGGCTTACCCACCCTTTCTTCTTTATTCAATTCACTGTACGCCCACATTCCAGCCTCCAACACAAACTGCAACCATTTGTTTACATTTTATGTCTTCATTAAGCTGTGGACTCCTTGAGAACAGAGCTCAAATTTTTCATCTAAGCAATGAAGTGCAACACCTAACAAACATTAAGCACTCAAAATATATGTGCTAAATGAATAATTACTGCTGTTCTATGGAGGCAGTATATGTAAATCACAGGTAGACAAATGCGTTTATTTCAATTTATAAAATAGGAGTCTTCTGGAAAACATATACAAATACCTTGAATTGTAATTAACTGAATTATATTTGCCAACTGAGTTACTGAAAATAAATAATTTTTAGCTCTACTTTTGACTGATTTCAATATAGTCCTGATGTGTAATTTTTTTTGTTTTAAGCTTCTCAGCAATCCTTCCACTCTCCCTTCTCTCCTTATATAATATGTGAAGCAGTAATCAGTAAAAAAATACTTATTTGTATGGAAAACTCTTAAGAACTAAATAAATGCAATTCTTTATAAACCAATTAATCATTTTGTAATACCTCTAATTATCTGCTTTGTGAAGTCAGATTTTCTAACCCAGATTTTGTGTAGCAAAGCACAGTAATTTTCCAAAAGGACAGAGGATAATTTCTTTTAATTTACAAACTGCATACTGATATTCTAAGTTTTATTCTAATATATCTAAATTCTTAAGGCAGATAACTTTTGGAAACTTTTGATTTACTATTTACTATTATATTTATTTTTTCTTCATTTGTCTACGATTTAACATCTCAAGCAGAACTACCTTTTTGCTTTGTCCTTGTCATCTTCTTCCACCAAACCATCAAAAATACTACCATCATCTCTAAAAGACAAAAGAAAGTGAACAGAGAAAATAAGAGCAGACTCCCTAAGCAACAGCAATACTAAAATGACATCAATTCAGTTATATCCTAGGATTTTTGTAACGTTAACGGACTGCACAAATTCAAACTCATTAACTACTAACCTATTAACTAATAAGTTAGAAAATGTACAGGTATGTTTTAGTTACATTTTTAAAAGTTTATTATAATATCTTGTTTCAAACTTTTAGAAATCAGTGATAACCTATAGGAAGTACATGTATTGCCATTATATAAATTTATTTACTTGAAATTGTTTTATTAATTATAATAGAATACTTAAAAAATGTTTTCTGAGACATATATTTTATCAAACCACAAATTACTTGTAAACATCACAATAGTCAGCATATTAGCTTATAATTATACATTTTCATTCATTTACTGATTACTTTGATAAATGTTTATTAGCACCCATGTGCCAGGCTCTGTTCTACATGTGGTTATAGAGCAGTGAACAAGACATATACGTCCCTGCTCTCCTGCAGCGTATCTTCTAGTGGAAAGAAAGAAACAAACAAACGGAAAATGTTTGATAAGTCTTATTTTTAAAAAGGAGTGGTGTTTTGGTTACCAGGTGGTTACTTTAGACTGAGAGGTCAGGGAAGGCCTTGCTGAGGTGGGAACATTTGAGCTAAAATCCAAGTGACAAGAAAGGACTGGCATGGGAAGATCTAGGGGAAGGGCACTCCAACAAATGAAATCAAGAGCACTGGTGGCTAACCCCCTAACTTAAAGAGCAATATTAAACAGTTTCAGATGATCTATGAACTTTTATATGAATTCACTATTCACTCCTTTAGCCATACATTTCTGTGGCCTATAAAGGCCTATAAAGTGCTCACTGGACTCATTATTAAAAGCAACTGCAAATCTTGTATCACAGGTGTTTTTAACTGGCGGTCCATAAACAGACTCCTGGAATTCCATGTATACCCTGAAATTTATGAAAACTTCTGTCTGTGTATGCACTTTTCTTAGAGGGTTTATAATTTCACGACATTAAGAGAGATTAAAAACCCGTATTAACAAGCATTGTTTTATTATCTGAGTCTGAACACTGAGATGCCATCCCTACATGTCACCTTGTCTGTATTGGGAATTGACAATCATTCAGAACCATAATGCCAAAACTATATTTAATTCCTCAGGGGCAGTGACAAAACAGCCTTTCTCAGGAGAAGACTACTCACAAATTCTACCCACAACTATGGCATAACCCAAAGCTACTGGCAGTGGTGCAGGCAGGCCCCTCTGAGGAAACTCACTGTTCTTCAGGTTCTGGTAGAGCATTTATCTTTACTGTTTAGTTCACAAAAAAGGGAGGAAGGCTGCCCCCAGATGTCAAAATTCACATCTGTATATAAATCTATCTACACAACTCTTTCAAAGAATTCTCCACAGAAGAATCACACAATACAATACAATGAAAGCACAGTAACTTATGACTCAGACAGACCAACACAGGTCATAATTCCAGCTCATCACTTCTAGTTGTGTGACTTTTAATAACCTTCCTGATCTACAGTTTCCTTTCAGTAAAACTTCATGGAATTATTATGAGGTTAAATGAAAATGTTCAAAAAGCATTCTGCACATTACCTGCCAAAGAGTAGCGCTTAAAAAAAGTTACTATATTTCATCAAATCTAAAATATTATTGACTGTAAGACTCACTATTATTTTATGTGCTACTAAAAAAAGTACACTATCAATTAAACGATAAGTCAACTGTAATATGCATCCCAATTTCAGACATGTTAAAATGTAAAAAACAAAAATCAAAAAAACTTAGTTTTAGATACAAAGAAATAAGGAGGCTTACCTTTAGCCCAATACTAAGATTTCAACTAATGAAATTTTAACTAAAACCAACTCATATCAGTCACAAATGCTAAGATGTTTCAAGGGATAGAGTTAGGGCACCAAGAGATAAGGAGAAAAAGGATAAGAAATAAGGAGACAGAAGACTCCAGAAGGTGCCAAGGAGATATTTGTATTGTCCCAACTTATTTCAGAGCAGCCCTGACCAAATAACACAAAATTACAACTAAAGACCCATTTAGGACACTACTGACTGTGGCTCTAGATAACACTGGTCTATCTTATTTACTATCACACTGTTTATTCAGTACAGAAACTGAGCCTAATGTTTAAGCGTAAAACTCCTTTTATCAGGTTGATGCAGACCATTACTCTCATAATGAATTTTAAAATATCTTTATATAATTCAAAATAAAAGAGGCTCTAAAAACATACCTGTCAACAATCGAGCTCATTTTACTACAGCTTACGGTAAACAACATAACATATTACGTTTTCGTCTTGTGGTAGACATTTGTACTTCTCCTTGAGTGAAAAGAAAAATAAATGGCCATTAGTTTTCTTAAAAACTTACTTCTACAAACAAAATTTTCTTGAGAAATACTGTATGTCATCACAGAGACTTCAAAATGTTTTTGTTTTGACTGGTACTGGAAGCTGGAATACTGTTTTCAAGGAAATACTTTGGCTGGGGAACATTTGAGGCTTATATTCCTTCTAATAAGGATTATGGGAAAAATTCAAGTTCATAATTCACTATTATAAAATAACCGAAATGAAAAATCACTCTTAATATTCAGTATATACAGTCAATTCTCGTTATTCACCACAAACGCTGCATTAGCAGATCCTGAACCATAGCCCCTAGGAGAAATACTGGGTTAGGTTCCTGTGAGCCTTTTGGTCACAACGTCAACCGATCAATATAAAGCCTTGATTTATGTATATTTCTGCTTAAAGAAACCTTACTTAATAAATACTGTTGATTTATTAAATTGAATTCATGGCCAACAGCACTGGAACTCATGCCTGAATTCACAAAGTTTAACACACTCCATAAGGCACATCACATCCTTTTTGTGCTCAGGAACACTAGACAGCACTTGAGCACTATGCCTGGGGTCCATTTTAAACAGTGAACTCACCAAGAAAAAGCACAAAAATGTGAAAAACATGGCACTAACTATACGGTGAAAGGATATCTGCTTACAGTGTGAGAGTGGAAACAATAAGGCAGTCACTTTGTTCCACCTCAGCTGGGATATGCCTGTCAGGTGATTCAAAATTTTTTGTTGTTCTGCCCATGTCTGCAAGTGACCATGAAAGCACCATGACCATTGACTTTGGAGTTACAAAAAAATTTTAGCAAGTAAGCAAATTCACAAAAACAGAATCCACAAATAATGAGGATTGACTGTATATTATGACATTACTGTAAATAGGCTGTAATAACATCATCTAATCAGCATGTATCAGCCAGCCAATAAACAATTATTGAAAGCCTATTTCCTGCTAGACAATATGGTAGGCTTTGGGGATACAAGGATGAAAAGACATCGTCCCTACAGGCAAAAATTTGCAATTGAGTAGGAAGACTGATACCTAAATAATTATAAGGGGCATAATGAAGGCATGTATTGTGTAATGGCATGATTGGGAAAGAAAAATTACGTGTACCCATAGGAAACAAACAAGGAGGAGAGTCAGAGGAAATAACCATTGATGACAATGAGTCTGCCAGATAGTCTGCCATTGCAAATATGGTCCAGAAACCAGCAGTATCAGCATAATCTGAGAGCTTGTTAGAAGGTAGAATCCTGAGCTCCACCCCAGACCTACTGAATGAGATTATACATTTTAACAAGATCCCCATGTAATCTGTATGACTATCGATGTTTGAGAAGCAACAGATTAGCAGGAAGAGGCAATCACTGAAAGGATTCTAACCCAGAGGAATAGCGATTTGAAAAGGCACAGGCCTTCATGAGATGTGAAAGTATCACATTTGAGAAACCCAAGTGATAAAGCATTTTCTTTAGAGAAAAATGTAGGCATGTTTTAAAGTTTTTAAAGTAAAAGAACAGGGGGGATAGAGGTGAAGGTAAGACACATAGAGAAGATATAAAGAGTCCCACACCCACATGAATGAATTAAAACTTGATGCTTTAAAACTGAATCACAAACATACAAAGCTCAACAACAACAAAACACCAAAGCTGAATCACAGGCCTAAAATTTATTTCTCTATATTCCATACAGTCTATACAGTCTTCCTAAAAGTGTAAGGCAGTTTAAACTATATAAGATACTTATGTCCTATAAACATGAATTCAATATTGAATATTGAATTAAATATTTATTAAACATTATAACTGTTTTGAGGCATAAGAAATTCTCTTCTTTTAAATTTAAATTCTAGAAAATAATGTAAACTAACATGTAACTCTAACTAAACCAGAGCTGATTAAAGATGTTCTAAGAACACGAGATTCTAAAAAATTCCATTACTGTTTTCAAATGTATATTCCTGAAAGGAAGGGAGAATAACCTCTGATAAATAATGCTGCATTTTTTATGTGGTTATGGCTGCAAAAGTGGGGCTTCTTAAAAGGAAATTGAGTGGCAGAATCAAATGTAAAAATAAATTAAATGTAAAAATAAAAAGAGCTAACACCAGGATAAAATACAGTGATTTTAAGTGTCTGGGGCAGCATCAGCAGATAGAACACAAAGTTAACATAATTTTAGAGTCAGAAAGACTTTAAAGATCACTGAAGCACAACTCTCTGGTCCAACAGATATATACCATCAAAGTAATAACAAGAGATTTATTCTGTCTCTGGAACAAAAAGAACAGCACCAAGGTAATAACAAAGTTAATGTGGGTGGATTTAAAAAAAAAAAACAAACACTTTCAGTTTAAAGTTCAAAGGTTAGATCGGAACCTTAAATGGCACCCAGTAAATGCTTGTTTAATTATCAAAAGGCAGAAATAGGACAAACGGGGGGGGGGGGGGGGCGGGGGGCGGGACGGGACACCAAGAAATAGTGTTTAGACTACAGGAAGGGCCTTGCTGACTCTAATACCAGTGAATCAAAATGGTTTATGAGATAGAGACTGAGGCTATTTTGTTACTGTGGTTAACAATATTCTTCCAAAAATTATGTGTTGTTCAGCTAACCAAAAAACCTAAGACTGTATCTGTAACAGTTTAGCTTAAGATTTTTTCTCTACTTTTCCTGCCAAATGATAGGCATGCTATATTTAAGGGAAAAGTAAAGGAAGTAAAGGAAGAAGTACAATAGGCCTAAGTACCTTCAATCAATCTGGAAGAAAATTCCCCTTAACTTCATCACAAGGTTTCAAATTAACATTGACAAAACAAAGTGGTAATGAAGGAGCACCTAAAAGGTCTTGACTGGGGACTGAAAAGACCAGCCGGAGTCATACCGGCCCATGCTATGTATTCTAAGGATTCAGTTTTAGATGCCATGGGATGTTCCTAAACACAGCTGAACAGGAATTAAGTACATAATCTACTACTATGAAATTTTAAAAATTTATTAAAAGTTATTTTTTTAAAGTTTGACATTAATAGATCAGTGTGATATGCAGCAATATGTCTTTGGAATCCAAAGTTCACAAAGTATAAAGGATTAAGTTATGGCTAGCAATCAAATGCTTCTTTAGGTAAACAACTTGAGCTCAAAGTCATTCAGGGACATAACTTTCTACATTACCATGTTATAACAACAGAAGGCAATAATGACATAAGTCTTTTATAAAGACCATTTTAAAAATAAGTTTTTTAAATATTCATCAAATCAGGAGATATTAGTAACTACGAAATTTTATAAACAATTCAAACTTTGCCAAATACAGAAGTACAACAATGACACAAAATTAATAGACAATCTCAGTGCCTGGCAGTCCACGTTTGGAAAAGAACACATACGTAAAACAATATATCCTGTGTAAAATGGTGCAATATCTTATGACATAATTTGATACTACTTATGCTCTGAATCCTATGTGCTGTCACCCTCTCAAGGCTTTCCATTCCAACATCACTAATTCCTCCCTCTATAACTGGATCATTCTAATGAACACTAAACATGTCTCAGTATCTCCTACCTTAAAAACAAACAAAAAGGCAAAACAAAAAAAGCTAAAATTTAGTGTTTATTTTCACCAATGTATTCATGTACAAAGTTTAAAGAGTCCAAATAGTTTTTCAAGACTTATTAAAAATTAGAAGAACACTGATCCTCCTCCCCGACCCATATTGCCACATATAACCACTTTCATCTCTTCAACTTTTTCTTTTGATATTTATCTCTAATATCTTCCATTTTGTTCCCTCTTGATTCTTTCAAGTACAGGGTACCTGGACAGTCCCAGCTTATAAGAGTTGTTTCCCTATAATAATTAATAGTATCCTACTCTACTCTCCAGAGAGTTTTGTTTTGTAGGCATCATCTATCGAATTCCATTATGGAAGATGAGAATTTAGCACTCTTTCTCTCACCCATCCTTACTTCATATACATAAACACACTTCCCCCAACTCCCAATTTTGGTTAGGTGGGTATATTCAGGATTAACGTTTTGACTCTGTAAATGCAATTCACAGCTAAGCCATATAGTATACTACAATTACTTTCCCTTTCTGAAGAGTTTTCCCCAGTTAATAATTGCTTTATTATTTACCTAGTTTTCTATATACTTATCACCAATTCGGCCCCAAATTCTTCCCTATCTAAATCTATTCTCAATATCCTCAAAGACTTGATACATTTTACCAGTTTCATCTCACAGCTATTTCTTCTGACCTACTCCTACTGAAAGTGAAAGATCTCCATACCTGGTACACAGAGCTGCCATTTTGGAATCACTATTAATCCTAACCCTGATGATTTCCTGAGTCTCTAGCTGGGCTGGAGTCCGTTTCTTGATCATAAGGCTTCATTTTTTTAGTTATCTTTTTTTCTTTTTCCCAAGAAAGTGGAAACAGTAGGTAAATTTTCTGAGATTTCACAAGTCTGAAACTGCCATTCTCTATCCTTAAACAACGGTTTAGCTGCATACTGAATACTAGGCTGGAAATCATGTTTCCCTCAGAACTTTACAGGCATTGCCTATTGTCTTCTAGTTTCAGTGTGGTGTCAAGAAGTGTAAAGCCATTCTGATCCTTCATTCTTTATGGTGACCTATTATTTCTTTCATTCTGGAAGCTCTATGTTTAAAATTTAACAATGTTATGCCCTGTTGTGGATTTATTTTCATTCACTCAATGGGCTCTTTCTACCTGGATATGTGAATCTTTTAATTGTGGAGAATTTTCTTGAACTATTTCTTTGGTGATTCTCTCTCCTCTCTTTTCTCTTTTTGGAACTCCTATTATCTGAGCATTGGAGATCCTGGACAGTTGCTCTATGTTCTTATTTTTTCTCTCCTGTTTTCTATCTCTGTCTCTGTTTTACTTTCAACATACCAATTTTATTTTTTAACCCTTTTATTGAGTTTTTCACTTATTTTACTTCTTATTGTTTCTCCTGCATGTTTCACAAATGTAGCATCTTCTCTTGCCTCTCTAAAAACTATTAGATTATGTTAGTTTTGGGTTAAATTTTTATCTACCTATATAGTCTCCATTTCCCCTAACTTGGCATTTTCTCTTCTTATTTGGTCTTTGCTTCTCACATCAGAGGCTTTCTCAGAAGTCTAGTGATCTCTAGCCACATACTCATATTTAAGGGTGTGGCACTAAAAAGATCACTGGAAGCTCTACGGGATGGTTACTGACCATGAACTTTACTGCAGAGATATCAGGTTGGAATATTTCTTTGGGGAAATCCTAAGGTCAGTATCTTCAGACCTTTTTTCTTAGGCCAGTTATAGTTCCCAAAGAAGAAAAGATTCTTCTAAGATTCTAAACTTTTGCCTAAAGAGTATAAATATTTGGTAGACTGAGTTCTTAATCTCCCTGAATTCAGTATGGCACTCTCATTTTCAACTATGCTTATTGCCCCTCTATTTTACCCTCTCTTGATATAAAAACTCCAGTCTTCTGCCAGATTTGGGAAGGGGCAGTTGCCTTGGTTTCCAAAGTTAAGAAAAGGATCTATGGAGTATAGTCGCCTCTTAAATGGATTTGCAATAAATTGTCCTGTTTTTAGTTCCACCCTCACTCCTATTTGTTTTCAGTCCCACTCTCCTATTTCTAGAAGTAAAGAGTGCTTTCATTTGCTGAATATTTTAGAGGTTCTATAGTACATATAACTTTGTTTCTCAGCTTTCCCACAGTTGACTTAGGATTCTAGGATCTGCAAGTCAATTACTACAGTTCCTTCTGTTTTATGGGTTCCAAAATTTTGTTCCTACTGTTTCCTCTCCCATTCTCTCTGCCCTTATGGAGTTGTCTTTTTTTTTTACAAATCCTTTTACTTTAGCTTTATTAGGGTTTCAAGAGAAAACGGAATTTGTCCTGTTTGCCACCTTTAACTAGAAGTCCTCTGTTCTCTTCATCACTCTTAATTAGGCTTTCATCCCAACCACTCCACTGAGATAGCTCACTCTTCTAAAGTTATAAGTGACATTCAAGTAGCCAAATCTAATGACTGCTTTACTCTATTTGACCTCTTGACAGCAAGTGACAAAGCTTATCACTTCTAGCTTTAAATAATGTTTTTTCTTGGCTTCTGTGATAGACTACTTCCCTGTTTCTCCACACATCTCATTGGCTGCTCCTTCTCCTCTGATTAATATTGATGTGTCCCAAGGCTGAATCCTGTCTCTTTCTCTTCTCAATCTATGTACATTTCCTAGGTAATTTCATCCAGACATATGACTTTAAGTCCCTCTACATGGCAATAACTCCCAAATCCATACCCCTAGACCAGATACTCAACTCCAAAAACATGTTCAAACTGCCTTGTTGACATTTCTACAGGTATCTGTTAATTGTCTAAAATATCATATAACCAAAAGAGAACTCTATTTTCTTCTGTAAATATGCTTCCCTCCTGGTTTTCCTTCTCAATCTGATATCCATATACTGTTCCCCATCACTTATTTCCCAACACTTATTATGTTCCAGTCTCATTTGCCCTTTCTGTTCCTCAAGCATTCTACATACTTTTTCTCACTGCATGTAAAGCTCTTCTCTCAGATCTTTACATGGATGGGACCTTCTTGTTATTCATGTTTCAACTGAAATGCCTCTTCTTCAATGAAGCCTTCTCTGACTATGTAACAAAAGCAGTCACCAGTCTCTATTATTTTATCCATTTTAATTCTCTGCAAAGTGGTAACCACAAATTTCTCATTTTTTATTTGTTTTCCCTCCCTCTAGAATGCAATCCTCATGAGAGCAGGGACAGCTTCTGTCTTGTTCATCACTGTATCCCCAGAATCTAAAATAGTATCTGAAACACAGATGGTATAGACTAAATGTTTTGGGATAAATTAATACAACAGGAAAATTTTAAAAATAAAACTTTGTTCAAATACTGGTGAATAATAGATCACGAATTCTTTCATAAATTGTTCTAGAAAAATGTCATTCCGTGGTACATCTTATGATACAACCCTTTCATTACCGTTTGTACTTTTTGGATCTTTTGAACTGATTCTTCAGAAAATTGTGAGTTCAACGTAATCTTCTCTATAGCCAACCATTAGTCTCAGAATTCTGTTTAAAACAAGAAAAAAATTTAATGTTTATTCAACCTATATAGATGTTTAACGTGAAAAAGTTTTAAAAATAACTTTTAAACATAAAATTTAGAACTGTCATAAAAATGTGTAACAAATTTTAAATTCTATAAGCTACTTCTAAAATAAAATAACAAAAATCAAGAGTAAAACTAAAAGTTAGTGCCATTTAGAATTCATCTTAAAAATGGATTTTAATGTTTAAATCATGAAATGTGTTTTTATCTAGAATAGTTAAAAATAAACACAAATTTAGGGTAGATTTGATTTCTTTTTCTTTTTTTTTTTTTTTATTAGAGAAGATACAGGTCTACAGAGAAATCATGCAGAAAATACTGAGTTCCCATACACTCCCCTTATTATTAACACTTTGTATAAGTGTGGTAAATTTTTTACAATTGATGAACAAATATTATTATAACTGTACAATTAACCATAGTCCATGGTTTACATTAGGGTTCACAGTTCATATTACAGTCCGGCAGTATTTTAATTTTTATTCTCGTAACATACATACAACCTAAAATTTCTCTTTTTAACACATTCAAGTATATAATTCAGTGCTATTAATTACATTCACAATGTTGTGCTACCATCACACCACCATCTATTACCAACACTTCATCACCCAAAATAGAAACCCTGTACCCATTAAACAATACTCCCCATTGCCCCTTCACCCAGCTCCTGGTAACCTCTAACATACTTTCTGTATCTATGAATTTGTTTATTCAAGGTATTGCATATTAGTGGAATCATACCATATTTATCCTTTTGTGTCTTGATTACTTTGCTTACCAAACAGTTTTCAAAGTTCATTCATGTTGTAGCAAGTATCAGAACTTCACTCCTTTTCATGGCTGATCAATATTCCATTTGTATATATATGTATATACATGTGTGTGTGTGTATGTATGTACGTATGTATGTATGTATCTATCTATCTATCTACACACAACACATTTTGTTTAACCATATATCTGTCAATGGACATTTGGGGTGCTTCCACCTTTTGGCTGTCTCCTACTTGGTTTTAAGTACTTTGGAATAGAGCTACCCATTTAAAATTAAAGGCATGATCCTTAGCAAAATAAATCAAGAGTAACTGCACAGGGCTGCCAGAATATTTAGTATTTAATAGGTTTCCTATGAATTAGTCTCTAGTAGTTACAAACACACATTACTTATGATGAAGTAAACATTTAGAAAGTTTCATTGATAGAAACAAAACTTTAATCAAATGGTTGCTTTAAGAATTCTAATTAAAGTATACGAATTACTTTCACTGAAGTTTCTGTATCAGCTAATGTGGGGGAAGTCATGACCCAATACTGACTGATGACGCTTTACATATTATTTATTACCCATTAAGGAGCTGACTGCTCAGATTATGAGTGATTTGCATTCTGTTTCTTCTCCTGACTCCCTCACTTTTTTTTATCAAAAAAAAAAAAAATTGCCTACTTTAGTTCTTGCTTTCACCTTTAAGGAGAAAAATTAGGGTCAATTTCACTCAATTAAAATTTTGATGTGGAAAGTACTTCAGGTGCCTGTCAATTTCAATTAGCAATGATCTTTCACTCATTAACAAGGAATAGAAGGTATTATTATGTTCTTACTATTTTTCAGGAGCAACTAAAAATGTTGCTGCCATTGTAGAAGTAGGATATCACTATAACATTCTCATTGTTAATGCTCTTTTAGGTCATGAGCTCCTTCAAAGCAAGGATGATATTTTATTCATTTATTACTAGGACCTGTCAGAATCCTTGATACGTTAGATACTCAATACTTGTTAGTAAATAATTCAACTGAGAGCAACCCAACACTACCACAAAGTTAAAGCAAGCTTTTACACTCAGTATGCTTCTGATCATCCAATGTGTTCCTGATCCATTCTAATTTTTTTAAATCAAGCATATACCAAATATGCCATACAATAATAAAAAGAGGGAGCAATGGAGACAGAGGGAATCAAATAAAAATAAGAGGTCTGGGGGAAAAAAAAAAACACCAGGAGCAATGGGACTAACTTGCTAAAATGTAAATGAGGCAAAATTCAAAAGACAAATCCAATGCCCTACTTGGTTTTAAGTACTTTGGGGGTGAGTTACCCAGTCAGAACTAAAGCTATTAAAACCAGCATGCTGGAGAAGGGGTAAGTATAGAGATTAAAATATGGGTCAGAAAGGCACTGGGTGGAAATTTTGGGGCACGTAACCCAATCTTCCTAAGCCTCAGAATTCTCACCTAAGGAGGATGTGGTGAAGAATAAAGGAGATATGCATTATCTTATATCCATTATCTTACACACTGAGGTAATACATAATATTTATTAACAAAATGAACACAAATGGTAGCTCCGTCTTTAAAAAACAAAATAGAAGGCTTGGTTAAACATTTGCATGCAGCATAACAAAGGGTTACTATGTTTACTATATATTTAATAAGGGTTTGCAAAAGTTACTCAGAAAAAGGTTAAAATTAAAAAAAAGAGCAAAAAGTAGTACTAAGTGAACCATGAAGAAAACAAATGGCTAATAAAAATAAAAATTATTCCTGGTAGAAAAAAGAAGCAACATAAGTAAAAATATGACACAGTTAACCATTAATTATTTTTGAAAATACTACTTCATAAACTTATTAAGCAGCAAATACTTTCTAAGCAGAAAATACAAGTGTCCAACATTACTCTACTGCTAGTTTTAAAATGGTGAAACAGAATCACTTATGTAGATATGTGCAAGGGCTATGTGAATATATAGGCATGTCATCAGGAAGTTAAGAAACCCTCCTGAAGAAGCAATACCTAAGCTGAGAATTGAAGAATGAACAGAAGTTCACCAGAAAAAGAGATGGAGAAATTTGATCTATGTAGTATATGCAAAGAACTGTGATTTTAAATTACTACAAAAAGTTCAGCATTACTAGAATAAAAATCTAGGGATGGGGTGAGGTAATACAGGTGGTGCTAAGAGATGAGAATGGTTAGGTAAGTAGATCATGAAATGCCACTTGAAGTTAAGATTTTTTTTTCCTAATGGCAATATGAAGATGAAAGGTTTTAAGGAGGGAAAGTGACAGATCTTTTTCTATGTAAAGAGCACTTGGGCTACAACATGGAGAATGTATTGGAAGGGGGCAACGTTAGTCAGGAAGACTAATAGAAATAGGCTACTAAAATAATTCAGGCAAAATAATATAGAGACAGAGGTTATAAAAAGAAACATGAATTTAAGAAATACTAAGCATATGACTAAACAGAACATGGTGATTAACAATCAGAAGAGAGAGCAGGGAGCAATGAAGAGTATAACCCAAATTTTGGCTTAAACACATCTGTGGGTTGGATAAAGAACACAGGAGGAATGGTTTGAGGGGAGTGAGAAGGAATGATAATGAAAACTGTGGCTAACATTTACTGAACATTTACTATGTGTAAGGCATCGTTCAAAGTTTTCTCTCATTTAAGCCTCTCAACAATTATATGTGGTAGTCTTCTATTATTATCTCTACTTTACATATGAGGAAACTGTCACACAAAGAAAATAAGTGAGTTAGCCAAGGTCAGCGGTGAAGGTGAAATAAAACCCTGATAGCCTACCTTGAACTATGCTCTTAATCACAAAGTTACATATGCCTCAGGAATGAAGATAATGGATTCAGTTTTGGACGTGTGTTTCTAATATCTGTGGAAAACAGGAGGAAAATGTCCAGTAAGTAGCTGGAAGTGAGAGCTGGCATTCAGGAATGAACTGAGTGAAGACGGAGATTGTGAGACATCAATATATATTAGCTACATGTAAATTAGGGTCAAAGATTAGATGGGCTTCCCAAGGAAGACCATATAAAATGAACATATAAAGAACACTAAGAATGAAAACTGGTGAAAAATTACTATTTTAGAGACAAGCAGAAGAGTAGCAAGTTAAATGGGGAAGAGGCGGGACAAAGAATTTAAAGGAACAGGTTCTGGAAACAGATTTCCTGGGCATGATCAGCCACTTTACTAGCAGTGGGTCTCTAGCAGAGCAATCACTTCTCTATAAGTCTTAGTTTTTTTCTCTTCTAAATTGGAGATAATAATAGCTCCTACCTCATACAGTTGTTTCAAGGATTAAATTCAATAATATATATTAAACATTTAAGAGAGTATCTGGAAAACAGAAAATGACCAATAAATTGTAGGCATTGTTAGTGTTTAGTATCACCAAGTAGACAAAAAGAAAAGGACCAATCAGAGAGGGAGAAGGAAGCCTAGAAGAGTCAGTTATAACTCAAATTAAAGAAAAAAAGTTCAAGAAGTCAACAGTGTCAATACTTCAGTGTGGACAAGATAATGGCTCTAAAGTGCCATTCTATTTAACAACAAGGAGTCTGATAACTTTGGTGAGAGATGAAATAGATACTGATCACTGATTAAGAGTAAACTAAGACATATGGTATGTGAAAATATCTCAATAAAATTGAATTAAAAAAAGAGTAAACTATGCCTATTTTTTCTCACAAAGAAAATTTGGTAAAATGTATCAACAGCTTGAAACTATCTATTCCCTTTGAGCCAGTAATTTCATTCAGAGAAATAAAGAATTAATGAAGTACCCAAAGTTTTATACTCATTGCAATATTATTTAAAATAGTAAATCTAGAAAGACATTAAATGTCCAATAGCAGTAACAGTGGCCATCAAAATATAGCAAACAAAAACCTAAAATACCAAAAGGATCAACTGTGATTATTCCTGAGCAAGTTTATGGATATCTTTTACTTTTTTTTTTATTATCTTCTAGATTGTCTCCCATGGATGTGCATTACTTTCATAATCAGAAAAAGTTAAGTGTTGCATTTTTTCTCTTTTCTATTAACTGCGCAAAACTAAAGCCCTGGCTACACATAAGTAGGTTATACCTAAAAAGATAAATTACAATATGTTATGCATTCCAAAGAACAAAAAACATGAGTACCAGAGACTATTTTCTTATGTACTGTTCAAATAATTTAAAGGAAATAAAAATTTTCAACTCAGGAGTCTGGGTTAAAAACGGAAAACTACAATAATTTTTTTTCTTACCTAATAACCTACTGACCCACTGACCTACTTTGGAATTTAGGTTACTTAAATCTGATATCACAGATATTTCTGGGACTGCTGGATCTATTGAAATTAATTAAAAACAAAACTGACATTTAATTGACTAGTATAACATAAAACCCAAGCAACAATCTTTAACTACATCTTATTACCTTATGAAAAATTGCCACTTGCTTCTACAGATTACTGGGTTTTTGTACTATAAGCTGAAAAGACCCAAATATTTTTAAAATTAATTTTTTTACTATAAGGAAAGGTGAAATTAAACAATAGTTTTCAATTTATTCAATATTGAATGGGAACATTAGATTAACTCTACAATTGATATAAAATATTAGCAAGATGAAAAACATTGTTTATTCAATTGTAGTTACAAAAGCTTAACTTAAAACTTGACACTCTAAGAACAAGGGTGTCCCAAGCCAACATCTTATGAACTAGATCTCTTAGAGAGGATTCTGGCTCACAACAAACTAATCATACAATACTCAGAGCCAAATGATAATAAACCTCTAGTATGTCAAATGTCAAGACATGAGGTATTTCTCAAACCTCCTTAAATAAAAGCTGAAACATGATTTCCCTCTCTTAGCGGGAATATTATGTCTGAGCTCCTTATTCAAGTAATGGACTGGTCTGGCCTACCGGGTACCTGAGCACCTTATCCCCTTACAAGTGATGAGGAGACTGAGGCCTGAGTCTCTCCCCAACCTCAAATGAGCCCCACAAAAACAAGACCTGAAACTTAGGGAGAGCTCAAGCCTGAACATTACTGAACCACACACTGAATTAGGTAAACCATAACTGTGAACCTAGACCACCCTGCACCTGGCTTCTACATTAATGTCAGCAGGAAGAAGGGGGGTGGGGGGTGGGAGCAGGGCAATGACTCTGTGGTAGGCAGAATAATGGCTCCCCCAAAGATATGATGCCCTAATCCCCAAAACCTGTGAATATGTTACCTTACATGGCAAAAAGAGACTTAGCATATGCCAATGTTCATAGCAGCATTATCCTGAAAGCCAAATAGTGGAAGCAACAAAAGTAACCATCAACACAAGAACAGATAAGCAAAATGTGGTAAATACAGTGGAATATTATTCAGCCAAAAATAAACAAGGAATTCTGAAAACTGCGAGAGAGAAGCAACATGTCACATACAAGGGAGCCTCAAGATTAAGTGCCAATTTCTCAATGGAAACCATGGAGGCAAGTAGGAAGTGGATGACATAAAGTGTTCAAAGCAAAACACTGACAACCACGAATTTTATTTCTGGCAAAACTGTCTTTAAAAACTGAGGGAGAGATTAAGACATTCCAAGATAAAAACAAAAGCTAAGGGAGTATGTCACCACTAAACCAAGAGACACAAGACAGAATTCTGTAGATTCAAAGGACAAGATAATAGATTGAAGCCACGTGAAGAAATAAACTACTTCAGTAAAGATAATGACATGGGTAAATACAAATGCCATTATTATTGTATTTTTGATGTGTAACTTCACTTTTTACTTCCTACAGTATCTAGAAGGCAAACACATAAAATGTAATGATAAATCAGTGGTTTGGACCCATAACATGACAAGAACTACACAAAGTTGGGGAAATGGAAAAGACATAGGAACATAGTTTATGAGTATACCATTAAATTTAAGTTGGCATCAAAACAAATGAAATTGTTACAGATTTAGGACGTTAAATATAAGCCCAATGGTAACTACAAAGAAAATATCAGATAACATGCAAGCTCACAGAGACAGAAATTCATCGTGCACAGAGCAGGGGGAATGGGGACTTAATGCATACTGGGTGTACAGTTTCTTTTTGGGGAGATGGGACATTTTTAGTAATGGAAGGTGGTGAGGATACCACAATTACGTGAATGTGATCAATCTCCATTGAAGGGCATGCTTAGGAGTGGCTGAGGTGGGAAATTTATGTTGTATATATAGTCCCCCCATGTTTTTTTTTTATAGAGCAACTAAAGAGAAAATGAAAATTAAATGCAACACATAATCCTGGATGGGATGTAGCAAGGGAGAAAAAAAGGCTCAAAGGGACAAATTGGGACATATGAAAAAACTGGAATATAGCCTGTAAGCTTTATAACAATGTTAAATTTCCTGAGCTGGATAACTACACTTAAAGTGGTTACATAAGTGAGTATTCTTGTTTTTGGGAAATATACATGGCAGTACTGGGTGTTTAGGGAATATGAGGTATGCAACCTATACTCAGGTGGTAAGAAAACGGATAAATGGGTAGACAGGCAGACAAAAAGAAGCAAACAACAAATGTGACAAAAAGTTAAAACTGGTGAATCTCGGTATCTGGAGGGGGTGGAGGGTAGAGTTAGGGGTGTGTTGGAATTCTCTGTTCTGGGTGCATATTATTTTTGTAAATGTTTTGCAGGTTTGAAAGTATTTAAACATAAAAAGTTAAAACAAACAACAGCAAAAAAAACCATAACCACTTAACAACAGTGTTTGTTACCATATGACCCAGCAATCCCACTCCTAGCTATATTACTGTGATGGTTAGGTTCATGTGTCATCTTGACCAGGTGATGGTACCCAGCTGTCTGGTCAAGCAAGCACTGTCCTAACAATTGCTGCAAGGAGGTTTGTGGCTGGTTAATAAACCAACAGGCTGGTTTATTAAATCATCAGTCAATTGGCTGCAGCTGTGACTGATGACTCACTGAAGGGCATGTCTTCTGCAATGAGAGAATGCAATTGGCTGGATTTAATCCAATTAATCAGTTGAAGACTTATAAGCGAGACAGATAGAGGACCTTCACTTCTTCGGCTGCCCAGTGAAGCATTTCCTGAGGAGTTTGTCTAAGTTGCCGGTTTGTTTCCTGAGGAGTTCACTGAACAAGTTCGTTGAAGATGTCAGTTCATTTCCTGAGGAGTTCGTCGAAGTTGCCAGTTCATTTCCTGAGGAGTTCATTGGACATCTTCCTTAGAGTTGACAGTTTGCTGACTGCCCTACAGAATTTGGACTCGTGCATACCCACAGTTGCGTGAGTCACTTTTATAAATTTTATAGCCATAGATACCTCTCATTGATTCTGTCTCCCTAGAGAACCCTAACGAACACAGTTACTAAAAGATAGAATGAGGCTAGAGGATGGGGACTGACATTTAAAGTGTACAAAATTTTTAATTAGGTTGACTTTAAATGTTTGGAAAGGGATAGAAGTGGTAGTAGCACATTATGGTGAGTGAAATTGATAGCACTGAATTATGTGTGTGATTGTGTTTGAAAGGGGAAGTCTGGAGTCATATATGTCACTAAAAGGAAAGCCAGAGGTTAAAACATGGAACCCAGCCACCATTTCAGTACAAGCCAAGACTGGAAAAGGAGTTAAGCAGAAAGGATTTGTGGAAAGTCCTATTGTCTGACAGCTTTGACCCCTGTGTGCTTCATGCGAAGCCAACAGAATTTCTGCAAGACCTTTATAGATGGAGCCGCTGCTGGTCCGGACTGGAGGAGAAAGACAAGGAACAAACTGAAGGAAAAATTTCTTCAAAGAGAGCCATGGAGCTTGAGGTCTGGAGTCAAGAGGCCTTGGGCTCGGAGAGTAGAGTGGCCCACACGCATGGGAAAGGGTGAATTTGCCCCGGAGGTTGAGGGTGGGCCTTCCACCTTGATGCTCCAGAAGAGTTTTGCCACTCCCGGCCCCAAAGAGGGTGGAGAACACTCCCAGGAAACTGGGGAGAGCCTGGCTCCCCACTGTTCTGAAGGGGTTGAGCATGTGCCCCGGAGATGGAAGGGAATCCGGGTGCTGCCCTGATGTTTGAAGAGGGTGGGGCCGAGAAGGTGGTCTCCCCCACATGTGGATGTGTTGGAGAACTCACCCCAGCGTTTGTGGAGAGGAAAGGGATGCCGAAAAGGCCCTTAGGAAGGATTAGATTCCCGCTCTCTCAAGCCCCAAGGATGCAACCTTGTTCTGTTAATGACTCTCAGACTTTGAAATCTAACGGAGTTTTGTCCTGCTGGTTTTAGGAACTGTTTTGGACCTGTGAACCCTGTTCTCCTTACTCTTTCTCCTTATGGCAATGGGAATGTTTATCCCATGAATGTCCCTCCTTTGTATATTGGAAGCACGTAATTTGTTCTAAGTTCACAGATCCACAGCTAAAGGAAAATTATGCCTTAGGACTGACCACACCTATAATTGATTTTGATGGGATCTTGTATTTAACTATTGTTACTGAAATGATTTAAGTTTTTGTGATATTGTGATGGGATGAATGTATTTTGTATTTGGAAAGAATATGTTTTTATGGGGTCCAGGGGGTGGAATGTGCTGGTTTGAATGTATTATGTCCCCCAGAAAAAGCCATATTCTTTGATGCAATCTTGTGGGGCAGACGTATTAGTTGGGATTAAATTGGAACGTTTGGATTAGGTTGTTTGCATGGAAATGCGCCCCACCCAACTGAAGCTGATAACTCTGATGAGATATTCCCATGGAGGCATGGCCCCATCCATTCAGGGTGGGCCTTGATCAGTGGAGCCATATAAATGAGCTGACCAACAGAAGGAACCCAGTGCAGCTGTGAGTGACATTTTGAAGAGGAGCTATAGCCAAGAGGGACACTTTGAAGAAAGCACAGGAGCTGCAGATGAGAGACATTTTGAAGACAGCCATTGAAAGCAGACTCTTGCTTCAGAGAAGCTAAGAGAGGAGACTGTTCTAGTTTGCTAATGCTTCACTGGAGGATGGCCGATGGCATCCGGAAAACCTCTGTTAGCTGGGAAGGCACGTGGCTGGTGTCTGCTCCAAAGTTCTGGTTTCAAAACGGCTTTCTCCAAGGACATTCCTATCTAGCAAGCTTGCTCCTTTTCAAAACATCACTCACAGCTGCACTGAGTTCCTTCTCTTTGAGTCAGCTCATTTATATGGCTCCACTGATCAAGGCCCACCCTGAATGGGTGGGGCCACGCCTCCATGGAGATATCCCATCAGTTATCATCTACAGTTGGGTGGGGCGCATCTCCATGCAAACAACCTAATCCAAACGTTCCAACCTAATCCCCACTACCACATCTGCCCCATAAGATTGCATCAAAGAACATGGCTCTTTCTGGGGGACACAGTACATTCAAAACGGCACAAGGACAAATACCCCAAGTGCAACTAAGAGTGACATTTTGAAGAGGAGCTGCAGCCTAGAGAGGAATGTCCTGGGAGAAAGCCATTTTGAAACCAGAACTTTGGAGCAGACACCAGCCATGTGCCTTCCCAGCTAACAGAGGTTTTCCGGACACCACTGGCCATCCTCCAGTGAAGGTACCCAATTGCTGATGTGTTACCTTGGACACTTTATGGTCTTAAGACTGTAACTGTGTAACCAAATAAACTCCTTTCATAAAAGCCAATCCATTTCTGGTGTTTTGCATTCCGGCAGCATTAGCAAACTAGAACAATTACATACCCAAAAGAAATGAACATATGTTCACAGAAAGACTTGTATATGAAATGAATGGATAAACAAAATGTGATGTATTCATACAGTGGAATATTCTTCAGCAACATAAAGTAATGAAGAGGTGACATCATCAACATAGTGATGTAAACAACCGTTTGAAAAAGCCTCCCAGAGATTTAGTAAATAAAAGGACAAATTCCATTTGTTTTGAACTCTAGAGAATAGTAGAGATTGGAGAACAACTCAAAAAATGCTGAACTGAACAGAAAAATCTCTGGTAGGAAATGTCCATCCCAGACCACCTGGTCAGTTTCTGTTTCCCCTCTCCCTTACTCATCACAAAGCTTGGGAGCCACACAGAGGCACCATGGTCTCGGCCTTGCACCATGGACAGAGACTGCAGGCTGAATCACAGCAGTGAGCTAGAACTCCGCATATATCCAGTGCAGGGACATAAATCGGCAGAGACCCAGGGAGGAATACTAGCCACTGAGAAGTGCCAGATATAAAAGGGACCTCAGGGGGTGGGGTGGGTGGAGAGACCACCATAAAAAGGTGCGTAGGAACTATTGTGACCAGTCCAGTTTCAGCTGGCTGGACACCTGAAGTTAAAACGGATTTTTTGAAGTTACCCACCTTTGGATTAACCCTATCTCACTCCCCAAGGCAGGATACACAAATGGGGAAGAAACTAGAGGCAGGAAAGCCTCACAGAGAGGAAAAAAAAGGGTGGTGGTGGTGGTTTAAACTGCACTGTGTAAGACAGGATAGGTCTCAGAACTTTTAAAGTATAAGGAAAACAGGGCACTGAGTGAGGGAGAGAATTTAAACAAATCACAGGAGTGGGGTAGAAAAGCATACACAAACACAAGCAGAACATACCAAGATTCATGGAGAAGGAACAAATAAAAGGAAGCTCTCTCCTGGAGTGAAAAATTGAAGAAAACTGCAATCTTAAAAATTGCACCACATATCCAGGGCCAGAATCAGATGAAGAGCTGAGAAAATCTGAACAAACACAGACTATTCTAAAGGTCTAAAATAAGTTAGACCAAGCACCAAGGAAGAGTTTTAACACAAAGCCAATCAACAATAAAACCCTAGACAAGAGAGAAACGGACCTTCAGTGTTAACCCATCAATAGGTTCAGATGCCTAAACATCAGCAAAAAATCACAAGCCATACTAACAGGAAGATATGGCTCATTAAATGAAGAAATTAAAACTTCAGAGGAGACTCAGAAGTTGGAATTAATCAAAGATGTTCAAACAAATTTTTTAAATCAATTCAAGGAGATGAAGGAAAATATGCATAAAGAAATAAAGGACAATGTGTCAGCATAAAGAAGAATTTGTAAGTATAAAGAGAAATATAACAGAAATTATGGAGAGGAAAAGCACAATAGGAGAAATTAAAAATACACTAGAGGCATATAACAGCAGATTTGAACAGGAAGAAAGAATTAGCAAACTAGAAGACAGAACAATAGGAATCGTACAGTCAGAGGAACAGATAGATAAAAGAATAGAAAAAATTGAGCAGTGTGTTTTATGGATTTGAGTGACAGCACAAAGCACACAAATGTAAGTGTCATGGGTGTCACAGAAGAGAAAAGGGAAAGAATATTTGAGGAAATAATAGTCAAAACTATTATGAAAGACATAAATTTACATGTCCAAGAAGAGCAACATACTCCAAACAGAATAATTCCCAATAATATACTCCAAGACATGTACTAATCAGAATGTCAAATGCCAAAGATAAAGAGGGGATTCTGAAAGCAGCAAGAGAAAAGCATTCGTCACATACAAGGGATACCAATAAGACTAAGTGCCAATCTCTAAACGGAAACCATAGAGGCAAGAAGGCACTGGCATGATACATTTAAGGTACTGAAAGAGAAAAACTGCCAACCAAAAATTCTGTTTCTAGAAAAACTGTCCTTCAAAAATGAAGGAGAGTTTAAAGTATTCAGATACATAGAAACTGAGAGACCTCATCAACAAGACCTATGCTACAAGAATTAATAATGGGAGCTCTGCAGGTTGAAGGGAAATGATAGGAGAGAGTGGCCTGGAGTAGGGAAGAAATGGAGATCATGGGAAAGGGTAACTAAAAGGGTAAATGCAAACCCAACAGTACTGTATCCTCAATATACAACTCTATTCTTTTTCTCTGAGGCAAACAATTTTTATTACAAAACCTATCAACAATGGTACAAAAACGCTAAAAAATATAAACACACACAAGGAATGTAATGCCAGAATCCTACCAAAATGCCAGCAAATTAAATTTAATGAAGTATGTTATTTTTAACATGATCAAGCAGGTTTAACCCTAGAAATACTAAAATATATTATTATCAGGACATTTATTACTAGGAAAATAATTAATATAACAAACCATATAAGGAAGAAAACCCCTATCATCTCAATATATAATTAAAAAAAACTAATATCCACTCCTATTAAAACAACAAAAACAATTAAATAAAAAAACCTCTTAGTAAATTTTATTTCAAACCAATAGCCAACATCATATCTTTTTTTTCTTAAAAGCAGTTTTACTGAGATATAGTCACATACCATACTATCCATCCAACATGCACAATCAATGGCTTTTAGTATATTCAGAGCTGTACATTCATTATAATCAATTTTAGGATACTTTCATTATCCAAAAAGAAAACCCCATACCTGTTAGCAGTCACCTCTCATTCCCTCTATCCCTCCCCAACCCTACATAACCATTAATCTAATTGTTTATATAAGCTTATTTCTATTTAAACCTTATATAAATATAATCATATAACATGTAGTATTTTGTGCCTGGTTTCTTTCACTTGGCATGTTTTGAAAAGTTATTATTTTTTAATTAGAGAGGATGTAGGCTTATAGAAAACTCACATAAAAAAATACATTCCCATATACCCCATTGTTATTGACACACTGCACTAGTATGGTACATTTGTTACAACTGCTGAAAGAAAATTAAAATATTACTGTTAAGTATAGTCCATAGTTTGCATTAAGGGTATTTTTTCCAGTATATCTTATTATTAACACCTTGTAATAATGTCATACATTTGTTGTAATTCATTAAAGAACATTCTTTTATTTGTAATATTAACCACAGGCCACCATCTACAACAGGGTTCGTTGTGTTATACAGTCCCATGTTTTATCTTCTAACTTTCCTTCTAGGAACATAAACAACCCAAAATTTCCCCTTTCAAACACATACACCAACATAATTCAATGCTGTTAATTACACTCACAATAACATGCTATCATCACCACCATCCATTTCCAAACCTTTACAACCCACCTAAACAGAAATCCTGCACAAATTAAGCATCAGCTCTCCTTTCTTTACCCCAATTTTATCCCAGTAACCTATATTCTAGATTCTGACTCAATGAGTTTGTCTATTATAATTAGTTCATATCAGCAAGCTCATACTACATATGTCCTTTTGTATCAGACTTACTTCACTCAACATAATGACCTCAAGGTTCATCCATGTTGCTGCATGCATCAGGACTTCATTCCTTCTTACAGCTAAGTAATATTCCATTGTATGTATATACCAGACATGAGGACTTCATTCTTTCTTACAGCTGAGTAATATTCCACTGTATGTATACACCACATTTTGTTTATTCATTCATTGGATGATGACAATTGGGTTGTTTCCATTTGGCAATTGTGAATAATTCCTCTTTGAACACTGGTGTACAAATATCTGTTCAAGTCTCTGCTTTCAGTCCTACGGGTATACACCTAACAGTGGGATTATGGATCATATGATAATTCTACACTTAGCTTCCTGAGCAACTGCCAAACTGTCTTCCACAGCAGCTGTACCATTTTACATTCCCACCAGCAGTGAATAAATGTTCCTATTTCTCCACATCCTCTCCAACATATGCAGTTTCCTGATTTTTAATAGTGGCCATGATATCTCATTATGGTTTTGATTTGTACTTCCCTAGCAGCTAGTGATATTGAGCATCTTTTCATGTGCTTTTTAGCCATTTCTGTATATCCTCTTTGGAAACATGTCTATTCATGTCTTTTGCCCATTTTTAAGTTGGGTTCTTTGTCTTTTTATTGTTGAGTTGTAGGATTCCTTTCTATAGTCTGGATATTAAACCTTTATCAGATATGTAGTTTCCAAATATTTTCTCCCTTTGAGTAGGTTGCCTTTTTACTTTGACAAAGCCCTCTGAAGCACAAAACTATTCAGTTTTGAGGAGGTTCCATTTATCTAATCCTCTTTTCATTGCTTGTGCTTTGAGTGTACACTGCCTACCACAAGATCTAAAAGATGCTTCCCTATATTTTCTTCTAGGAGTTTCATGGTCCTGGTTCTTATGTTTAGGTCTCTGATCCATTTTGAGCTTTTATATAAGGTATGATAGCGGTCCTCTTTCATTCTTTTGGATATGGATAACCAGTTCTTCCAGAACCATTTATCGAAAAGACAATTCTGTCCCAGGTGAGTGGACTCGGTAGCTTTATCAAATATCAATTGGCCATAGATGTGAAGGTCTATTTCTGAACTCTCAATTTTATCCCACTGGTCAATATATCTATCTTTATGCCAGTTCCATGTTGTTTTGACCACTGTAGCTCTATAATATGCCATAAGTCATGAAGTGTGAATCCTTGAACTTCATTCTTCTTATTCAAGAAGTTTTCAGCCATTTGGGGCATTTTACCTTTCCAAATAGATTTGATAATTGGCTTTTTCATTACTGCAAAGTAGGCTGTCAGAATTTTGATTGGGATTGCACTGAATGTGTAAATCAATTTGGGTAGAATTGACATCTTAACACTATTTACTTTTTCAATCTACGAACACAAAATGTCCTTCCACTTATTTAGGTCTTCTTTGATTTCTTTTAGCAATGGCTGGTAGTTTTCTGTGTACAGGTCATTTACATCCTTGTTTAAATTTATTCCTAGATATCAGATTATTTTAGTTGCTATTGTAAATGGATTTTTTTCTTGATTTCCTCCTCAGATTTCTCATTACTAGTGTACAGAAGCACTACTGATTTTTGCAAGTTAATCTTGTTTCACACCACCTTGTTAAATTTAGATACTAGCTCTAGCAGCTTTGCTATATATATTGGGGGGCTTTCTAGGTATAGGATAGTGAAATATCATCCACAAATACTGGAAGTTTTACTTCTTCCTTTCCAAGTATTATTATAAACTCTTGGATTCTTAACACTGTGTGTTTCAATCTACTGTAGTCATTACATTTTTTAAAATATTTTTATGGAAAATTTCAAATATATACAAAAGTATAAAGAATAATATTATGATTAATTCCATGTAACCATTAGTCAACTTCAACAATTATCAATGTATAATCTTGTTTCACCTATTCTGCCCTTCCCCCATTTCTCCCCTACCCTCTAAATTAGAAGCAAATCCCAAACACTATATTTCACTTCATCTATAAATAGTTCAGTAAAGTCTCTAAATTATGAGACCTTTATAAAACATAACCACAATATCATAATTACACCTGAAAAAGTAAATAAAAGATGTATAAGGCCACTACACAGAAAACAACAGAACAATTTTAAGAGAGATTTTAAAAGGCCTCAACATATGGACTTACAGACCATAGTTAATATATTGAAAGTCTCAATATTGAAAAGATCTCCAATATATGTAAATTGAACTACAGACTTAATACTAAACTAGTAAAAAAAATACCAGCAGGTTTTTCTTTTTTATTTTTTTTAATTGACAGAGGTAAAATTTTTGTGGAAGTACAAAGGACAAAGAAGAACCAAGTATACTGAAGAACAAGGTTGGAGGATTTACGAGTGTGGCACTGGCACAATGACAGACAAACAGACTAACAAACAGAAGAGTCCGAAAGCAGATTTATAAACAGTCATCTACACTACAACAAATGCACCCATACACTGCAGTAGAGAAAGGATGAACTTTTCAATAAATAATGCTGGATTAGTTGGATTATCTTATTAAAAAAAAAGAAAGAAAGAAAATAACCATGAATACTATCCCATACCATAACTTAGACCTAAATTTAAAAATTCAGTCAAGTTTATAGAAAAATATAGGAGAGTATCTTCTTAGCTTTGAGGTAAGTAAAGACTTCTTAAATAAAACACAAAAAAGCAAAAACAATAAAAGAAAATTTGATAAAATTGACTTAGTTAATAATTAAGAAAACATCTTTATCAAGATACACTAATAAGAGAGTGAATAAGCAAGCCAAAGAGTAGGAGAAATGTCTTCAGTACTTAAACCAACAACTTATATCCCAAAAAAGATAAAGAACTTAAAGAACTAAAAATCAATATGGCAGAGATAGGCAACCCAAATGAAAAAAAAAAAAAAAATTGGCAAAAGGCATGGACAAGCATTTCTCAAAAGAAGATATCCAAATGTTCAGTAAGTAAATGAAAATCTACTACAACTTAAAAGTAATTAGGGAAATACAAATGAAAATGATAAATTATCACTATATACCCACCAGAAGAGCAAAATTTAGAAACACTAATAATTTCAAGTGTTGGTGAGGACATGGAGCAATGAGAAGTCTCACACACTGCCAGCAGGAGTGGAAATTGATTCAACCACTTTGGAAAACTGACAGCACCTACTGAGACAAACAGCTGCATACGATATAACTCCTAGGTATTTGTCCAACAATGCCTATTTATGTGCATTAAAAGACTTGCACAAGAATGTTCACAGCAGCAACACTCATAATAGTCAAAAACTGGAAAAAAACACACAAATTCACCAACAGTAGAACGGATAAATGAATTGCACTATATTTATACAATGGAGTATTACACAGCAATGGAAAAGAATGAACTATTGCTACACATATGAACATGCATAAATCTCATTAACAAGATGTTGATCAAAAGAAGCAAGAAGTTAAAAAATAGCCAACATTAATGAATAAAGTCATAACAACAGATACCTTTGGCAGTGCACAATGACTGTAAGGGAATATAAAGGAGGCTCCTAGGTTGATGAAAAGTGTTCTATATCATGATCTTTGTATTGGTTAAACTAGTGTTAATGTATAAAAAGTCATCAAAATGACACCCAGGTTTTATACACTTTATGATATGTATGTTACAATTCAGTAAAATGGAAAAAAAAAGGTAGCAATATTATATCAGTTCTCAATTTTTTAATTTCCTTTTTCTTTTTTTTTTTTTTTTTTGGCTTATACTACTTGTCAGTGAAATAAAAAGTCTATTAGACCTACGATTCTACATCAGTCTGCCTCTAACTTCACCCCTTAAGTCACATTTACTTCATTCCTCACCATAATTACTGGAGAATTATCTTGGTATGGAGGTCTCTCCCATATTATAAAGGCAAAGGACTGTATAGCCTGAAACTAGAGCTATCGCATACTTACAAACTAGAAAATGTTAATCAAAATTTAAGACAGCTTCCAGTTGACCAAGATAGTGGTGTAAAAAGTGCCATGGTGCCATTTCTGCACAGAATCCGTAAATGACTAGCCAAAGATGGTAGGGGCATCTTCCTCAGAACTCTGGAAAACAGTTAAGGGTTGTAGTAACCAGGCGCATGCCCAATCCAGAAAATGTAGACACCCCAGGCTCATGCCTATTCAGCATTGTGTGGAGCCACCCTGCACTCCCACTATGGATCCCTAGCCCTGCTCTGGAAAGAGCAGAACAACCCCTGTGCACATACTGTTGTGCGTATATCAGCGCCAATCTACTGGGTGGCAGACTGAAAGCCCAAACCAAGAAACTCACGTCCAACTCGCCCTCTCATAACTTACCTGGTAAGCCAAAGCAGCTTGTAGATCACTAAAGCAGCTTAAGAAACAATTAAGTTGAAGCGGTCTTGGGTAATCAATTACCTGGTTTAAATAACATAACAGAGCACACAGGAGGGGGAGAAAAGTCTATTTCATCGGGAGCAGAGACAGCATCCAAATTTCTACAGCCATGAGCAAGCACAAGGACAAGACACAGGCTCAGAAAAGACAGACAGGACCTGCAATTTACATTCACCTCAGGCTGATCTTCTTTATAGGAGGGCTAAACTCAAAAGTAGAACTCCTGGCACCTTTGAGCCATTTAAAAACTGTGAAAGTTGTTTTTTTTCTTTTTTTTGTTTTGTTTTGTTTTTGCATTGAACTGTTTGTTTCTATTAGTTCCTGGTACTCAAGGACATCTCTGTCAAATCACTAACAATACAAACTTAAGGAACAGGGCTCCAGGATTAAACCCCAGAGTTAACACTTTAAATATTAAAATGTAAGGTGTGAAATGAAAGATTACAAGACAAACAAAGAAACAGAAAATGATGGCCCAAGCAAAGAAACAAATAAAAAAAAATAACGTAGAAACCATAAGTGAAGACCAGACTTTGGACCTCACAAAGACTTTAAAAAATGATCCTCAATATGCTCAAGGAGATAGAGGAAAACACAGAGAAATAACTAAAGGATATGAGGAAAACAATTAATGAACAGGAAGAGAATCTCAATAAAAATAAAAAATTTTAAAAGGAATAAAACAGAAATACTGGATTTAAATACCACAATACCACAATTATAACAATAACTAAAATGAAAAATTCCCTAGAGGGCTTTAACAGCAGATTAGATCTGAAAGAAGAATCTGTGAACTCAAAGACAACTGAAATGACTCAGGCTGAGGAGCAGAAAGAAAAAGGAATGAAAAAAGTGAGATCTGTGGAACACCATTAAGGGAATCCATGTACATGCTCTGGGGGTCCAGGAAGAATAAAAAGAGAGAAAGGGGCAAAAGGAATATTCAAAGAAATAATCACAGAAAAATTCTCAAATTTAACAAAAGACACAAAGATGCATATTCAATAACCCAAGGAACCCCAAATAGGATAAACTCCAACAAACCACACCCAGGCACATACTAGTCAAACTGTCATATGCCATGGAGAAGGAAAGAGTTCTGAAAGCTGCAAGAGAAAGGAAACAAGTTATGTACAAAGGAGTATCAATAAGATTAAGTACAAATGTCTTCTAAGAAACCATGGAGAAAACAAGGCAGTGGGGTGGAACATTTAAATGGCCGAAAGCAAACAACTGCCAATCAAGAATTTTATATCTGGTACACTGTATTTCAAAGATGAGGGAGATATAACAATATTGCCAGATAAACAAAGCTGAGGGAGTTTGTCACCACCAGACTTGCCCTACAAACAATGCTGGAGGGAATTAATTCTTCAACTGAAAGAAAAGGAGATTGAAGGGTGACTGAAGTAGCAGAAAGAAATAAAGACCTTCAATAAAGCTAACCATCAGGGTAATCATAAATGGCAGTTCTACTGTATTTTATTGTTTGGTACGTAACTACACTTTTTACTTCTTACAAGTTCTAAAATGCAAATGTGTAAAAAGTAATCATAAATCTATGGGAGTGTTATAATTTATAAAGATATAACTTCTAACAAGTACAACAAAAAGGTAGAGAGTCTGTAAGAAAGGAGTTTGTGTATGTTACCGAAATTAAGCTAGTATCAAATAAAATGTGATGGTTATAGATTTAGAAAATTAAAGCCTAGTGGTAACCACAAAAAAAATACATAAACAATATATATAGAAAGAAATGAGAAGGGACACAAAATGGTACACTACAAAGAATCAAATAAATATGAAAGTAGGCATTAATGGAAGAAATGAGGGACAAAACAGGTATAAAACTTAGAAAGACCAAGTAGCAAAATGGCAAAAGAAAGTCCTGCATTATCAGTAGTCACTATAAACGTCAGTGGACTAAACTCTACAGTCAAAAGGCAGAGACTGGCAGAAAGGATAAAAAAGCATAACCCAACTACATGCTATCTAAAAGAAACACCTTAAATTCAAAGACAAGTAGGCAGAAAGTGAAAGGATGGAAAAAATGTACCATGCAAATAGTAACCAAAAGAAAGCTGGGGTAGCTATACCAATATCAGATAAAATAGACTTTAAGTCAAAAACTATTCCAAGAGACAGAGAAGATCATAATATGCTGATAAAAGGGTCAATTCAAGAAGCAGATGTAACAATTATAAATATATATTTTATATAAACATAAAATAATGGCAGAGACCCAAAATATATGAAATACTGAAATCTGAATGAAAAAATAGATGGTTCTACATTGAGAGTAGGAAATAGAAAACTTGAATGATATTATAAACCAACTGGACCTAATAGACATATCTTCGCCAAAGAGCAGTGGAATACTCATTCTGTGCACCTGGTTCATTCTTCAGGACAGATCATATGTTAGCTCACAAAATAAGACTCAATACATTAGAAAAAAAAATAAAAAACACTGAACTCATACAACGTATCTTCTCCAACCACAATAGAATGAAGTTAGAAATCAACAACAGACAGAGATCTGTAAAATTCACAAATATGTGGAAACAAAGCAATGCACTCCTTAAAAAACAATTAGTCCAAGAAGAAATCACAAGGGAACTTTGATACATCTTGAGGCAAATGAAAATGAAAATACAACATACCAAAACTTACGGAATGCAGCATAGGCAGTGCTGACAGGAAAATTTATAACTCTAAATGCTTACATCTTAAAAGAAGAACATCTTATATCAGAGACCTAATCTAACAACCACAGGATCTAGAAAAAGAAGAGTAAACTAAATCCAAAGTAGGCAGAAGGAAGGAAATAAAGAATAGAGTGAAAATAAATGAAATAGAGAATAAAAAGACAATAGAAAGTATCAATGAAACCACTGACCGACAACCAGACAAAGAAAAAGAGAATACAAATAACTAAAATCAGAAACAAAGGAGGGTTATTACTACTGACTCTTTGAAATAAGGATTATATGAAGATATTATGAACAACTGTACACTAACAAATTAGATAACCCAGATAACATGGACAAGAAAAAAAATTCCATTTTACAAGAACAACTAAAAAAAATCAAATATCTAGGAACAAATTTAACCAAGGATGGGAAGGACTTATACACAGAAAACTACAAAACACTGATAAAAGAAATCAAAGATCTAAATAAATGGAAGGACAGTCTGTGTTCATGAACTAGAAGACTAAATACTGTTAAGATGTCAATTCTATCCAAAGTGATTTACAGATTGAATACAACCCCAATCAAAATTCCAACAACCTTCTTTGCAGAAATGGAAAAGTCAATCAAATTTACATGGAAAGGTAAGGGGCCCAAATAGCCAAAACCATCTTAAAAAAGAAGGAAGCTGAAGGATTCACACATCCCAATCTTAAAATTTACTACAAAGGCACAATAATCAGGACAGCATAATATTGGCACAAGGACAGACATACAGACCAATGGAATTGAGAGTTCGGAAATAAACCTAACATCTATGAACAACTGACTCCCCTCTCCCCCTCTTTTTTTAAATTAGAGGAGTTGTGGTTTTACAGAAAAATCATGCAAACAATAAAGAGCTCCCATATGCCATCCCCTACACATACATGCAGAGTATTTCTCATTATTAACAATTTGCATTAATGTGGTATCTACATTACAATTGATGAATCATTATTATAATTGTCCTATTAACTATACTCCATAGTTTACATTAGGATTCACTGTGTTGTACAATCCTTATGGTTTTTTCTTTTTTTAAACTTTATTCTAGTAACATATATACAACCTAAAATTTCCTCTTTAAACCACATTCAAATATATACTTCAGTAGTGTAAAATACATTCACAATGCTGTGCTACCATCACCACCAAAATATTTACCAAAATATTTCCATCACCCCAAACAAATTTTGTACAAATTAAGCATTAAATCCTCATTTCCTACCCCACAGTGGGCTGGGGTAACCAGTTATTCTACTTTTTGGCTCCATAAATTTGCTTATTTTCTAATTATTTCTTATCAGTGCTATCATACAATATTTGTCCTTTGGCCAACTTATCTTTGACAGTGGTGATGTTCCGGTTTGCTAATGCTGCTGTTATGCAAAATACCAGAAATGGACTGGCATATGCAAAATATCAGAAATGGACTGGCATTTATAAAGGGGGTTTATTTGGTTACAAAGTTACAGTCTTATGGCCATGCAAATGTCCAAACAAAGGCATCAACAGTAGGGTACCTTCACTGAAGAATACCAATGGTATCTGGAAAACCTCTGTTAGCTGGGAAGGCACGTGGCTGGCATCTGCTTGCTCCTAGGTTGTGCTTCCAAATGGTGTTCTCCAAAATGTCTCTCTAAGCTGCAGCTGCATTGAGCTCCTTCTGTCTGAGCTTTTATAGGGCTTTGGTAAACTAATCAAGACCCACGCTGAAGGCACGGGGCCACACCTCCATGGAAATAATCTAAACAAAGGTTTTACCCACAGTTGGGTGGGTAACATCTCCATGGCAACAGCCTAATGCAAAGATTCCAACCTAATCAACACTAATACATCGGCCCCACAAGATTGCACTGAAGAACATGGTGTTTTGGGGAACATAATACACCCAAACCAGCACAGGTGCCAAGTCCACTCAATGGGAAAAGAATAGTCTCTTCAACAAATGGTGCTGGGAAAACTATATATCCATATGCAATAGAATGAAGGCTGATCCCTACCCTACACCATACACAAAAATTAACTCAAAACGGAACAAAGACCTATATATTAAAAAACATAACTGTAAAGCTCCTAGAAGGAAACATAGGGAAGCATCTTCAGGACCGTGTGTTAGGCAGTGGTTTTGTAGACTTCCTACCCAAACCATGAGCATCAAAATTAAAAAGTTTTGTGCATTAAAGAACTTCATTATGAAATTGAGACAACCTACAGAATGGGAGAAACCACATATCCAATAAGGGTTAATACTCAGAATATATAAAGAAATCTTAGAACTCAACGACAACAAAAAAGATCCAATTTTAAAAATGGGCAAAAGACTTGAATAGACATTTCTCCAAAGATATGCAAATGGCCAATAAACCACATGAAAAGATGCCCAACATCCTCAGCTGTCAGGGAAAGGCAAATCAAAACCATGATGGGATACATTTCACACCCACTATTATGGCTACTACTTAAAAATCAGAAAATGAGAAGTGCTGAAGAGGATGTGGAGAAATAGGAATACTCATTGACTGTTGGTGGGAATGTAAACTGGTGCAGCTGTTATAGAAGGCAGTTGGCAGTTCCTCAGTAAGCACAGAATTTTCATGACACCATTCCCACTTTTGGTTATATACCAAAAGAATGGAAAGCAGGGACTTGAACAGATATTTGCACAGCAATGTTCAGAGCAGCATTATTTACAATTTTCAAAAGACAGAAGCGAAACAAGTGTCCATCAACCAATGAATGGCTAAACAAAATGTGGTATATATAGACAACAGAATATCATTCAGCCGTAAAAAGGAATGAAGACAGGATGCTGAGTGAGATAAGCCAGACACAAAAGGACAAATATTGTGTGATTTCACTGATACAAAATATCAAATGCATAGAGACAGAAACTAGAATACAGGTTACCAGAGGCAAAGGAAGGAGTTAGAATAAGGTGCTCATTCTTAATAGGTAGAGTTTCTGTTTACAGTGATGGAAAAGTTTTGGTAATGAATGGAGGTTATGATAGCACATTTTGAATGTAATTAACACCATTGAATTATATATTTGAATGTGGTTAAAAAGGGAAATTTTAGGTTATATGTTATTAGAATAAACATACCAATGGACTGTACAACACAGTGAACTCTAATGTAAACTATGGACTACTGTTAATAGTACAATTATAATAATATTGTAACAAAGGTACTACACTAATGCAAGGTATTAATAATAGGGAAGGTATATGGGAAATTGTATATTCTGCATGATTTTTCTGTAAACCCACAAGTTCTGCAATAAAAACTAAATATGTGATTTAGTCTTCTGAAGCCTCTAAGCTCAGTTACAGCTAGAATTCAAAACACACAGCAAATAAAGGTAATGTATCATCATAAGGTTGGTATGGAAATTAAAAGGGACTATTAAGTGTATAGGGCTCAGTATATAATGCCTAGAACAGAGTAAATGCTCCAAACTGTCTTGCAATTATTAATATACCATTTTGAGAACCATATAATGGATCTTTTTCTTTGAATCTCCTTCAAAATTTAATGGATTTATGATACTAAATCTACATCCACTTTTAAAAACAAAGAAAGTAATTTTATGGAGCTCAATAGATAGAATAGATTTTTAATGAAACTAGCTGAAGTACATATTAAAGAAAAATATAAAACATGAACATTTAATACACTGCATTTAAGGATTTTTAAGGTTATAAATTATATTAATTGGTATTTCAATATTACATTATGAATAAAACTAAACAGATAATATAATCTGCAAGAATACTAGCATAAAAAACTACCTTCGCGTAGCATTTTTTACATTTGCAAATATCTATTTCATTTTATTTCCACATTGCTATAAGTAACTACCTTATAAAATATTTAAAGGTCATTAACTTACTTAATACATTAATGAATCAGAGAACAGGGCATCTGCATTGATGACCACATAATCATAAATCACCCAAAAGAAAAAGACTACTTAATAATAGTTTCATGTAAACAAAGTATGTGTGAAAACATTTTGAAAAAAAATACAAGGACTGTGTCTTTTCTTTCATCACATTTTTTTATTGTGATTGTTCACATACCATACAATTATCCAAAGATCCAAAGTGTACAATCAACTGCCCCCCGTACCATCATACAGCTGTGCATCCCTCACAATTAATATTTTTTTCAATTTTTAGAACATTTTCATTACTCCAGAAAAGAAAGAAAGACACATAAAAAGGAAACTCAAATCCTCCCATATCCCTAACCAGCCCCCTCCATTGTTGACTCATAGTGTTGGTACAGTATATTTGTTATTGTTAATGAAACAATGTTAAAATACTACTAACTGTAGTATATAGTTTGCAATAGGTATATTTTTTCCCTATAGGCCCCTCTATTATTAACTTCTAGTTGTAGTGTCCTACATTTGTTCTGGTTCATGAAAGAGATTTCTAATATTTGTACAATTAATCACAGACACTGCCTACCACAGGGTTCACTGCTTTATACATTCCCATCTTTTAACCTCCAACTTTCCTTCTGGTGACACACGACTCTGAGCTTCCCCATTCCACTACATTCACGCACCATTCAGCACTGTTAGTTATTCTCACAACATGCTATTGTCACCTCTGTCCATTTCCAAACATTTAAGTTCAACCTAGTTGAACATTCTGCTCATAATAAGCAACTGCTCCCCATTCTTAAGCCTCGTTCTGTATCCTGGTAACATATATTTCATGCCCATGAGTTTACATATTATAATTAGTTCCTATCAGTGAGACCCTGCAATATTTGTCCTTATGCGTCTGGCTTATTTCACTCAGTATATTGCCCTCAAGGTTTCTGCATCAGCCCATTTTTTTTTTAAGATAGCCTTGTTCACACACCATCCATTCCATCCTAAGGAATCATCCGATGGTTCCCTGTATAGTCATATATTTATATATTTCACCACCCTCACCACTATCTACGTAAGGACATCTCCATTTCTTCCACAAAGCAGGAGGAAGAGTCAAAGAAGGTAGAGAGGCAAAAGAAAAAAAGAAAGAGAAAAAAAAAATGACAGCTAGGAAGCAGCAAAAGGAAAGATAACCTTAAACTAAAGTAGAATAAAGAGACAACATTACCAACGCCAAGAGTCCGATACCCTTCCCTTATTCCCCTCTTATATGCATTTGCCTATT
Source organism: Choloepus didactylus (assembly GCF_015220235.1). Taxonomy (NCBI): domain Eukaryota; kingdom Metazoa; phylum Chordata; class Mammalia; order Pilosa; family Megalonychidae; genus Choloepus; species Choloepus didactylus. The sequence goes on from NC_051309.1 coordinate 57,248,867, forward strand.
TTACATTAAAGGAAGCATAATACAATGTTTCTATTAATTATAGTGTCTATTTTACACTGATTGTATTTTCCCCCCCAAACCTCCCTATTTTTAACACCTTGCAAGGTTGACATTCATTTGTTCTTCCTCATGGAAAAACTTATTTGTACATTTTATCACAATGGTTGAACACGCTAGGTTTCAGTCTTGATCTTTTCTCTTTCCATCTGGTGCCCCACATTGCTCCTAACCTTCCTCTTTCAACCATATTCATAGTTATCTTTGTTCAGTGTGCTTACATTGCTGTGCTACCATCACTCAAAATTGTGTTCCAAAACTCTCACTCCTGTCTTTTCCTATGTGTCTGTAGTGGTCCTTTCAGTATTCCTGTAGAGCACATATCTTGCTCACAAACTCTGTCATTGTCTGTTTGTCAGAGAATATTTTGAACTCTCCCTCCTATTTGAAGGACAGTTTTGCCTGATACAGGATTTTTGGTAGTTTATCTCTTTCAGTATCTTAAATATATCACACCACTTCTTCTTGCCTCCATGGTTTCTACTGAGAAATCCACACAGTCTTATTAAGCTTCCTTTGTATGTGATGGATTGCTTTTCTCTTGCTGCTTTCAGGATTCTCTCTTTGATGTTTGATAATCTGATTATTAAGTGCCTTGGCATAGGCCTATTCAGATCCATTCTGTTTAGGGTATGCTATGCTTCTTGGATCTGTAATTTTATGTCTTTCATACGAGATGGGAAATTTTCATTGATTATTTTCTCTATTATTGCTTCTGCCCCTTTTCCATTCTCTTTTCCTTCTGGGACATCCATGACACATATATTCTGCATTTTGTTTTGTCATTCAATTCCCAGAGACATTGCTCATATTTTTCCATTCTTTTCCCTATCTGTTCTTTTGTGTGTGGGCTTCACGTGTCTTGTTCTCTAGTTCCTGAGTGTTTTCTTCTGCCTCTTGAAATCTGCTGCTGTATGTTTCCATTGTGTCTTTCATCTCTTTTGTTGTGCATTTCATTTTCATAGATTCTACCAGCTGTTTTCTCGAACTTCCAATTTCTGCCTTATGTACGCCCAGTGTTTTCTTTATAGCCTGTATCTCCTTTGTCATATCTTCCCTAAACTTTTTGAATTGATTTAACATTAGTTGTTTCAATTCCTATATCTCAGTTAAGTGTAAGTTTGTTCCTCTGACTGGGCCATAACTTCATTTTTCTTACTGTAGGTTGTAGTTTTCTGTTGTCTAGGCATCTGGTTTCCTTGGTTACCTCAATCAGGTTTTCCCAGACCAGAACAGACTCAGGTCCCAGAAGGAAGAAATAATCAGTATCCGGTTTCTCTGATGGTGTGTCTTGGAGGACTGACACACCCTGTGCTTTTCTGCCCAGCAGGTGGCGCCTGTCAGCCTGTCACTCCAGAGTGGTGTCAAGAGGTGTGGCCATGGCTGTTTTCCCCAGGCTCTGGGGTCTGGGTCTGAATGGAAGACAGGTAGTAGAGCTTGGCACTATCTTCTTCCTCTTAGGGAAGATATGCCCTCTACAGAGAGGTCATTTGCATATAAATAGATTCTTTGTTTCTCTGACTCTGCTACCTCCACCTTGTCTGGGTCAGAGTGCTGCGAGCTTAAAATAGCTGAGGCTTTCTCTACTGAAGAGCACTGCGAGCTGAAAGAAGCTGAGGCATTCTCCACTGAGCTGCCTAGGTTGAGAGAGAGAGAAAGGGACAGAAAGCCCCTTTCATGGTCATATGGCCCCAAGATTCACCTGTCGGCCAGAGATAGCACCCGATCCTTTGGGCTCCCTGGCCCGAAACAGATACGTCCCCTGGCTCTTCAAGGTCAGTTGTCACTAAAAGCCTCTGTCTGCTAGTTGAGGAGTTGCAGCTCACATTGATCAGTCCACATTTGCCAACTAAAACCCCAGTTGGAGCTGCGCTGAGGTATATTCGCTTGTTCAGAGAGTGCTGCTCTCTAGTACCAGAAGGCTTTGCCGTTTGTGTTGCTGTGGGGGAGGGGGCTCCCAGTGTGGGTCCACAATTTTTGCTTACGGATTTTATGCTGCGATCTCACACATTTCTCCCAATCCAGATTGTTGCACGATGTGTGGACAGTCACAGTCGTCCCCCAGCAGTTATTCCAGATCTTTTACTAGTTGTGCCTGTTTGTTTATTAGTTGGTCTGGAGGGACTAACTAACTTCCACTAGTTGTTCCTGGTTGTTTTATTAATTGGTCTGGGAGAACTAACTAACTTCCATTCCTCTCTAGCTGTAAGTGTATTTTTAACGGAAGTAAATTGCAATTTAAAAGTAACAGTAATCGGATATAATTCCCATTTTTTGTGAAACTGCTAAATAATTTTTAAAATTTTACTTAGAAATAATTTTAAACCAAAAGAACAGTTATAAAAATAGTTCAAAGAACTCTCCTATATATCCTACAATCAGATTCACTAATTGTTAACATTTTGCACAATTTGATTTCCTATATATATACATACGTACACATTTAATGATACAACATTTTAATCTAATGTCTATTTCCCAATTTTTTAAATTGATGAAATAATGACCTATATAGCTTTTTTCCTCCCTAGTATAGAATCCAGTCCTGGGTGATGTAGTGCATTTTGTTGTCATGTCTTCTTGAACTCCTTTAATCTACAAGAGTTTTCAACTAAAAACATTTAAAACTATGTTATCTTTATGTGGTTTCCTGCAATGTAAGATTTTTAAAAGTTCAGTTCTTAAGCAAAGCATACAGGAAGTTTCATTTTATTTTTGTATTCAGAATTACTTTATTTATCAAATAAAAAAAAAAAACATTTCCAAACAAAATAAAGCAAAGCAATGGGAAAGAGAAATATCCTCAAATTACTTCATTCCTTCCAATATGCTCGTACCATATCAAAAGAAAATTAATGAACCATAGTCACACCTGAGCATTCTCAAATCAAGATCAGCCTCAATGTCTTGTCCGATTTTATTAGATTATCATTCCCCCTTCATTATCTGCTATCTCTAGGTCCCCTATATTATAAAATATAAGACATTTATTTAATATTTTTCATGGGGTTCATATTCGTGATAACACAATATCTCTCCTTTTGTGTCTGGCTTATTTCACTCAGCATTAAGTCTTCAAGATTCATCCATGTTGTCATATGTTTCACGACCTCGTTGCTTCTTACTGCTGCATAGGACTCCATTATCTGTATGTAACACATTTTGTTTATCCACTCATCTGATGAAGGAAATTTAGGTTGTTTCCATCTCTTGGCAATTATGAACAATGCCACTATGAACATCGTTGTGCAAACATCTGTTCCTGTCACTGCTTTCCGATTGTCTGGGTATATACTGAGAAGTGAAATTGCCAGACTGTAGGGTAATTCAATATCTAGTCTTCTGAGGAACCACCAAACTGTCTTCCAGACTGGCTGAACTGTTATACAGTCCCATCAGTAAAGAATAAGAATTCCAATTTCTCCACATCCTCTCCAGCATTTGTAGTTTCGTGTTTGCTTAATGGCAGTCATTCTTATTGGTATGAGATGCTACCTCACTGTGGTCTTGATTTGCATCTCCCAAATAGCTAGTGAAGATGAACATTTTACATATTTTTTAGTCATTTGTATTTCCTCTTCAGAAAAACGTTTTGTCGTATCTTTTGCCCATTTTATAATTGGATTGTTTGTACTACTGTCATTGAGTTGTAAGATTTCTTCATATACACAAGATATCAGTCTTATCAAATACATGGTGTTCCGGTTTGCTAATGAAGCCGTTTTGCAAAGCACCAGAAATGGATTGGCTTTTATAAAGGGGGTTTATTTGGTTACCAAGTTACTGTCTTAAGGCCATACAGTGTCCAAGGTAAGGCATCAACAATCAGGTACCTTCATGGGAGAAAGACCATTGGCATCTGGAAATCTTCTGTCAGCTGGGAAGGCACATGGCTGGTGTCTACTTGCTCCCAGGTTGCATTTCAAAATGGCCTTCTCCAAAATGTCAGATTTCAACTGCTGTCTTCCAAATGTCTCTCAGCTCTGAGCTCTTACATAAGGCTCTAGTAAACTAATGAAGGCCCATGCTGAATGGGTGGGGCCACACGTCCATGGAAATTATCTAATCAGAGTTATCACCTACACTTGGGTGGGTGACATCTCCATGGAAAGGTTCCAACTTAATCAACACTAATACGTCTGCCCCGACAAGACTGCATTAAAGAATACGGCTTTTGGTGGGACATAATATATCTAAACCAGCACACATGGTTTCCAAGTATTTTCTCCCATCGAGCTGGCTGCCTCTTTACCTTTTTTGACAAATTCCTTTGAGGTACAGAAGCTTTTAATTCTGAGGAGTTCCCATTTATCTATTTTTTTTTTTTCTTTTGTTGCTTATGCTTTAGGTGTAAGGTCTAAGTAGCAACCTCCTAATACTAGGTCTTGAAGATGTTTCTCTACATTATTTTCTAGGAGTTTTATGGTACTGTCTCTTATACTGAGATCTTCAATCCCCATTGAGTTAATTTTTGTGTAGGGTGTAAGACAGGGGTCCTCTTTCATTCTTTTGGATATAGATACTCAGTTCTCACAGCCCATTTGTTGAAGAGGCTATTATGTCCCAGTTCAGTGGATTTGGCAGCCTTAACAAAAATCAGTTGACCACAGATCTGGGGGTCTATTTCAAAATTCTCAATTCTATTCCATTAATCAATATGTCTACCTTTGTGCCAATACCATGCTGTTTTGACTACTGTGGCTTTACAGGAGGCTTCAAATTCAGGCAGTGTAAGTCCTCCCACTTTTTCTTTTTTAGAATATTCTTAGCAATTCAAGGCTTCTTTCCTCTCCAAATAAATATGATGACTAGCTTTTCCAAGACTGCAAAGTAGATTGTTTGAATTTTGATCAGAATTGCATTGAAACTATAGATCACTTTGGATAGGATTGTCATCTTACGACGTTTGGCCTTTCTATCCATGAACACAGAATATCTCTCCATCTCTTTAGGACCCCTTTTATTTCTTTTAGTAAAGTTATGTAATTTTCTGTGTAGATGTCTTTTACATCCTTGATTAAGTTTATTCCTAGTACTTAATATTTTTAGTTGCTATTGAAAATGGAGCCTTTCTCGAGTGTCTCTTCATTTATGCCATTGCTACTGTATAGGAGCATTACTGACTTATGTGCATTAATCTTACATCCCGCCATTTCCTGAATTTATTAGCTCAAGGAGGTGTGTCGTCGATTTCTCAGGGTTTTCCAAGTATCAGATCATATCATCTGCAAATAATGACAGTTTTGCTTCTTCCTTTCCAATCTGGATGCCTTTTATTTCTTTGTCTTGCTAACTGCTCTGCCTAGAACTTCTGCACAATGTTGAATAATAATGGTGACAATGGGCATCCTTGTCTCGTTCCTGATCTTATAGGGAAGGCTTTCAGTCTCTCACCATTGAGTATTACACTGGCTGTGGGTTTTTTAATATATGCCCTTTATCACACTGAAAAAGTTTCCTTCAATTCCTAGCTTTTGAATTGTTTTTATCAAAAAAGGATGCTGGATTTCGTCGAATGCTTTTTCAGCCTCTATTGAGATGATCATTTGATTTTTCCCTTCTGATTTGTTAATGTGTTGTATTACACTGATTGCTTTTCTTATGTTATGCCTGCGATGAACCCCACTTGGACAGGGTGTATAATTTTTTCAATGTGTCTTTGAATTTGATTTGCAAGTATTTTGTTGAGAATTTTTGCATCTCCATTCATTAGGGAGACTGGCCTGTAGTTTTCCTTTCTCGCAGCATTGTTACCTGGTTTTGGTATTAGAGTGATGTTGGCTTCATAAACTGAGTTAGGTAGTGTTCCGTTTTCTTCAGTTTTTTCAAAGAGTTTAAGTAAGATTGGCTTCAGTTCTTTTTGGAAAGTTTGGTAGAATTCCACTGTAAAGCCATCTGGCCCTGGGGTTTTATTTGTAGGAAGCTTCTTAATAATTGATGGATCTCTTGGCTTGTGATTGGTTTGTTGAGGTCTTCTATTTCTTCTCTACTCAGTCTAGGTTGTTTGTGTGTTTCTAGGAAATTATCCATTTCCCTAAATTATCTAGTTTGTTGGCATAGAGTTGTTCATAGTATCCTCTTACTTTTTTTTTTTTTTAATTTCTTCAGGATCCATAGTTAATATCCCCCCTCTCATTGATTATTTTATTTACTTGGGTTTTCTCCCTTTTTGACTTTGTCAGTCTAGCTAAGGGTTTGTCTATCTTGTTGATCTTCTCAAAGAACCAACTTTTGGTTTTATTATATTCTATTGTTCTTTTGTTTGTTTGTTTTCCACATCATTTCTTTCTGCTTTAATCCTTGTTATTTCTTTTCTTCTACTTGCTTTATGATTAGTATGATCATTTTCTAGCTTCTTGAGTTGTTCCATTAGTCCTTTGATTTTACCTCTTTCTTCCTTTTAAATTATGCATTTAGAGCTATAAATTTCCCTCTCAAGATCACCTTTGTTGTATCCCACAAGTTTTGATATGTTGTATTCTCATTTTCATTTGTCTCTAGATATTTCACAAGTTCTCTTGCAATTTCTTCTTTGATCCACTGATTGTTTAGGAGTGTGTTGTTTAACCTCCAGATATATGTGAGTGTTCTGGATCTCTGATAGTTATTAAATTCTAGTTTCATTCCATTGTGGTCAGAGAACGTGCTCTGAATAATTTCAATCTTTTTAAATTTACTGAGGCTTGTTTTATGGCCCAGCATATGATCTATCCTGGAGAAAGTTCCATGAGCACTAGAGAAGAATGTATATCCTGGTAATTTGGGGTGTAATGTTCTAGATTTGTCTATTCAGTCTAATTCATTTATCACATTGTTTAGGTTCTCAATTTCCTTATTGGTCTTCTGTCTGGATTATCTATCTATAGGAGAGAGTGTTGTATTGAAGTCTCCCACAATTATTGTGGAAACATCTATTGCTTCCTTCAGTTTTGCCAATGTATGTCTCATGTACTTTCGAACACCTTGATTGGTTGCATAAACGTTTATAACTTATTTCTTCTTGGTGAATCATTCCTTTTATTAGTACATAGAGTCCTTCTTTGTCTCTTATAACCTTTCTAAGTTTCATTTTAGAGAGCGGATCAGTGGAAGAGTTGGGGAAAGTTTTAGAAGACTTTAATGAAAATGTATAAATCCTCCTATACAAGAGAGGCTTTGAGTATACATACATTTTAAAGCTTCATAATGAAGAGGCTTCTAGGTTTCTTTGCGAATGGATAATTCTTGGAATAGTAATTTATCTTGTCTCTTTAAAGTTTTCAGAAAATAACTATAATCAACTTATACAAATTAATTGGGCCAATGATTTTGTGAATATACATAAAGAATGGATCCAAAGAAAACCGTTCTTTTAATCAAAATTCTCTCCTATATTTAACCAAAAACTCCAAATCCCTTTAAGCACATCCTTAAAGAAACTGGAATTACTGTGAGCACATATAAAAGTTTCACTCACTAAGTAGATATTGGAGCTGGAACAGACCCTGTTATTTCACTCAACATTACATAGTGCCAACTATGTTCCAGGTCTACACCAGCTAGGGATCCAGCAGTGAACTAAACATGAAGGGTACCCACTCAAAGAAGAAACTTACAATTTAGAAACCCTCAAGGCTCCTGCTTTCAGACAGTAACGTTATTACTCCCTGTTTTAGTCTGCTAATGCTGCAAAATGTGAAACACCAGAGATGGATAGGCTTTTATAAAACGGGGGTTTATTTCACTACACAGTTAGTCTTAAGGCCACAAAGCGTCCAAGCAATCAGGTACCTTCACCGGAGGATGGCCAATGGCGTCTGGAAAACTTCTACTAGCTAGGAAGGCAGTTGGCATCTGCTCCAAAGCTCCGGTCTCAAAACGGCTTTCTCCCAGGACGTTCCTCTCTAGCAAGCTTGCTCCTCTTCAAAACATCACTCTCAGCTGCACTCCTTTGGTTCCCTCTCTCTGAGTCAGCTCATTTATATAGCTCCACTGATCAAGGCCCACCCCGAATGGGCGGGGCCACACCTCCATGGGAACATCTCTTCAGAATCATCTCCCACAGCTGGGTGGGGCACATTCCAAGCAAATCCAACCAGCACCAAAAACTTCTGCCCCACAAAACTACAAAGATAATGGCATTTGGGGGACAAAATACATTCAAACCGGCACACTCCCTATTTTGCATATGAATTAACTGGGATTCAAAGTAGCAAATGTGCCCAAAGATACATAACTTGTAAATATTCTAAAGGGACAGCTTAGGTAGGTACCAAACTCCTTGTCTTTCTTCTCCTGAGTACTTAACTTACCTGTGTCTCACTGAGTGAAGCTAAACTGCCTATAAAAGTGATTCTGCTATCCTATCCTTTGATTCCAAAATGTAGAGTACACCTTTAGCCCTAATGTCGTACTAGCTTGGTTCCACTGAGTCAGTCACCAAATAGTTTCCAAATAACGTATAAGTACTTTCACTTAAAAATAACAGGCAATCCACATATATCAGAAAAAGCCAGAAACTGTACCACAGATATATACAGTCTTATAAGGCCTAAAGATATTATAACTTATAACCTGGTAAAAACTGAGAGCACCATACTAATTTTCTTCAGAAACAAAAAGAGTATGAGAAAGTCATCCCCTGAGATGAGGAGCACAAGGGAAGAAAGAATGAGGTGAAGTGATTTTCCTCGAGTCACGCAGCCTAAGAGGCAGAGACCATTTTGAATCATAACCACCTGACTGCAAGACACTAGCCATTCTGCAGCTTTTCAGTCTCAAGGGTCTGAGAGTGGGGCCCCTGGGAAAAGCTGAGGGTAAGTCCCAGAAAAGGATGATCCTTTCATGAGAGGTTCTGCAAGGGCCTGAGGGAAGACTATCCTAAACCAATAGCCAGACTCCCTATGGATTGATGGATTCAATTTTCCATCAGGGTCCATCCTGCAGAATGATCAGGAAATCAGTCTCAGCATCGAGGGATGAGAATGTCTTCTTGACCAAAAGGGGGAAAAGAAAGGCAACAAAATAAGGTTTCAGTGGCTAAAAGTATTCAAATAGGGTCAAGAGGCTTTCCTGGAGGTTACTCCTATGCAGGCTTCAGCTAGATATCCCAAGTGGCCACAGTATGATAAGTCCAAGTCAACAGCAGTCCTGAAAACCGTAAAGAATACCCGGGTCCCTATCTAAGACTCTAAAAGTTTCACTCACTAAGTTTATTCTTTAGAAACTTAAATCCTCCAGGGAGTAACTATGCCAGCTAAGTCCCAAAACCCGGAGGCAAGAGCCTCTTCAAGAACATCAACCAGATGCACCCCCATTTCTCAATGTTGACATCCCTCTTCAGTATGAACAAGTCAGGGCAATCACCGCCTAGATATTCCTGAAGGTCGAGAACATGATTAAATGAGAGGAAGGGGTAGCAACATACAAGACAGGATTTAACAAAGGATTACAAATACTGAATCTTTATATAATTTTTTTTTTTTTTTTAGTTGCTAGTGTATTGGAACAGCAAGAAAGAAATACTGAAATTGTGGACAGATAACCCATAACATTCTTAGAAATTTGCTCTAAGGCTTCTTGTTAAATTGTACTTTGAAAATTGTCACCTTTCTATATATATGTTATATTTCACAATAAGGAAGTAACAGAAACTGTGGACCTTTTAACCCATAACATTCTTTGAAATCTGTCTTAAACTATTTGTTAAATTGTACTTTGAAAGTCACATTTCTGTATATGTTGTATTTCTTGATAAAAAACGTAAAAAAAAAAATCAATGAATGCAATCTACCACATTACCAGAAAAATTATACGACCATATCAACTGATGCAGAAAAAGAGAAAAAGTATGACAGAATGCAACACTTACTCATGATAAAAACTCTCACAAAACTAGGAAGGGAGGCCAACTTCCTCAACTAGATAAAGAACACCAAAAAAACAAAAAACAAACAAACAAAAAAACAAACAAAACAAAAATACCAACCCTAAAGTTAACATCACAGTGATGAAAGATTGAATGTTTTCCCCTAAAGAATGAGAACAATGATAGGCTATGTGCTCTCACCACTGCTATTTAACAAAGTACTAGAAGTTCTAGTCAACGTAATAAAGCAAGAAAAGGAAATAAAAGGCATACAGATCAGAAAGAATGAAATAAAACTGTCCCTATTTGCAAACATCATGATGATCTACATAAAAATCCCAAATAATTTACAACAAACAAACCTAGAATAAGTAAGATTAAAGTCACAGTATATAATATCAACATAAAAAAATTAATTATATTTCTATATAGTAGTAATAAGTACATGGAAACCAAAATAAAAAAACACAACATCATTTGTAATTGCTCCACAAAATGAAATACTTAGGTGTAAACCTAACAAAACATGCACAAAATGCTGATGAAAGACGTCAAAGAAGATCTAAACAATACACAATTCCTATCAAAATCCCAACAAGATTTTTTTGCACATACAGACAAGATTATTCTAAACTTTATATGGAAAAGCCAAAGAACTAGAATAGTTAAAACAATTTTGAAACAGAAGAATCAAGTAGCAGAAATAACTCTATCTGATTTTCAAGATTAAATATGTAGCTACAGTAATCAAGATTGTGTGAGACTGGTAAAGAGAAAGAAATAAATAACAAATCAGGAGAGAAAACCCAGAAATAGTCCCACACAAGTACAGCCAATATAATTTTTTAAAAGGTGCAAAAGCAATTCAATAGAGAAAGGGCAGTCTTTTTAATAAATAGTGCTGGTACAAATTTGATACCATAGGCAAAAAATTTAACCTTGACCTAAACCTCACATCTCATAAAAAAATCAATTCAAAATTATTGTAGATTTAAATACAAAACATAAAACTATAAACCTTGTAGAAAAAAACATAGGTGAATATCTTCAGGACTTAGAACTTGGTGAAAAGTTCTTAGAGTTTTTAGACATGACATCAAGTGTGATCCACAAAAGAACAAAAATTGATAAATTGGACTTTATCAAAATTAAAAACTTTTTTTCTACAAAGACCCTGTTAAAAGAAGGAAAAAGCAGGCTATAGACTGGGAAAAAATATTTGCAAATCACAAATCTGAAAAAGAACTCTGATCTACAATATATAAAGAACTCTCAACACTCAACTATAAAATCTAAACAATCTAATTAGAAAATGTGCAAAAGAAATGAAGAGACATTGTACAGAAGATACACAGATTGCACATGAAGAGATATTCAACATCATTAGCCATTAAGGAAGTGCAAATTAAGACCACATGAGCTATCATTACACACCTATTAGAACACCTAAAATAAAAAACGACAATACCAAATACTGATGAGGATGCAGAAAAATATGATCATTGCTAGTGGCAATGTAAAATGGTCCAGCCACTCCAGAAAACAGTCTGGCAGTTTATTAAAAATTTAAACATACACTTAACAGAGAATTCAGCGATTAGACTACTGAGCATTTATCCTAGAGAAATGAAAACTTATGTCCAAACAAAAACCAGTACATACCATGATTGTACACTTTGGATGATTATCTGGTATGTGAACATATCTCAATAAAACTGCATTTTTAAACAAGTGTGATTATTCACAGCAGTTTTACATGTAATAGGTAAAAAAACTGCAAACAACCATATGGATATTTGTAGATGGCATATATTGGGTCAAAACATAGGACATATTTCTTACTATGGGTTGTAGTCAAAGAAGTACAGAAGCCATTCTTTCAGTTCAAAAGAGAAAGCTTGAGGCAGAAATGACAAACTGATACTCTGGAGAGGGAGGGTGCAAGCCCAGGATATGAAGAGTGAAGTAAGGCAGATGAAACAAACAAACAAATCACACAACGTAGTACATTACCAAGCTATGCAACAGTGAGAAAACATGATCTATCTGGGGTGAATGCAGAGGGGAGAATGAAAAGAATTTATCTTATCAGTGCCTGAGAAGAGACAAAAAAGATGCAGCAAAATTTGTCTTATAGAGTATTAATTCCTGAGAGAAATTAAAAATATTTCTTCTTGTCTTCCTTAATGTCACCATTTTCTTTGCTTAAAGCACAGACTGTAGGAATTCACTGTACCCAGGCTTCAAAGAACTATACCAGCAAGCAATGAGAGCAGAGACTGTAATTTTCCCCTTGACCTATGCTGAAATGCTGCTTGTAGTTACTGGCCAGAAGGCAATGAGTAGTACTAGGGACAGATCTTGAGAACGAGCTTTATCAAACATAAGTCTCTTTTTTGGATAGAGTCATTGCACAGTCTTCAGACAATGACAGGAGGCTGCTTTACTCTGCCAAAGGGAAAGAAATGCTTCTCCTGACCAGAATGCTTCAGCAGCAATGGGGGAGTTCAAAATTCTCAGGCCTCCTATGTTTATCTCAGGGTCCCATTCTTTCCCTACTAGGGCCCTGAGTTAAACATAGGAGGCTTGTCAAGGCTGTGCATTTAGCATCCTGTTATTCTGTCACCCTAATAATCAGATCCAGGACCAAATTTGAGCAGTCTCCCTCAAGCAAACAGGATAAGAGTCTACTGTAAGTTAGTCATGGACACATACTAGCTTCCAGAGTATGTGTTAAGTTGACAATTAGCTGCCCTAAATCTAACACTTTGTTTTTCAAGGCAACCAAACCAACAAAAGCATCCACCCCATGCCACAATCCTAAATTATCATTGCCTCCATGCCAACTGACTGAAGCATCTCTTTTCACCCAACACCTTACCTCCATCAACCTTGCCCCAATAAATCTCAGATGAAAGCTTCGGAATTACAATGCCACTGCATCTAGGGATCACCACAATTCCATTTTCTACCAGGAACAGGCTGTGCAGATTGGATGGGTGGACAATTAAAACTCCAAAAATCCCAAAATCCATCCTGAGTCTGGATGTTGTAGGAAAAACCAGAGCTTTGTGGAGCGAGTCAAGTCTAACCTGGGCACAGAGTTGCTATGGCACCTGCCAATGTGTGAATATGGAAACTATGTGGAAGTTTACTTTCACTTCAGGGGACACCAACAAAACTAGTAGTGATGGAAGATGAGGCAACAGCAGCTGCAGTGGTGGGGCTTCTGGCGGTAGATGAGGAAGAACAAACATAGAGAGGCACATAAATTGGATCCAGTACAGGTACTGATGTAGACAACATGAAGATCTCTGGCCTATTCTTTTAAAACATTAAGAAGATAGGTAAGCAACTCAGTAAACAGAGACTTCACTGATCAAGATTTTTACTATGTATGATTTAAAATGGATAAATTGGTTTTTTTTCCCTCCTAAGTCTTCTTTTTAAATACTAGAACGGTCTTGTACCAAGGAAACAAAAAGAGGTGATTTTAAAAGTCACATAGGCTACAAATCTTACAGTCATCTTAATAATTCTTCTCTCTTACTCTTGACCACTTTCCCAAAACTGTGATTGGAATTCACCTTCATAATTCTTCTTCCTGTCTCTGGCTCTCTAGTCCCAACCTCTTTAAATCTACTGCTTGCTCTACATCAGAAGGTACTAACATTCTATCATATTTGGTCATGTAACTGCCTCTCCTAAGATATAAAAAATGCTCCCTAACACAGTTTCTTGTGACTGATAAGAATTTTGATCGATAAGGTACAGCCATACCTCTTCCTAGTCTCTGATGTTCCAGACATTCCCATATACTTGCTATTCCCTATAAACACCAAATTTTCTCACATCTCCAGGTCTACATAGTTCCTTCATCTACAATATTTTTACAGACAATAGGTAGAGGTGTCTCTTAAGAAGCTGTAATTTTAATTTTAGTAAATGATTCCTTTTTCAAATACACTGGAAAATCTAGCTTTTTAAATGGAACTACAGTAAATTATATCCCTAAATTATTTGTAACATATATTCATATTTTTATATTTTATGGAGCCCACTTACACAAATTTTATATTCTCTTAAATTCTGACTTTTGTTTAAATTCTGATTTTTGCTATTGCTACACTGTGGTAATAATGGCTCATGGTTGTCCCCCTCACAAACAAGCAGGGAAAGAGCATGACTTCTGGAGTCAGACTAATTTGAGCCTGACTGGGTATTCTACCACTTTTAATTCTGTAACTTTAAGCAAGCTACTTACCTTGTCCGAATTTCAGTTTCCTCATCTGATAAAGGGTGATAAAATTCCTACTTCACGAAGTTAATGCTATGATAAATTAAGACTACATGTAAAAAACTTGTCACATTGATTAAAATACTCATGTTGATTTCAAAATTAGTCAAAGATAGTTCCAGAAGAAAATTATAGGTCAATCTCACTTGTGAACACAAATTTAAAATACCATGTATTTCCAAATCAAACCCAGCAATCAACTAAAAAATATACTATGACCAAATTGAGCTTATTCTGAGAATGCAAGGATGGTCTAATACCAGAATATCTACTAAAATATGGTATCACATTAATACATTACACAAGACCATCTCTGTAGATGCAAAGAAGGCTTTTAATACAATCCAATACTTACTCATAAGAACTCTTAGCAAGCTAGAAACAGATGGGAATTTCTTTAACATGATAAAGGGTACCTTGCTAAGACTTCAGAAACACTTTAACAAAAGTCAGAAACAAAATATGGATGTCAACCACTATTTACAGTCAACGTCCTGCTTAGGGATGCTAGTCAAGGCAATAAGAAAAGAAGAAGAAATAGGAATTTAAAAAATTGAGTAGGAAATACACCACATTCATGGGTAGAAACACTCAACAACATAAAGATGTCAATGCTCTCAAAATAAATCTATACATGTCATGCAATTTTTATTAAAATCTTAAACTGCTTTGTGTATGTGTGATGATGTATATGGATGTGAACGTAAGGAAAATTTGAAGAATAAAGGAGAGCAGTCCTACAGACATTAAAGCTTACAATATAGGTCTCTCAAGATTAGGATAGAGAAAAAGATCAGAAATAGAGCCATGCATACATTAAAAAGGTAGCATTATAAATCAATTAGGAAAGAATGGACTATTCAATAGGAGGTGCTGAGACCACAGTTATCCAAATGTGGAAAAAAGTTAAATTGGACCTTACTTCTCACCATACATAGAAATAAATTCCAAGTGGGAAAACAGTTTAAATGTTAAATACAGAATCATCATATGACCTGGTAATCCCACTTCCAGGTTTATACCTAAAAGAAGTGAAAGCTGGGATTCAAATAGATATCTGTACATCAGTGTTCATAGCAGCATTATTCGCAATAGTCAAAAGGAAACAACCCAAGTGTCCACTAACAGATGAATGGATTAACCAAATGTGGTATATATACAGTGAGACAGTATTCAGCCAGATAAAAAGGAATGTAGTTTGGATACATGCTACAACATGAATGAACTTTGAAAATAGTATGTTAAGTGAAATAAGCCAGGCATATAAGGACAAATATTGTATGATTCCACTCATATAAAATATCTAGAGTAAGCAAATTGAGACAAAAAAATAGACTAGAGGTTACCAGGGGCAGAGGAGTAGGGAAATGGGGAGTTACTGCTTAATGGGTAGAGAGTTTGTTTGGGGTGTTAAGAAAAGCTTTGATAATGGATGATAGGATAGTAGCATGGCATTGCAAGTGTAATTAATGCCACTAAATTGTACACTTAAAAATGGAAACCTTAACAAAAAAGATTAATATATGACTTCATTCAAATTTAAATTAAAAATTTTGTTTACCAAAAGAAACCATTAAAAAGTAAAAAGATAAAACAGACTGGGAAGAAAAACCACAGAGGATTAGGAAACAAAATTCATAACATCACCCTATAAATCAGTAAGGGGGAAAAAAAAAAGACAGAAAAATAGACAAAGAATATGAACTAACAGTTCATTTTTAAAAAAGAAACAATAAAGAGCCAATAAACATAGGAAAAGATGTTCAACCTTATTAGCAAAATAAGAAGCTAGTGGGGATAATATGTAACCTACAGAACAGCTGAAAGAACAGAAAAATAAACAGCCATATGTCTTTCACCTAGATTCACCAGTTGTTAAACATTATGCCTTATTTGTGCATATACAGCATACACATATGTACATACACACACATACTTGCTTACTATTTCTAAATCATATGAAATGGCTCATTTCAGATTTGGGGCAGCTGGTGTACAAGATAAGCCTGGGACAACTTAATATGCCAGAAAGCAAGGGAAGTTATCAAAAACTAATAACATCATGTCAAAGGAGTTAAAAGCCAACTTGAAAGGGCTCCCACTGGCGAAAGACTGGATATGTTAAACAATAACAATAATAAACAAACAATAATAAATAATTGGTATTGTCTGTCATAATTTAAGACAGATATACAAATATTAATCCCTCACTGGTGACTGAAGAGTAGCTCAACATTCAGTGGACCAAGATAGTTATCACCATTTACCATCTGGGTCCAATGGACTCTGTTTCTTTGTATTTTTAAGTCATTGTACGAATAATTTTCAGAAGCAAGAATAAAGGGAAAACAAAAAACTTTAGTGACACTTTTACTAATAATTTAAACATATCAAAATGTTCATTCAACATTTTTTCAAAGTATATATACCAGACATGGGCAATGTCCTCAGAATGCAACTAACTGCTCAGCAAGTGCCATGCATGAATCTGGAACATATTCATCTTATAAATACTGATTCCAGATTTCAAACACATCTTTTATAGGTCCCATTCAGTAATTCTAGCTCTTCTTGTACTTTCATCATCAAAATGCAATATAAATATTTTGAAACCTTTGAAGGCTTAAACTTTTGTTGAAGAGAGGATATCATCTTCTTTGTTACAAATTATAAAACTTCTTTTATTTTTATATTTGTAAGTACCAATTAAAATGATCAATCCAATGTTTTCATTTTCACATCATCTATTTCCTTCCAATAAACTTTGTATACACAATATCTTCAGCATTTGTCCTTTTAGAAATAGTAGCAAATAAATTTTAGAAACATCTTAAAAAGATGAAAGAATACTCTCTCATACCCTTTTAGCAAAACTGGATGGTACAAT
Source organism: Choloepus didactylus (assembly GCF_015220235.1). Classification (NCBI taxonomy): domain Eukaryota; kingdom Metazoa; phylum Chordata; class Mammalia; order Pilosa; family Megalonychidae; genus Choloepus; species Choloepus didactylus. The sequence continues at coordinate 57,265,955 of NC_051309.1, forward strand.
CTCGTCAGAAAATATTCCTTCCTGTTAAATGTCTGAGAACAATCGTATTTCTTTTCACACTAAAAAACACAATTTTTCATGCTTTGATTCTTAGTTTGAGAAAATTCATCTAGAATACTGTTATCTGAAGAGGTACAGTCTGGGATTGCTTACTTGATTTTACCTGTTTCTTTTACTTTTGCAATGTAAATGTTAAATTATAGATGTGGCTTACATTTGTGGTTCGCATTGTATTTCAATTGGACCATGCTGGTATGGAGCCTGGAGCACTGTTACTTGTTTCTTTGCATGCATCTGCTAATTTGTCAAACAAATGGGAAACATCCTCCTCTGTCATTTTTCCTCTTTGTCATTATGGGCAGAATTGAAAATTTCTGAATTCTCACTATGTTCAACGAATGCTAAAAGCCGACTACAAAAATGGTGTCTCCAGGCTTCTTTTATAACTTTTTGAAAAATTATGAAATACTTTGGACAATATAAAAAATAAAAACTGAAAGATAATGCAATAGTGACAATTTATTTCAAAATTGTATAATTCTCCAAGGCAATTCCATCATTGTTCCATTTTTATATTATATTTTTAGCATAGATGGATATAATTGATAAGTAATGATGAAATAAACCTTAGGATGATATAGCAAAAAGTAATTACTGCAAGATAGAATGAGTTTCATTCAATTAAAAAAATAAATGTTTTGTTTTTGTTCTTTGGAGGGTCTCTATGAAAAAACAATAGTCATGAAAGAAATACTAACCCTTACAAATAGGTAGAACTTTTCAAAAAGAAAAATCAAAAATTAAAATTAAATACAATGGGCAATGATGATATAACCAATGGTTAATTGAAAATTGATAAGTAAAAGGAAACTAATAAAGCATTTTTCTTCCTGTCCTGTCAAGCTGTATTTCAAGGGCCCACCAGAGCCAGAACAAAAACAAACTCATACCTAGATACACAATTACAAAATTGAAGACATATAAGGAAAAATGTATTAAAGCTTGCAAAGAGGAAAGACAGGATCATTTAGAAAATTAAAAAGGCTGGGAGTAACATTAGACATCTCACCATCTTGTTAAATGGAACAGAACAAAAATCGTTTTCTAAGGAAAAATTCATTTGAATCTAAATTTCTACACACGGCCAAACTATCAAGCAACTATGAGCCAGGCCAAAGCCGTTTTCAGAATTCAGAAAGTCTGTATCTCAAGTACCCTGTATGATGAAGTTAATTTAGAACACACTCCAGCACAAAGAGGGAGAATGCCATAAAAAAGGAAGATGTGGGACCTAGGAAACAGTAAATCTAACGCAGGAATGCAGTGAAGGATTATCTCAGAATAACTGATATACAGTTGTATATACAGATGTATATACAGTTATATACATCAAGACTGGAGTTGGACGGCTCTAAGCAGGATGGCTCTAGGAAAAAGAGGGAGTCCATCCAATATATTAATAGACATTATGATTTAAACAGGAAATAAGAGAATATGGTGAAGTCATGATTTCTCTATCAAGGAGATACAGGCAATTACAAACCATGGGGTGGCAGGGAGAACAACTAGAATATAAAGCAATTTAGTGCAATGATTCTGAATTGATGAAAGACAAGAAATGATAATCAATCCTACCTTTACACCAAATATCTAATTTTTTCAGTCCCACCAGCATTGACTTTGGAGCCAGAGAGAAGAAAAATAACCAGAGCACAATGATTAACTGCAGGTTATTGTGTTAACCTTTTAGAATGAGCTTACCTCAAAGTCTGAAGTCTTAATTCTCATAGCAGAACAAATGTAAATGTAATCAACCTGGTCAAATACAAAAGAAAAGACAGGAAATGAAGTGGAAGAGAAAAGGCAAGCTGAAGAAAGGAACAGAAATCCTAGTATCCTCATCTTACATAGTGGGGATTTAAAATGTATTATCAGGGCGGATTGGTGAGGTGTATGTTTTAGTTACTCCTCCAGGAAAGCAGATAGAAAGCCAGGAACTGCGTGGACTGGACATCGTAGAGCAATTTGACTTTGGGCATACTTCATACAACACTCATGAACATGTAGAACTGCTGAGATCAGCGAAATCTAAGCCCAATACAGAAAGCCTCAAAGACTTGCAATTTGGACAGATCAAGACAAGAGCAGAACTAAGAGAGCTCTGAGACAAAAGGCAATAATCCAGTGGCTGAGAAAATTATCACTAAACACCACAACTTCCCAAGAAAAGGGGGGCATCCACTCAGCAGACTGGGAGCCTCCCTACACAGCCCTGCAGCCCAGAACCACCCTGGGGGGACAGCACTCACCTGTGACATAGCACAGTCATCCCTCAACAGAGGACCAGGGGGTGCACGGCCTGGAAGAGGGACCCACTCACAAGTCTCAGGGGCCATACCAAGGACTTGTGGGTCAGTGGCAGAGACAAACTGTGGCAGGGCTGAACTGAAAGATTAGACTATTGCAGCAGCTTTAAAACTCCAGGAACACCAGGGAGATTTGATTGTTAGAGCCACAACCCCTCCCTGACCGCCCAGACACACGCCCCATATACAGGGTGGGCAACACCAACTACACATGCAAGCTTAGTACACCAATTGGACCCCACAAGACTCACTCCCCCACTCATCACAAAGGCAAAGCAGGGGAGAACTGGCTTGAGGGGAACAGGTGGCTCACGGATGCCACCTGCTGGTTAGTTAGAGAAAGTGTACTCCACGAAGCTGTAGATAGGACAAATTAGAGATAAGGATTTCTATTGGTCTACAAACCCTAACAGAACCCTATCAAGTGAAGCAAATGCCAAAAGGCCAAAACAACAGAAAATTTTAAAGCATATGAAAAACCAGATGATATGGATAACCCAAGCCAAAGCACCCAAACCAAAAGATCAGAGACAGTTTTAAAGCTGCAACTAATCATAGAACTAAAGATGAACGATGAGACCATGGCACGGGATATAAAGGACATGAAGGAGAGCATGGCAGAGGATATAAAGGACATCAAGAAGACCCTAGAAGAGCATAAAGAAGACAATGCAAGACTAAATTAAAAAATAGATGATCTTATGGAAATTAAAGAAACTGCTGACCAAATTAAAAAGATTCTGGATACTCATAGTACAAGACTAGAGGAAGTTGAACAATGAATCAGTGACCTGGAAGATGACAGAACAGAAAATGAAAGCACAAAAGAAAGAACAGGGAAAAAAATCGAAAAAATCAAAACGGACCTCAGGGATATGACAGATAATATAAAACGTCCAAATATAAGATTCATTGGTGTTCCAGAAGGGGAAGAAAAGGGTAAAGGTCTAGGAAGAGTATTCAAAGAAATTGCTGGGGAAAACTTCCCAAATATTCTAAACAACATAAATATACAAATCATAAATGCCCAGCAAACTCCAAATAGAATAAATCCAAATAAACCCACTCCGAGACATATTCTGATCACATTGTCAAATACGGAAGAGAAGGAGCAAGTTCTGAAAGCAGCAAGAGAAAAGCAATTCACCACATACAAAGGAAACTGCATAAGACTAAGTAGTGACTACTCAGCAGCCACCATGGAGGCGAGAAAGGCAGTGGAATGACATTATTTAAAATTCTGAGTGAGATTACATAATATGCTCAGGACAAAGAACTTTGCTCAGGGAAAATACCATATAATGTTGTTGTTGTTTCTTTACAGAACAGTCTACAGTCCTGCTTTCTCAAAACAAACCAAATAATGTAGACCTTTATATAGGTATTATGTACTGATACTAGTAACTACCTCTGAGTTTGACATAGATCAAAATTCCTGAATAGATATCAATTACCCTCTTTTTTCTTTCATGTGAAAAGAACTCTAAAGCAGAATTCCTGAATTTGCATATGTGAATATCACTGATGTGAACATAGTGTTCATTTACATGGGTGAAATTTTATTCTGTTTACAGCAAAAGGCTACGTCATAGTTCATGCATAGCACACCTTTATGCTGCTCTAGCCTTTCAGGTGGCTGATAATATTCTGGTACAGAACCTTATTATCTATATTATAGATAGAAATTCACAATTGCATGTTTCTGACAAACACTTGCGAATAATGAAGCATCTCATTTTAGTTAGTGAAGTCTCCAAGCCTTTCCTTAAAGTTATCATGTACTTAGTTTAACGAATTATGGGCACTCTTCAACTCAAGGAAAACAGCACAGAAACAATATTGGAAATAGCTGCTTTGCCCAGATATGGGGAAGCAGAAGGGGTTAGCAGGAGGGGAGGGACTGGTGTGTCTTCCTGCTGGGCAAGCAGTATAAAAGATGCCAGTCTCACTCATTTAACTGCTTGTCTGTGCTGCCTTGAAGCCAAGCATATGGCAGCATTATTGCCCTAGGCAGGTCACTAACTAGCACTGGCTTGCCAAGGAGTGAAGGTGCAATGCCATTCCTATCTGCTAAGGTGAAGGGTCTGGGCCAAGCATTAGTTTGCAGAGGTTACTAAAGGGTCTGTGAAATAGTTGTCCCTTACCTCACCCCCATGTCAAATGGAGTTCTTTGGGTTGGTCGCCTTCTAACAGATGAACTGCCAGTCTCTTAGCCCTGAGAGCTATTCATTTGCTACATGGCAGATAAAAGTGGAAACATTTTTATACTTTTGCATTTCTAGTCTTCACTAGAAGACTTTGGATGTCTTTTTTACAATGGAAAGATTTAGTAAGATTTTTTCCTGCTTATAACTTGGATGTTTAGTGTGCAATGTAGGGAAAATGATCAAGAAACATCATATATTATTAGCATTGGTCCAACATTGCCAGTGGTTTTTTTTTTCTTTTTTCTTTCATATTCTGGCTCAGTTTTAATTTTGCACCAGTGTGGCCCCAAGTTACTGTAAGTTATATTTAGTTTGTGAATAGAAATCCATTAGTGTTAATAGACTTTGAAACATTCAATGTAAGATGGACATGGGAAATCTCATTAAGTCTTAAAGTTAATTTAAATTAATTTATCTGTTTTCTCAAAGAAATGTTTATCATAAAATATATATGTGTATTTCCCCCTTTGGTTATAAAATTTGGGAAAGTATGTACAAGTGCAGCTGCACTGACTTTCATTTCTAGATGTCTTAATGAGATTTATTTTAGAGAAGACCAAGGTTTTTAAAGCATCAAATTCTGTCTTACATAAATGTCAGCCTCTTTAAGATGTGGTGGTTGTGTGACCTGTGTCATAGTTGTTAGATTACTGTGAGAGGTTGACCTATGATAAGTGTTTAAATTTTACATTTGTAACGAAGCTGCAAAGTTATGGTAAAATGCTATGTTATGAGAAAGTATGATGATATTTAATACATCTGTGGCTTAACACTTGTCAGAGTTACGAGCCTGAAAATGATGGTGTTGACTACCTCTTGAATTACTTCTATCTGTCAACCCCTGGCACCCATCACCAAGCTGACTTTAACTAGTGCGCGCTGCTTTTTGGTATTAACAACTCTAACCATACTGGAGACCAAAGTGAACACTGATTTCTATATGTCTTTAATAAGGTGTTTTACACTGTTTTTAAATTATCTGGTGCAATATTTAGATTACCTCATGGTCCATTTTGACTTGTCCATGTTTACAAGTGAAAATTAAAAACACCTGAACCCTATGTTTTTCAAAGACTAAACAGAGATGTTTGGAATGCCATTTCACTTGTGTGCAGTCATCTTTGTGGACTAAAGCGCTGTTTTTGCCTTTATGCAGACCATGGATTTTATATTCTCACTTCATGCCTAATGTCTTTTTTCTGTCAATTATGGATAGTCTGAGGTTTAAAAAATTACTTTGATTAAAAATAAAACATATAACGTTGGCATTTATGATGGGTTTTGGAGATTCTTCATGATTTATGTAATTCCTAAACTGAATGGATACAAAGCTATTTGGTAATATTTACACCAATCTGAGCATAAATAAAATGATTTTAACATATAAAAAACAAAAAAATTCTGAGTCAGAAAAGTTTCTAACCAAGAATACTTTACCCAGCAAAGCTCTCCTTCAAATTTGAGGGAGAGCTTAAATTTTTCACAGACAAACAAATGCTGAGAGAATTTGCTAACAAGAGACCTGCCCTACTGGAGATACTAAAGGGAGCCCGACAGACAGAGAAACAAAGAAAGGAGAGAGAGACATGGAGAAAGGTTCAGTACTAAAGAGATTCGGTATGGGTACATTAAAGAATATTAATAGAGAGAGGGAAAAATATATATGACAAACATAAACCAAAGGATAAGACGGCTGATTCAAGAAATGCCTTCACGGTTATAACATTGAAAGTAAATGGATTAAACTCCCCAATTAAAAGACATAGATTCGCAGAATGGATTAAAAAAAAAAAATGAACCATCAAAATGTTGCATACAAGAGACTCATCTTAGACACAGGGACACAAAGAAACTGAAAGTGAAAGGATAGAAAAAAATATTTCATGGCAGCTACAGCCAAAAGAAAGCAGGAGTAGCAATATTAACCTCAGATAAAATAGACTTTAAATGCAGGGATGTTTTGAGAGAAAAAGAAGGCCACTACATACTAATAAAAGGGGCAATTCAACAAGAAGAAATAACAATCATAAATGTTTATGCACCCAATCAAGGTGCCACAAAATACATGAGAGAAACACTGGCAAAACTAAAGGAAGCAACTGATGTTTCCACAATAATTGTGGGAGACTTCAACACATCACTCTCTCCTACAGATAGATCAACCAGACAGAAGACCGATAAGGAAACTGAAAACCTAAACAATCTGATAAATGAATTGGATTTAACAGACATATATAGAACATTACATCCCAAATCACCAGGATACACATTCTTCTCTAGTGCTCATGGAACTTTCTCCAGAATAGATCATATGCTGGGATATAAAACAAGGCTCAATAAATTTAAAAAGATTGCAATTATTCAAAGCACATTCTCTGACCACAATGGAATACAATTAGAAGTCAATAACCATCAGAGACTTAGAAAATTCACAAATACCTAGAGGTTAAACAACATACTCCTAAACAATCGGTGGGTTAAAGAAGAAATAGCAAGAGAAATTGCTAAACATATAGAGATGAATGAAAATGAGAACACAACATACCAAAACCTATGGGATGCAGCAAAAGCAGTACTGAGGGGGAGATTTATAGCACTAAATGCATACATTAAAAAGGAAGAAAGAGCAACTGAAGAAGCTAGAAAATGAACAGCAAACCAATCCTAAACCAAGTAGAAGAAAAGAAATAACAAGGGTTAAAGCAGAAAGAAATGACATAGAGAACAAAAAAACAACAGAGGGGATAAATAACACCAAAAGTTGGTTCTTTGAGAAAATCAACAAGATTGACAAGCCCCTAGCTAGACTAACAAAATCAAAAGGAGAGAAGACCGATATAAACAAAATAATGAATAAGAAAGCTGACATTACTGCAGATCCCAAAGAAATTAAAAAAATTATAAGAGGATACTATGAACATCTGTATGGCAACAAACTGGATAATGTAGAGGAAATGGACAATTTCCTGGAAACACATGAACAACCTAGACTGACCAGAGAAGAAATAGAAGACCTCAACCAACCAATCACAAGCAAAGAGATCCAATCAGTCACCAAAAAGTTTCCCACAAATAAATGCCCAGGGCCAGATGGCTTCACAGGGGAATTCTACCAAACTTTCCAAAAAGAACTGACACCAATCTTACTTAAACTCTTTCAAAACATCAAAGAAAATTGAATACTACCTAACTCATTTTATGAAGCTAACATCAATCTAATACCAAAACCAGGCTAAGATGCTACAAGAAAGGAAAACTACTGGCCAATCTCCCTAATGAATATAGATGCAAAATCCTCAACAAAATACTTGCAAATCGAATCCAAAGACACATTAGAAAAATCATACACCATGACCAAGTGGGGTTCATTCCAGGCATGCAAGGATGGTTCAACATAAGAAAATCAATCAATGTATTACAACACATTAACAAATCAAAAAGGAAAAACCAAATGATCATCTCAATAGATGCTGAAAAAGCATTCAACAAAATCCAACATCCCTTTTTGATAAAAACACTTCAAAAGGTAGGAATTGGAGGAAACTTCCTCAATATGATAAAGAGCATATATGAAAAACTCACAGCCAGCATAGTACTCAATGGTGAGAGACTGAAAGCCTTCCCTCTAAGATCAGGAATGAGACAAGGATGCCCACTATCACCACTGTTATTCAACACTGTGCTGGAAGTGCTAGCCAGGGCAATCCGGCAAGACAAAGAAATAAAAGGCATCCAAATTGGAAAGGAAGAAGCAAAACTGTCATTGTTTGCAGATGATATGATCTTATATCTGGAAAACCCCGAGAAATCAACGATACAGCTACTAGAGCTAATAAACAAATTTAGCAAAGTAGCGGGATAAAAGATAATGCACATAAGTCAGTAATGTTTCTATATGCTAGAAATGAACAAACTGAAGAGACACTCAAGAAAAAGATACCATTTTCAATAGCAACTAAAAAAATCAAGTACCTAGGAATAAACTTAACCAAAGATGTAAAAGACCTATACAAAGAAAACTATATAACTCTACTAAAAGAAACAGAAGGGGACCTTAAAAGATGGAAAAATATTCCATGTTCATGGATAGGAAGGCTAAATGTCATTAAGATGTCAACTCAACCCAAATTCATCTACAGATTCAATGCAATCCCAATCAAAATTCCAACAACCTACTTTGCAAACTTGGAAAAGCTAGTTATCAAATTTATTTGGAAAGGGAAGATGCCTCGCATTGCTAAAGACACTCTAAAAAAGAAAAACGAAGTGGGAGGACTTACACTCCCTGACTTTGAAGCTTATTATAAAAACACAGTTGCCAAAACAGCATGGTACTGGCACAAAGACAGACATACAGATCAATGGAATCGAATTGAGAATTTGGAGATAGACCCCCAGATCTATGGCCGACTGATCTTTGATAAGGCCCCCAAAGTCACTGAACTGGGTCATAATGGTCTTTTCAACAAATGGGGCTGGGAGAGTTGGATATTCATATCCAAAAGAATGAAAGAGGACCCCTACCTCACACCCTACACAAAAAATAACTCAAAATGGACCAAAGATCTCAATATATAAGAAAGTACCATAAAACTCCTAGAATGTAATGTAGGAAAAGATCTTCAAGACCTTGTATTAGGCGGCCACTTCCTAGACTTTACACCCAAAGCACAAGCAACAAAAGAAAAAATAGATAAATGGGAACTCCTTAAGCTTAGAAGTTGCTGTACCTCAAAGGAATTTCTCAAAAAGGTAAAGAGGCAGCCAACTCAATGGGAAAAAATTCTTGGAAACCATGTATCTGACAAAAGACTGATATCTTGCATATATAAAGAAATCCTACAACTCAATGACGATAGTTCAAACAGCCCAATTATAAAATGGGCAAAAGATATGAAATGACACTTCTCTGAAGAGGAAATACAAATGGCCAAGAAACACATGAAAAAATGTTCAGCTTCACTAGCTATTAGAGAGATGCAAATTAAGACCACAATGAGATACCATCTAACACCGGTTAGAATGGCTGCCATTAAACAAACAGGAAACTACAAATGCTAGAGGGGATGTGGACAAATTGGAACTCTTATTCATTGTTGGTGGGACTGTATAATGGTTCAGCCACTCTGGAAGTCAGTCTGGCAGTTCCTTAGAAAACTAGATATAGAGTTACCATTCGATCCAGTGATTGCACTTCTCGGTATATACCCGGAAGATCGGAAAGTAGTGACTTGAACAGATACCTGCATGCCAATGTTCATAGCAGCATTATTCACAATTGCCAAGAGATGGAAACAACCCAAATGTCCTTCAACAGATGAGTGGATAAATAAAATGTGGTATATACAGACGATGAAATACTACACGGCAGTAAGAAGGAACAATGTCGCGAAACATAATTTCATATTCACAAATATTTCGTTCAGACATAATGCTGAGCGAAATAAGCCAGGCACAAAAAGACAAATATTATATGCTACCACTAATGTGAACTTTGAAAAATGTAAAACAAATAGTTTATAATGTAGAATGTAGGGGAACTAGCGATAGAGAGCAATTAAGGAAGGGGGAATAATAATCCAATAAGAACAGATAAACTATCGTGGGTAAATTTAATGTTCTGGGAATGCCCAGGAATGACTATGGTCTGTTAATCTCTGATGGGTATAGTAGGACCAAGTTCACAGAAATGTTGCTCTATTAGGTTACTTTCTTGGGGTAGAGTAGGAACATGTTGGAAGTAAAGTAGTTATCTTAGGTTAGTTGTCTTTTTCTTACTCCCTTGTTATGGTCTTCTTGAAATGTTCTTTTATTGTCTGTTTTTTTTAAATTTTTTTAAATTTTTTTTATTTTTCATACAGTTGATTAAAAAAAAAAGTGAAAAAAAAAACAAGGAAAAAAATATGCAGAGCCCCCTTGAGGTGCTGGTGGAGAACGCAGGAGTACTGGCCTGCCCCACCGCGATGGTTGCTAACATGCCCACAGACATAGGGGACTGGTGGTCTGATGGGTTGAGCCCTCTACCACAAGATTTGCCCTTGGGAAGACTGTTGCTGCAAAGGAGAGGCTAGGCCTCCCTATAACTGTGCCTAAGAGCCTCCTCCCGAATGCCTCTTTGTTGGTCAGATGTGGACCTCTCTCTCTAGCTAAGCCAACTTGGCAGGTGAAATCACTGCCCTCCCCACTATGTGGGATCAGACACCCAGGGGAGTGAATCTCCCTGGCAACGTGGAATATGACTCCCAGGGAGGAATGCAGATCCGGCATCGTGGGATGGAGAACATCTTCTTGAACAAAAGGGGGATGTGAAAGGAAATGAAATAAACTTCAGTGGCAGAGAGATTCCAAAAGGAGCCGAGAGGTCACTCTGGTGGGCACTCTTATGCACAATATAGACAACCCTTTTTAGGTTCTAATGAATTGGGGTAGCTGGTGGTAGATACCTGAAACTATTAAACTACAACCCAGAACCCATGAATCTTGAAGACAATTGTATAAAAATGTAGCTTATGAGGGGTGACAATGGTATTGGGAAAGCCATAAAGACCACACTCCCCTTTGTCTAGTTTATGGATGGATGAGTAGAAAAATAGGGGAAGAAAACAAACAAAGGCACCCAGTGTTCTTTTTTACTTTAATTGCTCTTTTTCACTTTAATTATTATTCTTGTTATTTTTGTGTGTGTGGTAATGAAGGTGTCAGGGATTGATTTTGGTGATGAATGTACAACTATGTAATGGTACTGTGAACAATCGAATGTACAATCTGTTTTGTATGACTGCATAGCATGTGAATATATCTCAATAAAATGAATATTAAAAAAATGTAATATCAAAGAAGTTTAAATATTTTATTTATTTTCATTTTGAAGCTCATATACATTACCCCCTTTTATGTACTCTCTGGATGTTCCATAGGAACATCAAATATATGATCTTTTAGGCTGAAAATTCCCAAGATACAAATTAGAATTAATACATATAAAGTCCTCTATTTTTGTTATAGTTCAAAAGATCTTCTGCATATTATTCAGGACTTTTTTTTTTTTTTTAACAAACACTACCCCCATCCCACTTCTTCCATGTAACTGCTAATCGCTTTCTATATCTGCGAATTTGCTATTTCTAGTCATCTCTTAAAAATGATATCATACAATTTTTGTACTCATGTGCCTTGCTTGTTTCACTAAGTATAATGCTCTCAAGGTTCTTCCATGTTGCAGCAGACCCCATTAACTTCATCTTTTCTTATGGCCAAATAATATTCCACTGTGTGTATGCAGCACATTTTGTTTATCCATTCATTCACTGACAGACATTTGGGCTATTTCCAGCTTTTGGCTATTGTGAATAATGCTACTATAAACACTGGTGTACAAATATCTGCTTGCAACCCCATTTTCACTTTCTTTGGGTATATACCTTGAAGTGGGAATGATGGGTATAATGGTAATTCTATATTTAACTTTTTGAGGAACCATCATATTGCTTTCCACAGTGGCTGCACCATTTTACATTCCCACCAACAATGCACTAGAGTTCCAATTTTGCCACATCCTCTCCAAAACTTGCTATTTTCCATTTTTTTGATAACATCCATCCTTGTGGGTTGAAGTGGTATGTCACTATGTTTTTTCTTTTAAATGGCAAATTTTACTGAGATAGTTCACACCTTTTAATCCATCCAACGTATACAATCAGTGTCCCCCGGTTTCATCATCTAGTTGTACAGTCACCATCACAATCAATTTTAGAACATTTTCATTACTCCAAAAAGAAAAATAACAAATAGACATATAAAAGAAAACCCAAAACACCGCATACTCCTTCTTCCCCCCCCATTATCGACCCCTAGTATTGGTGTGGTACACTTGTCATTGTTGATGAAAGAATATTAAGATATTACTGTTAACTAGTCTGCAGTTTGCAATAGTTACTTTTTCCCCATATACCACTCTTATTATTAACTCTCTGTTCAAGTGCTATACATTTATTCTAGTTCATGAAAGAACTTATTTATATTTGTAGTGTTAATCATAAACATCATCCACTACAAGGTTCACTGTCTCACTGTGGTTTTAATTCACATTTCCCTAAAAGCTAATGATGTTGACTATCTTATGTGTTATTGGCCATTTGTATCTCTTTGGAGAAATATCTATTCAAGTCCTTTGCCCATTTTTAAATTGGATTGTTTGTCTTTTGGTTATTGAGTTGTAGGAGTTCTTTATATATTCTAGATATTAACTCCATCAGCCAATTTCAATAACTGAAATCTTCTCCCATTCTGTAGGTTGTCTTGATAATTTCTTTTGATGCAGTATAAACAATAGAGTCCAGATAAAGACCCTACACTTACACGGTAAACAGAGTTTCAACAAAAGTGGCAACAAGGTAAATCAGTAGAGAAAGGATAACCTTTTCAATAAATGGTGCTGGAACAACTAAATAGTCATATGGAAAAAAAGTTTTTTTTTACAATATCAAAACCCTGAACCCACACCATACATAAAATTAACTTAAACCGAATCAGAGACTTAAATATAAAAGCTAAAACTACAAAACTTCTGTAAGAAATGTGAGAAAAAAATCCTTCAAGTAGGCAAATATTTCTTACACAGAACACAAAAAATATGAAGGATAAGAAGTGATAAATTGGAATTCACCTAAATTAAAAACTCTTTCCAACAGACACCATTAAGAAAATAAAAAGGCATCCCACAGACTGAAAGATAATTTTCACAATTCCAATATCTGACAAAGGACTTCATTCAGAATACATTTTAAAAACTCTTAGATCTCAATAATAAACAGATAACCCAATTTTTAAAATGGGTAAAAGATCTGAACACTTTACAAAGAAAATATACAAAAGACAAATAAACACATGAGAAGATACTCAAGATCATTAGGCATTTGGGAAACCCAAACCCAAACCACAAGATATACTATTATACACCCACTAGAATGACCGGAATTTAAAAATTCTAACACCAAGTGTCTGTAAGAATGTGGAGACTGGAACTCTCATAACGTGGCAGGTGAGAATATAAAGTGGTAAAGCCACTTTTTAAAAGTTATTCAGTTTCTTATAAAAGTAAACATACAATTACCACACAACCCATCAATTCCATTCCTAAGTGTTTGTGTAAGTGAAATGGAAACTTATGTCCACAAATACTTAGCAGAATTGTTTATAAAAGCCCCAAACTAGAAACATCCAAAAAGTCCAATGACAGATTGTGTCATATACCATGCAAGGGAATAGTATTCAGCAATAAAAAGGACAAACTACTGACAAACATGATTATTCAAAGCATTAAGCTAAGTGACAGCCAGACCCAGAAGAGCACAACACTGCGTCATTCCATTTATATTACCACGTAGAGAAAGCAAACTACATTTACAGATAGCTCATTAGTGGTTGCCAGGGGCTGAGGATAGGGAAAGAACGCTTTTCAGGCTGATAGATTTTCTATGTATTAACTGCAGTGGTGCTTACGAGAATGTGTACATTTGTCAAAACTCAAACTACATTTCAAATGGGTGAATTTTAACATACGCAAAACATACCACAATATAACTGATTTTTTAAAAATGTTCTAAGCCAAAAAGCAAAATCCAACTATATAATGCCTAAAAGAGTAACATTAAAAAAAAAAATGCTCTTAGAAAATTGAGTATTTTGTGCTGCTTTAAAAAACAGGGAGTTGTCCACATACAGGTAGGATGGAATAGTTCGCAACAGGGCCAATATTCTTGCTGAGAACAACAAGAATAGCTAAATAAATTACCAAAATCACATTTTTGAAGGCAACAGAAAGTTGTGGAAGCATGGGGACATGATTTGCAAAGTTGTTTCTTCCTTGGAGGTATTTTCCTGCTTATGGGCATAGGTGTGAGGCTAAGAAGTGTGGCGTGGCCTGAGCAGAAGACTGCTGCCGAGGAGCAGAGAAGCCAGCAAGTTTTTGGTGTTCATGCAAGGGCTGGAGTAAAAAATATGGATACTGCAGACACCTCAAGCTCACGGCTGGTATCTCAGAACACATGCTGAGTTTTAAAGTTGTGCAGTGTGAGAGGCTGAATAATTAACTAAAAAACTTTGAAAGACAGTGAAATTTCCCACCTTTTCGCAGTGCTAAGGAGACAAAAAACATCAGGCTTTGAACTGAAAGCCCCGAATCACCATACCCTAGAAATAAGGGCAAGCCAGACGTAGATCACCAGCATACTAACAAAACAGCAACCTAGACACCACATAAATTAAGGTGATGAGGTTGCTATTATATCTACTTGGAAGACGAAAAGGTGAACCCTCCCTGGCGGCACATACCATCACCTGGTGATGCTTACTTTGTTTTGTTTTTCAATATACAGTATCTGGCATTCAATAAAAATTTATGAGGCATGAATAACACAATCAACCAACCTGACCTAAATGACATTTATAGAACACTCCACCCAGCGACAGCAGACACACATTCTTTTTGAGTGCACACAGAACATTTAACCAAAACCTTATTCTGAGCCATAAAATAAATCTCAATAAAATTAAATGTATTCAAGTCATACAAAGTATGTTCTTCGATAATAGAAATAATTTTTTTAAGAAATCTCTGAAAAATAATTAAATAGTTTGAAACTAAATAACACTTCTAAAAAGAGAAGACATCAGAGAAACTAGAAAGTATTTTGAATTAAATAAAAATGAAAACATACCAAAATATGTGGGATATTGGTAAAAAAGTATTTAGATCTAACAATTTGCTGGGTCTCATCCTCAGGGAAACCTGATACTGATGACACCCTCTTCCTCAGACCTGGACCCGTCTTGAGAAAATATGATTGGGGTAATCAAGAAAACCAGATGCCCAGACAACAAAAGATTATTAATCACATTAGGAAAAATGAAGATATGTCCCAGTCAAAAGAACAAACTAACACTTCAAATGAGATACAGGAGTTGAAAAACTAATTAAAGATATCCAAACAGAGATGCTAAATCAATTCAAAAATCAAATCAATGAGTTGAGGGAAGATGTGACAAAAGAGATGAAGGATATAAAGAAGACATTGGGCAAACATAAGGAAGAACTTGAAGTCTGAAGTTTGAAAAAACAATTGGCAGAAAAGAAAGGCACAATACAAGAGATGCAAAACACAATGGAGACACATAACAGCAGATTTAAAGAGGCAGAAGAAAGGATTCAGGAACTAGAGGAAAGAAAATCTGAAATCCTACACGAAAAGGAACCGATAGGGAAAAGAATGGAAAAAATATGCAAAGGGTCTCAGGGAACTCAGTGACAACATGAAGCACAGAAATATACATGTCATGGGTGTTCCAGAAGGAGAAGAAAAAGAGCAGAAAGAATAATGGAGGAAATAATCACAGAAAATTTCCCATCTCTTATGAAAGACATAAAAGTGCAGATCTAAGAAGCACAGTGTATCCCAAACAGAATAGATCTGAATAGACCTACTCCAAGACACAAAATAATCAGATTATCAAATGTCAAAGACAAAGAATTCTGAAAGCATCAAGAGAAAAGCAATCCATCACATACAAAAGAAGCTCAAAAGACTATGTGAGCATTTCTCAGTAGAAACCATGGAGGCGAGAAGGGAGTAACATTATGTATTTAAAATACTGAAAGAGAAAAACTGCCAACCAAAATCCTATATCCAGCAAAACTGTCCTCCAAAAATGAGGGAGAGTTGAAAATATTTTCAGACAAACAGATGTTGAGAGAGTTTGTGAACAAGAGACCTGCTCTATAAGAAATACTAAAAGGAGCACCACAGGAATTTAAAAAGAGACAGGAGAGAAGTTTGGAGAAGAGAGTAGAAAAGAAGACTATCAGTAAATGTAAAGAGAGAGAAAAAAAATAAAAATAAGATACATTTAAAATCCAAACAAGAAAATGATACACAGTAGACATCACATTGAGTGAAATTAGTCAGAAACAAGAGGACAGATACTCTATGAACTCACTAATATGAACTAACATTGACGAGCAGAATTTGAAAGTTAAAGTTGAGAACACAGGTTGACAGTAGAAAGAAAGAAGTTAGAAAATGGGCATTTGATGCTGATGGAGTACATAATGTTCAACAGGATTGATTGTATAGATCCAGAAATGGATAGCCTAATACTATGTGATGGTAGCACAACATTTTAAGTACTCTGAACAAAGATGAGTGTGAGTATGGTTGAAAGCGGAAGGCTAGGGGTATGTATGGAAAGACAGAAGATAAAGACTAGGGTTGTATAACTTATCAAAACCTAGAGTGGTCAATGATGGTGATTAAATATACAAATATAAGAATGCTTTTAAAAGAGGAAGAACAAATGAATGTCAACATTGCAAGGTGTTGAAAATTGGATGGTATAGGGGAAAAAATACAATCAATGCAAACCAGAGTCTACAGTTAATGGTAACATTATAAAATGCTTCCATTAACTGTAACAAAAGAAATATACCAAAGCTAAATGTCTGTAAAAGGGGAATATAAGGGAGTGATAAGGGATTCTTGTGGGTGTTGTTGTTGTCTGACCTTTTCATATTTTATTTTATTTTTATTTTTCTTCTATCTTTAATATTTTTATTCTTCATTTTTTTTCTCCTTTTCCTCTTTCTTTGTGGAAGAAATGGAAATGTCATATAGACTGTGGCGGTGAATGCATAATTATGTGTTATACCAAGAATCATTGATTGTGTACTTAGAATGGATTGTATGGTGAGTGAATAAAACTATTTAAAAAATAGAAGGATACTAGTGCTGGAGAAAATATGGAGAGAGGGATATACCTACTGACTGTTGGTAGGGAAGTAGAATGGGGCAGCCCATCTGAAGGACAGTGTGGTGGTTCCACAGGAAGCTAACATATGGTCCTGCAACCCCGTTATTGGGTATATACTTGGAAGAACTGAGACACTGCACCCTGGTTGATTATGGTGGCAGCATTCACGATTTGCAATGGATGGAGCTGACCTAAGGGTACATCAACCAATAAACAGAATGGTGAACTGTGGTGTGTACATACAATGGAATATTGAGCAGCAGCAAGAAGAAATGAAGTTGTGAGGTATGCAACTAGGTGAATGGACCTTCAGGACAGTATGTTGAGTGAAATAAGCCAGAATCAAAATGACAAACATTATAACACCTCACTAATATGGACTAACTATAAAGTACAAACTCTGTGAACTGAATCTGAGAGCACAGGTTATCAGGAGAAGGCTTATGGTAAAGGTTCCTAGATTGTAAGCTCTACCTATTCATAAGTTGCAATGGTTATTTCTAAATTCTCAGATGATGAGCTGTTTGTGTATAACCTGGTTGGTCCATGGTTTCGAGTATCTGTGTAACACCTGAGACTCAGAGCCAGAGTTCGGCAGCTATGAATGTCAGATCACCCCATACAGCAAATGTTAAAGAAGTTAAAAAACAGATCAGACTTTAATTAGAGATAGGAATGAAATGGACTTGGTTAGGACTAGGTAAACCAGACTAAAGGGAAAAGGATGATATTGACTCTGTTTTAAAACCTTGACTTCCATGTGAGACCAAAGGAAGAGATGTCTATTTGACAGAAAATCTATATTTTCTGTAACAAGCTATATAATGTAACTTGTATGGTCAGTTTACTCAAACACCATATTACACGGAACCTTGAGTAGGGGGTGAGATCTGGTTGATTTGTACGGGTTAGTATGAAACCCTGATGTATCCCAGTAATTTGGGCAGAGAATAAAAAGAACTCGAAAAGCCCCCTTGAGGGACTGGGGGAAAATTGGAAATATTAAACTTCCCCACCTGGGAATTACTGACATTCTCGCAAGCACTGGGGACTACCATTGTAGAAGGGCAATCCCTTGATCTTGAGGCTTGTCCTTACGAAGCTCTTCTTACTACAAAGGAGAGGCTAAACCTACTTTTAATTGTGCCTAAGAGTCACCCTCAGAGAACCTCTTTTGTTGCTCAGGTGTGCCCTCTCTAAGCCAACACTGCAGGTAAACTCAATGCTGTCCCCTCTACGTGGGACGTGACTCCCAGGGGTGTAAATCTCCCTGGCAAAGTGGAACCTGACTCCTGGGGATGAGCCTAGACTCAGCATCTGGGACTGAGAAAGTCTTCTTGACCAAAAGGGGGAAGAGATATGAAACAAAATAAAGTTTCAGTGGCTGAGAGATTTCAAATGGAGTTGAGAGATCATTCTGCAGGTTATTCTTACGCATTATACAGATACCTCTTTTTAGCTTTTAGTGTATTAGATTAGCTAGAAGGAAATACCTGAAACTGCTGAACTGCATCCAGTATCCTTGATTCTTGAAGATGACCATTTAACTGTATAGCTTATATAGTGTCACTGTGTGATTGTGAAAACCTTGTGGCTCACACTCCCTTTATCCAGTGTATGGACAGACGAGTAGAAAAAAGGGAGACAAAAAGTAAATGAATAATGGGGGCAGAGGCGGGGGGGGCAAAGGAGTATGAAATATTTTGGGTGTTTTTCTTTACTTTCATTTTTATTCTTTTTTTAATTTTTATTTCTTGGAGTAATGACAATGTTCAAAAAATTGACTGTGGTGATGAATGCACAACTATATGATGTTACTAAGAACAACTGATCGTATGCTTTGGATGATTTCATGGTATGTGAATATATCTCAGTAAAACTGCATTAAAAAAAACAGTATTTAGAGGTAACTGTACAGCACATCTACGTTAGAAAAAAAGCAAGGTCACAAATCAATGGTCTCAGCTTCCACCTTAACAAACTAGAAAAGAAAGAACAAGGTAAACCTAAAGTAAGCAGAAGAAGAGAAGTAATAAAGACCAGAAGAGAAATCAAGGAAATAAAAAACAGAGAAACTAGAGAAAATGTGTTAAATCAAAAGATGATCTTTGAGACTCTTAATAAAACTGATACACTTCTAGCCAGACCGATCCCCAAAAAAAGAGAAGACATAAATTCTAATATCAGGAATGATATGGACTCACTAGAGATTATAGAAACTTAGATTCACTATGATTCTACAATACTAAAAGGATAATACAAGAATAGTATATAAACTGGAATATTCTAATACAGGAATTTGCCAATAAATTAACAACTTAGATAAAACAGACAAGTTCCTTAAACCCAGATGACATATGAAGAAACAGACGCATACAACTGCACAACCAAAACCCAAGAAAAAACAAACAATATAAGCAGACCAATGGGTGACGCAGATATTGGAATTAATAGACAGTACTTAAAATAACTATAATTAGTATGTTCGAGAGAACTGGAATCTATTAAAAATCTATAAAATTCCATTAAAAGATGAATGGATAAACAAAACGTATTATATATATACAATGGAATATTATTCAACCACATAAACAAAAAGTTCTGATACATGTGACAATATGGGTGAACCTTAAAGACATCATACTGAATGAAATTAGCCAGACAAAAAAAAGACAAATATTGTATGATCTCACTGACATGATATAATTAGAATAAGCAAATTCATAGGGTCAGATACTAGAATACAGGTTACCAAGGGCCGGAGAAGGAGTAGGGAATGAGGAGTTAAAGCTTAATTGGCACAGTTTCTGTTTGGGGAGGTGGAAAAATTTTGGTAATGGATGGTGGTGAAAGTAGTATATTATAAATGTAATTTACACCACTGAATTATACATTTGAATATGGTTAGAACAAAAAAAAATTAAACCATAGGACTGTACAACACAGTGAACCCTCATGTACACTATGGACTACAATTAACAGTATAATTATAATAATATTGTTTCATCAATTGTAATAAAGTTACCACACTAATACAGTGAAAATAATAGGGAAAACTGTGGAGGGAATTTTGTGGGGAAACTCTGTATTTTCTTCATGATTTTTCTATAAACCTACAGTTTTCCTAAGAAAAAATTAATTTAAAAAAATCTGTGAAATAGAATAAAACAGATATTCTAGAACTCAAAACTGTAATATAAAATTCAGAACAGATGGTTTTAGACAAAAGAAGATACTTGGGGAGTACTAGAAGACAGGCCAACGGAAAATATTCAAACTGAAGTATAGAGAGAAAAAAATAAAGAAAAAAGTTCAAGAGACACAGAACATGATCATTCCGTGAAGCACGTGCAGTTAGAGTCTCAAAAGGAGAAGAGAGGGTCGGAAGCATTACCTGAAGAGGTAATGGCCAAGACTCTTCAAAACAAAAAGCATCAAGTCAGATTCCAAAAGCTTTATAAATATCAAGCAAAATGACAAAGAAAGCCAAATCCCAACACATCACAGTCAAACTGCTGAAAAACTATGAAAAAGACAGTCTTAATAGTAGACAAAGAAAACTAAAAGACGCATTACTCTCAGTAAGACTACAGCTGACATATTACCCTCTATAAGACTCATGGCTGACTTCTACAGAAACAAAGAAGCCAGAAAACAAGGACACATTTTTAAAATGATGAAAGGAAATAACTAGTAACTTAAAGTACTATACCCAATGAAAATATCCTGCAAATTAGAAGATGAAATTAAGGTATTTTTAGACAAAAAAAAAAAAAGGAAAAATTCATTTTCAGCAGGTAGTCCAATATTAAAATATATATTAAAGGAAATTATTCAGAGAGAAGTAAAATGATCAGAAACACAGAAATGCAGGAAGGAATAAAGAGCCCTAGAGAGGGAAAACATGAATAAAAACTGTTCAAAACCTAATGTCTTTTAAGTTTAAAATATGTATGAAAAAATCCATGACAATAGTGAAGGACATGATATGCACATCCAAGAAGCTCAGAGAACACCAAAAAGGATAAACATGAAGAAAAATATACCTCCATCCTATACTGATCAGACTATCGAATGCAAAAGACAAGGTGAGAGTTCTGAAAGTTGCAAGAGAAAAGCAACGTTACGTACAAGGGATAACCAGGGTGCCAATGTCTCATCAAAAACCATGGAGGCAAGAAGGCAGTAGGTTGAAATACTTAATGCGCTAAAGGAAAACTACTGCCAGCCAAGAATTTTATCTGGCGAGACTCGCTTTCAAAAATGAGTGAGAGATTATGACATTCTCAGATAAACAAAAAATGAGGGAGTTCATCACTAGACCTGCCCTACAATCAGTGCTAAAAAAAAGTTCCTCAGACTGGAAGGAAAAGACATTAAACACCGGTTCAAAGCAGCATAAAGAAATAAAGACCTGCAGTAAAGGTAACCATTTGGGTAATTCTAAATGCCAGTCTTATTGTACTGTATTGTTTGGTTTGTAACTCCACTTCTTACGTCTTACAGGTGCTAAAATGCAAGCACATAAAAAGTAATGATAAATCTATGTTTTGGGGCATACAATGTTCAAGGATATAAGTGGTAATGAGTACAAAAAAATGGAAGGGGGACAGTGGGATATAGGAAGAATATAAATGTGCATGCTTTGAAGTTAAGTTGGCATCAAATCGAAATGACTGTTATATTAAGAATGTTAAATTTTAAACCTATGGTAACCACAAAGAAAATTGGTGAAAAACATATCAAGATAGAAATGAGATGGCACTCAATATGGGTACAACACAAAGAAATAAATACGAAAGTAAGTATTAATGGAAGTGAGGGGCAAAAAAGGTATACGACTAAAGGCTAAATAGCAAAACAACAGCATAAAGTCCTGTACTATCAGCAGTGACTTTAAATGTAAATGGATTAAACTCTCCAGTCAAAAGGCAGAGATTGGCAGAATCCATAAAAAAGCATGACCCAACTATATGCTGTTTGCAAGAGACTCACCTTAAAGTCAAAGATACAAGAAGTTGAGAATAAAAGGATGGGAAAATATATACTACAATCAGATAAAACAGACTTTAAGTCAAAAACAATTTTAAGAGACAAAGATAGTCATTTTATACTGATAAAGGGGACAACCCAACAAGAAGATGTAACAATTATAAATGTATATGCACCCAACAGCAGAGCCCCAAAATATAAGCAGCACATACTATAGATTTGAAGGGAGAAACTGATGGTTCTACATTAATAGGAGACTTTAACACACCACTCTCAATAGTGGACAGAACATCTAGTCAGAAGATCAATAACGAAGTACAGGATTTGAATAACACTAAACCAAGCAGACCTAACAGACATATATAGAACACTGCACTCAAGAAAAATAAAACACACATTCTTCTCGAGAGCACATGGATCATTTTCCAGGACAGACCGTAAGCTGACCCACAAAATAAAGTCTCAAGAAGTTAAAAAATACTGAAATCTTACACTATATCTTCTCCAGCCACAACAGAATGAAGCTAGAAACCAAAAAAAAAAAAGAGAAGGAAATGGAAAAATCACAAATACATGAAAATTAAACAACATACTCTTAAACAACAAAAATATCAAAGAAAAAATCACGAAGTGTGCTGGTTTGGAACTGCTATGTACCCCAGAAAATGCCACGTTCTTTTAACTCATTCTTGTGGGTGCAGACCTATGTGGGTGGGACCTTTTAGTTAGGATGTTTCAAATGAAATGTGACCCTCCCAATTCAAGGTGGGTCTTAATCCTTTACTGGAGCCCTTTATGAGAGGATAAAAGGTAGAAACACACAGAGAGACAGCAGAGTGATGAGAAATGCCCAGAAAAGCTAAGAGATGAAATCCAGAGTTTGCCCTGGAGAAGCTAAGAAAAGAAAAGCCCCAGGGGAGCTGGGACTGCCACTGAAACCAGAACAAGAAGAGAAGGACCAGCAGACGTTGCCATGTGCCTTCCTATTGGACAGAGGAACCCCGGATGCCATTGGCCTTTCCTCAGAGAAGGTATCTTCCTCTTGATGTTTTAATTTGGACATTTTCATGGCCTTAGACCTAAAAATCTGTAACCTAATAAGACACCATTGAAAAAGCCAGCCCATTTCTGGTATATACATTTCAGCAGCTTTTGCAAACCGAAACACAAAGGAAATTAGGAAATACTTTGAAGCAAATGAAAATGGAAATACAACATACCAAAACTTATGGGATGCAGCAAAAGCAGTGAGTGCTGAAAAGGAAATTTATAGCTTTAAATTCTTATATTAATAATGAACAAACAGGTCTCAAATCAGAGCCCTAATCTCAAAACTGGAGGATCTAGAAAAAGAGGAGCACATTAAACTCAAAGTAAGCAAAAGAAGGAAGTAACAAAGATTAGAATGGAAACAAATGAAATACAGAAGAAAAAAAATAGAATCAACAAAACCAAAAAAGCTTGTTCTTTGAAAAGATCAATAAAATTGACAAACCTTTGGCTAGAATGATAAAGAAAAAAAAAGAGAAGCTACAAATAAAAAAATTAGAAATGAAAAGGGGATCATTACTACTGACCCCTCTGAAATCAAAAGGACTAGAAAAGGATACTATGAACAACAGTACGCCAATAAATTAGATAACCTACATGAAATGGATAAATTATTAGAAACACACAATCTACCTACATTGACTCAAGAAGAAATAGATCTCAACAAACCAATTACTAATAAAAAGACTGAATCAATAATTTAAAACATCCCAACAAAGAAAAGCGCAGGACCAGAAGGCTTAACAGGGGAAGTCTACCAAACTTAAGTCTACAAAAAGACTTAACTCCAATTCTGCTCAAACTCTTCCAAAAAACTGAAGAGGAGGGAATACTCTGTAACTCCTCCTATGAGGCCAACATCACTGTCATAACAAAGCCAGATAAAGATACCACAAGAAAAGTAAACTAAAGACTAATATCTCTTATGAATATAGATGCAAAAATCCTCAACCAAATACTAGCAAACCAAATCCACCAGCATAGTAAAAGAATTATACATCATGATCAAGCAGAATTTATCCCTGGTATTCAAGGTTGGTTCAACATTAAAAAAAAAATCAGTACATATAACAGACCACATTAACACAATGAAGGGAAAAAAACATATGATCATATCAGTCAATGGGGAAAAGGTATTTAACAAAATTCAGAACCTTCTCTTGATAAAAACACTAGAACACTATGAACAGAAGGAAACTTCCTCAACATAATAAAGGGAATATATGAGAAACCCTAAGTTAACATCATACTCAACAGTGAAAGACTGAAAGGTTTCCTGTTGAAATCGGGAACAAGACAAGGATGCCCACTGTCACCACTGTTATTCAACATTGCACAGGAAGTTCTTGCCAGGGCAATTAAACAAGAAAAAGAAATAAAAGTCGTCCAAATTGGAAAGGAAAAAGTAAAAGTTTCACTATTTGCAGATGATAAGATCGTATACCCAGAAAATCCCGAAATCTACAACAAAGCTACTAGAGCTAATAAATGAGTTTAGCAAAGTGGCAAGATACAAGATTAACATGCAAAAATCAGCAGTGTTTCTATACAACACTAATGAGCAAACCAAGGAGAAAATCAAGAAAAAACTTCCATTTACAATAGCAACTAAAAGAATCTAGTATCTAGGAATAAACTTAACCAAGGATACAGAGGACCTGTATTCAGAAAACTACAAAACATTGTTAAAAGAAATCAAAGAAGACCTAAATAAATGGAAGGACAATCCATGTTCAAGGATTGGAAGAAAAAAATATTGTTAAGATGTCAATTTTACCCAATTCGATTTACAGATTCAACACAATCCCAATCAAAATTCCAACTCTGCAGAATTTGAAAAGTCAACTTTGAAATTCTGCCTACTTTGCAGAACTAGAAAAGCCAATTATGAAATTTATTTGGAAAAGTAAAAGGGCCTCAACAGCCAAAAACATCTTGAAAAAGAACGAAGCTGGAGGACTCACTACCTAACTTCAAATTACAAAGCTACAGTTGTAAAATCAGCATGGTACTGGCATAATGATAGACATAGTGACCAATGGAATCAAACTGAGAGTTCAGAAATAGATCTTCACATCTATGGTCAACTGATTTTTGGCAAGGCTGCCAAGTCCACCCAACTGGGTCAGAGCAGTCTCTTAAACAATTGTCAGAAGAACTGGATAGCCATATCCAAAAGAATGGAATAGAACCCCTATCTCACACTTTACACAAAAATTAACTCAAAATGGATCAATGACCTAAATATAAAGCCAGAACCATAAAACTTTTAGAAGATAAATAGGGAAGCCCCTGCAAGATCTTGTGGTAGAAGTGGTTTCTAAGACCTTACCCAAAGCAGGAGCAATGAAAAAAAAGAATAAAGGGAACCTCCTCAGAACTGAATACTCTTGTGCTTCATAGGACTTTATCTAGAAAGTGAAAAGGCAGCCAACTTTTAGGACAAAATACATGAAAACCACATATCTGATAACAGATTAATATCCAGGATATACAGAGAGATCCTACAACTCAACAATAAAAAGACAAACAACCCAATTTAAAAATGGACAAAAGACTTTGTGAACAGACATATTTCCAAAGAGGAAATACAAATGGCTAAACAGCACATGAAAAAGATGTTCAACATCACTAGCTGTTAGGGAAATGAAAATCAAAACTACAATGAGATATGATTTCACACCTACTACAATGGCCACTATTAAAAAAACAAAACCAGGAAACTTAACAAGTGTTGGAGAGGACTGGAAAAACAGGAACACTTATTCACTTTTGGTGGGAATGTAGAATGCACAGCTACTGTGGAAGACAGTTTAGCAGTTCCTCAGGAAGCTACATATAGAACTGCCATATGAGCTAGCAATCCTGCTACAAGGTATATACTCAGAAGAACTAAAGGCAAGGACATGAACAGATGTGTAATGCCTACAGGAGACAACACTTAAAAAAAAATATTTTACATTATGCATCCACAATCATTGCAGCATTATTCACAATTGCCAAAAGTTGGAAATAACCCAAGTATCCATCAACCGATGAATAGATAAACAAAATGTGGTATATACATACAATGGAATATTATTCATCTGTAAGAAGAAATGAAGTCTTGACGCCTGTGGCAACATGGTCAACCTTGAGGACATTATGTTGAGTGAAATATCTCAAACACAAAAGGAGAAATATTGTATGATCTCACTAATAAGACCTAAATACAAGCAAACTCATGGAGTTAATATCTACAACATAGGTCAGAGAAAATAGAATGAGGGCAGAGAATGGGGAGCTGATGCTTAATTTGTACAGAATATGTAATAAGGTTGATTGTAAATGTTTGGAAATCAGTAGAGAGGATGGTAGCACATTATAATGAGTGTAAATAGCAGAGTTACCTGATGTCACTGTGGTTGAAAGGGAAAGTTTATGGTCACGTATGTCAATAAAAGGGAAGTTAGGGGATGAAACATGGGACTGCATAACATAGTGAACCCTCTTGTGGACAATGAGCGTGATCAATAGAACAAATACAAGAATGTTTTCCCAAGAATTAGAACAAATATACGATACTATTACAAGGTATTAATAATAGGGTGGTATATGTGGAAACATACACCTAAAGCAAACTATGAACTAAAGTGAATAGTAATATATGAATATTTTCCATCAATTGCAGAAACAAAAAGCATGCTAAGTGAAAGACTTCATTTTTATAAAATGTAAATATAAATAAATTTATAGAGATAAAAAAAGTGGTTATGTCGGGATACAGAAGAATAGAGGGATTGACATATGACTGCTAAGCAGTATGGGGCTTTTCTTTTTGGAGTAATGAAAATGCTCTAAAATTGACTGCGGTACTGAATGCACAACTCTGTGAACATACTAAAAGCCACTGATTGTACACTTTGGATGGACTGTATGATGTAAATATGCGTCAATTAAACAGCTTTAAAAAAAGAAAAATATGTAAAACAATATATATTGACATGGAAAAATATTCATGATATATTATTAAGTGAATAGAAGAATGGTCTACACAAAAGCAGAGGCATTATGAGCCCATTTTTGTAAACATCATGTATATGTAAGTGTACAGAGTACACATACATAATGGCTAAAGAAAATGCAAGAACATATTCAAGGTTACCAAGAGTCCACTCCGGGTTGGACTCCTAGTGATATTTTGAAAATTTTATCCATACTTTCTTTGCGTTTCTGATGTTTTCTACATTAGAGGTATGTTACTTTTATAACTACGGGGAAAGAGATTAAGAAAGAAATTAAGGCAACCGTTTACATTAAAACCATATTATAATATAGATGACAAATTCTTAGCTAGGCACATGGTATAAACCTCACTGATACAACCCTCATTTGTTTTCTGTTTTTGTTTTTTTTTAATACAAAAACACCTGAATATGAATCAACCTGTATTCTCATTTTCTACTACTTGGTATGAGAATTAAAAATTAAAGTATATGATAAAATATGAATTCTTTGAAAAAGATAAGAATCTCCTCTTACTATTCAGAACTTATTAATGTAGAAATGCAAATAAAATATTTCTGAAAAAACAAAAGATACATCATAGCCTAAACACTGTACTATAAAAATAAAAAACAATTCATAAAAATGTATTATTTTATAAGTGATTTCTTTCTGCAGACTTCAAAATTTTTAAATAAGCAGAATTACTTTTTGTGATATACACAACTAACACAAGTCATAACTCAGAGTTCAGACTATACTTATGAGAGCGAGTTTAGATATTTTAACATTTGAATAATCTAAAACATGGAGAAAAATAGGAATCTCTTTATCCACCAAATTCACTTAAGTTATCCACCTAATTCACCTAACAGGACTATAAAAATGACTAACCCATGTTGTAAAGCAACCTATAAATATAAAGACCATTATAATAATTACAGACAATTAGTAAGAATTAAATTGCTCTAACACTTAAAAGCATCCTATAAATACTTCACACTACAAGTCCATCTAGAAATTAGATTCAGAAAAGGAGAAAATGCAATGTCCACTTGTGTAATGCCTACAGGAGACTCCACTTAAAAACAAATCTTTTACATTATGCATTCACAAAGAATTGGAAGGAATAAGACACAAACAATAAAAAATAGTTTTGCTATCAAGTGGGATGTGTATGATTTCCCTCCCAAAATGTTGCATGCTTTCATTTAAAATATTTACAGCAATTAAACAGTTTATACAGCAAAGCATCAAAAGTGAAAATGTAGCAGGGGGTCGGAGGACATTAAATATGTACTTTGAGGAAAGCATGAGATGGGAGAAGACAATTACTTTTTTTGTTTGTTTTTGTTTTAACACTTACATATGTCATTGCTTAAATTCTGGTAACAACCTGAAACTTCTCATTTTAACCACAATTTACTTTTAATGCTAACTCTGCCTGAAATATTAGATTTGTAGATAATAGTTAACTGACAGACTTAAAATTTTCTTAAATTTAATATTCTAAAAATCCTGAAATCCAAGAGATTGTATTATTATCAAATACAATGTCAAATCATTCTTTCCATTGAGAAAGTTAAAAAAAAAAAAAAAAACCTAAAACAACTATCCCTCTCATGTATGCCTGCTATAAAGATAGAATTTAATCCCTTACATTAAGAGCAAAGATTTGAGGATTCTAAGTTTGTTCTATCCTTTTTTAAGCATTTAAAAGGTTAAGATATATACTCTCCCTCTTTCCCCTACCCCTGCAAAAACAAACAAACAAACCAGCTAGAAATGAAAATAGTCTGCCCTTAGGAAACTTTATGTATACCTTTCTTCTGTAATCTATCATTTCCTATCTTGTATTATTATGTGCATGTTCTTTAACTGTACTAGATTTTAAACCCATGGAGGGCAGGGTCAATTCTACTGCATCTTTCTCTGTATCTCTCATAGTCTAGTGGAGTATCTTAATTAATACTTTGTACTTTCTGCAGGCTCGATCACCTAAAAAGACTTAAAGCTTGGTAATACTGTGTAGGGTGATTTTAAAAAAATCAGAAAACCTCTGGAAACTATTAGAAAAGTGGTGGTCTTGCTGCCTGGGGAGCAGATGGGGTAGCAGGAGAGACATGATTTATCTGCTGTTAGTTATGTACAAGCCAAACCAAAGGGCCTCCTCTCATTTTTACTCTTCAAAAGTTGTATTCCATTTAAGTCAACCAGTGTCCACTAGACAGAATCTGCCTAGGTTCACTTCAGAGAACCTCTAGAGAATGATTTAATCCAGGGGGCTTTCCTAGCGGTCTGCACGTATAGAATAAAATGAAAGTTCAATGCATGAGTCACTGACCAAAGTCAGCAATCAAAGAAATCACTAGAACTTGGACTCTAAATATTCTAATAAAAGTCACTGGAATCCAAGACCTTATGCTGAATTCAATCTACACCAGATACTGAAAGCTCATATCACTGTAAGATTTGTAAAGACGTCCAAACTGACTGAGCCCTTACAAGTGAAAAGATGGGTTATGTTCTAAGGTATATACTATATGTTAAACTTTCTGACATACTCCAGGGCATTTCCCTGTCCTGTGGGTAGTAACACAGCCCACAGTAGAGGCAAAATGGCAGAGCAATCAATCAGGACAATTCTGTTGTCAAGATTAAACAGGACATGTCTGTAAAGGCACTAAAAAAGATACAAAGGGACCTCAAAGTGTTAACAGTGGTTATCTATGGGGAGGGATGTGAAATAGAAGAGGGTTTTCAATAATTACATAGGTTAAATTGCTTTTATTTTTATGAGCATGAATTTACTTCTATAGTTTTAAAAAAATTTAAGTAGTATTTTAAAAAGTGATTCCATTTTTAAAAACGATTGAATAGATCCACATAGATTATACATGAAAAATAAATGCCATTTTTTAGAAGTTTGGCCACTAAACACCTACAGACCAAACAAATAACTATCCTATTAATAACACAATTTTCCTATCCTACAAAATAAAAAAGGGATATTGGTAATATTACTAAAAATAATCACAGCTACTGTTACCCACTGTATTGATTATACAATATTAGCCACCAGAGGGAGTTTGAATATCCCCTCCTTAAAATTATAACAACCCTCAAACAAATCCCTTTAAGATCTTAACTTCACACTTCACTATAAAGGTTAGGCTGGCAGAGCTTAAAATAAAAAAAAAATCAATACCATGTTTACAGAAATTCTTAAGTCATAAAAAAATTTTTAATTAGTTTTTACACTAGCAGAACACTGCTTTTCAGTTTTATTTTACTTCTACATAAGTAGTAACCATATATACACATATACATTTATATTTCACAAGGGTTCATGTCTGATTTCCTTAGAGAGAGAAAGTTTCCCAACCTGAAAAACAAACTATCTGGACAATCAGGTTTTTTAAATCATTTTTAATGGAGTGTCTATATTCTCCATTTGCTTGACCTGAGAGATCTGGGGTTAAAAAAAAAAAGGTAAAATTTTATACAATTGTGACTCCTGAAAAAGGGGGTGGGAGGCCACAAACTCTACTCTAAAAACAGAATAATCTAGTCATAATACCAAATGTAAACACTGTCTTCATATATTTTAACAAGGCAAAACATGGCTAAACGTCTTTAAAAGTTAAATTTGTCCGTGACTCAGCATCTTAAAAACTAAAAATGTAAATAATTCTCTAATTTATCCTAAACTCTTTCATTTTTCTAAAAAATATTAACAGAAATCATACTGAAAATGGCAAAAATCACTATAAATTAGGGAAGAAAAACAGACAAAACCACATAAATTATTTTGGGGAGGAGGATTTTTGTTTAATGCAGTCCCTGAATCCATAATATGTTCACAAAAATTTCAAAACATAAAGACATACATAGTATTTTCATTTCCCACCCTTCCCTCATCAGGCTGCTACTTCTCTCAACTTGAGTAGTTTTCCAGTATCTTCACAGTTTCTTTAGGCATAGAAAAGCAAACACAAGTTTATATTCTTATCACCCCCTTACCCCATCCACCTTTTTAACATAAAAACCAAGCACACTGTTCCCACTGTTTTACACCTTCCTTTTTTAACTTAATAACATATTTTGGAGATCTTTCCAAGTCAGTACACAAAAAGCTTCCCCATTCTTTTTTATAGTTAATCACGACTAGTTCTACCACAACTCTCAGCCTACCTTCTTCTTTCTGTCTAACCTTTTTAATAATATTCTCTTCAGTCAACTACTTAACACTTTGTTTCCTTGTCCCAACAAGATTTTAAATCAAACCAGATGTAAGGTGTCACAAAGGATGTTTCAGAGCAAAGAGATCACTATCTAAATTACATCCTTGTAGAGGGGAAAAAAATCCACAATTTTCTACTCTGATCACTTAAAACAAAGCTACAAATTAAAATACAATCTTCAAGAGAAATTACCTGTAAACTGATTTTGAGGATTAGTGTAAAACTCCAGTGAACAATAACGATAAAAGTTTCTTTACTTCTTGTGCTTTTCTTTCACTGTAAAAGAAAACATTGATTAAAAAAGGCTAGAACCCCTTAAGGTCGTATAGCAAAGCATTCTAATA
Source organism: Choloepus didactylus (assembly GCF_015220235.1). NCBI lineage: Eukaryota > Metazoa > Chordata > Mammalia > Pilosa > Megalonychidae > Choloepus > Choloepus didactylus. The sequence goes on from NC_051309.1 coordinate 57,297,946, forward strand.
GCAAGAAACCACAACCTGATTCAATCTTTCATCTGCCAGGTCAGAGGCCGAGGCTTTTTATCTTTCGAGATTCTACTCATCATTATCAACAGTACGACTTCTACACCAACGAAAAACGGTATTACAAGAATATAAACTCTGCGGCGCTAAATGTTGGAAATCACACACCGGGGGCTAGACCGCCAGGACCAGCCACAGAGAAAATACCCAGCTTCGCAGATCTGGGAAAGGAGCTAGAAAAGCCAACCACGGCTGTGAGAGTCAGGAAGCGAGAGTCGAGGCAAGGAGGGAAACCCGGTGCCGCGAGGCGAGCCCTGGAATCTGCCCAGTCGCTCGAGTCCGACTTGGGAGCTGCGCGCTCTCCAAGGACCGAGCCCCGGAACCACGACCACTAACGGAACCAGCCCGAGGGAGGCGGCGGCGGCTGCTCGGACTGCGGACCGGGGCGCGCGGACCCGGCGCCGGGAGGGCGGGGGTTCCCCGGAGGAGGTGGCCACCCCGGCGCCCCATTGGGCGCCGCTCCAAACGTGCCCGAGTTGTGACAGGAATAAAGTGGGTCACAAGGCCTAGCGGGTGCCCGGCGAGAGCCCTCTCGGCACCAGGTCCCCGGCTTTCTAGGCCTCCCTGCCGCTGGAATCTGCCGCAGCCTCGGGCGCCCTCAGGCCACCCGGCCCCGCGGTGCACCCCAATCCCGCCCCTGTCCTGCAGGTAACCCTAGCTGCCCAAGGCCCCTTTGCAAGAGCGGGCCTCCGCCCCAACTCCTGAGAACAGATACGCCAAGGCGATAGGCAAAACTTGGGCTTCAGCTCTCACCTTCCCCTCCTGTGGCTGCCGCCCCCCGGCCCCACATACGCCGTCCCCCTCTCCCTCCCCTTCCCCGCGCCCTCACCGTGTGGCTTGCGGCGGCTCCGGCTACGTCCCTCCCCAACCCTGGAGTCTGGCTGCAGTGATTCGGAACAATTCGGCTCCGACCAGGAGACCCCACGGCTCCCAGCGCCACCAGTACCTGGGGATGAGTGGTGCTCCCCCACCCACTCCCCCCAAAATTCACCGCTACAGCAGCCCGCTCCTCCTCCCTCTCCCTTCCTTTCCCCTCCTCCACCGGCATTAGGAGCACGCATGCGCCGCAGAGGTAACCCTACCTGCGGACTTAGGGCCCGGGGCCCACCCAGTGGAGCGCCTCTCACAGGAGTGCGCACGAGTTGGCGGCCAGATTTCGCTCGTGCGCTCCGGGGTTTCCTTTTTTTAAACCGGTAGCCGCAAGCTGACTCTGTGATTGCGCTCCCTCCCGGCGCATGCGTCGTCTGTGACCCCCGCGGGCTCCGACAGCTGGCCGGAGCTCTCTGATCGCCCCTCCCCTCACCCTTTCGCCAGCAAGTCTGGGTGCGCATGCGACTTGCCGGGTGAGGCACCGCGAAGCTGTGCGAGGGGATCCCGGACGCCCGAGAAGACTCCCGTTCCCTTGAGCCGCGCGTCGGCGGCCACAACCGCGCTCCCCCATCCGGTGCCCGCCTCCCCGCAGCGAGCAAGAGGGCGCCGGTTACTGGAAAGCCGGGGAGGAGGGGCCTGTTCGGGTGGAGGGTGCGGCCGGTTAGGGGAGCGTTAGCGTTAGGTCAGGGCGACTTTGGCTTTCACCCTGGATGCCCGGAGCGCTGAGGAGGAAGAGCTTCCTGCCGAATCAGGAGTCTGAAGGCCAGAAAAGGGACCTTTCTTTGACAAGCAAAACACTTTGCCAACGCCAGATCTTTTGGGAGGTTTGGCCGAAAGACTGTTTTTTCCCCCTGAAACACCATCGGGGAGTTGGAGTGGGGGCGACGGTGATTGGACCGTATCCTTTCCCCACCTCGGAGGAACACAGCTTCGGCCGCTTCTTAGGGTAGGAGGGCCTGAGGAGAGTGGACATGCGCCCTCGGCTGGAGAAGGGAGGCAAAAGGAAGTCAGGCTGTATTTGTTTGGAGTTTTCCTGGCTGTAAATGAAAGGCCAGGTGACAACATATTCGAAGATGAGGAAATGAACCAGGACCCTGATTTGCACGGGTTCCCTCATTGGAACAACGTGTGAATCCTTTCTGCTTAATTTAGAGAGAATGTTACTTCCGTTGATGGATCACAGTCCACTTGGGATGTGCCCCTAAATAACTGGAAAAGAGATCTTTACAGCCCTAATTCCTAGGAATTTCTGTGTTTTAATGAGTGTGCTTTAGGTTTGAAATAGAAGCCATCTTTGAAAAAATAAAATTTTACTGTTTTGGTTATAAAATTCTCTCTTCAAGCTAACATTCATCTCCGTAAACATTTCATACTCTTGCTGTATGCTCCGAAAAAAGCAACATCAAAATTGGAGAACTTATTCAGGTCCCTGATTCCTTCACCTGAGGATTTTTCTGTAGGAAGTGTGAACATAATTTATTATTTTAATCCATTTGAGATTAAATAAATCCATCTTTGAATTAATCCTCTGCTTTAGGTTGGCATCATTGAGAAAGGTGCTCTCTTTTCAAAAAGATTTAAATCTGGGAGGACTGAGGTCTGGAGCTACTGGCAACCATTTTGCCACCCATAGATTCTGAGGAAAAAAGGAAACAAAAATAAACAGACTCAAAGGAGAAGATCTGGCCCCAAGACATGTTTGATACCTTGAATCCAATGTGGATTATATACCTCTAAAAATTTCCATTAAATTAACCAATAAATTATTTTCATGTGTTTGTTTTATTGCTAAACCAGAGGGAGACAGGTTTCTGACACTTGAAACCACGAGTCCTGATGATGGAAACAAGAAGCAAAGGTAAGAATACTTGCAAGATAGGCTCCAGCAAGTCAGGACGGTTTGAATGCTTTTCTTAGATGTGGAAGTTTGGCTTTTATCCTAGCGACAGTGATCACTCCTCATATTCTACATCATCTACAATTCGTGTTTTCAAAGATAACTTTGCCGTTTTTAATGGTTCTCTTGTCCTCTTGATCACCAGGAGCAACCTATGTTCATCTTTGGTTCCTTCCTCTCCCACTTTGTGTATTTAATCATTTACTAAATCTTGTTCATAATCCCCCATTTTTCTGCTCAGTCCTTTGGCAGTGCTTGAACATTTCCCATGGTTCAGTTCACAACTTTTTTCTCCTCATATTCTCTACAAGAAAACCTCTATCAGATATTTCTAATAACCTCCCCAAATTCCACATTTCCCTTTAAAAAAAAAAAAAAAAATCCTGCCTTGTAATTTCAGAAATCCCCCAGACTAAAACCTCTCCATAAACACAATTTATGTAATTCAAATATTCTATTCGTTCCTGATTGGATGCCTCGCTATCATTTAAACCAAACTTTCCAACTCCCTTCCGAATAACTCTCCCAGTTGATATCTTGATAGAGGCAATATAGGGTTATGGTGAAGAGTATAGCATCAGAAACTAAACTGCCTGGATTTAAATCCCAGCCCCACCATTCAATTATAGGTATGACATTAAACAGTTAATTTTCTCTTCTTCAGTTTTCTCACTTGTTAAATAAGGATGATAATCCTATCTCATAGGGAAATTGAGAGGACTACAAAAGTTAATACATATTTTATACACACACATGCTACATACATGTAATATATGAATAGTACTTGGTACATTAGAAACCCATATATAAGTGTTGGCAGTTAGTATCATTAATGTTCTTATTTATGTAATTTTCATGACTGCTGCTCAAATTCTTCCCCATGTACCATCAGGCACAAAGTCCTATGTGTTCTTTCATAATATCTGTCACATCCATCCCTTCATTTACCACCCTTGTTTAAGATGTGTTGAAATATAGGAAGTTTAGAATATGCATAATAGAGAGTATGAGGTAAGCATTAAAAAAAAACAAAACTGCATGGTTTAGGCAATTACCATATTCTTTCTGGTTCCTTTAAAATAGAGGGAAATACAATAATATGAGGTGGTATTATGGACCTTGTAGTCAAAAGTTTGGGCATAAATCCTGAGTCTAATATGAAGCTGAGATACCCTAAGCAAGTTGAGTAACCTCTGAGCTCCAGGATACCCATCTGTCAAGTTAGAAAAATATTTCAGAGAATTGTGATGATCAAATGTAAATTATAAAGGTTTGATGATGAGGATGGTGACTGAAAAGTCACTAGATTTCTAAAATTTGTTGCTGGAACCCTTGGAATGGTTGAAATTACCCATATGACTCACAAATATATAACTCCAACCCAAACTTCTCCTTTGGGCTCCATACACATCTACAATTGTTTTCCTGAAGTCTCTTCTTGGGTGTCTCAAATATCTCAGATGCCCTCCTTCATTCTGTTCTCTACAGAGCAGCAAGAATATTCTTTTTAAAATATAAAGGAAATCATGTTCCTAGTTAGAACATCTGATAATGTTTCCCATTACATCCAAATTCCTAATCATGGCCACAGTACCCTGTTTGATCTGGCCCCTCTCTCTTTCCAACCTTAGGTCCTACTATATTCTTCTGTTCCTGTTACAGTCCCACCCAGAAAATTCCTTGGAGTTCCATGCTAATTTCTTTCTGTTTTCAAGGCTTTGGCACATGCAGCCCTTGCTTGGATCCCCCTCCCACCTTTTCTCATGGCCGTTCCTTCTTCACTTTCTTGTCTCAAAGATCTAACTACCCTAATTAAGTAGGTCTCTCTCCCACCTCTCACATTCCTTGCCCCTAGCACACATCCTTAACTCTCTTTTGTGATACCAACTGTGTTTCCTCCATAATACTCCAACTACCCACTCTCAGTCGGTAAAAGCAGAACACTTGGGAAGAGGATGATAAGAGGATCATTGGAGCCATGTGGTATTAGATTCCTAGGAAGTGCTATAGCTTTTCCTTTCCCATCTACCCCACCCCATCTCCTCTCTCTCCCCAGCTAAATGAATAAAGGTCCAATAGAATCAGCTAGAGAACCCAGCAGTGACAGTAAGAAAGGGAGACTGGCATCTAGTTTGCTGGCAAATTTGTTGATATACCCTGCACCTGCCTTAACAGGGGACTAGCTGACCAGAGTAGGCTGAAGTAAAGAACCTGTGTGTGAGAGACAGAAGATGGCAGCATAGACAGGAGTGGATGCTAGTTACTCCCCCTGGGACTACTAATAAACAACCAGGAACAACAAGTAAATAATCTGGAATAACTGCAAGGGGACAAACATGACTGTCCACTCATTATAAACTATCCTGAATTGGGAGGAATGCCAAGATTGCAACACAAAATCTGTAAGTAAAAACTGTGGATCCAAGCCAGGAGCCCCCACTCCCACAGTCGAACTGCAAAGCCTCGCAGTGCTACAGACCAGGACTCTCCCAGCAAGCAAATATTGCTCAGCTGAGCTCCAAGTGGGGTTTTAATTAACAAGTGTGGACTGCTCAATACAAGCTATGAATCCCCAATAAGCAGACAGAGGCTTTTTATAATGACTGACCTTGGAGAGCTGACGGGTGGCCATGGACTGGCCCTGAAGGGGGCTTTCTGTCCCTTTTTTGGCTCAGTGGAGAAAGCCTCAGCCATTGTCAGTTCCCAGTGCTCTGACCCAGACAAGGGTGGAGATAGCACAGGCAGAGGGTCTATTCAAATGCTAATGACCTCTCCCTAGGGGGCTTATCTTCCCTAAGAGGAAAGAGGTGGGGCCCTGCTCTACTACCCTCCCTCCATTCAGAACTGGACCCCAGAGCCTGGGGGAAAACAGCCATGGGCCACACCTCCTTACACCAGTCTGGAGCTACAGGCTGACAGGCACCACCTGCTAGGCAGAAAAGCACAGTGACTTGAGGCCTTACACAGTGCACCAATCTTCTAAGACACAGCCTCAGGGAAATGTGATACTATTGCCTTCTTCTAAGACCTGAGCCTGTTCTAGTCTGGGAAAACCTGATTGGGGTAATCAAGAAAACCAGATGCCTAGACAACAGAAAACTATAACCTACACTAAGAAAAATGAAGTTATGGCCCAGTCAAAAGAACAAAGTTACACTTCAACTGAGATACAGCAATTTAAACAACTAATACTAAATCAATTCAAAAAGTTTAGGGAAGATATGACAAAAGAGATGAAGTGTATAATGAAAACACTGGGCATACATATGGTAGAAACTGAAGGTTCAAAAAAACAATGAAATGAAAAATGAAAGGAACAACACAAGAGATGAAAGACACAATGGAAACAAACAACAGCAGATCTCAAGAGGCAGAAGAAAACACTCAGGAACTGGAGAACAATACACCTGAAAGCCTACACACAAAAGAACAGATAGAGAAAAGAATGGAAAAATATGAGCAACATCTCTGGGAACTTAAAGACAAAACAAAAAGCAAGAATGTATGTGTCATTGGTGTCCCAGAAGGAGAAGAGAAAGGAAAAGGGGCAGAGGAAATAATCAATGAAAATTTCCCATCTCTTATGAAAGACATAAAATTACAGATCCAAGAAGCACAGCATACCCCAAACAGAATAGATCTGAATAGGCCTGTGCCAAGACACTTAATAAGCAGATTATCAAACATCAAAGATAAAGAGAGAATCCTGAAAGCAGCAAGAGAAAAGCTACCCATCACATACAAAGGCAGCTTGAAAAGACTATGTGCAGATTTCTCAGCAGGAACCATGGAGGCAAGAAGAAGTGGTGTGATATATTTAAGACACTGAAAGAGAAAAACACCAACCAAGGATCCTATATCTGGCAAAACTGTCCTTCAAATATGAGAGAGGGCTTAAAATATTCTCTGACAAATAGACAATGACAGGGTTTGTGAACAAGATCCCTGCTTTACAGGAAACACTAAAGAGAGCACTGCAGACAGAAAGGAAAAGACATGAATGAGAGGTTTGGAAAACAATTTTGGGAGATAGTATCACAACAATGTAAGCACACTAAACAAAGATGACTGTAAGCATGGTTGAAAGAGGAAGGTTGGGACCATGTGGGACACCAGAAGGAAAGAGGAAAGATAAAGACTGGGACTGTATGACTCGGTGAAACCTAGGGTGCTCAATGATTGTAATAAAAGGTACAAATATGTTTCTACATGAGGTAGGACAAATGAATGTCAACATTGCAAGGTGTTAAAAATAGGGTGGGATTGGAGAGAAATACAATCAATGCAAACTACAGACTATAATTAACAGAAACATTGTATATGCTTCCTTTAATATAACAAAGGCAATATACCAAAGTTAAATGCATATGGAGGAGGGGGGGGGACATAGGGGAAGAGTACAGGACTCCTGACATTGGTGGTGTTGTCTGACTCTTTATTCTACTTTAGTTTAATGCTATCTTTCCTTTTGTTGATTTCTAGCTGTCATGTTTTTTTTCTCTCTTTCTTTTTTCTTTTTCTTTTGTCTCTCTACCTTCTTTGACTCTTCCTCCTTCTTTGTGGAAGAAATGGAGATGTCCTTATATAGATAGTGGTGATGGTGCTGAATACATAAATACGTGCCTATACAGGGAACCAACAATTGTTTACTTAGGACAGAATGTAGGGTGTGTGAACAAAATTGTCTTAAAAAAATGGGTTGATGAAGAAACCTTGAGGACACTATATTGAATGAAATAAGACAGACACATAAGGACAAATGTTGCAGAGTCTCACTGATATGAACTAGTTATAATATGTAAACTCATAGACATGAAATATAAGTTACCAGGGTATAGAACAAGGCTAAAGAACGGGGAGCAGTTGCTTATTATGAGCAGAATGTTCAACTAGGTTGAACTTAAAGGTTGGAAATGGACAGAGGTAATGGTAGCATGTTGTGATAATAACTAACAGTGCTGAATGGTGTGTGAAGGTGGTGGAAAGGGTAAGCTCAGAGTCACACATGTCACCAGAAGGGAAGTTGGAGGACGGAGGTTAAAAGATGGGAATGTATATAACAGTGAATCTTGTGGTGGACAATGTCCCTGATTAACTGTACAAATATTAGAAATCTCTCTTACGAACTAGAACAAATGTATGACACTATAACTAGAAGTTAATAATAGAGGGGCAAATAGGAAAAAATAAATATACCCATTGCAAACTATATACTACAGTTAGTAGTATTTTAACATTCTTTCATCAACAGTAACAAATGTACTATACCAAAACTATGAATCAATAATGGAAGGAGGGAGTGGTTAGGGGTATGGTAGGATTTGAGTTTCCTTTTTTTTTTTTTTTCTTTATTTCTTTTCTGGAGTAATGAAAGTGTTCTAAAAATTGAAAAAAAAAAACATTAAGTATGGTGATTGATGCACAGCTGTATGATGGTACCATGGGCAATTGATTATACACTTTGGATCTTTGGATAATTGTATGGTTTGTGAACAATCTCAATGAAAAAAAAGAAACCTGTGTGTGCTATGTCCCCCAGAAAAAGCCATGTTCTTTAATGCAATCTTGTGGGAGCAGAAGTATTTAGTCTTGATTAGGTTGGAACCTTTGGATTAGGTTGTTTCCACAGAGATGTGACCCACCCAACTGTAGGTGATAACTCTGATTAGATTATCTCCATGGAGGTGTGGCCTGACCCATTCAGCTTGGGTCTTGATTAGTTTTCTGTAGCCCCATAAGAGCTCAGACAAAAGGAGCTCATCTGAGAGAGACATTTTAGAGAAGGCCATTTTGAAACCAGAACCCAGGAGCAAAGGGGAGCAGATGCCAGCCACGTGTTTTCCCAGCTGACAGAGTTTTTCCAGACGCCATTGGCTGTCCTTCAGTGAAGGTACCTGTGCTGGTTTGGATGTATTGTGTCCCCCAAAACGCCATGTTCTTTTATGTAATCTTGTGGGGGTGGACGTTATTAGTGTTGATTAGATTGTAAGTCTTTGACTGAGTGTTTTCATGGAGATGAGACCTACTCAACTGTAGATGATAACTCTGACTGGATAATTTCCATGGAGGTGTGGCCCCACCCATTCACCATGGGCCTTGGTTTGTTCACTGGAGCCCTGTATAAGCTCAGACAGAAGGAGCGAGCTTGCTACAGGCAAGAGGGACACTTGGAAGAATGCACAGGAGCTGAGAGGAGTTGCAGATGAGAGACAGTTTGAAGAGGGCTGTTGAAAGCAGATTCTTGCTGCAGAGAAGCTAAGAAAGAACAAACTCCCCAAGAGCAACTGAGAGTGACATTTTGAAGAGGAGCTGCAGCCTAGAGGGGAATATCCTGGGAGAAAGCCATTTTGAAACCAGAACTTGAAGCAGATGCCAGCCACGTGGCTTCCCAGCTAACAGAGGTTTTCCAGACACCATTGGCCATCTTCCAGTTGAAGGTACGGATTGTTGATGAATTACCTTGGACATTTTATGGCCTTTAGATGTAACTGTTTAACCAAATAAACCCCCTTTATAAAAGCCAATCCATTTCTGGTGTTTTGCATCCTGGCAGCATTAGCAAACTGGAACAGTACCCTATTGTTGATGCATTTGTTTGGACACTTTTATGGCCTTAGGACTATAACTTTGTATCCAAATAAACCCCCTTTATAAAAGTAAATCCATTTCTGGTATTTTGTATAACAGCAGTATTGGCAAACCGGAACACTGTGCTTCTACAGTTTTGCATGGCAGGAGTACATGTGTCTCATGGGTTTATTGATGCTTTGTACAAAGTGCTGTCCAGGTTTGAACTATCTTGACACCTACAGGGGAAGTACTTCTAGCATCAAAAGGTTTGGTATATTTCTTGGAGTGGAAACTGAGATAGATTAGAAGAGAAAGAGCTGCAGACTGATTTCCTGTATCGAGGAACTGTGCAGTGAGATTACCTCAGGGTTTCTAGAACTCAGATGTGCCCCACTGAAGAGTGAACATTTGGATGGAATATGGATTGCACTCACTCCCTTTCTTCCCTATTCTTCCTCTCAATTGCCAACATCAGAGGGGATGGGCCCTGAAAATTGAGGGGAATAATGAGTTAAAGACAAATCCTATCTTCCCTCTTCAGAGTTCCTTGAGTCACAAGTTTGGCCAGAGAATGCCTGGATTGAAACTGAGATTAGAGTTTTAAACTGGCTAGACATTTATTAACCAAGAGTGTGGGGGAAGAGTTAAAGAATCTACTCAAGATGTCCTTAAAGAATCTGCTGATCCAATGTATGCCAATCACCTGGGGATCTCATTAAAATGCAGAATTCAATTCATTTAGTCTGGGATGGGGTAGAGATTCTGCATTTCTAACAAGCTCCCTGGGATACTACTGATTTTAGAACCACAGTTTGAGAAAACGGCACAAAAATAGGGAAGAGAGTTTCAACAGAGCACAGTTGGGAGCAAGAGATAGAGAAAAATATGAGGTTTGAAATACATGAAACATACAGTCTTGTATGTCAAAATAGTTGAATATTGCAATTTCAAAAGAAATTTGTACCCAATCATTAAATGAGACTGTTCAATAAAATAGGAACATAATAAACATTATATAATTTCCCCACATTACGACAAATATTTACACTCTACTTAAATAAGAATGTATAAATGAAATAGGTTATGGAAATAGTAATGACCTATATTGGGAGGCGTTGATTCCTTGTTAGAAGAATATGTGTGTGTGTGTGTGTGTGTGTGTGTGTGTGTGTGTGTGTGTGTGTTGGGGGAATGTGGCTGGAATCTAACAGTCTATAATTTTATGATTTTTACAAATGTTAAAGTATTCAAGAATTGTGCTTGTGGATAAAAACTTACTGCCACCTGCTGGACCTGAGTTAAGAGTTAAGAGGGAAATATGTATCTATTTATTAAGATATCTTAAATACTACTGGTACTTGCTCTGTTCATTTTAACTTAGAGAAAATAGCTAACTATATGTTTACTTTAAAAACAAGATTCCATTTGGGGGACCTTTTGTCTTTGGATTCAATTAGAGGGAAAATAATGCTCATATTTATATGCATTAAAAGGCATTAGAATTACAATGTAACTTTATGAAAATATGGTTCTTCCTTTCATTGCCACAAATGTTTTATCTTGAATAGGAATTTATCTACCCATTTGTTAAGGATAAGCTCAGGAGTTGGGTCAGTACAACTAGGTAATTACTTCTCTTACGTGTGTGCATAATAATATAATAAAGACCACTGTATGACCTCTTAACATTCCCTCCAGTCCCAAGATGTATATTTTCACACCCCCTTCTTTGCTATCTCAGAAGAAAGGGATCTTCCTAACTCTTTACAGAGTTGGACGACTTGATTTTATCTTCTCTGGTGAAATAGATTATCACTATTTTACTCAAATCTGTATTCAACTGTCCTTCCACTTCATTCTTCACAGTCTATACGACCCTACCCCCACCCCCACCAATAGTGACAAAGAACATTTTCTTGGCTCCACATTAAGCTGCCTCATTCTTACCAACATATTTTTGTAATCTAAGCATTTAAACTTTATCAAAATTCACTCACAAACATCAGAGAATACTCATGTGCAGAATTATGGGTCATCAATACAAACTAGAATTAAATCTATTAATGAACCATGATGTGCTGAATTTACCACCAAGCCCTTTTCTCTAAAAGTGATGTTCATCATTAGCCAAGATTAGCCAAGATTAAACATCCTGCAAGTCTTCTACAGTGTCATAATATTGTTTTCTCATGCTGAATCTTCATGATTACTATTAAAACATAAGTAGGACCTACAGTAGTCTATTTTTCTCACCTTCCCTTCCCATGAAATAGAAACTTACATGTCCTCATTTTAATGACTCTTTAAAATCTTTAATGATTTTCTAATTTAATACTGAGAACTTTTAAAAACAATGATTAATAGAAGACATTTCTTATGTACTTTTGAGAATCTTTAAATTGAATTATTGTATTGAGTGGTTAATTTTTTTACTAGGTAAGAGACTTTGAAAGGAAAAGCATATAGTCATAAATTAAGTATTTTCACTCAAGGCCCTAAATAATAGGCTTAAAGTCATGTGGACCTAAATTAAAAGAAATTTTATGGTTCTGTTCCATTATTTCCATTCATAGAGTTCTTTGGCAATCAACAGGAAACACAAAGGACTTGGAATATTTGTGTTTTTAGGCCAATATGAGTCAGAAAAAGGATAAGCCACAAAAAAATATTAAGGGATAAGTACAGATTCTGGTTGTGTTGGAGGCAAAAAATATTCTGAAATACCTGAAAGTTTTTGAAATGACATATAAGCTATAATTCTAATATACAAATTAAAATAAATCTATTTATAATTTTTAAATCTCTGATTATAAATAGGCACTAATAAATAAAATATTCAGTATATAAACCCTTTAAAGCCATTTATTAAATATTTTCTATTTGGTATCATCATTATCACTGTTTGAACTATTACTGTCATCATAAATAGAAGTGTTTCTAATTGAAGATACCATTACATCTACAATGCCTTTTTGGGGGTTTTCTTCCAAATCAGTCTGTATTGCTCCAACTTCTGCTAGTTTCCATTCAAGTTCTGCAATAAATAATCCATCATTAAATCAGATAAAAGTCTTGGAGAAATGAAAAGATTTTTTCATCTATGTAAAACAGAAGTTGATTCTAACAAAATTAATATACAAATAGGGACATAGTTAGAACTGGGTGGCAATGAAAATAATACATATCAAAATGCAAATTGGATAAACCTAAAGTTATATTTAAAAGGAAAAATTATGGTTAAAATGCTCATTATTTAAAAATGACTGAAAATAAGTGATTGAAAAGTTCAAATTAAGAAGCTAGGAAAAGAACAATAAATTAAATCCAAGGAAAGCAGAGAAGAGATAAAATAAAGACTTGAGCAAAAATTAAAAAGCAAGAACAATATGGATGACAAACAAAATTAAAAGCAGGTTCTTTGAAGAGACAAATATAGAGACCTAAAACTAATGACAAGAAAGAAAAAAGAAAGAAAGAAAGAAACTAAACAATGTTAAGAATTTACATGGGGTATAAGATACAGATTTTTAAAACCACGAGACTACTATTTAAAAAAAAAAACTTATGCCAGTACTCTAATGGGAAAATTTCAAGAAAAATATGAATTACCAAGCTATATTCAAGAGAGAAAACCTGAATAGTCCAAAAATAAAAAAGAATTTGAGAACCAAAAATCCCCCATTCTTGCAAATTCATCATTTTGATAAATTTACTGCTAAGTACCATTTAGATAGATGAGCAGAACATTTGTGAGGAAAAATTACAAAATATTATTGAAAAACATTGTAGAAGATCAAAATAAGTAACAAAATATTTCTAATTCACAGATGGGAATACTCACAATTATTATAATGTCAGTTCCCCCAGAGTAATCTATAAATAAGATGTAATTCTAGTAAAAATTCAACAGAATTCTTCACAGAACTTGACTAATACTAACATTCATGTGAAATTTTGAAAAACATTTTTCTACTAGAATAATGTTCTACTAGAATAAAATTATAATAATTAACACAGTGCTGAACTGACCCAGGGATAGAGAGATAGACCATTAGCACATACACGAGACTTCAGAAACAAATCGAAGTATGTTTTCAAATTAGGATGAACAATATAGGAAACATTAGAGACCACTAGAAACTTCCAGTTTCCAGTCCAGCATGGAAAGGGCTTGGAAGTAGTCACTCCCATCCTCATAAAAAGAAAAAAACTGAAAATTAGCCATCTTTTTAGATGCATCAGAGAACTGAGGTCACAAGACAAACCACCATCCCCAAAACAGGGGGATAGGCAGATACAAAGAATCACAGCTTACCTGGAACAGAAGCCACTGCTAGAGCCAGTATCAGATAGAAATGCTTAATAAATAAGAGACTAAATGCTGGAGACTGAGGTTGGGATAGCTTGAGAGAGAAAATCTCCTGGAGGCTAGTTGTAGGTGGGTCCCCACATTTTTTGTCAGTTTTACCTTTAGGACCTCACCAAGTTCCCACTGTGAAGACCAGAGAAAAATCCCTTCATGCTTCCAAACCAGGAAAGGGGAAAAATAACCTTTTTTAAAATACACCCAGAGCAATTTAGTTCTCCTTAACAAACATCTGCCCTGAAGGAAACTATTTTACCAGAGCCTAACCCACACCAGGGAAGAGAAATAATGAATTCTAATTCCCTCTAGCCTTCCATGTGAGGAAAGGAAATACTCAACTCCAGACCCCTCTAGCTAGAATCTTACCTAATGGGTGAAAAAAGATTCTTTGAGATGCACTTGTGAAGCTCACGACCCAGGGCCACAGGTTCTCTAAAAGATTGAGACCTTATCATTGGATTAAAGGATGCTTCCCCTCCCCACACACATTACCAGCACATCAGTAGGGCTCCTGTGTAATAATTGGGGGTGACAGCTGAAAAGAACTGCAAAGCTTAGGCCCTATTTAAGAATGAGTCTCCAGGAAACACAAGGACAACAAAAGAGATAAAAACGATGACACCAGAGGAAATTTTAGCCTCTGACATGACAGTGACAGCAAACAATAAACACAGTCTAACTCCTAGCCTGATAAACTTAAGACCTCACACTAAGGCCTATTTAACTCAGTTCCTTTTACTTGATACATCATGTACAGCTTTCAACAAAAAATTAAAAGGCATGCTAAAATGCAAAACCACAGTCTGAAGAGAGAAGGCAAACATCAGGTCCAGACTCTGATATGGCAGAGATTTTGAAATTATCAGACTGAAAATTTAAAATAACTGTGATTAATATGCTAAGGGCTTGAGAGGAAAAGGTAGACAACATGCAGAAACAGATGGGTAATATAAGCAGACACATGGAAACTCGAAGAAAGAATCAAAAGAAATACTAGAAATTAAAAAAAACACTGTAATTGTAATAAAGAATGCCTTTATTGTCTCACCAGTACACTGTACATGGCTAAGGAAAGAATAATGAGCTTCAACAAAGGTCAGTAGAATGCAAAGAGAAAAAATAAAGAGGGAACAAAATATCCAAGAAATGTGGAACAATTACAAAAGATATAACATATGCATAAGGGGAATAGCAAAAGGAGACAAAAGAGAGAAAGGAATAGAAGAAATATTTTAAGTAATAATGGATGAGAATTTTCCAAAATTAATGATACACAACCAACCACAGATCCAGGAATCTCAGGGAACAAAAAGCAGGTTAAGTACCAAAAAGTATATATCTAGGCATATCATATTCAAACTGAAGAAAATCAAAGAAGTTCAGAAACCATGCAAGCAAGAAGAGAGTATAGTAAAATATTTAAAGTGTCGAAAGGAGAAAAACCACCAATGTTGAGTTCTGTATCCAACAAAATTATTCTTCAAGAGTGAAAGAGAAACAAAGACTTTCTCAAACAAACAAAAACTGTCACCAGTAGACTAGCCATCCAAGAAATATTAAAAGAAGTTCTTCAGAGAATGTGATAAAGGTCAGAAATCCAGGTCTACATAAAGAAATTAAGAGTGTTCAAGAAGGAATAAATGAAGGTAAAAGAAAATCTTTCATTTTCCTTATTATTAGCTGATCTAACAATAACAGTGTTCAAAATAATAATAGCAATAATATATTGGATGATTATAGCTAATGGATAAGTGAAGTGTATGATAGCAATGTTAAAAGAGACAGGAGGGAGGAACTGGGAATATTCTGCTATAAGATATCTGCACTACCAATGAAGCAGTATAACACTTTATCTGAAAGTGGACTTAGAATAGTTGTAAATGTATACTGCAAACTCTAGCACAAACAAAAAGAATTTTTAAGAGAAGTATAATAAATATGCTAAGAGAAGGAGAGAAACTGGACTCTTACATAATGTTCAATTAAACAAGAGAAAGCAAAAAAAATAGAGATAAAAAAACAAAGAACAAGGGCAAGAAATAGAAAATAGCTACAAATATGGCAGATTTATCCAAATATATCAATAATCCTTTTAAATGTGAATGATCTAAATACACCTACTGAAAGAGATTATAAAAGTGGATTAAAAAAACAATACTCAACTGTATACTGTTTACAAATAAATCACTTTAAATATAAATACACACATGAATTAAAATAAATGGATGGAGAAAGATGCACCATGCCAGCACTAATCAAAAGAAAGCTGGAGTAACTCTGTTAATTTCAGACAATTCAGATTTCAAAAAGCAAGTAAAGGCAAAGGACTACTTGCATTAAGTCACTCAAGAGAGTACACAGGAGTGCAGAGGGGGGAGGTAAGGCTATATCAAAGGGAAGAGAAGGGGCATTCATTCAAACTTCTGTAAACTGTAAAGGGGGAAGTCCTAAGGCCTCTAGCAAGCACTATCCCAGGAAAAGAGGCAGGCCCCAGGACTCTGCACAGGCTCAGATAAAGGATCCTGCAATTTGAATTTTCCTCAGGCTGCTTTTGATAGGAGGGCTAAACTCTGAAGGAGACCAAGAGTCAAAACAGAGCAAATTTGCAAAGACAGTGAAAGGTGCTTTTAGCTTTGGTTTATATGTTTTGATTAGCTCCTGGCATCCACTATCTGAACACAAACTTAAGGAACAGGCAGCTCAGGGATTAAATCCCAGAGTTAATACTTTAAAATATTAAAATATACAGCATGCCACAAAAGATTGCAAGACAAACAAAGAAACAGAAAATAATTGTCCATCCAAAGGAACAAAATAAATATCCAGAAACATCAGTGAAGAGGACCAGACTTTGGACTTACTAGAAAGAGATTTTGAAAAAAATGATCTTCAGTATGCTCAAGGAGGTATAGGAAAACACAGAGAAAGAAATAAAGGGCATGAGGAAAGCAATGAATGAACAATATGATAATTTCTTTGAGATTCTCAACAGGAATCAAACAGAAATATTGGAGTTGAAGGACACAGTAACTGAAATGAAAAATTCCCTGGATTGTTTCAACAGCAGATTGGAGATGGCAGAAGAATCAGTAATCCTGACAACATGAAAACTGAAATAATCCAGGTTCAGGAACAGAAAGAAAAAAGAATTAAAAAGAATGAATTGAGCCTTGGTACTATCAATGCATTATGGTACCAATATATGCATTATGGAGAGAAACTTAAGGAGAAGAAAGAGAGAAAGGGGTAGAAGGAATATTGAAAGAAATAATGTCAGAAAACTTCCCAAATTTAACAAAAGACATGAACATGCAAATTCAAGAAGCCTATCGAAGCACAAACAGGACAAACTCAAAGATAACAACACCTAGATACATAGTAATCAAATTTTCCAAGGACAAGGATAAAGAGAATGTTCTGAAAGCTGAAAGAGATAAGCAATGAGTATGTACAAGGGAATCCCAAGAAGATTAAATGTCAATTACTCTTCAGAAACCATGGAGACAAAAAAGCAGTGATGTGAAATATTTAAAATATTAAAAGAAAACAGTTGCCAACTGAAAATTTTATATCCAGGGATACTTTCTTTCAAAAATGAGGGCCAGATTACGACATTCCCATATAAACAAGCAATACTAAAGGGAGTTCTTCAGACTGAAAGGACACTAGACAGCAAATAGAAGTGGCATAAAGAAATAAAGACCTCCAGTAAAGATAACCATATGGATAATTTAAATGCCAGTACTATTGTGTTGTATATTTTGATCGTAACTCCACTTCTTCCTTTTTACAGATGCAAAAATGCAAAGGCAAAGAAGTAAAGATAAATCAATGGTTTGGTCATGCAATGTACAAAGATATAATTTACAACAGGTACAAAAAAAGGTGGGGGAACAGAGGGGCAAAGGAATAGTGAATGTGTATGTTATTGAAGATAAGTTGGAATCAACTCAAAAATGATTATTATAGATTTGGAATGTTAAATTTTAACCCCATAGTAACCACAAAGAAAATACATGAAAAAATATATTCAGAGAGAAATGAGAAGGCATTCAAAATGGTACAATACAAAATAAATACGGAAGAATTGAGGGTCAAAAAAGATAAGAATTACAAACACAAAATAGCAAAATGGCAGAAGAAAGTCATGCATAATACTTACTTTGAATATAAATGGATTAAACTCTCTAGTCAAAAGGCAAAGATTGGCAGAATGGATAAGAAAACATGACCCAACCATATTCTGTTTACAAGAGACTCATTTTGAAGTCAAAGACATAAGTAGGTTGAAAGTGAAAGTATGGAAAAAATATATCCCATTTAAGTAGTAACCAAAAGAGATCTGGGGTAGCTATACTGATACCAGATAAAACAGACTTTAAGTAAAAACTATTACAAGGGACACTAATATAAAGGTCAATTCAACAAGAAGACAAAAAGATCATAAATATATATGTCCCTAATAGTAGAGTCCAAATATATGATGCAAATTTCAACAGATTTGAAGGGAGAAAAGAATGGTTCTACATTAATAGGGGAAGATTTCAAAACACTTCTCTCAAAAATAGAACAGAACATCTAGACGGAAAATCAACTAAGAAAATAAAAGAATTGAATGATACTATACATCAGTTAGACCTAACAGACATATATAGATCACTTCACCCAACTGCAGCAGAACATATTTTTCTCTAGGGCATATGGATCATACTCCAAAACAGACCACAGGTTAGGTCACAAAAAAAAAGGTGTCAATAAATGCAAAAAATACTGAAATCATTCAACGTATCTTCACGAATCACAATGGAATGAAGTTAGAAATCAATAACAGAGGGAGAAATGGAAAATTCACAAATATGTGGAAATTAAACAAGCATACTCTTAAAAAAAAACAAATGATCAAAGAAGAAATCACAAGGGAAATTAAAAAATCTTGAGGTGAATGAAAAGTGAAGTACAACATACCAAAATTTATGGGATGCAACAAAGGCAGTGCTGAGAAGGAAATCTATACCTCTAAATTTGTACATTAAAAAAGAAGAAAGATCTCAAATCATGGACCTAACCTCAAAACTGGAGAATCCAAAAAGAAGAACAAACTAAACCCAAAGTGAGCAGAAGGAAGGAAATAACAAAGATTAGAGCAGAAGGGGTATTGGGCTGCCCCACCTCGATGGTCGCTAACATGCCCACACACATAGGGGACTGGTGGTTTGATGGGCTGAGCCCTCTACCACAGGATTTGCCCTTGGGAAGACTGTTGCTGCAAAGGAGAGGCTAGGCCTCCCTATAATTGTGCCTAAGAGCCTCCTCCCAAGTGCCTCTTTGTTGCTCAGATGTGGCCCTCTCTCTCTAGCTAAGCCAACTTGAAAGGTGAAATCACTGCCCTTCCCCCTATGTGGGATCAGACACCCAGGGGAGTGAATCTCCCTGGCAACGTGGAATATGACTCCCGGGGAGGAATGTAGACCAGGCATCATGGGATGGAGAACATCTTCTTGACCAAAAGAGGGGTGTGAAAGGAAATGAAATAAACTTCAGTGGCAGAGAGATTCCAAAAGGAGCCAAGAGGTCACTCTGGTGGGCACTCTTACGCACAATATAGACAACCCTTTTTAGGTTCTAATGAATTGGGGTAGCTGGTGGTAGATACCTGAAACTATTAAACTACAACCCAGAACCCATGAATCTTGAGACAATTGTATAAAAATGTAGCTTTTGAGGGGTGACAATGGGATTGGGAAAGCCATAAGGACCACACTCCCCTTTGTCTAGTTTATGGATGGATGAGTAGAAAAACAGGGGAAGGAAACAAACAAACAAACAGACAAAGGCATCCAGTGTTCTTTTTTACTTTAATTGTTCTTTTTCACTTTAATTATTATTCTTGTTATTTTTGTGTATGTGGTAATGAAGGTGTCAGGGATTGATTTTGGTGATGAATGTGCAACTATGTAATGGTACTGTGAACAATCGAATGTACAATTTGTTTTGTATAACTGCATGGTATGTGAATATATCTCAATAAAATGAATATTAAAAAAAATTAGAGCCAAGAAATAAAAGAGGAAAAAAAATAATAGAATCAATAAAACCAAAAGTTGGTTCTTTGAAAAGATCAATAAAATCTACAAGCCTTTAGCTAGACTGACAAAGAAAAAAGGAGAGGATACAAATGATTAAAATCAGAAATGAAGAGGAACATTATAACCAACCCCAAAGAAATAAAAAGAACTATAAGAGGATACTATGAACAACTGTATGCCAACAAATTAAATGACATAGATGAAACGGACAAATTCCTAGAAACATCAAACTACCTAAACTGACTCAATTAGAAATGGAAGATCTCAACAAACCAATAAATAGTAAAGAGATTGAATCAGTAATCAAAAACCTCCCAATAAAGAAAATCCCATGACCAGATGGCTTCATAGGGGAATTTTACCAAATATTCCAAGAATTTACACCTCTTGATCAAGCTCTTCAAAAAACTGAAAGTAGGGAACACTTTCTAACTCATTATATAAGGCCAACATCACCCTCATACCAAAGCCCCCCCCCCCCAAAAAAAAACCACACACACAAGAAAATTACAGACCAATATCCCTATGATTATAGATACAAAAATCCTCAACAAAATACCTGCAAACCAAATCCAACAGCAAGTTAAAAGAGTTATACACAATGAACAAGTGGGATTCATCCCAGGTATGCAAGAGTGGTTAAACATAAGAAAATTAATTAATATAATATATCACATCACACAGAATGAAGGAAAAAAATCACATGATCACCTCAATTGATGCAGAAAAGGCACTTGAAAAAATGCAGCACCCCTTCTTGATAAAAACACCTAGAAAACTAGTAATAGAAGAAAACTCCCTCAACATACTAACGGGCATAGATGAAAAACCCACAGCTAACATCATACTTAATGGGGAAAGACTGAAAGCTTTCCCTCCAAGATCAGGAACAAGTCAAGGATGCCCATTGCCACCATAGTTATTCAACATTGTACTGAAATTCTAGCCAGAGCCAATTAGGCAAGAAAAAGAAATAAAGGGCATCCAAACTGGAAAGTAAGAAGTAAAACTTTCTCTATTTGAAGATGACATGATCCAATATACAGAAAATCCTGAAAAATCCAGAACAAAGTTACTAGGATCAATAAATGAATTCAGCAAAGTGGCAGGGTACAAGATCAACAACCCAAAATAAGTTGTGTTCTTGTACACTACTAATGAACAATCTGAAGAAGAAATGTAGAAAAAAAATCCATTTACAATTGCAACTAAAAGAATCAAATCTCTAGGAATAAATCTAACCAAGGATGTAAGGGACTTTACCCAGGAAACTACAAACCATTGCTAAAAGAAATCAAAGAAGACCTAAATAAATGGAAGACATTCTTGTTTATGGGTTGGAAGACTAAATATTGTAGAGATATCAATACTACCCAAAGCAATTTACAGATTTCACACAATCCCAATCAAAATTCCAACAGCCTTCTTTGCAGAAAGGGAAAAGCCATTCACCAAATTTATATGGAAGGGTAAGGAGCCACGAATACCAAAAGCCATCTTGAAAAAAGAACGAATTTGGAGGATTCACATTTCCTGATCTTAAAAGCTATTATAAATCCACAGTAAAAACAAACAAACAAACAAACAAACAGCATGGTGTTTGGCACAAGGACAGACATATAGACCAACAGAATCAAACTGAGAGTTCAAAAATCAACCCTCACATTTATGGCCAACTGGTTTGACAAGGGTGCCAAGTCTACTCAATGGGGAAAAGAATGGTCTCTTCAAATGTAGTGCTGTGAAAACTAGATGTCCACATGCAAAAGAATGAAAGTGGACCCCTATCTCATATCATATACAAAAAACAACTCAAATTTGATCAAAGACCTAAAGACCTAAATATAAGCCAGATATATAAAACACCTAGAAAAAAAACATAGGGAAACATTTTTACAACCCTGCATTAGGTAATGGTTTCTTAGATTTTAAACCCAAAGCACAGCAACAAAAGAAAAAAAATAGATAAATGGGACCTTATCAAAATTAAAAACTTTTATGCATCAAAGGACTTAATCATGAAAGTAAAAAGACAACATACACAATGAGAGAAAATATTTGGAAACCACATATCCGATAAGAGTATAGTATCAATATCTAGAATATATAAAGAAATCCTACACATAACAAACAACCCACTTAAAAAACAGGCAAAAGACTTGAACAGACATTTTTCCAAAGAAGATAAATGAATGGCCAAAAAGCACATGAAAACACGCATTACATCGTTAACTATTAGGGAAATTCAAATCAAAACCACAATGAGATACCAAATTTCATACCCACTAGAAAGACTACTATTAAAAAAAACAGAAAATTACAAGTGTTGGAGAGGATGTGGGGAAATAGGAACAGTCATTCGTTGTTGGTAGGAATATAAAATGGTGTAGCCATTGTGGAAGAGAATTTGTTGGTTCCTCAGAAAGTTAAGTACAGAATTTTCACATGACCCGGTAATCCCACTTCTAGATATATACCCAAAAGAATTGAAAACAGGTGCTCGAATAGATATTTGCACATCAGTGTTCATATCGGCATTATTCCACAAATGCCAAAAGGTGGAAGCAACCCCAAGTGTCCATTAACTAGAAAAAGGATAAATAAAATGTGGTATATGCATACAATGGAGTATTATTTGGCAATAAAAAGGAATGAAGTTCTGAAACATTCAAGAACATGGATGAACCCTGAAGACACCATATAGAGTAAAATAAGCCAGAAATAAAAGGACACATATTATATGATCTCACTGATATGAAATAACTAGAAGCAGCATATTCAAAAGGATACAAAACTCGACTATAGGTTACCAAGGACCAGAATAGGGGTAGATGATGTGGTGTTATTGCTTAAAGTATACAAGTTTCTATTTGAGTTGATGGAAAAGTTTGATAACGGAGGTGGTGAGGATGGTAGCACAACTTTGTGAATATAATTAACAGCACTGAATTATATATTCAAATGTGATTAAAAGGAGGAAATTTTAGGTGGTATATATGTTACTAGAATAAAATTTTTTAAAAACACATAGGAATCTACAACACTGTGAACCCTAATGTAAACCACAGACTACAGTTAATAGTACAATTGTAAAAATGTTCTTTTGTGAATTTTAACAAATGTACCACACTAAGGCAAGGTGTTAATAATAGGGCAGTACATAGGAACTTTGTATTTTATGCATGATTTTTCTATAAACCTACAGCTTCTCTAATAAAAAATAAAGAACAAAATAAAAAAGAAAGCAAGGAAAATTATCAGGGATAATGATGATAAAGGGGTCAATTCTCCAAGAAGACCTAACAGCCCTGAATGTATATGCGCCTAACAACAGAGTGTCAAAATATGTGAGGCCAAACTGATAGAACTAAGGGGAAATAGGCAAATCTGCTATTATAGTTGGAGACACCAACATCCCTCTCAGCAGGCACAAAAATCAACAAGGATATAGTTGAACTGAACAGCACCATCAAGCAACTGGACCTAACTGACATTTTTAGAATACTTCGTCCAATGACAGCAGAATACACATCATCCAATAGCCGAATACACATTCTTCTCAAGATCACATGGAACATTCACCAAGATAGACCATATGCTGGGCTATAAAACACACTTTAACAGTGTTTATAGCAGCTTTATTAATAATTGTCCAAAACTGGAAGCAACCAAGATGTCCTTCAATAGGTGATACATCCATATAATGGAATATTATTTAGTGATAAAAATAAATGAGCTACCAAGCTATGAAAGACTTGGAGGAATCTTAAAAGTATACTGATGATTGAAAGAAGTCAGCCTGAAAAAGCTACATACTATATGATTCCAACTCCATGACATTCTGGAAAAGGCAAAACTATGGAGACAGCAAAAAGATCAGTGGTTACTAGGGGTTCAGGATGGAGGGAGGAATGAATAGGTGGAGAACAGAATATTTAGGGCAGTGAAACTATTCTGCGTGATACCATAATGATGGATCCATGACATTATGCATTTTTCAGAACCCAGAGAATTCTACAACACAAAGAGTGAATCCTAATGTAAACTATGGACTTTAGTTAATAATAATGTAACAATATTGGTTTATCAACTGTAAAAAATGTACCACAGTAATGCAAGATTTAATAGTAGGACAAACTGTATACAGGTGTGGGATGGGGAACAGGAAGGGGATTGGGGGGCAGTATATGGGAACTTTCTGTACTTTCTGCACAGACTATTTTTAAAAATCAGTGGAGAAGTGAAATTTTAATAAATGCAGTTGGAACAATAGGATTTTCTTACAGAAAAAGTAAAATAAGATACATTCCTTATATTATATCATACATAAAATTAAACCCCAATGTTACTGAAGATCTAAGTAGAAAAACAACTTAAAACTATTAGAAGAAAGTATGGAAGAATATTTTTCCACCTTGGGAATACAGAAGAGTTTTTAAAGAAAGAACAAAAAATACAAGATAAATGAAATTATTAATAAATATGACCATGCCAATATTATAACTTTTGTCTGACAATCAAAATGAAATGATAAACCATAACCAGTGAGTATATATTAGCAATATACACAGATAGCTTCCAGAAGTATACAGAAACACACACACATACACACTCCTATAAATATCAATAAAAAACAACTGAGAAATAGGCAAGGCATACAAACTATTAGGAAACCTGAATGATCAATACATATGAAAAAATGCTTAACCCCACTAATTATTAGGGACCTACAAATTTAAATAATGCCCAGGTATCATTTCATACCCATTAAATTGGGGAAAAAAAAAAAAAGCAACAGTACCAAGATTTAGTGAGAATGCAGGCAAATGAGGACTCTCATATACTGCTGATGGGAGGATAAATTGACACTGTTATCTGTAGAACAATTTCACAATATCTAGTGAGTTTGAAAATATGATCCAACAAATCTCTATATATTTTCACAAGTGGAACAACAATGGTCACAGAAGAATTGTTATAATGGGAAAACTGGAAAGAATTCACATTTGTATTAGTAGGGGAAAGACAAATAAATTGTGGCATACCTGAAGATAGAATACTAGATAGGACTTAAAATCATTAAGTCAGATTTATATGAAATAACCATCAGATTTTTAAGCTGTGTTGTTGAGGTTTTTTTAAAACAAAAAGCAAGTTTCAAAATCATACACAACAGAATGCCATTTATTGAATAGCTTCAAATTTATAAAAGAAACAGTACATATATTTTTATAGATACATGTGTGAAGTATAAACACATGGATGAGATACACACTAAATTCCTGATGGTGGTTGTCTCTAGAGAGGAAGGAAGGGGAATGGGACTATGAAGGGAAATATAGGTAACTTCAACTATATCTATAGTGTTTATTTCAAAAACAAGCAAGCATATAAATACCTGAAGCAAACATGAACAAATAGTCACATGTGTTCTTTTTTGGATAATGATTACATGAACGTTTGCTATATTATTCTTTGTATTCTTATTATTATTTTTTTTTTTTATTAAAAGATAGAGATCCAAGCTGGAAAAACAAGGTGGTAAAACAAGGAGGAGCTTTAGCAAGGAGGAGAAGGGGAAGGGAGTGGGGGGCATTCTGAACAATTAAAGAACTAGAGGTCTCAGTAAGGCTAAAAATAGTTTTGAGGTAATGAAAGAGTGAAAAAATAACTGTTGAAAACAGCTATTCATGATGGTTTTAACATGATGGAAGTTATGGTGAGAGAAAAGGATTTTGAGTTTAATAATATAGATTTAAAGCAGTTCCAAGAAATGACTAGATCAAGGATATGGCCTCAGAACAAAGAAAGCAAAAAATCATTAAAGAAGATAAAAATATAAATAACATCCTGTGCTCTGTGCTATGAAAGAGAAAATAATAGGAGATAGGGTCCTTGCACTTATGTTAGGAAGACGAGACTCAAAGGGAATTGATTAATCAACAAAAGTGGACAGCATGTGATCAAGTGAAAAATAAATTATATAGAAAATATGTTCTATAGGAATTCAGCAGAGAAAGGGAAGACTGATCACAAACTTTGATACAGTATCACATAATGGAATAAATGGAAATTGAGGAGACCTGTGAAGGAAGAGGGTTTGGACAGAGAAAAAAAAAAAGGGTAGGGTAATTCATGTACAGGAGAAGAGTATGATGCAAAATGTGATGGTACAAATGAGTAAAATGTGTTCTAGGGGCAGTGGTTGAAGACCATCCAGCCTGGCTGAAGCAGAAACTAGAAAGTATAGAGAAATACAGTTGGATAGGTGGACTGAAATCCTAAAGCAGAAAACTGTGAATTTATAACTTACTTGGGACAGGGAACCATTAAGGTTTTTAAAGCAAGGGGGTGTTATGATAACATTAGTTTAAGAAATTTAATATGGGGAATATACAAGAAGCAAAGAAGAAACCTTATACTTTATGTAAATAAACTTTCATGATACTTGATTTATGGAAGTTTTCATGTGATTTTTATTAAAAAAATTTTTAAGAATAACATCATTACCTTCTAGCTTGAGATTTATCCCTCCACATTCTATAATTCCAATGAATTTTCCTTCTATCTGACCATTTTTATAAACAAAAATTGTTGGTAAACAATTGTCGTGGTAGTGTTGAATACAGCTATTCACAATGGCTTTAACAAATTTAGTTTCTGGAAACTTTCTTGCTAGGAGACTAAGGTGCTGGTTAACCAACAAACACATTGGGATGCTAAAAAGAGAAACCATACACACAACTTTAAAAACAGAAGACTATGCATCTTAGTCCAATAAAATAAATGAAGTATCTCTTTGGCAAAAATATATCTTCAGATAGTTTTTAATATGAGCATATCATTATCATTGTCTATTCTTACCTCTAGCAATGTTGAACTGTAGAGCCCTCTTGTTTGTGTGTGGGTTTGTCGTTGTTGTTGTTGTTGTTTTCTGCAAATACCATTACAGCCTGGGAGTGAAACTTAATACCTTGGGAATGTGATGTCAGACTAAGGGAAACCACATCTGACGTAACATCAGTTTACTTCAAGCCAGTGTCCCAGTCTGTAGGACACTTAGGAAAAAAAGGACACTTGTAGGGAATATTTGGCAGTTCTGAGTTGAAATAAGGGGTCCTAACTCTTACCACGATCATCAGCTTATTTCTACATAATGAGAGTATCACATCCATAGTTACTTGTCTCAACGTTCCTTGACTTGCTTGACTCCAGCACAGTTCACCCAAACTTTTCTTTGACATCCTACTTCAATGCTACATCTAATCACCATTATCCAGACCTATTCCTCATCACAAATTTAAAATTGATTGGAAGTATGATAAAAACTTCCAATTTTTCCTGCTCTATCACCTAACTCCTATTACACTATTCTTCAGTTGAAAGAACTCTAGTTCCTTTCCTTCCAGTCCATCATTTACTCACCTCTACTTTATCCCATACTCCTAATATTTTCTATGGAACTTTTATCTGTAAGTTATTCTACTTCTCTAATTTCCTGTTTTCTCTATATCTTTCCTTCTCTGTAGCCTCTTTCTCCACTTTATATAAATATATTCAAGTTACTAAATCTTAAAAAAAGTTCTTTTTAAAGCTTTGTGTCCCCTTCTAATAACTACATACTCTTCTGTTCACAGACCAGATTAAAAAAAATAAAAGTTTCTGTGTTCTGTTCACCTCTCTTCTTGAAACACTTTCCTTTTTTGGATTCTTGTGATAACACCTTCTGTTAATTTCCTTTTTACTTCCCTGGCTTCCTTCTTCAATCTGTGCCTCAAATGTAGAGGTTCCTTACTACTCTGTCCTGGATGTACTTCTCATTCTAGACACATTCACTAGGCAATGTTTTCCATTCTGATGATATTAACAGTTGATGAATGCCACTACTACCACCCCCAAACCTGATCTTTCTCCTGTATTTTCTTAGTTTGGCACTCAATCCAAAAATCTCCCTTTCTTCCACAACCCCTAACTGTTGATCAAGTCATATTAATTCTACCTCCTTAACACCTCACATCTATCTTCTATCTTTCCCCATCACCTTACTCCTCTCCTCTCTTATCTAAGCTGCATCAGATTCTCCTAAATGGTCTCTGTTTCAGTCTTGGTTCCCCAAATTCATCCTCCACTGTTCACAAAGGGAGGTTAGCATGAAAGTCTTATGGCATAACAACCACCCTTCCCTCGAACTTAATACCCTTCAGTACCTCCTCACTGCCTTTAGGATAAAAGATGGACTCCTCAGTGTGGCCTTCAAGGCTTTCCAATGTCTGGTCCCTGCTTACTTCTCCAGCATTATTCTCAGCCTGCAACCATATACTTCACCTAGACCAGCTTACTTAAGGCTCCCCAAAGCATCATGATGCCTCTTATTTCTGTACCTTTATACCCCATCTAAAATACCCCATCCATCCTGTCTATCTCTTCCAAAAATCTTATAAACTTGGGGAATCCTTTCCTTTTTTTGAGGCCAAGACCAAGAATTACTTACGCTATAGAACTTTTCATACTTTATTCTACCAAAGGTAGAACTGATACTCCTTCTTCTGTGACTTTACACTGTTCAGATTTCATTCATAACAGCAAAAAGACTTTATTACCTTTGCCTCCCACTATTTTATGTGTGTATATATATGTATGCATGTTTATGTATGCATAATAACCTGCTACAAATCTAGATTACAAATCTAGATACTGCTTCGTTCTAGTTGGTGTACCTCACAGCTACTAAAAATAATCCTAGGCAAGAATACATTGCTTAACTTAAATATTAATTTTCCTCACAAAGAATTACATAAATTGACTTTATAAGTTCAACTTTTCCTTGAGTAGGTGAAATGAATCTATTAATATATAATCCAGAGAAATTTTATCATTACTGTCAGGAGAGCTGAGTCAGCGGTATGACAGTTACTTGTGGGATTGGTAGGGTAGTATGAATGGCAGAAGGCAGGTGGGTATTCAAGGTGGCAATAAAAAGTATGGAATTAGAATGGCATAACAAATTGTAGTGTACGGAGAAAATGGCTTCCTGAAGACAGTTCTGAGAGCATGTGGTAAGGGAACAAGTTTGGTAATGGGGTCCAAGGGCCAGAATTCTTAACCCAGAAGAATTGTAAAATATAAGGGAAACCTCTGAAATTAGAAACAAGTTAAAAACTTAGTTACGGTATTCAAGGTTAAAAATATACAGTTGGGTATAGGAATAATGTAGAAATCCAAAATTAAAATATGGACACAGGCGTAAGATTGTATAAGGCCACAAACTACCTTGACTTCAAGCTGAACCAGTAGTCTCACTGGCCTAGGAAGAATTAGATCCCTCTGACCAATGCCCTCTAAGCAGGGTAAGTCTTCATGTGATGAAAAGTGGGCCCAGTTCTATAAATTAAAGGGCAAGTTGTCATCAAAATTATGGAATTTAGGAGCTAAGCGAAAACATAAATTTTCACCCTCCGATAAAATTAATAGATGGCAACCAGAAACACAAATTTGTTGAACAGTTACACTCACTTTACAATCTGAAAGTTATGAGTAAACCCATTGTTAAAAACTAGACTTTTCTAAAGAATATGTATAACAAATGATTTTCTATTATATGATATAAATTTGGGTTACTGTCAATTAATTTTCAACTAATTACTTGCCAATTGTCAATTTTCAAAGCATATGACAATGTGAAGCAGCTTAGCTGAGAATAAAACACATTCAATCTCTTTTAAGAATTTTTGAAAATTATTTGTCCAAACTAGTAACATAGCTAGAAATAACCATTAAAGTAAATTATTTTATTACCATGAAATGGACATTAAGAAGCAACATCTATTCTGCTAATCATAATGTCTCTCAGAAAAGACATTCAGTGAAACCCTTCAGTATCTAACATTTATCATGAACAGATACCAGTTTCGTGAATGTCAGTGTTTCCCATTCTTATTTGTAAGGGACCAATACCAGCAACATTTACAAATCAGTTAAACCAAATAAGTAATATAGGTAAAATGGGAATATGATTCTTTTTAAAGCTTTAAAACTACTTGGAAATTAATCTATCAATTTTAATTGCAATAAAAGTAATGTTTTCTTTATGGTGCATGATATCCTATCAAAATTTGGGGAACTGGTGAGCTGGTACACAGGAGAGCTCTAATTTTCATAAAATTACTTTGTATATTTACTCTGGGAACCAAAAAAGAAATTGACTAGTCAGAGATTGAGATGAGGACAATGCCATGCCCTCTGTCCCTGGATTGGCTTGCGGCCCCAAGGCAAAAGGGGCCAGAAGATGCAGGGCCTATCTTTATGAGAGATTTGTGAAACTCCAGGAACATGCAGCTCTACTTTGACAAAAGGTTGGGGAAGGGCCCTTCTCCCCACTATCCAGCACTATCCCTCTTTCACAAGGGCTATAGCTTTGAGAGCACAAGGGTTTACCATCCTTGATGCAGACAATGGCATTCGCAGGATGGCAGTCAATGGTAAGGCTTCCTCAAGCAGCTTTCTAAGGAGAGGCTGTTCCAAAGAGGCAATGGAACAGGAAAAGAGGAATGTGGACATCATAAAGTTATGTGGAATCGCTCCTCGGGGATTTGAAGAAGTAACTTAGACAAGGAGGATTTTGCCAAGGGTTAAAGAACCTTGGTAGAGGCAAAAACAGACTAATTGATTTATTGATACATAAAGACTTACTGTTATACTAGGCTGGTTAAGCCTGAGGACCTTTGGGTTACACTTAATACAACCAGGCATTTTAAGAACTGTCTAGGAGGAACAGGCGAATGCAGGGTAATTGTTCTGTTAAAAGAGACTTAAGATGTCTATTCAAGTTATTTGCCCATTGTTCTGATTTGCTAATGCTGCCATTAAGCAAAATACCAGAAATGGATTGGCTTTTATAGAGAGGATTTATTAGGCTACAAATACCCTAAGTTCTAAGGCCATAAAAGTGTCCAAACTAAGGCATCAAGAAGAGGATATCTTCACTTAAGGAAGGCCAATGGTGTCTGGAACACCTCTGTCAGTTGTGAAGGCACGTAGATGGCATCTGCTGGTTCTTTGCTCCCAGCTTGCATTTCAAAATAGCTTTCTCGAAAATGTCTCTGGGCTTCTGTCTCTCTTCGCTTCTCTCTCTCTCAGCTCCTGTACATCTTTGTTCTCCAAGGGTGTTTCTCTTGAAGCATCTGGGGGTCCTCTCTTAGCTTCTCCAGGGCAAACTCTGGGCTTCATCTTTTAGCTTAGCATCTCCAAACATCTTTCTGTCTGCATCTCCAAATGTCTCCAAGTGTCAGTGTCTACGCCAGCTCTTGAGCTCTCTTAAATACACCAGCAAACTAATCAAGACCACCTGAATGGGAGGGCCCACACCTCCATGGAAATAATATAATCAAAAGGTCTTGCCTACAGTTGGGTGGGTCACATCTCCATGGAAATAACCTAATCAAATGTCCCACCCTAATCAAAAAACTAATAAGTCTGTCCCCACAAGATTGCATTAAAAAACATGGCTTTTGTGGGGGACATAATAGATTCAAACCAGCACACCCATTTTTTTAATTGGGTTGTTTATCTTTTTGTTGTTAAATTGAAGGATTTCTTTATATATTCTGGATATTAATCCTTTATCAGATATGTGGTTTCCAAATATTTTCTCCCATTGTGTAGAAGTTGTCGTTTCACTTTCATGATAAAGTCCTTTGAGGAAAAAAAGTTTTTTTAATTTTGATGAGGTCCCATTTATCTATTTTTTCTTTTGTTGCTTGTGCTTTGGGTATAAAATCTAAGAAACCAGTGTTTAATACAAGGTTCTGAAAATGCTTTCCTACATTTTTTTCTAGGAGTTTTATAGATCTGGCTCTTATATTTAGGTCTCTGATACATTTTGAGTTGATGTACAGACAGCTAAGTATAGAACTACCATATGACCCAGCAACCCCACTACTAGGTATATACCCAAAAGAATTGAAAGCAGAAACTTGAGCACATATTTGCATACCTATGTTCACAGCAGCATTATTCACAATTGCCAAAGATGGTAGAAACCCAAGTGTCAACTAATTGATGAATGGATAAACAAAATGTGGTATATATGTACAGTGGAATACTGTTCAGCTGTAAAAAGGAATGAAGTCCTGATACATGCAACAACATGGATGAACCTTAAAGACATCATGTTGAGTGAAATAAGCCAGACACAAAAGAACAAATATTGTATGATCTCACTGATTTGACATAATTAGAATAAGCAAATTCACAGAGTCAGAATCTATAATAAAGATGGGGTAGGGTTAGGGAATGGGAAATTAAGGCTTAAAATGTATAGGGTTCCTATTCGGAATGATGGAAGTGTTTTTGTAATGGATGGTGGTGATGGTAGTACAACATTGTAAATGTATTAATGGCACTGAAATATATATCTGAATGTGATTAAAAGGGGAAATGTTAGATTGTATATATGGTAACAAAATTTTAAAAAATCCATTGAAATCCACTACACAGTGAATCCCAGGTTAAACCATGGACTACAGTTAATAGCACAATTATAAAAATGTGCTACCATCAATTGTAACAAAAGTTCCACAGCATTGCAAGGTGTTAAAATAGGGTGATATAAGGGAGTCCTGTACTTTATGAATGATTGTTTTGTAAACCTACAACTTCTCCAATAACGAAAAAAAAAAAAAAGAAAAAAAAAGAGATTTAAGAGACATGATATTACCGAAATGCACCGCATGATCCTTCACTGAATCCTTGTTCAAAAATACACGTATTTATAAAAGACATTTTGAGGTCAGTTTGGATATTTAAGTAAAGGCTAGGTATTAGATGCTATGAAATGTCAATTTTGTTAGCTGTGAAAATGGTATTGTGGTTATGTAGAAGATGATCCTTATGTTTTGAAGATGGATGCTGTGCTGAAGCACTTAGGAGTAAAGCATCCTGCTATAATTTACTTTGAAATGGTCCTGCAAATACACACACACACACACACACACACACACACACCCCGAAATACATATGGCAAAACATTAGATTTTTTAATCTAAGTGGTAGGTATTTGGGGTGCAAATATTATTATTCTTTCTACTTTTCTCTAAGTTTCGAATTTACCATAAAAAGTTTTTTTTTTAATAAACTGCCAAAGAGTCTTTATTTTTCTAAGTGTGGCTTGTTCTATAAATTAGAAATGAAAAAATAACTTAAAATACATAATTTAATCCCTGAAGCCAGTAACAAATCAAAAACTCTAAAAATATATGAATATGTATAGATACACATATATTTTTCTTGAATACTCCTGTTATACACTTTACAGAACCTTAAAACTAGAAACCTGTATTTTCAAACATCAATGTACTGTATTTGGAGAACATGCTATGGTAATTACCTTGATCTGTATAGATGAATTATAACCCACACATCTTTTTCTGCATTTGTGACTTCTTTCACATACTGGTTTCCAGAAATTTCTCTCAATTCCCCAAATTTTTGTCTTTCCTTAAGAGCTTTCCATTCCTGCAGACGTTTTTCTCTAATTAAAAAATGAAATGAAATTATATAAGAAAAGTTTTATATTCTTAAGGTTATCTCCATACATGTTAACAACTGGGGGCAATGAATGCAATGTATACATATATCAAACATTTTAAAGAATAATAGAATAACTGTTAATGGCCTTATAATGCCAATTTCTCTTTATGTGGGTATTTGTGTTATCGTGGGTATTGCAAAGTATAAGAAGTAAGATTCTGACTGTTTTAAATTTACTTTTATTTTAAGACTAGGTTTTATTCATAGATATAGTGATTTCATTTAGGTATCAGACAAATTCTCACAGAAAGGTTAAATACTTAGTAAGGGGGAATGTCCGTAAGAATAATAGCTAACATTTATCGAGTACTTACTATGTTGCTAGGCACTGTTTTCAGTGCATTACATTAACTAATTTAATCCTCACAAAACTTTATGAAATCAGTACTATTATTGCATGCTCTTAACCACCATGCTAAACTGACTGTTAGTCCAAAGCCTTTGTTAATAAGTGTAATGACTTGTTATAAACATATATTTATTGCAGGTTGAGAAGAAATAGAAGAAAGTGGTTATGGCTTGGACTCTAACGTCAGACTAACCTGGGTTCAAAAGCCAACTCCACCACTTACTAGCACAATGACTTTGGGCAAGTTATATAATCTCCCTAAGCTTCTGTTTCTCTATCTGTAAATGGAGATAGATAATGCTAATATTTACCCACATGGGACTGTTGGCAATAAAATGAGAAAATACAGGTAAGTTTCTTAGCAGGGTG
The DNA here is from genome assembly GCF_015220235.1 of Choloepus didactylus. NCBI lineage: Eukaryota > Metazoa > Chordata > Mammalia > Pilosa > Megalonychidae > Choloepus > Choloepus didactylus. Next base: position 57,332,100 of record NC_051309.1, read on the forward strand.
TCTGGCCCATTGTGAGCATTCAATAAAAGTTACCTGTTTATTCTTGATAATTATTCATCCATAGAGAACCTTAAAATTTAGTTGAACAATTCTCTTGAAATTTATATATTTTGTTAATTTAGCTGTTGAGTGCTTGGACTCATGAAGCAAATCCAAATGGTTTCTGACATGACTGCAAGTTTCTTAACATTTGGCATTTCTATAACTCTAAGGTAGCTGGGAGTACTTATTCCCCTTTTTGTCTGGATTTATTGGAAACAGGTCAGGTAAAATCCCTCACTTTACATAGAAAGTAAACCAAGCAAAATGAAGCCTGGAAGAGAGAATGCCAAGACACTCATCAAGGTCTAAGTCCTTCAACTTTCCCTCTACTGGACCAGATATTCAGAACCTATAATTACTCCAAAGATATTTTGGGAGCTCTGCATTGATTGCAATGAGTATTCAGTATCACTATTATTAACTTCCCTCAAATTGATCTCACTGACTTAGTATTTTTCGGAGATTTCTAAAAGTTTTGTTCCAACGATGGCACCATGCCCTACTTAATGGCGCAATTATAAACCACTTTTCTTTCTCTTCCCCTCCCTCTCCTCCTCCTCTTTTTCTTTGTTATAACAATATGCTCTGGGGAGGAAAGAGAGGTACACACTTCTTAGTTTTGCCGTCAGGAAGTCATATAGTATTCAGTGGCCTACATTTTTCACCTAACAGTCATATCAGTTGGGATTCAGTTGTCTAAACAGAAAGCTCTCTAGCTATTTTAACAAGAAAGGAGCTTAATATGGGGAATTAAGTGCTTACAAACTCAACAGAAAGGCGGAAGGAGCAGCTGTAGGCTTAGGCGACCAGGAATGACTCCCAGAACAACACGGCAAAACTGGTTTGCCAAGGGAACATTTTTAGCTTTCTTTGCCACAATCCAGACACTGGGGAATCAGGAACTACCGTTCCGATTGTTGGCCCTAGCATCATACTACTCTAGGATTAGGAAGCTCCTGTAACAACTGTTGCCTCTAGGAACCTACCACCCTTAGTAACAATCTGAGAAACAGCTGCCAGATGAATGGCTCCAAAATCATGACACAAATGCTTGATTATAGCAGCAAAATGGATGCTTCATGTGCCACCCCTTTCCTCACTTAATTTAATTCTGAATTTAAGTTTCTTGTAAATGTATCCAACAGAACCTAAACCAGATTCATTACCCTTACTGCAATTGAGTCTGAGAAATGTAATTTTAGCTTTTTAGCTTCTTCAGTAGTGGAAAACACACCAAAAAAAAGTGGGCACGTGTGTCAAGAGAGCCAATTTAGCATATCTGCCACAAAAATGAACTGTGAATATGTTTAAGTTACAAATAGATTTTTCTTCATCCTTTAGCTATAAATTTCTTAGTCGATGTACTTGAATTTTATAGGTAATCATCTGCAAAATTACATTTTGTCTCTTCTTTTAATTATTATATTTTTTCATTTCCTTTTGTTGTGTAAAGGCACTGACCAGGACATACAGTAAGATGTTCAATAGATTCTGCCCTTTTCTCATCTTTAATAGCAATTTTTAATGATGTTTGTTAAAGTCTTTATCAAGTAAAGAAAAGTTCCTTTTTCTGGCTTGCTAACAGGTTTTCAAAATAGTTTTTTGCTGTTTTTATTTCTGCTTTAAATGAGGAATTTGCTTTAACTAAGCAATATCAAGAAGACTACAGAATTTCCTCTTCCTAAGAACAAGTAAAATTTTGAAAATATACAGGTTCCCTTGTTCTCTTATAAAGGACTCCAGTAACAGGATTAAGACCCATTCTGACTGAGGTGGGACATACCTTAACCAAAGTAACCTCATCAAAAGGTCCTACTTACAATGGATTCAAGCCCACAGGAATGGATTAAATTTAAGGTCATGTTTTTCTGGGGTACATACAACTTCAAACCACCACACTTACTGAATATTTTCTCTTGGTGCTCATCTCAAGAACTTGCATTTTTAAACTGTACATTATAGACAATTATTAACATAAACAAAAATAAGGAGAATAGTATAAGGATCACCATGTATAAATCTTCCATTAATAATTTCAATTGATGACCAATCTCCTTTCTTTACCCCCAGCAACTCCCCTTCTCCTGAACTATTATGAATGAAGTACAAGACATCATGGCATTTAATCTGTACACATTTCATTACATATCTCTAAAAGATGATAATTCTTTTAAAAATTTAATCATACATCATAATCACATCTAAAACAATGATAATTCCTCAGTAAAATAAAATATAATTTCAGTGTTCAAATAAAATGATTATCTCCATTTTTAAAGTTTGTTTATTCAAATAAGTATCCAAATAAGATTTAGGCATTACAAGTGGTTCTCATGTATCTTAAATCTCTCTTTTCCATAGATTCCCCTCTATCCGTTTTTTTCCCCTAGCAATTTATCTGTTGCAGGAAACCAACTGTCAGATTTTTATCCAGAAGAGTTTCCCACAGTCTGAGTTTTGGTGATTGCATCCTCATGAAGTCAATTAACACAATGAGCCTACATTTTTAATAAGTATTCTAGGTGATTATATTGACCAATTTTAAGAATTAGGGTCTATTATTTCCTTTCTGTACTAGCCTTGTCTGCTTATGATAACGAAGTAATATTAGTCATATACCATAAATCATTAAGCTTTCCATCTTTATAAAAACATAGGAACCACTGTGTCATGAAAGTTGGAAATTTCAGATACAAAACTATATAATGGAGATAGACTATCTTCTCAATTATGCTTTTCTATCTCCTATTGAGTCAGTTTTAAAAATTTATATTTTCATTTTAAAAGCCATTTGCCTTGGCAAAATAACAGAATAGTACATTTTATGGATTGCTCCGTCCACCAAAAATATGAATGAGCTGGAAAAAGAGATAGAAATGGACTAGGTGGTAACTCTGGAACCAGACTGGGCATTTAGAACAACCGTGAGAGTGTCAGAAGAAGGGAGAGACAGCCAAGAGTTCAGCTTTTGTAAGGGAAACCAAACCAGTGACCAGCCAGCTCCTTCCTCACCCAGCTGCAGCAGTGTGGAAAAAGCAGTGGCTGCGGAAATGCAGCTGGAATCCAGGAGTGGCATGCCAGGGTGAGAGTGGGCAGAGGCAACCTTTCCTCCAAAAGCTGTGGCTGAAGATTTAGGCCAGTCTGGGAGACCCCTGAACAAACAGGCTGGATGCTGTTGCAGGTTTCAGCCCTCCGGGCAGCATAGTTTCTGGCATCCCACCAGCATCTACTAGGACATAAAGAGCCAAGACACCTTCTTTGGTTGCTTTTTGTTTTGTTTTGTTTTCTGTCTGTGTTTGTTTCTTGGTCTGGTAGGTCCCTTACAGCCCAGCGCAAATGCTGGCTTCAGTTTCAGCCTGTTTTGGCCGTCTGGGCAGCAACAGCTTCTGGCATTGCACCAGCATCAACTGAGATACACAAAACAAGTGAAGCTTTTTGTTGTTTTTTCTTTTGTGGGTGGGTGTTTCTTGATCTGAGGGATCTATGATGCACCAGTTTGAAAGCTAGAGTAGGTCTCAGCCCTCTGGGAAGCAACAGCTTCTGGCATCACATCAGCATCTACAGGGACATAAAGAGCCAATGAGACACTTTTATGTTTGTTTTTGGTCAATTTCCTTCCTGTCCCCCTTTTTTTGGGGATCTGGTGGATCCCTGAGGGACCAGAGTGGATGCTGACCACGGTTTTGGCCTTGATAGCAGCAGCTTCTCGCTTCCTGCCAGCATTTACCTAGAGACTTGGAGAGGCAGTAAACCTTTCTTTTTTTAGAGTGTTTTGTCTCTGTTAGTATTTAGTTTTATTATTTCTTTTTTTCTCTTTATTTTCTTGTTTATCTCCTTTCTGTCTTTCTTCTTTCTAGTTCCTGGGCTAGAAGACCAGAAGTGGGAGAATTAGACATGCTAAAGAGAGTCCTACAAGTTGAAAGAAAAGGACACTAGACAATAAATTGATGCCACATGAAGAAATAAGGCTCGCTGGTAAGGGTAATGACATGGGTAAATATAAATACCAGTACTACTGTTATTTTTGGTTTGTAACTCCACTTTCACTTCCTACAAGATCTGAAAGGCAACTGCATAAAATGCAATGAGAAATCAGTGGTTTGGGACTCATAATGTATAAACGTAACTTATGACAAGAACGGCATAAAGTTTGGGGGGCAGTTTATGCATATTATTGAAGTTATAATTACTGCTTTATACAGTAGTCTTTTTTTCTTTATTAGAGAATTTGTAGGTTTACAAAACAATCATGCATAAAATACAAGATTCCCTTATACCACCCTATTATTGGCATCTTCCACTGGTGTGGAACATTTGTTACAGTTCATGATAGCATATTTTTATAATTGTATCATGAACTATAGGTCATGATTTGACTTAGGGCTTACTGTTTGTGCGTATAGTTCCATGGGATTTTTTAAAAATTTTGTTCTGTTACCATATATACAATCTAACATTTCCCCTTTTAATCACATTCAGATATATATCTCAGTGCTGTTAATTACATTCACAATGTTGTACTACTATCAATACCATCCATTACCTAAACATTTCCATCATTTTAAATAGGAACCCTGTACATTTTAAACATTAACCACCACCACCACAACCACCATTCTCTATCTTCACCCCATTCCCTGGTGACCTATACTATAGATTCTGACTTATGAGTTTTCTTATTCTAATTATTTCAAATCAGTGAGATGCAGTTGTCTTTTCAATCAAATAGAAGGAAAAAAGAATTGGAAACAAAAGTATATTTATGCTGTCTTTCGTATTTATCTACCTTTACCAGTGCTTCTTATTTCTTTATGTGGATTCCAGTTAGGGTCCAGTGTACTTTCATTTGAGATTAAGGGCAACCACTAGTATTTTATGTAATGCAGGTTTGCTGCAATGAATTCTCTGTTTTTGTTTATCTGGGAATGTCTTAATTTCTTCTTCATTTTTGAAGTATAGTTTTGGTAGATATACAATACTTGGTTGACAGTCTTTTCCTTTGAATATGTCATTTCACTGCCTTCTAGCCTCCATGGTTTCTGATGACAGTTTAGTCAGTTGTTAACATAATTGAGGATCCCATGAGATTGGATTAAAAGATCATGACTTTTTCTCGGGGGACATAATATATTCAAACTAGTTCAGATAGTAACTAGTGAAGGGGGAGTGATAATCTAATAAAAGCACATAAAATATTGAGGGTAATCTTAATGATTTGGGAATGCTCAGGAATGACTAGGGTTCATTAATTTTCTTGGGGTATATTAGGAGCATATTGGAAGCAATGTAGTTATTTTAGGATATTTGTTTTTCTTATTCATTTGTTTTGTTTTGTTTGAAATGTTTTTTTTATAGTTTTTTGATAAAGTTTTGAACAAATAAGTAAGTAAATAAATAAAGTTGTGCTTTCTTGATTCAGCACTCACCCTGTCACTGCAATCCTTTAGATGTTTTACACAGTTTTGAGGAAGATGGCTCTGCTTGTTTTGCTAGTTGTTCAAAGGTTGAACCCCAGAGCATCTTATTCCACCCTCTTGGTTGACTGGAAGCTCCCTCATAGTCATTTGACACTTACTCATCTTTATGATTGCATCTCATATTTCCTTAGACATTTCATATACAGTTTTTCTACATTTTGGTTCTGCACTATCTCTTTGGGAACCTAAATTTATTTCTGATGACTCTGTAGTAGCTTGCTTTATTGCATCCATTTCTTATTTGTTATTGGGAGCTCTCTGTGTGATATTCATCAGTGGAGGTCCTTGGTCCTGGGTGGGAAACATTTTTCCAGAGATGGTGCACTTCTAATACTTCAGTGACCCAAGAGGCACTTCTGAACTTAAAACCACATACTTTCTAAGGTTGTTATCTCAATGAAGTATTACAGTCTCAGCATCCCTACCTCTCCACTGTACCATGATTCCAAATCCAAAAGCGATGCTGTCATTGGCTTCTGCCCTCACAGCAAACCCATCTTAGCTCATTATTTTGGGGGGATAGGTAGAGACCTCCCTTACCCCTATGAAATTGCCAGTACCTCAGGGAATGTGTCCCATGTAGGATATAATTTTCTGTAGAAACCCTTGACAAATACCATGCTAGAAGGAAAATCATGGTCCTCTTTTTATTGATCTTTTATTGATATTTTCTCCTTAACTCATCTATAACTTAGTGATGTTCTGCTGCATATTACTGAATAATTTTTATCTAAGCAAATTTTTATCTAAACAAATTGTTTAGATAAACAATTTATCTAAGCAAATTTTTACCTAAAAAATTGTTTTTATGTGGCACTTAAAAATTAGTTTCGTTCTTTAATTTATCTATTCTATAGACAAAATAGGGCATTGCATTCAGTTTCATTCTTATAATACTTCTCCATTCAAAAACTCATAAGTAATCCAAATGAATCACTGTACCTATATACTTCAATAGCTCGCATGTCTTCTTCATCAAATTCATCTTCAGCTTCCTTCAACTGTGCAAGACTCATCTTTTCATATGGTTTAACTAAAACAACATAAATTGGTAGATAACTGAATTTATTAAAAAATATTTTTACTTTATAGTCACTTATCTAGAAAAAACAATATCCATCACTCCCACAAAGTTTTCTGAACTATCAGGTTATATTTTAAAATATATGTGAAAATGAGTTAGATTCCATAAATTTAGATTTCCCCAAGTATCCAGAAGCCTTGACAAATAATACATACTATATAGAATTTTCAAAATCAAAGAAAATCACCAGGTAAAGAGATATAGTGGGGAAAAAAGTTTACTAGGTTACATACCAGGATATGTCAGTTGTTGTGAACTAGAATGTGATCTTCAATACACAATTTTATGTGTCAGCATCCTAATTATAAAAAGTATAGATGGAGTTTAAATTATGTGATCTCTAATGTCCTCTCTCCCTCTTAAGTTCATGAAAAACACTGTCATTACTGTAACTGTATTATCTCCTCCATTTAGCCCATCAAACGTACAACTTTACCCATTGCTTCTTTCTGTAAACGTAAAACCATTTCTTCAATTTCATCTTTTGGTTCTTCTTTTGGAGGAAGAATTCCAAAATCTCTTAAAATTTCATTCCATTCTGTATCTTCATTTGGATCCTATACAGAAAAATATTGGAAAAGCTATTAACAAACTTGTGTAATTAAACATGTATGTGTAAAACTGACATGTAGCACTTTTATGTATGCAATTGTTCACAAACTCTACGAATAACAAGGTAATTAGTTCTAAAGAATAAAGCAGAGTGGCCTAGTTTCCCCATTTCCCTGAACCAATGGCACTACATACTTTGATAAACAAGATACAAGCCCCACCCTCAAAATTAGACTGAGAAGTTTAATAAAAAAATCAATTTAGAAAACATATATCAAATATTAAGGGAGTAAACTCGTAAGTCACAGAAAATTCTCAGATGGCTATAGTGGACAAAACCAATTCACAAATTCTGTTTTGTTTCTTTTTCTACATAAGCAGTCAAAACCTCCAGGTGAAACTGCTTCTATTTTCAGCTTTATAACTTTGTGGTACTCTCACTCACAGGTTTTATCTTAGGAGAGGCCAGGAATCTTTCAATTTCTGTCTAAGCATCATATTTCTATGAACATTAACCCTGTCTTCCCTGTTACTTAAGCTGTGATTTTTTATTTGCTGCTTCCCCTGAAGCTGTAAACCATATACTAGCTATTGTCTGTTTATCTGCTGTCTGTCTATATTCTCTGATTTTTCAAAAGGAAGGGAGAACATTACAGACATGAGTGAATATGGTGGCAGACTGAGTCTAAGATGACCTGAAATTATCTTCACCTCCTGGTATATTCATGTCCTCGTGTAATTCTCTCCTATTGAATATGGGTGGTAACTGTAATTTGCTTCTAACCAAAGGTGTGGTAAAGTCATTTCTGTGACTATAGTCATAAGATTATAACTTCCATTTTGCTAGCAGACTCTCTCCCTTGATGGTTTTGATGAAGCAAGCTGCCATGTTATGAACTTCCCTATGGAGAGGCCATGTGACAGAAAAATGAGGGTGGCCTCTAGCTAAAAGCCAGCTAGGAACTGAGGCCTTCAGTTTTAATAGCCATAAAAGAACTGAATCCTGCCAGCCACTCTGTAAGGGAACTTGGAAGTGGATCCTTATCCTGTTATATCTTCAAATGAGACCTCAGCTCTGGCTAGCACCTGGACTGCAGCCTTCTGGAGATCCTGAAGTATAGGAACCCAGCAAAGCCACGCTTGGATTCTTGACCCACAGAAACTGTGAACTGTGTTTTAAACCACCAAATTTGTGGTAATTTGTTATGTAGCAACAGACAACTAATATAAGTAGTATCTTATATTTCTCCTCTTTTTTTATTCTTTGGCCAAAGTATTTTTCTGTACTTTGTCTTTTAATGGTCCCTATATCCTCGAGCTCTTCCAGTCTCCATTCTTTCTATAAATCTTACAACAGTTAAAAATCACTATCATCAGGAGTTATTCTTTTGATAATGCCAGACTAGGCAATTCGGATCAACCCTCCTGCTGAGAACTGGAAAAACCATACAAATAGGTGGCGAAATCAATTTGAAGGCATTGGAGAGCCAAGAAGGCAGAGTAGAGAATAATGGAGACAAGTTTCTGGAGGAAAAGGAGACCCAGAGAGAGAATTTCTGCACTTAGAGTCACTTTCCTCAGATCAACTGCCAGTTCTAGGACAGAAGAAGAGGCTGAGAAATTGATTAAAGCTCCACAAATTTGACCATTTTAGATACTAGCTGCTAAAACGAATACCATACAATGAGGTGGCTTAAAAACAGGAATTCATTGGCTCAGTTGCAGATATTAGAAGGCTTGCTTCCTCCCAGGGCCAGTATCTTCTGGCTGCTCAGCAATCTTGGGGTTCCTTGGCTTTTCCATCACATGGTAATGGACATGGGTTCTGTTCTGGGTTCTGTTGACATCTAGCTTATGGCTGCTCCCCTTGGCTTCCCTCTCTGTCCGACTTTCACTCTGCTTATAAAGGACTCCAGTAATCCAGATTAAAGATCAACCTGATTCAGTTGGGCCATACCTTAACTAAAGTAACATTTGGAGAGTTCTTATGTACAATGGATCTCTCGGTCTAGAATGTGTCCAAACTAGGGTACAGAATTTAACCCACCACAGTAACCAAAAACTGAAATCAGTAACAAATAGATAACTCGAGGGTTACCTATATCTGGAATTTAAGAAACAAACTTCTACACAACCCATGGGTCAAGAAGGAAATCACAATGGGAATTAGAAGATGTTCAGAACTAAATAATAACAAAAAAATTACATTTCAAAAAATGTGAGCTACAGCTAAAGAAGTTCATAAAAGGATTTTATGCTCTTAATTGAATACCTTATAGAAGAAGAAAAGCTTAAAAATTAATGATGTAAGCATCCAACTTGAAGTATTGGAAAAAGGGCATAAAAATAAACCAAAGGTAGAAGTAAGGATATAATAAAGGTGACGGCAGAAATTGATGAAATGGTAAATGAATATACAATAGAGAATATCAATGAGAAAAAACTAATTATATTTCATATATTTGAAACCCTATAACACAGTGTTACATATTTCCCTTAAGCAGCTAAATGTCTTTTTAAAAAATAAAATAAAATTATATTTACTTTTAAATATTTACCCACATTATTTACCATCCACAGTGCTCTTCATTCCTTCCTGTATGTTCAGTTATCCATCTGGTATCATTTCCTTTCACCCTCAACACTCAATCCTCACTCTCACCCTAATTTCTTATACTGCATGTCAGCTTGCAAGTAATTCTGTTTTCATGTATCTGAAAATGTCTTTATGTTTTTTTCAGTTTTTGAAGGATAGTTTAACAGTTCCCCTCTCCCTCCAGCATTTTAAATCATTTAAAAGCCTTCTGGCATCCATTGCTTCTGTTGGGAAGGTAGATATCAATTGTATTTTTGTTCCCCTGTATGTCATGTGTCTTTTAATCTCTTGCATTTTTAAGATTTTGTCTTTGGATTTCAGCAGTTTGACTATGCTGTGCCTTGATGTGGTTTTATTTCATATATTTGAAACCCCATAATACAGTGTTACTGTATTTACTGAAGTTCTTAGATCTATAAATTTATGTTTTTCCTAAATTTGGAAAATATTTGTCCATCATTTTTTTTTTTTTTTTTTAGCTTTTGCAAAATTAGTTTTATTGTCGTTACAAGGTTTTCTGTACACATTTGGCAAAAAAAAGATGTTTATGTTTAAATTATCACATGAAGAATGCACAAAGGGCACTGACTACATTCACATGGCCATTCAATAAGGTATTCTTCTCATTTTTATGCTAATGGAAAAATTTTGCTTCACTGAAAAGTAAAAAGTAATTTTTATTCTAAAAGCCCTTGTTTATGGCTTGCAAATAATTTGTACTTTACCTAAGTTCTCACAAAATAAAAAGCTGCTACAAATGAGATGATTATAATAAGCTTCAAATATTCTCTCTAAAGCTTCTATACCTTAATTTGATCTCATATTTCGATGTCTGTATACCACTTTCAATGTCTTCCACTTTAACATCTTTCAATGATTTCCTGATTAGTTTTGTTAGACTATATTATTCTAGAACACACTCACAGTTCCTTCACTTTTGTAAGTTAGCTAACAATTCAGTTCTCACATGGTAAGGAATTCTGAATTTTACTCTGAATTCTACTCAAATTGCAGTTATCTGAGAACTTTTGAGAGCAAATTTTAAAATCACAGTTAATATACAACTATTCCATCCTAAAGTTACATAGCAACTCAATTAAAAAGAACATCAGATGCAAGACAACAGCTAATAACCAAATGGTTATCGAAAACACTGAAAAGGTGTAAAGAAAGAAGGAGACAAAAGTACTACATCTTCTTGAAACATAACCCCAGAATAAAGAGCAAAACTTAAAACATTAATTCAAAAACATAATTTGTTCACTTACTAGCCTTGCCTCTTATTCCAAATTCGTTCCAGGGAAGGCACAGAAGACATGAAAATTGGTAAACTTAGCTATTTCTAAATATGAAATATTGGGAAAGACTGGAATTACAGACTAAGACTAAATTTTTGAAGGATTTAATTCATCCCAGAGCTTTTTCATTATTGGGACGGCTGAATGCTCACCCTCAAAAGTTTAACAGTATTCCAGATCGTCTCTTAGAGTCACTTAACTTCCTTCCTTCCCTATTTCTGAGTAGATGGAAATCCCATTTTGAAGGCTCTTAGTTTTTTTTTCTCTCTGCTTTACTCCCTGTAATTTTATATCCATAGTGGCTAGAGGTCCAGCCATATATTCTCCATCTGAATTATTATGAGAACAACCCCATGTTCGTATCCAAATTTTCTGTATGCCTGGAATAGTGCTATAACTTGGTGGAGTGTCTTCCTCTTGCAAATATTTTTGGGTATTTCGCCTTCGCACCTTTGGAACAACATGCTTTCTTGCAAAATGCCTATCTTGTGGCTTTGAATCTTCCTGTGACACAATATCTTCTATGTCATCCAGTAGTGTATCACAGGATGCAGAAGGCATCTTCTCTTGATTTTCTGCACTTAGATTCAAGTCCTCTTGAAAAATTAGTCCATCAGTCGGGAAATACCAAACCAGTTCAAAGTAAGAAAATCAACATGCCACTCTCCGGAAACAGCACAGGTTTTAGATGGAGCTCGCCATGACACATACCTGTCCATCATTTCTTTAAGTTTCTGCCTCATCCTCTTTTCTCTTCTTTTCAAGGATTCCAGATATATGTACATTAGCTCACTTAGTATTGTCCCCTCGAATGAATCTGTCTTCAATCTTCTTTAATCTTTTCCTTCAACTTGGATAATTTCTATTGATCTATCTTCAATTCACTGACTCTTCTGCTATCTCCTAACTGCTGTTAAACACACCCAGTGGATATTTTATTTCAGTTATTGATTTTTTTTTCGGTTACAGAATTTCCAATGATTAATTTATTTCTATTTCCCTGCTGAGATTTCCTCTGCCACTCCCAAATTCCTGACCCCCAAATTCCTGAGATAATAAATGTTTGTTGTTTTAAGCTGCTAAATTTGGGGATATTTGGTTACATAGCAATAAATAACTAATATACCTATCAGGTATTTTATTTCAATGATTATAGCTTCCATTTCTAGAAGTTACTTTCTATGTCTTTATCTAGCTGTTCATTCTTAATGGTTTTCTACATAATCTTTGTAATATCATTCTCTATTTCTTTTAATACTTCATAACAGATATTTTATATTCTGTGATTGAAAATTCCAACACATGCAATTCTTGGAGGTCTAAATCTGTTGTTTATTGCCTCTGTTTAACATTCACTCACAGTGGATAGTCTTCTTGTGAGTTTGGTGGTTTTTCTGACGTCATATTTGCTTTTGAAATCCAAGAGTTTTCTGGGCCTAACTTCATGAGGCTTTCCTTCAAAAAGAGTTTGCCTCTGGTATTAGCTAGAGGGTTACTGTACCTCAGTTTCTAAATCTCTTTAAGCATCACTAGAGAATTTTTGCTCACAGAGGAGGTTTCAGCCTCAATATCCATTCCAGTGGTTGTGGTGTTGCTTTAGTCCTCTGGCCTCAGGGTACCCTTCTTTGCTGCCTAGAGGTCCAAAAGGGCTCTCTGCCTCTTCAACTCGTTGTTACTCCAGCCCTTGATCATGCTTCTGTTGATCTTATCCTGGTGACCCCAATCCTGGGTCCTGACTATTCCCACCCAAATGATAGTCTCCTTACTTCCCAGTCACTATAGGCTCAACTTTCACTTGTTTGAAGGAGAGTGTCCTCTATAAGATTGGAAAACCTCCAAAGAAAACAATGTTGTGGATTTCAGAGTTCCTGAAAGCTCGTAGTCATTTATGGCTCTGTTCTAGTTTGCTAATGCTGCCAGAATGCAAAACACCAGAAACGGATTGGCTTTTATAAAAGGGGATTTATTTGGTCACACAGTTACAGTCTTAAGGCCATAAAGTGTCCAAGGTAATGCATCAACAATTGGGTACCTTCACTGGAGGATAGCCAATAGTGTCCAGAAAACCTCTGTTAGCTGGGAAGGCACATAGCTGGTGTCTGCTCTGGAGTCCTGGTTTCAAAATGGCTTTCTCCCAGGACATCCTTCTCTAGGCTTCAGCTTCTCTCCAAAATGTCATTCTCAGTTGCTCTTGGGGCATTTGTCCTCTCTTAGCTTCTCCAGAGCAAAAGTCTGCTTTCAAAGGCCATCTCCAAAATGTCTCTGTAAGCTGAAGCTCCTCTCTCAGTTCCAGTGTATTCTTCAAAATGTCCCTCTTGGCTGTAGCTCCTCTTCAAAATGTCACTCTCAGCTGCACTGAGTTCGTTCTGTTTGTCAGCTCATTTATATGGTTCCCAGTGACTCAACTTAGACCAACCCTGAATGGGTAGGTCAACACCTCCATGGAAATTATCCAATCAGAGTCATCACCCACAGTTGGGTGGGGCGCATCTCCATGGAAACACTCAAAGAATTACAATCTAATCAACACTGATAACGTCTGCCCATACAAGATTACTTCAAAGATAATGGCATTAGGGGGACATAATACTTTCAAACCGGCACAGGCTCAGAAGCAGAAGTTTCTTTTCCCTTTTGTGACTTATCCATCCATTTATGTTCAACTGTCTTTACCTACACTTTTTACAGGTTTAATAAATAGCATATAATTTTGTTTTGTTTTGAATCCCATCTAAACAGCTTTATCTTTTAGCTAGAGCATATAGTCCCTTTACATTTTATGTAACTACTAATATATTTGGGTTTAAATTTACTATATTTTTTGTACCCTCTATTGGTCCTGCTCCTTTTATGTTTATAAAAAAATCAATTCCACTTATCCCTCTTTCAACTTATAAGTTATTCTTGTGGTATATTTTATATTTTTCCTTAACCCCATAATACATTATCCTAATATTATCATTATTATTATTTTTTCAGTCAATGTTTCCTTAGATTTACTCTCATATTTAGCCACTCTTCTATTTTCATTCCTTATTAAATCTCAAACCTACCATTTGGAAATCCCTTCCTTCATCCTGAAGTACATCCTTGAGACTTTCCCATAGTGAGGGTCTGCTAGGAGCTAATTTTCTCAATTATTCTCTTAAAATGTCATTATTTTGCTCTTCCTTGAAAAATAATTTCTCTGAGTATAGTTCTGTTTTTCTAACACATTGAAGATATTATTTCACTGCTTTCCACACTCACTATTGCTGTTGAGAAATAAGCTATCAGTCTCTTAAGCTTTTCTTAGTCTGGCTGCATTTAATATTTCTTTGTCTATAGTTTTCTGCAGTCTTGCCATGATGTATTTAGTTACGCATTTCTTTTTCTTTATCCTGTGTGGATTCATTGGGCTTCTTGAAGGTGCAGAATGGCATCTTTCAATAGTTCTGGAAAATTCACAGCAATTATCTCTTCAAATATTCCTTGACCCTTCTCCCTCATCCCTCCTGAGATGCCAAGTAAACACATGCTAGATTTTCATAAGCCCATCTTCATATTTCTTAGTTTTCTTTCCATCTTTCTATACCTGAGACTCATCTAACAAATGATACTTTAAATGTCATTTGTTGCATTTTTTCAGTTTTAGAAGTTTTATTTGGCTCTTTATCAAACTTTTAAGGTCACTTTTTATAATCTTCTATTCCCTGAAGATGATTTCAAACTGGTCTTCTATTTATTTAAACATAATAAGCATAGGTGTTTTATAACTTGTTTCTCATAATTCTAATACCTGAAGTCTCTGCAGATTTGCTTCTATTGGGTTCATGCTTATGGTACTTTGTTTCATGTGTGCTTGACTATTTTTGACTGATTTCTGCTCCTCATCCTTGAAAACTGAGTGAGAATTTCTTGAGGCCTAAGATGAAGATGTCTTCCTCAAGAAGATTTATATTTACTTCTGCTAGGCACTGGGAGCACTACAGTATATAACTATTTTAAATCATATTCACAGCTTGAGGTTTGCTGGACCACCCACGCAATATGCCTACAAGCAAATCCATGTAAAGCCTGGCCTGGGCCACTCAGGGATAGGTTTTATTCCTTTTCTTTCCTCTTCTCTCCTACAAGTATCAAGGTAACTTTCCCTAAATTCTCCTAGGCATGAGTTTACCTCTGGTTCACCTTCATTAAGGTGGGAAAATTCTCTTACTGGTCTCCCAACCTTTGATGGACCCTGATTCCTCCTAGCCCATGATTATACCCAGGACCAAAATGCAGATTGCTAATGCATTCATCACAAAGATGGCTTTGGACCTCCAGAACTCCGTTTACCTGGATTTTCACTGTCCCTTAGACTTTGAACTGACTTTCTTACTGTCTTGTCATCCCTTTGAGGCTTTTAACGAAATGTGTTTTACACTCTATCTGGCATTTTTGCCTATATTCAGCAGGTGAGTTGGCCTAAATAAACTAGCCCATTATTGTCAGAAAAATAAATTCCAAACTCCAAATTCTTTATAAAAAAAAAATTTCCCTACACTTCACACCCCCATCACCCTACTTCTCTTTTCTCCACCATAGCCAAAGTTCTTAAAAGAATTGTCTACCTATACTATAATCACTTTCACCTACCATTCATTCTTCAACCCACTCCAAGTTGGCTTCTGCACCCAATACTCTATCAAAATTGCTCTGGCTAAGGTCACCTATGAGCTCCATGTTGCTAATTGCAATGGGAACTCACTGTATTTGATGTCTCAAGGAAAATTTGAGTTACTAATCTTTTTCTTCTTGAAACACTCTTTCCTGATATTCATGATCCCACATTTTAATGGTTTTATTCACACCTCTTTATCTGCTCTTCTTTAACTGATCTAGGACTTAATTCAATGGGATTTAATGTAACTGTAAATGCTCCAAATTCTGCCTCTGCCTTCACTTTTATAAATTATGAAATTTTATCTGTTAGAAATAGGCACCACAATCTATTTGCTCAAACTATTATGCCATTTATCTTACCATAAATAGTTTTGTCTGTCTCCCTCTTATTCTCTCACAGAATACTCTTTAAAAACAAGGCCATATCTAACACACACAAGTACTGAACAAATGGCTGTTGAATAAACCAGTGAATAAACAACTGAATACGCTAAGGTTAATATGCTGTTGACTTCACTCTCAATCTCATTTCAGCCCAGTTCCTAAAGAACAGGTGAAAACCAGGACAAATTTGCAAAACTTTTGCACATGGCATAAAAAATGTACTTGCTAAAAATTTATTATTAATACAAAAGGACCATCCATCCTATAAAAATTATACTCAAAAATCTTAATAAATTACACAGTATAAAAATATGCCAACTTTAAAAATGTAAGAAAAAAAAGAAAAATCACAATGCTTGTAATTTGGGGGAGCAGGAAGGAAGATGTTTTCTGTAAGTTGGAAAGAGAATTTTTCTCTGCTTAAAAAAAAAAAGAAAGCACAGTATCCTGGTTGATAAGGAAGCTTTAGATGGAGGAGGAACCTTCTAAATAATAAATGGAAGCCTAAAAGAGCTTTTGCCATCAGGTAGGAGAAACACCAGGGAGTGCTTATGTTTCTCCAGATTGGACTATTAGGGGTTTCGTTCTTTTTTTTTTTTTTTTTTAAGGTTGTGGGGGAGGGCAATTACACTTGGGCTAAAGTTACTGGTCTATCTCCTAAGCACAAAATAAAGCAGCAGTAGGATTTCTAGGAATCACGTGTGAAAAGCAACCCCCAAAACTACGAAAGTTACCTCCAGAAACATACCAAAATCTTGAATGTTGAGTAGAAGGAACAGCGTTTTCCTAGAGTTAATTTGGATTTCCCTCCAATCTATATAAAAACAAAATTCAGCCCTTACCAAGAACAAATGTTAGAACCCAATCCCTGTGGTCTGCCCTGCCCACTATCTGCCTCTGGGCCAGCCGGATGTCCCAGGCTTCGCGCAGCCAGCGGAGCCCCTCACCTGCATGGTGTTCCCCGCCTCTCCTCACGCGCCTGCGTAGTCTGGCTCCCGGCGAGGCTTTCCCGACTCAGGCCGCCAGACCTGATGGATCCTTAAGGCGGGAAAAGCGCCCACCGAAGACCTAGCGGTTCAAACGTCCACTGAGAGAGGGAGGGGAGAACAAGGGCCCCCAGGCGCGTGGGCCCCGCAGCTCGGTTGCCAGGCAACCTAGAGCGTAGCCTAGCTGGGTAGTTGTGGGTTCTGACGCACAAAGTCCAGGGTCAATCTCTCAAGCAGTGCCTTTCCTAACTATGGTGTGGTGTTGGTGCTGGATTCCTGCCACCTTTCCCTTCGCCACCACAAAAGCAACCAGTTTTAGAGCCTCTGGTACCTTCCAACCCTGGAGACCTGTCTTCATGGAAAAATAACAAAATTCTGGGAAAGAAAAATCTTTAGAGGAAGTCTTAACCTGGAGCCCACACTGATACTTAGATGGATTTTAGGGGATACCAAATCCTCAGCCCCCGATGGTGCACATGCTTATTTTTTTTTTTTTTTCCTGGAGTTAAGGACCAGAGCTTTCATCAGATTCTCAAATGGTACCGTAGTCTCCCTACTCCCATCTTAAAGAATCCACTGCTTTAAGAGACAGTTGCTCTGGCCTTGGGTAGTAAACCTAGACAGTTGGGTTCCTGGTGTTTAAGTTAAGGAAAGGATGTTTACTAGGAGCTGCCAGGAACTTCGGGAAAATATTTGGTATTATCACCAAATAAGGTTATTTATCCACATGTTCACAGAGATATACTCACAGGATTGTTAAAGAAGAAAAACATGTTTTTAATGAGAATTTTAAACTTGGACCCAGCGTTGGACCACTCCACCTGTTGTGCCTGGTTAATGATTAATACAAATCCTATATTCCAAATAGCCCATATATCTAGCTGTTTCTGTACAAGACGTTAATTTATTCAATACAAACATTATAAAACATCACAATTTTTGTAACCATGTTTTGGTATTCTTTTTTTGAGACCCTGGGACCACTAAAAAATTTAAGTGGACTAAGTGGTTCTAGATTTCTGAGAGGTGCCGGAAACCACTGCCCAAATTAATATTCAACTCTTTTTGTTTTGACAATCCAAAATCCGAGCCACCCCTCTTTAATCAGCCAGCAACTTGCTTGGTGAAGGTGTAGGCTGAGGAGAGAGGTCAAAAGAGAAAAAAACAAGGAGAACCTGGAGTGAGATAAACTCAAAATCCATCTGAGGTTAATTCTGTGTCCACTAAATACTGACTTGATGTTAAAAAGTTCTCCAACTGTGTTCATGGTCTTCTTTTAGTATGCTTATTTTCTTCCCGGTAATGGACAAGATATATTGCCTTTTAGATGTTGCAAGGTAAAACAACTTATTTTAAGATGAACTCAATACTACTTGTTGGTAGAAAAAGCTAGCCCCTGATATATCTGTAGCAATCAGAAATCCATTTCATAGAGTATAAATCAAAACTTGCTTACTGGACTATTGGTGGGTTATGACCTAATCCCCCAAATAGTGTAGTTTTAGTTAGTATTCATATTCTAAGATTGTTAACTACTGGGCATTCTGACCATTTAATAGGGTGGGTGATTTTGTAACTGACAAAATCCAAATAGGATAAACTAAAATAAGTCATTAAAACTCAACTGTCTACTGAGTGCCTTTAATAAAAATAACAAAAACACATGTGTATCAGTATTGTCAAAAGCTGCAAGGATTTGAGGAATATCATTATTTACAGATTTATTACAAACCATTTCATTACAACACTAAGAAAAAACTATTTTAAGATGCTTTTTTATTTTCAAGAATTTAAACATTTATAATCTTAACCACCTTTTACTGAGAATGTTTACAACACAGGAATTCTCAAACATGGTAAAGTAAGCCAGGATTGTTTTTAAGAAAACAAAATGTTGGTATACTTTGTATTCCATGGCATTTCTTCTTTGAAAAATTAGTTGGCATCCTATAAAAAAAGAAAAATTGAATTAGATTCAAGTGTAAGTATGTGAATGTGTGCATGTTTGTATATAAAGATATATATGAACATTTTGTCATAGTATGATAAAATTGACTTCTGAGATATTTTCCAGCTGTTCTTCAGTCTGTATATTCCTAGCTATGTATCATTTAATCTGTCTCTGCTGGAATACTGATTCTGTTCACTTGAATTTTCCAAAATTTTATAATATTTAATTACATAAAATGGTTTCCTAAAACTCATTGATGCCAGTAAAATTTATGAATACAGTATTTCATGTGTATATGCAATTGAGTCATCCTATTTTATGTTTAATCATTTTCTAGGTAAATATAAACATTCAGGATAGAGTAATAACTTAGATAATGAGTTGAGACAAACAAAGAAAAAAACTGATTTTTGAACTGTTTATTTACTGGCAAGATAAAACGAAATCCAGAGTGAATTATTCTATGTAGAGCTTAATCTTGGAAAAAATCCAAATCAAGTTATGTTTTTCAACTTTGGAGAGAATTTTCTACTAAATTGATCAACTCATGACCAACTCATGGATTAAATTCCATTTCACATCTTGAGCACTCAATACTTAAGTTTGATGTTAGAGTCAAGGACATTTTTTTCTGTTTAGTATTAAACAATTTTTGTACATTTGCAATATTAAAAGGTATCGTTTCTTTTCTGTTAAGTCTTTGTTCTTAGTCCTTGAAAAGTGAAAAAAAAAATTATTCTAATATTCCTGATAAGAAAATAACTTACCAGGCCTTTTCTGAAACAGAGTATCAAACATAGTTTGAAAATTCAAGTTCCTAATTATGCCTAACACATTAACTCTTTTTTCCAATATTTTTATATTTTATTTCTTGTCTAATTGAATTGGCTAGTGCATTAAGAACTACATTAATGGTGACAGAACATTCTAGCCTTGTTCCTGATATCAATGGAAATGCTGTGAAATGCTTTACTATCAAGCCCACTATTTACTTTGTTTGAGACTATTGTATTAGTAATGTCAAAAAAGGATTCGTCTCTTTCTATAGGATCTCCCTTTAAAACAATAGAAATTGATGTGGAGTTTTACCAAAAGCCTCTGTTGAAATGATCATATAATTTTGCTTCTAATGGTGAGAATATTTTAATAGGTTTTCTAAGGTTGAACTATCCTTGGGTTGCTGGGACAAACCTCAGTGGGGTCATATAATTCTTTAAATATACTGCTGAATACTGTTTACTAATATTTATTTTAACTTTTTGCATTGATATTTATAAATAGGATTGACCAACAGTTTCCTTTTCTATATTTTTGTAAAGTTTTAGCATTAATAACATACTGGCTTCATAAAAAATATTTGGAGATTGGGTATAGTGCTTTTTGAGGGGATAGTTTTCTAGATAATATTTTCTATTTTTTTACATGGCCATTGATCTGTTTATATAATTTTTTCTTTCTATTGAGGTCAATTTTGGTAGCATCTACTTACTAGATAATCCTTCATTTTATCAGGTTTTTCAAATTTACATGCACATAGATTTGTCAAGTACTCTTTTATGATTTTCATTTCTTCATTATTTGTTTTTATTTCCTTCATTTGTATTTTTGTATATTTATGCCTTTTCCCATTTTTATTGAATATTTTACCCTAATTATAGACTTTTATTTTGTGGGTTTCTTTTTTCAAACAACCAGATTTTGTTTTATTTATTGATTCTACTTTATTGTTTTCTAATTTATTAATTTCTCTTAATTTTAAAATATCTTTCTTTCTGCTTTCCTGAGGTTCATTTTTTAATTCTTTTTTAACTTATTGAATTAAATCCTTGATTCAATAAGTCTTTCTTTCTTGGACATGTTTAAGGCCTGTTTTTTCCACTGAATATAGTTTTCGCAGCATCCCATAAATTTTAATATGCAGTGTTTTTATTCCCTTATTTTTAAAATATTGTGTGATTTTGGTATTGATATCTTCTGTAGTTAAAATGGTGGGTTTGGGCTTTTGTTTCTGAGAAAATATTGAATTTTAACATTCTTATGCTAAATATATTTAAGAATTGATATAAATGATAAGAATGAAATATTTGCAAAAATATGTTCACATTGAATCCAGATTAAGGATTATATAAAGTTAGTAAAACACTTTTATTTCTGTGCTTTAAATGTATTATTCTTCATTTAAGTTTAATTTCAAAATTCATATTCTAAGAAGATATTAAGATTAACATATTTATTAAACAGGTGGGGCCAGCCAACAGCTACTGTGTCTACTGTGTGCCCAGACTACGGTGGAAACCCTGAGAGAACCAACATACAAGTCATGCTCTCATGTCTTCCAACATTTTCTCAGTTCTCTAGAAACTGGCAAATCACAAACTTTTAGAGAGAATCTTTGAGTATGGGCTATTTGGAAGACAGAAATACATTCAGTCTGTAAGTTCTGTCCCATTTTGTTGGACACTGATTACCACAATCAGAACACAATCCCTGACATATATTATTTGCACAATAAATGGTAATAAGGTCAATGTCTATAAAATCAGCAATGATAACTACTACTGTGGGATAATCTGAAGAATACACAACATGGAAAAAACAAATCTGCCCCTGAAATACTGATATTTTCCATCACAGAACCCCTGACTGCCCCTAAAATTGAAGTATTTAGATTATCACCGTACACATGCCATCAAATAATAGGAATATATTCAGCATAGTCTAATTTGTGAACATTTGAAAACAACAGAAATTCTCAAATTTGATTGAAATGTAAAACACATACCATTTTAATTAAAACCTGATGACCTTCTTCCATTGCGTGGCTGGAAAATAATGAATTAGAAATAAGTCAGTATAAGTGTTAAAGCTCATTTTCATAGAAAAGCAGCAAAAAAGAAAACTAAATCAGGGTTTCTTTAATTTTAATGTGCACCAAAATCACCTACAGGAGTTTTTACAACACAGATTGCTGGACCCCACAGCCAGTTTCTCATTTAGTAAATCTGGGGTGGAACTCTGTAATTTGCATTTCTAACAGGTTCTGAGGTGATGTTGAAGCTGCTGAGAACCATGCTAAATTAAATAGTATTTGATTTTGCTTATTTCCTTGAAGGTACTAAAATTTTTAAACAAATATTCTCAATTTTAACTTTATATGAACCAAAATTAACTTATTGAAGTCACAGTTTAGAATTATTTCTCCTTGCTATTAGTCTTGCTCTTTCCTTCAGTCCACTTTCTAATTTGCTGTTAGAATTATTTTCCAAAGCGTAAATCTTACATATGGCTCCCCTTAGCCTTTACAATGACCTTGTAATTTCTTAGCAAAATATTTCATCAGCCAATTGTTGATTGTTTGGGATTCAGCTCACAAAGCCTTCTCTGTACCTCCTCCACTCCCCAGCCTGGGTTAAATCCATTTTTTTTTCCTTAAACTCACAGCCCCTGTATTAAACCCTAACTAATGCACTGGTTATGTATTAAAGATGCAAATATTTTAGAAATTATAGCTGCTTAGAAAGAAACTCACCTTTCATAGATAAGAAATGCAATTATAAAGTTTTGTCTACTTATAGTCTCTAGTGTGGTTGGGTCTTTTAATTTTAAAAACTTGTGAAAGTAGTCATAGCTCTGCCAATCAAAATTTTTTTTCTTTTTTTACTATTTCTTTTTTTTTATTGTAGAATATAACATATATACCTAGAAGTGATAATTTTCCAAGTGGAATTTAACAAGTAGAGAGCAAATTTCAAAAAATCAAAAAATTTGTTAATGATTCCTTGGAATTTAAGGAGTAAAGTAGCATTAAGACACTAATTCCCAGTACCTGAAATTTCATGAAATTAAACTGTAAAATAGATGAATGCCATTTGCTGTATTTACAAACATGAGTAGTGGGTCAGAAAAGAGATCAGAGACTCTGGTATTAAAGCAATAAAGTGACAGAAGTGAATCTCAGACTATAACACCTGATGTCAACTATGAATACATAAATTTGAAAACTTAATTGAAACTTATGAGTTAATGTAAAGAAATGCACAGTGACAGCATCTTTCAATTTTTTCATTGATCGATTTTTTTTAAAATAGAGTATATTCATACCCTGAATAAAAAGTATCCTCTACTTCGACTTACAACAGGACCTTGAAATTCTTCCTGAAATAGAAAAAATGAGGGCATTGGAAAGCATATAACCCTAAAAATAAGTGCAAATTCTTCTTGAAAGTATAGTGAAGATCAAAGCTATATTCAAGTTATTGTCATAATTAAAGAGGGAATCAAGGACTTGTATATATAATTCATATTAGTAGAGAATATCTGTACTTGGAGAATTTTCAACACTTAGCAATATCATCAGAATATTGTATTTAAAAGTAATTTCCTTATCAATATACAGATTCTATTTTCAAGAACTTTGTCAGGTATATGAGTTTTCATCAATAAGTAGAAAAACAGATGACAGGTACCTCATAAACAATTAACTATATTTAAAAAGTACCTTTCAGCATTTTTTAAGAATGAAATAATTTCTTTAAAATACATACCATATGTATTAACACATGAACAGGGAAAAATAAAACAGAATTGTATCAGAGCTAGAAAAATTACACTATACTTCTATAGGACTGTAGATTGAAATTGAGGGGCAACTTTGATAAATTTTGTTTATTCAGTGATACTTCAGAAGAGATTTTCCCAATATAATTATATTTACAGAAGGGGTAATAAAAAACACCAAGTAGGAACAAACCAATTAACCATATGAGTAATTTTGTGGTGTTTCTTAAAACATTTCTTTTCAAACCTAATGAAAAACTATTTAAATATTATAGTTTCTATAAAATTGGCTTTCGTAGCTCTCCACTTTCATTAACAACTACTTACAAAGGTATCCTCAGGATGGCAATCACCATAAAACTTATCAGTCAAGATCTTTTAAATTATTCCATACTGTATGTACAATCATATTTTTAAATTCTAAGAAATGGCTCTGTCATCTACTTAAATTCCAAAATCCTTGCTTTACAACAAATGTATCTTAAATTATCCATATTTGTATCGGATTCTTGTCTTTACTGTAACTCCCAGATTACTTAAAAGCTTGAAAAGTTAGTCTTTTAAAACATACACATAGAAGCTATATGTTTAAATGCCTATACAAGAAAAGTTATCATTATATTAAAGAGAAGAAAGAAAAAGAAGGAAAAGATAGAATAAAATGTAACTTAAAATGTACAGAAAATTGTAAACTTTAAAATGCAAATCCCAAACCTACAGGTCTTTTAGTCTTATATTGGAGATAGAGCAATATATAAAGGAAGTGGGAAAGAGGAGATATAAAAAGATGTGGGGGATGAGAGGGGAGGATGTCCCACAAGCGAATTTTTTTTCTTTTTTTTACTATTTCTTTTTTTTATTGTAGAATATAACATATATACCTAGAAGTGATAATTTCCCAAGTGCAATTTAACAAGTAGAGAGCAAATTTCAAACAATATTATGGGCTACAATTCCAGTTTCAGTTATTTCCTTATTGTGAAATATACATGCAAAAAGGTAATATCTTTGAAGTATGATTTAACAAGTAGTTATATAGGAAATTTCCAAAAACCTCATGAGTTACAGTTTAGACAGAAGCTAGTGAGGGAGAATGATAATCTAATATGTTCAGATATGTTAATGATGGTGAATTCAAAGGTATGGGAATGGATAGGGTGATGATTGTTAATAGGATCATAAGTATCAGAGTTGTATTGAAACTAGAGGAAGGGGTAGCAACAGACAAGATGGAATTTAACAAAGGATTATGAATACTGAATCTCTATATAATTTTCTTCTTAGTTGATGGGGAATTAGAATAGTTAGAAGGAAAGAAATGAAATGGTGGAACTGTAACCCATAGCATCCTTTGAAATTTGTTCTATAGCTATTTGTTAAATTGTAGTTTGAAATTTGCCACCTTTTTATATATATTTCACAGAAAAAATTTTTTTTAAGTATTTGAATGCATTATGATAGGAAAACTCATTTTCTTCAAGAACTCAGAATATTTTACTGTCAAAAATATGTTTTAAAGTTAGGTGAAAGGCTGACCCAAGCTAACACTCTCTGTCATTTTTTGTTTTTCTATTCATTTCTTGCATTTTTTTTCTTTCAGAGTTTCCTGGTAAACTTGGCTTGCTGCAATATAATTTTAGGATTGATCACTCCTCTGACAAAATATACTATTAAGTCAGAATAGACATTTTCAGCCAGTTGTCTGGAAATTGAGTGTTTAGCCTTGGTTGTAAAAATAATGCCTCTGACGTAAGGTAGTCAAAATGATAAATTAGGGGTCTCTTTTAAGAAACTGGAATTTTAAACCAAAACCTTATACCATTCAGAAGCCAAACACTTTAAAAAGCAATTCAAAAAAAACTTATATTACTTTTCATTCCAGAAATTCTAAAATTTTAAGGGATTACCATGATTGCTCCAACATTTCTCCTTAAAGTTGGCAGCATAAAATATTTTCCTTGATGGAGACTTAGTTTAAGAATGTGAAGAATTCAAGGATTAAAGAATGACCACAAAAATAAATTTTGAGGAATTTATTCTTATACTTTAAATGCCTATGCATTTTTAAAGTATTTTAAGACATTGGTAGCACCTTAAAAAGAATGACATTAATATGGTATTTGAATTTAGGAAAAGTTTGGCCTGAATTCAATTTTTAGTAATATAGCAGCATCAAAGATTGAACTACAAAGGGAATGTCACAGTGGAAAAAAAATATTTGACTAAACTAGAGGTCAGCAGACTGTTGTAATCTCTAATTTCACCTACTAGTATGATTTCGGGAATCTTTTCAACTATTCAGAGTCTTATTTTCCCTTTTGTAAACTAGGGATAGCAATACTTGTATTATCTACTTAATAGAGTTGCTGAAAGAATAAAATGAAGCAAGACCAAAAACTATAATATGGTGCAACAATATATGGCATTACCTAGAAACTTTCATCATTATGGAAGAGTCAGGTTTCTTTTTAAATGACAATAAAAACTCCATAATTCCTAGTTTAAAATGTGTTGACTTGGTTATATTCCTTTTAAACACAGATAATGGATTTGGGCCATATTTTTTGTTAATTGTGGATAAAATATCTACATTTAGTTTCTGATATATTTACTTTACAAGCTTTACTAATATTTTAATACTTCGTAGTTGCCAACCGGACACAGAGAGGCAGTAAACCTCCCTTTATTTGTTCTCTTATTCCCATCTAACGACTAGACATACTGCAGTATCCTTTCTTCAAACAAGAATAGGTTTTCTCACTGGAAGGGTCATTGTCCTTGGAAAGGAGTGTAATCCCAGCTTTCCTTTCTGCCTGCAGCTTGAGTTAGACTGGACGTGATATGATGGGGGAAACAATTTTCTTTTCCCTGAGTGTGAAAACATCTCTGCCAATAGATGCTTTCACATTGGCAAATTGGGTGTTTGCATGAGGCTTATTCTTAAGAGTATTTTCTATAGTACACTGGGAATTAACAGAAAGGGCTGCCCCAACACAGAGTGGCAAAGCAAGCATGCAGTTTGTATTACATACGTCCACTTTGAATCTCTTCATTCTTCTCTCATGCAGTTGAGGAATGAGCTGCAGCAACGGATGCACAACAGACGACTGAGAGGACACGAACACACACATATGATGAGCTCAATGGTTTCTCATCACTGGGCATAAAGACGGTTTCCTATTTGTTTGTTTTATTTGTTGTTTTTACCCATTCTACTTGCTCCAGACATAAAAAGAAAAAGATGTCATCTTACACAGCTCGTTATGAGCACTTCAAGAAACCGTAGAGAATAAGGCCAAGAGAGGGAATGACACTTGGTAGCTGTATGCTAAGATCTTTGTCATTATGCTGGAGAAACACTTTCCCAGGAGCCTCATCCCCATCATCAGTGGTCAGTGAGTAAAAACACTTCACTCCATCTTTGAGAGGCACAAAGCAGTTTGTCTGCTTCCAGACTTAAACTTAAAATGATTTGAAACAGAGGAAACCAACTCTGTGAGAATCCATCTTCTCTTATGAAAATGTTTATCTTGAAAATTATACACATATCTAGTAATATATTTTAAAAATTATATATTATATTTAAAATTAAAACACATGGGGCAAGACAACAGGGGACACAAAAAATGACAATGTTGATAGGGAAAATGTGACTAAGATATATTTTCTCAAAATGTAAAGATGCCAAGCAGAAGAAAATGAAAGCATATTTGAAACATGTAGCTATGTGATAAGGTTTCATTTTAAAAACTGAGCCTTCTCACTAATAGTAATTCATTTATCAAATGGATTACTTGAAGCCCTATATATGGGTATCTGTTAAACAGCTTTTATTTGGTTTAAAGCCAGTATAAACTAAGTGACCATTCCCTATATGTAAGAATATTCAACATGATAAACATTTAAAACTGAGTTTAAGTTTACAGTTGCCTTTCCAAAGGTGCACACATTTAAAATGCACTATTTTCCTCATTCCCTAAATTGATCCATTGTAGTGAGTCACAAGCTTAGAAAGAATACTACAGTCAAATAATTACTAGATATTCTAAATTGAAACACTAAAGTGGATTAACATTTTTTAAGTTCATTCATACAAAAAAGAAAAATTCCCACTAAACAACCCAATTTGGAAGTGAACTGAATTAAAGTTATTGGATATAACTATTTTCCCTTGCACCAGTCATGATCTGAAGCATGTTTTACTTATTTATCTGCTTTTAGGTGGCAGGGGGTCTCTAGAATGTAAGTTCAGTGGAAGAAGGGATTTTTTTTTAATATTTTCTGTTTGATTTACTGCTGTATTTCTAGTACCTAGAATTGTGCCTGGCATATAGTAGATACTTAGTAAATAATTGTTGAGTGAATGAACAAATGAATAAATTAATTTAATATATGTGTAATTATTGACATAAAGAATTAAACATATAATAAATACTAAATTCTACTTGTTCATGCATATATAAACTTTTAAAGCAAAAAACATGAATTCTGACCTAGTGCTCCTAGACAAACTGCAAAAACAGGTTTTGTTTTTTTTTTTTTAAAGAAATACTAGTGATAACTCATAAGAAGTAGTTCTACAACTTACCACAACATTTGAATTACCCAACTTCTGTGTCTTCGAATAATGAAATAGGAACTGTTTTTAAAAAGAAAGCAGTGAGCTTTATCATAGAAAATTAGTGATCTACTTTATTATTTTTGTGTATATATTTATAAAAATCACCTTACCCTTTTGGTATTATCTTTTTCATCTAGTTCCTGTTGAAAGGAGATATAAATAACATAATTTAAAAAAACACATATTTTTTTCATATAAATTATAAGACTGAAATTAAACATGTGTTAATCTAAAAATAACATAGGAAATTAATTTTTATAAATAGAGAAGTGGACAAAATTTTTACTGCAGCATTATTCATTATAGTTAAAAAAAATTGGAAACATCCTAAATGTTCAACAGTGCTAGAATGGGAAATTATGATATAATCACATGATGGAATATTCAGAGAAACAGACTAGAAGGAATTACATCAAAACGTGGTTATCACTAAATGATAAGATTATGAGTTATTTTTGCTTTCTTCTATAAACGTTTCCATATTCCTCTCTCCCTCCAAAAATTTGTTTTAAAAGGGGTCATAGCATTCCTTTTTGTTGTTCTTTCTTGTTCTCATTTGCTTTTAATACGAAAGCAAGATCATAAATAAACACCATTGTAAATACACCTGTCTTTTATGTTAATTAGGAAAAAAAGTCAATTAAGTTTTGTGGAAAATGTCACTATTACAAAACACTGGAAAGAATATATAGTTGTAAATACTTAGATTATTTAATTTCAGAAAACATTTATGCTTTCAAACTATCCAGGTTTCTTTTTATTATTGTATGTGGAAGGTATGGAAGTCAGAGTGCCCCACAATCAAAGGTGAAATTAGAATTGGCTAATGAAAAATACAGTTCTAAACCTGAGGTTCCTACCCCTCAATAGAATTGTTTTAAATAAGCTCATCCATAAGATACAAAATATAAAATGAGATATGGTACATTATACTATTTTTCAAGTTCTCACCCATTCTCACTTCGGGACAGAAAGTTCTCCAAGAAGCAGCAAGTAATTTTGCTAAGAAACCAAGATACCACAGTAATTATACAATTTCAAATGCATATTGACAGTACATGTGTTTCTACTGGCATTCGTATTGTCTTTCTCTCTAACAAAGTATAATGTCTTAACCTCCAAGCCATATCAGATATGCTTAGCAGCTTAGAAAGATGCATCTGTTCTCCAATTGTAGTATGAGTCAGGGAGAGAAATAGAGCAATATGACCCCAAATTTCCCCCATCAGAACTGGAGTACATCTTTTACTAAAGGAGGACATACAATTTCCCATTAGATGACTAAAAAGTCCATTACTATGACCCTAAATTCCCAGCCATCAGAGGAACTGAAGTATCTTTCTTATGCAAAATCAACTTATTCTCTCCTAGCTCCCTCTTAGCATACTTCCTAAACTGGGCATTTTTTCTTCCAGGAGGAATTCCAAGAAATCACTGAGCAAATTTCTGCCTAGAAACAAAACACTATTTTGACCTTACCTGAGGCTTTGGTAGAATCCCCATAATCATAAAGCAAAGCTCCTCCAATGCACTGGATGCCTAATGGAAATGAGAAGAAAAGGCCATGTTTCAGGTTTCAAAACATTCGCACATGTTGTGAAATACGTGTACAATGAGAAGATATAACTGTACAATGTTAGAAGCACACGGATATTCCAACTACCCAGAATACGACCTTCCTGTGGCCCACTGAAACTGTATTGGAATCTCTTGATTTCTCTTTAAAATCTGGTTGCTAGAAGTTAAACCTTCTTTCCAAACTGAAATGTTATTTACTATATATATGCACTGATTAAGGCTTCCATTGGAGTACAGATACATAGTTCTCAGTACTTGCTGACATTTTATGAAATTCTATGGCCAACTAACCAGGGCAGTGCCAGAAGGAGTATTTTTCCCAGCTTGTAGCAAAGTCTGTATCCACATGCCAAAGCTGTGAGCCTGGCTGAATATTACTCATTATTGGTTAATTTGAAAATCCTGCAATTGCTTGCAAACAATGGGAGTTGGAGGGGAAGAAGCCCTGTGTGGTGAACCTAATCTGAGTACCACCCTTCCAGGCTGCTGACTGCACACACCAGGATCAGGTTTTTCAAAGCATTCAGCACAGAAGCAGGGCAGGGCTCTTGTGGATAGCAGCCAGCTGGGTGTGGTGAGGAAGAGCAAAAATGGACAAGCAGGGGCAAAACCTGCTTTGCACAGCATTTAGTACAGAAGTACCCTGAACAATTGATTACTTAATAAATGTATTTTGGAAGTAATGAGGAGCCGGAACGGTTGGGGGGGGCAGGAGGAGTAATTAGTGGTTAAAGGTATGAGCCTATGGCATTGGACAGCCTGCCAATATAGCAGTGCAACTTCTATTTTACTGTTTATTACCTGTGCTGCCTTGGGGAGGTTATCTAATCTCTAAACTTCAGTTTCTTCAGCCATAAATCAGAGATGAAAACACCACTGCAGAGAGTTATTGGAAGGACTAATGTAGGAAAAGTTCGTAGCACAGTGCCAGGTACATAGCATTTAGCCAACAAGAGTATCATTAAAAAATGTGTGACCTGTAAAGCTTGATTTATAGCTGCAGTCACTCTTAACTTGGATGATACGCCACATCAAGAATGAAAAGGGTCGTACAAGGCTGCCAATATCTCACTCTTTGAACAACTGCATGTTTTATATGGTTGGCTCTAATTAAGGATACACGGTTGGATTCATGAAACAGTTTTTCCATACCTCCTTGGTAATATCAGAGGTCTGCTTTATTCCTTTCCATTTATGTGCCTGCCATGCAAATTGTTGGGATATATATTAATAATATTAAATGGCTCATATTTATGGAGTACTTCAATAAATTACAACACACTCATATACATAATCCCTTTCTGTCTTACAACATAGCTGTGCAGTATACAGGACAGGAACAGTTATTCTCATGCAGAGAGGACAGAAGTGAGGTTCTGAGAGATTGTCCATATGGCTAGCGGTTGGTAGAATGCAGCATTCTTGTGTTGCATTGGTCTTGACCATTGAGCTTATAGTGGGACTTGGATGAGAGAAAGAGTATGAACACAGATACCTCCTTTCTCATTTTTTCCCTTGAGACATGTTTCCCCCATAAAAATTGGAAGTAAATTATATACCTCTTTGTACAACCCCACCTAAAAATGCTGCAAAATACAAAACAATAAAAAGAAAATATCCCGTGATGTCATGTGTTGAAGAGGCATCTCATAACTTGAAGATGAATAAATTCAGAAATAGGAGTTTCTCTTTAGAAACAGTTTCTAAGCAGGATGAGGTTTGGCAACATGATTGACATTTGAGAGAAAAAGTTTCAAACAAATGCATTTTTCCGGCTCCTCTTTACAAGAAACCATTATTCACCAAGCTACAACTATTCTTTAAAGGTTTTTATTATATTAAAAAATTTAATATTTTGTTTTTCATTTATGGAATTTTAAGATCCTTTATTTTCTATTTGGTGAAAATGTTTTGAAGCATTGCTCAAATAGTCACATAAATAATGAAATAATGTGCAAATTAATGATGTTTTAAGAATTGTATCAATTAATGCAGAAGATTTAGTAGTAAATTTACCATGCCCTTCTTAAAAGGTGGACAGTATTGAAATCCAATAAAAGCATAGTTTATCTTGATGAAGCTTAGATGAGTGCTCTAAAATTCATTCTCCTAGTATGGCAGAAATCAAAATGATTGTGGGTGTATTCCTGAATTTTAAATACAACACAAAAGCTTATATGCCAATTAAAATGTTATACATGTTATATATTAACATTTATATGTCAGTCACCTGTTATATGTCACATGTCAGTCAACATTCCTTGAGTAATTTGAAATATTCTCTCTAATTGTCATCTATTTTGATCCTGGTCTTTCTTTACTATCTAAAGCCTCTAAACTTCCTGCAAGTGATGCTCTGCAGACTGAGGAATGGGTTTGCAGCAGAACAGATATAGCAGACTGTACAAGGCTGTTTCTCCAGGTGGGCTAGGATGACACTCTGGAAGGACTGTGGGAGAGGAAGATGGCCATGGTAACTTGGCCAGACCATGGTGAGGGAATACCCCAGTCACCCAGCTGATTGTTCTGAGAGTGGTAGAGCTAGGACGCTCCACCCAGTCCTCTTCTCTGTTCAGGAGACTGGTGTTGCTGATTAGGAGGTCAAGACACAAAGACAATCTGTGCTAAACCTGCACTCAGAGATAGAGCTACAGACAGAAGCAGCATCTTCCAGTAAGGACAGTGTAAGGAGGACGCACTATTTCTCACTCCTCATGTTTCCATGTAGCAGCATTAGAACAACTTTCCTGGCCTCTCTGCCCAACCCTCTCTTAACTCTTTTCTATGGGAAGAGGAGTGAGTCATCTGATGGGTGAACTGGAGGACAAATTGGGCATGCTCAGTTCAGCCCTTCCCTCGTTGGGAGCCAGCTCTGTGGTCTGCTATTCATGTTTGGTCTCTGCTTTGTGGCTTTCCCTGACTTCGGCAGGGAGCTCAGAGTCAGAGTCTGGGACTCAGAAGTAAGTTTGATTATGGAGGTAGTTTTGACACACGCACTTGGCATCAGATGTAAATTCATGTGCACCAACTGACATTTCATTTATGATGATACTTTGATCTCCATAAATCTATCTTTGAATGGATTTCAAATTCAATTGGAGGAGAGCTATATTAGCCCCTCAAATACAGCAATAAATACATTCTTTTTAATTTAATGCAGAATTTGATTTTGAAATTAGTATTTTAATTTGACATTTCACAATTTTCAAAATATATGTCTATTATCTTCAAATATATTCTATTTAGGAATAAATGCCCTAGCACTTTACAACATTTAAGTCCATAGCATTGATTATTAGCTATAGATGATATAATAATCTCTAATATGTTAACATGTTTTAATGAGTCCATAAAGTAATAACAGGTCCAAATGGAGAGATGGAGTATTGCAGCACTATACAAATGCCTACATTATCATAAAAACACCTCCAATTAGGAATTACCTGAGGCTGAGAATTAATGGACAGGAAAGATGAACAAGCATCATCTATCTGTAGAAAACAAAAATGCAAGTTATATCCTGGAAATAGAAAGGAGTAGAAGATGGACAGAATGAGACTTTATTTAGTAGATTTTACAAAGTCAAGTTATTTATTTAACATTAATTGAGTTTAGGACTCTTAATTAGGGAGTCAGGAGCCTCTTAAACTTTTTAACAAAGTTATGGAATTGGGATTTCCCCAATTTTCACTCCTACTTACAGGGGTACATGTTCCCACTAAAGTTGATGAGGATCATCAGAGAGAAAAACTTCAGTTACTATTCAGCCTGAGAAATATAAGAGTGACCAAAGAATGGCCTCAAAATTAAGAAGTATTCCGTTATCCTGTGGTTCTTTTTTAATCACATTACCTAAATTAACATGACTGCATAACAGTAAAAGCCTTTACACAACATGGACAATCTCTATTAGTTCAGTACCCTGGAGCCAAAAGGACCATAGAAAAGGGTTCTATTTTATAATGAAGGTTTATTGAACTTTAGACGACAACTCTGTTCTCAGCCATCATCCTAAAAAGACAACTTGAGAGAGAGATTTTAAACTGTAGTATAAGGGATTTATATTAATCATTTAAAAAAAACTGTGCTAAAAAGTTGAGCACTACGCTGAGTGTCTGGAAATGTTTACAATATTTATTTCTTTGACAGATGGCCTCTTAAAAGGAAGCTGGAGAAAACGGTACTGATTCTTGTCTGCCTGCGATGATTTAGATTGAGTCCTGTTTATGACATAAGATCTCAGGTGTCTCTTCCAGTCCCTGAAGTCTTTGTGGAACAGTTTAATTTCCATTCTCATGCTAGACCGAGGGGGAATTATTATACTCTACAATCCAAGCTTCTCAAGCTTCTTATTGCTTCCAAGTTGATCATGTCCTAAAATAATGATTCTCTAAAGAATAACAAAGGTATACCAAGTTAGAGAAAACCATAGGCTTATGTGTCCCTACTTTTTATCCTTATAGAACTTGCTACCTTCTCTATATATCACAAATATTTAGGGAATTATTTTATTCATCTTGTCCCCTGTATCCACCCAGCTGCTCCCTCTTCCATACCACAGAAACCCAGAATCATAGACACAAAGATATAGACAAACTTTTTGAAGGCAGGGACTATGTCATATCTAACTTGCACAGAGTAAGTGCTCAATAAATATCCTTGAATTAAATTTAAATTGTAGAAGAAAATAAAAAGTCAAAGATGCCTTTCTAAGCTTTGAGTTTTGACCAATGCTTAGTATATCATTTCCAGATGCTATCTTCTTTACAGCAGTAGGGTGCAGAAGGTGGTTCTTCCTGAAAGGTTCATAGCATTTAGGTATTATCTGAAGACATTGCATGCTCAAGGGGAACACTGTCCAACCACAGCCCAGGGTGCCCATCCACATGTGTCAAGGTGGCCCATGTCCCAAACAGAGAACCCTGGAGCCTCAGAACTAATTGGTACATCAATGTCATTTGAATAAAAACATTGTAATAACAAAACAATTACTCAAACTAAGAGACAAATGCAAAGCTCTTCAGTTTTTGTTCTCATTTCTTTCAAAGACCCAGTGACATTGCTCAACCAGTTCCCATTTGGGCAAGCATTTGTTCATTTCTTACTCAGCTATGGTGCTAATGGTCTTGAATGCCACGAGATGCTTTTGAGAACTCTGCCGAATCCATTTGTGAATCTATTTGAAAATGGCTAGGTCTCTATATATGGATTGAAAAGTATAATTTTTACAACCTCTGGCATAAAAATTATTTGTTCTTAGCATTTTAATATCTTTAAATATATCTTTTTCTGTAAAAGAATTTACAGTACTTTTCAACTCTGTTTTTTTCTAGAATTATCATCTAAAACATTTTTCCAAAGACCACAGAAATATAGATGATACCAAGCAAAAATATCTATTATACATTAATATCTAATCTGTTCTCTAAATTATTCATCTTTATATATTTCTTGCATGTATTTTGTTATCTATCTTACCAATGGAGACCTTTATAAAAGACTTTATGAATTTCTATACTATTAAAGACTAATTAGTACATGGGCCCTTATCATCTATCTTATCTTTCTTTTCATGTGCAGTTTTTGAGGGGTGACTTAGGTACAAAATTCATAGTTCTCCATCATCATTGGCCTCATTTTATTGAATGATGGATTCTTTTTATACTTCCATTTCCAACTCTCAGTCCATCCCCCAAAGGCAACTCTAATAATGTGTTTGACTTGTATCCTCTGTTTATAGTTCTTATAAAATCTTTATTGCTGTTTTGGGTGTATGTGTGATCTTTTCTTACCTTTTTCACTTATCACTGTTTTGAGATCTATCCACATTGCTGAATGTACAACTAGTATGTTGCATCTAACTGCTCTAGAGTACTCTATAATGTGCACTTGCCACGTTACCTGTCCACTCGCCAGTGATGGACAGACAGGTTCCTTCTCATTCCATTACAAATGAAGCTGTGATCAACTTCCTTGTGTGTCCTTCACTTATGGATCTGTAGGAGAATATCTATGGGCTATATAACCAGGAGAGGGAATGCTGTTATCATGGAACTATCTGAACTGCTTTCCAGAATGGCTCTCACCAACAATGCATAAGGGTTCCTGTACCCCACATCCTTGCCAACACTTACAATTGCCTAGCTTTCAATTATTTGCCAGTGTAATGGGTAGGAGGTGACACTTCATTATTGTCTTAATTTGCATTTCATTGATACCAATAAATTTGAGCATCTCTTCAGATGCTTGTTGACCTTTTGGATCTCTTCTTTTGTAAACTGCCTGTTCTTATCCTTTGCCTATTTGGATTCCTATACTGTATTTATCCAATCAATTTGATAGTTTCTTAGATAAACTAGAATAGCAATCTCTTAGTAGTTTTAAACATTATTAATTTCTTTCAAATGCTCTTACCTTTTTCTATGGATGATTTGTTGAAATAAATTTTTATTGTTAATGCAATCCAATTCTTCATTTTTTTGTTTTGCCTTATGATTTATATTTTCAAGTTTTATTTCAGAAGTCCTTCCCTGTTCTAGGTCACAAAGATATTTTCCTACATAGTATTCTATTAACTATTTGTATCCCCACCCCTACCCCCAGGAGCACAGTGCTTTACTTTTTATCTGGACAGAATGAATACCTCTGGACAATGTCCAGGGGAGCCAAGGCAGCCTTCAGGGATGGGCAGGGCTAGATGGGTCAGGGGCTTGGGGCTGATCAGTCCCAGCCAAGGACCATCACGTCTTCCCTCTTAGACTGGACTTCATATATGATCACTCTACATGCTCTGTTAGAGGAGGGAGGAGGATGCCCCTGGAGGGAGAAAGCTGGTAGGAGGAGGCTCGGTCTCAGCATGCCATCGGGCTGTCAGCCCCCACTTCCGATGGACTCACCTGCAATAATTCCAGTTTAACTGGGACCAATGCCTACATCTGCCACTGGTGAGGATGACACGCTCATGATGAACAGCATGGCCGTAACCAACAGCCCCCGTTTCCAGAGGGTGTCCTCATCATAGAAGGGGTCATCCATATCCTCACTCAGCCTGGGGGTATAAAGGTCTATTCTGATGTCTTTGCCTGGGGATCTTCTCTTGGAGAGTGTGATGCTTTCCATGCCCCTTATGGCTGTCCTTGGATCTCTTGTTGGAAGTGCATCCATCTCTGTGGATTGCTGGTTCTGGGTCTAGATCTGGTTCTGTGTTGTTTAACCAGCCTACCGAGTTGAAATCTGAGAGGTGGTCTGAAGTTCTGGGTGGATGGTATCTGGGACTTAAGTGAAGATGTGAATGTCCATAGTGTTTGGCTCCATAGTGATGGCTCCAACATCTGTCCTCTGGTGGGGAGAAACAGGCCAATGATGGTAAGGAGACACTGTCAACCAGATGGCAACATGTCAGAGCTGGGGATTCTAGGCTGGCAGCCTTGTGGGGGGATGGCAGCTGCAGCAGCTGCAGCCAGGAGGAGGTGTGGCCAGGGGGACGTGGATGGGTGGGGACCGAGATGGGCTCAGTCATTTCCTCTTGGATTTCCTGGCTTCAGAGTCCGGGGTGGGAGCAGAAAGGGATTCACTGAGGATGGGGGGTGGCTAGTGGGGGAGGATCTAACTACTCAGTTTTACCTTACATATTTGTATAGGGTATTACTTTTATTTTTCTCCATACAGCAAGCCAGTTTTCTCAACCCTTATTTACTAATCTGTTTTTCCCCATTGAACTTTCGTGTTACTTTTATTGTAGAGTAACTTCATGTGTGTGCATTTCTGTCTTAAATTGGACTCCCCCCAGAAATAAACCTTGAGCTAAGGGTGTGAATGCAAGTAGATGTTTTTGGAGGTGATCCAAGAAGCATCGGTAGAAGAATCGAGAAATAAAACTGGGAAGAGAAGGAAGCTCATAAGGAGTATGTTATAGAGCAGGTTACTACTGTGGGCAACTGGGGATCAGTCTCTCCGGAGAACTCTAGAAAAGAGGGTAGATCATGTCTCAGAGTTATCCCAACCGAGGGACAAGGTAGTCAAGGTATTTATCCATTAACTACCTTAGGTCATCAATTGAGGATATTTCTGTCCTGCTCAAGCACACACCAAGAAGGAAAAGAGCCACAGGGCCTTGCAAATAGAAGCAGTAAATCTGGCATACCCTGGAATGGTGAAAGCAAAAGAGATAAGGACGGCACTGACAGTATCTGCTACAGTCT
This sequence comes from Choloepus didactylus, assembly GCF_015220235.1. Lineage (NCBI taxonomy): Eukaryota > Metazoa > Chordata > Mammalia > Pilosa > Megalonychidae > Choloepus > Choloepus didactylus. Next base: position 57,370,074 of record NC_051309.1, read on the forward strand.
CCAAGTTATATTCTCAGTTCCATCGGTTCATTTATCTGTTCTTATGCCATTACACACTGTTTATATTACTACAGTTTTATACTACTCTTGATATCTGGTAGGGCACTCTTAGTTCTTTTATTTACAATTTCCTTAGCTATTTGTGGACCTTTATTTTCCCATATCGATTTAAGGTTAAATCTATGAAGTTTCTAAACAAAACCTAAATGGAGTTCTGATTGGAATTACATTGATTTTATGGATTAATTTGGGGAGAAATGATATTTTTACTACATTAGATTGTTCCCATTCAGAGCAAAGAATGTCTCTCCAAATATACAGATCATCTTCTATTTCCTTTAATATAGTTAATTTTTTTTCTCCATAGAACTATTGTGTATTTTTGGTTAGGTTAATTCCTAAATATTTATACTTTTTGTTGCCATTGTGATGGTATATTATTTTTAGACTATAATTTCACATTAGGTTTTCTTGATGCAGGGAATTATTATTGCTTCTTGAATATGGGTATCATAACAACCTTCTGAAGTCTCACATCAGTTCTAATGGTCAAACAGCAGGAAATTTACTAATACAATTCATCACAATTATAGATTAAAGGAGAAAAAATACATTGCTTATCTCAAAATTGACGTCAAACAAAGTAGTTGATTAAGTTCAAAATTTATTTAGGATTAACAAAACTCTTAGCAAGAATGAAAAAGAAGAGAACTTCCTTAACTAGGTGAAGGTTACATATTGAAATTCTACAGCAACTTTGTACTCTCTGGAGAAGCTATAGATACATTTGCTGTGTAATACACAAACAGAGGTCCTAGCCAATGATATAAGTAAAGAAAAGAAGAAGCAAAAGAACAGAAAGAGGTAATATCAAATTCAACCAATAAGTTTAATCCTTTCTCTTCCCATTCCATTTCATTTTCTTCAATGCTTTTTGTATGACTTTTGCACCTTTTTGGCATTAGATATTTTTCTAGGAATGTATCCATTTCATTCTACATTTTCAAAATTATTACCACACAGTTATTCATAATATATTTAAAAAACAATTTTTAAATCTCTGTTTTTCTTGGTTGTCAACCCATTTTCAGTTTATATCTTACCTTTATTTTCCCCTTTGCAGAGGTCTAACTTACTAATCTTTTCAAAGAACAAAGTCATGATTTTGTTAATATTGTTGATGTATTATTATTTTTTCTCCATATTTTTAGTTGATTGCTTACCTTATTTGTTTTTAAATTTTCTTCTTTCCTGATAAATATATATGAAGCTAAAATTTTCCTCTGACTACTGCTTTAGCTGTAGCCCACAAATTTTGACTTACAAAGTTATTATGTCATACAGTTCTAAGTATTTTGCAATTTCCTTTACGATAACACAGGGTTATTTACCAAAATGACATTTATTTTTCAAACAGGAGGCATATTTCAATTATACTTTTGTTACTTCTAATTTTATTGCTAACAATTGGAGAACATTTGAAATGAATCTTCTAATTTAAGGAAGCTTCCTTTGTGTTCAAAAAGAATGTGTATTCTATTTAACGTAGGTTTTAAAAAACATCTGCAAAAGCTCATGTTTACAAATTATGTGGTTAGGTCTTTGATAAAACTGCCTATATTTCATCTGCTTTATCAGTTTTTAAGAGAGGTATATTGAAATCTCCAACTATAACAGTTATCTATTTCTCCCTGAAGTTCAATCAATTGTTAAATAAATTTTGAGGTTGCATTGTTAATATATGTTTATGATGGTTGCATCTTCTTGCTCTGTTGTTCATTTTACCAGCATAGAATATACCTTCTTGTCTGTTATGATGGTTATTGCATTTGAATTCTATTTTATCAGACATTAAGACTGCTACTCTAATTTTCTTTCAGTTGTTATTTGCTTGGCACATCATTTTGCATTCTTTTATGCTTATTATTGTTTTGTTACTTTTATAGACATATATTATTGAATCTTTTTAAAAAATCCAATCTGAAACTCTGTTGTTTAAGTGGTATGTTTTAACACATTCAAATGTATTGTTATTACTCTATTATCAGAACTTATTTCTGCTGTCTTACTTTACAATTCATTGTACTTTTTAAATGTTTACTTCTCTATTTAACGTAAGTAATAATTCTTAATATTTTGATATCAGAATATTTGTAAAATCAAGTTGTCCTAAAGCTCAATTATATTATTTAATTTACCATGATAAATTCAAAGAAAGTAAAGTTTCCACTAATTTGTTTGAGGAAAATTCTTTACCTCATTCCACAGCTGTAGTTCTTGTTCAGGCCTTAATCCTTGAGGTAATGGAGCACCTAAAAATAAAGTTATGCCACATGTCAACCTTACAGTTTTTCTCTAAAATGAAATAATTATATATAATTCCTTTTCAGATGCTATATTTCATCTTTCATTATAATCACTGCTCTCCTATTTCAACTAGAAATTTCAGCATTTGACTTAATATAAAGAAACATAATTATTAAATAAACCTTAATAATATTACAAAGAATTAATTATACATATGTGCACACAAAAACTTGTACCTGAATGTTCATAGCAGTATCATTCATAAAAGACCAAAATAGAAACAATCCAAATGCCATCAACTGGTTAAGAGCTAAATAAAGTATGATATAGCCTCACAATGGAATACTATTTGGCAGTAAAAAAGGAATGAACTAAAGATATATGCTACAACATGATAAACTTCAGAAACAATATGCTAAGAGAAAGAAGCCAGAAACAAAAGATCATCTAGCTTCTGATTATATTTATATGAAATACCCAACAAAAGCAAATATATAGAGTTAGAAAGTAGACTAGTGGTTGCCTGAGCCTTGGGGTGGGAAAGGAGATTGACTGCAAATGGACACAATTGATATTTTGAGGGAAATGGAAATGTTCTAAAATTGTATTGTCATGATAGCTGTACAACTGTAAGTCTACTAAAACCCAATGAATTGTAAACTCAGAACAGGTTAATTTCATGGTATAGAATTATATCTTAATAAAGCTCTTTAAAAAAAATAATGAATTACTTGTCAGGGCCTTAATTATTACTGAAATAAAATTATCATATAAGTTTACTTTTCTAACTCATGCTACAAATATTATCTTCATGTTTTGAGTTTATTAGTATTTAAGTGTAATTACTACTTATTTTCTAATATGTGTACATTTATCTTTACTAAAAACAAGAAAATTTCCTGCAGTAAAAGACAAAATTTTTCTAAGATTTCAAATGTAGCAAAATTAAATGCTTTAAAAAAGAGGCTTACAGAAACTACCCTCCTCCCCATCCCCAATAATAACAAGAAAGCACCTACTAACATTGATTGAACATTTACTTAATACCGGGCACTGTCCTAAGCACTTTACATGCATTATGTCCTTTAACCCTCACACCAACCTTTCGAAATAGATAATATTATTATAACCATTTTAAGATAAAGAAACTAAGGCAAGAAAGGATTAATTTGTTCAAAATCACACAAATAGATAAGTAGTCGACGCAGATTTCAAACGGGTCCAGTTTACTCCAAATCCTGACAGATTTTTTTTCCCCTTAATTCTACCACCTTTCAGTCAAGTCTTCCCTTAAACTTACACACACAAAGTTTTACTATTATTTTATTTAGGTTCTAACAATAACAGTAATAGAATACATTTTCTGTGTACCAAGTATTAGGAAAACAGAAGTAACTTACAGGAGGCATATAGTTCGTAGTGGAGAGTTGATTTATTTCAGAACCTGACTGGCTCTTCTTTCATGGGACAGCTATTCACGGTGGATAAAGATCTTACACACTTCCCAATTACATATGTCTCACCTTAGCACAAAAGTGTATCCAAGGTCACAGTTGTCTGGTGGGTCATACTCTGAGCTCCTTCTGTTTTTAGGGAGAGAAAAGCTGTGCTTCTCAACTTTGTGCATACAACGCACCTGGTGATCTTGCTGAATGAGATTCTGATTCAGTAGATTTAGGGTAAGGGCAAGAGTGTGTGTTTCTAGTTAGCTCCCCAGTGATACTGATGCTGCTGTTCCACGGTTAACGCTTTGAATAGCCAAGAAACCGAGCACTGCATTGTAGAAAGAAAAGGGGCATGCTTGATATGCAACAGAATTAAGCAGCTCACATAAACATCTTAGGTCTAAGCTTTTTATAAAACAAGTCTGAAAATTTCTAAAAGGGGGAAATGAACTGAACGTTCTCATGAAAACAATCTGAAAGGCCATGAGGCTCATTCCTCACAACTTGAATGCACTACCCATCTATTGGTACTAAGTAAGAACAGGTTTGAAAAATAAAGAGGAGTTGGGGGGAAAGAGCAGTATTTCATTGAACCAGAGCCAAATAAGAAGCGAGGTGAAAGGGAAGAAATTCCACTGAAACTCTTCAGATTCATTTTTCACCTATATGTACTTTTGATTTCTCCATGCGTTATGCCTTTGATAATCTCTTGTTGACAGGGCATTCCTAATTAAAGAATGCAATTTTATATTCTTTATGCTCTTGACCAGCCCTCTGGTCAAGAGCAGCTTGCCTCCTTCCAGGCCCCCCAGTTTGCATGGGCCTCTTAGAATGCTGTTATGCCTAACTTAGCCCCAAGCACTTATATAAAATCAAAAGGAGATTGTTCGTGGCCGTTAAACAAAACAGGTAAACCCAATCTGTGGGTAAAAGGGCTAGAGAAGCCAAAATAAAAAGTATTTTCTATAATTTATAGAAAACCACTAGTATCCTATGACAAAAACTGAACATAAGGGGGAAGTATATTATTTTCTTATTGTCTATTTTTTAACTAAAGTTGATATGATTCCCCAGGTACCCTGGTTCTGGGCTTTATACTATCAAAGGGCAGTACTTAAATCACTCTCCCAAATATTGGCAGAGATCATGTCAGTACATTCTACATCATCAGAACTGCATTGTTTTGATCCATCAGTTTTATCAGGATATTTATACTTCAGTACTGTTAAGTACAGTGAGCTCTTCAGTCTTATATTGTACAATATAATTAACTGAGGCAAATAATCTGGTCAGACAACTTGTACATTTGTAAATACACCATGTACCAAAAAAAGAAAGAAAGAAAGAAAAAGGCTTTATTTTAAAAGTGGTACCAATTTTCTTTCCTTGTTTTCTTGTCACTTATCTAGTGTAGGTTTGGGAAGTGAGAAATCATTATTGCTGACTGAATTTTAAGAATTAGTCAATGAGTAGAAGCCAAAGTAGGAAATGACACTCTTTAAATAGAATCTTGGGCACCTGATTACTTATTGTCACAGGCAAAATCAAGTGACAGTTTGTTGCAGATATCCAAAATATGCCCCTCTTATTGGAAATTTCCTTCTTTATTTCAATAATGTTCTCTGAATAGTAAACTGTTTTCAACCACCAAATCTGTGACTGGTCCTTTATCTGTTCATGGCTATTATATTTTCTGCAAACTCATTTTTGCCAAGGATACTGGACTTATTAGCACTATTTTTTCCCTCTGGCTTTGTGACCACTGTTTTGTTGTATTTAGATACACCCAGTTATATTTCACATAATGATTCATCTTGGTAGATTATTTCTGAGTTTTGCTTATTTATGTATGTTGTGTTTCCTCTCCAGTGACATTTTTAGGGGCTCAGGAGTAAGGCAGATCACACTGTGTATTCATCACATCTCCACCACATCTTTAGAGAGATAAAAATTAGGTTTTAAGTATCAGGAGCAGGTCTGAAGAGGAAAAGAAGACACAAAAAGGCAGCCTCAGAATCTGGGATAACGAAGGAGGCATCTCATCCCTTTGGGTGAAAAAATATTGGGGGTATTTATGAGATGATTGGTCAGCCAGCAAATATGCCTTTTTTGGAACTAACATCCAAGACTGGTCTTTTTTTTAAGAGCCACCTTCTACTCCACCTGCTGCTTCCACCCCCCAAATAGCTGTTCCTTCTCACTGCTGCAAAATCACTGCAAGCATATCGCATGTAACATGCATGAAAAGCACGTTTGCTTTACATAGCAAAACCACTTTTTAAAGTATGATTATCTGTGTCCTTAAAAAGGTAGATAAAGATTACCATCTTAATTTTACCAATAAAAATTTAAAATAGAAAAAGATTAGCATCACTTTGCATAAATCATGTTGCATCACAGTTGGCTATGTGACAGAGAAAGTTTAGGTTTAGGTCTCCCAGCTTCTGATTGCTTAGAGTTCAAAGCCAAATTACCTTTCTCTTCAAGCAAGAGTTTCCCCTCCCCACTCCAACGTCTCAAGGAAATGAGGAAATCAAAGCAATGAAAGGACAACAATAAAAACAAATGGATTAGGAAAAGAATAATAGGCCCGTTTTCCTCATTTCTAATGAGGGCTGGGCAGTATGCTCTGAAAGATCTCTGCAGCAAGGATTTTAAATCGTCAAGGTTTTGATGAATGATGAAACAGTCTGCCCACCTTTACAGGATGGCAAAGGAAAACTAAGGGGATGTGCTGCAAAGGTAGAAAATTCATGGTTATAGCAGAGCAGTGGCCGGCACTGGTGGACTCCGGGCTCCGAGCGCGGAAAACGGTGATGGTAATCGCCAAAGCACCTGGATGGTACGTTTAGGGAATCAAGGGAAGCACTCTCTCCTCTGGAACGTGTTGCATTCTGCTTTGCCATATCTCCCAGCATAAGACTTCCCTTCCTGATCTTGCTTTTCCAGCTTCTTCTGTCTAAGCCAGGCTGAGGAAGTCCCTATTGTTATCAAATTACATCTGCCTTCATTGGCTTCAGCTGTAGCACAGACTGAAAACCCGGCTTGCACAACTGCCCCTCCAATTTTGTATGATGAGAAAGTCTCTATTCCTTTTCCTGATCCGGTGCCTGAAAATTTGGAAGGCACAGAACCCACTATTTTCCCTCTTAAAACGGCTAGAATGAGGCCTGTTTCACTGCTCGGTATAATCTGAACAGAACAGGAGCTCACTAACCAAAGAAGTGAAGCGCGCTCTCTCTGCAAGTGTACCTCGGATCAGCAGGTGAAGTATCAAATTCAGACTCTTCTTTGGCTTCGACCTTCAATACCTTCAATAATTGCAAGCAGAGGGAAAGCATTTTAATTCCTGTTATCTGTGGGGTCACGGGGGCTGGAAATCTCGAGTCTGAGTGAGCCCTACAGGTTTTCACCAACCGCAGTTGGCCCGGTACTGGCCGTCCGCAGGACGCCGAGGATTTCGGCCCCGGCTTGGCCCGGGAACGCGCTGGGGCCGGGTCGGAGACCCCTGCGCCGCTGGCTACCTTCCGGCCTCCACCCGCGCCTGTCGCCAGGCTGCCAGATCAAGAGCAGGAAGCAGGGGAGCCCCGCGGCGCGAGAGGAAGGCAAGTCCCCTGAGCCAAGAGAAGGCGAGAAAGGAAGGGAAGAGAGAGCAGAGAAGCGGCAGAGAAGGAGTAGGGACAGCGGCCCCGTGCCCGGAGGGGCGCGCGGCGGTCTTACCTCGGCAGGCGCCCGCGCAGCAGGTGAGCAGCAGCAACGGCAGCAGGCGTGAGGATGCCGCGGCCACCTGTCCCGCCGACAGCCCGGGGCGGCGGCTCGCTTCTGGTGGCATCTCGGCGCCTGCGGGCGGCTACGGGCTCTGGACCCTGCGCTGCGCGGCGCCCGCGCTCCACCCGGCTGCCCCGGCAATGCCTCCGCGGCCCTGGCGCGCGGTTCCCGGGTCGCGGAGGCTGAACTGACCTCCTCGCGCGCCGCCAACTTTTAAATCTCGCGGACACGTGGGCTGAGGCGGCACGGTCCCCTTGCGCGTCACCTCGCCGCCCACCGCCCCCGGCCTCCCTCGCGTCACTCCGGACCCACTTCCCACCCCCGCTCCATCCAGGCGCAGGCTCTGCGCCCCCTGGCCTGAGTTTCTGACTCAGGGTCCCACGCATTGTCTCTCTCTGGGATAGAAGAGAATGGAATGGAAGCAGAGCGCGTCCACTCACATCTCTGGAAGGATTTGAATAGAAGCAGGAAAGTAATGGCAAACCAGGTCTTTCGACCACTCTGGGAATCAGTATTTTTAAACTTGGTAGTGGCGACGCTCCCTTGTTTCTTCTACCTGGGACGCACCTTCTTCTTCCTTCCCCAGAAGCCTTTTCTATCCCACTGGACTGTGTGTGGCTTCACTTCCAGAGCTCCAGTAGCCCCGAGTACGCACCTCTGTCGAAACACCTCTGTTTTGTTTATCCCGTTTATCCCCAGCTCCCAGCAAGATGCCCGGTACATATTAAGGCAACGTTGGCACAATGGTGATTTTGTTATTATTGACCATGCCCCAAATTCCTTTGCAGGCCTGAGGCCATTTAGGGAGATGCACTTGTTTGTCCAGAAAAAAGGACTGCTGGGGCTTGACCACAGGTGCCCTTCTAATAGGTCTGGAAGAAAAGACTCTGGTTGACCTATAGGATTTCCAAGCCTAAGGTAACTCCTTTTTCTACTCATTTCTGCTACTGTCACCTTCCAGCTGTTGCATCTGATTTCTGTCGTGACTTGTACTTCCACCATCCTGCTCCATACTTCTCTCTACTGCTGAGGTGGAAACGTCCTGGACATCAGCTGATACCTTCTAATTTCATTCTATAGAAAGAGAGAAAAATTGATCTTATTTGACCTCCTTTAAAAGGTGAGGAACATGGAGAAAAGATGTACATTAGCATTCCTTAAGGGACATCTTCAGGCACTATCCCATGCTATTTGTTTAATATTCATGGCATCTCTGAGAGTGTAAAAGTATTGAAATTCTCATTTCATGATGCTTACAGAAATTAAACAGCTTGCTCCAGGATATATCAGCATGTGAGGAAGCTTCTGGTCATTCTCTTCTGCAGGGATGCTTCTCCATTAAGTCAGGTGGTTTAATGTATCAAGGGTGAACTGTGCAATCCACTACAAGCAAGGCATGCTAATGAAGGATACAACATTTAATACCGTAATACCTTCTTTAAAGGAAATTACAATTTGGTAAAGGACCACAACCCATATTCAAATAGCTGTATTACAAGGTAGATGAGAATGGTGTTTTTTTTTTCCTCAGAAATACAAAATGAGGCAGGAGTAAAGCCCTGGGGCATTCTCCTAGCCTGAAAGATAAAGTGGGAAACAATGGCTACCATTTGTAAGTGCTTTATACACATGAGATATAGGAGCAAGGCCAGATTACAAGATCTGGTGCAGATTCAAGGATGGGCAAGAATAGATTTGATTCAAGATTGTTTGTACTTTGATTTATTCCAAAAGTAGCAAAAAAGTAGTGTAAAGGATATAAATGAAATAAAGATGTAGGCAGATGAATTATCTAGTTTCCCATATTGCCTTCCCTGTGTTTCCTGTAGTGTACTGAGAGTTCAGTGGCCTCAGCAGTCTGATGAGGTGTGGGATGTCCATAAGAACAAAGAAACATGAAACAGCAGCAGCTCAAGTAATTTTTATGCCCCCAATGGATCAGCAAACGGCAAAGCAAAACAAAAAACCCATGAATTACAAGCTTTTGCAAAATGAAAGAGGCCATTTTGAAGTGGTACACATGTGCAAGAGTTTTCTGGAGCATATACCTAGGAGGAGAGTTATTACATCATAGGGAATGATCTAGTTAAATTCTAAATTGTTTTCTAGAGAGTTGTACCAGTTTACACTACAGCTAGCAGTGAATGAAGTTTCCATTGTTGCCCTTCCTTGCAAAAATCTTTGCCAGACTGAGGGATGTGGCGTTTCTCTGTGGGTTTAATTTGCAATTCTCAGTTTATAACGAGGTTGAGTATCTTTTCACAAGTGTATGGCCACTATGTTTCCTTTTCAGTGAATTTCCTGTTTATCTCTTTTGCCGAAATTTTCCTGTTGGGTTATTAGTTTTCTTCTTGCTTTTATGCATTCTAGAACTTTTGTTAGTGAAATGTTTGGCAAATATTTCCTCCCTATTTATAGCTTCTCCTTTACTCTCTTTATTGGAGTTGTTATTTTTAGACGTGTTTAAGGAAAGATTTGCAGACTAATGGTCATGCTGTTATGTGACTTGGATAATAACAGAAGATGGATGGTGGTAGGGTGGGGATGAAATAGGCATTTTATTTCCCAAGGAACAAAGATGGAAGTTTCCACTGATAAGTATATGAAAGCAGATCCCCTTTTTGTCCAAACATTCCAAAGAAGCTAGATCCCAGGTCTCTGCAGTGGAACTCTGTCAAATTTACTTACAAAATTTCCAGCCTGTACCTAAAAGCTCATGTTCATTTAAATCTAGTGCTACCTTGTACATCAGCATATACCTCACTGGTAGTGCAGCATCTCAAGCATTTTCTCTATTCCTCTCATTTATCTCTGGCATTCTTGACTACAAATTGGCAACTGGATTTTGCTTTCTGCCTGCAACCTAGATGAATGAAGAATCAATTAGTTCATGGATCTGAAGGTTAGCAAGATCTGCTCTTTTGTGATAGAGATATCCAGAAAAGTCCTCATGAAGGCATTAGGAAGTGGAAGCTGATGGGGTGTTAGGAGAATGGGAGAGTCAGCAATTAATAGAAATCCAGCCAGGCAGTAGTTAACAATAGGAAAGTCTAGTAATAGGCCATCTTCAGGAACTGAGATCAGGGACATGATTTGGAAGACTTGGGGTTCAGGCAAGATGGTCATTAATTCCTTCCAATATGAACTGAGTATTAACAGGCTCAGTTCTAGATGCTTGGGATACAGTAATAACTGAGTTAGTTAAGGTCTCTGTCCTCATGCAGGTGATAGATTTTCAGGCAGACAATAAACAAGTAAAAAAAAATTTAATTGATTTCAAATAGTGACAAATGCTATAAACAAATAAAACAGGGTAATGAAATAATAGGTGACTGAGAGTTGGGGGAAAGATACGCAACACAGGATTATTGAGGAGATTGTCCAGGAAGGCCTTTCTCTGAGGAGGTAATATGTGAGGCCTGAAAGATGAGAAGAAAGCAGCCATGGAAAGAACTGTGGGGAAAGAGTCCTAGGCAGTGGAACCATCAAGTGCAAAGACCCCGAGGTAGAAATAAGCCTGAAAAATTTGAGGAGCAGAAGGACGTCTGGTGTAATTGGCACTGAGTGAGTGAATGGAGTGCTGGGAGCTGAGGTCAAGAGAGAGCGACAGTCATTGAAGAGCCTTGGAGGCCAGGGGAAGGAGTTCAAATTTTTCCTTAAGTAAAATGGGAGGTCTTTAGAGGGTTTTAAGTAGGAGAGTAAGATGATTTGATCTATATTTGAAAAAGGTCCCTCTGCCTTCAGTGGAAGCTGTGGGAGACCTCAGTGGAAGCAGGGAAAACAGATGGGAGGATATTGTACAAGTCCAGGCCAGAGCCATAAAAAGGAATGAAATTCTTATCCATGCTACAACATGGATGTACCTTGAAAATATTCTGCTAAGTGAAAGAAGACAGACACGAAAGACTACATATTGTATGATTCCATTTATATGTAATGTCCAGAATAGGCAAAGCTATGGAGATAGAAAGTAAGTTAGTGGGGCTGAGGGTAGGAGAAATGGGGGGGGGGGGGGTGACTGCTGATAGGTACAAGGTTACTTTTTGGAGTGATGAAAATGTTCAGGAATTAGATATTGGTGATGGTTGCACAACCTTGTAAATATACTTAAAACCACTGAATTGTACACTTTAAAAGGATGAAATTTATAGTATATCCCACTCAAAAAAAATAAATCCAAGCCAGAGATGATGAATACATCTTGGATCGAATGGTGGCAGTTTTTGCAATTTAGCACAGGCATAGTCTGTCTGGTTTGGGCATGAAATATCCAAATTTTGATATTTACTAACTGGATGTTCTTGGTAACTATGAAATCCTCCTCACCCACTTGGTGAAGGCATTCACTAAGACGTGTCTGCATCAGTGACAATGCTACAGTCAATAGCTTTCATTTTTTTCAGGGCAGAAAGTATCTCATAAAATCCAGATGGAGAATGTTGGTCTTTACAGTCACTTTTGTATGATTGTTAACTGTAAACAGCATTATTATCTAAAAAATGGAAAGTAGATAATATTTGTGAACTAATGATACTATGTTATGTCTAAATACTTTATAGGAGGTTCATTCATTCATTCAATGAACACTTATTAAACCAAGTGTGGGCCTTAAGATCTATAGGCACTCAAAATGCTGTCCTGTTTTATTTTCTCTAAGGCCACTTGCACTCTTTCATAAAGCTTCCTAATTCCCCGCTATTTACTCCTTTTGCTCAAGCAGGATGAACCAGTTGAAAATACCACCCTAATTTCAAATTTGAGATGTAGAGAAATGTTCTTGCTTAAAAGATGTCTAAATCTAAAAAGTAAAAGTTCTATTGAGCAAACTACTCTGAAGACCCAATTTAGGTTGTAATCTCTTATAAAAAGAGTACAGGATAGAAGCAAACTGTGGAGCCTCAGAGCTCAGGCATGAGGGGACATGGCCATTTGCAGTGATTACAGGGTACTGATCAGATGATGGGGACCTCTGAGATCCGAGCATGGATATCTATTATTTAATGACAAGCATACCTTTCCACTGTCTCCACAAATGCCTTTGACATCTAGATGAAATTCCCATTTTAGAGCTGAGTTTGCCTTCTCTTTGAACACCAATATTTCCTAAGCCTTAAAGTGACTCCAGAAATCCCGATTATTCCTTTTCCCATCTGTCTCTTCAAACTACTTAGATAGCAACCTCTCTGCTTCCGGAAAAATCTCTTGACTCCGAAGGACTTTTGGATGAACTATACAGTACTGAGAAATCATCCCAGGAGAAACTTTCTCTAACAGACAACAAAAGTATAATGAATACCAGAAATGGAGTCCTACAGACCAAATAATCTACTTTTCTTAAGATTTCTTGTCATGGATAATTAGCTTTGTCCTGATGAAGATACAGCAACTTATCTAATTGTAAGAAATACAACACCCTTAACAGAAGAGGGAAGCATTTTCTTGTTTTCTCTAATTACTTGATAAAATTAATTTTAAACAGTTTACAATTTGATAAGCCACATTATTAAAAGTCCTTCCCTTTGAGGTTGTTTTTAGGTTCATCCAATGCAAGTAGTGACTATGACGCAGACAGATAGAGAATAAAAGATTTGTATGAAAGTTGAAGAGACGTTTTGCTAATAATTTTTGCCAAAGGAGCTAGGTTGTATCTCTTCAGTCTCTTGAGGTCAGGGGGTGTTATGGGTGGGGACTGTTGGTGAATGCTCTAACACAAGACAGGGAAGGTCAAGCAAGTTAGAAAGCAGAGTGGTTTATCTCAGAGGGCCTTCAGTGATAAATTCCTTCAGAGAAAAGTAATAAGAGAATTACCTCTTAATACCTCTTTGAAGTTACATGGATGCCCACAATGCCATCTTTTCACATGATAGATGTTCTGAAAGTGAAGCCATTATAGAAAAGCAACAATGGTATATTGCTAATTTGAAACATGATGTTAAAAATATCCCAATACATTGAAGGCAGAATCTTTTCTCTGTTCCTTAAATTGCAATTAAAATATTAATACATACTAATGAAAGTTTATTAGATTTTCTTGACATATTTATGAATCACATCAGGGGCAAAGCTGGCATAAAAACAGGTAGTTCCAGACTTATGAGGTTTATAAAAACAGAACCTAAAATTAAATTATAGCTATAAAAAATACAAGGATAGATTAAGTAATTTTTATTATTTCTACACAGTAAATTGTATAACCATTTATTATAGCTCGACTGGTTTCGTTCAATTTAAAAATGGAATAAAAACATTATTATATTTTTAAAGGCATCTGGTATTTATGAAAAATACATAAATTCCTTATATAGACATTTTAGATAAAATTTTAAGACATCTGGTATTTATGAAAAATAAATTTATTGCATTTGGTCAAAGTGAAAGAAATGAAGAGAAAAAATTTGGTAAAATTCAATCTTCCAAAAATAAGCTAAAATTAAAGAACTGGAATGAATTTCTGAATAAAAAATACATAAAATAAGTCACATTTCAGTTAGTGTCATAAAAGTGGTAATCAGTATTTCGTTGTTTTTTTTTTTTTTTTTGGTTTCTCACTACTCATTTTATGTCTGGTGTTTCAAATAAATTTAGCTCTGATTTTTAAGTAAACCATGTGTATATGAGATGCTGGAAATTGTATGTGCATGTATGTCATATTGCTCTAGATTGAATACTAGTTGATACTATTTTAAGAAATATAAGAAAGTTCTGAGAAGAATAAAATTAGCCAATGTTGAGTAGTTTATTGTCTTCCTTCCTCCGTAATCAAACCCCTTTTTTCTCAAGAATTAATCACTCGTCATTAATGTGAAATCAAATGTAAGCCACTTTCAATCTTAAAGGGTTTCAACCCTAATTTAAGAGTTTTAAAAACAGCTTAAAGGTATAAAACAGAAAGAGATATGATAACAATATATTTTACTTCTCAGAGAAAATTGAAAAATAAAGCTAAAGCAATCATTGTCTTAACTGAGTAGTTTTCTAAGCAGGTCACCCCTGGCATTCTCTTTCACAACACTATTCATATCCTTCATGGAACTTACCACAATTTGTAATTATGCATTCATTTGTTTGTTGCTAATTTCTTGTGTGATGTGGAGAGAAACCTTGTCTGTTTATTCTCTGATGTGTCCTCAGCCTCCAGCACAGAGCCTCCAAAATGTTTATTCAATGAATACCGAAGTAAAGGCAAATTCTCAAAGAGAATTTGTAATTTCTAAAATGTCTGAATCAGGTCAGGAGAAGCACAATGAAGTATCATTTTCATTCAGTGTCCAATACTGGCAAACAGATTAGTTTGCTTAGGAATATGCAACATTGTATACAGTCTTATTACACTTAGGGGGACTAGGAAACCAGAAGCAAGTAAAAGTTCATTTTTGAGCCCACTGGTTGTGTGAATGTTTTGCTCTTTATTTTTTCACTGCAGTTAAACAAACAAACAAACAAACAAAAGAACTATCAGTAGGAGCTATAAAGTTACTCAGAAAAAAATATGACAACATAATTTAGGTTTTCCTTCCATATATGCTTCTTCTATAAGGAATCAAACTTGCTTTATGAATCTAGTCATTGCTGATCAATGAGGAAATTTTACTAGTAATCATAAGTTATTTTTAAAATCTAGCTCTTCACCAATTGGGAAGGAAACAGGTCATATTCACAAGTGTATACTTTGGACACTGGTATCAGACATCAGCCTGAACTGACCATACCCCCTGAGCAGAGTTTTTGCTCCCAAACTTAATATCCAGTACCTTCTGCCCTCACTGTCTGGTCTACTGTGGTGGGCAGGTCCAGGGCCAGCTCCTACTTTCCTTGTCACCGTATCTTACGTAAATAGTCAGCCATACCATATCGCAGACTACTCGCTGAATTCCAGTGTATGGCAATTGCCATGAAAAAGTTCATTTTGGCTACCTTAAGACCTGAATTCAGCCATCCTGCCATTCTCCTACAAACACACAAAAAACCCTAGATAATTGATAAAAATGTCAAGCAAAAAACCAGGGGGAAAAATTACCAGGTGCTGGAAATGAAGAGAGAATCTAAAGCCAGAGCAGTTGGCTCTTGAGTTGCTGGGGACAGAGAAAAGGAGAATAACAGACAGAACTACAGGACATAGACACTAAGGGCCTGGGTAAACCGGGAACTCAATCTAGTATCTTAGAAAGAAGCCCAGCCTCTGGAAGAACTACTCACTTCATAATAGAAGGAAGAAGAAAACTTCCCACTGGCCAGGTAAAATGACAAAGGAGCTTGTCTCTGCCAAAGACTGAATTGGAGAAAAATATCCCCATAGCATATTTTTGGAATTGCTTGCACCATACATGCATATGGAGTTCAATTTTATATTATCTTTATGATGTGGCAATCCTCAAGCTAAGATTTAAGTGTAAAAACTCAACCTGAAATAGTGAAACCCCTGGAGTACTTGGTAGAAGAAAATGAAAGCCAGTCTGTAGCAACACTTTTACAACTGATGACTTATAGACTCGCTAGGAAGGAAAAACGAATCTCCATGGGTACCCTTGCAATCAAAATTACATACCCTACATATCTGTGTGACACCTGAAAGTCAGAGCTAGAGCTCGGCAGACATGAATGTCAGTATAAGCCCATATAACAACTGTTAAAAAAGCTAAAAAAGAATCCAGACTTCAACTAGAGATATGAACGAAGCAGATGTGGTTAGGACTAGGGCAAATCGTGCCAAAGGGTAAAGGACAATATTGACTGCATTTAAAAAACTTCAAATTCCATGTGAGACCAAGGAAAGAGATGTTTATTTGGTGTAGGATCTATAGTTTCTAAACAATATAACTCCTACAGTCAGTTTGTTCAAACACCACAATTACATGAAACTTTGAACAGGAAGTGAGATATGGTAGGTCTGTATAGGTTAAAGTGAAATAGCAACACATCCCAAAGTAGTTTGGGCAGAGAATAAAAATATATATGCAGGGCCCCCCTGAGTTGCTGGGGGAAAATGTGGAAGTGTTGTACTTCCTCACCTGGATTGTTGCTGATGTTCTCACAAACATTGAGGACTGATGGTTTGGTATGCCAAGCCCTCTGTCTTGGGGCTTGCCCCTATAAAGCTTGTTACTGCAAGGGAGAGGCTAAAACTAAGCAGGATTTATATATAATAATAAATTGTGCCTAAGAAATAAATAATTGCACCTAAGAAATAAATAATTGTGCCTAAGAGTCTCCCCCTGATGTCTCTTTGTTGCTCAGATGTGGCACTCTCTCTCTAACTAAGCCACCTTGGCAGGTGAACTCACTGCCCTTCCCCGCTATGTGGGACCTGACTCCCAGGGGTGTAGAGCTCCCTGGCAATGCAGGAAATGAATCTGGACCTGGCATTGTGGGATTGAGAACATCTGCTTGACCAAAAGGGGGATGCAAAATGAAACTAAATAAAGCTTCAATGGCTGAGAGATTTCAAATGGAGTAGAGAGGTCACTCTGGTGGACATTCTTACGCGCTATATAGATAACACTTTTTAGGTTTTAATGTATCGGAATAGCTAAAGGAAATACCTGAAACTATCAAACTCCAACCCAGTAGCCTTGACTCTTGAAAATGATTGTATAATAATGTAGATTACAAGGGGTAACAGTGTAATTGTGAAAACCTTGTGGATCACACTCCCTTTATCCAGTGTATGGATGGATGAGTAGAAAAATGGGGACAAAAACGAAATGAAAAATAGGGTGGGATGGGGGGGATGGTTTGGATGTTCTTTTTTATTATTTATTCTTATTCTTTCTGGTATAAGGAAAAGATTCAAAAATAGATTGGGGTGATGAAAGCACAACTATATGATGGTACTGTGAACAGCTGATTGTACACCATGGATGATTGTATGGTATGTGAATATATCTCAATAAAACTGAATTTAATTTAAAAAATTACATACCCTACAAAAAACCTTGATAAAGAAGAGTTGGCAGATATAAGAAATGGGATATACCACATCAAGAACTTGAGATAATGGAAAAATATGAATGGAAATATATAATAAGAATGGTTAAAATGATAAAAGAAATTTAAGGAGGCATAGAAATTACCATAAAAAAGAGTGAGACAGTATGGAAAAGGAAAGAGGGATTTACAAAAATAACAAGTAGAATGAAAACTATCTGTAGTTAAGGAAACAATAGTACAGTCTCAGAGGCATGTAACAATTTAAGGTGAAACATGAAAAAAATGGTAATAGGTATAATTTCCAAACAAATATGGGGGTGAGGAAGAATAAAGAAAACTCTATTAAGGCAATAAAGGCAGGAAAAAGAAGCAAAACAAACAAACATACAAACAAACAAACCACTGGTAAATCTTCTAAAAATGCGAAATAAGGAATGGACTAAAAAGCTAAATGGCCCTTCTGGTAACTACACACATTAAGTAAAATATCAAGGAACAACTGTCACTTACCCAGAGAAACACCAAAAAGAACTTGGGTTCTACTTCAGAGTAGCTTATAGTTTAACAGAATAAAACTATTTCCCTGCCTCCTTCTCTTTAGGATATAAACCCAAGATCACATGGAAACTAAAAAGCACAGGTATTATAAATATTATAAAAAACTAGTGATGAAACAATCCCTAATTGATGAAACAGAAACATCTATACATTAAATGTCTATCAGTTCAACTGCCGACAATTTGTCGCAATTCTAGTTGATTAATTAAAATTACTTTGAAAATTAAGTTTAAAATTAAATTAAATTAAAATTAACATTTCTCTTACCTTTCTATCCTACTGTACTTTTATTCCTTCCAAATATATATTAAGGAATTGCCTCTGATCCCTATCCCACCCCCACTGCATTGTTAATACTCGACCTTGTAACAGAGACCTTTAGGAATATTGAGTTAATTCTATATTGAGACTATCATTCCAGGCAGATAATGCTACTTTATCAATGACATCTTCTTCCCCTGATCATTTGATAGTAAATAGCTTCCTCCTTCCTGTATATGCACTTCCTCTCTCCTTTACACAGGTTTTCTCCTTAGAACTTAATACCATCTGATATATATACAATTTGCTGGTTTGTTTATCATCTGTCTCCCTTTACTAGAATGAAAAATCTAAGTCAGGCTTTTAAATTTCTTGTACCATTTTTAAAAACTTATTTTATATTTTCTTTCATATTGTTCTATTATCTCAAGTTCTTGGTGTTGTTACTAGTGCATGGCACATAGTAGGCACTAATATTTGTAAATGAATAAAGGAAATAAATCTGATTTGCAAAAGTTTTATATATAATATTCTACAACCTATAAGTATATATCCACTGTACAAATGGTGATGTGCCTTCAAATGGGTGATTTTTCACTGTATAAAGCAATACTTAGTATCTTCCTGGGTCCAGTTTCCTATTCTGTATTAATAATCTGTTCCTTTTTATTGCCATGTAGAACTCCATTAAACCATTTACCTATTGAAGAACATTTGGATGGCTTCCAGTTTGGGGCTATTATGAATAAAGCTGCTGAGAACATTCTTGTACAAGTGTTTGTGCTTATGTGTCGATGTAAGTTTTCATCTCTCTGGGATTAATGCCCAAGAGTGCAATTGCTCGGTTGTGGAGTAAGTGCTTATTAAGGTTTATAAGAGACTGACAAACTATTTCCCAGAGTATTTTATATATCCATTGTAGTAAGAGATCCAATTTCTCTGTATCCTTGCCAGCATTTGCTGTTATCACTATTTTTTAATTTTAGTCATTCTGATAGGTGTCTAATGAAATTTTGTGGGTTTGATTTGCATTTCCCTAATGGCTAATGATGTTGAGCATCTTTTCATGAGATTATTTGCCATCTTTATTTCCTCTTCAGTGAAATGTCTGTACATATCTTTTGCCTATTTCTAGTTGGATTTTTTTTATTTAATATTGAGTTTTGAGAGTTCTTTATATATTCTAAATCCAAGGTCCTATATTGGATATGTGATTTACAAACATTTTCTCTTGATCTGTCATTTGCCTTTTCATCCTCTTCACAAAGTCTTGTGCAGAGCAAAAGTTTTAAATTTTGTTGAGGCCCAACTATTAATTTTTCCTTTTATGGATTATGCTTTTAGTGTTAAGTCTGAAAACTCTTCATCTTGTCCTAGGTCATAAAGATTTTCACCTATATTTTTTCCTGAAAATTTTTTGGTTTTATGTTTTATATTTAAGTCTATGACCCATTTTAAGTTAGTTTCTGTATAAGGTATGAGATTTAGGTCAAAGTTCATTTCTTGGCCTATGGATGTCAAAACCCTCCAGTACCACTTGTTGCAAAGGCTCTCATAAACTTTGAAGAATATTAAGTTGTCCTTGATTGTATTTTCATACTTTTAATAGTATTTCCAAAGCAGTTTAGAAAGTGGAATAACCATTTTTTATTCAAAAATCACTTTAGGATAATCTTGTTTGCTTTGATTTGATTTTACTGTATCTGCAGCCTCCGAAAGCAGTTTTTGCTGACAGATAAATTGCCTCTCATTACATTTCAGGAGATGGAACAGCACTGCACCCCCCAACACACCCCCCCAAAAATAACATACACATAGAAATGTCATGACCTATTCCAAACCAGAAGGAAAAAAAATGCATCTTGTAAAAATCAAAGCAAATCCCAAAGTTCCCATCATTTAACATAGCTTATTCTTCCTCAACAAAACCTGGCCTTTACATGGGTATTAATGAAACCATAGAAAAATCCATGCCTTGAGTGTTACATGAAAACTGTTTTTGAAAAGTCCACTTATAGAATAAATCATTTGCAATAACTTTAGATCAAAACATATACTGGGGAATAATTTCATTTTCAAGCAAACATACTCAGTTTAGAACTTGAAAATGTGAAAGGAAACACCAGTGCAACCCTCTGTCAACTGAAAAACTATACTGGAAAGTGAGCATGGGTCTGTGAATGGAATAACACAGAATTTCCCCCCTGAATCCAACACAGGGGATTCTCAGGAAAATTTGAGCAGGTCCGTGAATACCCTTGAGAAAATAATCAGTCCATCAGAAGACAGGTGAAGCTACTTAATACTGATGCATACATATAACCTTTTCCTATTGTTTAGATACAGATCACTTTATTGTGGACATGATAGAAGAGCAGCAGGGGCTTCGAAATTCAACACGGTTGCGTTACTAAGATTTTTAGCAGCAAATTTGACTATTTCCTCAGCAATATATGCCTCTCTGTGGAATAATAATAAAAACAGATGCTGTACTTTACATACATTATTTTGCTGAAGAAGTTGTTTAAAAAAAGATTAAAAAAAAAATGCCCCCCGAAAATGGTGATTGTGATTATGTTTTAATTTTTGTCTCTCATTTTCATGTTTTACTATGTGGCTAAATTACTTCCTGATTAAAAATACATGTATATGTAGTTAAAAGGTCATTGAGCTACACACTGAAGAGTTTGCCTTTTATTATATGTAAATTATTTCTCCATAGAGCGCTGAAAAAATAGAGTAAACTAAATGCATGTGCAAAATGCATACTACGAAAAAATGAACTTTGTTATTTTTCTTGAGGGAAAAATAGAGAGGAAGTAGGTGAAGGTGTAAGTGAAGGTGTAGGTGAAAGTGTAGGTGAAGGTGTAGGTGAAGGTGAAGGTGTAGGTGAAGGTGTAGGTGTAGGTGAAGATGTAGGTGAAGGTGAAGGTGTAGGTGATGGTGTAGGTGAAGGTGTAGGTAAAGATGTAGGTGAAGGTGTAGGTGTAAGTGAAGGTGTAGGTGAAGGTGAAAGTATAGGTGTAGGTGAAGGCATAGGTGAAGGCATAGGTGTAGGTGAAGGTGTCAGTGAAGGTGTAGGTGAGGTGTAGGTGAAGGTGAAGGTGTAGGTGACGGTGAAGGTGTAGGTGTAGGTGAAGTGTAGGTGTAGGTGAAGGCGTAGGTATAGGTGAAGGTGTAGGTGAAGTGTAGGTGTAGGTGAAGGTGTAGGTGAAGGTGTAGGTGAAGGTAAAGGTGTAGGTGAAGGTGTAGGTGTAGGTGTAGGTGTAGATGTTGATGTTGATGTTAACAGGGATAGAGAACATTTCCATCACTCCAAGAAAGTTCCCTCCTGCTTCTTTCCAGGCAATAACCCCCTTCTTCCACCTCAGGACAACCACTTTCTGTCTTCTAGCACCATATATCAATTTTGCCTGCTCTTGGACATCATGTAAAGGGGAAAATACACTAAGTTACTCTTTTGTGTCTGGCTCTTTCGACTCAAAATAATGTTGCTTTTTAACCTTATTAAGGTATAATTTACATATAATTAAATTCACTCATTTTAAGTGTAATATAGCAATTTTTGTAAGTTTACCAAGCTGTGCAACCATCATTATAATCCAGTTTTAGAATTATTTTCATAGCCCCAGTAAGATCCCTCAAGCTCAACCTAAGCAAACACAAATCGATTTCTGCCTCCATACATTTGCCTTTCTGGATATTTCTTATAAATTGAACCATATGCTATGCGAGTTCTTGTGGCTGGCATCTTTCACTTAGCATAATGCTTCTGAGGTTCATCCATGTTTAAATGTATCAGTATTTCATCCCTGTTTATGACTGAATAATATTCTATTTTGTGGATATACTATGTTTTGTTTATCCATTCATCAGTTGGTGGGCATTTGGGTTTTTCCATTTTGGGGCTATTGTGAATAATGTTGCTATGAACATTCATGTATGAGTCTTTATGTGCATACATGTTTTCATTTATCTTGGGTAGATAACTAGGAGAGGAATTGCTGGGTCATATGGTAAATTTATGTTAACTTTTTAAGAAATTACCGAACGATTTTCCAAAATGGCTACACCATTTTACATCCCCAGCAGCAATGTACAAGGGTTTCAGTTTCTCCATATCCTTGCCAACATTTGTTATTGTCTTTTTGATTATAGCCATTCTAATGGGTATGAATAAAAATCATGTTTTTGAGATACATCCATGTGGTTATGAATATTAATTCCTTTTTATTGTTGAGTGGTATTCCAATGTGTGAATATTTCACTTTTTTTTTTTTAACCCATTCTCTTGTTTGTGGAAATTTGGGTGGTTTCCAGTTTGGAGTTATTATGAATAAGATTGTTATGAATATTCTTGTACAAGTCTTTTTGTGGATTTATGTTTTTATTTTTGGATGTAAATCCCTAGGAGTGGAATTGCCAGGTCATAGTACAGCTATATGTTCAACTTTATAAGAATCTGCAAACTAATGTGCTACTTTACAACTCCCACCACCAGTGTATGTGAGTTTCAGGTGCTCAATCTGTTCATCATGCTCGTCAACTATTGGTACCATCAATCTTTTATTATTTTAGCTTTCCTAATATTATTACTTTTGAAGGTGTAATAATTGCATTGTAATTACATGTTTTAAAAAGTGCCCTGTATGGTATGTGAATGTATCTCAATAAAACTGAATTTGAAAAAAGTGACATTATCTTTTAGAAATAATGCTGAAATTTTAACAAATGAAATGTATATGCTATCTTGAATTTGCTTCATAATACTCCAGTGGGGGTGAGGGGTGGCAAGCAAAGGCCAGGGATGAGTTGACGATTTTATAGCTAGAGGAAGGAAACCTGGGCTTCATTGAGCCTCTCTAATTCTGTGTGTGTTTGAAATATTTTATAATAAAATTAAAATAACTAAAAAGCAGAAAAAATACATGTATATGTTTTTTTTCAAGGAACCAAGTACTTAAGCTGTTGAAGCAGTCGTGGTATTTCATTCTGGAACTTCTATAGTCTGTTTCTCAGGTACTCCTTAGCAAATAACTGCCCCAGAGCATGCAAAGGTAATAAAGCATCAATGCCTCACATATAATTTCTCATTCACAACTATCCTTCTTGTACAAGAGAATACCATCGATACTGTCAGTAATTTTTAACCTTATTGTCCTGTGATTTAATTTTTTCAGAGAGGAAAAATATCTCAGAGTGAGATCTTGCCACTTAGAGCTTTCCTGACGAGCATGGGCTATTTTGATATATAATAATTTCTGTGATTTCCCGAATGTATCAGTTGCGCCATCTTTCTTCAAGAGGACCTTTCAAAGGGGGAGAATAGAAAGGTTCATAAGCACATAAGCAACTCAACTTTTTTTTTTTTTTTTTAATCCTCTGAGCACTTTAATTATCCCGGAGCATGGAAACTACTTAAAGTCATTGTAATGAAACTTTAAACCATTAGCATTCTTTTCAATATCTTAAGGAAAGTAAATGACTTGCCCCAAATGATAGATGAATAAATGAGTAAGAAACTGGGAAATAAACTACTGATATGTTATTTTTTCTTACTTGTCTTACAGTGAAATTACATATGCCAAATATTATTAGCATTCTCATCTATAAACATTGCTGTTTTTTTAAAAAACCATAGGAAAGAGCTCCAAAAAGGACACCATTTAGACCCAGTCACACCAGATAACTGACCATTCTTATTATGTTAAAGGACAATCCAAAATGAATGGTCCATTCTAAACATTATTCCTGCGAATGATTAACATTCTCTTGGGACAGAGAAAGCTCCTGTTGCCTATCAGTAGCTTTGACAGCCAGACTTTGATTTCCAAGCACACATAGTACTCATTTAAACTTATAAAGATATCAAGTGGATAATGTCTCTTTTGTTCCCAAGGTTTGATTGATGATTTCATTTTGTGAACTTCAACTTTGCAAGGATATGATTTCATTTGAGTCATTTTAATTCTTTAGGTCTGAGATGGAATTGAAGTGTTACTTTTTTGGTTGTTAATTGTGAAATATTGAAATTCATCTGACATACTTTTGTATCTTATACACCAAAAAATGACACACTCCAGGCATCCTGAATTATTTCATTTTACCCCTGTACAATTTTCAATTCATGAACGGCACTTAATTTAAGCTCAGTTGGAATGTAAGTGATTATGAGAAATGTAAATGGCCCTAGACAGTCTCGAAATGCAGTATCTGCCCAAGAGGACTCTTAAACATCACAAAAGTACCTGAAAATTATATGCCTGCCAAGTATTATATTAAAAATAGCAACGTCAATGGAATTTCCATTTTCAAATGCCTTTGTACATGAATACAAATAACTTAAAAATAGAATTTTAAAGCTTATAGAAGTCCATATTCTGAATGGACTTTTTGCAAATTTAAGTATTTAAAGTTCCCTTGCTTTGGCAGCTATTTTTAATTGCAATTTTATTGAGATATACTCACACACCATATAATCCATCCAAAGTATACAATCGATGGCACACAGTATCATTACATAGTTGTGTATTCATTGCCAAAATCAATTTTTGAGACTTTCCATTACTCCAAAACAAAGAAAAAAATATAAAAAACATATAAAAACTTAAAAAAAAAATAAAAAGAAATAAGAAAGACTACTGAAACCATCCTATACCCTGTAACCCTCTTTTAATTATGTATTTTGTTGTTATTATTTTATTGCTCATCTGCCCATACACTGGTTAAAGGGAGTGTTAGTCACCAGGTTTTCACTATCACATGGCCATACGATAAAAGCTATATAGTTACATAATTATCACTAAGAATCAAGTATACTGCATTACCATTTAACAGATTTAGGTATTTCTTTCTAGCTTTTCTAATACACTAGAGAAACTAAAAGGGAATATTTATATAATGCATAAGAATAACCTCCAGAGTGACCTCTCAACTCTGAGATCTCTCAGCCACTGAAACTTTATTTTGTTTCATTTCTTTCGCTCTTTTGGTCAAGACAGCATTGTCAATCCCATGATGCTAGGGTCAGACTCATCCCTGGGAGTCCTGTCCCTCATTGCCAGGGAGACTTACACCTCTGGGAGTCATGTCCCACGTAGCGGGGGAGATCAGTGAGTTTATTTGCAGAGTTGGCCAAGAGAGAGGAGCCACATATGAGCAACAAACGAGGTTCTCTGGGGGTGACTCTTAGACATACTTAGGAGTAGGCTTAGCTTCTCCTTTGCAAGAATAAGTTTCATAAGGGTAAGCCTCAAGATCAAGGGCTTGACTTATTTAATTGGGATTCCTTAAAGCTTGTGGGAATATCAGGAATTCCCCAGGTGGGGAAGTTTAATATTTCCACATTTTTCCTCAGACCCTCAAGGGGACATTGCACATACTTTCTTATTTTCTGCCCCAAATACTCTGGGGTGTATCAGTGTATCATATTATCCTGTACAGAACAAAAAGATCTCATTCCCCATTCTAGGTTCCATGAATCATGTTGTTTAAATAAACTGACCATACAGGTTATATCAGAAAGCATGATACAGAGAATATAAATTTTGTGCCAAATAAACATCTCTTAAATAACAGTTAAAACTCAGGAATAGATGAGACTGCCATAAGAGCCTACAATCTATGAACCTTTACAACAAGGCTCAGTGAACACTCGGCACTCCTGCATCGTCAATTGCCCAATCTGCCCACATTCTATCCACTGGTATTCAATTCTCAGCATTTGCTCATTATAGTAAGTTTATATTAGCGAGGCCTTACAATATTTGTTCTTTGGTTTCTGGCTTGTTTCACCTAACATAATGTCCTCAAGGATCATTCACCTAGTTGCATGCCTCAGGACTTCATTCCTTCTTGCAGCCACTCAATATTCTGTTGTATGTATATACCACATTTTCCGTTCACCCATCCACCGTACCCTTAGGCCACCCCCATTCATTGCAAATCATGAATACTTGGCAGCCATTTTTTTAAAAATTATTTACTTTTTCCCCAGTCGCTTAGAGGAATTTCAAGTTCAAATCATTGAGTTACCAGAAGGAAATGACTACTTTTTTCATAATTTCCATATACTTTCAGGTAGTACCTTAAAAAGCACTTTCTTTCATAATATCAAAAGTCCAGTCTGAGATTCATTTCTAATATTCATATTTGGACATTTCTCATGGATGTGTCATGTACAAGACAAGATTTAGCTGCACATATAGAAACAGAGGTTGTAACCAAGAAATGTTAAATGTGAGGCAGCAAAACAAACCAACAACAGCTATTTTCGTTCAACTGTTTTTTGGACAATCTTTTCTTATAAGCTGTAAAATCCATATTGCTCCACTACTTATGAATGACAACAGATTAGCATAGTGGATAAGCAATTGGGCTCAGTAACAATTTACTAAATTTTGTGAGAGAAGTTATATTATCTAATAATATTCACAAGTTTGTGGTTTCACAAGATTTCAAGATAGATCCATGGGAATATCAAAGGTCCCCAGAATTATTATTCACATTTTACAGATGAGAAAAATAAAGCTCAGGAGAGGTAAGTAACTTTCTCAAGGAAACACACTTAGTAAACAGCAAGGTCTTGATTCAAACCCAGGTCTGTCTAATAATAAAACCTATTTCTTTTAGGCCATAAGGAGGGGCTTCCAAGTACTGACACTGAGCAAATGTTCTGGGCACAGGTGATATTTGCCCTTTATAATACAAGCTTGAGCTCTATAAGGAAATGATAATAGAATCCACAAACCCATATCTGAAATTTTGAAATCCCCCAAACGCCAAACTAGGTTTTGTAAATCTAACCTGACCTGACTTGAATTTATTTGGTGACAAAACTTGGCTTGAAATGGAAAGACTGTTCATAGCCCTTATTTATTCCCTTTAGTGTGAATATTCATACATTTTGCTGCATGAAAATTAAGGTATTCATTACAGGATTCTTCCCAAGATCAAATGGGTGTTGTTATGTAATATGTCATAAATGTATGGTATTACATTTCAAGTATCTAAAAACTTCTGCATTCTGAAACACATCTGGCCCCAAGGGTTTTAGATAAGGGATTATAGACCGAAGTAACAATAATAATAATAATAATAATAATAATAATACCAACAAAAACAATGATAATAAAACTTGTGTCCTACAGTTTGATCTCTTTCTGTTTTTTACAAAATACTTTAATACTTATATTATCACATTTGTTAGCATAATGTAAATACTTCCTAACTTCTTTGGATAGGTTTGCTCTGACTATCTGATTAGAGGGAAGAAAAAACAAGACTAAACTCTTGACTTCATGAAGTCTCTATGCCAGATGTAACCTGACACTAAGCTGAGTTTTAACTTCTTTAAGAGGAAATTAATTAAAATCGGAGATAGAGTTGTACTCTTTTGTGTATATATGTGTTTTTGTGTGTATGGTTTTCTTTTCTTTTTCTGAGCATTACTTAAGTCTAAGTTTCTCTAATATTTTATTTAAAAAGGGATGATATTAAATTTTTATTCCAGTTGTCTTAATGTAACTAAACCACTATAATAAATTAAGGAGTTTATCACCAGTATTATGAAAGGAGATTCCAGCAATTACTAAGAAAATGACAAGGTATAATTCTCACATAATCATAAAAAGTGTTTCTTTGTCTTATAAATTTCTTATAAATTTCTTATGTTTCTTTGTTTTATAAATTACATATTTAATAATCAGTTGCAGAATCTCTTTACTTTCTATAAAATTTTAAATTTAAGTCAAGTTCTCAAATATTAGATGCTTTCTAGAACAAAAGTTATCAATCTTCTTTTCTTGCCTCAAAACAGATAAAGGATACAGCATATTCCCTTCAGTAATAGCAACACACAACAGAACCAGAGAGTGGATCAGTCTGAATTTTAATAAACATACAGGACATTTCATATAGCACCTGTCATGGGTTCTGGATGCTTACTTCCTGTAGTAGCAATTTCCCTTTACTCCAACCTGCCCTTTGCTGGCCTAGGGTAAGGGAAATCTAGAATAGTTGTTAGTGGAGATAGATTATAATATCAACTATAGCCTTGGGAGAAGTTGTAGCAGAAGGGACTGTAGCTTCTTCCATTCACCTTCTTGAGTTGAGTTTTTTGGAGAGATTGTAGACAGCCCAAACCTTGAAGACTCTACAATGGACTGAATGTAGGGCACAAGTGGATCTTGTGGCACAAAGGTAGACTGTGTTGACATCTCTTATGCCCCACCTCACATCCTCTTAGCTCATCTTTTGCTCCAGCCATTATGATGGCTCCCAGCTTTAAACAGGAGCAACCTGACAGTACTTACCCATGCTCTGCCAAGTGCTTCTTGTTTTCTGCTCTGGGGCTTCCTTGGTGCTTTAGTGTGGGACATACCCAGGCACATAAAACCTAAATGTAAAATGTTTAAAGGATTTAATACCCTTCTGGAAAATTCCTGGATGAAGAGAGGGTGGGTGGATAAATACTCCCACCTCCATTTGAAAAAGATAGTTTTGAGAGGCATTTTATAGCTCCTCAGAATATCTCAAGCAGTATCAAGCTTCAGGCATCCACAATGATGATCAACTTAATCATGTCACTTTTTTTCCCTCATTTTTCTTCTGCTTCTGGGACCACTTCCCAAATAAAGTCCCTCATGTAGATCCTCGTCTCAGGCTCTGCTTTCTCAGGAAACCTAGGTCAAGTCCCCCTGTTACATGTTTTGTTGGGAGCTCTGAGATCAAATTTAGGCTCAATAATCTGTTAGAAGGGTCAAAAAAAACTCAGAAAAGTTGTTACACCCACAATTATAGTTTATTACAGTGAAAAGATGCTAATTAAAATCTGCAAAGGAAAAGGTCTTTGGAACTAATCTGGGAGAAACCAGACACAAGCTTTGAGGTGTCCCCCACAGTGGAGTTACTCAGAGAAGCACTTAATTCTCTCATTAACGATACGTGACAACATGCACAAAGTATTACCAACCAGGGAAGCTGATCTGCATTTTTGTGTCCAGGGTCAGTCATGCAGGCTTGCACTGCACAGAAGACTGACCTTAGCTACTCAGATTCCAGCTCCCCAGAAGTCAATCTGGTACAGTGTGGGCCAAAGCCTCAGGCATATGAAAACACTTTATTCAGGCAGGATATTCCAAGTGCTCAGAGATTATCTCCCAGCACCAGGTCAAGGGCCACTCCTTTTGAAGAAAGGTCTTTCCTTGGAATTTGCAGGGTTTGAGCAACCAAGCCTGTTGAGCTCATCTCTACCGTTCACATGTATTATTATCTCCTTAACTAGAGCACCACATCCTCAAAGAAAAGAATCATTTAGTTGCACAGTTTTCCCCCAAGTGAATACTTACCTGGTTATCCTTTTTATAGAGTCAGAGCAAATCAGCATTCCTGAATTCCTGAACCTAGTTTTCTCCCAAGAGCATGTTTCAGTGCTGGAACTATTCTATAAAAATGGTTTGACACCATTGTCGACCTGATGAAGTTACTATTCACCTCCGTGGAAAGCTCAAACCTTCCCACTCTTGTTGACTCCCCTAATCCAAGTCTGGATCAGTGTCAAGAGCAAGGTTATTTTATTGGGTAACAGTGCCAAGAAATACTCTCACTGTTAATGCAGAGGGGTTACAAATTCAAGCTCTCCCAGAAGCATCTCTTTCTGACCCTTCCTTTTTGGGCTGTCTTCCACCCATGTACCACAAACCAATTAGATCAAAATATCTGGAGGCAGAGCCCAGGGCCTCAAGTGATTGTAATAAGCAACCACCAACATTAGATGACCAAGATTCAGTTGAGGGCTCAGTAAGTAGGTTCAGAAGAATTCCCTTGCCTACCTGGACTGGTTACTGCCGTGGACCCCTGCACGGTGTGGTCTGTGGATCAGCAGCACTGACCTCACCTGGGAGCTTGTTAGAAATGCAGTGTCTCAGCCCCTCCTCCAGACTTAATGAATTAGACTCTGCATTCTAACAAGGTTCTTAGGTGATTTATTTGTACATTAAAATTTCAAAAGCAATAACCTAGACAACAGGATTCCTCCTTGTGATCTAAGGCCCCATGTTAGGGTTAGTGACCAAAACTCCAGCTGGTAATACAGTGTTCCTTGGTCTAGCACATGTCTCTCTTGAAGGTGGTTGGTGAGGCATGGAAACAAATTCCTGCCGTTTCCATTTCACTCAGTCTATCATCTTTACTTTACTCACGGTCATTTGTGTGTGGGAGGGAGGAAGATACCAGAGTTTGGTCCATCAACTATATGAATTTATGTTATAAGGAGATGTTTTAATGGTGGGTTCTTACTAGACTTACGAGATTGTTTTCTTACAAGGTTGAGATAATAACCTTTTGGAGAATAAACTAAAAATCATCTGTGACTTTTGATGAAGGGAATTTACAGAAAGGGAAGTCAGTAATTAATATCCTATGGTTATAGCACTCAGGTACCAAGCTACTAAATGGCAGTTCCCCGCCTGGCCTAGACCTGTCCCCAAAGGAGTTGCAGACAAATCCAACCATCATAGTTCTCTGAGCTCACCAGCCTTGTCTCCTTGTGTCTGGGCCATTCTGTCCACAGCAGCCTTAAGGTAAGACTTGTGATTTTTAAGATAATGAGCAAAAAACCCAGACCTCGATAGTGATGCTAATGAATATTTTTGAGCACTTACTATGTGCTAAGTATTGTTTTTAGAGCTTTATAAATATTAATTTATTTGATCCTCATAACTGTTTGCCTTTTATACAGGTGGGAAAATTGAGGTACCAAGAGGTTATATAAATGATAAAGGCAGGATTCAAACCCAAACAGTCTGATACCTCGTATGCAGGGCACTAGACCTCTCTGTCTGGAGAATCAGTTAGGTAAAAGGGAAAAAGACATTCTTCTACATGTGGAAGGGAGCATCAAATTAGAAATCTCATAAACGCCATCGATATGCAAACCATTTCTTACCCTATCAAAGACAAAGAGATTCTACCTCAGCTTGGAGACACTTCCTTCAATGGAATGCTTTTCAAACTCTAATGTGCATATAAATTAGCCGGGTATCTTGTTAAAGTGCTGGTTCTGATTCAGCGGGTCTGGAGTAGGGTCCAAAATACTGCTTTCCTAATAAGATAATATCAGTGCTGCCGGCCCAGGGACTGCAGTTTAAGTAGCAAGGCCAGAGGATGCATAGATGCTGTTTGTTTTTTTTAAAATGCATGAACCCGGAGGCTTACTTCCTGTTAAACAGATTTGTAACAAGCATTATGTTCCAGAGGTCTGTGAGGATGTTCTTATTGGATTTTTTGTAGGACTTAGAAATGTTCCCCAGATGAACAAAATGGAGAGACAGATGTCTGAAGCTGTGTGGGGGGAATTTGAATTTTTTTCTTGTAAAATTGGTATTAAACAATATGTTTATCATGGAGGCATTCTAAAGTATGTTTCTTACCTCACTGATGATAACAGTTGCTATTATTTCCTTAGTTGATATCTAACCTAAAAATATTAACCAAATGGATAGTAAAGAATGGTAATTCAATTTCCTGACCATAGACACAAGCGAATTCTGTTGTTTTACCTTCACTCTAAAGAAAACAAAGAATAAAAATATTTTATATATGTATTATTTTGAAAAAGTGATGAAGTTTCTATTTTAAAAATAGGATTAAGCTTTTAGATTAAAATACCATTTATCACTTACATGGCATAAGGGATCACAAAATTTAAAATAATATGTCCCACCTATCCTTTTTAAATTTAAAAGTTAAGTGAATGTCAAAGATATTTTTGTAATGTGACGTATTATTCAAAAAAGAAAGTGAACATATTTCACACCAGATATAATAGGATACCAATAGTACACACAAACACACACTCACAGAGGGGGCTAGAAACAAGGGTATGTACTGAGATTATCAATGGTTATACATGGGTGGAGGGATTATGGATTGTTTTACTGTAGTACACATATCATCAGGGAAAAAATAATAAATTTAATTTTTAAGAAAAGAATGTGACATATGATCCTCTTATTCTAAAAAGTCAAGCAAGATATACGTAGTCTAGCTAATTAGTTTGAATTAGTTAATATTCAGTAAATCAGTAATAGGTTTTACTATTTCCCCAAAAACTCATTTGTTATCAAGCTAAGGAGTTTATACTAGTTCTTCATAATAGACTCTTAGTGCCTCAAAAATTAGTTTCAAATGCCCGACAGTCAGTTTTGTGCTGCAATATTTTGCTTTTATTCTAAAGCTACAAATTCACTAAATTGACAGCGGCCAGCTCTTAAATAAACGAACCAGAAAAGACAAACCCATGCGGGGGGTGGGGTATCCATTTAGACACAAACTATTAACTGATTAACTTCTCCACTTTCTAATAGAGAAGCATGAACATGAGATAGAAAATGATTTTTATTATCAGTGTCCTTACTTGTGGAAATTGTATAGGTCAGAGTCCATTTGTAGAAAACAGAATTCACTCGAGCTAGTATAAGCAGAAGGAGATATACTACAGGGATAAATGACTCACAGAATTATGGGGAGGGTCGAAGAAACAGACTCAGTGTGAGCTTCCTGGACCATCTCCAAAACCACAGGACATGAACTAGACTCTCAGAGCATCTACTGCCCCTGTCACGGTCAGGGAACTGCCTGTTGAACTGGGTAACATCCAGAATCATGCCCCTCTGGCACAGTATACACAGCCAAATGGATGCACTGCACCGTGCCTCTCTCCCAATTAAATCAGGACCAAATTCAAGTCTCCTGAAAGAGCACCTGATGGACAGAAACCAACTCACACCCAGATCCTGGGGTGCATGACATTCTTGTAAATGTGGTTTTTAACTTCCCAGCCTCTGCTGGGTAGGAAGGCATGTTAAAAGGATGCTGGAGTAGTGAGTTAGCCAATTGGTCTCTCTCACAGAATCTATACGATTGGGTTGTATGAAGTAATGAGACATCAGATGAATTTTCTTTTGTCTGGAATCATATCAACTCTGTCTCCTTCACATTAGTAGTTAGTTTTTCCTCTGACCTGTTGGGTGTTCATTTCAGCTTCATTTACTCTGTATCCAAATTTTTTTGAGATATCATACTATAAATCTCATGAGTCAACAATTATTATTTCTCAATAAAAATAATTTGTTTGGTAGGCAAAATCTTTCAAAACCTGAAACATATTGAGGAAGGAGGAATAGAACAATAAAAGGTATCCTTGATCAAAATTAGGGAACCATTGGTATAAATGCACCAAATAAAGTGATACAATCTGTGGTAGATAATCTTCTCCCATTGTTTCAGGGAAACCAGAAAGTTACCCATTTCACTTCCTTGTGAACAGGAAATTTTTTAAGACTGAATTTATTAAGAAAACTAAGTTTTATCTCTTCTGTTTGCCTCAGGGTAGAAGTGTTCAGTGAAAAGAACAAAAGTCAGGAAGGATACATAGAAGCAATCAGCTTGGTCCATGCAATGCTTTCCTGAGACAGTTACAAATTAGTTCAAACTATGAGTTGAGGGTGTCCAGGGTGTTAATTCCTATCCCTCAGGTCTAGCTTGCCACCTTCTTTCCTAGCAGAGTACTTGGCTTCAGGAAAGCCCTCAGGCAAAGAGAGGCAAATACCTCCGGCAGGTGGAAGGTAGCTGGAGCTTGCGGAAGAGGCAGGCAGAGGAATTTTTGCTATGTGGTGACGGCATCTGCTACACTGCCCCTCCGAAATTCCCGCAGAAAAAAGCAAGTTAGAATTTTGAGAGGCTTCAAGTCACCCTCACTCGATAGTGGAGAGTTTCTTCTCTCCTGGGACACAACACAATCTCCCTGTCCTTGGAACTAAAGGACTTAAATGACGAAGTCTGGAAGTAATGTAAGACTGAACCAGTAGATAAAATCTAATATCATGTTTGCATGATAGATGAGGTTATAACACCAAGGAATAGGTGAATAGCTGCTATAAATCAAGAAAGAATATTTTTGTTTTTTGTGTTTTAGTCAAAACAAAATGAGCACAAACTGCAAATGGAGAATATAGCCCTTAGTCACGGATATAAGCCAAATAAATATGAAGACATTTAAACGTAAGTTAATAAGGGAGCCAGTGGATAAGATCTAAGAGAGTATTCCCTAAAGAAAAAAAGGTATTAAGAACTTGTATAGTCATCTTATACGACTGTGGTTATAGTCTGAAGTTGTCTTCTGGGTTTTCATAAGTTAATTTTAGGAGAACAAACCAATATAGGAACAAAATATAAATGGCTAAAATCTATGATAACAGCTTATGAGAAATAATGCTGTTATTTTTTAATTTTACCCAGCAGTGTTTTTATAGCTATTTTAGTGCAAAATGCAGTTTTAAAAATAACCTCTTGAGTGGAGCTGTCTGATTTATCTCAATTTGGCAAGCTATCTCTGCAAGGGAAGCACAGGGTAGATTGTACAACCAGATAAAGAACTGACTTCATTGGGGAAAAAAAATCAATACATATGCACAAGGTACTGTTCCGGTTTGCTAATGCTGCCAGAATGCAAAATACCAGAAATGGACTGGCTTTTATAAAGGGGATTTATTTGGTTACAAAGTTACAGTCTTAAGGCCATAAAGTGTCCGAGGTAAGGTATTGACGATCGGGTACTTCACAGAAGGATTGCTGATGGCGCCCGGAAAACCTCTGTTAGCTGAGAAGGCACATGGCTGGCGTCTGCTTGCTCCCAGGTGGTGTTTCAAAATGGCGTTCTCCAAAATGTTGCTCTCAGGGAATTTTGCTCTCTCTTAGCTGCAGCTGCTCTTTAAAATGTCACTCTCAGTTGCTCTGAGGTCCTTTTGTCTGTGAATTCCTTTGTACAACTCCAGTGATCCAGTTAACACCCACCCTGAATGGGTGGGGTAACACCGCCCTGGAAATTATCCAATCAAGCGTTTCACTCACAGTTGATTGAATCACATCTCCACGGAAACACTCAAAGGATTCCAATCTAATCAACACTAATACATCTGCCCCCACAAGACTGCATCAAAGAATACAGCTTTTGGTGGGACATAATACATCCAAATTAGCACAGGTACCCATGTTTTGTTTTGTTTTGTTTTAAAGGTTCTGGCACAAAAGTAGGAAGAGAGAATTTATCTGAGTAATATTCATATCTCTTAGTAAAAAATGTTGCAATATAAGAGGGGGTTCTACATGACACTATAGAAATGGGGATCAGAACAACCAAAATTGACAGTGTCTGCCTATCTAAATTGTCCAGGGGAGAAATCACTGACTCTAGGGAAAATAAATACACGCACCAAAGGACTGCACCTGCTCTGAGTTAGAAGTGACTCATAGCTATCAAATGTGAAACAAGGAGTAAACATTTGCAAAGAAATATAAACATGGGTGATAAAGTGATGGTGCATGCCTCTGTGTATTGCTTCACCAAAACATTTTCCCTGAAAAGAATGCAGGGTCAAACAACTTTGGGAAACCTCACCACAAACTACATCTTGTCTAGAGACAGCCAGTGTACACATTAAGGCCTGTGGCTAAAGTAATCTATTTAACTTTGTTTATAGGATTTACAACACTTTCTTGTTCTCACTCCCTCTTTTTCTCCCTTCCTTCCTTCTCTCTTTTTCCTTCTCTCCCTTCTCTTCCTCCTCTTCTTTTTCATGGAACATCCCAAAACGTTTTACAGAAAATAGGACTTTAAAACAACAAAGTGAATGTATATGGCAATTCACCAGAACGTACACATAAAAACGTACACTGTCCTAATTTTCACAGTATTTCTTGTATGATACAGCATCAGTTCTTTCGTTCAACCATTGAGCTTTACACTATGCAGTAATAACCGAGTTGGGGTTTTCCAACCTATTTTCAAAAAGGAATGACCTGTTTTTGCTCTTGTGGAAACTTAACCAGGCGCTGACATATGTGATGTCCACAGTATTGAACCTGCTTTCACTGGTATAAAATAGAATAAATGTTATTTTCTATTATGGAGTCTTCATGAGCAACTTAATATGCATGGCAATTCTTAAAGTTCTCATTTTGTTTGATCATTTTATTTGAGACTCTTAAAATATTTTCTTTGGTTTTTTTTTTTTTTTTTTTTTGGTAAAAATGATCAAAATATAAGTTGAGGGCAACATAAAATAGAAACTTCAGAATTGGCAACCACAAGACAAGGTGTTGTTTTCAATTCATTGGGAGATATGGGAGTAGAGAAAGATGTTTAATGGACGTGCCATCAGCAGTTTAATTCATTAAGATTTTAGTGAGGTGCTCCTGGATGGCTACTTCTGCCTGCCCTGCTTAATTCAAAGCGATTCAACTCCACTCACCGGGTCTTAATATTTGATCTTGACAAACAATGTTGTGCATTTTTTATGTTCTAGGAAAAATGTAATCTGTCTTAGGGTTTGTTTCTTTGGTTTTCCATATAAAGAAGGAAACAAAAATAAATAACATAATGTTATACGTTCTAACAGATTGCAAAGTTTTGCATTATATAAAGCACAAGGACCTGAGGGAGTCATTTCTACCTTGGAGTAGGGGTGGAGGCAGTTCAGGCAAAGTGGGAAAGCAGGTTAGAAGGGACAGAAGTAGGAAAGTGCACAGACTTTCAGGTGAATGACAGAGAGCAACCTGTGTGGGGAGAATGGATGATGGTGAATCTGGAGAGATGGGCTAAGGCGAGTTCATGAAGGGGCTTTGCTTACTCTGCTAAGACAAATGAGATTTATTCAGAGGGCAGTGAGAAGCCATCAAGAATTTCAAGTGGGTCAGTGTCACAGGAAAACCCATGTTTTAGAAAGATCACCATAATACAATGTGGGAGGCCGGATGGGAGAGAAATCAGCCAGGGAAGGGCCACTGTACACACTCAGGACTGATTCAGGCAGTAGGGGTGCAGAAGAGGAAACACGCGATAGATGGTCAGCAAAACTGAGTGGCCTCAACTCTTCAGAGAGATTACGGAGACACAATGGGAGGGAAACGGAATCACAGCACACAGGATTGTGTGCATATTTGCCTACCCGTGAACTCAACTCAGATGGTTACTTATTCCTTAAACATAGCACCTGAGAATGTGCAGATTGTGAATTTTGTTCTACCTGGCCATGCTTTGTGATTAGTCATTATTTGAGCCTAGTTTAGAATTTGTGAAGAAGACAGTTGTTGGGTACAACTTATCTTGGTCCCATCTATTAAAAAAAAGAAAGACTTACTAAGCAAATTAACATTATAAATCAGACTGCATGAAAAATTCTTTCTGAAGTTGAACACTTTTGAGCCTTGAGGAAGCACCCAAGCACACAGAACGTGGCATGCCCTGGCTTCCCCGTTCACTGGAGGATCACAGCACCTCCTGCCTTTCATGCTGACATCTTTTCTATGATTACCAAAGGGGCAGGTGGAAATAACTTTAGGGCTATTGGAAAAACTATGGAGTTCTATACTAGTCAGCATTCTCCAAAGAAACAGGACCAATAGGATATATGTCTGTGTCTGTGTGTGTGTCGTGTGTATTTGTGTGTGTGTGTGTGTGTGTGGTGTGTGAAGAGATTTATTTTAAGGAATTGGCTCATGTGATTGTGGGAAGTGGCACGTCTGGATTCTGAACACTTGGCTGGATACTCAGGCAAAAGTCCAGTTGAGGTTGTGGGTCTCCAGAAGAATTTCTTCTTCTCTGGGAAACCTCAGTCTTGGCTCTGGATTGAATGAGACCTACCCATATTTTCAAGGGTGATCTCCTTTACTTAAAGTCATCTCCAAATTACCTTCACAGCAACAACTAGATTAGTGTTTGACCAAACAACTGGGCACCATAGCCTAGCCAAGTTGACATGTAAAATCAACTAACAATCTCAAGTTGGTAATGGAGGGAAAGAGAAAGAAGCCACAATGGCCAAGGGTGAGAGGGCTGGGACAGACTCACTGGCAGGGTGGACCTGCCACCCAGGCAGTCTGCAGACCCTCAAACTCTTCCTCCTCCACTATCTGGATCTTTAAAATTTGCTTTGTCATATGGCCAGAAATTCTACCAATCAGCGGTTTCTGAGAGTTGACAAATAAATCCTGTTTTAAAAAAAATTCAAATACTGCAGGAATTGTTAGGTTAGGTTAGTCATTTTCAGATCAGTGTCAATCAGCCATTTGGATCAAAACAATCCCCCCTGATAGCAACAAGTAATGCTTAAGAGCAGGAATGTAGGCTCAGCCCCTTTAACAGGACTGGAAAAGAATGATGGAAGATTGGAGAGGAGACATTAGGAAACGGTAAGAAGAGGCAAAAGGGAAGTCAGAACTTTGCTGACTTCACTGTACAGATAAGAGAGGGAAAACATCTTTTTTCTCCCCTTTCACTTTTGCGACCCATGATTTATTGCCTCCGAGAACAAAACTTGGTGAGTTTTATCAGTACCAATTAAGTCACATTATGATTTAAAGATGCTGCATAATCTAGAATCAGGACTTACATTCCACTTCCTAAACAACTTATTTGGGAGGAGTGACCAAGTTTCAAATAATTGACTTATGAATGCACTTTTAAACCACAACCCACTATTCAGAAATTTTCAGTAATTTCTCTCCATTCACTAAAGACCCCCAAAGTTTTGTTTGTTTTTGTTTTACCAAATTCCTTTTATTCTAGGTGCTTGAATAGTTCTTAAATTAAGATTTTTCTTCCATTGGATAGAATTACTTAGGTGATACATTATTACTGCTGATAACAAATACAGTAATAATAGATACTATTGTCAAATCACCTTATATTGCTTTTGTGTAAAATAAGTATTTAGTATATTCATGAGCAAATTTCACATTGGTGAAAAATTAACTTAAATTATGCTATTTTAACTGAAATAAACACTTGAGCAGTTATGTGATATTTCCAACTCTTTTAGGTCGGTAGGTCAGGTGTAATTATCCTAAGTCGTCACCCTAGGTTTCAATGGTATTGATTTATTGAACTTTGAAGAACTGAAAATAGGGCAAAACTTTCTCAGTTTTAAGCTCTCCATACCTGAAACTCTAGTCATAGCTTCCAAGGAAGTTACAGCTCTCTAAAGAATCTGGGAAATGACTTGGCAGTGAAAGGTGATGATTGTGGTCCCAACATTCAAGTTTAGGCTCTCTGTCTGGATAAGGCAGCTGTCTAGTATTTACTAGTAGCTACTAGTCACCTCAAAGAAAATTATATTTGTCCCACATGTGTGCTCTTTTGGAGACAGTTGGCTAAGTAGGGAGTGATCCAAAGGACAGAAGTGCTCTACGATATATTTCTTTAACTAGCTATTAATGCCATCCCAGCATCAGTGTTCACCCTAGAACTTTTCAATCACTTAATAATGAAAAACTTCATTTACAAATGTCATTTTTAAATAGAAATCATCCTGTACTGTGTGGAAGTCATAGCTGTCATTGGCCATCTCCGTTAAGAATTGAGTTGGGAGTAAATTTCTGTGGCTCTGATTAGCTTCAGCACCGTACAAATTCTTTCCAGGTCTCTTGGCTACATAAGTTTGGGAAAGAGTGTAGGGAGAGGTGGAAGGAAACACACATACCAACCTCCTGCCTATTTTTATTTTTTTCTTACAGAACAAAAATAAGAACTATCGGGCACTCTCAGCCAGTGGAGGCAGAATCAGTAGATAAAGATACTGGCATCCCTGTCCTGTGATGAGGCAGTTTCTGAGGCGTGTTCTGCTCTGTTCCACAGAGAGCACCCAGCACAACTGAGCTTCAGTTGCCCATAGCAGTAACCAAACCCTCAACACTCCCTTTACTGGCTTTTCTTCCTTCCAAATCTCACTGATTCCAATGCTGCTTTCTGGGATCACCTCCAAAATAAACTGTCTGCACCCAAACTCTTGTCTCAGGCTCTGCTTCCAGAAGAACTCAAACTAAAGCAGATATATTAAGTAACCTGCTCTAAGCCAAACAATTGGCAGACCCAGGATTTGATCCCAAACCTGTGGTCTTAAAGACATCTTCATTATGAATTAACATTAATACACCCATAAAACCAAGTCAAAAGAGAATAAAGAAAAAGTCACTATCAAACACATTTTCTCCAAGATGCTTTAGCAATCAAGTCTGTTTTCCAGGGTCTTGACTAAGTGTGTGCTGAAAGAACAGCAGGTACCTACCTGGCCTCCATTCTGAGGAACCTGGGATGTAATGCAGACAGGCATGGTGTTAGGGTACCAGTAAATTGCAAGAGGAGGTAACTAACGAGGAGCACAGAGTCTAGTGATGAATGTGTGATATTCACACCTATATTGGGGCCACAAGATGATATAGGGTGGAAGATGATACACATTTGGAGTGGCTGTTAGGTTTGGAGGCAAATTTTAGACAATCTTTGCAAGCCTGGTTCTGATTCTGTTACTAAATATGCTGTGTGATTTTGGACATATTACTGAACCTCTCTGAGCCTCCATTTCCTCATTTGTAAGATAAAGACACTAATTCTCACACTGCCTGCTGTGTGGAGCTACTGGGAAGTATTTTGGCTCACAGAAAGCATTTAGCAAATATAAATTATTATTAACACTTCAACTCATCACCATCATCCATTTGTGTCATTATTTCTGCATGTTACATGACAAGCACCATGGACAAACTTTTCAAGGGATATGTCAAATACTGTACCATATGACCTCGCTTTGACATTAGTTATAATAGAGCACAACTGAATAAGGAGCAGATCTGATTTTGAGCCTTCCTAAGAAATGGCATTTTACTAATGGGGACTTCAGAATAATTGTTAATTTGACAATGAGAAAAATGCTATGATAACCTTCCAATGTACTGCATGCTTTCTCTAGAATGGATTCCAGGGTCAAGGTCACTTCTCTTGAGTTAGCTAGTTTGGTAAGGACATGAATTAACTCCTCCAGACCACTGGATATGACTTAGTGGTAATTTTAGCTGTAATGATGAATGAGCTGAAACCAACCTAAGAGCATTTACCAAGATAAATGTGAACCTGTAGTCCTAGGGACAAGGAATTTTAGAAAATGAACATAAAGGTTATCCTCTTTACTGCTAAGGCCAATAAATAACACCACATGCTGAATCAATTGAGAAATAAGACAATGAAGTAAGCAATTGGGGGTGAAATATCACTTTATTCCTGATTAAGCTGATAATGAAGAAGCTGGCTTAAATCTGCAGGCAAGTGGGCCTCCTAATACGGGACCCCAATGGACTCCTTGTAAAATTTACAAACGGACAGAACAGTCGAGAATATAGGCTTTCTGTGGGCCAGCTTGCTCCCAAGGAAAGAGGAAATAGAAAGGCACTGTGCTGTGGATGTCACTTTCTCCTTCTAAATTCACCCAGATTAAGTCACTCCTGCCCTGGAGAAGACTGAGTGAGGGAGTGGAGAGTGCCTAAGACTGTGTCAGTGATGGGGTTCCCATCACACAGAACGAAGTTTTCCCCTCTATAAAGAACTGAAGCCCAGAGAGAATATGTGGCCTTCCCAGGATCATGGAGCAAGTTGGCGACAGTGCCAGGGCTGAAAACCAGATTTCATTCCTCCCAAACCAGTGCTCTTTTGCTTATGTTCAAAAATATCAAGGAAGCAAAAACAGAATGTGAGAGGCCTGATTTATTAGCATTGCACCTGAAAAAAGATGAGGGGGGTTGTTTAGTAGACTACAAACTTAATATGAAACCATGGATGATGGATGAGCCTCTAATACAATGTCACGGTAACAGAAAATAACATTTCCATTATTCTCCTAAACTTTCTGGAGGATTGTACTCAACTCAAGGAACCACATTTTATCAGGAAGATTGATAATATAGAATATGCAGAGGGATATGATCAAGATATCAAGATGTTGAAATGGAATTGGAGTTTGAAAAAAGTCTTCTCTGGAAGAAGGAGAAGACTTGTTTCTGTAGTGCTCCAGAAAGAAGACAGAATCAAGACCAGTGGAGCTAGTTTTAAGACAATAGAAGGAAGAACTTTCTAGTGTACAAACATGCATGTGTTTGCACACACACATGTGTCTAGCACAAAGTGGGATGTAAATTTGACTCGTGTCACCCTTTGTATAAAACCACAGAATGGTTTTCCAGAGCTCTGAGAACAAAGACCAAGTTCCTTAACAGCCTATAAGGCCCTTCTTGGAATGTCCCTTCCTTCCTGTCCAGCCCCACAGCTTGCACCTATTTCCCCTGCTTCAGCCATACTGACCTTCTTGCATCCCTGGTGCACAACATGTTCCTTCTCACCACTGGGTCCTTGAACGTGCAGGTTCTTCTGCCTGAACGATCCTCCATTTTTACACCAAACCAACTTCCATTCATCTAACAGATCTGTTTTTCCATCCTCCTGGAAAGCCAACTGACCTGACATCATTTTGAACCCCTCTGCTCTCTGTGCATTCTCCTTCTTAGCATTTATCATGGTTGTGCCTTTAGGTTTTTTGTTTGACCTTTTTATTAATGTTTCCCTCCCCTAACAATCTGTGAATTTCATGAGGACAGGAAATGTGATGTTGCTCACAATATCCCTGTGCCTGGCACATAGTAAGAACTCTACATAGATCTACTAAGGAAAGAAGGAAGAGAGGGAGAAGGGAAGGAAGGAGAAAGAAAGGGCTCTCTGGAATTGCACATGTTCAAGCAGAAGATGAAGGAGCATCTTTTAGGAAAATGGTTGAAAAGATTCCTGCAATAGATGGGAAGTTTGAACTAGATTAAGCTGCTCAGAAAGTACTTACCAAGCACATGCTATATTCCAGGTGCTACATGCAAGGGATACAATACTGAACCAGTCCCTGCACTGATGTTCAAGGAACCTTTCAATACTAAGGGCTGGTTATTAAATGCAGCAAATCCATTTAGTACAGTAAGATAGAAAGG
This sequence comes from Choloepus didactylus, assembly GCF_015220235.1. Lineage (NCBI taxonomy): Eukaryota > Metazoa > Chordata > Mammalia > Pilosa > Megalonychidae > Choloepus > Choloepus didactylus. The sequence goes on from NC_051309.1 coordinate 57,413,198, forward strand.
AAGAAGGAGGAGGAAGATGAGGAGGAGAGGAAGAAGGAGGAGGAAGAGGAGGAGGAGGAGGAGACGGAGAAGAAGAAGAAAAATGTAAATGAACGGTATTCTGGACCAGGTTTCTATCCCAAACTGCAGTCAAATCTAACATCATTAAATATATACTACTGACCTTGAATTTGGAATTTTGGGTGGGTCATAGCTACAGTTTATAGAGAATGGAAGAGGGCGAATTAAATGAATACCTTGTGGAAAGCAACTATGAGAACTAAAACAAGGAACCGTTCCAAATGACTCAGAATAACTTAGTAGCCACTAAGTAGACAATTAAATAAGGTGAACTGCATTTGTTCCATTGAGTCCTTCCGAAGAGTTCAAGTACATGAGGACAGAGATGTGAAAAATTGTAAGTCCCTTTTGCTAGTATGTTACAGGCAGTAAAAAGCTCCATTTAGAAGCAATCGCTCTTTTTTCTAATTAAGTTCAGTTTTATTGAGATATATTCACATACCATACAATCATCCATGGTGTACAATCAACTGTTCACAGTACCATCAAATAGTTGTGCATTCATCACCCCTATCTATTTTTGAACATTTTCCTTACATGAGAAAGAATCAGAATAAAAAATAAAAGTAAAAAAGAACACCCAAACCATCCCCCCATCCCACCCTATTTTTCATTTCATTTTTGTCTCCATTTTTCTACTCATCCATCCATACACTATATAAAGGGAGTGTGATCCACAAGGTTTTCACAAGCACACTGTCACCCCTTGTAATCTACATTGTTATACAATTATCTTCAAGAGTCAACGTTACTGGGTTGGAGTTTGATAGTTTCAGGTATTTACTTCTAGCTATTCCAATACATTAAATCCTAAAAAGGGTTATCTATATAGTGCATAAGAGTGCCCACCAGAGTGACCTCTCGACTCCATTTGAAATCTCTCAGCCAGTGAAACTTTATTTTGTTTCATTTTGCATCCCCCTTTTGGTCAAGAAGATGTTCTCAATAAAAGCAATTGCTTTTTAAAACTTTAATTTTAGCATTCTAAATCTGTGTACCACTGATGAAAGAATGAAGTCAGACTTGCAGCTCCTTCTGTCAGGAGAGGTAGGCAGGGATGGATCAAGGGGAAGCTCAAAGGTCAGAGCTGATTCTGAGCTTAAAAAGGACAAAATGCACCCTTTGCCAATATTTAATTCCTCTGTGTGATTTGTTTTATTCTTCACTAGCCGGTTAGAGTTGCATGGGAGACTCATCTATCATTATTAAATACATTTCTACTGCCATTTATCAGAACATGCCTACTGGGGAAGCCCATGTGAGAAGCAGCTTGAAGGTAAATTAGTGCCACAATTCGTGATCTCTGCCCTAGGGACACTGGGTTTGAGCCCACATTAGCCGTCGCTGCTTTCTCTGCTCACATTGTGTAAACACCTGTGCATGTCCTCTTGTCCTCTTCTTGTGATTCAGTGTCAATTGCTCATGACAGCATCCCCCAGGACATCCCCCAACCTACCCACAGAGAATTTTGTGTGTGTCAAATAGTCTAATTCCAGTTAGACTCTACTAAGTATTTCCTCATTTGTCCAGCCATTTTCATGTTATATTGAACAATCAGAAAATTCGTTTTACTTAGATGGTAGAGAAGACGTGAGCAGCTCGAATATTGTAGAATTTTTTAAATGAAGTTTTGAGCATCTATTTGGTACAAAGCATTGCCCTAGAGTACAATATCAAGATATGTAGTTGCTGCCCTCAACGAGTCTACAATTTAGCAAGGGAAATAAACATATACAGAAATAACTATAATTTGTACAGGTGCAAATATTATAGTAAGAGAGATCATATTTGGTCAGGGGCCGTGATAATCATGGAAGGCTCCCTGAAGAATACGGCATTTAAGAGAGATATAGAAGAATGGCTAGAAATTCAGCTGACTAACATGGGGGCAAGGGCATTTCAGGCAGAGCAACAATATAAATGAAGATGAAGACACAAGGAAGCAGCAAGCTTGGAGGAGAGCAGTGGGACATCTAATGTGATTGCAGTATATTAGGAATGAGGGAGAGTAGAGGTGCTTGAATGCCAGGGTAAGCAGTTACATCTAATTTGGTGAAAAAAGAGGAGATACAGAAGGTTCTGAGCAGAGGAGTAACATGCATACTTTAAAATAATTTTTTCTTTCTAAAATTATTCTAACAGTGTTACATAGTTGGATTCGTGCAGAAGGACAGGACATAAGGAGACCTGTCAGGAGGCTGTTGTAGTGGAGAATAACTAAAAGCCAAGAGGTGATTAGGACTGGATCTGGGAATATCAAAGGGAATTCAATTCAGTCATTCTCAATTCTATCAGACCTAATGTCCCCTTCTTTATAAACATATTTGAATACCATTTTAGGATTCTGAAATTATTACCCTAAACACAATCTCCCTACACATATAAATTTTGAAAAAATTAATATAATGTCCCAAATTTAATACAAAATAGAAAGAATAGGAAAGTAATTTATAATAAAATAATATGTATTTCAACACATAAATGCTTGGACATGACTACACTAGAAGATACAATGAAGTATGCAATTGTCATGACTGTCACAGCTACAAACGCAGACTGATACAGTTAATTTTATTGGAGACTGATAAATCATCATTGCTGTTAGTGTTCTGATATTACGAAATGTTGAATAGCTCTTGGTAAAGTTGCAAACAAAAGAAAGTACAATCTTCCCTCAATTAATATGGTTGTATCCTGGGGCCTGAAGATGACTGCTACAATGCAAGATAGTAGGGTCTGATGGTTTGAGATTCAAAGTTGTGCAGGTTTAAGGAAGAGGAAGGAGGGATAATAGTCTAGAAGAAGCAAATAAGGAGTAGTAAGGACACCCGCCACCTCCTGAAAGATTGTACGAGAGATGTGGAAGAGAAGACAAATGGAAAGCAAGAACTCTGAGTAGTGAAAGACGTGAAGGGAACACTTAATGAAAAGGTTGGATATAGAGGATTTGCAAAGGATGGACATCATTTCTAGAAAGCACAGTATAAGGGATTCAGGAGTTGAAGAGGAGTGCAAATAGGGATAAAGGCACAATGGATGTGGTGGATTTGTACTGTACTCCCTTAAAGCCAGAAGTACGTCTCCCTTACCTGCATAGTTTCCAGTTAGCTCTGGGAGATATTTTGGAAGATGGAAGGTGCTTTTTAGGCAGGGTTGGTCAGCTCAGGGCACCAGGTGCTTTTGTCATTGGCCTGCTGGCTTTTCTTAGTGTGGGGCAGCAGCTGCCCACGGCTCCAGCTGGATCTCCCCCTCCAGCTTCTCCGACACCTGAGCTGGGTGCATGTTAGTTCCACGATGAAGGGCACCAGCTTCTCCTGGGAGCCTTGGAGGCAGTGAGGAACTTTTGCGGGTTCTAGTTTTTGTGGGTTCTAGCTCCTTCTCACAAATTCCAGATTGGTCTTGTTTTTCCCCATTTCATGCCTATCTTTCTAGTCTGCCTTGTTTGTCTCAAGACCCTGTACCAGACAGTCGCAGACACAAGAGTCTTTTTTTTTTTAAACTTTATTTATCAAAAAATTTTAAAAATACACTTCAAACAAAACAAAACAAAGGAATAAGAAAAACAAATATCCTAAAATAACTACATTGCTTCCAATATGCTCCTCCCATACCCCAAGAAAATTAATGAACCATAGTCATTCCTGAGCATTCCCATGTCATTAAGATTACTGTTCTTATTAGATTATCGTTCCCCCTTCACTAGTTGCTGTCTACCTCTAGGTCCCATATATTCTACAATATAAGGCACTTGGTGTTCTAGTTTGCTAATGCTGCAGAATGCAAAACACCAGAGATGGATAGGCTTTTATAAAATGGGGGTTTATTTCGCTACACAGTTACAGTCTTAAGGCCACAAAGCGTCCAAGGTAACACCTCAGCAATCGGGTAGCTTCACCGGAGGACGGCCAATGGCGTCCGGAAAACCTCTGCTAGCTAGGAAGGCAGCTGGTGTCTGCTCCAAAGCTCCAGCCTCAAAACGGCTTTCTCCCAGGACGTTCCTCTCTAGCAAGCTTGCTTCTCTTCAAAACATCACTCCCAGCTGCACTTGTTTTCTCCCCCCGAGGCAGCTCATTTATATAGCTCCACTGATCAAGGCCCACCCTGAATGGGTGGGGCCACGCCTCCATGGGAACATCTCATCAGAATCATCTCCCACAGCTGGGTGGGGCACATTCCAAGCAAATCCAACCAGCACAAAAACTTCTGCCCCACAAAACTACAAAGATAATGGCATTTGGGGGACACAATACATTCAAACCGGCACACTTGGTTTACATTTTCTTACCGAGTTCACATTAGTGGTATCATACAATATCTCTCCTTTTGTATCTGACTTATTTCACTCAACATTATGTCCTCAAGGTTCATCCATGTTGTCATATGCTTCACGACCTCATTCTTTCTCACTGCTGCATAGTATTGCATCATATGTATGTACCACAGTTTATTTATCCACTCTTCTGATGTAAGACATTTAGATTGCTTCCATCTCTTGGCTATTGTGAACAATGCCACTGTGAACATCAGTGTGCAAATATCTGTTTATGTCACTGCTTTCAGGTCCTCTGAGTAAATTCTGAGAAGTGAAATTGCTGGATCATAGGGTAACTCAATACCTATTTTTCTGATGAACCGCCTAACTGTCTTCCAGAGTGGCTGAACCTTTATACAGACCCACCAGCAATGAATAAGAGTCCCAATTTCTCCACATCCTCTTCGGCATTTGTAGTTTCATGTTTGCTTAATGGCAGCCATTCTTATTGGTGTGAGATGATACCTTATGTGGCCTTGATTTGCATCTCCCTAATAATTAGTGAAGATGAATATTTTTTCATGTGTTTTTTAGTCATTTGTACTTCCTCTTTGGAGAAATGTCTTTTCATATCTTTTGCACATTTTATAATTGGGCTATTTGTACTAATGTCATTGAGTTGTAAGATTTCTCTCTATATACAAGATATCAGTCACTTATCAGATAGATAGTTTCCAAATATTTTCTCCCATTGAGTTGGCTGTCTCTTTACCTTTTTGACAAATTCCTTTGAGGTACAGAAACTTTTAATTCTGAAGAGTTCCCACTTATCTATTTTTTCTTTCATTGCTTGTGTTTTAGGTGTAAGGTCTAAGAAGCAACCTCCTAATACTAGGTGTTGAAGATGTTTCCCTACATTGTCTTCTAAGAGTTTGATGGTGGAGCCTCTTATATTGAGATCTTTGATGTATGCAGAATTAATTTTTGTATAGGGTGTGAGGTAGGGATCCTCTTTCATTCTTTTAGATATTGATATCCAATTCTCCCAGCCCCATTTATTGAAGAGGCTGTTATGTCCCAATTCAGTGGATTTGGGGGCCTTATCAGAAATCAGTCAACCATAGATCTGGAGGTCTATTTCCAAATTCTCAATTTGATTCCATTGATCAATATGTCTATCTTTGTGCCAATACCATGCTGTTTTGACTACTGTGGCTTTATAATAGGCTTCAAAGTCAGGGAGTGTAAATCCTCCCATTTCATTTCTGTGTAAGACAAGAGTCTTATATGAACCTTTTAACCAGCTCCCACAATTGTATACATCACTCCAAGTTGTCCTGCTTCTCTGATGGACAGTGACTAATACAGTGAGATTTTACCTGAGGGTCCAGGCAGATGGTAGCCAGGGGAAACCATGAGAGTTGTGGTGGAGCTCTGTGGTTCCATCTTCATTCCTGCAGATGGGGGAGTGGAGGCCAGGGGTAGGGCAGTGTTACTGGAGCAGGGTGGGTTCTGGGGTAGGCAAAGTCTTCAGTTCAGGCCACGTGAACCTCAAAGGTATTATTTAGACAACACCTGTGCTCTCTCTCTTCTCTGCTTATGAGTCATTGCCTAAAGTACAACCTTCCCCTTCCCCCCAGCCATTGGTTCTCTGCAGCCCCATCATCCCCTTAAGACTCTACTTCCTGGCTCCTGAATCTCCTCTCAATTCACCCCTTCTTTTCAAAGCAACTCCCCCTGATACTCGGCCTCCAATTGGAGCTGTCCCTTTTCCTCACCTTAACCAAAATCTGACTCTTTTGTAAGGGTGTCTTCCCTCTCAAGCCCTCCAAAGTGTTGGCCTCTGTCTCTCACCCTCCAAGTATCCCAGGATTGCTGAAGTGATTGGTGTTCCTACTTACTCTTCAGTTTCCGCATCTGTAAAATGGGAATGATAATTGTACTTATCCCACTGGGTGACTGCGGGAACAAAAAAGTTAAAGCATATCACAGGTTGAATTCCTTGGGAAGCAGATATTTGTTAGGGATATTTGTTAGGGAGTGCTCTTGGAATTAACACTTGTGGAAAGGAGGTGAAGGAAGCAGGAAGGGGCAAAGGAAGAAGTTGAGCTATAATGAGACCCTGGGCTGAAACTTCCGGTGAAGTTTCTTCCGGAGCTAGAAGGGCTCTTCGGAGTGGCTGTGAGTTCGGCTGAGATGGCCAGGCCTTTATACCCCTCATCAATCAATCATTGGAAGAGGGCTACCTACAGCTGAGGCAATCCCTAAAAGGGCTGACAGCTGAGAGCCGTCTGTCATCAGCAATCTGGGACAAGCAGCTGAGACACCAAGTCCTTCATTGAAGGGAGATGCATATCAGGTATTTAGCACACAGTAAACATTAAATAAATTGTAGCTGTTATTATTGTCTTTAATGTCATTAAATGTAATAGTAAAGAGAAAGGACGTTATAGGATGATAGTTTAAGGGGACAGGGTAGGTGGCAGAGTTTTGTTGTATTTTAAGATAAGGAAGATCAGATAAGGCTGGTCCACAAAAAGAGGAAAAAGTCAGGAGAGACTGCAGATGCACTAAGGAGAGAATATAATTGATGGAGCAAGGTTTTGGAAGAGGAGAGAGGGGTGGAACAAATGCCGGTTTATCTGAAAAGTCATTTTAAGGCTAAGTTTGAGAGGTCCACTAAAAATGCTCAGAGTTCTCTAACTTGGAAACTATTCAACTTTACAACTCCTCTATTGTTTATACTTGTTTATTCTTATCCAAGTAATACATTAAATTATAATTCAGGAAAATTTTAGTATTCATTTCCCAGAATACAGTCATTCATAATACAAATTTAAACTATACTGACTTCATTGCACTGAAAATGTTTGGGTCCCCTTAATTTAGAACTGAATTGATTAGCATATTTAAGAACCAGATTATATAAATGTAGTTTTATGTATGTAATAGAATAAGCATGATATAAATAAACAGCTTATTATTCAATCATATCCTAATGGGTAAATACCTGTACACAATTTGTGTCGAGGCTCAATATTAAAAGAATGCGGGAAATTAATGGTAATGTTACAAGAAGCCAACTTTTGTGACCATCAGAATCTTAAGACTCATTGTCTCATTCTACTGTTTTTCAAACCAATTAAATAACCTAACTGAGGAAATGTGATATTTACTAAGCATTTGAGAGGGATTAATTTGGTATGTGTGCCTTTGTACTTTTTAAAAAAACTTTCTGTTATGGAGAATTTCAAACATATACAAAAGAGAGAATAGTATAATGTACCCTCATGAACCCATCACCCAGCTTCAACAATCTTGTTTCATCTGCACTCCTACCCAACCCCCCCCCCCCAATTATTTTGGAGCAAAACTCAGATATTTTATTTCATCTGTGTCTATGTATTATGATTTTTTTTATAATAAATTTTATTTTGAAATAAGTTCAATCTTACAGGAACAGTTGCAAAAACAGTACAAACCCCATACATAGAACTCCATCATACCCCGACCCCCCTCCCCCTCCCCGATCCGTCACCTTTAAGATCCTGTCACACCACTGCCTCTTTCTTTCCCTCCCTCTCTCCCTCCCTCCCTCCTTCCCTAACACCCATCATCTATTGCTCTGTCCTCTGAACATATGAGAGCAAGCTGCACATATCTTTGAACAAACAATATAATTCACATATACCTTTCCCATGGACAAGAACATTATTTTATGCAATCTCATTAAACACAGCTAAGAAGTTCAAGAAATTCAACATTGATACAAAGCTTACATTCTATATTTCCTTTTCTTTTTTTTCTTGTGTCCCATCTGTGTCCCTTTGAGCCTCCTCTCCTCCGACCTCAGATCCCATCCAGGATCATCCTTGGCATTTAATTGTCATCTATTTAGACTGTCTTATTTTTTTTTTTCAATTGTGGAAAGACATATATAGCCTAAATCTTCCTATTCCACCCCTCCCTAGCATTCCATTAGTGGGATTAATCACATTTAGAATGTTGCAGTGCTATCACCTTCCGACCATCCATTTCTAGACGTTTCCCTTCACCCCAAACAAAAACCCTACTCTCATTTCTTAACTCCCCATTGCCCCTTCCCCCACTTCTTGGGACCCCTACTCTACTTTTCATCTCTTTGATCATATTCTCTGATACTTTCTTTGTGTTTACCATGGGGCTTAAATTTAATCTCTTAAATCTATAACAATCTCGTTTTTCTTTGATACCATCTTAACTTCAATAGGACACGTAAACTGTGTTCCTATACTCCTCCATTCCCCCACCTTTATGTAGTGTTTGTCAAAAATTACATATTTTACATTGAGTCCAAAACCACGGATTTATCATTACAGTTATGTATTTTAGATCCTGTAGGAAGTAAACAGTGGAGTTATAAATCAACAACACAGTAGTATTGGTCATCATATTTACCATGTGATCTTTACTGGAAATCTTTATTTCTTCATGTGGTTTCAGTCAATTGTTCAGTGTCCCTTCCTTTCAGCCTCTTAGGACTGATCTACTGGTGATGAAGTCCCTCAGCTTTTGATTATCCAGGAATGTTTTCATCTCTCCCTCATTTTTATCCTTCAGGTGTTTGTGAATTCTCCAAGTCTCTGATGGTTATCAACTTCTATTTGTATTCCATTGTGGTCAGAGAATGTGCTTGGAACAAATTCATTTTTTTATTTTTTATTTTATTGACGCTTGTTTTTATGTCCCCGCATACAGTCCATTCTGGAGAAAGATCTGTGATCACTAGTGAAGAACGTGTGTCCAAGTGACCTGGGATGTAATATTCTATATATGTCTGTTAAAAGTCTCTATATCTCTCTCTCATTTCTTTGTTTCTCTGTTAGTAGGGCTTGCTTTATTATCTGAAGTAGGGCAGGTCTTTTATTAGCAAACTCTCTCAACATTTGTTTGTCTGTGAAAAATTTAAGCTCTCCCTCAAATTTGAAGGAGAGTTTTGCTGGATAAAGTATTCTTGGTTGGAAATTTTTCTCTCTCAGAATTTTTAAATATGTCATGCCACTGCCTTCTCGCCTCCATGGTGGCCGCTGAGTAGTCATTACTTAGTCTTATGTTGTTTCCTTTGTATGTGGTGAATTGCTTTTCTCTTGCAGCTTTCAGAACTTGCTCCTTCTCTTCAGTATTTGACAGTCTGATCAGAATATGTCTTGGAGTGGGTTTGTTTGAATTTATTCTATTTGGAGTTTTCTGGGCATTTATGCTTTGTGTATTTATATTGTGTAGAAGGTTTGGGAAGTTTTCCCCAGCAATTTCTTTGAATACTCTTTCTAGACCTTTACCCTTCTCTTCCCCTTCTGGGACACGAATGAGTCTTAAATTTGGACGTTTTATTTTATCTATCATATCCCTGAGATCCATTTCAATTTTTTCAATTTTTTTCCCCATTCTTTCTTTTGTTCTTTCATTTTCTGTTCTGTGCTCCTCAAGGAGGCTGAGTTGTTGTTCAACTTCCTCTAATCTTGTATCATAACTATCCAGAGTCTTTTTAATTTGGCCTACAGTTTCTTTAATTTCCATAAGATCTTCTATTTTTTTATTTACTCTTGCAATATCTTCTTTATGCTCTTCTAGAGTCTTCTTTATGTCTTTTATATTCTGTGCCATGCTCTTCTTCAAGTCTTTTGTATCCCGTGCCATGCTCTCATTGCCTGTCTGTAGTTCTTTGATTAATTCTGCCAGGAACTGTGTGTCTTCGGATCTCTTGATTTGAGTGTTTGGGTTCGGGTTCTCCATGTCATCTGGTTTTATCATATGCTTTAAGATTTTCGGTTGTTTTTGGCCTCTTGGCATTTGCTTTACTAGATCTTTAATTTGTTAGAATTGCAGCTTGGTGACATACACTTTCTCTAACTAACCAGCAGATGGCGTCTGTGAGTCACTTATTCCCCTCAAGTCAGTTCTCCCCAACTTTGTGGTATGTGGGGATCTGATTCTTTTGGGGTCCAATTGGTGCACTTAATTTGGGTGTGTTGTTGGTGCTGTCTGCCCTCAATGAGGGGCGTGTGCCTGAGCGGTTAGGGAGGAAGGGCGGGTTTAATAATCATACCTCCCAGGTGTTACTGGAGATTTAAGGCTGTTCTCTGCCGCTGACACAAAAGTCCTTGGTATTGGCGTAGGTTCCCTGGGATTTCCAAGCGGTTCCCCCCTCCCTGCTGTGCTTTTCCAGGACCTCTGCTGGGGGGGGAGGGGTGCCACGTCACAAGTGAGCGCCGGCCTCCAGGGAAGCCCTGGGCCACCGGGCTATGTAGGGGCGTTCCCAGCCCGCTTCAAAGATGGTTGAATGGGACGTGTTAACTTCCCCCTTTCCGCACAGCTCCGCTCTCCCAGCTCCAGGACGATCAGCTGTGGGTGTATTCAAGGCCACTGTCCATGGCCGATATTGTGTCGTGTGAGCGGTGCTGCAGGAAAGACTCCCTGTCAGGCTGCATTTCTTGGCTCGGCTCTGTGCTGTGTTTTTGGCCCTGGGCAGGAGTAGCCCCACCGCTACTCCTGCCCGCTGCAAGTCGTGCGTCTCCCCTTTGCTCCCCTGGACCTGAGACAATCAGCAGTGGGTGTGGGAAGGGGTATCCTCCACCCCAGACACTGAGGCGTTAGTCCAGACTACTCCCGTCTTATCTGCAGCTGTTATCAGCACTGTTATAACAAATACATAGTTGGAATTAAAAATATATGCTTTCAGTTATCTTAGGTTAGTTGTCTTTTTCTTACTCCCTTGCTATGGTCTCTTTGAAATGTTCTTTTATTGTATGTTTGTTTTCTTTTTAACTTTTTTTTTCATACAGTTGATTTGAAAAAAGAAGGGAAAGTTAAAAAAAAAAAAAAAGAAAAAAGACAAACAAGGAAAAAAACAAACAAACAAAAAAAAACGATGTAGTGCCCCCTTGAGGAGCCTGTGGAGAATGCAGGGGTATTCACCTACCCCACCTCCATGGTTGCTAACATGACCACAGACATAGGGGACTGGTGGTTTGATGGGTTGAGCCCTCTACCATAAGTTTTACCCTTGGGAAGACGGTTGCTGCAAAGGAGAGGCTAGGCCTCCCTGTATTTGTGCCTAAGAGTCTCCTCCTGAATGCCTCTTTGTTGCTCAGATGTGGCCCTCTCTCTCTGGCTAAGCCAACTTGAAAGGTGAAATCACTGCCCTACCCCCTACGTGGGATCAGACACCCAGGGAAGTGAATCTCCCTGGCAACGTGGAATATGACTCCCGGGGAGGAATGTAGACCCGGCATCGTGGGATGGAGAATATCTTCTTGACCAAAAGGGGGATGTGAAAGGAAATGAAATAAGCTTCAGTGGCAGAGAGATTCCAAAACGAGCCGAGAGATCACTCTGGTGGGCACTCTTACGCACACTTTAGACAACCTTTTTTAGGTTCTAAAGAATTGGGGTAGCTGGTGGTGGATACCTGAAACTATTAAACTACAACCCAGAACCCATGAATCTCGAAGACAGTTGTATAAAAATGTAGCTTATGAGGGGTGACAGTGGGATTGGGAATGCCATAAGGACCAAACTCCACTTTGTCTAGTTTATGGATCGATGTGTAGAAAAGTAGGGGAAGCAAACAAACAGACAAAGGTACCTAGTGTTCTTTTTTACTTCAATTGCTTTTTTTCACTCTAATTATTATTCTGGTTATTTTTGTGTGTGTGCTAATGAAGGTGTCAGGGATTGATTTAGGTGATGAATGTACAACTATGTAATGGTACTGTAAACAATCGAAAGTACAATTTGTTTTGTGTGACTGCGTGGTATGTGAATATATCTCAATAAAATGATGATTAAAAAAAAAAAAAAAAAAAAACAAAAACGCCAACCCACCATTTCCCAACACCACAGCGTGGCCAGGGGACTCAGCCGACTCACTCACTCGTTTCAGAATGCAGACTCCTGGTTTCACCAAACGCAGGTTCCTGCTGGTGCTACTCTGGAAGTGGTGTTCTGGGTCACTTTCTGTTTTTTTATCTAGTGTTTTCCATGGAGGTGTTTTTCTCTCTGTCTCACCTAGCCGCCATCTTAGGTTCCTCCCCTATATATTACGATTTTAACTATTATCACCAGTGTTACTTCCTGGTGGTATTTAACTGTTATCAAAGATACATAATAAGAGCAAGAGCAACAAGTTTATCAATTAATATTTGCTAAATGAATGAATGGCTAATATTCATTGAGCATTTACTATGTGCCAGACCCTTGCTAAGTGCCTTACTGCACAATCTCACTAAATGTTATTATTATCCTCATGTTTCAGATGAGAAAACAAATCTAGAGAGATTATGGGATCTTCCCCAAAGATAAAACAAATCAAACTAAATTATATTGTAAATACAGAATAAAGGTCAGCTGGTGAGGGGTGGGAGCAAGGTTGGCCGGGGCACCAGGAGATCCTACCACTTTTGAGTAGACTTTTTTTATTTGGCCTGTTACTGCAGTTCTTAAACTGTTTTCTGGAGCTTTGAGAAAGGTGTTTCTGCCAGTCCTTGCTGGTTGTTCAAAGCTTTGTGGTGGGATGGAGTCCGGGAGAGTCTCACTCCATCATCTTGTTAGGGGCCAGTCTTCTGTTTTTTATCTAACAAAGTTCAAGGAAGACCACGACATTTCTCGTAAGGGGCCAGGATTTCAGTCTTATTTTGGGTCCCTCTGAAATCAGAACCTGAGTCAGGCCAGGTTTAGGTCAATTATTTAGAGAGTGATCTCGGGAAGCTGAAATGAAGGAATGGGGACAGCGACAGAGGGAAGAAGGGAAAGACACTACGTGAATGCATTTTCAGTTGCTCTAGCACTATAGGCACTGGGGCTCAATCCTCTGGAAACCAGCAGTAGCCAGTCTCCAATGGTCCCTGCTTCCCAGAATTCACACCTTTGTGTAGTCCCCTCCCACACTGTATCCTGGTTTGTGTGACCAGTAGCATACAGCAGAGTGATGAAAGGTCACTTCAAAGATTAGGGTCAAACAAAACAAAACAAAACCGTGACTTCCACGTTGTTTGCTGGCTCTCTCTCTCTTAGTCCGCTCACCCTTGGGGAAGCCATGTAGTGAGCTGCCCTGTGGAGGGGTCCGTGAGGTGAGGTGAAGCCTCCTCAGTTGAAGACTTCTGCCACCTGTCACAGGAGTGGGCTTGGAAGTGGATCCTCCAGACCCTGTCAAACCTCAGATGACTGCAGCTCTGGCTGATGCCTTAATTGTGCCTCCTGAGAGACTGTGAGCCAGAACCAATCATTAAGCTGCTCCCTGGTGTCTGACCCACAGCACCACTTTAAGCCACTAAGTTTGCGGTAGTTTGTTATGCAGCAATGGATGACTAACACAAGACCCTTTGAGGAATGAGGTGAATGCGCAGTTCCACCAAAGATTGGGAGGCTGGAGGCACTTATCCACAAAATCCCATCCCTACTTTGGTTGAGGGCTTCTCCCAGAAGCATTAACTCCCCTGCACTTCTAGGCTGCATTTGCAGGCAGATTGAACTCCTGTGGCTTTGGAGTAAGCCCGAAGGCAGAAATGCACAGAGACTGAGGTGGGCACTAGAAGTGGGATGCTGTCAACATGTGTGAACTATCTAACACAGCTGAAATGAGAGGTGATATGTGAGGGTATGTGAGGTGGGGGCATGTATTAGTTTCCTAGTGGTGCCATAATGAAGTACCACAATCCAGGTGACTTACAACAACAGCAATGTACTGTTTCACAGTTCTGGGGGCTAGAGGTCTGAAATCAAGGTGTTGGCAGGGACATACTCCATCTGACAGCTGTAAGGGAGAATCCTTCCTTGTCTATTCTAGATTCTGGTATTTGCTGGAAATCCTTGTCATCCCTTGGCTTGTAATCTGCCTGCATCTTCACATGGCCTTCTTCTCTCTATTTCCCTTCCTCTTCTTATAAGGACACCAGTCATATTAGGGCCTATTGTGCTGGTTTGAATCTATTATATACCACAGGAAAGCCATGCTCTTTTAATCCAATCTTGTGGGTGTAGACTTATTGTGGGTGGGATCTTTTGATTAGGTTGTTTGCATGGAGATGTGACCCACCCAGTTGTAGGTGGGACCTTTTGATTAGGTTATTTCCATGGAGATGTGACCCCACCTGTTCAAGGTGGGTCTTTTTTTTTTACATTTTTAAAATTGTGAAATATAACATATATACAGAAAAGTGATAACATTCAAAGTATGATTTGACAAGTAGTTAGCAAATTTCAAAAAACATTATGGATTATAGTTCCACCATTTCAGTTATTTCCTTATTGTGAAGTATAAGGTATATATGGAAATCCAATGACTTTCAAAGTATAATTTAACAAGTAGCTATAGAGCAAATTTAAAAGCATGTTATATGTTACAGTTCCATCAAGGTGGGTCTTTACTGGTGTCCTCAATGAGAGGATAGAAGGTAGAGACATTTTAAAGAGAGGTCAGAGATGCAGACAGAAAGATGTTTGGAGATGCTAAGAGATGAAGCCCAGAGTTTGTCCCAGAGAAGCTGAGAGAGGATCCCCCCCCCCCCCACAGATTCTTAGAGAACCAAGCAGAGATCAAGTGAAGCTAAGAGAGAAAGAAGCCCAGAGACATTTTGGAGAAAGCCATGGAAACCAGAACCCAGGAGAAAATGGACCAGCAGACATTGCCATGTGCCTTCCCATGTGACAGAGGAACCCTGGATGCCATCAGCCTTTCCTCAGAGAAGGTATCTTCCTCTTGATGCCTTAATTTGGACATTTACATGGTCTAAGACCTGCAAATTTGTAACCTAATAAAACCCCATTGAAAAAGCCAACCCATTTCTGGTATATTGCATTCCAGCAGCTTTAGCAAACCGGAACACCTACCCTAATCTAATATGATCTCACCTTAATTTGAATACATCTGCAAAGGCCCTATTTCCAAATAAGGTCACATTCGCAGGTACCAATGGTTAGGATTTCAACATATGTTTTGGGGGGTACACCATAGGGCACAAACAAGCATCAGCTAAAGTATCTAACTATAGTACCATCTTTAACTTTTCCAAGACAGGATACAGGTTTCATTTAACTTGAAGCTCTCCTTAGAGCTTGTCCCTTTTTATTTATTGTGTTAGTTTTTCAAAGTCTGCAAAGTTAATCTCACAGAAACATCAACCTGGGCAGAACTGGAATTAAAGACTTCATTTTTTTGTTTAAAAAAGCAATCTTTGTGTTCTGGTTTGCTAATGCTGCCAGAATGCAAAACACCAAAGATGGATTGGCTTTTATAAATTGGGGTTTATTTGGTTACACAGTTACAGTCTTAAGGCCATAAAGTGTCCAAGGTAATGCATCAACAATCAGGTACCTTCACTGGAGGATGGCCAATGGTGTCTGGAAAACTTATGTTAGCTGGGAAGGCACGTGGCTGGCATCTGCTTCAGGGTTCTGGTTTCAAAATGGCTTTCTCCCAGAACATTCCTCTCTAGGCTTCAGTTCCTCAAAAATGTCACTGTTAGTTGCTCTTGGGGTGTTTGTCCTCTCTTACCTTCTCCAGAGCAAGAGTCTGCTTTCAACGGCCATCTTCAAACTGTTTCTCATCTGCAGCTCCTGTGCTTTCTTCAAAGTGTCCCTCTTGGCTGTCCTAGCTTGTTCCTTCTGTCTGATCTTTATATAGTGCTCCAGTAATTTAATTCAGACCCACCCTGAATGGGCAGGCCAATACTTCTGTTCTAGTTTGCTAATGCTGCCAGAATGCAAAACACCAGAGACGGATTGGCTTTTATAAAAGGGGGTTTATTTGGTTACACAGTTAAAGTCTTAAGCCCATAAAGTGTCCAAGGTAATGCATCAACAATCAGGTACCTTCACAGGAGGATGGCCAATGGCATCCGGAAAACCTCTGTTAGCTGGGAAGGCGCGTGGCCAGCGTCTGCTCTGGAGTTCTGCTTTCAAAATGGCTTCCTCCCAGGACGTTCCTCTCTAGGCTTCAGCTCCTCAAAAATGTCACTTTTAGTTGCTTTTGAGGCATTTGTCCTCTCTTAGCTTCTCTGGAGCAAAAGTCTGCTTTCAAAGGCTATCCCAAAATGTCTCTGTTAAGCTGAAACTCCTCTCTCAGTTCCAGTGCGTTCTTCAAAGTGTTCCTCTTGGCTGTAGCTCCTCTTCAAAATATCATTCACAGCTGCACTGAGTTGCCTCTGCCCATCAGCTCATTTATATGGCTTCACTGATCAAGGCCCACCCCGAATGGGTGGAGCAACACCTCCATGGGTATTATCTCATCAGAGTTATCACCTACAGTTCGGTGGGGCACATTTCCATGCTAACAACCTAATCCAAATGTTCCAACTTAATCCCCACTAATATGTCTGACCCACAAGATTGCATCAAAGATTATGGCTTTTTCTGGGGGACATAATACATTCAAACAGGCACAACTTCCATGGAAATTATCCAATCCGAGTCATCACCTACAGTTGGGTGGGGCACATCTCCAAAGAAACACTCAGAGAATTACAATCTAATTAACACTGAAAGGTCTGCCCACACAAGATTACCTCAAAGATAATGGTGTTTGGGGGGACATGATACATTCAAACTGGCACATTCCACCTCCTGGACCCCAAAATGACGTTATCTTTCCATATACAAAATACATTCATCCCACAATATCACAGAAACTGAAATCATTTCAGTAACAATAGTTAACTACAAAATTCCATCAAAATCAATTATAGGTGTGGCCAGTCCTAAGGCATATTTTTCCTTTAGCTGTGGATCTGTGAACTTAGAACAAGTTATGTGCTTCCAATATACAAAGGAGGGACATTAATAGGATAAACATTCGCATTGCCATAAGGAGAAACAGTAAGGAAAACGGTTAACAGGACCAAAACATTCCTAAAACCTGCAGGACAAACTCCACTACATTTCAAAGTCTGAGAGTCATTTACAGAACGACGTTGCATCCTTGGGGCTTGAGAGAGCGGGAGTCTAACCCTTCCTAAGGGCCTTTGTGGCAGCCCTTTCCTCTCCAAACACTTGAGTGAGTGCTCCAACATATCCACACATTGGGGAGACCACCTTCTCAGCCCCACTCTCCTCAAACATCGGGGCAGCACCCAGATTCCGTTCCATCTCTGGGGCACACACTCAATCCCTTCAGAACAGTGTGGTGGCAGCCAGGCTCTCCCCAATTCCCTGGAAATGTGCTCCCCCCTCTTTGGGGCTTGGGGTGGCAGAATATTTCCTGAACATGGAGGCGGAAGGCCCACCCTTGACCTCCAGGGCAAACTCACCCTTTCCATGCATGTGGGCTGCTCCGCTCTCCCAGCCCAAGGCCTCTTGACTCCAGACCTCAACCTCCATGGCTCTGTTTTTGAAGAAATTTTTCCTTCAATTTGTTCCTTGAGTGTCTCCTCCAGTCCAGACTGGCAACAGCTCTGTCTATAAAGATCTAGCAAAAATTCTGTTGACTTTGCATGAAGCACACAGGGGTCAAAGCCATCAGACAATAGGACTTTCCACAAATCCTTTCTGAATAACTCCATCTCCAATCTTGGCTTGTACTGAAATGGTGGCTGGGTTCCATGTTTAATTTAATCCTCATGTTGGGCTGTAGCTTCTGGGGATCCACCCCCTGGAAGCTTGGAATTTTCCAAACCATCACTTTCTGGTTTCTTTGAATCCAAGAGTTCAGTTCTAAGTTTATCTCTGTCCTGTTGCATTTTACTATAAGCTGCAAGTAGAAGCCAGGCTACTTCTACATTTTGTTTGGAGATCTCATTAGCTAAATATTCCAGGTTGTCGCTTTCAAATTCTGCCTTCCATCCAGCACCAGGACTCAATTTTGCCAAATTCTCTGCCACTTTAAAACAAGGATCACCTTTCTTCCAGTTCACAACAACACATTCATCATTTCTCTTCAAGGCCTCATCAGAAGTATGTTTAGAGTCCATATTACCACACACAGTCTCTTCAAAGCAGTCTAGGCCTTTTCTATCAAGCTCCTCACAATTCTTCCAGAATCTTCCCCTTATCCATTTAAAAAGCCGTTCCAACATGTTTGGTATTTGCAAACTCAGCAGCAAAAGAACCCCACTCTTGGTACCAAAATCTGTTCTAGTTTGCTAATGCTGCAGGAATGCAAAACACCAGAGATGGATTGGCTTTTATAAACTGGGGTTTATTTGGTTACACATTACAGTCTTAAGGCCATAAAGTATCCAAGGTAATGCAACAACAATTGGGTACCTTCACTGGAGGATGACCAATGGTATCTGGAAAACCTCTGTTAGCTGGGAAGGCACATGGCTGGCATCTGCTCCAGGGTTCTGGTTTCAAAATGGCTTTCTCCCAGGACGTTCCTCTCTAGGCTTCAGTTCCTCAAAAATGTCACTCTTAGTTGCACTTGGGGTATTTGTCCTCTCTTAGCTTCTCTGGAGCAAGAGTCTGCTTTCAACAGCCATCGTCAAACTGTTTCTCGTCTGCAGCTCCTGTGCTTTCTTCAAAGTGTCCCTCTTGGCTGTCCTAGCTTGCTCCTTCTGTCTGATCTTTATATAGTGCTCCAGTAATTTAATTCAGACCCACCCTGAATGGGCGGACCAAAAACTTTCATGGAAATTATCCAATCCGAGTCATCATCCACAGTTGGGTGGGGCACATCTCCATGGAAACACTAAAAGAATTACAATCTAATCAACACTGATAGGTCTGCCCACAGAAGATTACATCAAAGATAATGGCATTTGGGGGGACATAATACATTCAAACTGGCACACACTGTTATTAAAATATTGCCTGAAAAATACAGAGAATACCCAAAGAAGAAAATTAAAAATACCAAAAAAGTATCACTCACAGATTACATTGTCAAAATATTATTCCATTTTGTATGATGTAAAAATACACATACTTTTTTTTAAATTCATATTAATCATAGTTTCAAACACCACTTTTATCACTAACAAATACATTGAGAACAATTTACAATATTATGCAATATCACTTTAATAACTGAATTTGAACACACCATTCAATGAAAAATGACAATTAACTTATCAGATTCCAATTATGCATATGAATGCTTTTCCAGTGTGAGGAAGTTACCAGTTAGAGCCTTGAGCAAATTAGGGTGTGATATTTATTTGAGCAACATTAAATAACCCCCATGCTGTGACCTCCACAGAGGCACTTCTAAGTGCATATTGAAATAACCTTTCAATTGTATTTTCAATCTCTTTTAAAATTTTTCATTAGAGATAAAAATGAACCAAGCCATTGGGTCTGCTTCATCTCTTCAGCTGCTGGGCAAGTGCGCCCTAATAGCCACCTCTGTGGGGTAGGTACATAAGAGCTCTGAAGCAGTGCTGGCTTCTGCTAGAGACATTTTTTGGGGAGTAAAAATGCATTCTGCTCCTTCACTAATCTAGAAGAAAGAATAAACGCAGGGATGTTCAATTGTTTAAAGCACAAAGGAAATGCAGGGCAGGGTCCAACATTGTTTTGGAAGAGTGAATTTGCCCCACCCTCCAACCCCCTACCCACAGGCCTAATCAATCAACCTGGATGTGCTGTGTATTTATGATGAGCTGCTGCTTGCTTGTCAACCCAATCTAGCAACCAGGATGGTGACTGGTAAGTCATTTGGGTACATCTAGTCTCAGCATCGCTCCTTACAAGTTCCTGAAGGGATTTTGCATAAGGAAGAGAGCTATAAAAGGATCAGTTAAGAAAATATGAGCCCTGAATAGGAAAAAGCATATACAGTTTATGTATAAGATAGGAAGTTATATAAAATTTGCAGGTAACATAGAGTGTGGATCTGATGTTAACTGTTGGTCCTCCTTCAGTAGGCCACGGGAGTCTGTGCCTGTGTGTGTCCTGGTCCAGATCCTTCTCTTCTTCCACTGGGTCAGATTCTCTGCTTATCACCTCTACTGTACACTTCTGTGCTCCACGTGGGTCCATAAGGTCTCACAAAGTGCTGTGAGCAAGAGACTGGTCACTTTCTCATATTACACTTCATTCTCTCTTAATTATTCAAAATTCCAGTCTCCCTCAGTGTACAGCAAGCGTATTTCTTTTGGTTTGGCAAATCCTGTTTTTCTCTTTTTTTTAATTGTTATTGCCCAATGACATGGTATCAGGCTTTGTGTCCTCTAAAATACTGTCTACAGCAATGTGGGAGTGAATTATAATACAAAACTGTAACAGGGGAAAAGAGCATATTCTGGGTTGGCTGTTGCCTGGAACATAGTAGTCTCTTATTATTCAAGTGACTTTTCTTCTAGACCATTCCAATGCAGACACTTCCGCTGCAACTCCCTGCTATGCAGGGCTAATATTGTCCTTATAGCCAACAGTTATCCAGGTTAACTCTGAATGGGTACCATAGGCATAAGGAAGGCTCTGGCTATGTGAATTTCAAAACTTCTTGTCATTTTATAGCCTTGAATACTCTTACTTTAAATTGTTTTAAACTTTTGTGACTCTCAAAAAGTGAGATGCCTAAGAATTTACTCTTAAAGAAAATCTGTAAGGTTTCAGTTAACAATAAATCCTGAATATATGACATGGAAAAAAACATAGAAAGATACTAACTTTTGAATAAAACCATAAGGACAAACAAAATTCAATGAAAATGAAAAACATTTAATTCTATTTAAAAATTTTCAGTAATTCTGAGCCTGAAGTTTTTGATTCTGATGAGGTCATTCTCTTATTTGGATTTCTACACTGCAGGCTACTGCTAGGAATACTGTGTCCTGTTTATGTGCTCCTGGGTGCCCACCAAATGGACACATAATATGACTTTTCTGAGAATTATTCAGTGAACACTTTGGAAAAAGGGTGTCCTCTTATCTGGCACAAGTAAAGATCACATGACTTGTCCACTGTTTCTGCCAAGGCCTAAAGTTGTAAAGGAACCCAAATCACTAAAACTCAAAGGTACCTCTTTATCAATTAAATTAAGCAAGAGACAGGAAAAATGAAATAAAAACCATGGATTTCTAATGAACTCCACTGTAGAGACATGTGATACTCCAGGAGTCAAATAAAATGGGAATCTAAACTATGGTTATAGTATTTTAAAATATAAAATATAGTATTTTAAAATCCATATAAAGCTGAAAATAAAATATTCACAAGAGAATGATCCTCACCGCCAATTAAAACATCATTTAATGTATCCAAGAGAGATAATAATCAATTTTTGTTAAGCCTTAGGAAATTCTTCCTAATGGCAAAAAAGAATGATTATGGGAGGCGGGGCAAGATGGTGGCATAGAGAGGAGTGGAAGCTAAGTAGACCCCCTGGAACAACTACAAAAAACCAGAAACAACTAGTAAATAATCCAGAATAACTGCGGGGGGACAAACGAGACCATCCACTCATCATACACCAACCTGAACTGGGAGGAATGCCCGAGAACACAGCATAAAATCTGTAAGTAAAACCTGCGGATCCAAGTCATGAGACCCCCTCCCCCATAGCCCGAGCTGCAAAGCCTCTTGGTGCCAGAGAGAAGCTCTCTCCCAGCAAGTGAATGTGGCTCAGCTGAGCTCCAACTGGGGTTTTGAGTAGCGAGTGTGAACTGCTCACTACAGGTACGCATCCCCAAAGAACAGACAGAGGCTTTGGGTGACGACTGACCTTGGAGAGCCGGAGGGTCACCTTGGACTGGGTCTGAAGGGGACTATCTGTTTCTTTTTCGGCTCAGTGGAGAAAGCCCCAGTCATATTCAATTTCCAGGGCTGTGACTTGGGGAAGGGTGGAGACAGCACAAGCAGAGAGTGAGACCATTGAAATGCTAATGACCTCCACCTGGGGGGGGAGGGTCTGTCTTCTCTAGGAGGAAAGGGGTGGGGCCCTTTCCATTCAGAACCAGATCCCAGAGCCATACCTCCTCACACCAGTCAAGAATTATAGGCTAACAGGCATCACCTGCTGGGCAGAAAAGCATAGTGACCTGAGGCATCAAAGGGTGGAGCAATTTTCTAAGACACACCCGCAGGGAAACCAGATACTGAAGATTTCTTCCCTCTGGGACCTGAGCCTGTTCTGGTCTGGGAAAACCTGATTTGGATAACCAAGGAAACCACGCCTAGACAACAGAAAATTACAACCTACACTAAGAAAAACAAAGTTGTGGCCCAGTCAAAGGAACAAATGTGCACTTCAACTGAGATACAGGAATTTAAACACCTCATGCTAAATCAAATCAAAAAGTTTAGAGAAGATATTGCAAAAGAGATAGAGGCTGTAAAGGAAACACTGGGCATATATATGGCAGAAATCAAAAGTTCAAAAAACAACTAGTAGAATCCATGGAAATGAAAGGCACAACACAAGAGATGAAAGACACAATGGAAACATACAACAGCAGATCTCAAGAGGCAGAAGAAAACACTCAGGAACTGGAGAACAAAACACCTGAAAGCCTACAAGCAAAGGAGCAGATGGAGAAAAGAATGAAAAAATATGAGCGACGTCTCCGGAAATTCAAGGATGAAACAAAGTACAATAATGTACATATCATTGGTGTCCCAGAAGGAGAAGAGAAGGGAAAGGGGGCAGAAGCAATAATAGAGGAAATAATTAATGAAAATTTCCCATCTCTTATGAAAAACAAAACATTACAGATCCAAGAAGCGCAGCGTACTCCAAACAGAAGAGATACGAATGGGCCTACACCAAGACACTTAAGAATCAGATAATCAAATGTCAAAGACAAAGTGAGAATCCTGAAAGCAGCAAGAGAAAAGCAATCCATTACATACAAAGGAAGCTTCATAAGACTATGTGCAGATCTCTCAGCAGAAACCATGGAGGCAAGAAGGAAGTGGTGTGATATATTTAAGATACTGAAAGAGAAAAACCACCAACCAAGAATCCTATATCCAGCAAAGCTGTCCTTCAAATATGAGGGAGAGCTCAAAATATTTTCTGACAAACAGACAATGAGAGACTTTGTGAACAAGACACCTGCCCTACAGGAAATACTAAAGGCAGCACTACAGGGTGATAGAAGACAGGAGTGCGTGGTTTGGAACACAATTTTGGGAGATGGTAGCACAACAATGTAAGTACACTGAACAAAGATAACTATGAATATGGCTGAGAGAGGAAGGTGGGGAACATGTGAGACACCACAAGAAAGGAGGAAAGATAAAGACTGGGACTGTGTAACTTGGTGAAATCTAGAGTATTCAACAATTGTGATAAAATGTACAAATATGTTCTTTTACGAGGGAGAACAAGCAAATGTCAACCTTGCAAGGTGTCAAAAATGGGGAGGCATTGGGGGAGGGATGCAATCAGCCTAAACTAGAGACTGTTTCTAAACTAATAGAATCATTGTATTATGCTTCCTTTAATGTAACAAAGGTGATATACCAAGGTAAATGCAGATAAGAGGGGGGGATAGGGGAGGCATGTTAGACACTTGACATTGGTGGTATTGTCTGATTCTTTATTCTACTTTGATTTAAGGTTATTTTTCCTTTTGCTGCTTCCTAGCTGTCATTTTTTTTTCCTCTTTCTTTTGCCTCTCTACCTTCTTTGACTCTCCCTCCTGCCTTGTGGAAGAAATGTAGATGCCCTTATATAGATAGTGGTGAAGGTGGTGAACACATAAATATATGACCATACAGAGAACTATTGATTATTTACTGGGGATGGAATGTATGGTGAGTGAACAAAACCATATTAAAAAAAAATGGGTTGATGAGAAAACCTCAAGGGCAATATACTGAGTGAAATAAGCCAGACACATAAGGACAATTATTGCGGGGTCTCACTGATAGGAATTAATTATAATATGTAAACTCATAGACATGAAATATAAGGTACCAAGATATAGGACGAGGCTTAAGAATGGGGAGTGGTTGCTTAGTATAGCAGAATGTTCAATTAGGATGAACTTAAATGTTTGGAAATAAACAGGGGTGTTGGTAGCAAGATGTGAGAATAACTAACAGTGCCAAGTGGTGTGTGAATGAGGTGGAAAGGGGAAGCTCAGAGTCATATATGTCACCAGAAGGAAAGTTGGAGGTCAAAAGATGGGAATGTATAAAACTGAATCCTGTGGTGGGCAATGTCCATGATCAACTGTACAAATACTAGAAATCGCTTCCATGAACCAGAACAAATGTATGACAATACAATTAGAAGTTAATAATAGAGGGGCATATAGGGAAGAACTATATACCTATTACAAACTATATACTACAGTTAGTAGTATTTCAACATTTTTTCATAAACCGTAACAAATGTACTATATCAATACTATGAGTCAACAATTGAGGGGGGTTGGTTAGGGATAGGGGAGGATTAGAGTTTCCTTTTCTTGTTTTCTTTTTTCATCTTTCACTTTATTTCTTGTCTGGAGTAGTGTAAAGTTTCTAAAAATTGAACAAAAATTAAGTGTGATGGATGTACAGCTGTATGAGGGTACCCGGGGCAAGTGATTGTACACTTTGGATCTTTGGATAATTGTATGGTATCTGAACAATCTCAATAAAAATGAAAAACAAATTCTATTAAAAAAAAGAATGATTATTATTTTGGGGGATAATGTGATGCAAGCTGGAGCTCTCAGGACAGAAAGTTTCTTTTGAAGGAGGGCAGATGATCTAAAAAAACTCCCATTTACTTAGTAATCAACATGCATGAGTTTTATTTCTAACCCATACATGATTCTCATTACTTAGCCCATGAGCAAAACTTTACCCATTTCTAAGTTACAGAATCCAGAACTGGACAGTTTATTGGTAAAATACATTGAGTTTTCATTTCCATATGGGAAAGCTAAATATTTTAATTAATCAGAAACCTGAAGGCCAGTTTGAGGAGCCAGAAGACCTCGGCACTTACAAGCTAGGTTCACCTAATGTCTTTGAATTGTGGAGGAAAAAATAGGACCTTTCAAATTGTGCATGTGGATAATTATGTAACAAACAACTTGGCTACTCTAATGTAGCTATTATTAATTAAAATACTTTGACCTGCTTCAACAGTTTAAAATTTATTTAAAAAATATTTTTCTGACCAAATATAGGTCTTGCCAAAAAAGAAAATTTTATTATAATAATTGATTAGCTCCCTTCCACATAAAATATTCCAATTTTCTGGTGATATATACACATATATGAATTTGTTCAGTGATATATACACATATATGAATTTTATACCTGTGCCTATGATAGAACTCATTCTTACAAAGTTTATGCACATCATTCCAGCTTATTTGTTTTCATATTCTTATCCTTTGTCTCTTTATTGGAAAACATTGGTATTGCTACAAGGCTAGGAGTTTTGGAATCTGATAGACCTCACTTTCAATCCTGGTTCTGAAAATTACTACATTAAGGAACCAAATTCTTAACTTCATGGAGCCCAGATTTTTTCTAATTTGTAAAGTGGGGATAATAATTAACTTATAGGTCATTGTAAGAATCAAATGTGAAAACATACATAAAACCCCGAGTCCTATATTAGATACTCAATAAACGGAAGACTCTTCCTTTTGTATGAGGTGGCACAGACATCCTCATTTTAAAGATTAACAGTTGTCTAGGCTATGTGGTCACACATGAATATTTGTTGGAAAATTATTGTTTTAATCAAATTATGCAAACCAAAAATTAAATACAGTATATATGAGATTTCTAATAGCAGACTCTGAGAAGATTGTGTAATTTAATCTATGAGCTTCATTTCTCCAGAACTCATCAAGAATGGAGTCAGTCTACAAGCCAGATAATGTGAGGCCAAATGAGGTTTGTTTCTGGTTCCCCACACATGTCCAACCCATAAAGACGTAGCAAGCAGAGGCCATAATTGGTCGTCTGACCTCGGTGACCGCCTGAAATTCTGTGCAAAGGCCCCTGTCCTCATTTCTTCATTTGGGGATTACAGTGAATTATAACCCAAGAAAATTACTGAAAAGTATTTTATAAATATACATTCCTGATGAAAACGATTAGCAATCAGGAAAAATTAATTTAGAATGTCAGATACTGGGAAGGATGACTGAGATGTGACTTTTGCCTTAAAGAAATGTCAGTCTGCTTTGAAAGACAAGGCTTACTCTTTGAATTCATCTAATTGCATCCTAAAAAATACAAGTATCTATTTTTTTTTTTTTTTTTTAATGAACTGAATTTAAGTAAGGAGAGGTGACAGGTTTGCCTACCTCATATGTGCCAGGCACTGGGCATATACTACCTCACTTAATCCTCACAGCAATGCTATGAAATGCATACAATGCTATGAAGCAAGGTGAGGCTCATGCAGGTGAGGTGATTTGGAATAAGGTCATATAACTAGGGAGTGGACCATTCTAAGTAGGCAATGCAGGCCTCTGTGGGCTCAGTGTCCATCCTATTGTCACTATCACTGGGACGGTAGAGGGGAGAATGGATGGGAAGAAATCATTGTGAGATATACCTTAAAGGAGGCATTTTCAAATTTTTATAATGCTTGGCTATGGATAATATTAATATTTGTATTTTATTACAAAATCTTAAGGAACCCTGACTGAATTTTAATGAAATATTTCATAAATGAGACATAGTGGGACCATCAGGAAACAAATCCAATCAAGTATGTTGAAGGAATCAAATTAGTTTTATCCATCTATTTCACAACGATCAACTTAATAATTTAAATAAGGATATTACTGCCCCTTTATACACTGTTTTTAATATTGGCATTTTACATTTAGAAGGAAATTTAGAATTTCCTCTCTTATGGAGAGGAAAAAGCGTTAGGTTAGCAGATCTGGCTTTGAAATAGTCCTCAAATTACTGTGATCTTAGGCAGCTCACACGATCAGTCTTAATCTCAGAGGAATATTAATATCTATCCTGCTCCATCCATCCACCTATCCATTTATTCATTTACTCATTCAATATACATTTACTAAGCATGTACTAAGTGCAAGTCACTGAAGATAAGCCACTCTAACTCGGCTCAGACTCTGCCTTTGATGAACCCATAGTCTAGAAAGAGAGACAAAGATTAATATGAAATAGTGCCGTAAACCTGTCCTGGTCACCGTGGGCAGAAAGGAGAGGTCCCTTCCACTTGGTCAACAGTGGTCTGGAAGGATCCATCACTTCCACCAGAGGAGACAGGTAGGACAGGCAGCATGGGAAATGCGGCACTTGAGCTGAGTCTTGATAAGGTACAAATGATTTTTCCCAGTGAATGTGGGGTGTGAACTAGGAGTCCGATGTGTTACACCCAGAGGGAACTGCATAAATAAATACTCCAAGATAAGCTGTGGCATGGAAGTCAGGAAACTACATGTAGTTTGATTTGACTGAAACATAGAATGAGGCTAGAAAGGAAGGTCTGCCACACTGGGGAGGTGTGATTTTATTCTGTGGGCATCGGGAAGTCATTAAAAACCCATACATTATAGTGAAATGATCAGATTGGCATTTGAGAAAGAATACCGTCTGTAGAGTGGAGAATCAATGTGAGAATCAGATGAGATAATGTAAAACACTGTGAAATCGCAGATCACAAATATAAACGTTTGCTTTCATCCTTAGTTCAACATGTCATGATTTGCTACATTACAGACGCTGTGTGGGTGATAGAACATACATTTTGTGTAGCTATGTGTTAGTTAAATAAACCTCTGAAATTAAAAATATTTTTCTTCAATTAGAAATTTATTATAAAGGGAACTTTATAACAGAAGAAAGAATGGGAAGTAGGGAAGCAGACGAGTCAGCTCAGGGAAGATCCTGCTACATACACACCTGAAATGTGTTGAAATAATAAAATAAGAAAACTCACAAAAATTTCACCTTGTTCCAGAACTCTTATCTCAACAAAACACGTTGCTGTTGAAGTTACCTAATAAAGAATAAATGAAAATATTGATACTCTTTAATAGACTAAAAAAATGAGTTAGAGATGTATGACCAATGACTCTCCCATCAAATGACAGAGTTGGTTTTAAAATAATTTTTAGTGTGAGGGGCTTCTTTCCTTTTCTTTTTTTTCAAGTAGAGAGGAAGTGGTTTACATTCAAAGAAATTATCATACACTTTATTTTCACTAGATACTAAATTAAACTAGACCAGTATGCACTTTCAGAACATTTAGAAGCAAATAAAATGATTTTATCTATTACTTTAATTAAATAGCAGCTAAAAATAAGCAGAAATACCACAAATCCCTTGAGGTTCCACAATCATTTGAAAATAAATTCAGGAACAAAAATTTAGGAAGAAGACACTCAAATGAAATTACCGTAAGGATTATATATTAAAAGGCAAATCATGCTGTTACCTAGGTCAAGTTAATTTTCTTTCCATATATTAATGTAGAATTTGCCCTACTAACAAAGTTGTGTTGGTCTACCTTGACTCTATGCTATTTTCAGCAGGGTAGTTAGAGAGGAATCATTTCTGACTTGTTAGCATGGTGGTTTTCAAACTTGAGTGTAAGAATCACCCCTTCCACCAGATTCTGATTCAGTAGGTTTGAGATGAGGCCAAGGCATCTGCATTTCAGCCACACACAGACCAGGGAATTCTGATGCTAGAAGTTCACAGACAATACTTAGAGATAAACTGCATCACAGATGATTCAGCAAAGCAAACTAACCCACATGTAGCTTGAATGTTAAGATACAGCTGATAAATGGTAAATTGTAATTGGAAGATTCTTTTTAACATGAAATGATAAATTTGTATCACATAATATTTATCCTTTGAACAAAATCTCCAACAAGTTGACCAAGAGTCACACGTCAGACTTGAGATCCACGACGGCTGTGACCATGACATGTACTTCTAGAGATTCCCAGCAGGCAGGAGTGTTACACATTCTCCTGTTGGAACCTGTTTCATCTCCTTCTCACACTTTCTTCTTAGCTCTCCTCAAACCCACAACAGGTCTTTTAGGAAATTTAAATTAGCTTAGAAATTTGAATCAAGGTTTGGGGACATCCATTGGGGTCCTCCAAAACCTAACCCCTGGGGAATGGAGGAAAGAAGGTAGAGCTGTCAATGAATTCTGCAGTTTTACAGCTAGAAGTTGATGCATGGGGGTCTAAGCCACTAAATGTACAGATGAGGAAACAGGCAACAAAAATAAACAAAAACAAAAATATAAGCAACTTACCAAAAACCACTTAAGTAGGCTTTCCATGGACCCTAATTCAAATGATATCTGCATTCCTTTTAATTCCTACTATAATGATGATTTGCTATCCTTCCATACATGAGGAACAAACAAAGTAATTATGTACATATTTTCCATCACCCAAATGGCAAAAGGAGCTCTTGCAGGGAGACAGTAGGCAATCTTGGATCTGGCAATTTGCTTTATAATTATGTCATTTAAATTTTTTAATCTGATCACTCTTTTTACTTGTCTTCACTGGTCATGAATAATCACATAGATGCAAATTTACTAAGTTTGACATATTATGGAAATAAGCCTGGTAGACTGGCACACACAAAAAATACTGATTCCCAGAGTTGAAGAAAACTCATTGATGTTTTGTTGATTAAACACATAATTTGTTTTCTTATTCTTTTCTTTCTCATTTGCTTCCAGATTTTTGTATTATATCTGCCAGTGGAAAAAAAATCTGAAACAACCTATTAGTTGCTTATTTTATTAAAAACTAGCAATTATAGCAATAGGTTAATAACATTGGTATTAGTATGACAGAAAGGAAGAAAAGGAGGAGCCATTTTATATAGACTGTGAGGACCAGAAAATGAAATCTCTGCCCTTTACCCCCAAGTGGATGAGCAGATCACAATGACAATGGCATAAGTACCAAACACTGAGAAATTAATTGATTCCTAGATTCAAGGTCAGGTGCTTATAAGCCACTTCTGTGAAATAAAACAGGGCATAAATAACCACATGAACATACACACATTCATACAAACACATAAAGCTATTTTTTTTCACTTCATCGCCATCATTCAATACATTCAACAAATATTTATTGAACGCCTACTATGGGCCAGGCACTAGTGTGAGTAACACAGCAGCAAATGGCCCACAAGGTCCCTGGCCTTGTGGAACTGACATGCTAGAGAGAGGAAGACAGAGACGAAGGCAAACAGATACACAAGATAATCTCAGAAAGTAAGAAGTACTCTGAAAAATGTGATAAAGGGATGTGACGGAGACCGGGTAAGAAGAGGCACTTGAATGAGAAGTCCTCTCTGAGGAGATGGCCTGTGACTCCGAGATGGAAAACAATGAGAAAGCTTCTGCCAGGGTAAAGCACTGGGGAAGAGCACTCCAAGCAGAGCAAACAGCTACAGGAAGCAGGAACAAGCTTGGCCAGTGAGCATGGTTAGAGGGCCAAGTGAGCGAGCAGGGTGGTGACATAAGCTGAGGTTGACAAGGAAAGCAGCTGTCAGATCATGCTGACATGCTAGGCTTCAAGGATTATTCTACTGTTGCATAAGCAATGGGGTCAGAGCTCAATTCTTCTCATTTATAGCTCAAGTCTGTTTGTTCTCCCCTTGCCACTCTGCTTCAGTGGGGAATGGACACTCATTCAAACAAAACACAGGCCTTCTGAGCTCTGGAAGACAGGGAAGAAGGGCCTATGCCCTCATCTCTCACTCTGCCTTCCTCCTGGGGTTCTCTCGTTTTAATTTCTCTCACCCCCATCCTGTCCAACTCTCTGGAATTACAGCCGTCCGTATATGGACAAAGAAATACTCCTGTCCTTGTTTCCTCTTGGCATATCTGAGATGAGGAAACAGTTAGAAAAAAAAGCAATGTTAAGGAAAATTATTTTACCAAAGTATAGGTTTCTGAACCTAAGGCTCTTCCATCTCCAGTCCTCAGTGGACTAGCCTAGATCCTCAAAAACCTTGACCAGTTTTATTTTTATTTTCATTTTTTTTCTGACCCAAATGCTACTTGTCATTTGGCATTAGCTCTTGGGGATTAGTTCTGTTTCAGAAGGTAATTTTGAGACAAGTTCTCCCCAAAAAAACAGAATCAAACTTTAATTCTTTAACAGGGGAGACTATCTTTCTGGTATAAATAAGCAGAAATGCCCCCTGCCCTTCAGAGTTTTCAGTGGTAATAATAAATTAGATTGACTCTAGAGACCTCTTAGGAAGACTGATTTCAACATTGATCTCACTATATACTTTCATAAGTAAAAGGCAAAACAAGGCCATCTCAGTCAAGTACAAGAGTGTGAGCTTTAGGATGGGAAGTATGGAAGTTCAAAGGGGGTAAAAAGCACAGAGTAGAAAAAGTCAGGACAAAGACCTCACAGTGGAAATAGGTTTTGAGTTTGACCCTTGTATTTTCCTAGTATATGTCCTAAGGATAAAAAGAATTACAAAGAAATCCTAAACTGCATTCAACAATCTTATTGTTAATAATAATATTGGTATTGTTATTTTGAAAGCACTTCATAAATAAACAAATAAGTATTTTATTAATGTCATTAGGAACCAAGATTTTAACTGTAATACGAAATAATACAAGCATAAAATTAAAAAGGTTAGGTTTTCTTAGATTTGAACTAGACATGTCATGACATTTTTCCTCTTAAGAAAAGTTCACATTTTCTAGATCTGTACACTGAAAAGCAAAGATAATTCAGTATCAATGAGCACCTCTAGGACTCAGATTGTGATCTCTAAATATGATTTCCCACTAAAGGAACCAGATCTCCTTGGAGAAACGGCTAAATCTGGTCTAGGGAAGGAAACGTAACAGATGATCCTGGACCATCTTTATTATGTTAGAAAGAAAGTAGACACTCAAAGGTTACTGGGGTCCTCTCAAAAAGGCATAGGAAGGAGACAACAATGGACAAAAGTGGTACAATGTAAGCATCAAAAAAGCAATGATTGTAATGGATTGACACACAACTATCACAGAGCTGAGATTGTAAGGCAACCAGGTAAACTGAATTCCAAAGACTGACAAGCCCCTCCAAAGAGAGATGAGCCATACAAACTATTTTACCTTTGACAGATTATGGGGGAAAAAGTAGCCACTCAAAAAGGTAAGAAGAAGACATGAAATTTGAAAGAATTTTTAAAGGCTGAATGTGGACTGGCATAACAATTTAGAATCCCTAGGAGCCCCAGACACAAGAGGAGTCATCTGGAGTCTGAACTTCCTCACCAGATGTTTCCATTGGCCTCTCCTGGGTGCTCAAGCAAAAGATTAGGGTCAGGTCATGAGAGCTGAAAGAACCCACCTAGGTGGTGCATGGTCATGAAATCCCACCTACTTCAAAGACCCTTCTCTCATAAAAAGAAAAAGCCATACACTTTTAAGGGAAGAGAAGAAACACTCTCACTCCATTGCTCCAGAAAAATACATGCTGCCCATGGAGGAGAGGTAGGAATCCCTGCTACCTCCCAGTCCAGGAGAAGGTCTCCTGCTATTAAGGAAGTGGTAGAAGCAAAAGCTATCTGCCACTGGAAGAGGGGCACAGAACCCACTCAGGCCCAGGATCTGATACAAAGAAGAGGACAACAACTGCTAGGAGTGACATAAGAAACTTGCTACCACCAAAGACCCCCCAACAAGGTGAAGTTCAGTTGTCACAAAAGGGGAAAGGGAAGGGAAATAAGACCCAGGTACACAGGGCTTGCCTATGACTGAAAACTGGAACAGAAGAACTGAGTAGCTCCCTGGCCCCACCATATAAGTCTCACCCAAAATAACAAGCGATAGTATTATATCACTGGAGGGACATGATCTCAAAGAGAGAACTCTTCTGCAACACAGGTATGCGAGCCTGCTAAAGGTTAAGGGTGGAGTAGTAAAACTAAGAAAAGCCATTTTGCACCCCAGGACTCACACTAAGTATAAGGTAACAGAAGCTTACTGCTGGAGAAATTTGAAATCTGTGTTGCACTGAAGTAAGTATAGCAAAAACAAAAGTTAACAAGCTCAACCATTAAGTAACCTGACTAAAGAAGGGATGTGCCAATTTCCAGATATAAACACTGTTTCTCTCAGTTGTTACTATTCTTTTACACATCTGTGGTATTCAATAAAAAAATTATGAGACAAAAAGTAAGGAAAAACAAATAATTAAGAGCTAATGCAGTCCATATAACCAGAACCAGAGATGACTCAAGTGTTGGAACTATTTGACAGGGATTCTAAAATAATTATGATTAATAAATTAAAGCCTTTACAAGAAAAAGTAGACAGCAAGCATAAGCAAATTGGGCATTTTAGCAGAGAGATGGAACATTTAAAAAAAAATCAAATAGAAATACTAGAAATAAAAGGCACAGTATTAGGGATGATGGATTCTTTCAGTGGGCTTATCAGCCAACTGGACAGAGTAGAGGAAAGAATCAGTAAACTTGAATATAAGTCAAGACAAATAATCCAAACTAAAACATAAAGTGAAAACATAGCTGAAAAAGAAGTAGAATGAGAAGGAAAAGGAAAAGGAGAAGATGGAGACAGAAACAGAGATAAATATGAAATGAAGATGATGATGAAGAAGAAGATCTAATAAATGTGAGGACAATATCAAATGGTTCAATATATGTGTAATTCAAGTATCAGAGAGAGAAAAAAGAGAGAACAGGTCAAAATTAATATTCAAGGAGATAATGGCTAAGGATTTTTCCAAAATTAATAACAGACAACAAAACACAATCCCAAGAAGCTCAGAGAAACCCAAGTGAGGAAAATTGAAAGTAAAACACACCTAACCACATAATTGAATGGTGAAAACCAAGGATAAAGAGAAAATCTTGAAGGCAGACAGAAAAGTTTACATGTAGAGAACCAAAGATAAGAATGACAGCGGACTTACTATTAGAAACTATGCAAACCAAAATACAAAATACCAAAGAAAAACAAACTAAAGTCAACCCAGAATTACATACCTAGAGAAAATATATTTCAAAACAAAGAAGTGAAGTGGGACTTTCAGAATGATGGATTTAATAAGTGGTGAAAAATATTTTTAAAACAAAAACAATTATTTAAATTCTCTGGAAATTGTCCTAACTGCATATAGCAGATGGAGAAAGTCATTCAAGAAAATCTACTAAATTTCATTAAGAACAGAAGTATTTGAGCAATGCTCACTCCAAAACTCCTCCCCCTGCCCAGCTCTACCCATGTGCAGCAGTCAAGAAGAGAAGGCTCTATTTTTCCCAGCTCTCAGCCTGATGCTACACCAGCATGATGCTGGTGTTTCTCATTCCACTGAGCTCTGTATTGGAAAAACTATATTCCAGGCAGGCTACCTAACAGGTCCCTCTTCCTCCACCTAGCCCATACTTGCAGGACAGAAGCTCCACCTCAGGTGTAGTGTTCTGGTTGGCTAATGCTGCTGGAAGGCAAAACACTAGAGATGGATTGGCTTTTATAAAAGGGTTTATTTGGTTACACATTTACAATCTTAAGGCCATAAAGTGTCCATGGTAACACATCAGCAATCAGGTACCTTCACTGGAGGATGGCCAATGGCGTCCAGAAAACCTCTGTTAGCTGAGAAGGCACATGGCTGGTGTCTGCTCCAAAGTTCTGGTCTGAAGATGGCTTTCTCCCAGGACATTCCTCTCTAGGCTGCAGTTCTTCAAAAATGTGACTCTTAGTTGCTCTTGGGGTGTTTGTTCTCTCTTAGCTTCTCTGGAGCAAGAGTCTGTTTTCAACAGCCATCTTCAAACTGTCTCTCATCTGTAGCTACTCTCTCAGCTTCTGTGCCTTCTTCAAAGTGTCCCTCTTGGCTGTAGCAACCTTGTTCCTTCTGTCTGAGCTTATGTAATGCTCTAGTAAACTAATCAAGGCCCATGCTGAATGGGTGGAGCCACACCTCCATGGAAATTATCCAATCAGAGTCATCACCCACAGTTGGGTGGGGCACATCTCCATGGAAACACTCAAAGAATTACAATCTAATCAACACTGATACATCTGCCCACACAAGATTACATCAAAGATAATGGTGTTTTGGGGGACATAATATATTTAAATCAGCACATGTAGCAAGGCAAAAATACAAGAATCCCAACTGCCCTACCCCAACTGACTCATAAGGCAGAGGTTCCATGCTGAAGATCAGAGGCTGCCATCCCCCTCCCAGTGCCCACTTACAAAACAGGGAAGTCATTCCAGGAAACGTGGGTCCCTACACCCAAAACTTCAGAAGTTATGCCCAGAGGGAAAGGCAGACCATAGAGGAAAAAAGCTCTACAGCTCTTTGTAAGAGGACTGACTTGATTTAGAACAGAGTGGATACCCCATGCTTAAGGGCATTGTCAAAAATAATATAGATCTTGGTGGAAAACAATTAAAAGGAGGAAAAACACCACAGCAGTCAGGACTTTAATAGAGAGAATAAGGGAGTGAGACAGCCAAGAAATTCATCCTGAGATCACAGTCAACTCTGGGGGTTGCGAAGGCTGAGCACATACACTAGGTTGTGCCCACTCAGGAGCAATCAGAGCAGGACATGGGGCAAACTTGAAAGTATTCTCAAGCTGAACTCAGACCTAACAATACAACCCAGAAGCCTCACTGGCACAAGAGGATTAAATACAACCCCTGATGTTCCAGCTTGCTAATGCTGCCTCTTTGCAAAACACCAGAAATGGTTTGGCTTTTATAAAAGGGGTTTATTTAGTTACACAGTTACAGTCTTAAGGCCATAAAGTGTCCAAGGCAAGGAAGGCATCACTAATTGGGTACCTTCACTGAAGGATAGCCAATGGCATCCAGAAAACTTCTGTTAGCTGAGAAGGCACGTGGCTGGTGTCTGCTCCAGAGTTCTGGTTTCAAAATGGCTTTCTTCGAAATGTCAGTGTCAGCTTCCAATGGCTGTCTTCAGAATGTTTCAGTAGGCTGCAGCTGCTCTCCAAAATGTCCCTCTCAGTTGCTCCCCACTCCTGTTTGTCAGCTCATTTATATGGCTCCAGTGATTTATTCAGAACCACCCTGAATGGGTGGGGTAACACCTCCATGGAAATTATCCAATCAAAGTGTTGCCCACAGTTGATTGAGTTGCATCTCCATGGAAACATTCAATCACAGGCTATGAACCTCTAAAACTTAGAACAAGTTATCTACTTCCAATATACAA
Organism: Choloepus didactylus; assembly: GCF_015220235.1. Classification (NCBI taxonomy): domain Eukaryota; kingdom Metazoa; phylum Chordata; class Mammalia; order Pilosa; family Megalonychidae; genus Choloepus; species Choloepus didactylus. Next base: position 57,449,585 of record NC_051309.1, read on the forward strand.
AGGAGGGATATTCATAGGATAAATATTCACATTGCCATAAGGATAAACAGTAAGGAAAACAGGGTTTAAGGGACCAAAACAGTTACTGAAACCCGCAGGGCAAACTTCATTAGATTTCAAAGTCTGAGAGTCATTTAGAGAATGGTGTTTTATCCTTGGGGCTTGAGAGAGTGAGAGAGTCCAACCTTTTCCAAGGGCCCATGCAGCAGCTCTTTTCTCTCCAAATGCTGGGGTGAGTGCTCCAACATATCCACACATTGGGGAGACCACCTTTTTCTCAGCCCCACCCTCATCAAATATTGGGGTGCCACTTGGACTTTGCCTCTCTGGGGAAAGGCTCTCCCCTCTCAGAACAGTGAGGTGGCAGCCAGGCTCTCCAATCCCCAGGGAATGTGCTCCACCCTCTCTGGGGCCTGGGGTGGCAGCACTCTTCCTGAGCATCGAGGCAGAAGACCTGTGCTCTGCCTCTGGGGCAAACTCACCCTTTCCACGTGCATGGGCTGCTCCACTCTCCCAGCCCAAGACCTCTTGACTCTAGAATTCAATCTCCATGGCTCTGTCTTTGAAGAAATTTTTCCTTCAATTTGTTCCTTTGTCCCTTCCAGTCCAGACCGGCCATGGCTCTGGCTATACAGTTCTCTCAAAAATCTCGTTGGCTTGGCATGAAGCACACAAGGATCAAAACCATCAGACAAGAGGACTTTCCACAAATCTGTTCTGGATAACTCCATCTCCAATCCTGGCTTGTACTGAAATGGCAATCAGTTTCCATGTTCGGTTAAATCCTCAAGTGAGGCTGTAGCTTCTGGGGTCTCAGTTTCTGGAAGCCCGGAATTTTCTAAACCATCAGTTTCTGGTTTCTTTGAACCCTAGAGTTCAGTTCTAAGTCTGTCTCTCTCCTCTTGCATTTTACTATAAGCTGCAAGGAGAAGCCAGGCCACACTTTTGATATTTAGTGTAGAAATCTCTTCAGCTAAGTATCCCAGCTTGCTGTTTTCAAATTCTACCTTCCATCCAACAACAGGACTAATTTTGCCAAATTCCCTGCCACTTTAAAACTAGGATCACCTTTCTTCCAGTTGGCAATAACGCATTCATCATTCCTGTTTAAAGCCTCATCAGAAGTATCTTTAGAGTCCATATTTCTATCAACAGTCTTTTCAAAGCAGGCTAGGCCTTTTCTATCAAGCTCCTCACAATTATTCCAGAATCTTCCCTTATCCATTTAAAAAACCATTCCAACATGTTTGGTATTTGCAAACTCAGCTGTCTTTTTGCAAAACACCAGAAATGGATTGGCTTTTATAAAGGGGGTTTATTTGGTTACACAGTTATAGTCTTAAGACCATAAAGTGTCCAAGGTAAGGCATCAGTAATCGGGGACCTACACTGAAGGATGGCCAATGGCTTCGGAAAACCTCTGTTAGCTGGGAGGCATGTGCCTGGCGTTTGCTCTGGAGTTCTGGCTTCAAAATGGCTTTCTCCAAAATGTCAGTGTCAGCTTCCAATGGCTGTCTTCAAAATGTCTCTGTAAGCTGCAGCGTCTCTCCAAAATGTCACTCTCAGTTGCTCTCCACTCCTGTTTGTAAGCTTGTTTATATGGCTCCAGTGATTTAATTCAGACCCACCCTGAATGGGTGAGGTAACACCTTCATGGAAATTATCCAATCAAAGTGTTGCAGTTGACTGAGTCACATCTCTGTGGAAATAATCAATGGGTTCCAACTAAATCAACACTGATACAGTCTGCCTCCACAAGATTGCATCAAAGGTAATGGCATTTTGGGAGACATAATATATCCAAACTGGCACACCTGACCAAACACTGATTGATCAATAAACTACTTTGACCCAGAGGGGACTTCCAGGAAGACAGAATTTAAAATAATATCACAGTCATCCCTGGAAGTCCAGAGGACTGTGTTCATGCCAAAAGTTGTTCCCTCTTTGGAGCAATCAGAGATGGAAACTCCAAGTTACTAGTCCCTGGCTGAATTTGTTGCAATGGCAATTCCCTGAACTGTGATAGCAGCCTCCAAACAAAACACACATACAAAGGTAAAACTCAACCTATTTAAGGGGACTTAAGATCAACAGCTGATAAATAAGTGGCTTATGCTGACCCAGGAGCAACCCCAAGGTAGCCAGGCTAAAAGGTAAAAATAAGGAAAACAAATCTGAGTAGGGACATCAGTGGCTGCACATTTTGGGGGAAATAGACTTTGCAGATTAGTTTGGCCACGTCACTAAACAAATGAACAAGTGACCAAGGAAGTGACATCAACAAAACCCTGAACATGAGATGGAGAAGGAATCAGCATCTAGAGTTGCTACAATATACTATTTTAAATTTCCTGTTATCAACAAAAATTATAAGACATGCAAAGAAGTGTGACCTATAAGAAAAAGAGCATGCAATAGAAACTGACTCTGAAGGGGTCCGTCCCCAAAGTACTAAGGGAAACCATGCTTAGAGAATTAAAGGAAGGCATTATGACAATGTCTCATTAAATGAAGAATATCAATAAAATGAAAGAAATTATTCAAAAGAATCAATGTAAATTCTGGGATTAAAAGTACAAAAATTGAAATGTAAAATCCACTAGAGGAGATCAAAACTAGATTTGAGCTGGCAGAAGAATCAGCAAACTTAAAGATAAATCAATAGAGATGATATAATCTGAAGAACTGAGAGAAAAAAGAATAAAAAGGAAGAGTTCAGAGAAATGTGGGACATCATTAGACAGAAAGCCTTACAAAAAATGGGGGTCCCAGGAGGAAAGGAGATAGACAGAGATAGAAAGAAACAATAAAGTAAATAATACTCCAAAATTTTCCAGTATTGATGAAGAACATTAATCTACACATCCAATATGCTTAACGAACTCCAAGTAGGATAAATGCAGAGACACATCATAGTCAAAATGTTGAAAGACAAAGAGAAAATATTAATAACAGCAAGAGAAAAATGACTCATCACATATAAGGTAACCCCAATAAGATTAATAGCTATCTTATTATAAACTATGTAAACCAGGAGGCAGTAGGAGAACATATTCAAAGAGCTGAAGGTAAAAACTTTTAACCAAGAATCTTACATAAAGTAAAACTATATTTCAAAAATGCAAGATAAAGACATTCTCGGACAAGCTAAAACGGAGAGAAGTTATTGGTAGCAGACCTGCCTTACAAGAAATACTAAAGGAAATTCTTTAGTCACTTGTTGAAAGCAAGTGACAACAGACAGTCATTCAAATCTACATGAAAAGCAAAGAACACCTATAAAGGTAGTTATGTAAGCAATTACAAACTCAGTATAATTACATATTTCTTCTCATCTCTTCTCTTGACTGATTTTAAAGCAATTGCATAAAAATTGATAACTATATTGTTGGTACTATAACTTATAGAAATGTAATATATTTGACAATAACAGCATAAAGGAAGTGGGTGATTACAAAGTTGTATTGGAGTAAAGAAATGACTCCAGAAGGTAACTTGAATTCACAGAAAGATATAAAGAGTACCAGAAAAGGTAATAAGAAGGTTAATAAAACTCTATAAATATTTACCTGGTCTCCTTTTTTCTTCCAGCATCCTTAAATGAAATAAGATTATATAAAAAATAATTATGATAATAATGTATTGTTGGTTTGGAGCATATATGAACATAATATGCATAACAGTAATAGCACAAATGGCGGGGTGAGAAAATAGAATGTATAGGAGTAAAGTTTCTATATTTCACTGGAATGACTCTCATAAGTTAAAATGTATATTTTAAGATCTAGAGCATCTGCTAAGAAAATAACTCAAAAATTATATTTTAAAAATCATTAAAAGAAGTAAAATGTTACACTATAAAATATTCACTTAGTGCAAAGGTAGGAAATAAGGAAGACTAGAGAAACAAAATTACTAAAACCAGGAATGAAAGAGGGGGCATCACAGCCCATCTTGAAGAATAAAAACGGAATACCATAAACAGCTGTATGCCAATAAATTAGATAACTTAGATGAAATGGACAAATTCCTAAAAAGAAACAAATTATCTAAACTTACTCAAGAAGAAATATGAAATCTAAATAGACCTATAACAAGTAAGAAGATCAAATTAGTCATTTAAAATTTTCCAGAAAAATAAAAACTCAGGTCCTGATTACTTCACTGGTGAATTCTACCAACAATCAAAGAAAGGAGAATTAATACCATCCTTTGCCTATTTTTAAACTGTGTTATTTTTATTGTTGAGTCATAAGAGTTCTTTATATATTCTAGATACAAGTCCATTATTAGATACAGGATTTATAAATATTTTCTCCCATCCCATGGGCTGTCTTTTCAATTTCTTGATGGTGTCCTTTGAAGTGCAAAAGTTTTTCATTTTGATGAAGTCCAATTTACCTACTTAATCAATTTATCTATTTTTTTTCTTTTGTTGCTTGCATTTTTGTTGTCCCATCTAATAAACCATCATCTAACTTAAGGCCACAAAAATATACTCCTATATTTTCTTCTAAGAATTTTATAGTTTTAGCTTCTATGGTTAGAACATGATTCATTTGACTTAATTTTTGTGCCTGGTGAAAGGAGCGGGTTCAACTTCATTCTTTTGCTTGTAGACATCCAGTTGCCTCAGCATCATTTGTTGAAAAGACTATTCTTTCCCTCATTGAATTGTCTTGGCACCCTTGTCAAAAACCAATTGACCATACATGTGAGGGTTGATTTCTGGACTTTCATTTCTATTTCATTCACATTATATGTTTATCCTTCTGCCACTACCACACTATCTTGATTACTGTGGCTTTGTAACAAGTTTTGAATTCAGCAAGTATGAGTTATCCAAATTTGTTCTTCTTTTTCAAGATTGCTTGGTTATTCTGTGGTCTTTGAATTTCTAAAGGAGATTTTGAACATCACCTAAGCAGAGCATCTCTTAAAAGCTGGCCTTATACAAATAAGGCCAAAGGGTCAAGGACAATACTAACTGTGTTTTAACACTTCAGCTTCTGTGTGAGTCCAAGGGAAAAGACATTTATTTGGTGCCAGATCTATATTTTCTGTAGCACACTAAATATTTTTACTCGTACTATCAGTTTGTTTGAACACCATAAGTACATGGAGCTTTGAAGGAAGTGAGATCTGGTGGTGTGAAATCCTGGTACATCCCAAAGTGATTTGGGGAGAGAATAAAAATGTATTTGCAGGGCCCCCACGAGGAACTTGGGGAAAATGCAGAAACGTTGGACTTCCCCATCTGGGTTATTACTGATATTCTCACAAATATTGAAGACTACCAATTTAGTAGGCTGAGCCCTCAACCTGGAGGCTTTCCCTTATGAGGCTTTTTACTGCAAGGGAGAGGCTAAGCCTACTTGTAATTGTGCCTAACAGCCTCCCCCAGAGAACCTCTTTGTTGCTCAGATGTGGCCTCTCTCTCTAAGCCCAGTCGGCAGGTGACCTCACTGCCCTCCCCACTATGTGGGACATGATCCAAGGGGTGTAAATCCCCCTGGCAACGTGGGGCATGACTACTGGGGATGAGCCTGGACCCAGCATTGTGAGATTGAGAAAATTTTCTTGACCAAAACGGGGAAGAGAAATGAAACAAATAAGGTTTCAGTGGCTAAGAGATTTCAAATGGAGTTGAGAGGTCACTGTGGAGGGTACCCTTACATGCTATATAGATATCCCTTTTTAGTTATTAGGGTGTTGGAATGGCTAGAGGGAAATTCCTGAAGCTGTTGAACTGCAACCCAGTGGCCTTGATTCTTGAAGACAATTTCATAACTATGTAGTTTACATGGTGTGACTGTGTGATTGTGAAAACCCTGTGGCTCACACTTATCCAGTGCATGGACAGATCAGTAGAAAAATGGGGACAAAAACTAAATGAAAAATAGGGTGGGATGAGGGGTATGGAACATTTTAGTTGTTCTTTTTCACTTTTTTTTTTTTTTTGGAGTAAGGAGAATGTTCAAAAATTGATTCTGGTGATGAATGCACAAATACATGATGGTACTTGTGAATAACTGATTGTACACTGTGGATGCTTGTAGGGATATATCTCAATAAAACTGTATTTAAAAAAAAAGTTGGCCTTATAACTTCAAACCTCACAAGCAACAGCCAATGCCACAATCTGTATAAAAAATTTCAAAATAGTTTTAAAAATTTCTTGTTTTTCTTCTGAATGAGAAACCATTTACTCTCCAAGGAAGTTCTCTCTTTCCTCCCTGCCTACCCAAACCCTTTCCATTTATTAAGACTCATTTCACATTTATATGTCCATTCCAGATCACAATATTTTCTGCTTTCTCTAAAAGTCTATCTACCTATCTACAATTTATATAAAACCTCAGAGCACTTACTCACATATGGTTTTATTCTCAAATTGTGGCAGCTGTAAGCTGCTCAAGGGTACAGACAGTGTCATATTCTTTTTTTTTCCCCAACTCCTGCCTATTTTAGCTTGAAAGTTAAATCTATATTTGTTGGACTGAATGCTACTCTTTACATTTTTTTTTCAAACCATGAAGTATAGGTATATTTTAATTAGATAAAACAAAACAATATTTTTTCTTAATTAGACAGTATAACGTAACTTTGGGCATAATAGTAGGCAACTAATATCTTTGTTAAATATAATTAGGAGGTAAGGTGATGCAGCTAATATACTAAAAGTTTTCTTAATACCAGACACTGTGCTTGGTGCTTTGCATAAATAATTTTATTAAATTAAATAGAAAAAAATGTGTGTGTTGTGTAAGCATTATTACATTTAGGAGATGAAAATTTTAAAAAACATATTACTTTTATCAACTTTAAAATGTTGGTTAAACTAAATTAGCTACCCAGGAGACATTCTTAGGGTTCTGCCACTAGTGCAGCTCTCTGGATTTCCCAAATATCTTTGAATTTCCTATGTATCTTTCATACTAAGGAGCCAAGTTTATAAAACATTTTTATTAGTAATACCTCTAATAATTAAAGATAAAAATCTTAATTCAACTGAGATTTGAAGTCAATTCACAAGGAGATGGATTAATCAATCATAACCATGGCAGACATTAGTGGGCTGCAGGTCAGGCAGTGAATAGCCAAGTCCTAGCTCTAACTCACTGTAGGAACCACTTACCATCTGGACCGCCACTCCCTCTACTCACAGAGGAGTCATATGATCTTGAAATTCCATATGATTATCTATTCCCACTCTATTTTGTTATACCCTATTTTATGTTATTCTTTTCTTTTTCTACATACAAATATGGACAATAGAGAGGTAGATAAAATAAACTGACAAGTATATTTATACCTCTTTGCAGATTCATAGATTTTTAGAAATGGAAGGCTTTCATCTAGAGCCCTCATTTCACAATGAAATCAAAGCCTAGGGTGGTTAAGTCACTAGTCCTAAGACACATCATTCCTTGCTTGAATAACTTTAAACAGGGCTGGGGTCCTTGAACAAGGTCCACAGACATAGGGATCTCCATGGATGAACTTTTGTATACCTCCTGAGAGTTTGTGTGCAAAAACTGGTGTGAATAAGCACACATACTAAATATTTTTTTCTCTTGGAAAGAATCCCATTAAATTCTCCAAGGTATCTGTTTTCATTCAAATAAATCCTCAACTCTCAGCACAATGCCTGTCATATAAGACATACTTAGTAAACATAAGTTGACTTGAGTTTGTTGAGTTCTTAACCAAGAAAAAATTAATAACCACTAAAGTAGAGTACAATAGAATCCCAGTCATCCACTGGAAAATAATCTTCACTATTTCCTACTCCCATAATATTCTACTTGTATGGACTCTTTATGTTCTTGTCCCAAGCCCTGGATCTATTATACAATGCTATGTTTGTTATTAAACCAAATAAGACAGAAGTTTAAATCATAATTTCATCTCCTTTAGGAAATCATTCTTCTTTTTAATGTTACAATTCTATTTAATAAACAATGGTTTAGTGGCAGTTAATAAATGACACATTAATTAATTTAGGAAATGACTGTTTTGTCCTTATTAAAGTAATTCAAAAATTCAAATGCTTGTAATCTCCATTAGTTCAATCAAGACATACCAAATCCAATTACACCTAAGTTACCTCACTTCACTGTTAGTACCAGTAACATGAAAAATCTCTAGTGCATCCAGAATGTGTGCTAAAAAGATTATTAAAACTGACTTTGCAAGAGCATATAAAGGAAATGCAAAACAAAAGGAAAGCAGAAGTTGCAATTTTAGTATCTGACAAGGTTAATTTCAAGCAAAAAGTTTTAAGTAAGGCAAAAAAGGTACAATCCATGTGAAATATCTAATAGTTATTAATATCAACATAAGAATTAATGTCTATACAACAGTAAGAACAATAGTTTAAAATTCTGATAGGGAATACAGTAGGGGAAATAGTCAGAAATACGTTAGTGGGAGGAGGTTTTAATTGACTTCTCTCAGGCTAAGACAGACCAAATGTCCAAAAGTAACTGAGAAAACAGAAATAATAAATGACATAGTAAGAGAAGTCAAGATAAGATGGAACTCTATATCCTGAAAACAGAGAATGCAGTTTCTTTGAAGGGCCTGTATAACATTCACTAAATTGTCATTATATTAAGCCATAAAGAAAACTTACATAAAGAAAATTTTCTAGGAGTAGAGTCCCCAATACATTTCCTATTCACAAAGCAACAATTCTGGCAAGTAAAAAGAAAAACTCCATATCAGCTTATAAGCATAGACCATCTCTGAAAGGATTTACGAGTTTGCAGGAGGGAATTCGCTGGCTGGGGACACGGGCGAAAGATTCTGCTCACTGCACCCCTATGTGCCTCAGGGTCTTTGCCTTTGTGGGTCTCTTCCTTTCATAACTGCATTTTACAACTGTATTGGTATAAAAACAAATTCAATTTTTTTTCTAATGTATAAGAAGTTAAACCTTTTTGGGTCTCTAAAATTATCACAGGCTCTAGGCACTGTGCTTACAGCACCTAATGAGTAAGTTGGCCCTGAGCTGTAGAGATGGTAAAGCATAGTGATTAGGAATTTGAACTCTAGAGCTAAACCGCCTGGGTTAAATCCCAGCTCTGCTACTTAATAGCTGCATGAACTTGGACCAGTTATTAGTAAAGGTGTGCTTCAGTTTTCTTATCCTGTAAAATGGAGTTGAAATAGGTTTGTTGAGAAGCACATAAGTTAATATCACACTAAGCTCTTGGAAGTGTCTGGCACATGATAGATCTGACATAGAGACAGAGACACAGACAGAAACATATACATAGCATGGCATTATGGCATCATAGTAGTACAAGGACTCTGAAATAATATGATGTCTTGGGTTTGCTACCAAATGATTTGAGAGGGAGGGAGGTGGGATAGGGATACAGAGGAAGCAAGATTGACCGTTAGTTAATGATTGTTTAAAACGGATGGAAGCAACATGGGATTCACTATACTACGATCTTCTACTTTCATTGCCCATTATAAAAAGGGTTAAAAATGAATATTAAATAGGGAGGCCTCTAAGAGTTCAAGTCCATACCTCTGTTTTCTAATAGGAGGTTCCTCTCCTTGTACTGTATACCCTTTTACTGCATTGTAAAGAAGAGGAAGATCTGTGGCAGCTGTGAGACAGCTGGACTCATTTCTTGGGAAAGTTTCTTCCAAGGATGACTAAAGAGTCCAGAGATGTAAGGAGGCACTGCTCACTGCCTGCCACAACTGAGGGTGGAATCTAGGACTGTGAGCCTGAATCAATGTCAGTGCAAGGTAGGACAGAGAAGGACGGTGACAGATCACCTCATGGGGAAGTATCAGGCATGACCCAGTAATCCTCTCTGCCCACTGGTATGAAATCATCTCTGTGAAGGGGAGGGGGACACTGTTGTAACGTAAGTGCTTAGGCTTTATAGTATAGACAACCTGGGCTTGAAACCGGGTTCTGTTTGGAGAATTCCCTTTATCTCTCTAAGTTTCAGTTTCTCATCTATAAAATGGGAATAACAATAATAACAACAACAATATCTTCAGGTTTGTGGCGATACTTGAAGAAGAAAAGTCAAGTGAAGTATTTATGACCAAAACACGGTAGATGATCAGTAACTGTTATCAAAAGAAAAGCAAAGCCGGTAGAACAGATAACTTTGAAAGAACAAGTACTGGCTAAACAACAAGATGACTATCAGATTTAATGTGATTGTTTCCCTCAAAGTGTGGCAAGAGTTTCGTACATCTGGAAAACCAGCGAAAGGCCTTGGACCCAAGACATGTCACATGAGCAGAGAGCAGCAGCCCTAGAGAGCAGGTGCTCAATAAATATTTGGTGAATCAATGAAAGAAAAAGTAGTTAATGCTGCTAACAGCAGTGAAAACCCTCTCAAAACATGGAGCCAACAATGCTAAAAACAGCCACCAGGACCCCATCAATGGAAGACGATGCAATGGTTAGATCTTCATCTGAAAGAGCATGTGTTTCTGTGGGACCTAGGGAATGGCACCAAGCTGATGGTTATCAACATAGACATTAAACAAAGCTGTCTGTGTGTGTCATTAAACATTTCTTTTTGCTAATTTGTTCTTAAAGACTTGCAGATATGGAAGCATCTCAGAAGTTCAGGGGTGGGACCTCCAGACAGAAGAAGTATGATACTCTGCAAGAGGCAGGCCGGGTTGCTTGTGCTACAGATGTATGTGATAATGAACTACAATTTTCTCAAAAAAGATGTTATTTTCACATAATTTACACTTCTTATCAGTATTTACAAATTATGATGCACTTTGCCAACTAAGATAAAAAGTTCTTTTCCTCAGTGGGTCTTACTCATGATTGTGCTCCAATCCCAGCAAAGAGTAGCTGCTTAATAAATGTTTTATGAGTTTAAGTATAAACAAGAATACAATTAAGTGTTATCAAGGAAGTTCCTACAAATTTTGCCATTTACTGTGTCTGGCTTGACAGAGTACCCTATATCCCAGGGAAAGAGTGGACTTCTCATCCTGAAAGAGTAATTAAGAGCTTGACGTTTAAGACCTGAAGATATGAACACAGGAATTTAGGGTGTTCCCCTGGTGAGTGCCAAAATAAGAGGAATCTTCCTAACTTTAGACTCTGCACCTCCTGGAACAAAGATCTTCAGTATTTTAGAAAGAAAAGAACCAGACAATGACGTGAGACAGCATATTTAAACCATTTCTCTTACCTGGAGCTGTTTCCTTTGTGTTGAGTGTTGTTCCCCTGGTAGCTGTAAATGAAGTCTAGAAGACACTGCCTTTTTTGAAGGAAGGCAGATATTTTATTGTTTCAACTGTTATTTTAAACTTACTCACATTAAATAAATTATGATCCATTCATTAGAGAGAATACTAAGCACTTCTTAAAATGGTGGTGTGGAAGGATATTTAATGAAAAAGAAAATATTCATTTTAATTTTTTCCTTCTTTTTAAGGTATATTTAAAATAGTTCATGCAGTTAATAAAAAAATACAATGTGTTATAGACCAGGAATTGTTAGACTACAGCTCAGAAATAAATTCCAACGTTTTATGCAGCATTATTACACAAAATATTCTTATTTTCTAAACTTCCCCAGTTATATTGAGGGAGTTTCTCTTGGTGGAAAAACAGTGTGGAAATTTTTCAGAGCAGGGAAACCTGTCTTCATCACACAGGAATGTACAGGTATTTCTCCATCTGAGCAATTACCAGGCAACAACCCTAAAAAAATTACTATGAATAACCAAGTACCAAAGAAAAATTTTTAAATGCTCTCATCTTCCATATTGACATATTAAGATTATTTAACTAACAAATTAAAAATAAGTTGAAATTATCCTTGATTAGCTGTACTACTGAATCATCTAATGTCACTGGTAATCTGTGGTCAGCTTCAACTAGCCCCTAGCTCTTGAGCTCATCACAAATATTAAGGTCATCGTTGGAGGTAATCGTTGGTTGTAGCTCCCTGCCAGAATTTTAACTGGAAACTTAACGCTTCTTTCCTGTACTTACAGATCTGATGAATACAAGGAAGTGAGAGTTTAAGTTATCAGTGATAATGGTTGTTCCAGCCCGGAAAGAAAAGGGGGAGAGGGGTGATGGAATTCAGAGGGCCTGGAGAAAATTTATTCATTCATATGAAAAATCGTTACTGAGACTATTATAAATACAATAGCCGAGGACAGAATGAACAAGACAGGCACAGTGCATGACTTCATGGCGTTCTGAGTATTTATCCACTGACAAGTAATTCTTGACTATCTACTAGGTGCCAGTATTTTAGAATTTGGGGGGAGGAATAGGGTGGGGAAAGGAGGACAGTTTAAAGTGCCTAGTCTTGCAAAGCAACAATGTATTCTGTTGGGGATCTATTTGGAGATATTGAGGAAACACAACAAGGTATCATATAAGCAAATGTAGAGTGGTATATAGGATAACCCCAGGCTAAATTATTCAGAGGTGAGGTTTGACTTTGATGTTCCCTCTTCCGTTTTCATGTATTTCCTTTCTTTGGGTGACTCTGAAGCTTCCTGGTGCCCTAGGACTTCCCCTCAATGTCCGTCATCCATGGCCTCTGAGCTAATCCAAGGCCAAAGAACTAACCTGACAGGCTAATGTCTACTAAAGTGTTACGGGAAATAATTTAGGGTGTCCTCTAAATAAGACATGAATTTTAACGTCAGTCTTGTAGAGTCGGTAGGAATAACAACAATGCCTTATATTCTAATTGTGCAGTTAATTTATTACAAACATCAGTGTGTTAAGCACTAAGGGGCTATATGGAGAAGAATAAGGGATTAATGCTGTCCGTGAGAGGCCTACCAGCTAGTAAGGGAGCAGCTTTAACCAAAATAGGGAATAGTGAGTGGCAGTATGAGCACGAATGCTAAGAAAAGGCTGAACACTTAGGCAGCCACCATTCATGCACTCTTAAAGTTCTGGGGTACAGCATGCTTGATGTTAAAGGGTCCTTGTACCAAAAACTGCCACCAAGCTCCCTTAATGAAACCAAGCTTAGATCTTCCCCGGCAGACAAAGTGGAAAAGAGTGACCCCAGCACTGACAAAAGAGCAGTGGCAATAAAATTAGTGAGGTCCCCAAGGGAAAGATGACTTCCTAGAAAGAGGAGGCAGGGCTGTGTGGGCCAGCCCCCCCACCCACATGAGGAATCTCTGTTCCTTCATTACCATGGGTGACCCAGATCTGCTTTTTTAAAAGAATTGGTAGATTTCCCAAGATTCTTACACAGCTGTTCAGAGCTAGGAGGGAAGCTAATAGAAATTTATTGTCCTATCCTTCCCAGGTGCAAAGACTTTCTAATGTGTTTTATCATTGTGGTTTAAGCTACAATGATGCATGCTAGCAATTCTCAGTCAGTTTGGAGGAAAGACAGTGCCTTGGCAGGGCAGCAGGAGATGACTGTGTACAGCCAGGCCCTTTAATCACCTCTCAAAAGTCACACTTGGCACTGGAATCTGACTATGCCCAGAAGACAGGTCACAAAACTGATCTACAGGAGCCAAATGCTTCCTTGCAAATCCTGGATGCTTCCCTTCTTTTATGTTCACTTCTATGACATGAAACGGAATTTGTTTCACACTCTCTGGGTTACAACAATTTTTCGTGTGTGTCCAATAAACCTGATGGCAACACATCTCTCAGCAAAGTCCTGAGAATAATCCTTAAACAAAATTACATCATGTCACTTCTGCAGGTAAGAGCAGTTTTTTCTAATGTTTTTGAGCTGAGTCTTAATTATTGTCTTCCACCTACCTCCTCGCTTATGAGTTAATTCCTTCATCCATCTCTACAAACCCAGAAACACATCTTAGGGTCTTCTGCTGACACTTCCTGTTTCGCTATCTGTGCTATTTACTGCTATGGACTCCACCAATCACACCAATCACTGTCATTCAAAGTCTGACTTTTCACTTACTTTTCTAGGAAATTTCCAATTGCTGACTCAGCCTTAATTATTCATATCCTGAGCCAACACTCCTTGTGTTCATATTGATTTGACTATTAATTTGCCTTTTTAAATTTATTCTCCTCTAAATGTGTTATTTTGTTGCTTTACTTGTAACATTCTAACTTCCTAAAGAGCTTTCAATACAGAAACCAGAAACCATGTCCTCTATTCTTTTCTTGCACTCTCTTCCATTCCATCTCCCCAGTCCCCAAATCAGTGTGTTTTAAACTATGGATCTCTGTCAAACAGCAGATTATGAAATCAGTTTAGTAAGTCTCCTACCTAACATTTATAAATGAAATAGAATAGAACACAAGAGAACTGAAACGATCAGAGTGCATCACCCCAGTAAGAGCAAGTATCTTTCTGAAACTCCTGCACAGTTACAGATGTGTGGGTGTTAGTCATGATATAACTCATATTTTTTTACTGTGAGTCATAGTCAGAAAAGTGTGAGAAAAATAGCCAAGAATTTTCTAAATATTTACCCTGAGCGATAAAGCTACCTTTCACAAATTTATCTGGATCCACTTAGCAGTTGCTCTCAGATTCTGGGCTTGATTATCTCCATTTTGCTTTGACTTCACCCCTGTTGGCTCCGGGCATCACCTAAGGACATCCCAGAATAGACCCTGCCTATTTTTGGACTTCAGGTTGCACCCCCCCACGGCATGCTTCTGTCCGCATTGACCCTTCCATGTCTTGGTCTCGATGCCCTTGTGCCGCACAGCAGTGATGACCACAAAACTCCTGGTATGTATGAATGTATACACCTGGCTCTTTTGGGGAGCAGGGTCCAATACCCTCTTCCCACATTAAAGTATTCAGTTCCTGGTAACTGACTGTATTACATAATGAGGACTCAGGAAATTAACATTTCTTAGACTTTCCAGGGAGCAAAACTCTAATTCATGGAGGAGTGCTTCAACCCATGATCTTGAATTAGCAACTTAGACAAATTTTGAAAATAGAGTGGAAAATATTCAGCATTTTTGAAGAAATAAGTCCTGTGAGAAAGAAATTCTAATTACTAGTTATTATCTCAGATGTTATAACAAAAGTACTATTTAAAAAGGTCAATTAGAATGAAAATTATACTGCAATCTAAAATTTTTCTAATTTTTGCTTTATACTTATAGATATAAGAAAATTAGAGTAAATATGCTCATTTTTGAAAAAAAAAAAAAGACTTTCCTATTACAAATGCTTTGCTTTAAAAAATGGCCTGGCAGGGACTTTCCGCTGTAATAATTTTGAACAAAATATAGAAATTAGGTGGTGATTTGGGGAAATCTGTAACCTTTTATGTTGCCATGGTAAAAATCTACATTTCCACACATTTATACAGTCATAACATTCCATCTGTAGTTTGCCCTGGAGCCATAAATTACTAGGTTGGTGCCAACGGTTGCTCTCCCAACATTTGGAAAATGACGATCATTTCCTTATCTTACTTGCTACCAGTTAGCCAATGTAGAGAAAACAACATACAAATGAGGCTTCTTTCTTACAGAGGCAGCTGCAACTTGATGAAAAACTGCCAGGGATTCATTTACTATGTGTTATGCATTAAGCACACACAGGCTGGAATGGAAATTCCCTGGAAATTTTGAGGAATACCCTATGTCCCCAGCATAATTATATAAATGAGCTTACTATCTTGGCTGGAAGCCCTTAAAACTTGAAGGAGCCCCAGAGAAAAGCTACCAAGGTGTCTATGGAGCTAGAAAGAATAGTCTTTGATTAAAAATAATAGTACAATAGAGAATACACTGTTGCCTAATTTCTAGAGACCAATGATAGTAAGAAGTGGGTGATTTAGTGAGAAGATGGATAGTTAGGGGGCTGAGTTATTGACACAGACACTCTGGCGATGGCTGGAAGCTGGTCTTTGGGTGCTTCCCAGGGTTGAGCTGGCCCACAAGCCACAGCTCTTCCACGACTCAATCATGTGTCCCTGGAGAGCACGGAGTGTCTCACATGTTGGATATAGAAAGGTACCCAATAAATGTTGGTAACAGCAAGCTTCACCTTATATTACTACATTTATTTTCCTTTCATTTCCATTTTCTCATTTCTGTTATTTTTTTTTTTTACAAAGGCTTCCTTTGTGGAACAAGAAAAGTTATAAATAAATACTATATGTAAATCAAATGTTGTTGAATAATAAAAGGAAGAATTTCAATAGTGAGGTCATAAAAGACTTACTAACAAGATGCTATGATGTTCAAAGGATGGAGAAAGCACATATGGGTAGAGGAGCCAGGTTAGGTTTCATGGAAGAGGTGAATTTGATGAAGTTAAAAGTAATAGGTGGGAGTGTCACTGGCACAGAGGATTCTGAAGGGTGAAGAGACCCAAGTCTTCTAATACCATTCATTTAACAAAATTTATTCAAATATTTATTTCCTTCTAAAAGAGAGCCTTAGATGACAAAATATAACAATTTATAACCTGTGGTATCAGTGTAAGGAAGAGTGAATAACAGTCTATCTTTTCTTCTGTCCATGAAGAGAATAATGGAAGATTCCTGTTGAGAGAGGAGCACAAATTTACCAGAATTTAGAAGCTTCCTCTAGGCTATCGTTAGATTTCTTTAAAAGTAGCTGTCATTTCTACTACTCCTTCTACCATCAAAGTCAATGCACTACTTCCCAGTCTGTCTGTCCCAAAGCTTGACCCAGCAAAGCCCAGTAATCATCTACCTACATGTCACCCCTTCCTTTACCTGCCTGCTCTGCCTCACCTGAGAGTAATGAGCACATCCAGCTGCTCCTCCAAGGCTGCAGGGGCTACAGCTCTCCTGCAGGAAGGGTCTTCTGGGCCTCGTAGCACTCTATGGGTCCTCTGGGATTCCGCTTCCCCTCAGGGAAATCTAGCACATGCTTACCCCCACCATGATCCTGCCATCCTCAAGAGGGTGAAGCTTTGAGGACACCCAGATCCCTTCACATCTGTGCAAAAGGAACAAAACTTTGAGAGGAACTGGGGTCCTTTCACTGCCCATTGAGCCTCCTTAGTGAGTCCTGGTTCCTGAAGACCTGCCCTTTGCCCAGTGGCTGCCATTCAGCAAGAACATCCTCCTCAAGAGAGGCGCGGCCTGCTGATTCCCCATGAGGGTGTGGGCTTTCCCCACGGCTTCCACAGGCCATCAACCCAGGAATACCAGACTGGGTTAGACTAAAGAGGCACACTCACTAGAAATACAGAATCCCAAGCAAGTCACCTAAAGATTCTGCTTCAGGAAATCTGGTGCAGAGCCTGGCAGTGAATTTTAACAAGTGAATTTATGGAAATATTAGCCTCAAGTTAGCCTCGAGTTTGCTATGCCTCCTAAAACCTGGTTATTTGGACTTCTAGTCCCTCTCTGGAGGGAACAACTGTTTTGTCCTGATTAATTTCCCCTAGTCTCAACTCCAGCTAGCCTCAATCCTACTTTATTGCTTTCTGGATCTCTCAGCATGTCTTAAAGCCAAGGCCACCCTGACCATGCCGTACCTCCTTGATATACAATTTTTTTTTTTCACCCAAAAGGATCTCCCAGACCTATGATTCTGTCACTCACCTTGCAGAGAACCATCCCTACCTAAGAGTTCCTATTGTCATCTCCCTAGCCTCTAGGATCAGTCCCCCTAGGACAGTTTGCAGCCCATATCACAGTAGAATTTTCCATACTCCACAGACATGGTGATTTTAATCTGTGGGCATTCCTAAAAGGGCTCTAGCTTTCTATAACCCATTAGTTTCTTTTGCCCTTCTTGGCAACTTCCACTTTGCTGGACAGCCTGGGATGGAGCCGGCCTATCTGTGATATACTACAAAGCAATATTTAAATATAATCTCTACACACCATCATGCATATATTCCTTAACAATTTTTCCTAGTTGTCTCATGTGTACATGATTTGTCTCTCCAGTTTAATCACAGACCTATTAATTATAATAATAACCATTTATTTATCACCTGCTTATTTATGCAATCCATTTTATAAACATATAATACATTTTTTAAAATTCTCCTTATTTTCTCCCTGTCAAACCCACTATTTATTTCTTCCTCTTACTTATTCCTTACAGAACTAGAGTGCACAGACACACAGTAGATAATCAATAATTGATTACAACAATCATCCATACAAATAAATGAGGTATTTAGGTATCCTATGACTGAGTTTTAGAGAGAATTTGTAATCAACCTCAAAGACTAGAATGCTTGGAAACATGATTACCTGTTCGAGGAATTTAATATATCAACCATGGAACGCCAAGGAAGAAGAAAGGAGGACCTTTGGGTCATCCCAGACATCAGGAAGGGCCATATATCAACCTACTTGACAAGTGGAAAATAAACGAGAACAAGCAAAACAACTAAACCCAAACTTCCCTCCTGTCTGAAAATAATGAACTTGAAGATGATGGAAATCTATAAAATGGTGTTCATATTTCTTTTGAGGAAGTATTATGTGGAAGTAGTTGGCTGATTTAGGGTTAGTAAAACTAAGGAATATAGGGAGGAGTTAGCTTCACTTCCCAAGAATTCTGTTCCTAAAGACTTCTCTTAAAAATCATGGTGGTGTTCCCTGAAAATGCTTCCTTTTTTAATCTACTGCATTCTAAAATAATGGATTTGAGTTAACGAGGTAACATCAGTTTACTAACACCCAATGCATCCCAAGCTCTGAGTTTGATGCTTTCTGTTTGCTATTTGGGTGAGTACTAACAGCACCTTACACAGGAAGAACCCGAAGTGAAGAAATTTGCCCCAGGCCACAGAATGGCAGAGCCAGGATTCTAACCAAGGTCGGTCCGACACAGTTTTTTTCTCATTATCAAGCTATCAACCCAACTCAAAGTTTCCTTTCATTCACTCACTCATACAACAAAAACCTACTGAGCATTTATTTGCGTCAGGCACTGTTCTAGCCCTGAGGACAGGGCAATGAACAACATAGACAAAATCCCTGTCTTTAAGGAGTCGACATCCTAGGTATTCCTGAATCTTCAAAATTAAAAGATAACTTTAGAAGTCAAGAGAGGCACTGAGGAAGAAATGACGTTGTTATCACAGAGTCCTGAATCAACAAGAAACTCAATTAACAGATTTCCTTGCACTCATTTTTCAAAGGCTTACTAGAACCAGGACATTTTTTTCTTTATTGCAAAATCAGATTGGAAGCCCCGAAAGGCAGAAAAGACACGTAAACACTGAATAATATGAGAAAGGGCCTGATTAATGTCTTATTAATGTCTATTTCACGATTCCTCTACTGCTCCACAATACCAAACTGCCTCATATACCAGCAGATACCAGGACCCATTCTGATAATGATTTTTTTGTGTCATATTTAATAAAAGAAGTAATGTTCTGCACTCCATATGTGCACCCCATGTAGCCAGCAATTCTTATTCTAGCCCTCCTTGGACCCCCAAACTCCCAAAGTCTTTGGAGAAGAGTTTAGTGTGGACAAAATCATGAAGGAAATTGAATTTAGCAACCCATTTCCAAGGCTCTCCTTGGCTCACTTATATAATTGAGCAATGTAGGATCATTCCTGAATACAAAACAGAAATCTTTTGCACCCTGTATTCGTTTCCTAGGGCTGCCAACATAAAGTATCACAAAACTGGGTGGCTTAAAACAACAGAAATTGATTGTCTCACAGTTCTGGAAGCTTATGGTAGACTGAATTATGTACCCCAACAAAAGACACATTCTTAATCTTAATCCATGTTCCTGGAAGTGTGAATCCATTTGTAAACAGTACCCTTTGAAAATGTATTATCAGTTAAGGTGCAGACTCATCCGTGTGTGTGGCCATGCTGAATCAGGGTGGGCTTTATCCTGTATTACAGGAGGCCTTATAAAGAGAAGTCAGAGAAAGCCACAAGAGGAGACCACACCAAGGATATCACCAAGTGACAGAGGCAGAGCTGCAAGTCAAATTTCATCTTTCTAAGGGAAATATTTTGTGTATTTATATTATATAAGAACTTTAAATAAAAAGGATACTCAGCCATGTATCCTTGTATCTTTGACAATAGTCAATATTGGAAGGTCCATGCAAGGTAATTTTTTAAGTTAAGGACTGAAGCTTATTTAGTATTTCAGAGCACCACCTGGTGGGATAATTAACAATAACAGTCCAGAACAAAAGCACCTCTTAAATGACTGACACAACTGGTGTTGGAAACCTCCATTCCCCTTCCCGACAAATGTGTATGTAAGTTTAAAAATATCTTAACTCAGATATTGCTCTTCTTACCTTACAACAAATCCTCCTCATCCATACAACCTACCAGGGCAACCAGAGGCACTTGACCCCCAAATGCTTGATGCTGACGTCATTTATACATTTTGAAGAGAAAAAACATTAGCCTTCTTCCTCAGAGTTCTTTGGGAAACAGTGCATTTTTTCTTTTTTGGAAGACCTCATACAGAACACAACTGTGATATTTGATATTTTCCTGGCAAAAAAAGATTTGAAGGTGCTCCACGTTACTTTTTTTTAATCATTTGAAGATCGGATTCTGTGGAGTTTTTCTTGATATTCTTCAGAATGCCTCTTGAGACAAAAATAACTAAAGCACTCCCTATTTAAAAATAAGTCCTCATGTTGGATTTTTTCATCTTAGCTAAATTATTTCAAACACCCTGACCTACTTAAACTCTCGTAAGCACCGTCAGTGTTTATTTTTACACATTTGCTAGCCTTCCATAATGTTTCAATGTAGTCTCTTACATGGTTATTCTTTAATCATTAAATAATTTCCAAACTCTAGCTTCCCATGGAACTTCAAGGCATTACTTTTAATGTAAGCAATAGGAATGGCTTTCTTTCAGAACTTAGAAAAGTCATCAATTTTTAACTCTTATTAAGAGACAGGGCTTAAGAAAATTCTAGGCCTCTTGATTTTATCTTTGTTGTTTGGGAAATGAGCTGTCTGAGCAAACAAACCTGGTTTTGAAGA
This sequence comes from Choloepus didactylus, assembly GCF_015220235.1. Classification (NCBI taxonomy): domain Eukaryota; kingdom Metazoa; phylum Chordata; class Mammalia; order Pilosa; family Megalonychidae; genus Choloepus; species Choloepus didactylus. The sequence continues at coordinate 57,470,523 of NC_051309.1, forward strand.
ATAATAATTGGTAATATTTTCAGTTATGATTTTTTTAATGGAATCCCTTTCATCATATTTTGAAAGAATGTTGGACATTAGTTGATAGTCCTGTCCATCTCACTGCTCCTTCTCTAAGCCCTACAAAGAAGGGTGGCAGCTGATTAGAGTCCTGACACAAGGCCAAACCAATCCATGGCTGGAGTGAGTGGATCAGATTTTTCCTTTCTTATAGGAATTTGGAATGAGTGACAGAGAAAGCCAAAGGAAGTAAGATATGGATGCTGAATTTGAACAGTCCTGTCAGCCAGAGGCAACCTTTGGGAGCAATTCTGATGAATCGTGCACAAGAGGGCAGAGGGAGTCAGTTGTGAGAAGTAAGAGGAATGAAGCAGGTATACAGAGCAAAGCAAAGACAAGAGACCTTGCAACCCAGAAAGACTTTCTCCAGAGTTCCCAGTTCTGATCTTTCCAAGGCCCCGCTTTACTTCAGCAGGCTAGAGTAGAGTCAATTTCTTATATCCAAACATGGTCTAAATAGGTTCAAGAATCTTTTCAAAATTGCAGGGCTAATTAAAGGCAATATCAGGACTCAAAGCCAAGTTTCCAGGGCAAGGCTCTTGCTAACGTGCCACATGCCTCTACTGCATCTCTACTAACCTGCTGGTCTGAGGTTTCCAGTCTCTTTATTGCAGGAAAATAGGAGGCATGGGATCCAGAATCCAAAAGAGCAAAAACAAAAATTCTAGCAAATTGTTTCCTGATTCTTCCTGGAAGAGAAAATGTTGCATTTGGCAGCAAACCTCCGTGCTACACTAGCACCATTCCCTTCAAACAATAACGCAGAATCCACATCTACCCAGAACATCAGTGGATCATTTTTCACTCATCCATCACTTAGAATTGGTGTTATGCATCACAGTATGGGATAGTCTTTTGCAAAGACATACAGTGATTATCCTGTTTCTAAGATACTATTAAGATTGATCGAGTGTGCCACTGTGGGAGCCATAGAACCTACGTATTGATAGGTGAAGTCTGTCCTGATTCTCACCAACTTGACTTCTGAATTTGGTGTAGTTACACACATTTAGTTCCTTATTATATGCTCTCATTCGCCAACTGTCTGTGCTACATATCTGGAGCCTTTCTATACTGCCTCATTCATTAATTAAATAATACATCTTTGTGCCTTATCTCTCCTTTTAGATTACAAACTCCCTACTGGCAAAAGTATTGTATATTTCTTGCTATTTCCTTACTCTTAGTCTTTATTAACCAAATAGAAATCCAGGCTGCTAGAGGTGGCCATGACATAAGTGAGGTATGAGAGCACTGTTATAACAAATACATAGTTGGAATTAAAAATATATGCTTTTAACCTCTGTGGCCCTCAGCTGCTTGGTAGTTATAATCCTTGTGGTCAAAAGGCTCTTGATCTTAAAAATGTTTCCACTTCTCTTCTTACATTCCAGTTTAATTCATGAACTTTTCTTGAGTAACTGTTTTAGTTCACTAAAGAGGCCAAAATGCACATAACGCAAAATGGGTTGGCTTTTATATTGGGGATTTACTAGCTTGCGAGCTTACAGTTCTGAGGCCATGAAAACATCCAAATAAAGGCGTCATCAGACAATACCTGGACTCCTCTGTCAGATGGCAAGGCACAGGGTAGCATCTGCTCATCTCTCCCTTCTCTTATGGGCTTTGTTGCTTCCAGCTACTGGCTTCAGTGGCTTCCTCTCTGTTTCTGTGGCTTTTTCTCTGTCTTTTTCTCTGAACTTCATCCTCTTATAAAGGACTCCAATAAGAGGATTAAGATTCACCTAGGGCATGAGTCAACTGAAATAACCTAATCAAAAGGTCTCACCCATAGCAGGTCTACACCTGCAGGAACAGATTAGCTTTAAGAACATGATTTCCTGGGGTATGTACAGCTTCAAACCACCACAGTGACACACTATATGACAGGTCTGACATCATTTGCGGTAAATACATGATCCATATGTAAATTAGAAGCATGAAGATCAAATGCATTTGTGTCATGACTTAAAATTAACAGCCTTGTAAGGCACACATGCACAAGCACGTGCACACACACCCACAGACACACACACACTCCACAACTGGCTTCTGACAGATGATTATACTGCTGGATTTGGTCCTGCTCCAGGGAGAGCCAGAGCAGTGGAAGAGAGTAACTCACAGGGTTTATATAACAGTTTTCATTTTTTTACACCTATGGTATTTATTCATTCGTTCGTTCTATAAATATTTATTAAATATGTAAAAAGTATTAGACATTGTACTAGGTATTCTAAATAAAAGGAGGGTCTAAAAATAATTATGTCTTTTCTCATTTAATCTACAACAACTGAGGAATGTACTATTATGTCCATTTTATAGATGAGAAAATTGAGTCTAGAGGGGATAAATTTGGCTGCCAAAATATGCATAACTACTAAGTCTTGCCACTGGGATTCTGATCCAGGTCTACATGTCTTCAAGTTGGTTCATGTACTTTTCACTACAACCCACTGCTTTCCACCACAGTAGACATTTTTTTTTTTATCTTCATTTTATTGAGATATAGTCACATACCCTGCAGTCATACAAAACAAATTGTACTTTCGATTGTTTACAGTACCATTACACAGTTGTACATTCATCACCTAAATCAATCCCTGACACCTTCATTAGCACACACACAAAAATAACAAGAATAATAATTAGAGTGAAAAAGAGCAGTTGAAGTAAAAAAGAACACTAGGTACCTTTGTCTGTTTGTTTCCTTCCCCTATTTTTCTACTCATCCATCCATAAACTAGACAAAGTGGAGTGTGGTCCTTATGGCTTTCCCAATCCCATTGTCACCCCTCATAAGCTACATTTTTATACAATTGTCTTCGAGATTCATGGGTTCTGGGTTGTAGTTTGATAGTTTCAGGTATCCACCACCAGCTACCCCAATTCTTTAGAACCTAAAAAGGGTTGTCTAAAGTGTGCATAAGAGTGCCCACCAGAGTGACCTCTCGGCTCCTTTTGGAATATCTCTGCCACTGGAGCTTATTTCATTTCCTTTCACATCCCCCTTTTGGTCAAGAAGATGTTCTCCGTCCCACGATGCCAGGTCTACATTCCTCCCCGGGAGTCATATTCCACGTTGCCAGGGAGATTCACTCCCCTGGGTGTCTGATCCCACGTAGGGGGGAGGGCAGTGATTTCACCTTTCAAGTTGGCTTAGCTAGAGAGAGAGGGCCACATCTGAGCAACAAAGAGGCATTCGGGAGGAGGCTCTCAGGCACAACCATAGGGAGGCCTAGCCTCTCCTTTGCAGCAACTGTCTTCCCAAGGGTAAAACCTGTGGTAGAGGGCTCAACCCACCAAACCACCAGTCCCCTATGTCTGTGGTCATGTTAGCAACCATGGAGGTGGGGTAGGCGAATACCCCTGCATTCTCCACAGGCTCCTCAAGGGGGCACTACATCTTTTTTTTTCCTTGTTTTTTCCTTTTTTTTTTTTTTTAACTTTACCTTCTTTTTTAAATCAACTGTATGAAAAAAAAGTTAAAAAGAAAACAAACATACAATAAAAGAACATTTCAAAGAGACCATAACAAGGGAGTAAGAAAAAGACAACTAACCTAAGATAACTGCTTAACTTCCAACATGTTCCTACTTTACCCCAAGAAAGTTACCTAATATAGCAACATTTCTGTGAACTTGTTCCTACTATATCCATCAGAAATTAACAGACCATAGTCATTCCTGGGCATCCCCAGAACGTTAAATAGCTTATCTGTTCTTCTTGGATTATTGTTCCACCTTCCTTAATTGCTCTCTACTGCTAGTTCCCCTACATTCTACATTATAAACCATTTGTTTTACATTTTTCAAAGTTCACATTAGTGGTAGCATATAATATTTCTCTTTTTGTGCCTGGCTTATTTCGCTCAGCATTATGTCTTCAAGGTTCATCCATGTTGTCATATGTTTCATGAGATCGTTCCTTCTTACTGCCGCGTAGTATTCCATCGTGTGTATATACCACATTTTATTTATCCACTCATCTGTTGAAGGACATTTGGGTTGTTTCCATCTCTTGGCAATTGTGAATAATGCTGCTATGAACATTGGCGTGCAGATATCTGTTCGTGTCACTGCTTTCCAATCTTCCGGGTATATACCGAGAAGTGCAATCGCTGGATCGAATGGTAACTCTGTATCTAGTTTTCTAAGGAACTGCCAGACTGACTTCCAGAGTGGCTGAACCATTATACAGTCCCACCAACAATGAATAAGAGTTCCAATTTCTCCACATCCCCTCCAGCATTTGTAGTTTCCTGTTTGTTTAATGGCAGCCATTCTAACTGGTGTTAGATGGTATCTCATTGTGGTCTTAATTTGCATCTCTCTAATAGCTAGTGAAGCTGAACATTTTTTCATGTGTTTCTTGGCCATTTGTATTTCCTCTTCAGAGAACTGTCTTTTCATAACTTTTGCCCATTTTATAATTGGGCTGTCTGTACTATTGTCATTGAGTTGTAGGATTTCTTTATATATGCAAGATATCAGTCTTTTGTCAGATACATGGTTTCCAAAAATTTTTTCCCATTGAGTTGGCTGCCTCTTTACCTTTTTGAGAAATTCCTTTGAGGTAAAGAAACTTCTAAGCTTGAGGAGTTCCCATTTATTTATTTTCTCTTTTGTTGCTTGTGCTTTGGGTGTAAAGTCTAGGAAGTGGCCGCCTAATACAAGGTCTTAAAGATGTTTTCCTACATTATCTTCTAGGAGTTTTATGGTACTTTCTTTTCTATTGAGATCTTTGGTCCATTTTGAGTTAATTTTTGTGTAGGGGGTGAGGTAGGGGTCCTCTTTCATTCTTTTGGATATGGATATCCAACTCTCCCAGCCCCATTTGTTGAAAAGACCATTATGGCTCAGTTCAGTGACTTTGGGGGCCTTATCAAAGATCAGTCGGCCATAGATCTGAGGGTCTATCTCTGAATTCTCAGTTTGATTCCATTGATCTATATGTCTATCTTTGTGCCAGTACCATGCTGTTTTGGCAACTGTGGCTTTATAATAAGCTTCAAAGTCAGGGAGTGTAAGTCCTCCCACTTGGTTTTTCTTTTTTAGAGTGTCTTTAGCAATTCGAGGCATCTTCCCTTTCCAAATAAATTTGATAACTAGCTTTTCCAAGTCTGCAAAGTAGGTTGTTGGAATTTTGATTGGGATTGCATTGAATCTGTAGATGAGTTTGGGTAGAATTGACATCTTAATGACATTTAGCCTTCCTATCCATGAACATGGAATAGTTTTCCATCTTTTAAGGTCCCCTTCTATTTCTTTTAGTAGAGTTATGTAGTTTTCTTTGTATAGGTCTTTTACATCTTTGGTTAAGTTTATTCCTAGGTACTTGATTTTTTTAGTTGCTATTGAAAATGGTATCTTTTTCTTGAGTGTCTCTTCAGTTTGTTCATTTCTAGCATTTAGAAACATTACTGACTTATGTGCATTAATCTTGTATCCTGCTACTTTGCTAAATTTGTTTATTAGCTCTAGTAGCTGTATCGTCGATTTCTCAGGGTTTTCTAGATATAAGATCATATCATCTGCAAACAATGACAGTTTTACTTCTTCTTTTCCAATTTGGATGCCTTTTATTTCTTTGTCTTGCTGGATTGCCCTGGCTAGCATTCCAGCACAATGTTGAATAACAGTGGTGACAGCGGGCATCCTTGTCTTGTTCCTGATGTTAGAGGGAAGGCTTTCAGTCTCTCACCATTGAATACTATGCTGGCTGTGGGTTTTTCATATATGCTCTTTATCATGTTGAGGAAGTTTCCTTCAATTCCTACCTTTTGAAGTGTTTTTATCAAAAATGGATGTTGGATTTTGTCAAATGCTTTTTCGGCATCTATTGAGATGATCAATTGATTTTTCCCTTTTGACTTGCTAATGTATTATAATACATGGATTGATTTTCTTATGTTGAACCATCCTTGCATGCCTGGAATGAACCCCACTTGGTCATGGTGTATGATTTTTTTAATGTGTCTTTGGATTCGATTTGCAAGTATTTTGTTGAGGATTTTTGCATCTATATTCATTAGGGAGATTGGCCGGTAGTTTTCCTTTTTTGTAGCATCTTTGCCTGGTTTTGGTATTAGATTGATGTTAGCTTCATAAAATGAGTTAGGTAGTGTTCCATTTTCTTCAATGTTTTGAAAGAGTTTAAGTAAGATTGGTGTCAGTTCTTTCTGGAAAGTTTGGTAGAATTCCCCTGTGAAGCCATCTGGCCCTGGGCATTTATTTGTGGGAAGATTTTTGATGACTGATTGGATCTCTTTGCTTGTGATGGGTTGGTTGAGGTCTTCTATTTCTTCTCTGGTCAGTCTAGGTTGTTCATATGTTTCCAGGAAATTGTCCATTTCTTCTACATTATCCAGTTTGTTGCCATACAGTTGTTCATAATATCCTCTTATAATTTTTTTAATTTCTTCAGGATCTGCAGTTATGTCACCTTTTTCATTCATTATTTTGTTTATATGGTTCTTGTCTCTTTTTGATTTTGTCACTCTAGCTAGGGGCTTGTCAATCTTGTTGATTGTCTCAAAGAACCAACTTTTGGTGATATTTATCCTCTCTATTGTTTTTTTGTTCTCTATGTCATTTATTTCTGCTTTAATCCTTGTTATTTCTTTTCTTGTACTTGGTTTAGGATTGGTTTGCTGTTCATTTTCTAGCTTCTTCAGTTGATCCATTAGTTCTTTGATTTTGGCTCTTTCTTCCTTTTTAATATATGCGTTTAGTGCTATAAATTTCCCCCTTAGCACTGCTTTTGCTGCATCCCATAGGTTTTGGTATGTTGTGTTCTCATTTTCATTCGTCTCTATATATTTAGCAATTTCTCTTGCTATTTCTTCTTTAACCCACTGATTGTTTAGGAGTGTGTTGTTTAACCTCCAGGTATTTGTGAATTTTCTAAGTCTCTGATGGTTATTGACTTCTAATTGTATTCCATTGTGGTCAGAGAATGTGCTTTGAATAATTGCAATCTTTTTAAATTTATTGAGGCTTGTTTTATGTCCCAGCATATGATCTATTCTGGAGAAAGTTCCGTGAGCACTAGAAAAGTATGTGTATCCTGGTGGTTTGGGATGTAATGTCCTGTATATGTCTGTTAAATCTAATTCATTTATCAGATTGTTTAGGTTTTCAATTTCCTTATTGGTCTTCTGTCTGGTTGATCTATCTATAGGAGAGAGTGATGTGTTGAAGTCTCCCACAATTATTGTGGAAACATCAATTGCTTCCTGTAGTTTTGCCAGTGTTTCTCTCATGTATTTTGTGGCACCTTGGTTGGGTGCATAGACATTTACGATTGTTATTTCTTCTTGCTGAATTGCCCCTTTTATTAGTATGTAGTGGCCTTCTTTGTCTCTCAAAACATCCCTGCATTTGAAGTCTATTTTATCTGAGATTAATATTGCTACACCTGCTTTCTTTTGGCTGTAGCTTGCATGAAATATTTTTTTCCATCCTTTCACTTTCAGTTTCTTTGTGTCCCTGTGTCTAAGATGAGTCTCTTCTATGCAACATATTGATGGTTCATTTTTTTTGATCCATTCTGTGAATCTATATCTTTTAATTGGGGAGTTTAATCCATTTACATTCAACGTTATAACCATGAAGGCATTTCTTGAATCAGCCATCTTATCCTTTGGTTTATGTTTGTCATATTTTTCCCCTCTGTCTATTAATATCCTTTATTGTACCCATACCGAATCTCTTTAGTACTGAACCTTTCTCCAAGTCTCTCTGTCCTGTCTTTGTTTCTCTGTCTGTAGGGCTCCCTTTAGTATCTCCAGTAGGGCAGGTCTCTTGTTAGCAAATTCTCTCAGCATTTGTTTGTCTGTGAAACATTTAAGCTCTCCCTCAAATTTGAAGGAGAGCTTTGCTGGATAAAGTATTCTTGGCTGGAAATTTTTCTCACTCAGAATTTTAAATATATCATGCCACTGCCTTCTTGCCTCCATGTTGGCTGCTGAGTAGTCACTACTTAGTCTTATGCTGTTTCCTTTGTATGTGGTGAATTGCTTTTCTCTTGCTGCTTTCAGAACTTGCTCCTTCTCTTCTGTGTTTGACAGTGTTATCAGTATATGTCTCGGAGTGGGTTTATTTGGATTTATTCTATTTGGAGTTCGCTGAGCATTTATGATTTGTGTATTTATGTTGTTTAGAAGATTTGGGAAGTTTTCCCCAACAATTTCTTTGAATACTCTTCCTAGACCTTTACCCTTTTCTTCCCCTTCTGGGACACCAATGAGTCTTATATTTGGACGTTTCATATTATCTATCATATCCCTGAGGTCCATTTTGATTTTTTCAATTTTTTTCCCCATTCTTTCTTTTATGCTTTCATTTTCCATTCTGTCATCTTCCAGGTCACTGATTCGTTGTTCAACTTCCTCTAGTCTTGTACTATGAGTGTCCAGAATCTTTTTAATTTGGTCAACAGTTTCTTTAATTTCCATAAGATCATCCATTTTTTTATTTAGTCTTGCAATGTCTTCTTTATGCTCTTCTAGGGTCTTCTTGATTTCCTTTGTCTCCCGTACTATGGTCTCATTGTTCATCTTTAGTTCTTTGAGTAGCTGCTCTAGGTGCTGTGTCTCTTCTGGTCTTTTGATTTGGGTGCTTGGGCTTGGGTTATCCATATCGTCTGGTTTTTTCATATGCTTATAATTTTCTGTTGTTTTTGGCCTCGTGGCATTTGCTGAACTTGATAGGGTTCTTTTAGGATTTGTAGACCAATTGAAATCCTTATCTCTAATTTATCAGATCTACAGCTTCGTGGAGTACACTTTCTCTAACTAACCAGCAGGTGGCATCCACGAGCCACCTGTTCTCCACAAGCCAGTTCTCCCCTGCTTAGCCTTTTTGGTGAGTGGGGGAGTGAGTTTGTGGGGTCCAATTGGTGTACCAAGCTTGCGTGTGTAGTTGGTGTTGCCTGCCCTGTATATGGGGCGTGTTTCTGGGCAGTCAGGGAGGGGGGGTGGCCCTAACAATCAAATCTCCCTGGTGATCCTAGAGTTTTAAAGCTGCTGCAATAGTCTAATCCTTCAGTTCAGTCCTGCCACAGTTTGTCTCTGCCACTGACCCACAAGTCCTTGGTATTGGCGTATGGCTACTGAGACTTGCAAGTGGGCCCCTCTTCCAGGCTGTGCACCCCGGGTCCTCTGTTGAGGGATGACTGTGCTATGTCACAGGTGAGTGCCCCCCAGGGCAGTTCTGGGCTGCTGGGCTGTGTAGGGAGGCTCCCAGTCTGCTGAAATGATGGCTGAATGGGGCTTTGTTAATTCAGACTGCTCCACCTTCCCAACTCTGGGACAATCAGCTGAGGTTGCAGGGAAGGCTAATGTCCACGCCCAGTTTTGTGGTGTGTGCCTGTTATTTGAAGCACTTCTGTCACACTGGGTTGTCTGGGGCAGCTCTGGGCTATGGGGCTGGCGATGGGCAGGAGTGTTTCCTGTCCACCAGGATGATGGCTGTGAGCGGACACCCCCCTTTTCTTGGGAAGTTGTGGTGTTTAGTGAATTTTCTCAGCCACTGGATTATTGCCTTTTGTCTCAGAGCTCTCTTAGTTCTGCTCTTGACTTGACATGCCCAAATTGAAAGTCTTTGAAGCTTTCTGTATTGGGCTTCTTAGAGTAATTGTTTTAGAAAAAGAAAAAAGGATTAAAAAAAAAAAAAAAAGGGCCCTCCTCAGAGATCTAATGGGTTATTGAAATGCTAAGAGACAAAGCAACCAGGGCCATTAAGGAAAGGTCCACAGGGCAGAGAGATCAGCTTTTCTTTGGGATTTGCATATGCACCTCAGGGCCTGAGCTCTGCCCTTCCCCTTTCTATGTTCACCAGAACTCCAAAAATCCTCCGCTTTTATTTTGGAGTTTTTCGTGTTGTTTTTTTTTCTATGCCTGTCTCCTCTCTGCTGGGCTGGCTGCTCTCAGATTCTCTGGTGTCTGGTCTCAGTCTATCTATGGTTGGAGTTTGGATCAGTAGAATGAGTTTCCGATAAGGGCTGCCACTGCAGTTCTCCCTTCTCCTTCCCGGAGCTGACAGCCCCTCCTCCCACAGGACTGAGCCTGGCAGGGAGGGGCGCGGGTCCCCTGGCCGCAAAAACTTACAGATTTCGCTGATCTCAGCAGTTCCACGTTTTCATGAGTGTTGTATGAAGTATGCCCAAAGTCAGATTGCTCTGTGGTGTCCAGTCCACGCAGTTCCTGGCCTTCTACCTACTTTCCTGGAGGAGTAACTAAAACATACAGCTCACCAGTCCGTCATCCTGCCCCGCCCACCACAGTAGACATTTATAAGAGATTAGCCTGAATTTCAAATAAAAAATATCAATCAAATCTGTCAACTTTGCTTTGAAATTTAAAGAATTGTCTATAAGAAATCATACCTTAGAAAGCTGCATGTTTCTTCATACAGTTCTTGTATTCTCTGTGCAAGAATACAGTAAAAATTCTAAAAAGGAAAACCAAAGTAAAAAATAATTATTGCTCTCTCTTTTATTTTCTCTCTCTCCTCTCTTTTTATATTTAGAAAGACTAAAAAGAGAAAGAGGTGATAGATGATAGATAGATAGATAGATAGATACTACATATATATACATACATACTACATACATACACACATATAAATCAATCTTGTAAACTTCCTCTCTCTATTTTTTCCTGGTCAAGTGGAAAATACAAATGATTTTTAAAATAACATATACCTCCCCTGGAGTAAAGATATGTTAAAAAATAGCACACTATTTATTTTATGAAATAAATTTCAATGACAATAATATTTTAAAGTACTTTTATTTTCATTTTAAAACAAACTAAATGCAGGATAGTTTCAGGAAGCTTTACTTTTAAAATTATATAATTTTTATCTTACAAACTGCAGTGATATTATTAACTTCTCTTAAAACAAGCTATTCTATTTCATAGGTAGTATTTTTCAACAAGTTAAGTAAAGTGACATAAAATGGAACAGGAGTGCAAATGTATAAAATGAGTTTATAAAAAGGCAATAGTGGGCAATAAGCCCATGATAAGTTGCTCAACATCATTAGCCATCAAGGAAATGCAAATCAATTCTCAATGAGATACCATTTCATACCCATTAAGATGGATAGAATTTAAAAGACAGTTAATACCAAGTGCAGGTGAGGATGTGGAGATAGTAGACCTCTCATGCACTGCTGATGGGAATATAAAATGATGCATCTGCTTTGGAAAATTATGGAAAACCGTCTGGCAGTTCCTCAGACAATTAAACATCGAGTTATCATATGACCCAAACAATTCCACTCCTATTCATAGCAGCATTCTTCATAATAGCCCAAAAATGGAAACAACCAAAATGTTCATCAACTGATGAAAGGATAAATAGAATGTGGTATATCAATACAATGGAATATTATTAGGCAATGAAAATGAATGAAGTACTGATAGATGCTGCAACATGAATGAATCTTGAAAGCATTATGCTAAGAGAAAGAAAACAGTCACAAAAATCCATCTATTATATGATTTCATTTATACATGAATCATACAATCTATACAAACGTCTAGAACATGCAACTGTATAGAGACTGAAAGTAGGTTGAGGAGTGGTTGCCTGGAGTCTGGAGGAGTTTCTTGGGAGAGAAGCAAAGAAAATATTTTAAAGTGTATTGGGTGGTGATTGCAAAACTCTGAATATACTAAAAACCATGGGGTTATATACTTTAAACAGGTGAATTATTCATTATGTGGATTCCATCTTAATAAAGCTGCTATTTTTTTAAAAAGACAACTGTCAGTTTTACCATATCCCCTAACAATAATATTAAACCAAATTTCAGCACTAAAGATATGGAAAATATAAAAGTACAGGGCTGTGGTGAGGTTTAATGAGGTTCTCCAGAAGCAGAGATGCCTGATCATCTGAGCTGAGCTACAGCACAGCTGCATCCCTGAATGACGACAGAAATATTACATAAAGAGACTGCGGGGTCTTCTTAGGGCGAACCCTTGATGGATAAATGTTAACAAAGAACATGATTTAACAGGTAATAGTGTGCATGAGCTTCCTAGTTGATAAACTCAGCCAGGGCTTTGGGGGGAGTTCAGCCTCCAGCAGGGAGATCATTGCTGACCTAGCTGCCAAGCTGGCTCACTGCTTATGCCACAATCATGAATAAATTCCTCGCCTCTGGTCACTATGGCCACAGCATCTTCCCCTCGTAGACTGGCCAAAATGCAGAGAGGAGCAGTTTGTTGACCGAGTTCCTTGGTTCCCCCCTGGGTTGCTGCCATCCTGGAGCTCCGGGTGCTGTACTGCACTCCCTGGGGGCTGTAGTAAGAGGGGTCTGCAGTGATATAGTGGGCCCCAGTACCACTCACCTGGAGCCTTCAACCCTGGACAGGTGGTTAAGCCCACAGGTGCTACCGTCAGATAGACCTGGGCTCAAATCTGACTCTGTCACTCACCAGTTGACTTCCTTGGACAACTCTTTGCTCCATCATGGACTCATCCTTTTTTCTTTTTTCTTTTTTACAAATGCAATTTTATTGACATATATTCACATGCCATATAATCCATCCAAAGTATATAGTCAGTGGCTCACAGTATCTTCATATAGTTGTGCATTCATCATCACAATCAATTTTAGAACATTCTCTTTACTCAAATAAATACATACATTTTAAAAAGAACACCCCCAAATCCCATACCCCTTATCCCCCCCATTATATATATATATATATATATATATATATATATATATATATATATATATTTGTCTATATTTTATTACTTATCTGCCCAAACACTGGATAAAGGAAGTGTTAGTCACAAGATTTTCACAGTCATACGTCACATGATAAAAGCTATATAGTTACACAATCCTCATCAAGAATCAAGGCTACTGGATTACGGTTCAACAGGGTCAGGTATTTCCTTCTAGCTACTCTAATACACTAGAAACTTAAAGGACTATCTACAGAATGCATAAGGGTAACCTCCAGAATGACTTAACTCTATTTGAAATCTCTTAGCCACTGAAACTTTATAGTGTTTCATTTCTATGAACTCATCTTTAAAATGGCCATGAGAATAGTACCTACTGCTGAAGGTTGCTGAGAGGGTTAAATGAGATCAGGTAGTGTAGCATTTGTCACAATGTCTGACATTGTGTCAATCAGGAGTTCGATTATGATATGCTGCTCACCTGTGCAGAAGGCCACACTCCATTGGGCCTGGATCCACAGGGCCCTGCTGTAAGGCCCCCCTTTACTGCACTGGGAGAGTGGCTCCTGAACTCTCTCCCCACCCCACCAGAGTAAGGAAGTGGCAGGTTTTCTCCTCCCACCCACAGACTCTCTCCTTTCTTTCTTCTCTCAGGAGCAGAAAGTACAATGTCTGGAAGGCACCCTTCACACCAGTCTCTCACCCTTGAACATGGAGCTGAAGTGCTTCCTGGGCCAACCCCCCGACCCCAGACCTGAGCTTCATCTTTGGCATGCCCTCTTTGCAGACCCGGCTCCTCCAGGGTCACAGGATGCTCTGCAAGGTGCTTGTTATGCTCTAGACATGTTAACACCCATTGATCACCAAATATGTTGTAATGTGAATAAAGAAAAACTAAGTTAGCTTAAAATGTTTAGAAAATTATGCCTACTAAAATCAGAAGTTCATAAAATCCAAGCCATCTCAACCGCCAAATGCTCAAGGTCCATTAAAATTGTTTTTTTCCTCAAGGTGTTCTGCCTACTGTCCATTATTCCTATTGAACAAAATGTAGAGCAAATTAATTTGATACTCACCTTTGGCAGGTTTCAAAGTATCAAGGGAAATAAAAGTGTTTTATTGATTTGACGGTGACTCCAAAAGGCTTTCAGATCCATCCTCAAATCAATGAATGTTCTAAGGTTATAGATTATCAAAAATAAAATAAAACTAAAGTCTTAAAAAATGAAGAAAGGAAAGGAATAGCTGCCATGTCACCAAATTCCTCTGGAAAGCAAACTTAAGTGCTTAAGCTACCAGTAAATTCATTGCATAGTGTAATGTAGCTCAAATAGCATTAGAAAGGGAAGAAGCTTGCAGTGTTCAAGGAACAAAGAGAAGGCTCCATGCAGCTAGAACATCACAGGTGAAGAAGTAGCCAGCATGAAATGATAGTTGTGTAAATGTACAACTTCTCTAATAAAGAAAAAAATAATAAATTTTTAAAAAGAGGGAGTGCACAACTGAAGCAAAGATGGCAGATATCTCAAATAAGAGAAGACACTAGCAATTACCATTGTTTTCAGCAATGCAGAGGTCACTGGTGACCTTGACAGAGGCAATCTCACGGGAGTGGTGGGAACAGAAGGCCCACCGGAATGAGCTGAGGACAGAATGTGAGAGGAGGAAGTGGAGACAGTGATCAGGGACAATTCTTTCAAGATGCTTTGCTTTTAAGAGGAGCAGAGGAACAGGACAGTAGCTGGAGAGGGGATGTGAAGAGAAGGGAAGGTTTCCTTTGTCTGTCTGTTTAAGAAACGAAATTACTAGAGCATGTCTGAATGTTGAAGAGAATGATTCAGTAGACAGGAAGGGGCTGACAGTGCAGAGAAGAGTAAGTGGCAGAAGCTAACACTGCTATCAGTCTTACTATGTGCCTGGCCCTGCTGCAAGCATTTTACTTAAATTCACTCCTTTAATCTTCACAACAACTCTGTGAGGTACACAACATATCTCACATCCACATTTTACAGCTGGGGAAACTGAGGCACAGAGCAGCGACATTATTACCTAAGCTTGCACACCCAGGAGGTGGCAGAGCCAAAATTCATACTCACGCAGCCTGCCTCCGGGGCCCAAGAACATAGCCACTGAGGCAAACTACTGCAGGAGCACTGCCCTCAGGAAGGGAAAGGGGATGGGACTATAGCACAAGAGAAGAGATTGGCTTTCCATAGGCTCAGGGATAGCTTATCCACAGAAATGGGAGTGAAAGCAGGTGCTATGGTTACGGATGGAAGGAAGATGTTTGATTCAGTGATGGAACAATGAGGGGTTCCAGCCTTATTATTTCTCTTAATCACTATATAAGCCAAGATCATCAGATCAAAGCAGGTAGGGAGAAGGCCAGAGAGAAGAAAACTGAAATCGTCACTTTAGGGAGTGGGAAAGCTAATATATTAGGGTAATAAAGTAGAATTATGGTACATCAGAGAACGCCGATTTGAGATTTGTGGCCATGAATTTAAAGGAAAGACAGCTAACATGCTTCAGTGTTTTTTTCTCCCTGTTATTCAGCTGCTCAGCTGCAGGTTCAGAACTTATATAAGTGTGACAGAGAGAGAGAAGCAGGTGAGAGGTATGGATATTTGCAATGGCATCATTATAGTGACAGACCAAGGATACGTAAGCTGAATATGGAGGAACCAAGGAAAGGAGCAGAAAGAACAACCGTTAAAAATGAGAAGGGTCAGTGGATGAAAGGTCCAAAGAAATCTGCAGGACTGCTGGAATGGGAGGACTAGAGTAAGCAAGCTGGATGAATAGAAGATACTGGCTGAGAGAGGAATAGTCAGTCAAGATTTTGCAGGTTGTCCAGTTATTGGTGACAGAAATGTCAAAGCTAAGACAGTGGGAATGGTGGCTGAGGTGGAGATCACAGATCTAAGATCAAAGAGGACAAGACACTGGATTCAAATCTTCAAGAATGATGACAGGAATAGTGATGGGAAAAGACTGAAGCAGTACTGTGGTCCAGGAGGCCTCAGATAACAGCAACAAGGAGAGGTGGAGGGGTGGAAAAGTCTGAAGGCATGGAATTCCTAGGAGCGGGGTGTTCAAAGGAAGAAAGGGATATGGTCTGAAAGCAGCTTTGGGGTGCTAGGAGGACATTCACCCCACCTCCTGGGCCTATGATACTTGCACTGTGAGAATTAAAATAATAGCTATTAGTAATAACAGAACACCCATAGCAAACCACCTCCATTGGAGAGGGCTGCAGGGGAGGCGGTATCCCTAGGGAACACACAGATTTCAATCAGGTCAAGCAAATAGCAAGTGGTTGAGGATATGGGTGCAGGCAATAAGTTCCAAAGGGCATGTGGGAGAATCTGGGAGGTTGGGAAAGAGCAGGAAATTGGGACAGATGAGTGGAAGCCAAGAATGGTAGAAGAGAGTGCAGGCAAGGTGGAAGCCTGGAGGACTTGGCTTCCACTGGGGTGTGAGGTCTGATGGTGATAGTTCCAATAAGCTGTTGGGGAGGAGGGGTGTCCAGCTCAAGCTGAGCAGCCTGGAGCCACAGGCAACAGTCCTCTCCTGCTGACCTCAGCCATGTGGAGGCCTAACTAGGACGCCTGAGGGTGACAGCCTCTTTTACCTGTCAGCCCAGAACAGAGAAGAAGAATTAGAAAACGAATTCATCAGAGATCTGTTTATATCACACAACAAAGAATCAACATTTGCCTGCTTAAGTAGCAGTGATTAAAGATGTTATTAGAATGTATTGCTAATTCTTGCTATGAATTGAAAAATTGCAAATTCCAAGCATGCTTTTGAAATCAACTTATGCTTTCAATGACACTTGAACACTAATGATCTGAATGACTCCAGAATTAAAACACACAAATGATCTTCTTAGATGGAATAAGCATAAACAAGACCCATCTGTAGGGTTCTTTACTGTTGTGAATATTGATTGCAGTCTTCAGAACAGAACGTGTTCAGACGTGATTCTGCTGAAAAATGCAATGTGACATTGGTGGGCATTCAGTTGTTATTTGTGACAGATAATCTTGTGATATATTGCTCTGTTTCTAAACAATATTTCATAATCCAAATGTCCATCAATGGACAACTAGTTGATAAAATTGTAAAATAAACAATTTACCTGTTAAAAATAAGGCATATTTTTAGGTATCAACAATCTACTATTAAGGGGAAAAAAGGAAGATGTGATCACACAGGATGGTCATATGTATATATCTATATCTATATCTATATCTATATCCATATCTATATCTATAGAGAGAGAGAGGCAAGGAGAGAGAAGGAGACTGTACACGATAGATAATTTTTTTCCCAATGCTTACTTCTCAAGGGTAGAAATAATGAATGTTCCATTTTTAAGTTGCTGCTGTCTTTATGTCTTTTTTACAGGGTACAGTTGTAGCGGAGAGGAATGAGGGATAAATAAATAAGGTTCTATTTCTCAAGGCCAGCAGAGAATTTCAAAGGTCAGTCAAAAGGTTTTAACATTCCTTGGATAAATCCTGTTTGCCTTTTAAGCTTGTGTGAAAACTCATTATTTCACTGATTCATGTACGTACATAGCTTTTTACATTTCCTGTTTTTCAAGTAAAAATGCATTTGCAGCAGGGTTTCCTAACCTTGTCCTAACTGGATTGTGGTTTGCAGAATTGGTGACCTAATGACCCTTGTGGAAATCAGTCAGCACAAGTTGATAATCAAGGGGGTTCATTTTTTTTTTGTCTGAAGAAAGAGAAGTCTTTTTTTTTCCTGGGGGTGAGCAGAGGTTCCCAAAAGAGGGAAGGCAAGGAGATGAACGGGACGGGATGGAGCCATTTTGCAATCCAAGGCTCTGGCTTTGAATCATGACAGAGAAGGTTAAAACTGAAGGGCATGGAAGAGAAGTCCTCTGTGATGGTTAATTTCATGTGTCAACGTGGCTAGCTTATGGTGTCCAGCTGTCTGGTCAAGCAAACACTGGCCTGATTGTTACTATGAGGGTATTTTATAGATAGATTTGAATCTATAATCAGTTGATTGCATCTACAGCTGATTATATCTATAATCAACAACAGAGACTGCCCTCAGCAATGTGGAGAGTCTCTGCCAATCAGTTGGAAGTGTTCAAAGCCAGGACAGAAGACTTCAGAATCAGGAAGAAGAACTTCTGTCTCTACGTCATCCAGCCAGCTTCACCTGAGGAATTTAATTACACCTTTATCAGAGTTTCCAGCTTATGGCCTGCACTACACAATTAGTACTTGCCAGTCCCCACAGTCACATGAGCCAATTCCTACAATAGATCTCTTAATCTATATCCATATCCATATCTACCTCCTGTCGATTCTGTTGCTCTGGAGAACACTGAGTGATACAACCATCCACTACATAACAGACCAAAAGACCACATGTAGAATTGACACTGTGCCTAGAGGCATTCTCAAAGCAGCAGAAGGACCCTGGTGAGGTTGTAAGAGCAGAAGAACTTGAGTGAACAGGTTCCTGAACACTAGCAGATACCACCTTGGGGATGCCTGAAATAAGGAGGGAGATTTCAGGAAGGGGATGAAGTGGTGGCCAAGAGCTACCACGATTTGGTTATCAATGTTAATAAAATGGCATTTGTACTGTGATGGTTTGGAATGTATTATGTCCCCCAAAATGCCATGTTCTTTAATGCAATCATGTGGGGGCAGATGCATTAGTGTTGATTAGGGTGGAACCTTTTGATTGAGTGTTTCCATGGAGATGTGACTCAATCAACTGTGGGCAAGATCTTCGATTGGACAATTTCCATGGAGGTGTTACCCCACCCACTCAGGGTGGATCTTAATTAAATCACTGGAGCCATATAAAAGAGCTGAAGAAAGAGAAGTCTTTTTTTTTCTAGGGTTGAGCAGAGGTTCCCAAAAGAGTGAAGGCAAGGAGATGAATGGGACGGGATGGAGCCATTTTGTAATCTGAGGCTCTGGCTTTAAAGAAGGAACTCACAGCAGCTAAGAGTGACATGTTGGAGAGCAACTGAGAGTAAGAATTTGAAGAGCAGCTGCAGCCAACAGACATTTTGAAGACAGATATTGAAAGTAGACTTCTGCTACTCCAGAGTTTGCCTCGGAGAAACTGAGAGAATATCCCCAGATGCCAAGAGAAAAAACATCCTGGGAGAAAGCCATTCTGAAACACAACCTGGGAGTGAAGGAAGAAGACACCAGCCACGTGCCTTCCCAGACAACAGAAAAGTTCCATATGCCATTGGCCATTCTTCTGTGGTACCTATTGTTGACGCTTTAGCTTGGACACTTTTATGGCCTTAAGACAGTGACTTTATAACCAAATAAACCCCCTTTATAAAAGCCAATCCATTTCTGGTATTTTGCATAATGGCAGCATTAGCAAACCAGAACATGTACCTTAGGCCTGTGGGAGGTTACAAAGGACTCACATGTACACTATCAAACAAGGCATCAGGAGCTAGTCAGCCTAAGAGTAAGGGCCCATATCTCCTCTCCTGCTGGTGGGCTCTATTACATTTTCCATATTTCCACGTCTTTAGGCCTTTAGAAAACTATGGTTCACTGTGTCTGTAGGACTACATTTGAATTTAGGTCGTGTCTTCTTTAGCCTATTGTTGAAGACTGCCAAAATACTTGTTTTATCTTTTTAAAAACTCAAATTACTCTGTGCTAATATCATAAAAATTTCATGGAATCTTGAATTTACCTTTGAATCCTGATCTAAATTTTATTTGCCACATCTCTACTTGAGATTTGATGAGAACTATCTTCTTTGGGCATTTAATCAAGCATTGATCACATAAGGTTCATTTTTCAGAGAACTCAGAATCCTTGAAAATATTACTTGACTTGAAATTAAACCACTGCCATTCCTAAGTAAGAATAGTGGGGTTAAAAAAAAAAAATAAGGCAGCTCAATGACATTTTCCTCATACCTCCATTTCAGGTACTAGACTGTACTTTTAGCAAAAGTAAGTCTTTAATTTAAGAATGTGCCATAGGCTCCATTGGAAATGAAATAAATAATGGAAGCTGGAGCCTGGAAGATGGAAAGCTGGCTCACCTAGTGGAGCATCATTCATTAGATCCAGCTGCAAAAGCTAGAAGTTATAAAAAATGTATGCAGAATTTCTTTTTAAGCATTAACACACCACTACTTTAAATATCCATTCTGACTGAGAAATTCCTCTCTGCAGGTGCTTTTTAACCCCATAACCTCAGCAAGCTGCCAGGGCCTCAGGAAACTAAACAATTTGCTAACTTAAAAATTTATATAGTATCTATTCCTTTTCCAAGATATAAAATGTACTCTATAATATTTGCTCTTCTGAATCCCCAGAGACTTATTCTTCAAGGCCCCTTTGGCTTGTGTGATGCCGTCTGTTGTCCATTATTAATATAGTAGATAGTTTTTAAAAACACGTCACACCCAAAAGTCCTAAAATGAGAAGTGAAAATGCCACTAGCCAGCACATTAATTTCCCTAAAATAAGCATTATCAATAGTGATGACAAAGATGATATCAACGCACTGGATTCCTGGGGAGGAAATGTTAAACTCTACAGTTGGTATTTACCAATAGACAGTGGCAAATGGATGATAAGATCTAGGGGTATGAAGTCCATCAAAAGACAAAATTTAACTTCTTACAGCTGGGAAAGATAACATAAAATTATCAGGGCTATAATACAAAAATGTGACATTTAACTAGTGTATTATTTTCAAAATATAGAGGCTAGATATCTGGGTAAAGGGCCAGACTTGTAGCAGAAAAAGCTGGTGGATGCTTACCTCATCACAATTCAAGGACTCGCATGAAAAGGGCCTACTATCTCAAGATAATTGTAACTTAAAACTCAGATAGGCCCAGTCAAGAGTTCTCTCTTTGGGAAGAAGGAGGAAGCTAACATCCAGAACCAGGGAAACTAACCCAGCCACAGAGCAAAGAGGGATTCCGCAGAAGATGATAAACGGTGCAAAATGGGGGTTATTGATACTATTTTATTTTTACAAATCCTTGGAGTCTAGGTCGTAATTAAGAACCAGATTTTCTTCCTCTGAAAGCTTGAGTCTGAATTCCTAACTGAACTCAGTTCAAAGCACTTCCCTAAACTTTAGTCCATAGGCAAATATAGTAGAAATGGATTAAATGGATGAAGCAATGGAACAGACTAACCAAAGAAAAGTACTTGGGTTATTTGTGCATAATATTTCTGTTCTAAAGAAACACAGCAATTTTATGTACGCAGTGATAGGTAGATGCAAGGAGAACAATTTGATTAGGAAAATGTAGACAGAAGTGCATGAAAAGCCCCATTACTCTAAGAATTTGACCAATAATCATAATTATTATAGATGAGATCAGAGATAAGCAAAATTACTTTAAAGAGATAAAACAGCTAAGACTATGATCTGACTATAACTTAACCATGATGATATTAGCCTATCTGATGAGACAACATGTCACTCAGAACAGTAATCAGTCTAGAAACATAGGAAATGGGAACTTAGAACGTTGGCCATATATATCCAACACTGGCCAGGGAGAGACATGGAATATGGGAAATATGATCCATTTACTCTAGAGATGCTCTCTGCTAAAGGGCTTGGATTTATATCAGGTGTCTCCTTGGCCTAAATAAAATATCCCTCGAGAACAAATACATCCCATTGCTTCAATTGTCTCTTCACCGAGCAACCCTCTGACTGTTAATTCAGCCTCTCAGGCACCCTGATACTGGAAGGTTCAATAGATAATGAAAATGAATATTTTAGTGACTGGAAAGGGATTTCTCCATCGAAATTAATAAATCAGCATTTGAATTTATACATCATTTTCTTGTAAGTTAAAGTGAGCCTGTCCTCTCCTCCCAGGAGGCATTTTATGAGACTCGAGCAAGTAGAGACACACCTCATTTTATTGTACTTTGCTTTATTGTGCTTTTCAGGTATTGCATTTTTTACAAATTGAAGCTTTGTGGCAACCCTACATCCAGCAAGTCTAGTGGCACCATTTTCCAAACAACGTGCTAACTTTGTGTCTTTGTGTCACATTTTGGTAATTCTCACAATATTTCAAACTTTTTTGCTATTATTATATCTGTTATGGTGATCTGTGGTCCTTGATGTTACTACTGTAATTGTTTTGGGGAGCCACAAACAGTGCCCATAGAAGACGGCAAACTTGATAAATGTGTGTGTTCTGACTGCTCCACCGACTGGCCATTCCCCCATCTCCCTCCCTCTCCTCAAGCCTCCTATTCCCTGAGACCCAATAAAGCCAAATAATAACCCTACAATGGCCTCTAAATGTTCAAGTGAAAGGAAGAGTCACACGTCTCTCACTTTAAGTAAAAAACTAGAAATGATTACACTTTGTGAGGAAGGCAAGTCGGAAGCCAAGACAGGCTAAAAGCTAGGCCTCTTGTCCCAAGCAATTAGCCAAGTTGTGAATGAAAAGGAGAAGTTCTTGAAGGAAATTAAAAGTGCTACTCCAGTGAACACACAAATGATAAGAAAGTGAAACAGCCTTATTGCTGATAGGGAGAAAGTTTTAGTGGTCTGGTTAGAAGACGAACCCAGCCTTAATATTCCCTTCAGCCAAAGTCTAATCCAGAGCAAGCCCCTCTCTTCAATTCTGTGAGGGCTGAGAGAAGTGAGGAAACTGCAGAAGAAAAGTTTACAGCTAGCAGAAGTTGGCTCATGAGGTTTAAGGAAAGATGCTGTCTCCCTAGCATCAATGTGCAAATTGAAGCAGCAAGTGCTGATGTACAAGCTGCAGCAAGTTATCCAAAAGATCTAGCTAGGATAATTAATGAAAGAAGCTAAACTAAACAACAGATTTTCAATGTAGATGAAACAGATTTCTATTGGAAGAAGATGCTGTCTAGGAGTTTCATGGCTAGAGAGAAGTCAATGCCAGTTTTCAAAGCTTCAAAGATTAAGTAGACTCTCTGGTTAGGGGATAATGCAGTTGGTGACTTTAAGTTGAAGCCTATGCTCATTTACCATTCTGAAAATCCTAGGGACCTTAAGAATGATGCTAGCTCTTCTCTGCCTGTGCTACATAAATAGAACAACAAAGCCTGGATGACAGCACATCTTTTTACAACATGGTTTACTGAATATTTGAAGCCCACTGTTGAGACCTACTGCTCAAAAAAAAAAAAAAAAAAAAAAAAAAAAAAAAAAAAAAAAAGATTCCTTTCAAAATATGACTGCTCATTTGCTCATTGACAATGAACCTGGTCACTTAAGAGCTCTCTTGGAGGTGTATGAGATTAATGTTGTTTTCATGCCTGCCAACACAAAACTATTCTGCAGCCCATGGATGAAGGAGTAATTTTGACTTTCTAATCTTATTATTGAAGAAATACATTTTGTAAGGCTATAGCTGCCATAGATAGTGATTCCTCTGATGGATCTGGGAAAAGTAAATTGAAAACCTTCTAGAAAGTATTCACCATTCTAGATGCCATTAAGAAATTTGTGATCAACATTTACAGGAGTTTAGGAGAAGCTGATTCCAACCCTCATGGACAACTTTGAGGAGTTCAAGACTTCAGTGGAGGAAGTAACTGCAGATGTGGTGGAAATAGCAAGAGAAATAGAATTAGAATTGGAACTTGAAGATGTGACTGAATTGCTGCAATCTCATAATAAAACTTTAATAGATGAGGAGTTGTTTCTTGTGGATGAACAAAGAAAGTGATTTCTTGAGATGGAATCTACTCCTGGTGAAAATACTGTGAGCCTTGTTCAAATGACAACAAAAGATTTAGAATATTACATAAACTTAGTTGATAAAGTGGCAGCAGGATTTGAGAGGATTTCCAATTTTGAAATACATTCTACTTTGAGTAAAATGCCATTTAACAGCATCACATGCTACAGAGAACTCTTTCGTGAAAGGAAGAGTCAATCAATATGGCAAACTTCATTGTCGTCTCATTTTAAGAAATTGCCACAGCCACCCCAGCCTTCAGCAACCACCACTCTGATCAGTCAGCCATCAACATCGAGGCAAGACCTTCCACCAGCAAAAAGATAGTGACTCGTTCAGATGAAACAGTCTTTTATTGGAAGAAGATGCCATCCAGGACTTTTATAGCTAGAGAGAAGTCAATGCCTAGCTTCAAAGCTTCGAAGAATAGGTAGACTCTCTTGTTAGGGGCTAATGCAGCTGGTGACTTTAAGTT
Source organism: Choloepus didactylus (assembly GCF_015220235.1). Taxonomy (NCBI): domain Eukaryota; kingdom Metazoa; phylum Chordata; class Mammalia; order Pilosa; family Megalonychidae; genus Choloepus; species Choloepus didactylus. Next base: position 57,494,511 of record NC_051309.1, read on the forward strand.
GAAGCCAACATTCATTTACCATTCTGAAAATCCTATGGACCTTAAGAATGATGCTATCTCTACTCTGCCTGTGCTATATATATATATATATTTTAGCAGTAAAATATTTTTAAATTATGTATTTTTTAGACATAATGCTATATGCACACGTAATAGACTAAAGTATAGGGTAAATGTGCACTGGGAAACCAAAAAACTTGTGACTTGCTTTATTGCAATATGCATTTTATTGCGGTAGTCTGGACTGAACCCTCAATATCTCCAAGGTATGCCTGTCTACCTCTGGAACCGCAAACTTAAAATCAGCCCCAGGCCACGGAAATTCACCACCCTATGAGGCGGCCTGGTGGCCAGTTGGCTAGTGTTCATTAAGTGGGTCTACCGTCTCATGTTACAAAAAAAGAAACATATAAGAATACATGACACATTCGGTATCCTCTGAATTTATCAGTAGGTGATTATGTGAAATAGAAATCAACTATATAAACAATCATCCAATATTAAATCCATTCTATCATAAACTCTGCAAGGACAGATGCCATATCTACCTTGTTTGTCACTGTATCCCTAGATCCTAATGCCATGCCTGACATATTTTAGAAATATTTGTTGGATAAATAAAAAATAGAAGAAAGGAAGGGAAGAAAGAAACAATTCCATTTCTTTCCAGAAGATTAAGCTGCTGGTGAGATGTGATGACGTGTCATATGACTATTAGCCAAGTGGTTTTCATCCTTTTGAGGAGCTATTCATTAAAATGTTGGGTAGGATAGGGAGAATTATGAAAATAGATCAGTCATGTAGCCTGAAGAAAAGAAACATTTCCAAGTCCATGGTCTTTATTTATTACATGACCCAGGTATATGTGGGCTACAGAGCAAAGTTTCAACAACAGAAAAAAATATATGAAGGAAAGAAAATAAAGGGAGAATAAAAATCCACCAAAAGGTAGACAGACAGCTACTTTTATGTTGTCCTTACATTATTCAAGGGAACAGAATGTGATAAACCACAGCTGGTAATTCAGGATGCTGATACCTTTGTCACAAAGACTTGGCTGGACTTCTGCACACACTGTGGACACTGCTGTGTCATCTTATGTCATGCTGTTTCAAGGTATTACAAATGATCTGGAATTGAAGCTATTCCTCTACTGTTAAAAGGTCAGAGTTTAAGGTCCAAGAAAAATCAATTAAAATCTAGTGAGGAGCTAGACTCTGAAAGCATAATGTGGATGGGGTGAAACCAGCAATCCACACACAGCAACCTCTTCTTCCCATTATGATGACCAGAATATTGAAATGTTCTGAGAATTAATCTTCCTTCACCACACTTGGTCAGACATGGTTGGAATGTCCCTCTCGCTCTGCAAGTAAATGAATCTAAGAACTCAAGTACTCACTAATATTAGCCATTTTGTCAGTTATCGAGGGCCTACTATGTACCAGACACAGAACACTTTACAATTGCCATTTCTTTAGAATGTAATTCACGGGGAGGCGGGGCAAGATGGCAGACTGGTGAGCTGTATGTTTTAGTTACTCCTCCAGGAAAGGAGGTAGAAAGCCAGGAACTGCGTGGACTGGACACCACAGAGCAATCTGACTTTGGGCATACTTCATACAACACTCATGAAAATGTGGAACTGCTGAGATCAGCGAAATCTGTAAGTTTTTGCAGCCAGGGGACCTGCGCCCCTCCCTGCCAGGATCAGTCCCGTGGGAGGAGGGGCTGTCAGGTCCGGGAAGGAGAAGGGAGAACTGCAGTGGCAGCCCTTATCGGAAACTCATTCTGCTGATCCAAACTCCAACCATAGATAGACTGAGACCAGACACCAGAGAATCTGAGAGCAGCCAGCCCAGCAGAGAGGAGACAGGCATAGAAAAAAAACAACACGAAAAACTCCAAAATAAAAGCGGAGGATTTTTGGAGTTCTGGTGAGCGTGGAAGGGGGAAGGGCAGAGCTCAGGCCCGAGCTCGGGCCCTGAGGCGCATATGCAAATCCCAAAGAAAAGCTGATCTCTCTGTCCTCTGGACCTTTCCTTAATGGCCCTGGTTGCTTTGTCTCTTAGCATTTCAATAACCCATTAGATCTCTGAGGAGGGCCTTTTTTTTTTTTTTTTTTTTTTTAATCCTTTTTTCTTTTTCTAAAACAATTACTCTAAGAAGCCCAATACAGAAAGCTTCAAAGACCTGCAATTTGGGCAGGTCAAGTCAAGAGCAGAACTAGGAGAGCTCTGAGACAAAACGCAATAATCCAGTGGCTGAGAAAATTCACTAAACACCACAACTTCCCAAGAAAAGAGGGTATCCACTCACAGCCATCATCCTGGTGGACAGAAAACACTCCTGCCCATCGCCAGCCCCATAGCCCAGAACTGCCCCAGACAACCCAGTGTGACGGAAGTGCTTCAAATAACAGGCACACACCACAAAACTGGGCGTGGACATTAGCCTTCCCTGCAACCTCAGCTGATTGTCCCAGAGTTGGGAAGGTAGAGCAGTGTGAATTAACAAAGCCCCATTCAGCCATCATTTCAGCAGACTGGGAGCCTCCCTACACAGCCCAGCAGCCCAGAACTGCCCTGGGGGGATGGCACTCACCTGTGACATAGCACAGTCATCCCTCAACAGAGGACCAGGGGGTGCACGGCCTGGAAGAGGGGCCCACTTGCAAGTCTCAGGAGCCATACGCCAATACCAAGGACTTGTGGGTCAGTGGCAGAGACAAACTGTGGCAGGACTGAACTGAAGGATTAGACTATTGCAGCAGCCTTAAAACTCTAGGATCACCAGGGAGATTTGATTGTTAGAGACACCCCCACCCCTGACTGCCCAGAAACACGCCCCATATACAGGGCAGGCAACACCAACTACACACATAAGCTTGGTACAACAATTGGACCCCACAAGACTCACTCCCCCACTCACCAAAAAGGCTAAGCAGGGGAGAACTGGCTTGTGGAGAACAGGTGGCTCGTGGACGCCACCTGCTGGTTAGTTAGAGAAAGTGTACTCCACGAAGCTGTAGATCTGATAAATTAGAGATAAGGACTTCAATTGGTCTACAAATCCTAAAAGAACCCTATCAAGTTCAGCAAATGCCACGAGGCCAAAAACAACAGAAAATTATAAAGCATATGAAAAAACCAGACGATATGGATAACCCAAGCCCAAGCACCCAAATCAAAAGATCAGAAGAGACACAGCACCTAAGCAGCTACTCAAAGAACTAAAGATGAACAATGAGACCATAGTACGGGAGACAAAGGAAATCAAGAAGACCCTAGAAGAGCATAAAGAAGACATTGCAAGACTAAATAAAAAAAATGGATGATCTTACGGAAATTAAAGAAACTGTTGACCAAATTAAAAAGATTCCGGACACTCATAGTACAAGACTAGAGGAAGTTGAACAACGAATCAGTGACCTCGAAGATGACAGAATGGAAAATGAAAGCATAAAAGAAAGAATGGGGAAAAAAATTGAAAAAATCGAAATGGACCTCAGGGAAATGATAGATAATATGAAACATCCAAATATAAGACTCACTGGTGTCCCAGAAGAGGAAGAAAAGGGTAAAGGTCTAGGAAGAGTATTCAAAGAAATTGTTGGGGAAAACTTCCCAAATCTTCTAAACAACATAAATACACAAATCATAAATGCTCAGCGAACCCCAAATAGAATAAATCCAAATAAACCCACTCCGAGACATATACTGATCACACTGTCAAACACAGAAGAGAAGGAGCAAGTTCTGAAAGCAGCAAGAGAAAAGCAATTCACCACATACAAAGGAAACAGCATAAGACTAAGTAGTGACTACTCAGCAGCCACCATGGAGGCAAGAAGGCAGTGGCACGATATATTTAAAATTCTGAGTGAGAAAAATTTCCAGCCAAGAATACTTTATCCAGCAAAGCTCTCCTTCAAATTTGAGGGAGAGCTTAAATTTTTCACAGACAAACAAATGCTGAGAGAATATGCTAACAAGAGACCTGCCCTACTGGAGATACTAAAGGGAGCCCTACAGACAGAGAAACAAAGAAAGGACAGAGAGACTTGGAGAAAGGTTCAGTACTAAAGAGATTCGGTAAGGGTACAATAAAGGATATGAATAGACAGTGGGGAAAAATATGACAAACATAAACCAAAGGATAAGATGGCTGATTCAAGAAATGCCTTCACAGTTATAACGTTGAATGTAAATGGATTAAACTCCCCAATTAAAAGATAAAGATTCGCAGAATGGATCAAAAAAAATGAACCATCAATATGTTGCATACAAGAGACTCATCTTAGACACAGGGACACAGAGAAACTGAAAGTGAAAGGATGGAAAAAAATATTTCATGCAAACTACAGCCAAAAGAAAGCAGGTGTAGCAATATTAATCTCAGATAAAATAGACTTCAAATGTAGGGATGTTTTGAGAGACAAAGAAGGCCACTACATACTAATAAAAGGGGCAATTCAGCAAGAAGAAATAACAATCGTAAATGTCTATGCACCCAACCAAGGTGCCACAAAATACATGAGAGAAACACTGGCAAAACTAAAGGAAGCAATGGATGTTTCCACAATAATTGTGGGAGACTTCAACACATCACTCTCTCCTATAGATAGATCAACCAGACAGAAGACCAATAAGGAAATTGAAAACCTAAACAATCTGATAAATGAATTAGATTTAACAGACATATACAGGACATTACATCCCAAATCACCAGGATACACATACTTTTCTAGTGCTCATGGAACTTTCTCCAGAATAGATCATATGCTGGGACATAAAACAAGCCTCAATAAATTTAAAAAGATTGAAATTATTCAAAGCACATTCTCTGACCACAATGGAATACAATTAGAAGTCAATAACCATCAGAGACTTAGAAAATTCACAAATACCTGGAGGTTAAACAACACACTCCTAAACAATCGGTGGGTTAACGAAGAAATAGCAAGAGAAATTGCTAAATATATAGAGACGAATGAAAATGAGAACACAACATACCAAACCCTATGGGATGCAGCAAAAGCAGTGCTAAGGGGGAAATTTATAGCACTAAACGCATATATTAAAAAGGAAGAAAGAGCCAAAATCAAAGAACTAATGGATCAACTGAAGAAGCTAGAAAATGAACAGCAAACCAATCCTAAACCAAGTAGAAGAAAAGAAATAACAAGGATTAAAGCAGAAATAAATGACATAGAGAACAAAAAAACAATAGAGAGGATAAATATCACCAAAAGTTGGTTCTTTGAGAAGATCAACAAGATTGACAAGCCTCTAGCTAGACTGACAAAATCAAAAAGACAGAAGACCCATATAAACAAAATAATGAATGAAAAAGGTGACATAACTGCAGATCCTGAAGAAATTTAAAAAATTATAATAGGATACTATGAACAACTGTATGGCAACAAACTGGATAATGTAGAGGAAATGGACAATTTCCTGGAAACATATGAACAACCTAGACTGACCAGAGAAGAAATAGAAGACATCAACCAACCCATCAGAAGCAAAGAGATCCAATCAGTCATCAAAAATCTTCCCACAAATAAATGCCCAGGGCCAGATGGCTTCACAGGGGAATTCTACCAAGCTTTCCAGAAAGAACTGACACCAATCTTACTCAAACTCTTTCAAAACATTGAAGAAAATGGAACACTACCTAACTCATTTTATGAAGCTAACATCAATCTAATACCAAAACCAGGCAAAGATGCTACAAAAAAGGAAAACTACCGGCCAATCTCCCTAATGAATATAGATGCAAAAATCCTCAACAAAATACTTGCAAATCGAATCCAAAGACACATTAAAAAAATCATACACCATGACCAAGTGGGGTTTATTCCAGGCATGCAAGGATGGTTCAACATAAGAAAATCAATCAATGTATTACAACACATTAACAAGTCAAAAGGGAAAAATCAATTGATCATCTCAATAGATGCTGAAAAAGCATTTGACAAAATCCAACATCCGTTTTTGATAAAAACACTTCAAAAGGTAGGAATTGAAGGCAACTTCCTCAACATGATAAAGAGCATATATGAAAAACCCACAGCCAGCATAGTACTCAATGGTGCGAGACTGAAAGCCTTCCCTCTAAGATCAGGAACAAGACAAGGATGCCCGCTGTCACCACTGTTATTCAACATTGTGCTGGAAGTACTAGCCAGGGCAATCCAGCAAGACAAAGAAATAAAAGGCATCCAAATTGGAAAAGAAGAAGTAAAACTGTCATTGTTTGCAGATGATATGATCTTATATCTAAAAAACCCTGAGAAATCGATGATACAGCTACTAGAGCTAATAAACTAATTTAGCAAAGTAGCAGGATACAAGGTTAATGCAATAAGTCAGTAATGTTTCTAAATGCTAGAAATGAACAAACTGAAGAGACACTCAAGAAAAAGATACCATTTTCAACACCAACTAAAGAAATCAAGTACCTAGGAATAAACTTAACCAAAGATGTAAAAGACCTATACGAAGAAAACTACATAACTCTACTAAAAGAAATAGAAGGGGACCTTAAAAGATGGAAAACTATTCCATGTTCATGGATAGGAAGGCTAAATGTCATTAAGATGTCAATTCTACCCAAACTCATCTACAGATTCAATGCAATCCCAACCAAAATTCCAACAACCTACTTTGCAGACTTGGAAAAGCTAGTTATCAAATTTATTTGGAAAGGGAAGATGCCTCGAATTGCTAAAGACACTCCAAAAAAGGAAAACGAAGTGGGAGGACTTACACTCCCTGACTTTGAAGCTTATTATAAAGCCACAGTTGCCAAAACAGCATGGTACTGGCACAAAGATAGACATATAGATCAATGGAATCGAATTGAGAATTCGGAGATAGACCCTCAGATCTATGGCCGACTGATCTTTGATAAGGCCCCCAAAGTCACTGAACTGAGTCATAATGGTCTTTTCAACAAATAGGGCTGGGAGAGTTGGATATCCATATCCAAAAGAATGAAAGAGGACCCCTACCTCACACCCTACACAAAAATTAACTCAAAATGGACCAAAGATCTCAATATAAAAGAAAGTACCATAAAACTCCTAGAAGATAATGTAGGAAAACATCTTCAAGACCTTGTATTAGGCGGCCACTTCCTAGACTTTACACCCAAAGCACAAGCAACAAAAGAGAAAATAGATAAATGGGAACTCCTCAAGCTTAGAAGTTTCTGCACCTCAAAGGAATTTCTCAAAAAGGTAAAGAGGCAGCCAACTCAATGGGAAAAAATTTTTGGAAACCATGTATCTGACAAAAGACTGATATCTTGCATATACAAAGAAATCCTACAACTCAATGACAATAGTACAGTCGGCCCAATTATAAAATGGGCAAAAGATATGAAAAGACAGTTCTCTGAAGAGGAAATACAAATGGCCAAGAAACACATGAAAAAATGTTCAGCTTCACTAGCTATTAGAGAGATGCAAATTAAGACCACAATGAGATACCATCTAACACCGGTTAGAATGGCTGCCATTAAACAAACAGGAAACTACAAATGCTGGAGGGGATGTGAAGAAATTGGAACTCTTACTCATTGTTGGTGGGACTGTATAATGGTTCAGCCACTCTGGAAGTCAGTCTGGCAGTTCCTTAGCAAACTAGATATAGAATTACCATTCGATTCAGCGATTGCACTTCTCGGTATATACCCGGAAGATCGGAAAGCAGTGACACAAACAGATATCTGCACGCCAATGTTCATAGCAGCATTATTCACAATTGCCAAGAGATGGAAACAACCCAAATGTCCTTCAACAGATGAGTGGATAAACAAAATGTGGTATATACACACGATGGAATACTACGCGGCAGTAAGAAGGAACGATCTCGTGAAACATATGACAACATGGATGAACCTTGAAGACATAATGCTGAGCGAAATAAGCCAGGCACAAAAGGAGAAATATTATATGCTACCACTAATGTGAACTTTGAAAAATGTAAAACAAATGGTTTATAATGTAGAATGTAGGGGAACTAGCAATAGAGAGCAATTAAGGAAGGGGGAACAATAATCCAAGAAGAACAGATAAGCTATTTAACGTTCTGGGGATGCCCAGGAATGACTATGGTCTGTTAATTTCTGATGGATACAGTAGGAGCAAGTTCACAGAAATGTTGCTATATTAGGTAACTTTCTTGGGGTAAAGTAGGAACATGTTGGAAGTTAAGCAGTTATCTTAGGTCAGTTGTCTTTTTCTTACTCCCTTGTTATGGTCTCTTTGAAATGTTCTTTTATTGTATGTTTGTTTTCTTTTTAACTTTTTTTTTCATACAGTTTATTTAAAAAAGAAGGGAAAGTTAAAAAAAAAAAAAAAAGAAAGAAAGAAAAACAAGGAAAAAAAAAAAAGATGTAGTGCCCCCTTGAGGAGCCTGTGGAGAGTGCAGGGGTATTCGCCTAACCCACCTCCATGGTTGCTAACATGACCACAGACATAGGGGACTGGTGGTTTGATGGGTTGAGCCCTCTACCATAAGTTTTACCCTTGGGAAGACGGTTGCTGCAAAGGAGAGGCTAGGCCTCCCTATGGTTGTGCCTAAGAGCCTCCTCCCGAATGCCTCTTTGTTGCTCAGATGTGGCCCTGTCTCTCTAGCTAAGCCAACTTGAAAGGTGAAATCACTGCCCTCCCCACTACGTGGGATCAGACACCCAGGGGAGTGAATCTCCCTGGCAACGTAGAATACGACTCCCGGGGAGGAATGTAGACCTGGCATCGTGGGACAGAGAACATCTTCTTGACCAAAAGGGGGATGTGAAAGGAAATGAAATAAGCTTCAGTGGCAGAGAGATTCCAAAAGGAGCCGAGAGGTCACTCTGGTGGGCACTCTTATGCACACTTTAGACAACCCTTTTTAGGTTCTAAAGAATTGGGGTAGCTGGTGGTGGATACCTGAAACTATCAAACTACAACCCAGAACCCATGAATCTCGAAGACAGTTGTATAAAAATGTAGCTTATGAGGGGTGACAATGGGATTGGGAAAGCCATAAGGACCACACTCCACTTCGTCTAGTTTATGGATGGATGAGTAGAAAAATAGGGGAAGGAAACAGACAGACAAAGGTACCCAGTGTTCTTTTTTACTTCAATTGCTCTTTTTCACTCTAATTATTCTCCTTGTTATTTTTGTGTGTGTGCTAATGAAGGTGTCAGGGATTGATTTGGGTGATGAATGTACCACTATGTAATGGTACTGTAAACAATCGAAAGTACGATTTGTTTTGTATGACTGCGTGGTATGTGAATATATCTCAATAAAATGAAGATTAAAAAAAAAAAAAAACAAAAAAAACTTTACAAACCAAGTAGTTGGATTTACAAAAAGTTCAAGAACCAGTAAGATAAAATACTGACAAAGATTATCAATTAGAACATATGTAAAACCCTCCTATTTCAATCATGATTCTGATACTAATATACTCTAAAGGTTTTTTGCAAACTTGATCTTCTGGATACCATAAACAAACCTTAAGAAACCAAACTCTCTGTAAATGTTCTCTTCCAGATGTGGCTTACATAGGTTAGTCAGACTCAATTCACTTTCATATACATTCCCCAAAAGACCTAATCTATGCATGGGATGATGCAAATCTAGAGTGAAAACATTTAGAGTTGACAAAAAGTAGTTTATCAAGTACTTTTTCCATCCTATATTTATGTTTCCTGAGGTTTTCTATTTTAAACACACACACACACACACAACCAGAGCTCATCTTTTCAGATGCCAAGTGGGTCATTTTGTGCAGAAGAAAGTTTTAAACAAGAAATCTTCCCAATTTGAAAATTCACAGTTTCAAAGAACAATTGTCATTTTTATAGCCTCTGTTTTCAATTTATCAAAGAGAAACTAACAGTCCTATCTTGTTCCTAAATAAAATAAATGACAGGCCCTAGCTGAGAAAAAAAAAAAGAATGTAATTCAAGACCCTGGCTTACAACTTGACAGGTGAATTCACTGCCCTACATGGGACATGACTCCCAGGGGTGTAAGTCTCCTGGCAATGCAGGATATGACTCCTGGGGATGAATCTGGACCCGGCATCATGGGATTGAGAACATCTTCTTGACCAAAAGGGATGCGAAATGAAACTAAATAAAGCTTCAGTGGCTGAGAGATTTCAAATGGAATCGAGAGGTCACTCTGGTGGGCATTCTTATGCACTATATAAATAACACTTTTTAGGTTTTAGTGTATTGGAATAGCTAGAAATAAATACCTGAAACTATCAAACTGCAATCCAGTAGCTGTGATTCTTGAAGACGGTTGTATAACAATGTAGCTTACAAGGGGTGACAGCGTGATTGTGAAAACCTTCTGGCTCACACTCCCTTTATCCAGTGTATGGATGGGTGAGTAGAAAAATGGGGACAAAAACTAAATGAAAAATAGGGTGGGATGGGGGGATGATTTGGGTGTTCTTTCTTACTTTTGTTTTTTATTCTTATTTTCATTCTTTCTGGTATAAGGAAAATGCTCAAAAATAGATTGGGGTGATGAATGTACAACTATATGATGGTACTGTGAACAGTTGATTGTACACAATGGATGATTGAATGGTATGTGAATATATCTCAATAAATATATCTCAATAAGACTGAATTTTTTTTTTTTTTAAAGGACCCTGGCTTAACTCTCCCGCTCAGAACCCTGCTCCAGCAAAATGCTCCCCTAGTACAGAATCATTTGCCTTTCCGCAGAATGCACCACATTCTTTTTCTCGCAGTTCTTCACACTTTTCTCCTGCTGCACACAGTTCCCTTCTTTCTACATTTGGGTAACTCTGGCTCATCCTGCAGGCTTAAGCCTCAGGACTTCCTCTGATAAATATCTAGTCTTCTCAACCCTGGCTCCACAGTTTAAAATTATTGATCCCCAGGCTGCACTCCCAGAAATTCTGATTTAGCTGGTTTGTGGTGTGAACAGAGCACTGGTATTTTTCCATACCCTCCAGGGATCCTAAACTACAGCCAAGGCTAGGAACCACTAGCTTAAACCGAGTTGTTTTCCTTTTAGGTTCCTGAGGCCCCTCAGGCTTCCCACTGTCTTCCCCAGCATCTTTTTTTATTGTAATCACTTGTTAACCTGGCCCTCCCCTTTTGAATGCAGGTATCTCCAGGGCCTAGAACAGGGACTAGCACATACTAAGGGCTCAGTAACTACCTTCAATTGCCCACTTGAATGAATTCTGCACTTACTCTGCATGACAGGTATTATCACCTCCAATTTAAAGATGAGAGCTTTGAGGCTCAGAGAAGCCAAGTCATTCACCCAAGGCCACACAGTAAGTAAGTGGCAGAGCCAGGTTTAGAACTCAAGATTAGAAGTTTCTCTGACTGCAAACAAGGCAACTGAGTAACACACATCCAGATCACTCAATCTCCCAAGTACTTGTTGGGGACAAGTTTTGAAAAACCTAGACTTTGGGTCTAGGGGGTTAGTTATTTCTAGAACTTTCTTTTCTAGGACTCCAGATCTAACAAAACCTGAAAAGGTTTTGACACATCAAGTCTCTGAGCAAGCAACAACAAAAAAAAAACAAAACAAAGCTAGGAAGACAGAATTGTGAAATTGTCATCTCCACCATAACTCTAGGCAACCACACCCACACAGCCGATATCCATCCCACTCGACTTAAGGTAGGACCTGCCATGCGTGCGTTAAAAACACAAAACAAGGACTTCAACCTTCCTGTGGCTGCCCAGTCTCTGCCACAGTATTTGTTTTCTCCAAAAGGCAAACGCTGCTGAGACCCCTTCACGCCTGGCTAGGAAAAAAGCAGCCACTATGGTGCTAGCTGCAACAGCATGAAAATATTTTCCAAAAGACAGGGCAATTATTGATTTCTGAGCCTGAGCTAATGTCCTGAGATGAACTTGCACTGCTGAGGTTTTCCTTACTGTTGAGGGGAGCTTGTCTGCCAAGTGCCAGATGGAACAGGAGGGCCACCTGCTGACTTCTCAGTACCCAACTCCACGTTTTTATTATGGAAAATGTTAACCATATATCATAGTAAATAAACACTTCTCACCCATGATTGAACCAGACAATAAGCACAGAGTGAGTGAGTCTGTCATTGAAATGGTGAGTCAGGCTGCAAAGCTTGCTTTGTACTGGTGGAATATTGTAGGAAGGGCCACTATACAGTAAATTTTGGCACAAACAACTAAAGAGACCTGTTTTATTATCCTGAGAGTTAAGATATTTCACAGCTATCTTTTTAAGCTTACTAGCACAATCTTTTGGAATTTTATGGGTAGGCCTAAACCTTTAATTGCATCATTCATTGGGAATAATTTGGAAAGTCATCGTGGATAGGAGTGGAAGTTTTAGGGTTAGGTACTGTGCCGGTTTGGATATTTTATGTCCCCCAGACGCCATGTTCTTTAATGCAATCTTGTGGGGGCAGACGTATTAGCGCTGATTAGGTTGGAAACTTTTGATTGAATGTTTCCATGGAGATGTGACTAGTAACACCTTTGATTAGGGCGTGACCTGTTGATGGGATTGTTTCCATGGATGTGTGGCCCTGCCCATTCAGTTTGGGTCTTGATTTAATCACTGGAGCCATATAAAAGCTCACAAACAGAAGGACCTCAGAGCTGCTGCAGCTTAGAGAGACATCTTGAAGACGGCTGTAGAAAGCAGACTTTTGCTGATGCTTTGGAGATACTAGCTGAGTTTATCCCAAGATACTAAGCCTAGATACATTTTGAAGAATGCACAGGAGCTGAGAGAGGAGCTGAAACACAACCTGGGATCAGCAGACACCAGTCAAGTGCCTTCCCAGCTAACAGAGATTTTCCAGACGCCATTGGCCTTCCTTTGCTAAAGTTATACTTGCGTTGATGCCTTAATTTGGACATTTTCATGGTCTTCAGACTATAAATTTGTAACCAAATAAACCTACTTTTTAAAAGCCAATCCATTTCTGGTATTTTGCCTAATGGCAGCATTAGCAAACCGGAACAGGTACTTTGGTCATGGATTCCCAGTTCTACTGCTTATTAATCTTGGGACCTTGAACAACTTGTCTATCATCTTAGCTTTCTTTCCCCCTAATCTGTGAATGGGAAAAAAACAATAATAGTTCATAATGTTGTAATGAGAATTAAATGAGACAATGCAGGTTATATGCTTTGCACAAACCTGGCTTTAAAAAGAAAAACTGTTCAATAAATGGTAACTTTTGATATTGCAAGTTACAGCTCGCTTAGTTCCTCTAATCCTCTCCCACTTGGTCCTGGTTCAGTCGATGGCTTCTTGCCTGGCAGCCAACACCCTGATGCCTTGTGGCCACAGTCATGTCATTTATGATATTTCCTGATAATATTCTAGGAATCTATTAATGGCCAAATGAGTTGTATAATGAAAGCAGCTCTGAAGTAAGGATGGTGAGTTCACTCTGGGCTGAAAGTGATGTGTGAAAGCCTGGTGCTGGAGGTGGGACTTTTAAAGTTATTTATTCAGTTTATTTATGTCTTACCCCAACTGTCAATGTCTGTGGATGCATATGCTAAAAAGTGAATGTAATACAAATGGTTCAGATAAATAGCTGAATTGTGTTCCAAACAATCCTGGGCTAGATGTTGGCAAATCTGGCTAAAAGTGTCCTGTTACCAAAGCAAAGAAGGAAAATATGATCAGTTACAAAATTCATATGTACCAAGATATGTCTTTCTGTATGCCAGGAACTTTTCTAAGTATTTTACATATATTCACTCATTTAATGGTCACAACAACTCTATTAATTGGTACTGATGTTATTGCTGTTTACACAGATGGGAAACAGAGACTCTAAAAGGTTAAATTAGTGGCCCTTGGTCACACAGCTCACTAAGGTAACACTGAAATTTGCACCCTGATGGCCTGGGTTGACAGCCCCTGCTCTTAAGCACTAAGCAATACTGTCTCCATAGACAACATGGCACAGATAATAGCAAGCCAGCAGTTTAGAAGCAAAGCATTTCATAACACTGAGACCTGAGTCCTCATAAAGACAAAATAGTTTGCGGAAGTAGACTGGCTTCTAGATTTTTGAGAATCCCCAGATCATTTAAATTAAAAACAACAACAACAAAAAAAAACACAAAGGTGGTGGTAGATGGGTATGATGTACAGCTGGCAACCTCTTTTTATGTTGTTGTTATTGCAAAGTATGAACTAATGTCCTTAGACAACCACAACCAAGGATGGTCAACATTGTTTCACAAAACAAATGACACTTTAGCACCCCCAAAATAAGAAGGACATGATTTAAAAAGTAGAGGACCTTGTTTTAAAAATTTGACTAAATTCAGCTTTGTGAAAAACATACACTGTCCATATCTTTCTCATTTTGGCTCTGTCTGGTGAAGAGCTAGTCAGAGACCAGCATGAACCAGCCTTTAAGAACCACTGATGACCTCCTGTTGGATAGTCTCTGTGAGCCCAGAACACCAAGGACCCCAAAGCATAACTGAGACTCCCTCCTTCTCCTAGTTGGATCCCAGGAAGTTCTCAAAATTTGTCTCCTAAGAACCAGATGACATTACCACATAGGAAAACACAGAAGATCTGTGAGAAGTGGCCTGAGTGGAATTCCTCAGGAATGGACTTGCAAGTCATGCTTTTCACGCAAGATGCTCGTAGCAATCCCAAACATGAACAGATCACTGCAACCACTGAAATACACCACAGTGACATTTACTGTGAGGCTAAAATTTCAGTCTTCAATGAAATGGATAATTGTTACTTCATAAAGAACATGATATGCCTAAAGAAAACGTAAAGATTCACACTAGGAACATTATTAGATTTTTTTCGATGTTAACACATTGGCAGCATTTTTCTATTTTGTTTAGTAAAGAATTTGAGTTGCTTATAAATTTAGGCTGAAATCCATTGGATGCATTCAGAGGCTGAAGCAAGCAGTCCCACTGTTCAGGGAGTTGTATTTACTATACCTACTGTTCCTATATTTCCATTAGAAGGCAATTATCTTGCTTGGGGAAAAATAAAGGTCACTGGGTTAATGGAGTTCACCTTTCTTTTTTAGTCATAAATAATGAATCAAATATAATATTTAAAAAGAAAACCACATTCTGCATATCGTATTTCTGATGCTTTTTCACAGGACATTTGAGTATACGGCACTTACTAAGACCATAATGACTGCAGTCTGCCATGTTCCTATAACATTGGTTCAGTAAAGAAGTATGCAGCACACATCTATCGAGTGGATCCTCATCGATTCTAAAACATTCAAGAAATTTCCTGTGACATTTTCAAATCAGTTTATAGTACATTCCACTCTGAATTCAAGGAGCATATCACAGAATGATTTATCCTAGCAAATACAGAACTCTCATGAGCTTTATCTGATAAGTATTGACAAAGGGTATCCATTAAAAAAACATCTAAACAAATACAGATTCAAGTACATTCCTTTGCTTCCAGAATGGCTTACCAACAGTACTTGTGAGTAGACAGTAGACAGTGTTTATGACCACACTAATAATAAGAAATATCTTCAGGCAATATTCTGATGCTGCTGGTACCCTTAATGAAAAAAACAAAGACCTCTCTGTCAGCCAAATAGCTGAATAGGGCTCTCAGCCCAAAAGAGCCCAATCAATGTTTTCACTTCAGTTCCCAAGGGATGAACTAAGCAATCGCTCCAGTACCTGGCACATCAAGATTTATAAGGCAGAGTAGGAATGGCTTAAATAGCTCTAGAAAGCCATTTGTCTTGAGTAATAACTATAAAAGAAAAGTTAGAGTAGCTCCTGTTAGACCACCATCATCTTCAAACTAAGGCTACGTGTCTCCTGCGACTATCTGCTAAATATTCTTAAAATAAAAAGGAGGTGGGGTAAGATGGTGGACTGGTGAGCTGTATGTTTTAGATACTCCTCCAGGAGAGTAGGTAGAAAGCCAGGAACTGCGTGGACTGGACACCACAGAGCAATCTGACTTTGGGCATACTTCATACAACACTCATGAACACGTCGAACTGCTGAGATCAGCGAAATCTGTAAGTTTTTGCGGCCAGGGGACCCGCACCCCTCCCTGCCAGGCTCAGTCGCGTGGGAGGAGGGGCTGTCAGCTCCGGGAAGGAGAAGGGAGAACTGCAGTGGCAGCCCTTATCGGAAACTTATTCTACTGATCCAAACTCCAACCATAGATAGACTGAGACCAGACACCAGAGAATCTGAGAGCAGCCAGCCCAGCAGAGAGGAGACAGACATAGAAAAAAACAGCACGAAAAACTCCAAAATAAAAACGGAGGATTTTTGGAGTTCTGGTGAACATAGAAAGGGGAAGGGCAGAGCTCAGGCCCTGAGGCTCATATGCAAATCCAGAAGAAAAGCTGATCTCTCTGCCCTGTGGACCTTTCCTTAATGGTCCTAATTGCTTTGTCTCTTAGCATTTCAATAACCCATTAGATCTGTGAGGAGGGCCCTTTCTTTCTTTTTTTTTTTTTTTTTAATCCCTTTTTCTTTTTCTAAAACAATTACTCTAAGAAGCCCAATACAGAAAGCTTCAAAGACTTGCAATTTGGGCATGTCAAGACAAGAGCAGAACTAAGAGAGCTCTGAGACAAAAGGCAATAATCCAGTGGCTGAGAAAATTCACTAAACACCACAACTTCCCAAGAAAAGGGGGGAGTCCGCTCACAGCCATCATCAGGACAGGAAACACTCCTGCCCATCGCCAGCCCCATAGCCCAGAGCTGCCCCAGACAACCCAGTGTGAAGGAAGTGCTTCAAATAACAGGCACACACCACAAAACTGGGCGTGGACATTAGCTTTCCCTGCAACCTCAGATGATTGTCCCAGAGTTGGGAAGGTGGAGCAGTCTGAATTAACAAAGCCCCATTCAGCCATCATTTCAGCAGACTGGGAGCCTCCCTACACAGCCCAGCAGCCCAGAACCGCCCTGGGGGAATGGGACTCACCTGTGACATAGCACAGTCATCCCTCAACAGAGGACCAGGGGGTGCATGGCCTGGAAGAGGGACCCACTTGCAAGTCTCAGGAGCCATACACCAATACCAAGGACTTGTGGGTCAGTGGCAGAGACAAACTGTGGCAGGACTGAACTGAAGGATTAGACTATAGCAGCAGCTTTAAAACTCTAGGATCATCAGGGAGATTTGATTGTTAGGGCCACCCCCCCTCCCCGACTGCCCAGAAACACGCCCCACATACAGGGCAGGCAACACCAACTACACACACAAGCTTGGTACACCAATTGGGCCCCACAAGACTCACTCCCCCACTCACCAAAAAGGCTAAGCAGGGGAGAACTGGCTTGTGGAGAACAGGTGGCTCGTGGACGCCACCTGCTGGTTAGTTAGAGAAAGTGTACTCCACGAAGCTGTAGATCTGATAAATTAGAGATTAAGGACTTCAATTGGTCTACAAATCCTAAAAGAACCCTATCAAGTTCAGCGAATGCCAAGAGGCCAAAAACAACAGAAAATTATGAAGCATATGAAAAAAACAGACAATATGGATAACCCAAGCCCAAGCACCCAAATCAAAAGAACAGAACAGACACAGCACCTAGAGCAGCTACTCAAAGAACTAAAGATGAACAATGAGACCATAGTACGGGATACAAAGGATATCAAGAAGACCCTAGAAGAGCATAAAGAAGACATTGCAAGACTAAATAAAAAAATAGATGATCTTATGGAAATTAAAGAAACTGTTGACCAAATTAAAAACACTCTGGACACTCATAGTACAAGACTAGAGGAAGTTGAACAATGAATCAGTGACCTGGAAGATGACAGAATGGAAAATGAAAGCATAAAAGAAAGAATGGGGAAAAAAATTGAAAAAATCGAAACGGACTTCAGGGATATGATAGATAATATAAAATGTCCGAATATAAGACTCATTGGTGTTCCAGAAGGGGAAGAAAAGGGTAAAGGTCTAGGAAGAGTATTCAACGAAATTGTTGGGGAAAACTTCCCAAATCTTCTAAACAACATAAATACACAAATCATAAATGCTCAGCGAACACCAAATAGAATAAATCCAAATAAACCCACTCTGAGACATATTCTGATCACAGTGTCAAACACGGAAGAGAAGGAGCAAGTTCTGAAAGCAGCAAGAGAAAAGCAATTCACCAAGACAAAGGAAACAGCATAAGACTAAGTAGTGACTACTCAGCAGCTACCATGGAGGCGAGAAGGCAGTGGCACAATATATTTAAAATTCTGAGTGAGAAAAATTTCCAACCAAGAATACTTTATCCAGCAAAGCTCTCCTTCAAATTTGAGGGAGAGCTTAAATTTTTCACAGACAAACAAATGCTGAGAGAATTTGCTAACAAGAGACCTGCCCTACTGGAGATACTCAAGGGAGCCCTACAGACAGAGAAACAAAGAAAGGACAGAGAGACTTGGAGAAAGGTTCAGTACTAAAGAGATTTGGTATGGGTACAATAAAGGATATTAATAGAGAGAGGGGAAAAATATATATGACAAACATAAACCAAAGGATAAGATGGCTGATTCAAGAAATGCCTTCATAGTTATAACGTTGAATGTAAATGGATTAAACTCCCCAATTAAAAGATATAGATTCACACAATGGATAAAAAAAATGAACCATCAATATGTTGCATACAAGAGACTCATCTTAGACACAGGGACACAAAGAAATTGAAAGTGAAAGGATGGAAAAAAATATTTCATGCAAGCTACAGCCAAAAGAAAGCAGGTGTAGCAATATTAATCTCAGATAAAATAGACTTTAAATGCAGGGATGTTTTGAGAGACAAAGAAGGCCACTACATACTAAGAAAAGGGGCAATTCAACAAGAAGAAACAACAATCATAAATGTGTATGCACCCAATCAAGGTGCCACAAAATACATGAGAGAAACACTGGCAAAACTAAAGGAAGCAACTGAAGTTTCCACAATAATTGTGGGAGACTTCAACACATCACTCTCTCCTGTAGATAGATCAACCAGACAGAAGACCAATAAGGAAATTGAAAACCTAAACAATCTGATAAATGAATTAGATTAAACAGACATATACAGAACATTACTTCCCAAATCACCAGGATACACATACTTTTCTAGTGCTCACGGAACTTTCTCCAGAATAGATCATATGCTGGGACATAAAACAAGCCTCAATAAATTTAAAAAGATTGAAATTATTAAAGCACATTCTCTGACCACAATGGAATACAATTAGAAGTCAATAACCATCAGAGACTTAGAAAATTCACAAATACCTGGAGGTTAAACAACACACTCCTAAACAATCAGTGGGTTAAAGAAGAAATAGCAAGAGAAATTGCTAAATATATAGAGACGAATGAAAATGAGAACACAACATACCAAAACCTATGGGATGCAGCAAAAGCAGTGCTAAGGGGGAAATTTATAGCACTAAACGCATATATTAAAAAGGAAGAAAGAGCCAAAATCAAAGAACTAATGGATCAACTGAAGAAGCTAGAAAATGAACAGCAAACCAATCCTAAACCAAGTAGAAGAAAAGAAATAACAAGGATTAAAGCAGAAATAAATGACATAGAGAACAAAAAAACAATAGAGAGGATAAATATCACCAAAAGTTGGTTCTTTGAGAAGATCAACAAGATTGACAAGCCCCTAGCTAGACTGACATAATCAAAAAGAGACAAGACCCATATAAAGAAAATAATGAATGAAAAAGGTGACATAATTGCAGATCCTGAAGAAATTAAAAAAATTATAAGAGGATACTATGAACAAATGTATGGCAACAAACTGGATAATGTAGAGGAAATGGACAATTTCCTGGAAACACATGAACAACCTACACTGACCAGAGAAGAAATAGAAGACCTCAATCAACCCATCACAAGCAAAGAGATCCAATCAGTCATCAAAAATCTTCCCACAAATAAATGCCCAGGGCCAGATGGCTTCACAGGGGAATTCTACCAAACTTTCCAGAAAGAACTGACACCAATCTTACTCAAACTCTTTCAAAACATTGAAGAAAATGGAACACTGCCTAACTCATTTTATGAAGCTAACATCAATCTAATACCAAAACTAGGCAAAGATGCTACAAAAAAGGAAAACTACCAGCCAATCTCCCTAATGAATATAGATTCAAAAATCCTCAACAAAATACTTGCAAATCAAATCGAAAGACGCATTAAAAAAATCATACACCATGACCAAGTGGGGTTCATTCCAGGCATGCAAGGATGGTTCAACATAAGAAAATCAATCAATGTATTACAACACATTAAAAATTCAAAAGGGAAAAATCAAATGATCATCTCAATAGATGCTGAAAATGCATTTGACAAAATCCAACATCCGTTTTTGATAAAAACATTTCAAAAGGTAGGAATTGAAGGAAACTTCCTCAACATGATAAAGAGCATATATGAAAAACCCACAGCCAGCATAGTACTCAATGGTGAGAGACTGAAAGCCTTCCCTCTCAGATCAGGAACAAGACAAGGATGCCCGCTGTCACCACTGTTATTCAACATTGTGCTGGAAGTGCTAGC
Organism: Choloepus didactylus; assembly: GCF_015220235.1. NCBI lineage: Eukaryota > Metazoa > Chordata > Mammalia > Pilosa > Megalonychidae > Choloepus > Choloepus didactylus. The sequence goes on from NC_051309.1 coordinate 57,515,092, forward strand.
CAGGGCAATCCGGCAAGACAAAGAAATAAAAGGCATCCAAATTGGAAAAGAAGAAGTAAAACTGTCATTGTTTGCAGATGATATGATCTTATATCTGGAAAACCCTGAGAAATCGAGGATACAGCTACTAGAGCTAATAAACAAATTTAGCAAAGTAGCGGGATACAAGATTAATGCACATAAGTCAGTAATGTTTCTATATGCTAGAAATGAACAAACTGAAGAGACACTCAAGAAAAAGATACCATTTTCAATAGCAACTAAAAACATCAAGTACCTGGGAATAAACTTAACCAAAGATGTAAAAGACCTATACAAAGAAAACTACATAACTCTACTAAAAGAAATAGAAGGGGACCTTGAAAAATGGAAAAATATTCCATGTTCATGGATAGGAAGGCTAAATGTCATTAAGATGTCAATTCTACCCAAACTCATCTACAGATTCAATGCAATCCCAATCAAAATTCCAACAACCTACTTTGCAGACTTGGAAAAGATAGTTATCAAATTTATTTGGAAAGGGAAGATGCCTCCAATTGCTAAAGACACTCTAAAAAAGAAAAACCAAGTGGGAGGACTTATACTCCCTGACTTTGAAGCTTATTATAAAGCCACAGTTGCCAACACAGCATGTTACTGCCACAAAGATACACATATAGATCAATGGAATCGAATTGAGAATTCAGAGATAGACCCTCAGATCTATGGCCGACTGATTTTTGATAAGGCCCCCAAAGTCACTGAACTGAGTCATAATGGTCTTTTCAACAAATGGGGCTGGGAGAGTTGGATATCCATATCCAAAAGAATGAAAGAGGACCCCTACCTCACACCCTACACAAAAATTAACTCAAAATAGATGAAAGATCTCAATATAAAAGAAAGTACCATAAAACTCCTAGAAGATAATGTAGGAAAACATCTTCAAGACCTTGTATTAGGCGGCCACTTCCTAGACTTTACACCCAAAGCACAAGCAACAAAAGAGAAAATAGATAAATGGGAACTCCTCAAGCTTAGAAGTTTCTGTACCTCAAAGGAATTTCTCAAAAAGGTAAAGAGGCAGCCAACTCAATGGGAAAAAATTTTTGGAAACCATGTATCTGACAAAAGACTGATATCTTGCATATACAAAGAAATCCTACAACTCAATGACAATAGTACAGACAGCCCAATTATAAAATGGGCAAAAGATATGAAAAGACAGTTCTCTGAAGAGGAAATACAAATGGCCAAGAAACACATGAAAAAATGTTCAGCTTCACTAGCTATTAGAGAGATGCAAATTAAGACCACAATGTGATACTATCTAATACCAATTAGAGTGGCTGCCATTAAACAAACAGGAAACTACAAATGCTGGAGAGGATGTGGAGAAATTGGAACTCTTATTCATTGTTGGTGGGACTGTATAATGGTTCAGCCACTCTGGAAGTCAGTCTGGCAGTTCCTTAGCAAAGTAGATATAGAGTTACCATTCGATCCAGCGATTGCACTTTTCGGTATGTACGCGGAAGATCGGAAAGCAGTGAACATATGCACGCCAATGTTCATAGCAGCATTATTCACAATTGCCAAGAGATGGAAACAACCCAAATGTCCTTCAACAGATGAGTGGATAAATAAAATGTGGTATATTTACACACGATGGAATACTACACGGTATTAAGAAGGAACGATCTCGTGAAACATATGACAACATGGATGAACCTTGAAGACATAATGCTGAGCGAAATAAGCCAGGCACAAAAGGAGAAATATTATATGCTACCACTAATGTGAACTTTGAAAAATGTAAAACAAATGGTTTATAATGTAGAATGTAGGGGAACTAGCAATAGAGAGCAATTAAGGAAGGGGGAAGAATAATCCAAGAAGAACAGATAAGCTATTTAACGTTCTGGGGACGCCCAGGAATGACTATGGTCTGTTAATTTCTGATGGATAATAGTAGGAACAAGTTCACAGAAATGTTGCTATATTATGTAACTTTCTTGGGGTAAAGTAGGAACATGTTGGAAGGAAAGCAGTTATCTTAGGTTAGTTGTCTTTTTCTTACTCCCTTGTTATGGTCTCTTTGAAATGTTCTTTTATTGTATGTTTGTTTTTTAATTATTTTTTTCATACAGTTGATTTAAAAAAGAAAAAAAAGTTAAAAAAAAATAAATAAATAAAGGAAAAAAATATGTAGTGCCTCCTTGAGGAGCCTGTGGAGAATGCAGGGGTATTGGCCTACCCCACCTCGATGGTTGCTAACATGACCACAGACATAGGGGACTGGTGGTTTGATGGGTTGAGCCCTCTACCATAGGTTTTACCCTTGGGAAGACGGTTCCTGCAAAGGAGAGGCTAGGCCTCCCTATAATTGTGCCTAAGAGCCTCCTCCCGAATGCCTCTTTGTTGCTCAGATGTGGCCCTCTCTCTCTAGCTAAGCCAACTTGAAAGGTGAAATCACTGCCCTCCCCACTACGTGGGATCAGACATCCAGGGTAGTGAATCTCCCTGGCAACGTGGAATATGACTCCCAGGGAGGAATGTATACCTGGCATCGTGGGACAGAGAACATCTTCTTGACCAAAAGGGGGATGTGAAAGGAAATGAAATAAGCTTCAGTGGCAGAGAGATTCCAAAAGGAGCCGAGAGGTCACTCTGGTGGGCACTCTTACGCACAATTTAGACAACCCTTTTTAGGTTCTAAAGAATTGGGGTAGCTGGTGGTGGATACCTAAAGCTATCAAACTACAACCCAGAACCCATGAATCTCCAAGACAATTGTATAAAAATGTAGCTTATGAGGGGTGACAATGGGATTGGGAAAGCCATAAGGACCACACTCCACTTTGGCTAGTTTATGGATGGATGAGTAGAAAAATAGGGGAAGGAAACAAACAAACAAACAGACAAAGGTACCCAGTGTTCTTTTTTACTTCAATTGCTCTTTTTCTCTTTAATTATTATTCTTGTTATTTTTGTGTGTGTGCTAATGAAGGTGTCAGGGATTGATTTAGGTGATGAATGTACAACTATGTAATGGTGCTGTGAACAATCGAATGTATGATTTGTTTTGTATGACTGTGTGGTATGTGAATATCTCAATAAAATGAAGATTAAAAAAAATACCAAAAAAAAAATAAAAATAAAAAATAAAAGGAAAAAAAAATAAAAAATAAAAAGGGAATTATAGTACACCCCTGAGCCTGCTAGATGCACTGTTAAACACTTGTAACCACTCCCCCCAAAATAATGAGAATGAAAAACTCTGCTTTCCACTTGCAGCAAGGTTAGTGTAACAAAATGTACTGTGATGGCCAAAGAACAGAACCAGACTCAGCTCTTGCCACACTTTAAGTGTGTCAGTATCTGGATGAGTAAGAAAATAAAGACAGAAAATAAATAAATGGGGGGGGGGTGTTTTGGGTGTTCTTTTTTATTTTTATTTTCACTCATTTTTTTTTTTGGAGTGATGCAGGTGTTCCAGGGTTGATTGTGGTGATGAATGCACAACTATATGATGATGCCATGAGCCATTGGTTGTGCACTTTGGATGATTTTCTGGTGTGTAAATGTATCTCAATAAAATTGCATTTAAAAAAAGTGTCAGTGTCATCCCAGCATGTCCTGTGAGTCATCATTTTAACTTCAAGTTATGAACCTAGCAATGAACAAGCCATCTGTTTACCTAAGCCACGCAGCACTTACATTTGCTTGACAATATTTTTAAAAATTTATTTGAACGGCATGTATTTTACCACCAACAGCAAGTAATGATTTTTTTATTATAATTAATAACAATAACAATAACAATATTAACTACCATTTACTCAGTGTTCTCAGTCAGGCACCAATTTAATGGCTTTACATAGATTATCCAAATTGATCCTTGAAAACACCTTATGATCTGTGGTAGTTTATCTAATTAAGGCTACTAATCTATCAATAGAAAGTATCAAAATCTAACAATTTAAAGATAGACACTTAACTTTCATTAGTATTCATTCTCAATCTATGTTCCTGGTTTTGACATTTGTACAGGCTTCCAAAACATGTTTCCTTAAAATGTTAGTTGTTTTTTATGAATATCCTCAGATACTTACTTCTTTACTTAATACCAGAAGTTTTTTTTAATTCAATTTTATTGAGATATATTCACATACCATACAATCATCTACAGTGTATAATCAATTGTTCACAGTACCATCATATAGTTGTGCTTACACGGTGTGACTGTGTGATTGATTCATCACCACAATCAATTTTTGAACATTTCCTTACTCCAAAATAAGAAGAAGAATAAAAATAAAAGTAAAAAATAACACCTAAAGCATTCCATCCTCCCCCATCCCACCCTATTTTTCATTTTACTTTTGTCCCTCTTTTTTCTACTCATCTGTCCATACACTGGAAAAAGGGAGTGTGAGCCACAGGTTTTCACAATCACACAGTCACACCATGTAAGCTATACAATCATCGTCAAGAATCAAGGCTACTGGGTTGCAGTTTGACAGCTTTGGGTATTTCCTTATAGCTATTCTAATACATTAAAAACTTAAAAAGGGATATCTATATAGCACATAAGAATACCCTCCAGAGTGACCTCTCGATTCCATTTGAAATCTCTCAGCTATTGAAACTTTGTTTCATTTCTCTTCCCTTTTGGTCAAGAAGATGTTCTCAATCCCACAATGCCAGGTCCAGGCTCATCCACGGGAGTCATATCCTGCATCGCCAGGGAGATTTACACCCTGGAAGTCATGTCCCACGTAGGAGGGAGGGCAGTGAGTTTATCTGCCGAGTGGACTTAGAGAGACAGAAGCCACATCTGAGCAACAAAAGATGTTCTATGGGGGAGACTCTTAGGCACAATTATAAGTAGGTGTAGCCTCTCCTTTGCAGTAACAAACTTCATAAGGGCAAGCCCCAAGATCAAGGGCTCAGCCAACTAAATTAATACCAGGAGTTTAGGTCTGTTTTACATAAAATCAAAGTAGGCCAATTGGCATTAGTTAACAGACAGATTTACTGAAAAATAAAAACAAATGCATCTATTCTAAAATTATTTCAACTCTGCCATCACTCTTAGAATGGAAATCTTGGAGCCTCTGAAAGTATAAATATGCATCACTTTAATCAAATGAATTTTTAAAAAATAAATCTTGAGACTATAGATTTAATAAATAAGGAACTGGCCTGGATTTCCCTTTCATGTAATCTTTCTGTCCTGCAGCATTAGTTTATTGAACAAAACAGACCCTGAATTTAATGATTCCTTATGCTGGAACACATTGTATGCTAAAACAGCAGCATGATGTACAAATACACATAACATTGTGTCCTATCTCCATTCAACACCTTATTACTAAGAAAAAGGGGTGCTTAGTTCTGAAGACAGCAAGCTTGGGGTGGGGATGTTGATCTTATATCCATGATACTCAAAGGAGGTGAGGTATGCTGCTGCAATGTGGGGTGAGGTAGAATGTAGCCATATTCAAAATTGTGATAAAAAAATTGAAGATAGGCAATCAAAAATCGTGTATTTTCTGCATGACTTTTCTGTAAACCTACAATTTCTCTAATTAAAAAAAATATACACACTAAAAATTAAAAAAAAGAACTTTGGTTCCCTTTCCATAATCTAAATATAAGAAGCAATACAAAGAAATTACAAAAATACTATTTTCCTTATGTGTCTAGTAAAAAAAGAAAAAAGACTCAGAATGCGGGTATCTTAGAGAAAGGAGAGTGACATGAATTTAAAATAAAAGTTGAGAATTCCCAGTCCAGCTGATCTCCTAGTTTCTTCCTTTACATTGAAAAATCACTGGCTCGATTTAATTTTCACATAATCCAGGCAGCACAGTGAAGTGAAAGGAGTACCAAATTCAGGATTCTACTTTCATTTCTACCACTAACTACCTGTGTGAACATGAGCAATTAATTCAATTTACTGCTCTGGTTCTCCATTTACTAAGGTGTAAAGTGAAAGGGTTGGTCTAGCTTACCTCTAAGGTTCTGTCTGACACTAAACAGTCTCTGATCCTGGGTGGGATCTTGGAGGCCACAGTGGTCCATAAGCTTCTAAGAATGCCTGCAAAGCACTTCCAACTCTATAATGTCCAGCCAGTCACAGGCTGGCAACACCTTAACCAACACCTTATCAAGAAATTTCAGCTCAATCTATCAAGGGATTTTTGACCACCAGGATGGCACACCATTATTTTATCAGTGGGAATGCCATTTGCTAATTTTTACTTAAAATTGTTAGAAATACATCTGGTCTTTCTCCTTCACTCTTCTCATTGAATTTGTTACCACCAAAATATGTTGAATCCACCTCCTATTTGATATCCCCACTTCCAGTGCCTTGGTCTCCCAACTGGTCCCCCTGTTTGTCCTTCCTCTGATAACATAGCCCCCACACCACCACCGGGCATCTATCCACATGGCAATCTGATCCATCTCCCCCTGCTTAAAAACACTCAATAAGCTCCACTGCCTGTAGAGTGAAGTCCAGACTCCTCAGAATTACTTCTAATACTGTAACTGACCTCAACTGACATTTCCAGAATCATCCCCAGCAACCACTCTCACCTCCCAAGACCTGTACACTTGGGGACTTTTGGATTGGAGGACTGCCAAATCCAATCTGGCTTTGACTAATTATAGAAATGAATCAAGTTTCATTACTACACACAAACAGCTTTCTTAGCCTAAATCTTATTCCTTTTGCATAAAATCTTTTGCAAGAGTAGAATTGCAAAATTTTAAAGATGAAAAAACTTTCCTTGAATTAATAACCATTTTGATATGCTTTTTAGACTTTATAAAACTACCCCATCTCCAAAACTATATGGTCTTTAATTCACTCATTTAGTTGGTTAATCATTCATATAACGATCATTTATGAATCTTATTGTCTGTCTTGTATTTTGATGAACTGTAGGTTAGGCTATTTGTTGGCTCTACATTACTAAGGAAAAATGTGGTAGAAACCCACGTTTCAATTACTGAAATTTTTAATATTTGAGGTTAATAATATGGCATACTATATTAATTATTTCAATGCAATGGCATACAAAGTACATAATTATTTAATTTTTAATTTAAAAATGGTAAGAGTGAGAAATTAAGATAATGTTTACCCCAATGAAATCCCCTTCTTCAAATTCACTTAAAATTACAGAGTTGGAATTTTTGTCTTTGCTTGTATTACTTGACATGACCTTTAAACGTCTGGCAAGAATTAAGTAGCATTCAAGTGGTATGTGTCCTTATTTATAACCATACTTTCAGCTTCATGCCTGGAGAGAAAGAATATCAAAACTATTTCTTTTGCAAAATGGCAAGCCTGAAGTCACTGGAGGCAACAAAATATAAAATGAAATGCTGTCATCTGCAAAGAATTTTACTTTTTGTTAAGAAGTGATTGTCATCCTCTTCTTGTGCAAGCCTTGAGGGCAGGGCTCTTAGCCACCTGCTATAGCACTAGTGCCTAGTGTGGGGGCACTTGTTTCAGAGAGTAGGAGCTAATTTATTAATAGGCAAGAAGGATGTTGCACAACCGCAGAATAGAAGGTCTCCATACAAAGGCGTTCCTTAGATGAACTCTGCTACTTCAGAAAATACAGGCATTTAAAAAACTGTTACTGCTGAAGTCATGATGGAAGGCAAGATTTTTGGCTTTCTGGGAGACATAAATGTGGTGTTTATATGCACACCTTTATTCAAGACTTTTTTTAAAAAAAAATCACTACATTTGGGGACAATATTATAAATACATCATTTTCCCTATTTTTACATCTAAATCTTTAAGACCCAGATACTCAAAAATATACCTCACAAGGATGAAAATGCATGACGTGATAAAGTATTTTAAGTTCATTTCTGGTGACGCAAATTAACATTCTCCAGCAATCTAATTCAGTTCAGGCAGACTGGCTTTAAACAAGAGCATGGCAAATCTGCCTGACTACCTTTTCTCTGCCAAGATAATCATGAATGAGTCCTTGGACTACCACAGACTTCCCTTAGTCCCTTAGTTCTGTGTTTGAATAATATGCCAATAAAAGCACAACTCCCCGAAGAAATCAACATAGACTTATGATTAGTGAAATACGGGGTTGGTTTAGGTAAACTTATCTATGGATACTATGGATACACAGGGTTCAATGGTTATAGGAAGGGTCAGCAAAATTTCTCTGTAAAGGGCCAGATAGTAAATATTTTAGGCTTCGTAGGCCATATGGTGTCTGTTACAACTATTCAACCTTGTCATTGTAGAGTAGACCATAGACCACACACAAATGAATGGGTGAGGCTGTGTTCCAATCAAACTTCATAAAAAGAGGGAGCAGGCCCTATTTAACCAGAGGATGGTGGCTTGCCCACCCCTGGTTTATAGAAACAACCAATCCCTATCAGTAATGCATGGTAAAATTTAATAGGCACAAGAATCACCTGGAACACTTGATAAAACTGCAGCATTTCATTGTCCCATGGAAATTCTGACGCAGTAGGTCTGGGGTGGGGATCATGAATGTATATTCCTAAAAGATTATTCTTATGCATGCCACACTTAGAGAAACACTGTATTTGAAGCTATGAGCAAACATTATTGATTATCATTTTCTTACATGAAGTCTTTTTTTGTGAAGACAGGAACAGAACATATTTTCTGAAATATTGGGAAATCTGGATAATTTCAGATTGTAGTTAGTAATTATATTACCCAGAATTTTTTCTCTTCCTGGAAGATGAGAAATTACAATTTCTATATTCCAAATTAGATAGGTATCACTGTAGAGCATGTTAATGGAAAGAAGATGGCAGCACTGTGAAATAAAGACACCTCCCCAATGCTGTGCTATCAGTGAGGAGGCCTGAATTGTAGCACTTGATCTGCTTTGAATTAATTAAATTATCTTGAGGAAATCACTTAACCTCCAATTCCAATTCCTCATTTATAGAATGGGAATAAACCTATACCTATATATTTCATAGTAATGTTATAGAGAAAAATATATAACTTTATTTTGAATTACTCAAAAGGAAAATATTTTATAAATAGAGAATTGGGATTTTATCCTACTTAAATAAGTTTGATGGTGTGGAGGAAAGTTAGAAAACTTCCACTGAAATAACCATGCAAGCTAACAAGATAGCCTACCACAATTCCATGGATGCTGACAGAAGACAAGAGACTCTTGGGTCAGAGATGAAGGACTTTATTAGTTGCAGCAAAATCAGCAGTAAGGGTATCAGAATGGTTTCACAAGTTCCCCAAGCCCCAAGTCCCACATGGCTATGTGGAGACCCCAGTGGAACCTGCACATTCAGTGGGATAAGCCATAGGAGGGTAACCATGATCTTAGGGAATCTGCTGTTTTTATAGCAAACAGTAAGCAAGTCTGCTCTCTGTCCAGAGAGAGACCAGGCACAGTGCAGGAATCTCAGTGCATTACTTCACTTCTGAGGGTTGCCAGCTGCATGGACAATCCTGAGAAGTGGCCCAGGTGAAAGAATGGTCAAAGCCTTGAGCTTCTAGTACACTAAGCAAGACACATGGGAGCACAAGAAACTATAGCAGATTCTAGACCAACATACAGGACATAATAATACAAATTAGAATGCTGAAGTTATATGATCATGTAAATAACTATGATTCTAGCTCCAGTGGAAGAGAATGAAAAGGGGAAATTTTAAATGATATTTTCACTGCTTTCCTTGGAAAATTGATCACAAGATCAAAAAGAAAAGATTCATGACTTTCCATTGTTTATGTTAATAGACACTGTGCCAGTTTGAATGTATTATGTCCCCCAGAAAAAGCCATATTCTTTGATGCAATCTTGTGGGGCAGACATATCAGTGGGGATTAAGTTGGAACGTTTGGATTAGGTTGTTTCCATGGAAATGTGCCCCACCCAACTGTGGGTGATAACTCTGATTGGATAATTTCCCTGGAGGTGTGGCCCCACCCATTCAGCATGGGCCTTGATTAGCTTACTGCAGCACTATATAAGCTCAGACAGAAGGAGTGAGCTTGCTACAGCCAATAGGGATACTTTGAAGAATGCACAGAAGCTGAGAGAGGAGCTGCAGATGAGAAACAGTTTGAAGATGGCCATTGAAAGCAGACTTTTGCTCTGGAGAAGCTAAGAGAAGACAAACACCCCAAGAGCAACTAAAAGTGACATTTTTGAGGAACTGCAGCCTAGAGAGGAATGTCCTGGGAGAAAGCCATTTTGAAACCAGAACTCTGGAGCAGATGCCAGCCACGTGCCTTCCCAGCTAACAGAGGTTTTCGGGACGCCATTGGCCATCCTCCAATGAAGGTACCAGATTGCTGATGTGTTACCTTGGACTCTTTATGGCCCTAAGACTGTAACTGTGTAACCAAATAAACCCCCTTTTATAAAAGCCAATCCATCTCTGGTGTTTTGCATTCCGGCAGCATCAGCAAACTAGAACAGACACCAATTTTTAAAAGCCACCGCCTGAACTCCTTAGACTTGAAACATTATCAAAACTTGCTAATGTAACTTCTACATCACAGAAATATCCTCAAGAGAATGGATGATCCCTATGAACCAAGAATAGGAGAATAGTCACCTGGACCACTGCAGAATCATGAGACAAGGCCAAAAATAAGTATGTGGTGGGAAAGGAAGGGCCAAGTAAGTGGCGAGGTACACAAGGAAGAGCTAATATATCCATGGCAAGCTCTCTAAATGGAAAAAAGTCTGATACTCATGAGTCAGTAGATTTAAAGCATCACAGAAAAGGCAAGAGGATTCCACATCCTGTTTTTTCTTTATATTGTGAAAGTGTGGATTGGGGCCAGTCATTCTCAGCCAGGTTTTGAAGTGCATAATTCGCCTGCCAGATGCCCATTATACTAATTGGATCATGAACCTCCTCTTATCTCATTGACACAAGGATTCCAGGGCTACCCATTTTTTCTACAGCATTAAAATTTAAGAATCCCACCCATACAATAAACCATAAAATATTCACATGGACCTGTACTCTCCTTTTGTATGCTACTGTAACTCCAGAATGATTCTTCAACAGCCTACTTGAGTGATGTGAAGGAATGTCAATACTAAATAGGTTTCTCATGCTTAAGCATTTAATTTTATACTTCCGGATCACCTGAAGCACTTGTGTATGTTTATACAGTGTAACTGGAATCACCATTTCCCTTAAGATCTGTTTCTTGTTAACCCTATAGATACAACTCTGCAATCGAACAAATATAGAAGTCAGTCTTTCTGCTAAAAATAGAAAAAGATTTAATACCTTCACATTCAAAACTTAAAATGTCAACATAAATTTACATATGGCAATATACATATTGTATATTGAACTTTAAGAAGGGCCTATGACCATTATTAATTACTTAGAGATACTTTGATTCATTCTTGTTTATTTTCCATTTAAAAGGATAAAATGTGAATAAGTATTAATTTCAATCTTTATTGAACGAACTGGTGCTTAATGAAAGTAATTCTCCATTAAAATGTATAAATATCACCATATGTAAATTTATGTAATCATTTTAATTTTTGAATGTGAAGGTATTAAATATTTCTTTTTCTATTTTCAGCAAAAAGACTTTGACTAGGAAAGGTGGCTTTAAAATTATTATAATTCTATATTAAGATGATGGAGTTTACATTATCGGGAATTATAACCATGTAGCTTGTTCAAAAGATTTTGGGCAATCTCAAATTGAAAATGTCAACTACAGACCTTTATCATAAAAGTTAGGGTACTTGACCGAACACATTTTGCACGTTTTTCTCCACTCGAGACAAATAAGTGAACTGGTATAGTAGTCAGTCATGTTTTAAATTGTTTTGGTATTTTGCTTATAAAAAGTTTTGCTCTTCATTCCCTTTTCAACTCTTGTCTCCGTTAGGTTGGTTTGAGAAGTTATCCCTCCTTTACAGAGTTTAAAACACAAACTCCAAACCATTATACATTTCTTTTAGGCAAGATTCAATTTGTAACAAGTCTTCTATCTTTAAAGTTTTGTAAAACTCTATTCACAATCTAATACACCTTTCTTAAGGTACTTCCAAGACACAAACGGACTATTGTTGTGTCACTTACTCTTGATAGACTGCGGTCTGACAAAGATGGAGCTGTACTTTGTTTGGCAAACTGTAAAATGACCTATTCTTCTTTATGCATAATTGAATCTTTAAAAAGAAAGAAAGAAAGTAGTAACAGTTTAGAGGACAGCTAAAGGAAAATGATTAGGACAGTCTGCTTTTAGCTTAGATCCCATCAATATTCCCTATGACCAAAGCAAGAGTAGATTTTATGTGTTCTACAGAGTCTAGCCATTTTTTATTTGGTGAATGTGGGAAGCAGAACATCCTATCTCTGAATTCATGAGAACTTGGTATGATCGTAATAGAGAAAAACTTCTATGGAAGGGAATGAAACATCAGATACAGTGAGGAAATGGTCCCTGCCAGCATTGAAGAAGTTCCTCTTCCATAGTGCTAGGCCCTTTGCCTCCTTCGGAGCCTGCTTGGCTAGCAAAAAATCAGGATAAATCAAGGACCAGAAAAATAAAATTGGATTAGAGGTAAGAAGCTCAAACATGACTTTTTTCAATCTCCCCAACAGTATTAAGTTTTAACATGCACTGATACTGCAGATGCTAGCCGTCTTTGTAAAGAAACTGTGAAGTAGCTACTAAATCTTTAAAATGTTTGCATTTTTAAAAGTCTAAGAGCAAAGATATGCTTATAATATGCAAGAGCTATTACTTAAGGCTTTAAATACCCTAAAATGTCAAGTTTTTTTTTTTTAATTGAGTAGTCACTGCTAATCTAGCAGTTTAGGAAATGAAGCCTTTTAGTTAATAAAGCATTCTTATAAATAGTAAATTAAGTTTCTACATCATAAACACCAAATTTCAGAGAACTAAATTATACTCAGCAATTAAATGGAATTGTATTTCTTTAGTAATGAAAATGGAATTTTTGAGTCTTTCAATACTTTAAAGTCATCCTTATAAACATCAACAGCTATCAACATGCTGAAGTTCTGGTTAAAAGAGTTCTACTTGGTAGAATGCTTTGTATATCAGTTTTTCCATATGAATTCTTGCAACCAAAAGAAATCTCTAAAACTAAAAATCTAGAATGTAAAAAAAGTTTTCAATAGGTAACACTGTATGCTTCAAAAAGATACATTCTCAAAATAAATGAGCCCCACTATAATACTCCTTCTAAGTGAACTCATTGAGAAAAGAAATAGAACTTACAAATAAACAAAAATTATAAATTATGAGAACATTAATTTTTTTAATACATTTCATTCAAGACTTTGCACCTGACTGTTCCATTGTGTTCTAACATCAGTCACTGTCATCGTGGCCATGTCACCCAGCTGCTCCCTGGGAGGTCCCACTACCACAGCCATCCCCTTTAATGATACTACTTTAAATGCTTTTAGTGACCACAATAAACTGCATGTTTAGTGTTCTTGTGCTTCCTCTTCGTTAAACAAATAACCAAAATGTTTGGGCAAGGAAATAGAAAAGCCAAAACAATTCTGAAAATGATGAACAAGGTTGGAGGACTCACACTTCCTAATTTCAAGACTTAAAATAAAACTACAGTAATTAAAACAGTATGAAATTGGTGAAATGATAGACAAACAGATCATGGAACAGAATAGAGAACCCAGAAATAGACCCAACTCAAATCTTCCCAACTGACTTTTTATAAAGGTGTAAAGGAAATTCAACAGGGAAAAAAATAGTCTTTTCCACAAATGGTGCTGGAACAACTGGACACCCATATGGTAAAAAAATAAAAGAAACTTGACACAAACCTCACATTTTATTTTATACAAAATTAATTCAAGATGGATCAGAATTGAAATAAAAATGTAAAACTATAAAACAATTAGAAGAAAACATTGGAGAATAGCTGCATGACCTTGGGTTTGGCAAAGATTTTTTAAATATGACACCAAAAGCATAATCCATAAAAGAATATCAATAAATTATAAAATTGGACTTAATTAAAATTAAGTCTTTTGTGCAGCAAAAGACACTGCTAAGAGAATGAAAATGCAAGCACAGCCTAGGAGAAAATGTTTTCCAATCACATATCTGATAAAGGACACATATCCAGAACATATAAGGAGCACTTAAAACTCAATAATGAGGAGAACCTAAGATGGCAGCTAGGTGAGACAGGGCAAAAAAAACTTCTGTGAAAAATACTAGATAAAAGCCAGAAAGTGACCCAGAACACCAGTTCTGGCAATGCACCAGCTGGGCAAGGTCTGCTAAAACCACAGGGACCAAGCACTAGGTGAAACTGGGAGTCTGCATTCGGAAACGAGTGAATGAGCCGGCTGAAAGTCTGGTGGCCATGATGCGGTGTGGGGAAACCATGGGTTGGCATTTGGAGGAGGACTAGTTCTTTTTTTAAAAAAAAACAAAAGCGGCTGCAGATATGGCAGCGAGAACCACACAGTGAAGCGTGGCAGGAACGGGCTGTGCGAACACCTCAGTATCTGGTGCGGAAGGTAGCCTTCTGTACACCTGCTGCTAAGTGTCTCAGAGCGAGGAAGACAGAGGTTATAACATCAAAAAAGGAAAAAAAACACACCTCTTGCAGCCATCTTCACAGCAGTCTGGGAATGCTCCTGCCCGGCACAGGCACCACAGCCCAGAGACACGCCAAGGGACCCAGTGTGATACAAAGTGTTTCCAACAACATGAGCACACGCCACAATATCGGGCGTGGACAATAGCCTTTAATGCACCCACAGCTAATTGTCCCGGAGCTGGGAAGGTGGAGCTGTGTGAAAAGGGGGAAATTAACACACTCCATTCAGCCATCCTTACAGCAGGCAGGGAACACCCCTGCACAGCCTGGAGGCCCAGAACTTCCCTTGAGGGATGGCACGCACCTGTGATGTAGCACAGCTGTCCCTCAGCAGAGGCCCTAAGAAGGGCACGGCTGGGAAGAGGGACCCACTTAGAAATCCCAGGGACCATACACCAATACCAAGGACTTCTGGGTCAGCGGGAGAGACAATCTGTAGTGAGACCGAACTGAAGGTTTAGACTCTTGCAACAGCCTTAAATCTCCAGGAACACCTGGGGGGTTTGATTATTAAAGCTGCCCTGCCTCCCTAACCACTCAGACACATGCCCCACATTCAGGGTGGACAGCACCAACAACACACCCAAACTTGGTGCACCAATTGAACCCCACAAGAATCAGGCTCCCACACATCACAAAGACAAAGTTGGGGAGAACGGACTTGAGGGGAATAGGTGACTCGCAGATGCCATCTGCTGGTTAGTTAGAGAAAGTGTACGCCACCAAGCTGTAGATCTAACAAACTAGAGACTGGTGTTTCAATAATCCTTCGTATCCTAAAAGAACCCTATCAAGTAAAGCAAATGCCAAGAGCCCAAAAACAACAGAAAATTTTAAAGCATACAATAAAATCAAATGATATGGAGAACCCAAACCCAAACATCCAAATCGAAAGATCAGTGGGGACACAGTACTTGGAGCAATTAATCAAAGAACTAAATAAAAACAATGGGAGCACGGCACAGGATATACAGGACATGAAGAAGAGCATGGCACAGGATATGAAGCACATGAAGAAGACCTTAGAAGAGCATAAAGAAGAAATTGCAAGAGTAAATAAAAAAATACATGATCTTATGGAAATAAAAGAAAGTGTTGACCAAATTAAAAAGAGTCTGGATACTCATAGTACAAGACTAGAGGAAGCTGAACAATGACTCCGCAACCTCGAGAAACACAGAATGGAAAATGAAAGAACAAAAGGAAGAATGGAGAAAAAAATAAAAAAAAATTGAAATGGATCTCAGGGATATGACAGATAAAATAAAACATCCAAATTTAAGGCTCATTGGTGTCCCAGAAGGGGAAGAGAAGGGTAAGGGTCTAGAGAGAGTATTCAAAGAAATTGCTGGGGAAAACTTCCCAAACCTTCTACACAATATAAATACACAAAGCATAAACACCCAGTGAACTCCAAATAGAATCAATCCAAATAAACCCACTCCAAAGCATATTCTGATCAGACTGTCAAATACTGAAGAGAAGGAGCAAGTTCTGAAAGCAGCAAGAGAAAAGCAATTCACCACATACAAAGGAAACAACATAAGACTAAGTAATGACTACTCAGCAGCCACCATGGAGGCGAGAAGGCAGTGGCATGACATATTTAAAAATTCTGAGAGAGAAAAATTTCCAACCAAGAATACTTTATCCAGCAAAACTCTCCTTCAAATTTGAGGGAGAGCTTAAATTTTTTACAGACAAACAAATGCTGAGAGAGTTTGCTACTAAAAGACCTGCCCTACTTCAGATACTAAAGGGAGCCCTACTGATGGAGAAACAAAGAAAAGAGACAGAGAGAGAAACTTAACAGACTTATATAGAACATTACATCCCAAATCACCAGGATACACATTCTTCTCTAGTGATTACGGAACTTTCTCCAGAATAGACCATATGCTGGGACTAAAACTAGCCTCAATGAATTTTTAAAATATTTGAATTTATTCAAAGCACATTCTCTGACCACAATGGAATACAAATAGGAGTCAATAACCATCAGAGACTTAGAAAATTTACAAACACCTGGAGGTTAAAAATGAGGGGGAGATGAAAACATTCCTGGATAATCAAAAGTTGAGGGACTTCATCACCAGTAGATCAGTCCTATAAGAAATGCTAAAGGGAATTGTGTAGGCTGAAAGGAAGGGACACTAAACAATTAACTGAAACCACATGAAGAAATAAGGATTTCCAGTAAAAATCACATGGTAAATATAAATGCCAATATTACAGTATTTTTTAATTGTAACTCCACTATTTACCTCCTACAGGATCTAAAAGACATCAAGTGTAAGGATAAATCAGTGGTTTTGGACTCAGTGTAAAATATGTAATTTTTTACAAGAACTACATAATGGTGGGGGAATGGAGGAGTATAGGAACATAGTTTATATGTCCTATTGAAGTTAAGTTGGTATCAAAGAAAACAAGATTGTTGTAGATTTAAGATGTTAAATTTAAGCCCCATGGTAAACACAAAGAAAGTATCAGAGAATATGACCATAGAGATGAAAAGTAGAGTATGGGTTACGAGAAGTAGGAGAAGGGGCATTGGGGAGTTAATAAGAAATGAGTGTATGGTTTCTGTTTGGGGTGAGAGGAAATTTCTAGTAATGGATGGTGGGAAGGTAATGGCATTGCAACATTGTGAATGTGATTAATCCCACTAATGGAATGCTTGGGAGGGTTTGGAATGGGAAGATTTATGCTGTATATATGTTTCCACAATTAAAAAAAAAAAAAAGACAGTCTAAATAGATAATGACAATGAAATGCAAGGATAATCCTGGATGGGATCTGAGGATGGAGGAGAGGAGGCTCAAAGGGACACAGTTGGGACATAAGAAAAAAATGAAATATAGAATGTAAGCTTTGTATCAATGTTGAATTTCTTGAACTTCTTAGCTGTGCTTAATGTGACTGCATAAATGAATATTCTTGTTCATGGGAAATGTATATGTGAATTATATTGTTTGTTCCAGGATGTGTGCAGCTTGCTCTCATATGTTCAGAAGACAGAGCAATAGATGATGGATGATAGGGAGGGAGGAAGGGAGGGAAAGAAAGAAGTGGTAGAGTGACAGGATATTAAAGTTGGTGGATCTGGGGTATGGGTGGAGGGGGTTGGGGTATGCTGGAGTTCTGTGTATGGAGTTTGTATTGTTTTTGCAACTGTTCCTATAACTTTGAATTTATTTCAAAATAAAATTCAACAACAACAACAACAAAAAAAAGACTGCAGCAAGGACAGACAGAAGCATGCAGACATACATATAGACAAAGTCACAATCATTGTTGTAGATACAGATATAAACATAGGCATAGGCACAGACAAAGTCATAGTCATACTTGTAGATACAGATGTAGACACAGGCATACACATAGACATAGTCACAGACATAGTTGTAGAAATGTGTAGACATAGGCGTAGCCATAGATATAGTCTTATCATAGTTGTAGACTGTACATATGGATGTAGATATAGTTGTACACATACATATAGACATAGTTGTAGTTGTAGATAAAGATGTAGACATAGATGCATTCATACTTATAGTTGTAGATACAGATGTAGACATAGACAGACATAGTCATAGTCAAAGTCACAGTCATAGTCGTAGTTGTAGAAATGGATGTAGACATAGGCATAGACATAGATATTGTCATAGTCATAGTACTAGATATGGCTATAGACCTATACATAGTCATAGTTGTAGATAAAGAGGTAGTCATAGGCATAGTTCTGGCATAGGCATAGTCATAGTTGTAGATAAGGATGCAGACCTAGTAATAGAAATAGGCAGTCACATTTATAGTTGGAGATACAGATGAAGACATACATTGTCATAGATGTAGTTGTAGATACAGATGTAGACATATACAGAGTCATAGTTGTAGGCAGAGATGTAGACATAGGCATATTCTACACATACTCATAGTTGCAGTTGTAGATATGGAAGTAGATATTGGCATAGACATGCTCATAGTCATAGTTGTAGATACAGATGTAGTCATAGGCATAAACATAGAGTCATGGTTGTAGTTGTTGATACAGATGTAGACATGGGATAGACAGAGGCATAGTCATGTTCATAGTTGTAGATACATGTGTAGACATAGACATAGTCATCATCATAGTTGTAGTTACAGAAATAGACATAGGCATAGACATAGACATAATCATAGTATTTGTAGATATAGATAGAGACATAGAGAGCCATAATCATAGTTGTAGATATAGATGTAGAGATAGGCATGGACATATACATAGTCATGCTTCTAGATATAGATTTAGATGTAGGCATAGACATAGGCATAGTGATAGTCATAGTTGTAGACATAGAGAGTTGTAGATGTATTTATAGATACAGATGTAGACATAGGCATAAACCAACAACAACAAAAAACTCAATAATGAGAAAACAAACAACTCAATTTTTTAAATAGGCAAAAATTCTGAACAGATACTTCACCAAAGAAGATACATAGATGGCAAATAAGAATGTGAAAGATATTCAACGTCATTAGTCACAAGGGAAATGCAAGTTAAAACTACAATTAGGTAACACTACATACCAATTAGTATAGCTTAAAAAATTTTGACCACACAAATGCTGGTAAGAACAGAGAACAAATGAAACACTCATATATTGCTGGTAGGAATGCAAAATCATACAATCACCACTCCCATCCCTAGGAATTTACTCATGTGAATGAAAATGTATGTACACACAAAAACCTGTTATGTAAATGTTTATAGCAGCTTTATTCATAATTACCAAAACCTGGAAGCAACCAAGATGTTCTTCAACAGGTAAACGAATAAACTATGGTACATCCATACAATGAAATACTACTCAGCAATAAAAGGGGACAAACTATTGATTCACTCATTGACAGGGAAGAATCTTAAATGCATTTTGCTAAGCTACACACAAAAGGCTATATAAAGTATGATTCTATTTATATGATATTTTGGAAGGCAAAACTACAGGGATGGAAAACAGATGAGTAGATGCCAGGAATTGGGGTTGGGAAAGGGATTAACTACAAAGGGCAGCCTACAAAGAAATTTGGGGAGCAACAAAAATGTTTTGCATGTAACTATGATGGTGGTTACATGACTTTAGGCATTTGTCAAAATCAAAATAAACAAAAACAAAACAAAAACATAGAACAGTACAACCAAAAAAGTGAATTCTATAGTAGTTAGTAAACAAGGAAGAAACAAACAAACAAACAAATCAACAAGGATAGGCAGGGGAGGGGGAGACCAAAGATAGAATGTAGACTATGACTGTGCCAGTTTGGATGTATTGTGTCCCCCAAAATGCCTTTATCTTTGATGCAATCTTGTGGGGGCAGGCATTTTAGTGTTGATTAGATTGTAAGTCTTTGAGTGTTACCATGGAGATGCACCCCACCCAACTATAGGTGATAACTCTGATTAGATAATTTCCATGGAGGTGTGGCCCTGCCCATTCAGCATGGGCCTTGATCAGTTCACTGGAGCACTATATAAGCCCAGACAGAAGAAGCAAGCCTATTACAGCCAAGAGAGACACTTTGAAGAATGCACAGGAGCTGAGAGAGGAGCTTCAGCTTACAGAGACATTTTGGAGATGGTCTTTGAAGGCAGACTTTTGCTTTGGAGAAGCTAAGAGAGGACAAACACCCCAAGAGCAACTGAGAGTGACATTTTGGAGAGAAGCTGAAGCCTAGAGAGGAACGTCCCAGGAGAAAACCATTTTGAAACCAGAACTCCAGAGCAGACACCAGCCACATGCCTTCCAGGCTAACAGAAGTTTTCTGGACATCATTGGCCATCCTCCTGTGAAGGTAGCTGATTGTTGATACCTTACCTTGGACACTTTATGCCCTTAAGACTATAACTGTGTAACCAAATAAACCCCCTTTATAAAAGCCAACCCATTTCTGGTGTTTTGCTTAATGGCAGCATTAGCAAACTAGAACAATGACAAATGAGTCTAACTGTATTAACAAAAGTCTACAAAACCACACTGAAGGGTGTGGGATTAAAAGGACCTGACCTTTAAAAAAAGTATAAAAAAGTTTTGACTAGATACTGTAAGGCTAAAGACAAAAGGAACTGTACACAAACACTGTATTCTACTTGATAAATTTATTTCTCAAAGGGATCCAGGTTAGCAATTCTGAAACTAATTTACACACACACGAGGGTTGAACAAATAAATAATTATGTTGTAGATAATGACAGCCAGGTTTCTATCTGTGAGAGAAGAAGTTACACACATGCAAAGGGGAATGCTAGAATCCCGTGGTGATGACTGGAGTTAGAGATACCAGTAAGAACTCACGTTTATTTTAATGTAAACACAGATGGATGTATGCAGAAATAGATAAAGATACACGCCAACATTTCCTAGCGCTATGCACTGAGAAGAAGCAATGACTCCCCACCTGCAAACAGCACAACCAGAGCCTGGACTTTGGTTTCTAAACATCATTCTTCAAGGAATCATGGTCCTTGAAAAAACGGCTGATTGTAGGGCCGAGGTATGGAAAATATAAGCTAATCCTGAAGCATCCTGCAGTGCCAGAAGAAAGGAACCAACCCATAAGACCTCCCAATGGCCACAGCTGGGACAATTTGAGCAATACAATAAACAGTGGTATTAATGAATTATAATCCAAAGAATAAAATAAATATCAATGAGTTTATACTGAGATATAAATACATGATTGAATAAATAAATGAGGGAAAAGGGACAACTTTCTGACAGAAGAATTCCAATTAAATGAATGCCAAAGGAATAAGGGAAATAGAACATCAACATTAGAACATCACAGTGACAGCTGCTGCAAAGTCCACAGTGAATGCTAAAATTAGTAGGTGAAACTTTAAACACAAATGGTACGGTATCCACATTGCCTCCAAATATCTACCACCAAAAATTTTTTAATAACTGTCGTGGTTTTAACAAATGTCTACAAATTCTTAAATACTCCTCCCTCCAAAAGGTGGAGATTAATTTTCCTGGACTGGACTGAACTTAGTAACTAGCTTCCAAAGGACAGAGTATGAAAAGGGGGAAATGGTAACTTTTCGGTGGAGAAATCTGGCAGAGACCTCCTTAACCAAGTGAGCCAGGGGAATATTACCAGCAATAAGACATTTTGATATCATGTACCGGAAATTCATAACCTCAGTCTGATCATGGGAAAACATCTGACAAATTCAAACCAAGGGACACTCAATAAAATACCTGATCAGTACCATTCTGAAGTGTCAAAAGTCATGAAAGACAAGGAAATACCGAGGATCTGTTACAGATTGGAGAAGACTAAGGAGACATGACAACCAAATGCAGTGTGGTATCCTGACTTGAATCCTGGAACAATAAAATCTCTGGAATTTGAATCTCTGGAAACACCAGAGAAATCTGAATAAAGGTTTTAGTTTAGTTGATAGTATTTACTGAACCCTTGTTAACTTCTTAGCTTTGATAATTACATTGTGGTTATGTGAGGTGTTAACATTAAGAGAAGCTGGGCAAAGGCTATGCATGAACTACCTGTACTATCTACAACTCTTCTGTAAATTCGAAATTATTTCAAATTAAAAAGTTTAAATATTTGAGCTTCAGCTGAACACAGGAATCCACTCAGCAATTTGAATTAAAAGGGTCTCATTCCCAACGACTGAAGCCGGGAAGTGAGGGTGTGGGGGGAGCCAGGTGAGGGGAGAATCAGCTGTAACCACTTACTTCTCAGGCTATCACCTGTGCAAGTCACATCAAGTTTCCCAAACTGAAATCTACGAGGAAATTGGCCAGGGATGCTGTCTGGTTTTTGCTCTGCCAGGTGGCCCTATTTCAACTCAAGCCGCTGTGCAAACCTGGGAGTGGACTAGGGACAATAAGCCTCCAGCCCAATTCCTTTCTATTCCCAGCCCCTGCATCATCGGAATAATTTAGCTCTGGTGGATGGTGTGGATGGCTGAGATAAAATGAAGTAAATGGAAGTTGGTGGTAATTGGCACCTTATTGAAAGACGAACAAAGCATAATGCAGTTATGTTCAGCTTTGTTCTTTCTCCTTATCTAATATGCATGTATGATTGAAGCAAACATCTACCCTAAGGACAATGCAGAGGAAGAGATCTGACCTTACAGTAATTTCATTCTCTTAACTGACAATTACCTCTGTCTGCTTACAAACTATCCACCCTGCCAGTGTGATTTTGACATCAGTTTAGAGTGGAGATTTCCAACCTACTACCTCTGGAGGTCTCTGAAGAAGTAAAGGAGGAGGAGAAGAGCAGGGGGTTTGAATTTTTAATATTTCCAAAGCCCAAGGAGATCATTAATTTACCTTTGATAAAGCCATCCAGAATAACATGTAGATTTTGTTTCCACTGAAACCGTGTCAACTCAGCATGGAAACCTGGTAATTTCATGCTGACCCAAAGTTCTGACTGACAGTGAGCTATGTCTTTGATCAATAAAAAACAGGGAAAGGATAAATTAAGTATTAATGCATGTGTTTTGTTCTGGAGGCAAAGAGCTTTTAAAACATGGGGCTAGTGGGGTGGCAATGATCTGGAATTTGTAGGCTAGTTCGCTGCTGCATAAGAAACCCTGCCTCCCCCCACTCCTGACTCTGAAGGTCTCCCCCCTCATCAGAGCCCTCATCCCTGGCACTTCTTCCTACCCTGAGAAGCCTTCTCTGACGATTTCTGTCTATAAACTACAAGCGCTTGGTGATTCTGTCTTCTTGACTGATTTACATGCTTCATAGTATGCACATGAGTCATAATGAATTAAGTAAATATAATGTCCATTTTTACAGCATCAGGAATATAATTCTCTATCACAAATAGTTCCTATGAGAAAGATAAATTTAACTTAAATGATGTTTATTTACAGTGCTTTTTCCAAGTTGTAAATGCACTACATTGAGGATTGCCTGTATCCAAACAAAAATTGCAGCTGGTAGTAACAAGAATTTACATAGTTGTGATATTTACTAGTGTTGGAACCCTGGAGACTGAAATGGTGAAAGTGGATTCAAGGCAATCTCGTAAGCATAGAAAACATTCACTTTTAGAAATGTCTGATGCCAAAGGATGATGAATACTAATAAAACAGCCCTTTATTCTTTAGATACTCTGAAATGCTTCATATCTTAAAGTGTTTAAGAATCAATATTCTCTTTGCTTTTTAGCTGGTTTACAAACATATATCCTTTAGAGGCTAAAAAACAACAAACGTAAATCCAATTCACTTAAGCATATTAAATTTTAATAGGAGCAGAAAAGGTCCACCTAATCCCTTAGGGAGAGAAACCCGTATCTACATCAAGAATCTCTGAAGTTAGTTCAAAGATTAGTAAATAAAAATTACAGAAAACATTTTAAAAGGCTATAAATAAATTGATATTCAAAAGCAATTCTTTATTTCAAACAGCATACCTCAAAAAATGTAACACATAGTGGACATTCAGTAATTAGTCTTTCTTTAATCATGTATGAAAATAAATGATAGAAAAGAATCGCTTCACTAGACTGAAAGACAATGTAGATATCCCAACCACCTTTATTTAATAACTTTTTTTCTGAAACCCTGAAGTTAACCCAAGGATCAGGAGAGTAGAACTGTAAGAAAAATAATTTGAATGGTATTTTTGTAGTGTTAACCTGTATTTGCTTACAAACTTAGACCAAAACATAACTGGGTAACAATAGAATAATCACGTATCATTAAAAAAACCTTCTTTTTTTACCTCTTTGAGATTTTCCTGGCTTCTTTGCTTAGGTTGAATGAGCAACAATGTTTTCAGTGTTCAAAATCTTTGCTCTGTAAAATAAAGTGTACTTACATGAATGAATCCTACCAGTAATTGTGAAAACAATTTCTTCTAAAATTTGGAAAGGATTATAGCCCAAGTTGGAAGAAGCACTGTAAATAAACATCATTTAAGTTAAATTTATCTTTCTCATACGAACTATTTATGACAGAATTATGTTCCTGATGATGCAAAAATAGACATTATACTTACTCAATTCTTTATGACTCATGTGCATACTATGAAGCATACAGCTTTCTGAAATATGCATGTCATATTTTTTATTTTGCACATAAACTTTGTTGAAAAACTTTAAGAAACAGATTTGCTTAAAATAACTGAAGCACCAATATGGAATCACTGATCATATTACACATAAACAATTTTGATTATAACTAAGACAGTAGGACCATTACAATAAATTGAGGGTTGTTTGCACAATGAAATGCTATTTCTTGAGTTATGACTATGAGTCACTCAAAGAATGGAGCTTAATCTCAAGTCAACTCAGTTGAATAGGAGTCACATTCACACAACAGATTCCTTGTACCCATACAAGCATGTCAACACCACTTTTCTTCTTTCTATCTAGGGAATTCAGTTTGAAAATAGTATTACTGACTGAGGACTATGCCAGCAGCTGAAATCAAACTCAGGTCACATGAGTTTATTTCTCCCAATGCAGTATCTATCTTTAACTTTTTATTCCAGAATATAGGTGTCAAAATGAAAAAGTATAAACTCCATCTCATATCTTGATATCAATTTACTTTTCACACCCCATACCTGGTGATGAAAATCTGAATACAGATCCACAATATTCATAGGTCCATTGTGCTAACTTGTTTGTTCTTATTAATAGTAATAATAATAATAATAATGATTTACTGAGCATTTACTATATGTACCAGGCACTATTCCAAGAACTTTGTATTCACTAGTTTATATATCTATGTACTACTATGAAAGAAGTATACTTTTTTTTTTTTTGGCTTCTATATAAGGAAGGAAATTTCCTGGCTATTTAACATGCCTATGAATAACATGCAGGGAATGTACCGATTTAAATCTTCAGTTTTTAGTACTGTTTATTAAAAATGAATGAATGATGGCAGTACTAGTCTACCCAAGCAATATAGCAGAGAAATGGTGAGGCAACACTGATCCTTGATCCTTAAGTCAGGGAACTTTGCCTCTCTATGCTGTCTGCCTTCAGTGGGAACTACACCATACAGTTTGAAGCTAATTAAAATTCCCATCATGGTTGGAACTGTTCTAATGGATTCTAATAATGTTATTCACATGAACTTTTACCTAGGTTAACCCTATAATCAACTCGAAAGAATGCCAACAACCTGAAGAAAAGTATTAGTGATATGGTTAACAAATAACAATTTTAATTGTGCCTAATCAAAAAAAGAAGAAAGTGAATAGTTCTGTTTGATTTCAATATATTCCCCCAAATAACTTAGAATTTAACTATTAATGTAATGAAGAGAATTTTCAGAATTGTTTTACTCTGTGATATACAGAATACAAATATGAATAATAAGCTCAAATTAATTTTTAATATTGAACATATTAAATTTTCAAACTGATCTACAAAAAACATATCAATATGAAAACAACTAATATATCCATATGCATATAAAGAGAGGAAGAAAATACACCAAGATGTTACAATCGATCATCTGTAATCTTGGGGATAGAAAATTGTAGTCATTTGTATTTTCTTCTTTATAGCCTTTCTATAATTTCCATATTCCCTATGCTGAACTTGTCTTACTTTCAGTTTACTCCAGATTTAAAAATTGCTGCAGGAGTATTGTTTCTGATTATAAAATTAATATATTTCAGAGAGTTCCAGTTGACCAAGATAGCAGTATAAGATGTTCCAGAATTCCATTTTCCTATAGAATCTTTGAAAAACTAGCATAAATTGGCAGAGTTCCAGAAAACAGTTAAAGAATTGCAGTAAGTAAGCAAGTGCTGAGTCAAGAAAACACAACTTAAAAATGGTAGGAGAAACTCATGGCACCCTGCTGGTCTCTTTCCCATCCCCTTTCTGGCTCAGTGTAGAGCCAGCCTGCACTCTCAGTGTGGGTCCCTGACCATGTTCTAGAGGGAGTAGATTAACCTCTATGCACATACTGGGGTGCCTGTATGTTAGTACCAATCTATCAGGTGGTAGCCTGAAGGACTGAACCAGGACACTCATCGCTGGCTCACCATCCCAGAATTTGCCCTGCATGCAGAAGCAGCTTGCAGACAGTTAAAGCAGTATAAGAAACAATAAAATCAAAGTGCCCTGGGGCAAAAGATTATAGGCTTCAAGACATACTAAATAGAGCACCCAGGAGGAGAAGTAAATCCATCTCATAGAGAATAGAGGGGACATTCAAATCCCTGTAAATAGGGGTATTCTTAAGGCCACAAGCTCATCCCAGGACATGGAGATAACCCCAAGCTTTTGCCTCAGGTTGATCTTGGAAGGAGAGCTAAACTCGGAAGGAGAATAGCAGCCAACACAGAGCCAATATGCAAAGACTATGAAAGGTGTTTTTTTCTTCATTGGTTAATTTGGTTTTATTTTTGCTCCTGACACTCAAGGAAATCTCTGTCATATCACTAGCTGGAAACAAACTTAAGGAACAGAGCTCAAGGACAAAGTCCTGGAGTTAATACATTAAAATATTAGCATGTAAAATATGCAACAAAATATTACAAAGAAACATGAAATCATGGCTCTTCCAAAGGAATAATATAAAACTTCAAAAACCATCAATAAAGAATACCAGTCTTTGGACATACCAAAGACTTTTCAAAAATGATCTTCTCTATGCTCAAAGAGCTAAAGGAAAAAAATGGAGAAAGAATTAAAGAATATCAGGAAAATGCTAAATGAATAAAATGAGGATCTCAATAAAGAGACAGAAATTATAAAAAAGAACCAAACAGAAATACTGGAGTTGACGACCATAACAACAGAAGTTAAAAGTCCCTTAGAGGGTTTCAACAGGAGATTTGAGCTGGCAGAAGAAAGAATCATTGAATTTGAAGATAAGACCATTGAAATTACTCAGATTGAGGAGCATAAAGAAAAAAGAATGAAGAAAAGGGAACAGAGCCTGAGAGTCCTGTGGAGCACCATCAAAGTGTACCACTACATGCACTATGGGAGTCCCAGAAGGAGAACAACAGAAAGGGGTAGAATGAATATTCAGAGAAATAATTGCAGAAAGCTTCCCAAATTTAATGGAAGGAATGAATATACACATTCAGGAATACCAATGAACCCCAAGCAAGATAAACTTGAAGAGAGTCATCCCAAATACATAACCAAACTGTGGAATGCCAAAGACAAAGACAGTATTCTGAAAGCTGCCAGAGAAAAGCAGTGTTATGTACAAGGGCCCCACATTCGGGGAGAGCATGGCCACTGTGCAAGCACTTGGAAATGCAAAGGGTAGAGCTGCTGCTCCAGTAAACTCGAAGACAAAGCATCAATCCACAGATAACTTACTGACCCTGAAATCTGATGGAGTTTTCCCTGCTGAGTTTTGGAATTGTTTGGGAACTGTGGCCCGTTTTCCTTCCATTTCTCCCTTCTGAAATTGGAAATTTCTATTCTATACCTGTCCCACCATTGAATGTTGAAAGCAAATAACTTGTTTTCTAGGTTTCACAGGTCCATCAGATGGGCATTTTGCCCCAAGATGGACCACACCTATAACTGATTTTGATGGGATCATATACTTAGCATTGTTACTGAAAAGACTTAAGGCTTTTTGGCTGTTGTAATGGAATGAATATATTTTGCATGTGGGAAGAACATGTCTTTTTGGGGTCCAGAGGGTGGACTATGGTAGGTTTAGATATGTACTCCAGAAAAAAAACATGTTCTTAATCGTAATCCATTCCTGTGGTTGTGAACCCATTATAAATAGGAACTTTTGAAGGGTATTATTTTTAGTTAAGATGTGGTCCAACTGAAGGAGGTTGGATCTTAATTATATTACTGGAGAAAAAGCCACATGGAGAAAAACCTGCTGCAAGTCAATAAAACCCAGAAGTGAAAGGAGAGGACATCACAATGTGACAGAAAAGCCAAGGAAGCCAAGAATGACTTGCCAATAAGCAAACACATATCTTTGTATTTCTTTTATATGTGTAACTCGGCTAGGATATATTGCCCAGTTATTTGGTCAAACACTAATCTAGGTGTTACTGCGAAGGTATTTCATAGATGTGGTTAACCTATATTCACCTGTTGGTTCTGTTTCTCTGGACCAAGATGTTTTATTCAGTATTTCTATGACAATATATTTTTGTAAACAACTTGTGAATGCCCTTGATGTTCATCATGATTCAGCAATTTAGCCCTTTTATAATAACTATTCTACTTAATGCTACTTTTTTATTCTCTTGCTTTTTCTTGTCTTTGTATATCTCTTTGTTTTCTCTTCTTCTTCAAGTAATAAAATAAGATTAAAAAAAAAAGAAAAAAAAGAATGACTAGCCTGCCAGAACACTTCCGGTCCCAGGAGAAAGCCAGCCTTCTGGGCTCTGAAACCATGAGCTACTAAATTCCTGTTGCTGCACTAAAATAATAAGAATAAATTTTTATATTAAAAGTTGAAATCAACTGAAATTCTACCAACCACAGATAATCAGTTATATTTTGATTCCTTCTGGAGAATACGTATTCACACACATTTATATACATATATACACATATGTGAAAACACAGAAACATATAATTTTATAAAAACTAAAATTACATTAGTCTGTTTTGTGGTCTGATTTTTTTTTTCCTCAACAAGAATCCTGTGTACTTCTTTCCACGTCACCATCATCTTTAACAGCTACACTACATGATTCAACATATTTAAACCAGTCAACGTTCAGTACCCAGATTAGACATCACTTCCTCCATAAAGTTTTTGCTATCTCACCAGCTCCCTTCTTAAGAGCTTCAGTCACAGTCTATCCTCTAGCACTGCACAGAATGTTTAGTGGACTATCTTCCTTCCTAAAATACAAGCTGTATGAAGTCAGGGACCATCTGTATCTGGTTAATCGTTGCAGGACAGCATCGACTACAGTGTCTGGCAGAGGTAGGACTCAATAAATATTTGTTGAAATGTAGGTTGTTTTCATTTTCTTGCTATTATAAATAATAGGATTGAATATCCATGCAATACAATTTGTACACTTATCCAATTATCCTTATGGGATAAATTTCTAAAACTAGAATTAGAAAGGCAAAGGATAGTCACATTTTGAACTTTAATATATATTGTCAAATTGTCCTCCAAAATCCCTGTAAGAATTTACATTCCCACCAACAATGGATAAGGGTGTTGATTTCCCCATATCTTTGAAACACTGAGTATTATTGCATTCTTTTAATCTTTTCCAAAGGTGACGTCTTGTTATTAATCACTTTTATAATGAGAAAAAATGTAATTTTAAAAGATATTACAGATCTTGTTAATCTTAAAATTGACAGCTATTGTTAAGATGCAAATAAAAAATACTAACCAAGTTATATTTAGAAAAATCGCTCATGACAAATAATAGTTTATTAGCTGAATGATTCTTTGTATTTAAGTGAAATAGTGCCCACTCTTTTGATCAACTCTTTTCAATGTACCTAAGGAGAGGCAAAATAAATATAAATATAATAGATATATAAGAAAATATATGTGATAAATACCTACCTGTTAGAGAAAACATGCACGAAAACAAGCTAACATGGAGATAAATTTTCAGAATCAATTGCAATAGGGTATACATAGGTTAACTTGGAAGTTAGGATTGTGGGAAAAATGCTAACGTATGAGTTTTTCTTATAATCTAATGTATGGATTCAAAAAACAAGGTGACATTGGCAATTTACTACTGAAGCAATTGTATGTCACTCTGACAAAGGACACTGGAAGATGCTCTGTCTTGCTGCTCCAGAACTGCTTTTCTAATGACTTGTTGTCTCCATCCACAGGAATGCCCACTAGTACCGCACTCTATGCATCCAAAACAAAACCCATCTTCTTCCTCTCGACCCCCCCACCCTCAAGAACATTTAATTTTGGATCCAGGCCATTATTCTATATCTAGATCTGTGCTGTTCAAATACAGAAATGTAGCTAGTCCAAATGGAGGTGTGCTATAAGTATAAACTACGCACTGAATTTCAGAGACTACTTAATATGTAAAAAGAATGTAAAATAATTCAATAATTTCATATAGATTACAAGTTGAAATGATATTTCGGATAGACTTAGTTAAAAAGTTATTATTAAAAATAATTTCATTTGTTTCTTTTTCCTCTTAATACTAGAAAACTTAAAATTATATACGGGAATCACATTTGTGGCGTGTATTACATTTCCACTGAACAGCTATGGTCTAGACCACTGAGATCAAGGGCTAGATTATAAATCTAACCATTGGGTAGAATGTTGTGCCATAGGAATCCTCCAGAAAGGAGCAAAGAAGTAAGAGGAGAAAGGAGCGGAGAAAATAATGCGAACTGGGTCATACCTGGACTTGAGGAGTCAGTGAAGGGGGCTTCCAGGAGTGGGAGACAGTGTAGAAGCTGAGGAGGACCATAAAACAGAGACGAGAAAACTGTATTTTAAACATCAGAGTAGACCTATTACTCTCACAGTGTTATTTCCCTTTTGCTTTGCCATAGCCTTCAGCAATGTCTCAGAACATTCTCTCCACATCTAAGCTGGTCTGCAAAGTAGCACACTTCCAGAGGGTTAAAATGGGAAGGCAGATGTCTCCCATAGCCAGTAGTGACCAATAAAAGAACCAAAGGAATGATGAATTTGAAGGACAGAAAGCAGCCGCCCCTCCAACCAGGTGATTTCCTTTCCAGTACCAGCCAGCCTTGGAGTCCTGGGTTTTAGTCGTGGGTTGTGTTTCTGTTTTTATTTTGGTCATACAGTTCAAGGATGGTATCATTCCGTTAGGACCTCTCTCAATCTCCAGCAAAACCCCAGACTACCCCAATTCCAGCATTTGCCTGAATCTTATCTGAATTTGCCACACACTTTGGAATCTGTGTCTTGGATGAAACAGCTGTCCGTACAGAGTCCAGCGTTCCATCCATCTCCTTTCCCAGTGAGCAGCTGGCAGCCGGGCCCAAGTTACTTTGACTTCCCTCCTGGCCTTATCCTGTGGAAATACCAGCATGCGTTGTTCTCAGGAATGCTGAACTATGCAGTGACTAAATCTCACCACAGTCTCTTAGTTCTTTTTCAACGCTGTTACTACAACTGACAGCAGATGTTATGAAGGGGTAGAGAAAATGCTGGAAAATCATGGATCCCTCATTGTTTGGATTAGGTTGTTTGCTTGGAATGTGCCCCACCCAGCTATGGGTAATGATTCTGATGAGATGTTCCCATGGAGGCGTGGCCCCGCCCATTCGGGGTGGGCCTTGATCAGTGGAGCTATATAAATGAGCTGACTCAGAGAGAGGAGACTAAGAGAGTGCAGCTGGGAGTGATGTTTTGAAGAGGAACAAGCTTGCTAGAGAGGAACGTCCTGGGAGAAAGCCGTTTTGAGGCCGGAGCTTTGGAGCAGATGCCAGCTGCCTTCCTAGCTAACAGAGGTTTTCCGGACACCACTGGCCATCCTCCCGTGAAGGTACCCAATTGCTGATGTGTTACCTTGGACGTTTTGTGGCCTTAAGACTGTAACTGTGTAGCGAAATAAACCCCCATTTTATAAAAGCCTATCCATCTCTGGTGTTTTGCATTCTGCAGCATTAGCAAACTAGAACACTCATTATTTTGATTGTGGTGGTTAATGGCTATATATCTATACATATAAAGTCAAAAACTTATCAAATTGTACACTTTAAGTATGTTAACTATACCTCAATAAAGCTGTTAAAAAACAGTATTAACATATCTCCTTTTCATAATCAGTTTTGTCAATAAAATCAATGATCAAATACTCATCTATCACCCACTCTGACTATCTGCATCCTTGAAAGGAATAAAGTTTTCCTGGGCAAACAGCAATGCAGAGAAGTCATTCTATTATTTCCTCTACACGAATGAAGCAGTACTTTGACAGCACAGCTTCTATAATATATTTCACTGTGCTAGTTTCAAGAGGAAATCATCCTACATACAGGTAATCCTTGTTTTTCATGGATTCTGTACCTGTGAATTTGCCTGCTTGCTAAAATGTATTTGTAACCCCATACTGAATCCTCACAGCACTTTCCCTGTCATTTGTAGACATGCATAGAGTAGCAAAATGAGTCAACTGATGCACACGTTGCCAGCTGAGGTCAAACAAGGCAACACTGCCTTCTTGTTTGAGCTCTTATACTATAAACAAGTATCCTTTTCATGGTATATTTAATGCCACTTTTTTTTTTTCAGTTTGTGCTTTTTTTTTCTTTTTTGGGGGGTGATTTCACTGTTTAAATTGCCCCCCCAAGCGTAGTGCCACAAGTTGTCTTGTGTTCCCAAATGCAAGAAGGCAGTGATGTGCCTTATGGAGAAATTAAGTGTGTTTTGATAAGCTAAACATTACACATCTAGGAAACTGTCTAAATAGATAGACACATCCATTTCCTCCTCTTTCCAGGACTTGTCTCCTCAGTTTGTGATGGGGCTGCAAAATCTGCTGGTTGCTCACTTTGCTTTAAAGCCTATGTTCCAAACAAACAACAAAGTCCCACAATGCTAGTTACACTTTCAGTTGTACTTTCTGCTTGAGTTGTTACTTTTCTTTCAACCTGGTCTTTCGCTTCTTTCATTTTTCCTTCTTTTCCCTTCCTCTCCTGCTTCCCACTCCCAACTTAACTGGCCATAACATGAAATGGAAATGTCCACTCTCCTTGTTGAATAAAGTTTTATGTGACATTTTCCCCAAATTCAAAATCAAGTGAGTTTAACCTGATGTGTCACTCTGTTTTAAAAGTGGGGATGGATGCTATTTCAACACTGACTGCTTTTTACTTCTGTGGGTGGTCCTCAATGGATGGATTCCTCTTCTAGCTTGTGATAAGTAAAACAAACAAAAATTAAAACCTCCCTCACCTATGTTTTCTGACCCCAATAATGAACCAGAATCTTCCTCAAACAACGGAGTGTCCTCATAAGGTTGTCTCAAAGTCCAGGAGGCCAAGTCTGACGCTTGCACCGTCCAGAGGAAAACATGGAAAACGTGAGGCTCTTCCTCCGGGTTTGCATCCTAGCTTTGCCAACCAAATTTACTCACACCTGACTAAAAAGGGTGAAATGGGTCAGTGGCGACTAGGCACGATTCCCAGGAAAGAGAAGGCAGAGATTTTCTTCCCCAAAGCGGAGACTCGCTGCGATCGCTGGTTCACCTCGGGTTCTGACCAAGAAGCCCCCAAGTTCGGCAAACTTGCTGCAGAGAAAGGAAAGGGCTGTCCTGGCCGCTGCCTGCGAGCAGTTGGCGGCTGTTACTTTACACGCACAGGGTCAGTCCCCTGACGTGCGCCAGGATCCCGGCGGCCCGCCTAAGACCTTCCCTCGCCGCCGCCAGACAAAGCCTGCAGGCGTCAGAGGGGCTTAGTGCGCGTGGGGGCTCCGGGCTCGCCAAGGCTACGCCATCTCCCGGGACGCCGCGAGCTCCGCGCCCTCCTGGGGCTATAGCTGAGCCCGCCTCCGGGACTGAACGTCACTGTTTTTCTCCACTCCCAGCTCTTCAGAGTGGATGCTCTCTACCCCTCCCGGAAGCCCGAGACCCGCTAGGGGAAGGGGGTAGGGTGGCCGGTCCGCCAGCCTGGAAGCTTTGGCTGGAACGGAAAATACGTGTGTGCAGCTTGGGGATAGCTTGAACTTTTATATTTATATTAAAACAAATAAGGAAAGCCAGTGGCGGCAGAATGTAACATTTGAATTTTCATTCCTCCTTAAAATAATAAATGAGACTTTAAAATAAATTTAACGGGGGTGAGGGACAACTTCGGATAGCGTTCTGCAGGGAGGAGCTCTTGGGTGCAAGTTTGATCAGCGCTGTTATTTACACAGATGCCTCTTTTATTTTTGTTTAAAGCGTTTTTTACTGTGAACTTTAACATGTATACATAACAGTGACAACTTTCGAAGTACAATTTAACAGGTAGTTAGAGGGCAAATTTCAAAGCATGTTATGGGTTACAGTTCCACAATTTAAGTTATTTCAAAGAATGCTATGGGTTACAGTCCCACAATTTCAGTTATGTGCATTATTGTAAAATATATATACAGAAAGGTGTTAACTTTCAAAATATAGCTCAACAAGCAGTTATATAGGTAATTTCAAAAAATGTTATGGTTACAGTGCCACAGTTTCAGTTCTTTCCTTATTGTGAGATATAGGATATATATTGGGATGCCTTTTTTAAATTCCAGTTTACGCCACTGGATCCCGCTGCGCCATTAGGTCTAGGATCTAGGAAACGCCTTCAAGCAGCGTTGGGTGGCGTTGAGCCCTCCACGAGCAGAAGTGGGAAGAAGGACGTCAGACCCCAGTTGGAGTCAACTGTTACCAAGGAAGCGTGTGACCTGCGTCTGGGCACTCTCAGGGAACATTTTTCATGTTCTATTTTGCCCTGATAGAAATACAAATTTTCATTCTCTTTTGTCATAATAGTAGTACAAACTGTTTAAAATGTACAATGTTGCTAAGTGTATATAAAAGTGCTTTATACTTTATTAACTATAAATGAAATCAAATCATTAGAAAGTTTGGAAATTGTGCTTATGCAAAAGACATATTTGTAAATGTTCTTGACTATAAATGTTTGATGATAATTTCTTTAGTACATTGTGGACTTTAGTGATTGGTTTCCTTTTTAAAGAAACATTTTTTATTGTGAAATATAATACATATACAGAAAAGTGATAACTTTCAAGTTACAGTTTAACAAGTAGTTATAGAAATTTCAAAGTATATGTTATGGGTTACAATTCCACAATTTCATTTATTTCCTCCTGGCTCTTCTAATTCACTACAGACTAAAAAAAAAAAACTATATAATAATTCAGTGGTCATAATCCTTTGTTAAATACTCTCTTGTCAGTTGCTAATCCTCCCTCTCATTTGATCACTGTCTCAATCTTCAGGGGTATCTGCGCAATGACCACTCCAACTTGTTCATACTGAAAAGGGGTGTTGACATTACAGGGAAGGGGGATGCAGCTGTTTGATGTTCTTGGAGAGACTGGTGCCTCTGGGTTTTGGTATTTATCTGACATAGGAACAATCTGGAGGTTTTTAGTTTCTGAAAAAATAAACTTAGTGAGTGAAACTTTTATAGAGTCTCAAATAGGGACTGGGTATTCATTAGGTTTCCATTTTGGTAGTCTACAAACCAATATCAATTATATGGGTATAAATAATACTATTGCTCTTTAATATGAAGTTAACCCATGTTATTATGTCTTCCCAAAACAAGTGTAAAGAAGTTGCATTCCATCTAAAAGTATGGGGTAAGACCCTCATGAGGGAGTTAAGAGATTAGGCCTCTCCATGAAATTGTAATATTTTTCTGTTTTTTATTAAATTGATAAAACATAAAGATCAAAGTTGATATTTTTCTTTCACATAGTGTAATATTACATAGGGTCAAAAGACACTGTGGTGATTTACTATTTTAGAAGGGAGTTTTCTAAAGACCAGTTTCTTCATCTGTAAAATGAAGGAGATGAATTATGGATACTTCTTTCCAGTTCTATACTTTTATTACTGATTAAAATTATATATACTATAGAATAAGCAGGAGAGCCAACAATAACATTTTCTAAAGATCACAAATATCAGAGAAGAGGATCAATGAACAAATATTAGGCAACGTTTTCTTTATCATGGCTATAACAATGCAGCCACATCCATTTTGAAAAGATGTGTCATGTAATTCCACTACTCAGTTTTGTAACGTTTTAGTGATTATCGGTATCTAGAAAAATTGCAAATCTGATTATATAAATGTATATTTTTAAAATCTCATGTTGCTGTTTTCTTTTTATGGGGAAACTCATCTAAAACATTAAGTCCAAGAAAGCCATCATTGCTTTGTAAAATTCAATTTAATAAAAAATGTTATATAAACAATCAAGATTTTCTCAACTGGGGGAGGATAAAGGGATGAGTACAAGGATGTCCAAATTTCTTCAGATTTAAGTTGATTCTGAACCCAGTATAGAAAATGATTGTAAACTTAAAACTCATGGAAAATCAGGTCTAGTCAATCAGATTGTTCTCCTAGAGTCCTAGATACCATAAGATTTTTTTTGTTTTTCTTGTTTTTCTTTTCTTTTTTTTCTTTCTTTTTTCATGGCCACCAGCAGTTCACTTCTCCAAAACCTGAGAATCATTTTTTACTCCTCCCTCATTTTAGCCTTTCTCAAATCCATTCCCCCTGCAGTTACCAGAAATGATCTTCATAAAATGCGAGTCTGTACATATATCAAATATCACTCGCTTGCTAAAAACCCTTAAATGGCACCCATTGTCCCAAGGATAAAGTTCTAACTCCCTCATTAGATTTTAAAGTCTCTTTCTAGTCTGCTCCCCACGCCCTTGCTTCTTCAGTTTCGCCTCCTTACTCTCCCTACTTCTTCCCAAAGGCACTCATTGTTAAATTACTCTGATTTTCCCAAGGTACTAGAATATCTTTTTAATCACTCAGGCAGAAACACTCTTCAAGCCTTTCTTCCCTGCCTAACCCCTAGACTATTCTATCAGGTCTCTGATGAGATGATTTCCTTCTAGAGGTATCCCAGATTATCCTCCCATAAACCCTCTTAACACACCGCCTTCTGGCATTGGTAACCCCACCATATCTTTTATCACACAGTATTACAATTGACCATTTTCCTCTATTTCACTAGGCTCTAAGCTACTGACCTGTGCCCAGAAGGAGGTTGCATGTAGAAAGTGCCTGAGCTTTCAAGTCAGAAAGACTGGGCTCCAAACCCAGTCCATGCACTTAAGTTATGTGTCCTTGAGCAAGTTTCTTAACCCATTTGGCGGTCAGTTTCCTCATTTGTAAAAAATGAAAGGATCATAATAAAGACCAATTGAGGTAATGCATGTAAAATATTTTGCTCACTGCTCATAAATAGTAGCTACAAAAGGCTAACATTTCTACCCAAAATCTCTTCCCTGAGTGAACTCCTCTTCAGAGTGTGGATACTTTCATTATTCTTCTCATCATCACCAAATGGAAATAGATGAACAAGAAAACTATAAATTTCCTAACCTTATAAAGCTCCTCATTAGCTATGAATACTTGGGAAGTCATTAGACTGGTCTCTTTCACGTCTCAGTTTCTTCATCTGAACATGCTTCACATAATTAAGATTATCATAGGATAGGCATGAAAGTAGCATGAATGAATAAAGCATTTGAAAAGGACATATCCCTTTGCTTGTCACTTTTGGAAAGAAATGTGATTTTATTTTAGTATCTTCAGTTGTTTTTAAAAATAGATTTTATTTTTAGAGCAGTTTTAGGTTCACAGAAAATTGTGCAGGAAGTACAGAGAGTTCCTATAAACTCCCTCCCCCAACACACACACACACACACACACACACACACACACACACACATTGTTTCTCCTAGTATTAACATCTTGCATTAGTGTGGCACAATTATTGCAACTAATGAACCAATATTCATACCTCATTACTAGCTAAAGTCCATAGTTTACTTGAGTTTCACTCTTCTGGTTGTACAGTTCTGTCAAGGCAGAATAGAATAGGGCATTAAGGCTGTGGTCCTAGTCTTCTATTCAGCTTCAGAAGAGTTAAGGCAAACCTGCAAAACTTCAATTGCAGACTTCCTGGAGCTGAAATTTCCCCTAGAGCTCTGAAACCTCCCCAAACCATTAACACTTCTAAAATCACGGGCCCAAAGCAAATTCTCAGTTAATGACAAAAAAGCATGGGGTCATAAAAGTCATTAAGCATCTGCCCAAAGACAAATTTTAGATATGCAAGGGCAGGCAAGTTCTGATCACTGTCTCCTCCTAGAACAAAGGAGGTGTTCAAAGGTTGAGATAAGATCACAGTAAAACTTCCCTATGTAACAAACCAGCCCACTCCCACTCGGTGCAGGCCTCTCCTTGAACATACCCAAGCTATCTCTTAAGCATCCCTTCTTTCTCTTTTTCTTTAATAAACTTTACTACGTAATTTCTACTGGCCCCTCTCATCTCTGAACTCCTTCCATGGTGAGAGTTCTGAACCTGGAACAGCGTTCTGCCTGGCACTATTGCCAGCAGGGCACCTATTACATATGGGATTTGACAAATGCACAACCCTTGTATCTACCATTACAGTGCTATGCAGAACAGTTTCCCTTTCCCCAAAATGCCCCATGCTCTTGTTCATCTCCCTGACCCCCCAAACACCTAGCAACCACTGATCTCTTTCCTGTCTCTATAGTTTTGCCTTTTCCAGAATGTCATGCATTTGGAATCATACAATATGTAGTTTTCAGATTGGCTTTTTTCACTTAGCAATATGCATTTAAGTTTCCTCCACGTCTTTTTGTAGCTCAATTAGCTCATTTCTTTTCATCACTGAATAATGTTCCATTGTACAGATATATCACAGTTTATCCATTCACCTATTGAAGGACATCTTGATTGCTTCCAATTTTTGGCAATTATTAATAAAGTTGCTATAAACATTCATGTGCAGGTTTTTCAGTGGACATAAATTTTCAACTAATTTTGGTAAATGCCTGGAAGCATGATTCCTGGATCACATGGTAAACCTATATTTAGCTTTACAAGAAACTGCCAGATAATCTTCCAAAGAGACTGTATGTACCATTTTGACATTACCTCCTGCAGTGAATAGAGTTCCTGTTGCTCCACATCATCGCCAACATTTGTTGTCAATGTTTGGATTTTAGCCATTCTAATAAATGTGTAGTGGCATCTTATTGTCTTAATTTGCAACCCCCAATGACATATGATGTTGAAGAAATGTGATTTTAAAATATTAAAATGTTTGAAACTAATTGGGGGCTAGGGGGACATAAATAATTTGAAACATCAAACCCTCACTTTTATTTTTTACATTTTTCTTTCTGCATGCAGCTACTAAAATAGTATCACTAAACAAGTAAGTATAAGAAGACAAGTCCCAGTAACTATGAAAATCTCTACTTTATATAACATGACCTTGGATAATTGAGATTAGATTTTTTACCACTAACCATACACATCTTAGACTCATAGACTATTAAAAGCTGAAAATACATTAGCATTCTGGGGGCAAATGGAAGATCAAACACATACATATTTACTTTCACTGTCTCCAAATTCCACAAAGATGTTAGTAAAAGGATTGTTTTAAAATACTCAAGATAAAAAGAATGGGAGAGGAAACATTGCAACAAAATGTTGTAAACCAGGAAACAGAAGTGAATGAGATGTTGGAAGTTAAGCAGTTATCTTAGGTTAGTTGTCTTTTTCTTACTCCCTTGTTATGGTCTCTTTGAAATGTTCTTTTATTGTATGTTTGTTTTCTTTTTAACTTTTTTTTTCATACAGTTGATTTAAAAAAGAAGGGAAAGTTAAAAAAAAAAAAGAAAGAAAAAGAAAAACAAGGGGAAAAAAAAAAAAGATGTAGTGCCCCCTTGAGGAGCCTGTGGAGAATGCAGGGGTATTCGCCTACCCCACCTCCATGGTTGCTAACATGACCACAGACATAGGGGACTGGTGGTTTGATGGGTTGAGCCCTCTACCACAGGTTTTACCCTTGGGAAGATGGCTGCTGCAAAGGAGAGGCTAGGCCTCCCTATGGTTGTGCCTAAGAGCCTCCTCCCAAATGCCTCTTTGTTGCTCAGATGTGGCCCTGTCTCTCTACCTAAGCCAACTTGAAAGGTGAAATCACTGCCCTCCCCCCTACGTGGGATGAGACACCCAGGGGAGTGAATCTCCCTGGCAACGTGGAATACGACTCCCGGGAAGGAATGCAGACCTGGCATCGTGGGACGGAGAACATCTTCTTGACCAAAAGGGAGATGTGAAAGGAAATGAAATAAGCTTCAGTGGCAGAGAGATTCCAAAAGGAGCCGAGAGGTCACTCTGGTGGGCACTCTTACGCACACTTTAGACAACCCTTTTTAGGTTCTAAAGAATTGGGGTAGCTGGTGGTGGATACCTGAAACTATCAAACTACAACCCAGAACCCATGAATCTCGAAGACAGTTGTATAAAAATGTAGCTTATGAGGGGTGACAATGGGATTGGGAAAGCCATAAGGACCACACTCCACTTTGTCTAGTTTAGGGATGGATGAGTAGAAAAATAGGGGAAGGAAACAAACAGACAAAGGTACCCAGTGTTCTTTTTTACTTCAATTGCTCTTTTTCACTCTAATTATTATTCTTGTTATTTTTGTGTGTGTGCTAATGAAGGTGCCAGGGATTGATTTAGGTGATGAATGTACCACTATGTAATGGTACTGTAAACAATCGAAAGTACGATTTGTTTTGTATGACTGCGTGGTATGTGAATATATCTCAATAAAATGAAGATTAAAAAAAAAAAAAAGTGAATGAGAGGCTACTGACTCTGATAACTGATTCAGACTTAAATCCTAAACCTTCAGGGGAAACTGAGAAGCAACCCAGTGCTGCCACAGAATCCCAGAAGCCTCTGGAATTGGCAATACCAGGTACCTCTGAAAGTAAGGGCAAACTTGTTTTAAGGACTCTTGAAGAAGCAGTTAGGGGTGCCGCCGCAGGGCGGTGCTGGCGAGGCCCGCCTCTGCGAACGCCCCAGGTGATGCAGCGCGGCAGCGGGAAGCTGAAGC
The DNA here is from genome assembly GCF_015220235.1 of Choloepus didactylus. Classification (NCBI taxonomy): domain Eukaryota; kingdom Metazoa; phylum Chordata; class Mammalia; order Pilosa; family Megalonychidae; genus Choloepus; species Choloepus didactylus. The sequence goes on from NC_051309.1 coordinate 57,556,387, forward strand.
AGGAGGTTGATGGTTTGCTTTCTGAGCGCCAACTGAAAGGAGTTCTGGAAGCCAGTAAAAGGCAAGATATTTATCAAAGAGGTATCCAATTAAAACATGCAATCAATGAAAATAAAAATGCTATTCAAAAACTAAACAAAACTGATGAACCTCCACCTGTTGGGAACTATCATCAGAAAAAAGATGAAAAGCATAACCTTTTGGATAAGCTTTTTTCAACTGCAGGAACTTGCTGTGGCCATAACTAGAGAAAATTTAACTGAGTATGTCCCTTTCCTTCCTTTCTTTCATTTATTATATCACCAATAGTTTTAATGTTTGACTCAAAATAAAGACATATAACTCTATAGATATAAACATGCAACCGTAACAATGTTAGGTCCCATGAGGGAGATAAAGAAGTGCAAGTCACGGTCCTGCCTTCAAGAAAGGTATAAATCATTTGGGGAAACAAAACAGAGATCTGAACAGCTGGATAAACAAACAGTCTAAAAATCAGGATGACACCTTTAATGTCAGTGCTGATTATTTGGATTCTCTACTTGCATAGTTATCTCTTTCATAAATATTCTAAAATATTTTGGGGCATCCCCCCTACGTGGGATCAGACACCCAGGGGACTCAATCTCCCTGGCAACGTGGAATATGACTCCCGGGGAGGAATGTAGACCCGGCATCGTGGGACGGAGAACATCTTCTTGACCAAAAGGGGGATGTGAGAGGAAATGAAATAAGCTTCAGTGGCAGAGAGATTCCAAAAGGAGCCGAGAGGTCACTCTGGTGGGCACTCTTACACACACTTTAGACAACCCTTTTTAGGTTCTAAAGAATTGGGGTAGCTGGTGGTGGATACCTGAAACTATCAAACTACAACCCAGAACCCATGAATCTCGAAGACAGTTGTATAAAAATGTAGCTTATGAGGGGTGACAATGGGATTGGGAAAGCCATAAGGACCACACTCCACTTTGTCTAGTTTAGGGATGGATGAGTAGAAAAATAGGGGAAGGAAACAAACAGACAAAGGTACCCAGTGTTCTTTTTTACTTCAATTGCTCTTTTTCACTCTAATTATTATTCTTGTTATTTTTGTGTGTGTGCTAATGAAGGTGTCAGGGATTGATTTAGGTGATGAATGTACAACTATGTAATGGTACTGTAAACAATCGAAAGTACGATTTGTTTTGCATGACTGCGTGGTATGTGAATATATCTCAATAAAATGAAGATAAAAAAATATTTTGGGGCAGAAACTTGCATTCTTTTTCTGTTGGAGTGGACATTAATAACAGCTTTTGAAAATTGGAAAGAAGAATTGAAGTTATAGACAGACCTAATTTGTGGGAAATAAAAGAAAAAAAAATCAACTATTCAAACTCTTTAAATGCAGTTTTCAAGCCTTTACCACATACACTGGGAAAAATGCTGAAGGATGTACATTCAAGGATTCTAGAATTTCCACAGATTCCCAGTACTAAGAATGACAGAGTAGCTGGTATTGGACTTACCCTCCCACTGTATGCAAACATAAAGTCTGGACAAAATATACAAAACAGCTGTTTGAATACCTTGCACATCAACGAAAGCACATCAGGTATCTTTGATAGAGAGTAGACCCAGGAGGTGGGCCCTACCCTCACACAGGCTTCTTTCTCCCTAGGGATAATTTATGAGCTCTGGTGCAGGAAAGTGGGTCCCAATAAGGGGTCAGCAGTCTCACTGGACTTAGGAGACAGAGATCAAAATTTGGAGCTGCTAAGGCCACTGGGAGTTATGGGATAGGGTACCAAAGGGTTGCACAAAGCATGACTCCAGAAGACTTGGCAGAAAGTAAGATTCTGGAGGTTGCACACTTTGGGGAAAATATTGGAACTTATACCCCGTTATAATCAAGTAGTGAATGCTTCAGGTTTTTTTGTGGAAATCATGGAAGGCCCATACTGCAGGAATAAGAAACACATGCAAAGATTAAGGACCATGATCTAGGAATAAGGACAAAACTGAAATAGATCTTCCCCAACAAAGTCTAAAACCAGATCTTGGCATGAACAAGATAATTTAACTGTTTAATGGAACAAAAATCTACACTCTTTAGAGGAAGATACCATAATTGAAAGTCACAATGTATCATCCACAATGTCCAACATATAATAATAAAACAAAAATTACTAGAAATACAAAGAGGCAGGAAAAAAAACACAAAACATCGATAAAGAAGATATAAAACAGACCATAAAAACAGACTCAGATCTGATTCTGAGTTAGCTGACGAGAGCTTCTAAATGCTATCATTAATATGTTAAAGAAAATAGAAGAAAAGATGAGTGCAATTGATAAAAAGATGGAGAATTTTAACAAATTGACTCTCCGAAAATAATCAGATAAATATTCTACAACTGCAAAATATGACTTCTGATGAAATAATAGCTGAGAATTTTCCAAATCTGATCCAATCTATAGATTCAAAAAGCTGAAAACTATCTTAGAATCAGAAAAAGAACAGTCAGTAGAAGTTCAGGTGACCCAAATGCGAGAATTAGCAAATAAGAATTTTAAAACAGCTATTTTAAATATGTTAAAGAATTTATAGGAAAAGACGGACAGATTGGGTGAATAGAGAAGAATGTTAAGCAGACAGATGGAAACTATAAAGACCAGAATGGCAATTTTGGAACTAAAAAATACAATATGTGAAAAGAAAAAAATAATTTTTGATGGTTTGACAGAAGACTGGATATAAAAGAGGAAACACAAAAACCTGTTTCTCCCTATTCTAAATGTCCTTAAAAGACAATTGATTGTGTGAAGCAAATGTATATATACAGTATATATTTGGGGATTTATAAAATATGTAGAAGTAAAATATATGACAGCAACAACATAGCAATAGGACAAAGGGCTTAAAAAGGTAAATGGAATGATATCTCAAGTTCTTTTATTTTTGGTGAAATGTAGTATTAATTTAGATTAGATGATGATAAGCATATTGTAATACCCAGAACAAACACAAAATTTAAAGAAAAGAAGTATAACTAGAAAGAAAACAAACAATAAAATGGAATACTAAAAATGACTCAGCTAATCCAAATAAAGGCAAGAAAGGAGAAACAAAGAAACAGATGAAGCAAATAGAAAATAAATAGTAAGAGAGTTTGAATGCAGCCATAAGGATAATTACATTAAATGTGAATGGAAAAGATAGATTGTCAAATTGGATTGTTTAAAAACCCAATTTTTAAGACTGTTTACAAGAGGTCCACTTTAAGTATAAAATCATAGTTAGGTTGAAGGCAAAAGAGTGGAAAATTATATTCCATGCAAACCAGAAACAGAACAAAGGTGAGGCTGATGCACTTTTAGTAATATCAGGCAAAGTCAACTTTAAGGCAAGAAGTAATTTAACAGAAAAAGAAGGGTATTTCATAATTATAAAAGGGCCAATTTAATGGAAAGAAGTAATAATCCTAAATATGTCCACACCTAATAAATTAGGTTCAAAATTTATAAAGCAAAAACTTGCCAGAACTAAAGGAGAGCCAGGCAATCTACAATCATAAGTGCCCTAAATAATAATGAATTATTGCAAAATTTAAGAAAGAAATAATACTAATATTACCAATTCTAACAATATTCTTTCTGGAGAATAAAAGGGGAAGACACTTCCAGCTCATTTAATGAATTTCAGATAACTTTGATGTCAAAACTTGACAAGAACATTGTAAGAAAAGAAAAATTTGCTTATGAACAAATGCACAAACCCAGCACTCATGAACAAATGCATAAACATAACATAAGAGATTAGCAAATAGAATCCAGCAGCATATCTAAAGGGCAATATGTCATGACCGAGTAGGATTTATTCCAGAATGCAAGGTTGCTTTAACATTCAAAGGTCAGTTATTGAAATTCACTACATTAACATAAAGGAAGGAGAAAAACCATAAACAATCATGTTGAGATCTTATTATCCTTAGCAACTTTTTAGAATTAAAATATCTTCTAAAAAAGGGAGGGGATCACCTGGATTGTTGCTGATGTGCTCACAAACATTGAGGACTGGCGGTTTGACATGCCAAGCCCTCTGTCATGGGACTTGCCCTTCTGAAGCTCATCACTGCAAAGGAGAGGCTAAACCTGCTTATAATTGTGCCTAAGAGTCTCCCCCTCAGTAACTCGTTGTTGCTCAGATGTGGCCCCCTCTCTCTGCCTAAGCCACTCGGCAGGTGAACTCACTGCCCTCCCCTCTGTGTGGGATCTGACTCGCAGGGGTGCAAATCTCCTTGGCAACACGGGATATGACTCCCAGGGATGAATCTGGACCCGACATCCTGGGATTGAGAACATCTTCTTGACCAAAAGGGGGATGTGAAATGAAAGAAAATAAAGTTTCAGTGGTTAAGAGATTCCAAATGGAGTCAAGAAGTCACTCTGGTGGGCATTCTTATGCACTATATAGACAACCCTTTTAGGTTTTAATGCATTGGAATAGGTAGAAGTAAATACCTGAAACTATCAAACTGCAACCCAGTAGCCTTGACTCTTGAAGATGATTGTATAGCAATGTAGCTTACAAGAGGTGACAGTGTGACTGTGAAAGCCTTATGGATCACACACCCTTTATCCACTGTAGGGATGGATGAGTAGAAAAATGGGGACAAAAAACTAAATGAAAAATAGGGTGGGAGGGAGGGGATGTTTTGAGTGTTCTTCTTTACTTTTATTTTTTATTCTGATTTTCACTTTTTCTGGTACAAGGAAAATGTTCAAAAAATAGACTGGGATGATGAATGCACAACTATACGATGGTACTGTCGACGATTGTATACTTTGGATGATAGCATGGTACATAAATATATCAATAAAATTGAATAAAAAAAAGGGAGGGGAACATTGAAAGCAATATCACATATTTTATGTATCTTTATTCTTGGGATGTATAAAGTTTTTTGCATGTAAAGGCCCTGTTTGTGTAGGTCAGTGTGGTTGGAGGGCCTTATCACTGTTATAAACAAAGCGTACCTAGTATCTGCTTCATTGCAGAGAAAATCTTAAATTTGGCTAGTTTTATAGTTAGCAATGACCATTTGTATTAGTCTAAGTATTGTTCCCATTTTAAAGATAAGCTTCTCTAACTTAAGTTAAACCATGGACTTTCACTAATAGTACAAGTATTCAAATGTGCTATTGTCAATTGTAACAAATGTTCTCCACCAATGAAAGTTGTTGTTGGTAGGGTGGTATATGGGAATCCTGTATTTTATGCATGAATGTTCTATAAACCCAAAACTTCTCTGATAAAGAAATTGTGCCAGTTTAGATGTATTGTGTTCCCCAAAACACCATGTTCTTTGATGCAATCTTGTGGGGGCAGACATATTAGTGTTGATTAGGCTGGAATCCTTTGATTGTTTCCATGGAGATGTGACTCAATCAACTGTGGATGAAACATTTGATTGGATAATTTCCATGGAGGTGTTACCCACCCCCTCCCATTCAGGGTGGTTTTTGATTTACTCACTGGAGTCCTTTAAAAATGCTGGCATAGACCCAGACACTAGCTGGCTTAGCTCAGAGATGCTTGGAGTTGTGGACCCCTGAAGTTGGCTACAGCCAAGAAAGACATTTTGAAAATGGCTGTTGAAAGCTGATGCTGACATTTGGGAGACTGCCATTTTGCAACACAACCTGGGAGCAAGCAGACGCCAGCCACGTGCCTTCCCAGCTAACAAAGGTTTTCTGGATGTCAATGGCCTTTCTCCAGTGAAGGTACCCTATTGTTGATGCCTTACCTTGGACACTTTATGGCCTTAAGACTGTAACTTTGTAACCAAATAAACCCCCTTTATAAAAGCCAATCCATTTCTGGCAGCATTAGCAAACCAGAACAGAAATAAAAAATTTTAAAAATTAAAAAAAAAGAAGACTGCTCTCCCATTTTTGCAGCAAATATTTTTCACCACCCCATCCAAAGACTGGAGTCTTATTCTCTGAAGACAGAATACAGCTTTTTCTGGACATTAGCACAATTATATTGTACTGAACTCAGGGATATCCAAAGAACATTTGCATTGAATGTTGAGACACCACCCCTCCCCATTTCCTTTCTTGATGAACTCCAGGATGAAGGCACTCAGGGCTACATCTTCCAAGCAGGAAATTGGAAAACACTTCTCTAGGGAACACGAGTAGACTAAACATTCCTAAAAATAGCCACAAAATGTCCCTGACAAATCATCCTTCCACTATCAACAAGCCCTTCCAATCAGCTGAGAGCACTTAAATATGAGCACATGCCCAAAGATCTCCAGGTATCTAAGGGAAAGCCCATCACATAAAAGCTGGAGTAAAACAAAGGAATACGAAAAAATGGCAACTTGCAGAACTGGAGACCATGGAGGCAAAAGAGAACCATAAAGAACTATCATTAACATCCTCAAAGAGATAAGAAAATTTATTTCATCCATAAAAAAGAATAAGATAGTCTCTTAAAAAAGAAATATTCAGGAAATAAAAGGTTCTAGGAAATTAAGTGCATAATAGCAAAAATGAAAAACTCAATGGAAGGGTTAGAAGTTAAAGTTGAGAAAATCTTCCAGAAAGCAGAGAACAAAAAAACATGGAGATGAAAAATAGGAGAGAAAAAAATTTGGAAAATGGAGGATCAGACCTCTATTTTTCTGTTCAGTAGATTCTAAATCAGCTTCTGAATAACAGGAGCTCCAGAGAGAGAATAGAGGAAAAGAGGAGGGAAAAACGAAATAATTCAACGTAATTTTCTAAAATGAAGAGCATGAATTTCCAGGTGAAAAAATTCTCTGAGTACCTGGTACAATGGATCAAAATTCATGCACACCAAGGCGCATTATCATGATATGTCAATATGTTGAAAACAAAGAGGACAATGGAGCAATATCTTCAAAATCTGAAGGAAAATTATTCCCACCCTAGAATTGCTAGAGAGGAAGCGAGACTGCATTTAAAGGATCAGAATCTTAATGGCATCAAACTTCTCAACAGCAATGCTGAGAACTAGAAGAGAGTGAAGCAATGCTTTTCAAACCTGAAGGAGTTATTTCCAACACAAAATTCTAAACCTGGTGAAACTATTGACCACATTGAAAGATAAAAATAAAGATACTCCCCGACATGCAAGATCTCAAAATGTCCCTCTCTCTTACACTCTTTCTTTCAAAGTGTTTCTCTAATGCTGGGCAAGAGTAAGGGTAACCCACAGAAGGATAAATGAGGCTATGGAATAAGTTAAGGTCACAGGGCAGAAGGAAACTAGTCCAGAGTAGACCAAGCAGAGAAGGAGTAAAGACAGATTTCTTTAAGAAGATAAAATTGATAGAATATCTGATGTGTCTGAATGTATTTAGAGGATATGCAAATAACTGAGAGAAAGGATATTCACACAACTGGGGACAAATTAATGATAAGGACATAGGAAACTGAGTGAATGAGAAAGAAATTTTAAACTCCAGGGAAATTTTACAGTTGGTCAAGAAAGAAAAATTAACCATAGTTATATAAACCAGACGGTTCAGCTGTGAACAGTGTTTACATAACAATAATGATTTAAAATACTAAACGCTGATCTAAACAAATTTATAATATATTGGGAAGATCAAAAGAAAGGAAGGGAAGGAGAATAAGAAAGAGCTTCATCCTCATACTCCATAATGGGAAGTCAATAGCTAGCCCTAGAACCAAAAAATCAAAAAGTAGCAATTTGAGGGTGTTACATGACTGCCTCAGCCAGGTTGGGTGTGTCTTAGGGCAAGGTAGTATAGGACTAGACACATAATTAGTGCTCATTATGTATTTGTAATAATTAAGAAATGAATACTTAAGAGTATAGAATCTCTGGACTGGATTGCTGTTAAGTTCAATGATAAGGGTCAGGAACTCTCTCCCCTTTGAAAGCTAGATGTTCACTACCTCCTCTGATGCTGGGGAGGGAAGAGGTTTAATTGAAGAGAAGAAAGTCTCAGCAGAAAAACTGGCAGCCTTGGAAATGGAGCCAAGAGCATGTGACTTTGAGTGCCCCGTTATGTGGGGCACCTGGACAGCACTCAGGCAATGTGGCGCTTGATGTGAGAACTACTGGGGAGATAATAAGTGCTAATATGTACTGGGCATTTTCCATCTGGCAAGCACTACTCTAAATGCTTTACAATTTTAACTTATTAGTTCTAACCACAACCCTTTGAGATAGGTGTGGCAGATTGAATTGCATATCCAGTTAGGACATGTTCTTGGTCTTGGTCCACATTTTGTTAGGTGTGGACCCATTGTAAAAAGAATCTCTTGAAGATGTTATTTCAGTTAAGGTGTGGCCCAACTGAATCAGGTTGGGCTTTAATCGAGATTATGGAGAACTTTATAAACAGAATGAAATTCAGATACAGAGAGAGAAAGTCATGGGAAGGAGCCAGAAGTCAATGGAACCCATAGGAGAAAGAAGACATCATCATGTGCTTTGCCGTGTGACAGAAAAGCCAAGGGCCAAGGCTTGTGGGCAGCCAGCCCAGAACACCATAGTCTTTAGGGAGAACACATTGCCTCGCTGATGCCTCGATTTTGGACTTCTAACTTCAAAACTGTGAGCCAACAAATTCCCATTGTTTAAGCTAACCCACTGTAAATTATTTGCTTTAGCAGCCAGGAAACTAAGACAGTAAGTAAAATTATTGCACATATTCTATAGATAAGGAAACTGAGCTAAGGAAGCACAAAGAGGTTCAGTAACTCACCCAAGGTAAGTTGAATCCAAGGCAAAGTCCGGATTCAAATACAAACTGCCTCTAGAATATATTCCTTTAACCACCATGATATAGCCTGTCAGACAAGCTGCAGACCCCCGAGTACACGGAGGACACAGAGTAAAATCTCCATATGTGGCAGTTATTACACTCTTGTCTTTCAGCCTCAAACCCATCCTTCTGAAAAGGCCGAGATTCTGCTTTGCCAACATTTGTATTTGGTTCTTCAACAGGGGGCACTGTGGGAGACTGGCAAGGCTGGAAGAGGAAGAAAGAAATGCTCTTTCCCATCTGCTTCCTGTTGACTTCTTTTGTCTTCTGGCTTCCTGCTTTAGTGAACATCACTCCATCAATGCCTTTCCACCTTGGCGGTGCAGGCCTTCTTGTAGCAACAGCTGAATCCAGTTTGCAGTTTTTTTCCAGCACTTGTAGAAACAGCTTCAACACACAACTATCAGAAACTCCAGCACTAGTCAGCTGAAGGCCCTTCCTCAGAGGTCAGGATTCCAGTCCCCAGGGTCCCTCCTCTGAACTCAGACATACCAACGCAGCCGAACAGCACACCTTCTTCAGAGGCCTGAGTTTCCACTCCACGGGGCCCCTCCTTTCAGTTTCTAAATTTTAATAATTTCAACTTCTCCCTTTTGTTTCCCCAACCCAAGGGATGGTAGCTGCTCCATCCATGACAAAGAGTTTTTCTTTCTCCTTTCCAGTTAACAGTTCTTTATACTTAATATATTTAACATTTCTTCATATTAAATTTTTCCTGTCAAAATAATTTGTTTTCTGTCTCTTTATTGGTCCTTGACTAATACACCATCTTACAGTTAATCCTGGCATTTGGGTTTGCATCAGAGTTTAATAATTTATCAATAGCTCATGAGATGTTGCCAAGTTTGATGCAGGGGGATTGGAAGAAACCCAACCTGTAAAAATTCTGGGAAAATAAGAGATTAAGATCAACTTATGATACATCATTCTCTAGAAAACAATGCTAAATTCCTTGTATCTGTCAATTCCTCATCACATGCAATGAACATATTTTAAATCTTCACCTTTTATTAAATCAATAACAGAGTCATATCTAAGTATCTGTTGTCAATAAAAGTCATGATACATTTGTAATCTTATGAAAATTGAGAAGGTTTAAAAAACATACATATAATGAAAAGCAATATCTTACCCTGGAAGAGACGTCCAATGACACCCTTATCTTCCTGGCACATCAGAAAAACTCTGTTACATTAGCTATTATCATCATGATGGGTGGTGGAAAATCCCTGGAATAGGTGGCAAAATATGGGTTCTGTAGTCCCAGATCTACCACTTGACACTAACTTGGTGGCCTTGGGCAAAGCATCAACTTTTCTGAGCCTCAGGTTTTTGATCTGTGTAATGGGGTTATTCATATACTACTTACTCTGCCTATTTTACAGTCTTATGAAATTCACTATATATTTATTAATCATCTATAGATAAGACCTTGTGGTAAATATTCCAGGTTATACAAAGAGAAATAAAACACAGAACCTGCCCTCAAGGGGTATATAATCTAGTATTTTTTTAATTCACTCAATAAACATTTACGGAACACCCCTTCCAGGCACTGTGCTAGGAGCTAAGAATACTGAGATGGCTAAAATATGATTCATTCTGTACTAGAGACATAAGATAAGGACCAGAGGAAGAGTGTGCAATGAGACGTTGAAACAAATAAGTGCAATATTTAAAGAAATAGAAAGCCTACACCTAGTTGAAAGGATCAAAAGAGGCTTGGTGAACCTAGTGCCGTTACAACTGACAGTGAACAAAGACTTACAGAAGAAAGAAAGGTAAAGGGAGCCACCAGAAACTGAGCCTTGTTACACATCGTAAGTGCCTTGTTACACACCAACCAAGGTGGAGTTGGTAGAAATCAGAAAGAAGGAATGAATATAAGCATTAGAAGAATGATGCTTGCAAATCTGTGGGAGCCGATTGCGGTACATAAACAGTGGTGAATAAGGCGGCACAGCCTCTGTTTTCAAGAAGCTTCAGATTAGTTGGGACTAGAAAAAAACGTGAAAGTTTCCCTAATGTGATTTCCTTAAAAGTAAGGGACGTTTTTCAATTTTGTAGCACTAACACCTACCACAATACCTTGTATAAGATAAACAGAGATTCAGTAAATGTTTGTTGAATGATCAAATGAATACACCCCTTCTTTACATGGACATTTCTAAAGCACCCTCAGGTATCAGCTCAGTGGTCACTTTGAGAACCTCTCTGATTCCCTAGACTAGGTTAGGTACCCTGTGGTGGACACTGTGACACAGCTCCCCAGTTCTCCTTCATGGAGGGATCTGTCCCAGCTATGGGAGGGCTGACAGCAAGTAGGCTGCAGGGACTGTCTCCGGTAGATTGTAAGTAAAATCTTAAAAAGAAAAGATGCTATTAGAAATAAAAATGAAAGGATAATGTTCCATGAATAAGAGTGTTTCCCTCTTTTGTGGCAAAGTTGCTTTATATAATAATTAGTGTTTTTTCAATTTCGAGAAACAGAAATCTAACTCAAACTTGCTTAAAAAAGAAAAGGGAATTTATTGGTTCACATGACTGGGGACCTGCCTTCAGGTCTTGGATCCAAAGAGATAAAGGATGTCGTTTGAATTCTCTCTCTCTCCATATGCCTCTCACATCTATTTCTCTCTCTGTGCTTGATGACCTCATCTTTTCTTTTATTTTTAACCGAAAGTAGTTTGCTGAGATTGGGGAAAACGGCCTCAAGCAGCTCCAGCCTACTTTATCCTTATAGGTCTTGATCCAAAAAGAAGAGAGAGATCAGCTTTTCCTCCAGAATCTCTATGTAAAATTTCAGAAAGGAAACTGATGGACCCTTATGTCAGTTAGGGTCCAGTCTGGAGGAAAAAACCATGATGGTTATTGGAACAGGGAAAATTTAATGTAAATATTTTTTAACTAGAACAGTAGAAAGCAGTTAATTAAAAGTTAGCCCCCACCCCTTTTTTAACTTAAAGGGATTAAAAAACAAAAACAAAAACAAAGACTCTAATGGGTCCAGAAGTAGCAGGTAGAAAAGAACAACTACTAACTCTAGGTTAAAGATGAAAGAGCAACAATAAAGGAACTAAGAACTAAAAAAGCCTCCCAACCCCATCCCTACCTACTCCCCTGCCCCCCAAGGCCAAGATTCAGACCTCTTGGAAGGGGTTGTGCCTACCACAGAAACAACAAGCCTGCTGGTGGTAAAGACACTTGCAAAACGGCACAGGCCAGAATCAGTCTGTAGAAGCAGCCTGCCATTATGGGTAGGCTGGAACTGGTCTGTAGAAGTAGCCTGCAATTGCCAAAGGGTATGGGTGATCAGAAGCAGCTCTGAAGTGTCTGCTGATGGCGAGAACATGTTCTGAGGGCACAGCTAGAGCTCCCCCGCACAGCTGCTGGGCTCCTAACCTGAATGGTGATAATGTAGGACCAGAACCTGGAAGGTCTAGAAGGGAAGTATCTTCCTGCAGCTATTGCTTTGATGGCCACTCCATTGCCTTCCGTCGGTGAAGTTTAACATTCTACTAGCAGGCAAAGGAGAAATGCTTACAGGGCCTAGCTCCAAGATCACCAAACAAGGCAAATGAGAGCAGATTTGGAACTGGTACAATCATACTTGAATTAAATGCACAGCCCTGAACCAGGGAAACAAGGCCTCAGATTAGTCAGGTCTAGGGTCATATGTTCATTCCTGTATCAAGCAAAGGGGCAGGGGGAGCAGCTCCACCTCTACTACAGGGAATGGCTTCTCCACAGGAAAAATGGATTCTTCTATAAGACTAAAGGGGAAGGGTGCTAGGCAAAGTAAAACAATAGATTTCCTATACATTTGGTTCTTAAAATGTCTGGTTCCATTTGGGGTGGTTAGTACAGAAAAGGGAACAGTAAGGCCTTTCTTTAAGCCTAATAAGATGGCATTCATTCATTCATTTAAGAGACATTTATTAAGTACTTACAATGAGGGAATTCATCTTCACCAGGTCTGAACTCCTGGCATCTTTGTGGATACAGGCAGAATTGAAAGGTCTAAGAATGAAAAGGCAATTGAAAAAAAAGGTTGAGACAAGAAAATGGCACCTTTACTTACAGGTTAAACTAAGAAATATGTCTACAATTTGGTATCAAAGTTTTTAAAATACTTCTCATGGTCAAATTGGAAAAAGTCAAAATGGCATAATAGTTATGAGTGCAAACTATGGAGCAAGACTACTCACATTCAAATCCAGCTCCACCACAGTGTGACAAGTAACTACTAAATTAGATTTCCATATATGTAAAATCTGAATAAGAATAATAACTACCTCAGAGGATTGTTGTGAAGATTAAATAAGCCCATATCTGTAAAGCTCTTAGAACAGCACTTAGCACATGGCAAGCACTGTTAGCTATTGTTATAAATTGGTCATTCTTAGTAGCATATCAAGCAAATGACTTTCTCCCTGTTTCAGTTTGCTAAAGCTACCGGAACACAATATACCAGAAATGGACTGGTTTTTACAATGAGGGTTTATTATTTATTAGTTCACAAATTTACACTTCTAAGGCCATGAAAATGTCCCAATTAAGGCATCAACAGGACTGTTACCTTCTCTGAAGAAAGGCTGATGGCATATGGGGTTCCTCTGTCACATGGAAAGGCACATGGCTAGAGTCTGCTGGTCCTCTCCTGGGTTTAGCTTCTGGTTTCCATGGCTTTCTCCAAAATGTGTTCGCTTCTCCTGTGAGTCCTTTTTGCTTCTCCCAGAGCGTTTTCTTTCTGAGCATCTCTGAGCTCTCTTCAAAATGTCTCTGCATTTTGTCCTCTCATAGAGGACTCCAGCAAGGGAATTAAGACCCACTTTGAATGAGGTGGGTCACATCTCCATGGAAACAACCTAATCAAAAGGTCCCACCCACAACAGGTCTGCCCCTGCCAGAATGGATTAAATTAATAGGCTTTTCTGGGGTACATAACAGATTCACACCAGCACACTCTCTTTTAACAAATTTGAAATCCTCTCCTCTCCAACATTAGAGAAAAATTATTTGAAAATATTGTACTGCTATAAATGTTTTAGCATCCACAAAAGAGGGAATTCTATGGAAATAATTTTATTTTCACTGCCTTATGACATTTTGTCATAAATGTCACTTTATGAATATAAATCATGTATTCCATGGAATCAAAAATCAAAACAAAACAAACCACTTGTATGTTATTCTATAGCATACAGAAGTAAAATCCAAACTTTTTCTTTACATTATAAAATTTAAAAATATTTATAAAATTATATGAAAAGACTAAAAAATCTTACCTGAAAAATGGGTTTGTGTTTATACAGTCAGAAGTCATGGAAGAGCACAGAAGTCATAGAAAGTCTTTTGGAATTTCTTTTTTTTTTTTCCCTTTTAAAAGGGAACTGCCCTGTATCCAATGTTTTAAAATGACACCAGAATTCTAAGCAAAAGATGTACTCTATCTCTGGCTGAGTCAGAGAAACCCTTTCTTAATGAGGACTCTGGCAGTGACAACAAACCATTGACACATTCTGCAATGTTAGTGATAAACTGAAGTCTGAGATATCAGGTATCCCAACAAGTCCTCGTGAATGAATGTTAGAATGTCAGGGAAGAGTGGTCACAAAAAGAAGGAACTGCATTTGTTTTCTTTTCAAGGCTGTATTTTATAATACCTCTCACAGCGGTCAGATGAAAACAAATGGCAACAACAGAAAACACCTCACTAAACACATTATATTTGGAACTTATCCTAAATCATCATAGCACACATGACCATAAACATGTGTATGCACTCTGCACACACACACACACACTCTTTTCTTGAAGACTTACAGAGAAACTTTCAGTATTTCCTCCAGAAATGAATTTGAGACTTTCACAACTAAAAGCCACGCATTCAGGACTATAAACACTAATCGATATTAGTATAGGAAAGGTGATCGGTAAGATTGACTAACAACTGTCCATTCTATCTGTTAGGATATATCACTGCTAAACCAGCTCTGCAAAAACTAAAAGAAGTCATTACAAGACTTAGTAACTGACTTATTATTTTAGTAAATATTTATAAATAAATTAATGAGTGAATAAATGAACACTCCCAAGTAACAAACACAATGCTTTGGCCTGGTAGGTGCCTGATAAAATTTCCTTTGTGAGGGGAAAAATAAATAGTATCAAAGTGAATCCATTTAAAATTTCCATTTTTAAAATTATTTGAACCCAGGAATTGGTGCATACTCTCATGGAAGCAAAGATTTGAATGTGTTGCAGAAGAGCAAAGGAAGGAAGGAAAGAGACTTGTTGGAAGTGTCAGGAGCAAGCACGGGAGCTGTTTTTCTTGCCAATGATAGCAAAGTTCTTAATGGAAGATGATCCCAATCAATAGAGCCAGACAGCAGATTTATATAATGGAATTTATAAACTGAAGTAGTGGTCTTTCTCTGCACAGTGACGTGAAAGGGAAAAAGGCTCCCAGACTGGAATTACCAAGGGGCTCCACAAGTTTATCTGCTAGTGTTCATAAATATGTTCCCCCATCCACAAACCACAGCAGAGCTCCAGAGAGCAAGCCGGCTTGAGGCTGGATGCTGAAGTGACAGCGGGATCCGTGCCACTGCTGTACTTTGGCTGCTGCTGCCGCGGCTGCCACTGAGCTGATTCCTCAGTGAGGGTTCTGACCACGCCGAGCTCTCGGGAACCTGGATTCTGGCTGGGAATGAGAAGTTAAGAGAGTGAGAGTTGCGAGGTGAGCAGGGCTCACCAAGGAGCTGCAGACAGAAACTAGAAATCTAGGAAGCAAACGGAGAGAAAGAGTGAGCTTGAGTCAAGACATCAGGCCAAGTGGAACTGGAGGAGATGTCATCATTGGTAAAGGAGGACTTGGAGAAGAAACTGTTTAAGCCTCTCTCACAGAATCTGTATGAATTTATTGAAATAGAGTTCTCTGTCCAGGACAGGTATTACCTCTGTGTGTCAGGTAATCTGTTCTTTCTGTTTTCATTTTAAAAAGCAAATAATCCAAAGATGTTTGGGTGATAGAAGAATGTTTTTGTATTTATTTTCCTATACAGTAATAGCACGTGTATCTTCATGCGATAGAGCTTAAGTATGTCTAGTTTAAGAATTTGGGGTCTCCAGAATGAAAAAAAAGCTAAAGTGAAAGAAAGAAAAAACATTGTATTAAGAATATTTTGATAATTGTTCAGAAATGAAACTGGATATGCACTTTTCTGATTTGATTATTTTGTTTCCCATCTTTTATTTAAATCACTTTTATGGCATACAATTTTAGAGTTAAGAGCTCGTTTTTAAAAATTCAAATACAGAGAGCTCTCAGTATATTTTTAAATACATTGGAGAATTGAGTTACACAGTTCTATATCCAGTCAGTCTGGACAACTAGTGTTCTCCCTTTTCATGCTAGGAAAGACACAAGATGTTGAATTTTTCTTCTGAGGACTGCTTTAGACTTTCTAGTGGTTTATCTTGAAAAGAGAAATGATCTTTTAAAAATTCTTTCTCCTGCTGGAATCTTGCTCACAGAAATGGTAGAAATTAGTTCATGAAGATGGAGATTTAACAATAATGGAATGTTCTCTGAACTATTTTAATTTCCAAAAATTCAAGAAAATTGTCCAAAGTAGGAATGGGCTTTTGCCCTTGATTGTAATTTGCCTTACCTGTGATTTTTATGCTGAATTTAGAGAGAAAAATGCTTGTGTCATGACTGAATTTAATATAAAACACTCTCTTTTCCCAATCCATGACTTTTAATACTTTTCAGGAGCTTAGGAGAAAAGATCTTAGAAACTCTAAGTATTGATTATGGGCTTTGATTTTTAAGGCACACACCTCAGCATTTTCAGAAAACAACCTGTTATAATTCCCTTCCTGATACATGGCTTAAAAGAATTTTCTAAAAGTGTCAAAAGGAAGTATTGTAAGAGAAGTAGAGCATCTTTAAAGAAAGTCATAAGAATTCTTTACAATTCTATTATTCCTAGTAAGACAGTAATGTTTACCTAATAATAAGAATAGTGATATTTATCTAACTCTTGATCTAGAACATTTTGCTATATGAATACAAAATGTGTGAACATGACATATCAGCAATGTAAAAAACTTATTAATCGGTCCAGGAAAAGAAAAAAAAAATAGATTATGGAAAAAGGTTGATTAAAACAATTTAAGTAAGAAACTGTATTGTACCCTCACAAGCAAATCACTCTACCTTACAGTGTTTGTACTTAATATACTAGAGATATTTATCATAACATTAAAATTTAATAATTTTGTATTTATCAGTGATTCCTACTTGATAAAGCTATTTTCTCATTGTGCAACATGAGTATACAAGAATTTCTAAGGAAAACTTACAAAAAACAAAAAAATAATAATTTCCATATCTAACTTGCCGAATATATCTTAGTGCCCCCCTTCAACTTATATAATTAACTAAACTTGTTCTATCTGGCATGAACAAAAGTATCCTAGAATTAAAGTTTTGGAGATGAATGTGATTTTTGTCCTGTGTCCACTGGGTTCAGAGAAGGACACAAAGGACCAGGTCATTTTCTGCCTTTTTTTCATAAATGACATGAATCCTTTTAAGTAGGCTTGGAAGTTCAAGAGACTGGCCTTGTTAACATGCACAGAGGCAACCTCTTTAGGTTTCCTAGAAAATGACAAAGTAAAATAAGTGACCGCTTAAGAGCATTTTCGTTAGAAAAATCTATGATTCTGTCATATAAAAAGCAAACATATAAGCAAGGTCTGCTTAGAGATGAGGAAAAGAAGACAATATTTTGATGTTCCAGATAAAAGTTGACATTATGAACCACATGCAATTCACTAACTTTCCTCTACATCCCAACCATCAATTTGTGAGCACTTTCCTCACATGTAATACCTCTTTATGACAACTGCAAATACATCTCAACAGGAGAGTAATTTAAAGTAAGGTAAATGGGATGCTTGGCAGTCCAAATCTTTGACCATGTGTTACTCAGAAATTTTTCGTTGATTTGGAATCAAACAGGTCACGTCACAATTGTTGAGGCAGATATGCTGCCCATTGTCAGAGAACAGAGTCACAGTTATGGTTTCTTCTTTCTGACCTCCAATCCAGCTGCTCTAAATATATGTGGATCTCAGGTCCAGAGTATTCAAAATTTCATCACACATTTTTCAAATTAAATTAGATGACTATGGTTAAATACGATTGCGCTTTCTATTTATCTGACCAGAGGCTACCTTTTGCATGGCTCTCACAACGAGGGGACTGTGGTTTACTATTAAATCTTGAAGCTTTACCTGGTTCATGTCAAAATCAGAGATCATAAACTCACTTACTCTTTCTCTCTGTAGTTTGCTAGGATTTATGCTGGTGATTTCCTGGACCTCACTCTCTTGCCATCTCAGGGTTTGAATGGTAATTTCTCCCTGAGATTAGCCTCTCATACCCTAAAACATCATTATCATTGATAGTTAAAAGCACCTTCTTCTTAAGAACAAAAGAGCTCTATTATGTGCAGGCACTAGAAAGGGATAAGTCACTTGTGCAATGATGAGAATGCAAATGAATTAAAGAAATTCGGGAAGTCTTGAAATAGCATATTATAGCATTAGCCAAAATTGAATGGGAAGTAGCAAGGCATGGTGGAATGGACCTTGGAATCCTTAGAGTCAGACAGATCTGCTGTGAATCCTGACTCTGCTTTGCCACCTACCAGGTGTGACATTTTGGGCAAGATAATTAATCTCTCTAGCCTCAATGTTGACAACTCTGAAATGGAAATACTAACACCTACATCTGCTCATGTGCTTCCCTGTAAAACCCTTACTATGAAACAAACAAACATGATAAATTATATTCCAAATTAATAAAAGATAGTTATCTTTAACTTATATTACTATCATTTAAAATTTTATAATTTAAAAATTAAAAATTTATACAAAATGAAGAATAAATATATTATTTATAAATTAAATTGCATATAAATTCAGATACAGATTATTTTATTAGTTTTATTTCCATTTATAGACATTAATTTAAAATAAATGATATTTACTTGAACTACAAAAATCATACACATAAGTTCTCTACACATTTTAAATTTTGGTGCCAAAACAGAATTTCTTCTCTGTGAACCAGACAATCTAACAATTTTTTCAAATAATTTATAATAATGGTAGTTGTGTTAAATAAAAATAAGCTAAAAAAAAGAAGGCTGCTAAAAGCAATTTTAAAGGCTACATTTGGAACCACTGTTGCTAAATTTGTGAATTCCCAATATCTTAATGACAGAGAATGCTAGCTAAAGACCTTTATTTTCCTTCAGTTTTTATTTCAGTGGATAATAATATTGTCTGGGAGAGGTTACTTTAATTTTGTCATCTCTAAATTGACAACAAATTATCCTACTAATTTATAGTGTTTTGAAAACTTAAAAAACATGGGAAAATGGTTTGAAAAGTTTCCATAAATTAAAGACGATATTAATAATAGTAGAATAACAATTGCATAGTCCAAAATAGATCCAAAGATCTATGCCTAAGTTCTGAAAATAGATACAAGCATAGTTTATATGCATATTCTTTTTTATTTCTCAAATTGCAGATTTAGTCAAGGCTCTTTTTATATATAATAATTAAACATCACCCCTTTCATGGTTTGTAATATTTCCCTTAATAAATACTAACATGGCTTGTTTCTGTTACAACATAGGAATCCTGTACACAAAAAGAATGCGCTGGGAGAAATCATAATTTGCCTGCATTTATCATTCTCTATTTTTAAAAATTAGGATCCAAAGAAATATAGGATTGATTTACAAAAGATATATTTTATTAAAAACAAAAGACATACATCCTAAAATTTACCACAAAACTTAGCTATAATCAAGATTGTGGGATGGTATATCAAAGTAGATTTTACACATATGACACTTGCTCTCTATCTTCTAAAAGTAGAAGAAAGCACTTGATTAGTTACTCTTAAATCTCTTCTCTGCTGCCTCCATCTCACACACACACACACACACACACACACACACACACACACACACACACACTAAGGTGCATATTTCAAATATCACTAAATGTTTCCATAGAGGAATTTAAATAAAATATTTTTACCTTCCAGATCCAGGCAACTGTAGCTGGGGACTATAATATGGAAATGAAGTTCCCATTTGAGTACTTCTGTTAACTTACATCTATAGTGACTTTGTTTTTAATTCTACAAGAAGGGAACCTGGAATTTAGAGTTTGAACATTATCATCACCTCTAACAGTAACAACCCACAACATGATCATGGGTTAGTTACTCATGAGTCAGATTTTCCCAGTGGCTAATCTACTACTTTGGACATGTAAATGTGGAGATCATAATGATCTGCCAATTCTAAACTCGAAACCAAATCATTTGTAGAGTGAATGGGAACTTTTACAGCAGAGCTTTGATGGAGGAAAAGATTTTCAAAATTCTCATTATCAGAATGATATTATTGATGGTGGGATGAAAGGAATAGTTGTAAGTCATGCAAGGCACAAGTATACTTAACGTTGCTTATGTGCATAATCCCCTTTCATCTTCAAGGCAACGTTATGAGCTAGATAACATTCCTATCATGCAGATGAGGAAATTGTGATTCCTAGAAGTTAAGTAACTAGTCCCAGGTCACAGGTAATAAATATGATTCTAAAATCCAAGTTCTTTCCATTTTGCCACACTGCTTATAACCAGTACGAATAGCTGGCATTTTAAAACACCTGTGCCGGGAACTATGCCCAGCACTTCACATATATTATCTTATTTGCCACTTCTTATTAATGAACAGACTGAGGCTTAGAGTGTCTGACTAACTTGCCCAAGATTGCCAACTAATAAGTGACAAATAGAGGTTTTTACATCCAGGTCCACTTGTACCTTTGTATCCAACCATTGTGCTATATTGCTTTCCCCAGGGGCATTGAGAATATGTTAGATGGGAGCTCAGAAAAGCAAACCTTGAGGAAATCTCATTGGATGTTCCTCTTTGTTTATTAGTGCTTCTGCTCTCACAAAATCATTTTCTTTCTTTTCGATTCTGTCTCCTCGTTCTGTATATATATCAATAACCCATGTCCTAACTTGCTTACAGCGACACACTTTAATTTTAAAAACATCTAGTATAGCCCAAATATTGGTTTTATAAAACTATTTCTAGGAAAAATATTGTTCAAAAATTACTTTATTTGATGAAATCAATGATAGCATTCTCAATGACCCAAAGACATTCATCAATACACTGTAACATTTTCACTGAGACTGCTTACCTGTGATATCACGTGGTAATTCTTCCTATTATTTCATTTAAATGATGAAAATAATTATGCATCATCAGGACTGTAAAATAAAAGAGTTCTTTTTTTAATTTATTTAAAGCATTTTTGTGCAAGTTATTCGTGTGCTACTGTTTTTCCTTTATTCTGCCAAAGTATATTGATTCAATTGACCAAATTTCTTTCCATTTAGCCCCATAAATAATACTGACTATTTTACTGTGATAATGGAGGCATTTATTAATTAGAAAATTTATTTAAAAATTAAAAGTGAACATAAATGATTGGCATGAAGTTAAGAGAAGATTGTAATTCTGAAAGCATCGACTAAAATATTAAATCCAGAGCAGGTTAATTCTGAAATTCCCTGGGTCTATAGATATTACTCACTAGGTCATAATTATATAATGGCACCCCTGATGTCACTGAAACCAATGCTGTAACATTTTGACTATATAAACACCTTTCTGTTTTAAGATAATGTGGTAAGTTTCCACTTTGCCACTGCATTAATGTGGATATGGCCATTTAATTTTAGCTGGCAGCAAAACTCAAAACTCAAGCGTGGAAATTAGGGATTGAGTCCACTCCAGCATGAGTAGACTTTGGCTCCTGGCTAACAACAGTTCTTGGAGCCTCCTTGGCTCCAAAGGAGGCTGTTTTGCCAAATTAAGGAGGCTGTAGTGTCTCTGTGCTGCATCATTTTATCAAAAAGGTTAACCTGTAAAGCATGCTCTTTTCTTAGTCTGGTGTTAGTGGGGCAATGACTACTAGTGTACAAAAATTTTATGACTGGTAGATCCTACCTTCTTAACGTTTCTTTTCTTCATCCCCCTGCCTCCAACCCATCCTTTACAGAACTAGTCTAAGAGAACTTTCTGAAATTTTGACTCAGCCTGTCTATTCATTTAAAATCTTCAGTGACACCCAGAACTCCTTAACCTAGTACTCCAGCTCCTTAAGGAACTAGCCCTGTCTAACTCAATTCCTATCGCCCAACCACCCTCTCCCTTCATGCCAACAATACAGAATACTTGCAGTGACTAAAATATGTCAGGTAGTTCATGTCTTTGTACCCATGCTGTTCCAGAACTCCCTTTACCCCTTTCTTCATTCTGCTAACTCTCACCACCCTTTACAACTCAGATTACCTCCTTGAGGAAAGTCTCCCTGACCTCCAGTTGAATAAAGATGCTTCTCCTGTGGCAGAGGTCCCCACTCCCTGTAATCTCAGTGAGAGCAGACATAGTGTCTTATGGGAATTAATATTTTTCTATTCCTTGCACAGTGTTTGACACCTACAGAGCACTCAATAAATATTTATCAAATTAGTGAAATATACAAGTGATTTTATTTAATTAACTGGCTATCATAACATGTAGATGAGGATGATATATTCACCAGCAGGCAGTGGGAGTTACTTCAAATTACATTTTCATTCTGTATCCAGTTGTTTCTCAACCCCATCCTCTCCCTCTCTCTAGATAGCCACTGAGATTAGCTAGACAGAACAAGAAAATAGCCCTTGGGTTCCAAGATACAGCTTTTGTCTGGGCAGACACAACTGTCTCCTAGTAAAATCAAACCCAAGATCTTGCCCTTCATTTTCAAGTATTACAGAATCAACTGTGCCTCCACTTCAACATACCAGCCTCACTTACGGCTTCTTTTCTAATCCTTCCCTCTTCCCAAAGCTAACATCTAGACCATTGGAGAAGGACTTTCTATAGGGCTAGAGAAGTTCACATAGGCAGAAAACCCATCAACTTTTCACCCAACTTTAGGAGGATCACAGACCCTGTACCCATTCACTGACACTGGGTTAAGATATTCTGAGCTAGGTCCTCTCCAGACATGCCCCTCAGCTACTCCCTCCATCCCCAAAATGTGAATCCCTCCTCCAAACTCCTGGAATTGTGGTCTAAATCATGGCCTTTGGTGTCTCTTTTTTTTAACCCTACTTAACCCAGGAACATGCACACAATGTGCGCTTAGTATTAGTTAAGTGCACGAAGTAATCTGCAAGCTGTCTTCTGCCCTCACCATTCTACAGAACTGTCCTCAGATAGGCAATCAGTGATCCTCCCCAGGTCATCTTCAGTGGCAGAACAGAACTCTGCTTTACCCGACAAAGTTGCTTCAGGGGATTGTCCCCTAATCCTTGGAATTCTCTGTCTTCTTGTTAGCATTGGGCTGGTCGCCTTGCTGATGGCCCCTTCTCTCTGCTGGCACCTCTTTCTTCTCCACTCTGCCTGACGTCTCTTACTGTAAGTGGTAGTGTCATGATGTGAATCCAGAATGTCAGATGCCAGACCCAGTAAGCCACACTGCCCCTTCCAGGGTCCTCCAGTTCCTCTTTCTTTTCTTCTTCAGTATATCCTGTGCACCACTGCTGCCAGAAACATACTCCTTTAACAGGCCATTTTGTTCATCTCCAGCTCAGGAAGGAAGATTTCTTGAGCTTGTGTTATTGTATGAGCTTCATGGAACACCTGAGAGAACACCTAACATCTAGCTGAACACCTTCCTAGATTTGTCAGCTTGCTCAGACTCCCTTCTCTAGGGTATTTAATTCAGTTCCACCTTCAACTCTGAGCTCAGACGATTCCATTGATTTCATATCATCTGCACCTTCAGAAGGAGACTTACCACCTTCACCAGCCCTAATTCTGGAGCCCTCTGCAACCAGGCCAGTCCCATCCCTCCCACTGGAGGAGTGGATTCAGACAGCAGAAGTCCAGAGTGTTTTCTATTGCTTTTCAATCCAGACTCTTGGAATACATTTCACAACCTTCTCATCCGAGTTAATCCTATTTCCACTGTATCCTAACACCAATCCATCTATACAGTCTATTTTCTTTCATTCTACCTGGTGACGTTTACCTTCTTTTGTCTATTCATGTCCTTATGCTATCCCTCACCTTGGAATGCCTTCATTATTGTGCCTTTCCAAACTGGACCAATTTTAAAGCCCCTTCTCAAATTCTATTTCTTCCATAATTTTCCCTGCTCTTCTTTCTCAGAACTCCTGTTGGACTATAGACTGCTGCACACTGTGTATCTATCACCATGATTATATTGTAACATATTGCTTTATAGCTACAAAACTACAAGGGCATGCCAAAGTGGTACTTTCCATAACCAAGAGAGAGTCTTCCCGAAAGACAAATTCCAGTCTCTCAGAAGTCAGAACCAACTTGTAATTCTCTAAGTGACATTGTCAATCTTGAAAATAAATTTAAGATATTCAATCCCCACCTGCCACCTCTTTATATAATACATTATTATATATGACTCATGTGTATTAGCTTTGTCTCCCCAACAAAACCATAAATTCCTAAACAGTGGGGACCACGGCTCACACTGTAGTATCTATACTGTAGTATGCCCTGTAACATTTCTATTAGTTCTACCATGCAAATAGCAATACTCCGTGAATACTGCTTTATTAACTCTGATAATTTTCAAATTCAGGAGCTCTAAATTCAAATGTTGATTCATCTAAGGTGTTTATTGGGACCAAGACAAATGATTTAATGCCAGGAAATTATTTCCCTCATTTTGTTCACATAAAATAAGCAATGATTTTCCCACCTCTTTCAAACTATATTACTAAAACTTTTTGTGTTCACAGCACATTTTAAATACTAGAACTTAGAAGACACTTTGAAAGGATTAAAAATATCAAACAATACCCAGCAGGTCAAAGGTAGCGAGATGCAAGCACTGCTACATCACAAGTGTCACAGTGACTTCAAAGAAATCATTCGTGGTTACCGTCGTTTTTGCTGGGTCACTCTTCAACACTGTGTTGCTATTTAAGTGGAACTGTTTACTTTCCTGACCTCACTTTCTTCTATTGTCATAAAGCAAAATTCCAACTTGTTCTAGTAAACATTTTGGCACTGACTGTATGCTAATGTGAAGTCTCTTGTTTCCTGCTGGAAGTTGAAACCCGTTTTCCACCACAAAAGCTCTATGCACAAAGCTCAACGTTATATCTGAGAGACATCACTGTGGCAGTACATACGTAACGATAGTTTTAGCAAAAATCAAGTTAGTGCGTTGATCAAATTTGAGGGCATACTCGTGAAGGCTCAGATATATCAGGATTGAGAATTGGGGTGAAGGTACAATGTGAGTTCAAGGTCATTATATTAAAAGGGAAACTGAAAAGTGTGACTTGATGAATCATTTATTATCCTCTAAGAGTTTATGTAAGTGAAGTGTTTTTCTATCCTACAGTGACCAAAAATGAAGAAGTAAAAATAATTATGGTGAAACACTACAGAATAGGCTTAGATGAAAAATATGAAGTAACAAAAAAGTGGTCTTTGAAGGATCTGCAGATGATTGATGGAAAAGAAGCAGATACTGTAAGTGTTACATTTTGTGAGCGAGATGTGGAATCAATTCACTGCAGGCTTTTATGTTCAATATCTCACTTCATATATTCTTGGCATGTATTAGTGTTAAGATAACATTAAATTGTTCTTAAGTGGTATGGGATGATCTACTGATATTTTTGTTCCATTTTCATGAGTTCAAATTTGAATTTTGTCTATTAAATTTAAAAGCATCTTTCCCAAGGGCCTCTTAACAGTTTCAATGTAGTCAATTCTGAAACTTTAGATGCCACCTTTTTTTTCAAATATATGATGCTCCCACCACCACTTTCTCCCCATCCCAACTTCCTCTATAAGTTTTGGGAATTCTGTCTCTAATCTTCATACTGCTCATGTTAGCAAACCCATTTTACCCTCTAGAAGGATCATATAACTCTTGAAAATCCAACTATCTTACAATTGAAAGACCACATTTAACCACTTGACAATTGGTTTTCTCAGTCTATGATTGAACTCTTCTATTGATGGAGACTTATTACCACATAAAGAAGTCCATTCCATTTCTGAATTGCCTAATTTTATTTTTAAATGTCCCACTTACGGTGAACGAAAACCTGCTGCACTATAATATCCACTCATCAGTCCTAGTTTTACCATCTGGAGCAACCCAGAGCAAATCCAATCCTCTTTTTACATAGCAGCTTTTCCAATCTTTGAATTTTCATATCAAGATCAAGTAAGACAAAACATAGTACAGAACTACACAAACACGAAGGAGCGGTAGTACTGTTGTTGGTTTTTTCCATGACATTGTTTCTAGACCCTTTAACTAGACTATTTTCTCAGAATGGTTCAGTTTTTCAGGAATTAAATACAATTCGTTATGAGTACTGTGACTTGTTTGTATTTCCTTTGATCTGGAGTCCTATTTCCATTAAAGACTTAGCTGAAACCTCAAGTCTTTTGTGCATGAATTGCCATTTAACCTGATCTCTCACATCCTCTACTTCTATAGAATTAAATTTAAATAAAGGTCCTTGGTGATTTGACCCCTTTATCTCTGGCCACTGCCTCCTTGAACTTTATGCATTCATAATGCTTAACTACTTACTAACTCTTCAGGCTTAGAATGCCCAGTCACATCATCCTCTACCCCATTTGTGGATTTTCTGTTGAGTAAAGTCCTACTAATGGCTCCCCATCCTATCCACCCATTGCATTGTGATGTAAATTTGTTATAGCCATGTCCCTAAAAATTGCAATTGTTGGCTTGCTCTGTCTCCACTCTGGATGGAAGCTTTTTAAAAATGGGGCCATGACTTTTCATGTTTTATAATAGCTTTCTGCCTGGCAAATATCAGTCATTCCCTAAATATTGTTATTGCTGTTGTTGGATGAATTAGAACTTAAGTTCATATATTCTTAATATTACCATATTTTTAGTTTGTCCTATTGTTCCAATCTATCAAATCTTCTAATATCCTGATTGTTTAATATTCACTATAGTATGATACACATTTAATGAGCATAATATTTAGGACTTCATCCAAGTCAATGATTAAGAATGACGCAAGCAGGGGTAACTGTAGGCAATTGACAGGCTTCCATTATCAGTACTACTACCTGCTAACACTCCACCTCAGTAAACTCTTACCAAGTGCTAGGGACCATATAAACATCACAAAACCCCATGAATTAGATTCTACTGTTACTCTCATTTTAAAGATGAGGAAAAGGAGACTTAAAAAGATTAACTGACTTGTCTGAGGTCACACAATTATTAACTGCTGAGCTAGACTTTACCGAGAACTC
This sequence comes from Choloepus didactylus, assembly GCF_015220235.1. Lineage (NCBI taxonomy): Eukaryota > Metazoa > Chordata > Mammalia > Pilosa > Megalonychidae > Choloepus > Choloepus didactylus. Next base: position 57,583,682 of record NC_051309.1, read on the forward strand.
TATTAATCTGCCTTCTTTGGACTGATTAACACCTCTACTAATTCATTCATTCATTCATTTGTTGAGGACCTATGATATATCAGGCCCTGCTAGACTGTGAAGGTACCGTGGAGAATTATACAGACATAAACAGTTAATTCTGCCAGAAAAAATAATTAATTATCTAGCATGAATATCTAAATTTTGCCCCTAAAAGCTTTGCTGGATTCAATTTATGCCAACTTCTATTACCTTGACTTAACTCCTAGCAAATCTATTTTTAAAATTTGGTAGATTTGGCATGATTTCTTGGTAAATGCACGCTGGCTTTCATTGCCTTCTTTGTTAAGTACTCACATAACATTTTTCTGATAATATATCTTATCTAAATATTCAACACTTAGAAAATGGTTAGATATGTTATCACATATCCATATGATGGAATATTATGCAGCTATTATGAATCATGTTTCCAGAAGAATACCTCACAACATATTCACCATTTAATGTTTTATAAAAAACAGCCAAATACAAAATATTATCTCAATTTTACACATTTAGTCTACAATATTACTGAAAACTGAAATCTAAATCTTAACTTTTAATACAAAAATACATATAGTTATAGGTATGTGTTTATGTACATGTATATGCAAACAATAGTACTTTAACAATAATCATCTGTGATGGGATTACAAATTTTTTAAATTATTTCTTCTTTATGCTTTCCTGTATTTACCAAAATTTCTGTTCTGCACTGAATTTTACCAGAAACCAAAGTCAAGTTCATTAATCTGCAATTTCAAGGATTTACCATCCCACCTCTTCCTTTTTCGAGTTTTAATTCCATCTTAACACTGATTCTTCCTTTTCCAATTTGAAGACAATTCCCTTTGATAGTGAACTAGACACAAAGAGAAGTTGAGTATTTCTATTTTTCTCATTACTTAGGAAGCAAAATACTGAATTCCCAGAAGAAAAACAGTAATATCCAAAGAGTAGTTCTTTTGAAGATTTCTTTTCTACGTATGAAATAAAAATATACTGGCTGTGCTGGGAATTTCTACTTCTTCTCTCTCCTGGAATTGAATCCTTGGGAGTCAGCATTTATTGTATTTTTCTCAATAGCAATGAAGCAGATTTAAATAGTGCAATTTTGAGCCAGGAAGCTGTCAACTTTAAAATGGAATGGAATTGACATTGAAGTCAATTTATAAAGCGGAAATCAAAATGACTGGGGATTTAGAGACTGAAGTGGTACAACCAGAGACAGGATGATGTAGCAAAAAATGGGGTTGAGCTGATTGAGACCTTGGTTCTTGACCTGGCTCTGCCTACAATGACATGTGTGGCCTGGACTTCACCTGTCTGGAAACTATTTTCTCAACTACAAACAAGGGATTGCTATATGATCTGTGAGATCCTCTTTTAGCTATAGGATTCCAGAAGGAAGGAAGGAAGGAAGATAGGAAGGAAGGAAGCAAGGGAGGGAAAGAGGGAGGAAGGGAAGAGGAAGAATTTATATTCTATGTGCATGTTTAGTCTTCAATTATTAGGCTAAAAGAAAAGATTAATCTTCTCCAAGTATTGCAAAGGCATGAAGAATATTTTCTACATGAAGATGAGCAAATGTTTGGGAAAGAAAGCTACATAAAGAGCATGATTAGCATCTGGTGATGGAATGGATAGCATTTCCTTTTTTTTTTTTAATTAAGTTTTATTGAGATATATTCACATACCATACAGTCATTCATGGTGTACAATCAGCTGTTCACAGTTCCATCATATAGTTGTGCATTCATAACCACAATCAATTTTTGAACATTTTCATTATTCCAAAAAAATGAAAATAAGAAATAAAAAATAAGAATAAAAAATAAAAGTAAAAAAGAATAAAAAATAAAAGTAAAAAAAGTAAAAAATAAAAGTAAAAAAGAACACCCAAATCATTCTACCACCACCCACATTTTTCTATTTTTTCATTTAATTTTTGTCCCCATTTTTCTATTCATCCATCCATACCCTAGATAAAGGGCGTGTGAGCCACAAGGTTTTCACAATCACACTTTCACCCCTTGTAAGCTACATTGCTATACAGTCATCTTCAAGAGTCAAAGCTTCTGAGTTGTAGTTTGACAGCTTCAGGTATATTCTTCTAGCTATTCCTATATACTAAAACCTAAACAGGGATATCTGTATAGCGCATAAGAATGCCCTCGAGAGTGACCTTTCGACTCCATTTGAAATCTCTCAGCCACTGAAACTTTATTTTCTTTCATTTCACATCCCCCTTTTCATCAAGAAGATTTTCTCAATCCCATGATGCTGGGTCCAGACTCATCCCTGGGAGTCATGTCCTAAGTTGCCAGGGAGATTTATACCCCTGGGAATCATGTCCCACGTTGGGGGGAAGGGCAGTGAGTTCACCTGCTGAGTGGGCTTAGAGAGAGAGAGAGACCACATCTGAGCAACAAAGAGGTTCTCTGGGGGAGACTCTTAGGCACAATTATAAGTAGCTTCATAAGGGCAAGCCCCGAGATCAAGTGCTCGGCCTACTAAATTGCTAGTCCTCAATGTTCGGAAGAATACCAGTACTCCAGGTGGGAATGTCCAACATTTCCTCATTTTCCCCCAGTTCCTCAGGGAGGCCCTGCAAATATATTTTTATTCTCTGCCCAAATTACTTTGGGATGTATCAGTATTTCACACTAACCTGTTCAAACCTACCACATCTCACTTCCTATTCAACATTCCATGTAATTATGGTGTTTGAATAGACTGACTGTACAAGTTAAATTATTCAGTGTGCTGTAGAAGATATATATCCTGCACTAAATAAACATCTCTTCCCTTGGTCTCACACAGAAGTTGAAGTTTTAAAACACAGTCAATATCATCCTTTACAGATAGGGTTTCCTTTTATTGAGATTCTCTGCAGAATTTTCTTTCAAGTTGCAATTACACCAGCGAGAAAAAACTTGTGAGGTATGACTAGGAGAGCACTGCATTTTCATGTCACCCTTGTGCATTCTTTTAAAAGCATAGCTTTGCTTTTTGAATATTTCAATGGACTAAAGAAAGGTCACATTAACACCTGTATTACGACCTTTGGGGACAGATTTGAGAATGGGAACTATTATTTATTGAGTCATATAAACAAATGTTTATATGACTAATCTCATGTAAACTTTGCAGCAACCCTATTTAAAATAAGGAGAAAAGTGAGGGTCAAATCAGATAAGTACTTGCCCCATCATTAGGTGAGAGAGTCAAAAGGGTTGACTAACTTCAAAACCCATGTTATTTTTCTGCCTCCTGCAAGAATTTTTCTATGTAAAAAAGAAAATTGCAAACACATAAATTGTTTGTATATAATGTTTACATATTACGTGTTAATGATCCTCTGGTTTGGTTTGGTCCCTCCTCTCTGCCTCTTTGTAATTTAGGGCCATTTTTACCTCCACTTCTTTCATGGGGTTACTTCAGATCAGTTCAACAAACATTTGTTAAGAATTTAGTAGTCGCAGGGGAGAAGCACTGGGGTCACAAAGATAAATAATGCAAAATCTCTACCCTCATGGAGAATTAGAAGTTGAGCAGATAATGAGTGTGAAAGCATTTTGTAAACTGAAAAGCATTTTATAAATGTAAGGCATCATTTTTAATGCTATTAATAGCAGTAACGATTATGATTCTTTTAACATATAGGACTTAGATCAGGTTTGATATTTTTTTTTTCCATGAAACATCCCCAGTAGAAATGTAGCAAGAGCTTTGAGTAATCCAGTAAGAGACAGCTGTTAGTAATTTGTCAGTTTCGGTCAAATGATTTAATGGTAATTTCTTGCTATTTAATTCAAAGTCAATAAGGCAGTGATGTGTCCCATGCCAAGCGCTAATTAGCCATCCTATATTTCCCCCCATCTACCTTTGGAATAGCACAAGAAATCAACCTTCTACTAGAGAAAGGGAGAGACCTTTTACTCCCCTACAGAAGCCTGTAGGTAGGTTTATTCTCTTCTTCCATCCTTACTCATCCTCTCAAATTCACTACATTGGGAGGACTTGATAACTGCACATCCCAAGGCATATTTCACTTGTACAATTGAAAAAACACAGATGCTTCAAAAATAACCTTTGTGTTTTTGAGGGGCAATTACATTTGAGTAGGTAGCTTTGGAAAGCTGGTTTGTAGATTTTAGAAAAATGTTTGATACTGATATTTTTATAATCAATAAGCATATACAACAGAATATGAGAGGGTCTAGGAAATCTAGCTACTTCCTTTGCTATAAACTAAATCATTTTTCTTTTTCTGTTCCAGGACAATCCTTTTTTTGATCTGCACTTCAAGAAAGTGTACAGTTTGGAAGCATATAGTTGTGCTTCTAAATATGCCTTTGCTCGAACGGTAAATAAGCTGAATCATGCATATCTTAAGAAGGACTTACAGATTGTGAACTTTGATTCTACTTACATTAATGATGATTCCATCTGGTCCTCCAACAACAAGGATTGCTTAGTCCTTATGAGAATATGTTTTTATGCTTTCAATCTTGTGTGCTTATCCCTGTGTCCCCTGCCACTTTGAAGGTGTATTCCATGTTCCTTCATCAGTTTTCCTATGAAAACCAAGTAAATACTGATAGTTATGTTTTTGCTTTTTCCTGTCATCAGTAACTATTATTTATATGAAAATAAAACGCTGCTTTGTGAACTGCAGTGAAATTTGATTTAATGCAGTCATTCAGCATTTTGGACTTTTTTTCCTGTGCGTTTATAAAGTGCCTTAAGTCTACTAGAAGAAAACGTGGGTGAATTATTTAAAAACTAGGAGTTGGTAAAACTTTCCTAGTTATGAATCAAAATCCAGAAACAACAGAAGAAAAAATGATTAATTTGACTACATAAAAATAAAATGCTTTTGCATAAAAACAGTAAGTAGAAAACTGGAAAAATGTACAACTTATATAGCAAAGTGTTAATAGCCTTCATATATAAAGTGCTCCTAAAACTAAGAGGGGGGATAAAAAATACCAACTACTCAGTTTGCTGAAAATTGGCAAAAAGATATGAATTTTTAAAAAAATAGATAGATGAGGAATATCTCTTTGTTGTGCTCTCCAGGAAAAAAAACTGTTAAGAAAACCAAGTAAAGAACAATGTTAAGTCATGCTACATGCTACTCTTTGTGTAAGAAAGAAGGGAAATACATCTGCTTATTTTTTCAGAAAGAAACAATAGAAAGATAAACCAAAATTGAATGGTTGTCTGTAGGAGGAGATAACAGGGTAGAGAATTGGAATAGAACTGAGATTTCTGTGAATGTTCCTTGTTTAGAGTTTTTACTCTAGTATCATATAAACATTTTAAATAATTGTCATTAAAAATGTAAGTCAAAAAGGGAAAAAAAATCTCTAAAAATTGAAAACAGAAATAAATGAACCCAACTGTATATCAGGTTAGTAGCACAACCTCGCAGAGAAAATAACTACTTCGAGTGACTATAAAACATAGCACATTGTCTGTATATTCCTAATGGGATATGTTATCTAAGGCAAAAGGAACTGGAAAGAAATATAGCACCATATTCAGAATTATTTTTGATACTAATAACACTGGCAGTGTCATTTTGAAACTATTACAGGAATATTTTAAGACAAAGCATATGCCATCATATTAACATTATTAGTAATCAAGATGTTAAGTGGAAGAGAGAGAATATACAAGTTATATAAAAGTTAAAACTCTGTAATACTAAATTCGAACTAGAAATATTAGTATAAACTCCTTTTTTAAAAAATAAGTATCCATTACCCAGATTTGTCTACTAAGACCTTGAAGCAAAGACATTCTAAAGCAAAGAGCATCCTCTGCCTGCAGAAATGGTCTCAAAATGCCATTTCCTACTGAAAGGAATGAGGATTGCTTGAAGAAATGAGCGATTCCAGATCTGGGGCAGAAAAGGTACAAGAGGAACATAGGGCATGTTTATGTGCCAGGAAGCAAGGAAGCTATCAAAATCTACTGGGGGTAACTGGGAGCCAACTTGAGGCAGCCCCACTACTACTTTGACCATATGGGCATCTCACAGACAAATGTCTATATTAGAATGAAACATATCAAATATATGTAAGTTCGTGTATTTCATAATAATACTAAAAAAAAATCTCATTTGTCACCATTGGAGCAGCTGAAAATTGATAAAGGAATGAATCAAGCATTTATCTTGCTTTTCCTGTACATACTGCATTTCAGGTAACATGATGAGGGAAGTTTTTAAAGAAGTCCAACTAATAAATGCAATAGGAATGATAGAATTAGAAAATTACCATTTTGCAATCCTGAATGAAATGATGGATTTAGGGAACAATTATCAGTGAATTCTAAAACCATTAGGTGAAAAATTATGGGGAACTTTATAATGCAGACACTAGGTTGCCACCATCTGAACCCAATGATCAATTTTAGCATCACTAAAAGTGGATCTGCCAGCATTAGGTTCTTGCGATAAGGAACAGTAACAGGTATTCAACAAGGCGTGCAGCTGGGTGGATGGATCTTGAGGCCAGCATTTGAGTGAAATGGGTCAGAAGCAAGGGGATGAACATTGTAACGCCTCACTAACACGGACTGACTGTAGTGTGCAAACTTTGAGAGTTGAATCTTGGAGTGCAGGTTGTCAGGGGAGGACTTGTTATAGGGGTCCCTAGGATTGTGGGCTCTTGTAGCAGTCACATGTATTCCTGAGTTGTAGTAAGTCATCTCTAGATTCTGAGATGCTGAGCTCTTTGTGTATAACCTGGTTGGCCTAGAACTTCGAGTGTCTGTGTGGCATCTGAGGCTCAGAGCTAGAGTTCAGCAGCTATGAATGTCAGTATTGCCCCATACTACAAAGAATTCAATCTTCAATTGGAGATACAGGTGAAGTGGATCTGGTTGGGACTGGGGCAGATCAGACTGGAGAGTGGAGGATGATACTGACTGTGGTTTAAGGCTTCATCTTCTCTGTGGGACCAAAGGAAGAGACGTTTATTTGTTGCAGGGTCTGTGTTTTCTGTGGCACACTGGATAATTTAACTTGTGTGGTCAGTTTATTCAAACACCATGATTGCATGGAACTTTGAATGGAGCAGTGAAATCTGGTTGGTTTGTACAGGTTGGTGTGAGGTCCCGATGCATCCCAGAGTAATTTGGGCAGAGAATAAAAATGTATTTGCGGGATCCCCCTGAGGGACTGGGGAAAGGTGTGGAAATATTAAACTTCCCCATCTGGGGAATTACTGATATTCTCACAGGCATTGGGAATTACCAACTTGGAGGGCCAAGCCCTTGATCTTGGGACTTGCACTTATGGGGCTTGTTGCTGTGGAGGAGAGGCTAAGCCTACGTATGGTTGTAAGAGAACCTCTTTGTCGCTCAGAAGTGGCTTTTCTCTCTGAGCCAACTCGGCAGGTAAACTTGCTGCCCTCCCCCCTACGTGGACATGACTCCCAGGGGTGTAGGTCTCCCTGGCAATGTGGGACATGCATCCTGGCTCGACCTGGTGTTGTGGGATTGAGAACGCCTTTTTTCCAAAAGGGGGAAGAGAAATGAAACAAAGTTTCAGTGGCTGAGAGATTTCAGATGGAGTCAAAAGGTCATTCTGGAGGTTGTTTTTATGCATTATGTGGATGTGCCTTTTTTGTTTTTGATGTACTGGAGTGGCTGGAGGGAGGTGCCTGGAGCTGTTGAACTGTGGCCCGGTAACCTTGATTTTTGAAGATGAGTGTGTGGCTGTGTAGCTTGCGTGGTGTGACTGTGGACTGAGGACCTTGTGGCTCACACTCCCTTTGTCTGGTGTGTGGACAGATGGGTGGAAAAATGGGAACAAGGACTGGATGAATAGTTGGGGGAGGTGTGTTGGGGGGTTCTTCTTTACTTGTATTTTTATTCTTATTTTTATTCTTATTATTTTTTGGAGTGACAAAAATGTTCAGAAATTGGGAAGAAAAAAGAAAGTACTAAACACAGCCAGTGGGGGATTCTTACCTAAAAATTGAACCTGAATCTAATCAAACCTCTAGGTCTAGCTATTGGTTTTAGGAAAACGACACTCTGACGAAGCAATCAGCCAAATACAAAATGTGTGAAATTCTACAGAACCAAACACTCTATTTTTCTAACAAACCAATAAGATGGCAGAAAAAAAATGAGGGGAGGATCATTGTTATAGACCAAAGAAGCTTGAGAAATATAACAACCAAATACAACATGTAGACCTTGTTTAGACCTTGATTTGAACATAAGTATGAAGTTTTGAGAAATCAAAGAAATTTGAATTTAAACCGTATTGAATAATACTAAGGAATTATAGCTAATTGTGTTAAGTGTATAAGAGCATGGTGGGTATTTTTTTTTAAAGCCCTTATAATTAGATAAGATCATTCAATAGTTGCTGGTGAGATGGCATGGAGTCTACAGTTTGTTTTAAAATAATCCATGAAGACAAAAAAAGGGGAGGAATTAACAATAGGATTGGAAAAATATTAATCATCATTGAAATTGGGTGACAAATCCACAGTTTATTACACCAGTCTATCTACTTTAGCATATGTTTGAAATTTTTCATAATAAACAGTTTAAAAATACCTTAAATTCATCATTCTGAGATAAAATAAACATTGAAAATCACTTTATTTAAAGAGTCAGGGCTTCTTGAGAAGAGCTGGAGCAGGGGAAATACAAGGTAAGCCCAGAACATCTTGTGGTGCCAGAAGATAAGGAAATGCTAAAAATAAAAAATAATACAGACCTATCAAAAGGACAGAGGAAGCAACCTGACATATTTCCCAATTGCAAGCACTGGAACAATTTGAACAACCAAATGAATAATGATAGTACTGGATAATAGCCCAAAGAACAATGCAAATATCCCTGAGTTCATATTGAGAGAAATAAATAAGTAAGTAAGTAAATAAATAAATAAATAGGAGAGAAGAGACAACTCTTCCTTACAGTCGAATTACAAACAATAAATGTGGAAGGAATGAAGAACACTAACAAATGTAGAGAAAACGGGGAAATAGAAAATCACTGTTAAAACATTCCAGTAATAACTGCTGCAGACAAGATGAGAAATGAATGCTAAAATGAGTGGGTGAAAGTTTAAGAAGAAACAAGATATTTACTAGCCTCAAAGTATCTCCCCCAAAATATCTGTTGATTGAAAAGGGGAAAATAGTAACTTTACAGTGGCAGACACTAGAAGGCACTACCTTTACCAGGGGATCAAGGTTAACATCACCAGTAAAGGAACATACCAGGGTTGTGGGCCCCTGATAGGATATGTTGAGAAGGGCACATCACCTCTGTGGTATTCTTTCCCCAAATCCATAGCCTTAGAGTTACCATGAGAATACATCAGACAAACCCAAATGGAGAGAGCTTCTACAAGTACTGCTCTTTAAAAGTGTCAAGGTCAAGAAAGGTAAAGAAAGATGAAGAACTGTCACAGATGAGAGAAGTTTTAAGGAGACAGCAACTAAATGCAATGTGGGATCCTGGTTGGATCCTGAAACAGAAAAAAGATATTGGTGGCAAATCTGTTGAAATCTGAATAAGATCTGTAATTTAGTAGTGGTATTGTACCAAGATTAATTTCTTAGTTTTGATAATTTGGGGAAGCTGGGCTAGAGGTAGGCAAGAGCTCTCTGTACTATCATTGCAATTGCTCTGTAAGTCTAATTTCTTTTTTCAAAATAAAATGTTAAAAAAAAAAACAGAGGGAGACAGAGGATGCAGATGCTTCTGGAAGAACCATTGTGATGGGTGCCCAAGGAAAACGCCAAGTTCAGATTAAATTTGTATTGGTTGATGATGGTGGTACTGGAAAAACTACATTCATAAAACATCATTTGACTGGTGAATTTGAGAAGTATGCAGTCACCTTGGGTGTTGACATCCATCCTCTTGTGTTCTACCAACGGAGAACCTATTAAATTTAAAGCATGGGATACAGCTGGTCAGGAGAAATTTGGTGGGCTGAGAGATGGCTATTGTATCCAAGCCCAGTGTGCCATTATAATGTTTGAAGTACTATCAAGGGTTATAAGAATGTATCTAACTGGCATAGAGATCTGGTACGAATGTGTGAAAACATCCTCATCGTGTTGTGTGGCTATTAAGGACAGGAAAGTTAAGGCAAAATCTATCATCTTCCACCAAAAGAAGAATCTTCGGTACTATGACATTTTTGCCAGAAGTAACTACAACTTTGAAAAGTCTTTCCTTTGTCTACTGATTGGAGACCCTGACCTTGAGGTTGTTCTATGCCTGCCCTTGTCCCACCAGAGGCTGTCATGGATCCAGCTTTGGCAGCACAATATGAACACGACCTAGAGGTTGCTCAGACAACTGGTCTCCCAGATGAGGATGACAACCTGTGAGAAAATGACGCTGGAGCCCAGCGTTGGAAGTCTAGTTTTATAGGCAACTGCCCTATGATGTCAGTGGTGTGGTGTGTTTGCCACTTTATTATATAGCTAAGGAGAACATGTGCTTAACCTTTGGGATGCCGAAGGAGATGAACGGGCTTTGGGGTGAATGTGGCAGTCACAAAACATAGCTTCATTTTGGAACACAGTTGTTTCCTTTTTGAGTTTCAAATATATGACTGGTACAGACACATCACAATATTCAGTGGTGAAGTCTTGTTTGTTACTGTCATTCCGAGTCCTTTCTGTTCAGAAGCAGAATAAAGTTGTATTTCAAATAATTTTTTTAAAAGATTTATTCAATTTGATTTCTTATGATATTTCTAAAAGATAGAGGTCATTATGTGCAGACAGCATGAAAATGTGGAAGAAAGAAGTTAAGTCTTACTCCTTGGTACCAAGTAATGTAGTGAATTAATTGTGTAGCTGTGTTGAAAATTGCTCCTATTGTTAAGAATTAACAAGGAGGGCAACAAGTGAAAACACCTTTTTCTCAAAGTAGGCAGTACAAATGATGATATGCTAGAAAAGTCTTATATACCATATACCATGCCTTGCATTTCTCTCTCCAACTAATTAAAATCTATCCTCATGTGTTTGCTTCTTGGGTAAAAAGTTCAGATTGTGGTTTGCAAAAGTAACCACTTCCTATATTAGAGTAATGTCTTTACAGAGAAAATGGAGATGGTATCTTATTCAGCTTTGGATTGTACACAGGAGGTACTCAAGATAGGTGTATTTATTTTTTTGACCTGCAATCCTTATAAAAGAAATCTAATTTTGAGGTACTTGTTGAAAACCTGATTACATTAATATTTTATCTTGTTTCCTTTCTTTCCTCTTTGCCTTTTGTGCCTTTTTTCCCAACTCTTTTTAAGTTTAATTCCTCTTCAAGGCAAAATGTCTTTATTTTCTCTATACTCTTTCCTCATATATATTTTTTTTTATTTCACTCCTCTTTTCTCTTAGCCACTAAAGCAGTTTGAAACTCCTAGGGCCTAGGAGCCAAGAGCATCAGAGTCCCCCATAAAGGCACTCGGGTTGTATACCACATAAAAGCACATCTAAAGGAGAATTATTCCAACCATAGATATAAATTAATTTAGATGGGATGTACAGATGATCACAACAAATTCAGACCACCCAGCTAACTTGTGGAGCAGTGGAAGAGTACTCCCCCTTTCCTAAACCCTTACCAGTACTCACAGAGAATACTTATGGACATTCTTTCCTTGTAAACACCCTAGCAATCATCCACACCCTCTCTCGACCACATTCTGAACATCTGCTTGTGTCAGCCCACTATTTTCACAATAATGCTGCATAACAACCAACCATAAAATCCAAGTGACTTAAAAACAACATGCATTCAGTTTTTGCTTATGCATCTGTAGGCTGACTGGAATATGGCTGATGTAGGCTGAGCTCTTCTGGGCTGGGCTCCAAGCAGCAGGTTGGATCCAGGTTTGCTCTGCATTCTCTTTCTCCTTGGACCAATGACTACCAAGATTTGTTCTTCTTATGGTCAAAGACAGGAACACAAAAGGGCAAGTCCAATTGTGCAAGCTTATTTCAAGCATCTGCTCATATCATGTTCACCAACAACCCAGTGGTCAAAACAACTCGTATGACAAGCCTAAGGTCAAAGGGCAGGGAAGTACACTCCATCCACAGTGAAGTCATGGCAAGGATGTGGATGCATAACAGGAACACAGGGGAATAGTGGAGACTGATAATTCAATCTAATAGATCCCTCATGCTGCTTCGCATGCTCACCTACCATTCTCAGAAGTCTGAGTCCCACCTGATTTTTGTCTCCTCAAGAAGATGGGTGTTGGGAGGATGACAGGTAGAAAGAAGGCATGCTCCCTGCCTGGGCTCTGGAAAGCTCCCTCAGACAGAGTTATTCAAGTTGTGCAATAACATACTACCTAAATTTTTTTTTTTTTTTTTTTTTTTTTTTTTTTACTTTTGAAAAAGTAAAGCTTCATTCAAATTCATAACAAGTTGCTGCATGGGCAAGTAACTGGTAGCCCTAAGGGGTGGATATGTCTAATGATCATCACTTTTTATTCCAAGGTCCTTGAAGACATGGGTAAAGCTGGTTCATCTTTGGGTTCCTCGTGCCACACGGTACAGTGTTCTGCCCCAACAGATGTTTTATAAATATCAGTGTTGCTTGAAATAAGTGACATTTTATTTGGAAGACCAGAATTTTTTTTTTTTTTTGTAAAAAAGAGACTTAAAATTTAAAAGTATCTCTTTGATTGATATTTGCCACAATTCCCATTTGCAAAGGATACACTTTTTTTTATCCATAAGCAAGTAGCAAATAAGTCTATGATTCTGCAAGCCCAGTGGCTGACTTTTTCTAGTTTAAAAAAATGTTACCCGTTATTTTTGAAGGTTAGTTGTGGGAGAAGCTTTAAAACTTTCAGTTCTGGAGAGAATGGAGCCAAGTCCTGATAAGAGGGAACTGATGGCCACTTGTTAACACAACTGCTGAGAGCAGTGTATTCATGATGTGAGAGAAGCCGTTTTTCTCTTCTTAGAGTAGGTTGAACTAGGAAAATATGGATTAACATAATTATTTCCCAGATATTGTAGGGAGGCTTAAAGAGACAAACATTTGTTTATCTTATACAATGTTTAGAAGCATCTATTCTGATGGATACAGTAGGAACAAGTTCACAGAAATGTTGCTGTATTAGGTAACTTTCTTGGGGTAAAGTGGGAACATGTTGGAAGTAAAGCAGTTATCTTAGGTTAGTTGTCTTTTTCTTACTCCCTTGTTATGGTCTCTTTGAAATGTTCTTTTATTGTATGTTTTTTTTTTTAATTTTTTTTTTCATACAGTTGATTTAAAAAAAAAAAAAAACAAGGAAAAAAATATGGAGAGCTCCCTTGAGGAGCCTGTGGAGAATGCAGGGGTATTGGCCTACCCCACCTCGATGGTTGCTAACGTGACCACAGACATAGGGGACTGGTGGTTTGATGGGTTGAGCCCTTTACCATAGGTTTTACCCTTGGGAAGACAGTTGCTGCAAAGGAGAGGCTAGGCCTCCCTATAATTGTGCCTAAGAGCCTCCTCCCGAATGCCTCTGTTGCTCAGATGTGGCCCTCTCTCTAGCTAAGCCAACTTGAAAGGTGAAATCACTGCCCTCCCCACTACGTGGGATCAGACACCCAGGGGAGTGAATCTCCCTGGCAACGTGGAATATGACTCCCGGGGAGGAATGTAGACCTGGCATCGTGGGACGGAGAACATCTTCTTGACCAAAAGGGGGATGTGAAAGGAAATGAAATAAGCTTCAGTGGCAGAGAGATTCCAAAAGGAGCTGAGAGGTCACTCTGGTGGGCACTCTTACGCACAATTTAGACAACACTTTTTAGGTTCTAAACAATTGGGGTAGCTAGTGGTGGATACCTGAAACTATCAAACTACAACCCAGAACTCATGAATCTCGAAGACAGTTGTATAAAAATGTAGCTTATGAGGGGTGACAATGGGATTGGGAAAGCCATAAGGACCACACTCCACTTTGTCTAGTTTATGGATGGATGAGTAGAAAAATAGGGGAAGGAAACAAACAGACAAAGGTACCCAGTGTTCTTTTTTACTTCAATTGTTCTTTTTCACTCTAATTATTATTCTTGTTATTTTTGTGTGTGTGCTAATGAAGGTGTCAGGGATTGATTTAGGTGATGAATGTACAACTATGTAATGGTACTGTGAACAATCGAATGTACGATTTGTTTTGTATGACTGTGTGGTATGTGAATATATCTCAATAAAATGAAGATAAGAAAAAAAAAAAGAAGCATCTAATTCTCTACCAAAAAATTATATTTTAAGAAAACATCATCAAAAATGTTAAGGACATAAACATTTCCCTGTGCTCTCAAATTTTTTTCCCGCTTTTAAATAAACAACCATACAAAAGAAAAAACATTAAGTTCTACTGCAAATTAACACTGAAAGGAATACAAACCCAAGTAACTCTCCACCAAAGTGAATATTGGCAAGTTCCATTTATGTTTCATCCTCGAGGAAATGTATAGTGAATTTTCTAGATAGGCATAACTTTCAGAGAAAAACATTTAATTTTTAATCACACTGATGGAAATTTGTTCTAGGTAAACTAGTTTACCAAACAAAACCTAACTTTTTATTGATGGCTGGATCCAAATATCAGTTATTTTATATTGTTTTAATATTGCCATTACAGGATGGAAGACTTATTCTAGACCATTTTCAATGAATTTCTCCTAACAACTGTGCTTTTCTATTCCATGATTTGGCTATCCCTTTTTTGCTCACTACCAACATTAATATTTTGCCAGACAGACTGAAGATTCTGTAGAAAAATAAATAACAAGCTTATCATAGCAGCACCAGATTTTATATACAAATTCTAAGGCAACAACAGTCTTGGGACTCATTCATGCCTTTCTATGAAGCTTTTGAACCTGAAAGGCATCCATTTTTGCTAAAAATTCATTGTATACACTACATGTCACTAATTAATAATAGCAACAATAGTCTTCTTTTTGTACGGTTTAAGTGCTACTTACCAGAAAGTTACTAACTGTGGCTCAAATATTTACTACTTAATGTATGGGAAAATATCATCCCACTGAATTTTTCCCCATTGAATATTTATCCATAAAAATGGATAATTTAATAGTCTTTGGGATGAAAGAGGTAAACAATAGTCTTTGGGATAAAAGAGGGGTATAATTTTAAGCCACTTAGAGTATTCATCATTAACTCTGATTTTCTATCAAATCTCCACTGACCTCTGGCTCTTGCTTCCCGTGACTTTCTCTTTCTGTGTCTGAATTTCATTCTCCTTTAAAGGACTCCAGTAGTATTAAGGATTAAGACTCATTCTGATTTTAATTGGGCCACATCTTAACTGAAGTAGCCTCAACAAAAGGTCCTACTTACAATGGGTCCTACTTACACAGGAATGGATTAACATGTTAAAAAACATGTTTTTCTGGGATACATTGCTCCAAACTATCATATCAACTTTTGCTGCCTTCTTATTTGTATATATATATATATATATCTTATTGTATTACTTTCCATGTTGTTCAAAATGTGCACATATGATCTAATTCATATTTATTTTTAAATATTTATTGAATTAATACTGATGCAGGCAATGATCATCCTCGTTTAGTTGCTAGAGATCCATAACTCCCTTCTGTAAAGCTGCAAAGAAACACAAAGCATTATGTGGGCATATTTGCTTCTGTTTCTGACAAAACCTAAAATAAACACCAATCAATTTTTGTGTAAAACAGTAGAAACTCTTCTTCCATGCTGTAACTGTTAAATTCATTTATAAAGAATCTGGGAGGTGCAGCAATGTGATTCTTACTGTTCAAAAAAAAAAAAAATTACTTGGTTTTCTTTGTGTTGATACTAATGATCTGACAATTTTGAAAAAAATTGTTCTTTCTTCCTCAGATAGTAACGTACATTATTGCATCATAAGAAAAGCAATGCTAAGAAATAGAAAAGAGAAAAATCAAAGTAACTGACATGAGAAAAGTCCCCAAAATTAGGAACAAGGGGAAAATGAAATTATACAAATTTTCATGATTTCTTTAAACATTTGAACTTAGCCCATACTCAAGTTAAAATCAATTATACTTAAATCAAGGACCAGTTTGGCCTCAGTAAAAATGGACCACAGGAAAGCCCACTTTTATGAGATCTATGAGTTTTCTCACTAAATTTATGTTCACAAAGCCAGTTGAACTACCACCCACTGGTTCTTCATACAGGGAGAGCCCTGGGCAGTATGAAGTTTCTGTCTATCCTCCCTGGAGCTTTCAAGCTGAGGAAAAGAGGCTTCTCCTTCCCCCTCTAAAAGGTACAAAGAGAGTGCAGCTTGTTCTGAGCTCCCTGAGAAGGTCGAGTCACTCCAGCCTCCACACCCCTGCTTTATTGGTGCACAGTAACAACAGTGACCTGAGGAAATGATTAACCTCAGTCATCCCGCCAATTGTTAAATCATCAATATTCACCACTCTTGGCCATTTAGAAGAGATTCTTTTCCCTTGGAGCTTGTTAATAATGGAAAAATAATTTTAATCTATCCAAATACATGAGATTACCTCTTGCATGATTTATGTGACTCTGTGCCTCCTGCCTCCTTTCTATGAATGAGAAGCAGGACCCAAGGGCATCTGTGGACAGAGAACTGAGTGATGTTTTTCAAAATCATAATCTACCTAATTTAATCTTCTAAACCAACCTGCATCTAATAACAGCCACCATTTATTGAGTGCTTACTATGCGCAAAGCAATGTGCCAAGTGATTTCTAAGAAATATCTCATCAAATATGCATGATCCCCAGAAAGATGGGGATGATTGTTTTTAATTTACAGATGAGGAAGCTGAGTCTCAGAAGGGTTAAGTAATGCCCTGTGGTCACTGAACCAGTAACGGTAAAGGCAGGATGGAATCCAGGTCTGTGTGACTCCAGTGACTATGTACTTTCCACCATTTTATGTTGTTTCTCAAGTCTACTTTAGGCAAAGGTCTGTGGTGACATAAAGGGATATTCACTGAGAGACCACTATGTGTTCTTGGGCTAGGTGCTCAATGAATCTGTGCCTCACCTTTCTAATCTTTAAAATGAGGATAATAATAATTCCTACCATATAGGGATTAAATTAGTTAATACATATAAAGTGCTTTGAACAGTGCATAGCATATAAGCCCCCCACAAAGCCATGTTCAAGTCTTAATCCCAGTCCTGTGGTTGTCGTCTAGTTTCCTGGGCTACTCAAGCAAATACCACGCAATGGTTTGGCTTAAAACAATAGGAATTTATTAACTCACAGCTTTGAGATGAAGAGAAAGCCCAAATCAAGGCATCATCAAGGCGATGCTTTCTTCCTGAAAACTGTGGCATCCTGAGGCTGGCTGCTGGTGATCTTTGGTCCTTAGCTTGTCATATGGCAAGGGACATGGTGACATTTCCTGGTCTCTCCCTTCTCTTCTGGTTACACTGAGTTTGAGCTTCTTGCTTCTGTGGCTTTCTCTCTATACATTCATTCCATTTATAAAAGACTCCAGTAATAGGATTAAGACCCACCCTGACTGAAGTGGGTCACATCTTAGCTGAAGTAACCTCATCAAAAGGTCCTACTTACAGTGGGTTTACACCCACAGGAATGGATTAGGTTTAAGAACATGTTTTTCGGGGGTACATACAACTACAAACCACCACAGGTGTGAACTTATTTGTAAACAGGATATTGAACACATTTAGGCCAAAGTGAATCAGAGTGGGCCTTAATACAATGGGACTGAAGTCCTTAAAAGAAAAGGAAATTCGGTGCAGTCAGTTGAAGAAACCACAAGAGGAGAGAGGAAGAGACAGATCGCCATGTGATAGAGGCAGAGATCGATCGCCAGCAAGCCACCACCAGAATGCTACAGACTTCGGAGAAGGTATGGCCTCCCAATACCTTGATTTTGAACTTATAGCTTCCAAAGCTGAAAGACAATAAATTCCTGTTGTTAAACCCAATGAGTTTGTGGTATCTGCTATAGCAGCCCTGGAAAACTAAAACATATGCATTCAAGGCATCGGGGATACAACAGTGAAGAAAAAGATAAAAATACTTACCCTCATAAAGCTTATTTCTAAAAGAAAGGCAAAAGCCAGTAAACAAACAAACAAGCAAATAGCATGTATAATATGTCAGAATGTAATAAATACCATGAAGAAAAACAAAGTGAAAAGGGAAGTTAAAAAATGCTGGGAGGAGGATTAAACCATAATTTTAAATAAGACCATCAAGGAAGGCCTTATTGAGGTAATACATGTATCCACATAGATACACAGTATGGTGGATTTTATTGGACTTGAAAGTCTCACTACCACTTGCTTGCTTTGGGTTTTTCATGTCAGTGAACAAGGTGGCAAAGGAGTTGGTTATCATGCTAGTGGGAGTAATCAACTGTGATAGCAACAGAAGCTAGAATTGTTGCTACACAATAGCAGCAGGGATGAATATATCTGGAATCCAAGGAATTCATTTGAACGTGTCTTGTTGTTTTTGTACCCAGGGGTAAGTTGAAAAGGCAGCTCTGGTAATTATGCCCCAACCAGTGCAAGAAAAATAAAGTCTGAAGGGATACTTTTCTTACAAGGGAAGCAACCTAAATTAGCTGATGTTAAAATGGGTAGTAGAAGAGTGAGTTAATGAAAATAAACATGGCCTTGGCATCAGTGTAGAGCAGGGACTGAAGCTTATTCCACTAACTCTTGCATTAAATCCTTACAGAGATTGTGGCTAGCCATCACCTTGAAGTGGCCTCTGTGAAGGACAGAACTTTGTGGATGGCACAAGCAAATCTGAGTGGTGTAAGGAGTGAACTTAAATGGACACCTTCTGTGCACTACTTGAAACCCCTTTAGCCTCTTTTGCCTACCACTGCTGTGACAAACTGCTCTGAGCAGGGTTTGATCAACTTTGGGCAAGTGAAACATGGCAGCTGCTCTCCTCTCACTTCCTACCCCAGGACCTCTCTGAGGTGGGAGCCAGCTTGGCGTTCGCAATTGTCCAACTTGAAAGTGCGGAGTAGTTATTATCCTGGGAGCATTAACCTTTGATCGAAGGCAGACAGGTGCCAACAGATAAATCCTTCCTCCATTCTTCCTCTCAGTGGGCAGTTTTGAGATTCATTTCATAGGGCTTCTCAGAAGATCTTAGGGTATTGAGAAAGCAGTTGAGAGTAGTGGTAAAGAACACATGCTTATATTGACTTTCTCTCTTCCTTGTTTCTCCTCCCCTCCTCTCTTCCTCTCTCTTGCTCCCTGAGGTCATAATCCCAAGTAAAGTACTAACACATAAGCCTTGTTTAAGCCTTTACTTTGGGGGGAATCCAGGAGAGGTGGGGGTAGATGAGAATTTCATTTTTGGACACATTAAGTTTCAGACACCCGTTGGACACCCAAGTGGAAATAGGGAGGCAATTAGATATAGAAATCTGGAGTTCAGGGAAGAAGCCCAGGCTATATAAATACATTTGGAATACAATTAATTTCTCAATTTTGAGGAAGGCTGTAAATATACAGGTAAATAAAAGAGATGCTAGAATAAAGTACCACATACAATTGTCACATAAAGAATGTCCACAATAAGTGCTCTGGGATGGACACTCCCTGTGCATAGGGACTGAGGAGCCTTTACAGAGAAATAAAGCCTAGATAGAGATCATGCTTTTGAAATGGAAGTCATTCTATGAAAGTGAAAACCCATTTCAATAGTTAAACAGACCAGGCTATTTCTGATAATTTTCCCACCAAATTATATCTTCAGATAGACATTGAAAAGATACTTTGCACAGCTTATTTGTCACTTTCTCAGTGTATCTATCCCTGACAGAGTGAGTTACTCCCTCTTTTACATTCTTGGGTACTCAGTCAACCTTTTTCTACCTCTGTCATTGGACTTACCTCCCTAGACTGTAATTCATCCATCTATTTAATTCTTTCTCCCCAATGTGAGTGTGCCTCCTTTTGGGTGGATTTCCTGTCTTTGTATCTTCAGCACCTAACACTGGCACAAAATTAGCCCTGGTTGTCTGTCCAATTAATGAAATATGAATGGATCCCTGCAGCCCCTTGCAGAGGTCTGTGTTGCTCAGGAGCAAAGAAATCACTCCTTTTAACTTCCAGCACGTTTATCTGACCTTGACCTCTCTTCAGTCACTTATTTTTGTATCCTATTTTATAGTTATTTGTATCTACACCTTGTTTAGTCCTAACACACTGTTAAGTTCCTTCAGGTTAGGATGCACGCCTGAATCACCTCCAGAAACCAAGTGCCTTAACATAAAACAGGTGCCAGGAATATGGAATCAATGAATCATCTGCCTTGAAAGCAGCAACACTGGTATCACCTGCGCTTCTAAAAGTTTAATGTTGGGATGCAGATTCAGTTTATCCTAAGCGGGCTGGAGAGGCTGCATTTTTCTAAAATTCTCCCACATAGTGCCCATCAAACTTGTCCGCCGACCACACTTTTGAATATCAGGATCACTCGATCAATGGTTCTCGACCTTAGATACGTATCAGAATCATCTGGGAAGCTATTAAAAGTACTGATGTCTGGGTCCCAATACCAAGATTCTGATTTAACTCATTTAAGGCCTCCACGCTTTAAGTAGCAAGGATCTAGAGTTAACAGAGCTTCACAAATGCAAGAAAAGAAAACATTTAATCGGACTCTTCTTAACTGAATCGCTGAAAACATCTGAATAAATAAATATTCTAGAGAAAATAAACATCCCGCTGTACGAAATACCCACTCAGTATGCACGCCTAAGGACCTCCCCCGCCCCGCCCCTGCCCTTCCTGACACGCCCCTGACCCTCCTGAAACGCCCCTTCCTGGCCCAGCTCCTCCTCGCTACGGCTCTAGGGTGGCGCCCCGCCCCCTCCGCGTCTATTGGCCACTCCCTTTTTCCCATCGCCTCGCCTACCTTCCCTACGGGGCCTACTTCCGGCTCTGAGGTTTGTCACGTGCCCGGATATGGGACGTGGTAGTAGAACCGCCGCTTCCCGTTCACTGTTTAGTTGAGGGGCGCGTCCCAGTAGAGGTCGTTACCTTGGCCCCGTACCTTCTCCGCCTCGGAGGACCCGCCTGGGTGCGGGCGGGCTCGGTCCGGCACTGCGGTAAGCCTTCTGTCGGGGCTGCCCAGTAGTCCTTGTGGCGGCGGGCAGGCGAGCAAACGGGCGGGCTCCAGCGTCTGAGGTAGTTCCTCAGTCTGCTACTGGCTCGGCGCCCGGGGTTGGAGCATCGCTCCCTCAGCCGCCAGGTCCCCCTTCCTTTCTCTGTGTAGGGTGCAGGGTCCGGCCAAGCTCTCTGGAGCCTGGGAGAATACGGAGCAGGGACTGCAGTCCTCGCACATCCCTTTCCTGTCTGTCTTTTATGAACCAGATTTCATTTGTGCCAAACGGCCCTGCACTTCATAACGCGCTTGGCGTGACCAGGAGAGGAAGGTGTGACAGGCTTCCCTTTCTTGGCCAAAATCCACATTTGTTCTTCTAAAATTTCTCGAATACATTCCCTGTATCCGTACAACCTTTCTCTCTTCTGGATGACAGCGCTCCATGCGCTGAAAGGTTTCGACAGCGTACGGGGTCCCAGTCCACCCGCCGGGGCACTCACACTGAACAAGCTGTTCGTCCACGCAGACAAATCCACCACAGAGAGTAAGTCTAACACCGAGTAAAGCATTGGGCCTACTGCCTCTGAAACGTGGTCGGACATAGGTTCTTAGATCTGGAAAATAAGTTTGGAATACCTCTGTGTGAATTACTCGTTGATTTACAGGAAAGTACTATAAAGATGGGTGAGTTAATCATTTGACCCTTAGAATACAAATGCCACGAAGGCAGGTGTCTTCATGAACATGCCTGTCATGTTTACCACTTTTAATAGACCGGCACTTAGTAGGCATAAATATTTGCTGAATAAATGAAGGGTCACATAGTGCTTTTCATTATGCCTAACTCCTTTATGAGGTATGCGCAATCCTCTCTTGTTTTTACCACTTACCATAAATTTCAGTCATTGCTTTTGACCAGAGAGGGACTGTGTGGTAAATGTTGGTCACCATTAGTCCATTCATTTGACCAGTATTTACTGTTCAGTTCACATTACCTCAAGAGGTATTTGATGAGTACCTGCCGTTAAGTCCCAGTCTATGATAGAGCATTTTGCTTTCTCTCTCTTCTCTTCTCTTCTTTTCTCTCTTCTCTCTTCTCTCTCCTCTCTCCTCTCTCCTCTCTCCTCAGAGTTAGTTCTTCAGATCCAGGAGTTTATGGTTTATGATATCATGAACCAATTAGACACCAAGTACCAGCTTTTTAAATAAATGCAGTTAGTGCTATAGAAAATGAAAGGAGAGATCAATTTGTACCTAATATCTTTACTGCGTCGACTTCACATAAATCATAAACGTAATTAGAGCTTGTATAGAGGGAAGATAACATTCCCTGCATGGAAAAGCACCTGAGCAAAGATGTAAGCCTGGAATGAACAGAGTGATTGGAGTGGAAGATTCATATTTGGAACATTAAGAAAATATTGAGCAGAGGCATGGTGTGATGAAAGCGTGTTTTAAGATTGTTTTATGGGGGACTTGGGAGTTGTGGAAGCTTGCAAAGATATAACTGGATGCTGTAGTATTAAATAGACGTAGGTGATGAGAGCCTGGTTTAGTGTAGTGGCAGTGGGAAAAGAAGGAAGAAAGTATGTGTACAGGAGGAAATCAATAAAATGTAGAAGATTTGTTGTTGCCAGTGGAGGAGGGGAATCAAATATGACTGATTTGAACCTGAGCATTTGCTTGCAGATGTGAGACTTGGAAAGCAGAAACTTGGGGAGAGATGTGGTTGTTATGTTATTTTAAAACATTTAAATGTTTATTATTTGCAATTTGACAGTTTTAGGGATTCAAAGATGAGTAAGACATGATCCTTGCCTACAAAGAGCTACTAAGGAATATAGCTAGCTGGAAAATATTGTTGGCACATCCTATGTTAGCAGAATAAAAGGGAAATGTTTGAGAAGTAGAAGTGACTTCTTCACACAGAGGTGACATGTTAGCAGGCTCTTAAAAGAGATGAGTTAGAATTCCCAGGGAGAAAAGAATTCCAGGAAAAGGAAATTACATGAGCAAAAGCCCAGAGATAGAAAGCTAAACTGGCCAGCGTCCAGTATGGCTTGGGCATAGGATGAACTAGAGCTTTTAGTACAGAATCTCAGCCCTAGACCATATTAAGGGTTTAATGGCAGGGGCATTTAGTAATAGACAGAAAAAAAAGGTTAGGATGGGTGGAATATGTAAAAAAAATGGAGAAGAAAGCAGTTGGGGAGAATTGTACTTCGTGTCTCTCTGTTCTTTGCAGGTTAGGTGATGAAGTCATTTGCAGAGGAATGAGGAGCCTGACCCTAGAATAGGGAGCTGAAGGAGAGTTAGTAAAGATTTGTGGCATGGTAAATGGGAAAAGCAAGCATCAAAGAATATATTAAATGTTAAAGAATTGTTGAGCAGCATTGAAAGTCCAGCTTTGGCTGGATTTAGATATTTGCAATGTATCCAGAGAACTTAGATATGTGGCTTTTTAAAGTGGCTGTAGAGACAGTTTAAGGGGATTGGTAAAACAGGATAAATTGGTCAGCCAACAGGGTAAGATGATTGTAAGCGAGTGTGGATTTAGTAAAATGAGCACTGCTTCCAGGCTAGGTGGGAAAAGCAATTCAGCTAAAAGAGTCCAGGTAGGCTAAAACTAGAAGAAAGAGGGAGAAGTAAAGACAGAAGGAGGTAGGAAAGTGAGTGATTTTTGTGAGAAAGCAATTTTAGATTGAGTAAAATAATAGACTTACTTTACAAAAGTATCGGTTACGTTATAAAGATTTATCCTAAGTCATTTATTTAAAATTCACAATTTCTTCATTTTTCCATAGAAACAGTTTTATAAGGAGAATTTAATTACCTAGGCAAACAATATATATGTAATACTTTCCACTTAGCATTGAAAAATAACAGTACATATACACACAAATATATATGTACAAAAAATAAAATTTAAAAGTTTTTTTAAAAAATTAACTTAAACTGATGTTTGAAAACAGATTTTGCTTTAGATGAGGAAAAGGAAATAAGTAGAAACATTTTTTTTTATAACTACAATTTAGATACCATATAATTCACCATGTTACAAGGTTGTACAATCATCACCACTGTCTAATTCAAGGACATTTCATCACCCCCCCAAAGAAACCCTGTAACCATTAGCAGTCACTTCCCATTCCTCCCTATCCCTAGCCCCTTTCTGTTTCTATGAATTTGCTTGTTCTGGACATGTCATATAAATGGAATCACACATTTGGGATTGTCTTTTTTGTATATTGTCTGTCTTTTTAATTTTAGCCATCCTAGTGGTGTGAAGTAGTATCTCAAGGTTTTGATTTGCATTTTCCTAATGACTAATGATGTTGAGCATCTCTTCATGTACTTTTTGGCTATTTGAGTATCTTCTTTAGAGAAATGTCTGTTCAAATCCTTTGTCCAATTATTTGGGTTATTTGCCTTTATGTTTGAGTTACAAGGGTTTTTATATAGGAGACTTATTTTTAAAGATTGATCATTGGGTTTTACAATTTTTTTTTAAATCTTAATTTTTTTCGTATTGTAATACTTGGTGAGCACTTCCAAAGATTTTAGAATTTGATCAACTTGTTCTTCTCTAATTTCATTTCCAAACTTAGAGCTTTTAATTTATTTGATGTAAGTGTATTAATGTATTAGCTCCTTCTTCCCATGCTTATCAACTATAAATAAAATCATTTTTTAGTCATAAATGGAACATTATAAGGTAGAATGATTTTTAAGATGAACTTAATATTTATACTCTGAATTTTTTCAGCTGAAAAAAGATGACGGCAATCAAGCATGCATTACAGAGAGACATTTTCACACCAAATGATGAGCGCTTGCTGAGCATTGTGAATGTCTGCAAAGCAGGAAAAAAGAAAAAGAACTGTTTTTTGTGTGCCACAGGTAGGTATTTAGTAAGAAAAAGTACTTGTTTGGCATTCTTTTGTTCTTCAGGGGACATTTACTCCTAGTTTTAAAATATTCTCATTGTCTTTAAAATTAGAAAAATTGTTGGGCCAACAAATTCATTTGAAAAAAATTGTTCTTATTAAATATTGACTAGATATAAAAGAGTTTCTGTAATGTTACATATGTATAAGGTGTAAAGACTAGCCATACAGTGAACATTTGTGTACCCTCCATCCTATATAAGAAGAATATTGCGATTGTCTTTGAAGTCTCCTGTGCCTTCCTTGATTTCATTCCTCCTCCCCCATTAAGAGGTAACTAATATCCTGAATTTTGGTTTACTATTTTCTTGCTTTATCATTTTAACTTATGTTGGCAATCTCAAATAATATATTGTTTAGTTTTGCAAGTTTTTGAACTTGACCTAAATTGAATCATAATACATATATTCATTTGTGACTTTTTTTACTCAATGTTATGTTTGTGTTCATGAGTTTTATCCATGTTCTTTCACATAGCCTTAATTGTGTCATTTTCACCGTTATGTACTATTCCACTGGATAAGTGTACCATGGTTTACTTACCCATTCTACTAGTGATGAGCATTTGATTTGTGTTGTAGTTTCCTAGGCTGTTTAAAGCAGATACCATGAAATGGGTTGGGCTTAAACAATGGGAATTTATTCAGTTATGGTAAGAGTCCAGGAAAATGTCCAAATCATGGTATCATCAAGGTGGTGCTTTCTTCCTGAAGACTTTCTGCCAATGATCCTTGGCTCCTCTACCACATAGCAAGGCACATGGCGGTGTCTGCTGGTCTTTCCCTTCTCTCCTGGGTTTCATTGCTTTCAGCTTCTTGCTTCCATGGCTTTCTCTTCTCTCTCTCTGTATTCATTCGGTTATAAAAGATTCCAGTAGTAGGACTAAGACTCCTTCTGAAAGAGGTGGGTCATACCTTAACTGACATAGCCTCATCAGAAGGTCCTAGTTACAGTGGGTCCACACCACGGAATGGGTTAGATTTAAGAACATGTTTTTCTGGGGTACATACAGCTTTAAACCACCACAGGCGTGAGCTCATTTGTAAATAGGATCTTTGAAGATATTTAGGCCAAACTGAAAAGAAAAAGAACCTCAATTTTTTTTTCCAGCTTTTTGCTTTTACAGACAGCATTTCTATGAACATGTTTGTCCTTGTCTCCTGGTACATGCAGGCAAGAAATTTCTAGTGTAGATGCCTAGATGTGGAATTGCTGGGTTGTAAGTAGGTAAATGTTCAACTCTAATACGACTTATTTCCAAAGTGGTTGTAGTAGTTTACATTCCCGCTAGTAGTGTGTGTGTTCTGAGTTCTTTACATCCTGGTCAACATTTGGTTTTGACTGACTGTTAATTGTTGCCAGTCTGGTGGGCTTTAATGGTATCTCATTGTAGTTTTCAATTGTATTTCCCTGATTAATAATGAGACTGAGCAATTGTTAGCCATTTGACTTCCTTATCTATGAAATTTGCCTATTCAGGTCTTCTCATTTTTCTACTGATTTCATTATCCTTTTACAGATTTGTACAAATTCTTACGTAGTCTGGATACTCATCTTTTGTTAGTTACATGCTTTTACATGTTTGTGGCTTGTCTTTTATTAAAATTGGGTAAATAGTGATGTCCAGTTGCCCAGCTAGAGCCTTCAAGTTACCAAGCTAGAATCCTTCCTAACCATCAAGTAGTTTTCTGGTTTTATACAGTCTGCTTCTCTCATATCTCTCTCATCTGTTACTTTCTCCTCATTTTCATTGCCTGATTAGTGCAAGCCCCTGTGACTTCTCTCCTAGATTTCTTTAGTAGCCACTGAACTAGTCTTGTCTTTGGTTTGACCTTTGAACCCATTCTCCATTCTTTGCTCCAGAGTAATTTTTAGAAACTGGAAATTAGAGCATATCATTTCCCTAATCAAAATCCTTTAATGTCTCCCCCACAGCTTTCAGATAAAGTCCCTTTATGATCTGCATTCCATCTTTTTTATTAACTTCATTTCCATCCACTTTATTACATGTACTGTCTATATTGAACTCCTTATTGTTATTCCCTGAAATGGCATTATATTCGTTCAAGCCTCTCTAGCTTTACATATGTTAGTCATTCTTTTAGAACTCTCTTTAAAGTCCCTACTCTTCCTTTTAAACTGGTCTCAAGCTTTACTTCTCTAGGAACATGCCTCTGACTCTCTAGTCTGATTTAGATGCTTCCATTAGCATTCTGGGCCTTCCTCAGTTCTTGAATTTGTTATGAAATATTACTCCTATTTTAATATCATTCAATGAATTAGAGAGTGAGTGAGTGAAAAGTATTTCTAATAAAAGTATGTGTTTACTCAACAGTAACAACTGAACGCCCTGTGCAGGTGAAGGTGGTCAAAGTCAAGAAATCTGATAAGGGAGATTTCTACAAAAGGCAGATTGCTTGGGGCCCTTCGAGACCTTGCTATGGTAGATGCCAAAGATGCTATTAAGGTACATTTTTTCTTAGTTCCTTGACCTCTGTTCAGAAAATGTCTTTCATTTTATGTAGCCCAAGATGATTTAAACTTGTTTTTTTATGACTGCTTGAAACTCTAAACAAAAATTAGTCTAAAAGGTGTATTATTCAACCTTCCAGTTCACCTTTCTGCCCCTACACCCTGGCTACTAAAAATAATTATGTAATCGCAGGTGCTCTTTGACTTAATTCTCAAAGTTGCATATGTTTATTAAGAAGGCAGAAAGAAGTAGAAAACTTATCTTTATAGAGTAATCCAATGAAATTCTGGTTTTACCCTCGTATAAACCTCTGAGGAACTAAAAGCTGGAAAAAAATGACAGGCAGTTGAGACAGGTGTCAAAAGAAATGAAGCAAAAAAACAGCTTTAGGAGAGTCCTGCGTATCTGTGGAATGCAAATTTCTTCCATATGCAGAGAATGCTTTCCTTTAAGTATTATAGGCAAACGCGGGCCTGTACTTTTAATCCCTAAGGCAACACCCGATTTTTAGCAAAAGGTGGAATGTAGAAAGGGTTTGACAGGTGCTTTTGAATTTTTTGTTTATTTTGAAAAGAGGATGGGCTTTTTTTAAAAACTTCAACAAATAAATGATTTCTATTATGAGAAGGAGTCAAGAGCAGAGACTTGTGTTTTTTAGGTTTCTGTTTGCAAGAAAATACTCTAAGGGCCTTTCAGAAATGCACCTTTATTAGAAAGCCTTTTTCACTTGAATAGTTTTGCACTGTAACCCTATTGACTTGCATAATTGACTAACATTGCTGATTGCTTACTTGAATGCTTTCTCACAGCTGACGCCTCATTGCTGACTTGCTCAATGGATTTTTTTTTTTTTTTTCATTTTATATAGGCACCTTGGTGTGTGTACTCTATATATGGATATAAAATATAAAATTTTTATACATAGCCTAACATTAGCCATTTAGTATCACACATTGATTTGTGTGAGTGTTGCCACTGGAGCACTCAGCTTCTTTATGGCATTATGGGAATATTCCCAGGAAAGAGATCATTTCCATCAAGTTTCATATCAGTTGCCAATACTCTTAGATGTTTTTGTAAGTAATAATGCAATTATCTTTTCATTGTGAGTGCAGGTTTTTAATTTTTTGACACTTCAGTGCTGTTTATTAAACTATAAATTAAACTAATCTGTACTTTGATTGCTACAGGGCAAGTCCTCATTTCTAAATATCATTTCTAAAATAGCTCTTCATGTAAAGGTCTGATATAACTTCCCTAACTTCTAAAATGTTTGTTTACATTTGTTGCCTCTAAATAACGCTTTAAATGACTTGAATATATTATTCTTCTACCCTGTAGAGCATGAAAATGATGAATATTTGGAGCATGTGTTTTAATTGCTTGGATGTGAAGAAAGTATATATCCATATGTTTTCATTTTTATATAGTACTCAAGTAGTTCTACATTCAACAAAGAAATATAAGCCTAATATGAAATTATTGCTGAAATTAGGCTTAAGAAACTGTAGACAGCATAGTGTAATTCTCTCAGATTAGTTGGCCTCGGTCACTGAAAAGAATTTTAAGGTCCACCTGAAGTTTTGGCTTTTGAAACTTCTTTAATCATTCTATATTTTCATTCTAGAAAACAATTCGGAGTTGTCCCTGCTTTTCACCTTGTTTTTGAAAACCACAATATAATGTAGAATATATCTTTTTCTCATGAGTAGAAGATATATTTCTTATCAGGGAGTTAGTGTCAGAAGCACAGTGTATTACAAAAACAACAAACAATGTAACACTAAAAAATCCTAAAACAGTTTAATTAGAAAATTCCAGAAGCAAGTCAAACTAGAGATTATCTTCATTTTACAAATGAGGAAAGCTGAGACACAAAACCATTCTGTTTTTCTACTCTTAGACTTTCTGGGCATAAGAAGGAAATTGCCATAGCAGTGTAAGTTGTTGTTTTCAATCCATTTTCTTTTAGCTGATAAACAGAGTTTTTGCTATAAATTTAATTCTGTGAACCATTCTCTTAAAGTCATTTGCAGACTTTTAATGGTGATTTTTTTTTTAAGAACAGTTTCAATTTCCTTTTGTTTTATTGACAGAGATTTTACATTAATAATGCAAAAGATTATGATCAAAAATAATTTCTTTTGCATATTTTTATTTCAGGAAAATCCTGAATTTGATTTACATTTTGAAAAAATATATAAATGGGTTGCCAGTAGCACTGCTGAAAAGAATGCGTTTATTTCATGCATTTGGAAATTGAATCAGCGGTATCTCCGGAAGAAAATTGATTTTGTCAATGTTAGCTCACAGCTTTTGGAAGGTAAAGTTAAATAAAATGTATATGTAAAATCAAATGTATCTTTAAGTGACTATCTAATTTGACATTGTTCGCATTAATTAGAACACTGAGTTACCTTATATTGTAAAGGAATTTTGAAATTATTTTTCTTATTGCAGAAGTGATGCTTGTTCATTATAGAAAATTGATATATTAAATTAAATTTAGAAAATCGTGTATAAATTTGCCCCCAGAGATAACCACTAATAACGTTTTGTTATTCTAGTCTTTTTCTGTGCATATTTAAGTACATTAAATAAAGAAATTTACATTCTCTTTTCTAACATACTTTTTCATATAATGTGTCATGAACATTTTTCATGTTATTACTTACCCCACACTATTTTTAATGGCACCGTAGTATTCTATAGTATACATGTACCATAATTTATCTAGCTAATCATTTAATATTCTGGTTTTTGCTTATTTTAAATAATCTGGGATGAATATTCTTATAGCTATATTTTTATGCAGAGTATAGGTGTAGTGGTTAAGAACACAATTCTGGAGTCATATTGCCTGGCTTCAAATCCCAGTTTTGCCATTAACTATCTGTCACCTTGGGTAGGTTATGTATGTCATTTTCTATGTCAGTTTCCCTTATTTCAGGTATAGAGATAATAATATATATACTACCCAATAAGATTGTTGTGAGGATTAAATTACTTAATATTTGAAAGTGATAAGAAATATTAGCCATTATATTATCAGTATAAAATTTCTAAACATGAAGTTAATTGG
Organism: Choloepus didactylus; assembly: GCF_015220235.1. Taxonomy (NCBI): domain Eukaryota; kingdom Metazoa; phylum Chordata; class Mammalia; order Pilosa; family Megalonychidae; genus Choloepus; species Choloepus didactylus. Next base: position 57,614,346 of record NC_051309.1, read on the forward strand.
GATAGTTTTGATCACTGTATCTTCAGGAATATTGCTGACTGTGGATTATTTTGTATTGCAAGACAAAAGCTTCCATTAAATATTGAAAATATATAATGAGATTTTATTCTTTCAAAATTTCTTTGTGTAAAAACATAAACATTGTAAAAAAAAAATGGTCTGTATGCCTTATGGATCCAAGTTAGTGTTGTAATATCTCATAGAAAGCAATTGAAATAACAGCTAGAATGTAGGTGAACAGAGCTTTTAAAAGTTGTTACTTCTCTATTGAGAAAGAAAACTTAGGTGTGTCCTAAATTATATATTTGAAAGAAAACTTAGTTTTGTCCTAAGTTTTATATTAGAATTTAAAATTAAAAGCTTTCTATAATGTTGAACCATCTGAAATTACCAATATTCAACCATTTTGGCCTGCAAAAATGGCAGTTTCAGATGATTCAAATTATTCGTTTATTTAGTCAGTTGCCTCTGTCCCTTCTCAATTTTCTTTTACTCTTTCCTTTTTCTGTTTGACCATGGATCGTTGTCTCCTTGAATGTAGGATTCCTTCACAGCACTTATTAATTAGTGAGTCTGTTACTGGTTTGGGGCTTGATGCTTGGAACTGGAAAGAGCAAGCTGCATCTGTGAGGTCCTTTCCTGCTCCCCCAGTGGGAATGGCCTTTTGTTGGAACCCCCAGGGTTGCCATCTCACCAACATTAGTTCCCACTATTTTGGTAGTTGAGTATGTTGAGGGCATGACCATCAAGGAATTTATGGTAATTTTTCATGCTTCATATAGAGGTTTACTTTTCTTTGAGTGGCTTTTCATTGCATTACCATTTCAGGGTTGAACATTATAATGAGTGAATGATTCACAAGCTTACTGTTCTATTTTCAAATATATATTTCCAAATGTTATTTCTCGCCAAAGGTGTATTTTAAACCAATATGTTTCATTGGTCAACAATATTGGGAAATACATACTTTACCTGGATTCTCCTCATTGGGAGACATTATCAAATCAATGAGATTATCGTTGTTTTTGAGATTTAAAAAAAATCATTTAATTTTTCAAGGCCTAAAACAGAAGTGTAGACATCATCGCATTTATAAACATTAACCCTAATTGAGATCAATTTTAAGAGTACCAAGATCCTTAAGGATCACGCTTTGAAATTACTTTCTGTTAATCAATAACCATTGCTTTGGTTTAGTGGGGTTCAAGGAATAGTATTATTAATGTCTACAGACTTGTTTTAATGGACTTGAAATCATGGGCATTAATTCTCACTTTTTAAAAATAAATATGTCTAATAAACTTTGGATGGTGTTAAAAAAAATAAGAAATTATCATGACCTCCCTTTAAGAGATAATTAATTATCCAAATAAGTAAGACTTTTCTTCTTTGTGATACTGACATTGGCAACTTTGGTAGTTTTTGTTGGTGGCAACTGAATATTCATGCTAAATAATTGGGGTTTCTCAACAGAATAAAGTTTTTAACAAAGGACTTTGTTAGCAGTTGGAGTAAGGTTTTTGTTTGTCCTTTTCCTTTTCATTCTTTTACTTGCAGCCAGATTAAAAAAAGAAATCTTTAACATAGATCCTAAACCCAGCCTGAACTAAATCCATGTGCTTTTTTAATTGCTTCAATCTTGTCCTCTCCAACAGTCTTTTGTGACTAATCTATTGTCAAGGAGTAGCTGGGTCAAGTTTTGGGGCCTTGAGTGAAAATAACAAGACTAAATGCATGAGTCACAACTGACCTAAAAATAATCCCCAGGAAATGATTTGTTTTCCAGTTTTCTCCTCCAAGGACGAGCCAGTAGTGTTGCCTAAAAGACTTAGAGAAAGTAACAAGATAAATGTATTTTCTTTAGCCACTTTCTGAAAATGAGGAAAATGAACCCTGGAAATTTAGCTTCTTATGGATCTTTCCACTTTGTAGTTGATTTCAATGCTGTCTTTTAAACTTTAATTTAGCATGAAGTTCAAATGACGTATGGGTAGTATTAAAAAATTTTAAACCTGTATACCCAGCTAATATTCTTTGCTTACTTTCCTCTGCTTTTCTCATACCTTCTTACTCTCCAGAACTGCCTAAAGTTACAGAAGGTGCGTAACACCTTTTCTTCTTATTCTATTCTGTTTATTTTTATTGCCATTGTTATGTACTGTTGGTTCCATATTTTATGAAATTGGGCAAGGGGATAAGTTTATTATTATTAAATCCATAATGTAGTAAAATTAATGATAGTATTCATTTTTGGCTTCCAAAGGACTGCTTCATGGGAGAAAATACTTCTGAAGCAGTTATTATGATCATTTAAAATATTTGTTTGTTTTAAATATCTCCTTGTGTAAGGACTTGTACAAAATTATTTGGGTAGTCTTGCCCCCTAGTGGCTAATAAGTGGTCACACATGCCAGCTTAACATTTATTTTTACAATGAACTAAAATGAACTCATTCAAATGACAAGGAGCTGGAGGATGCCTTTCTCTTTTAAAGAATTCATATTTATATGTTGTTATCTATAATTGCCTATAGCAAAAGTTTAATCCCTTCCTTTTTTTATTCCTGGGGAGTTTTCTAAATCTGCTGTTATCATTCTTAAGCTGTTTTTTGTTCTATGACAGATTAATGTATGTGAAGTGTTAAGATCATGCTGAATGTAAATACTCATTTTCTTTCAAAATAATGAATATTAAAAGCACCCAGAGCTTTTAATTTAAAGCAAGTATCCCATTAAGTCTGAAAATCAATAATTTAATTTACAGTGATTAAAATCATCTTTTAGGGGTTAAAAAAGATTTACTCATTTTACTTCTCGTAGCCTCAAGTTGAATACTTAGCTTTTTACAAAAGACCTACATGTTAAATATATCCTCAAAAAATTGAACTGCAACATTTATCCAGAAAGCACCTCAGATTGAACTTCTTGGTCTTTTGTTATAAAGCATGAAGACCATTTACATTTTTGTAATTTCAAACAGCCATGTTTTTGTGGTTTCTTTTCTTACTGTGATTCATTGGGAAAGCCTGTAGAACTGGTGTGTAGAAATTTTGTCAACGTGTGTGAAAATTTGTTAAACAAAGAAAATTCAGTTAATATTTTCATTGTCCAAAGTAAGTTGTGAATTGTAGCTGCATTTTTTGTTTCAATTAAAAGTTAAAACAAAGCATAAGAAAGCTGAAAAGAACAAAAAAAAAAAAAAAAAAGAATGAAAAATGTTACCTGGATAAAAAAGGAAAGCAAATTGTTTTCATATTTCCTGAATTCATAATTATTGTTTCCTTAAAAGAGCAACAGTCACCTCAGGTAGGGAACAAGGTTTGGTTTATTCCACGTGTTTGTTTGCTTTTGTTTTCCGGTTTAATTGTGTTTTGGGAAATTGTGACTAAAGCCTGTTTTAACACTTACAAATCAGAGAATTAGACTGCATGCTTTTTATTATAATTTTTTAGTTATTTCATTAACATATATAGTTCTTTTTAAAAATAAAGTGTTTTCATATATTTTGAATAATTATTTCCTATTTTTCAGCCACTTTATGTAACCTATGCTTATAGCTGATTTTACCTAGCTAGTAACCATAATATCACTAGCTGTTCCTCCTTCTGACTATTTTATTTTGAATCTTTTACCTTTATCTTCTTTAAGAATCTGTTCCAAGTGGAGAAAATCAGAGTGTAACAGGAGGTGATGAAGAAGCAGTAGATGAATACCAAGAGTTAAACGCAAGAGAAGAACAGGATATTGAAATAATGATGGAAGGCTGTGAATATGCAATCTCTAATGCCGAGGCCTTTGCTGAAAAGTTGTCCCGAGAGCTGCAGGTGTTAGATGGGGTAAGGCGTTCTTATAATCTATGAATGAGCAATGTGTAATGGACTGAGTAGGCTGGTGATAGTCATAGTTTACTGCCTCAGCACTTAAGCCCTGATATTGTGATTATTGCTGTTTTTATCTATCAGCTGCTTACTAGATGCCATCACTCTTTCACTGTTCTTCAAAAAACAGAACCATTCCTTTTAGTCAGGTCAAAACAGACAGTTGATGAAGATTCTGGATTGAGGTTCTTGATATGACATGATGGATGTAAAAAGTTGCCAACCAGAAACCAACGTAGGGGTTTATTCCCCTAGCCAATGAAATACATCAGGATAGATCAGTGAAAAAGAATAGTATTTTTGTGGTTTGAAAAAAATAGGTGTGAATTAGAAAGAGAAGCTGAGAAAAGTGAATCATTTATCAAAAGGGAACAGAATAAGTATGGTGGAAACAGGAGAGCCAAGAAAAAAGTATGCTTGATTTTTCCACTAAAATTTTTGGAATAGGTCCTGTTAATTTGTGTGCCCAGTTTCCAAGTCTATAATCTAAATGCACATTGTTAGAAAGTAAGATCTAAAATTAGCACCACTTACATAAGAATAATTTAAAATAAGAACATTTGATTTTCTTAAAAAAAAAAAAAAAGGTACTAAGCATTTAAGGAAAACCCTCAGAGAGCAAAGAACATTTTAAAGAATTACAGAATTTTGACATTTTATAACTGAAAAGTACAGGCCTTGGAGTCTAACACAGGCCCAAAGAGATAACATGAATTGTCCAAGCTTACAAGTTTACAAAACTTACTAGAAACAAAGCCTAAAAAAGACTTAAAGATATTAAAGTAGAAATTGTCCTGGGCAAGTTCAAGCCCCAGCTCTGCTGCTTAAGATATGTCAGTAGATCTTATCCCTGCTTATACTCTTACTTTTTTTTTTTTCCTTAATTCTTTTTCTTTTTATTATTGTGAACTTTAACTTATGTACATAATAGTGATAACTTTCAAAGGACAATTTAATAAGTAGTTAGCAAATTTCCAAGAGGGTTGTGGATTACAGTTCCACGGTTTCAATTATTTCCTTTTTGTGAAATATAGGATATATACAGAAAGGTGAGGACTTTCAAAGCACAATTCAACAAGTAACTGTAGAGCAAATTTCAAAGAATATTATAGGTTACAGTTCCACCATTTCTGTTATTTCCTTCTAGCTGTTCTAATACCCTAGCATCTAAAAAAAAATGTGTATTTATATAAAGTTTCAGTATTCATAATCCATTGTTAAATCCTATCTTGTCTGTTGCTACCCCTTCCTCTCATTTAATCACTTTCTCGATCTTCAGGGGTGGCTAGGCACTGACCACCCTAACTTGTTCATATTGAAAGGGGATGTCGACTTTATGGAGAAGGGGGCTGCATCTGATTGTTGTTCTTAAAGAGGCTGATGCCTCTGGGTTTTAGGACTTGTATGGCCTAGGAACACTGGTGGATTGAAGTTTCTGAGAGGTAAAACTTAGTGAGTGAATCTTTTATAGAATCTCAGAGAAGTACCTAGGTATTTTGGACTACTGTTGGTAACGGCATGGCATACTGTGACCATTTGGATATCTAGCTGGAGCTTGCATAAGAGAAACCTCCAGGATAGCCTCTCGATTCTATTTGAGATCTCTTAGCAACTGTAGCCTTATTTTGTTACCTTTTTCCCCCCTTTTTGGTCAAGTAGGCATTTTCAGTTCCTCGGTACCAGGGCCAGCCTCCCTTCTAGGAGTTATGTCCCACGTCACCAGGGAGATTCATTCCCCTGGGAGTCATGTCCCATGTAGAGGGGAGGTTAATGAATTTATTTGCTGAGTTGGATTTAGAGAGACAGCGGCCACATCTGAACAATAAAAGAGGTTCTCTGGCAGTGCCTCTTAGGCAAAATTGTAGGAAGGCTTAGCTTCCCATTTACAGCTCTAAGTTCACAAGTGCAAGCCTCAAGATCGAGGGCCTGATTTATTATGTAGTCGGTTCCTAATTTCATGTAACATATATACTGTTCCAAGATAAGCAGTTAGTTTCTCACATTATCTTCACTTAGTTGTACAATCATCATCACCCTCAATTTTAAACAATTGTCAAAATATAAAACATCCCAGAGCTCTTATCAGCCGCTAATTATTCATCCCTAGTATTAATATAGTGCTGATAAGATATTCCTATTAAATATAGCCTTTAATATGTAATGGATAGTTTTTTTCATATACCACTCTGTTGTTAACTCTTTGTACCAGTGTCATACCTTATAAATATATCATGCTAACACTTATTTGTATTTGTAGTGCTACTCTCTGGTTACATGCATTTAAACAACTGTTTTCGAACATGTTCACCTTCGATGCAGCACTTTTATAATCCCATTAATAAACAATCATCACCCTGTCCATTCTCATACTATTAAGTTCATTATCATATCTGTACATATTAGATCATCATTCCTTTCACTAGCTTCTGTCTATCTCTAGGTCCACTATATTCTACATTATAAGACACTTACTTTACATTGTTCACAGAGTTCACATTAGTGGTAACATACAATATCTCTCCTTTTGTGTCTGGCTTATTTCACTCAGCATTATGTCTTCAAGTTTTATCCGTGTTGTCATGTGTCTTACAACCTTGTTCCTTCTCAATGCTGCGTGATATTCCCTCATATGTATATACCACATTTAGTTTATCCACTCAGCTGTTGAAGGACATTTGGATTGTTTATATCTCTTGGCAATTGTGAACAATGCTGCTATGAACATCAATGTGCAAATATCTGTTCGTGTCACTGCTTTCATATCATCTGGGTATATACTGAGAAGTGAAATTGCCAGATCGTAGGGTAACTTGATAACTAATTTTCTGAGGAACCACCATACTGTCTTCCACAGAGGCTGTACCATTATACAGTCCCATGAGCAATAAATAAGAGTTCCAATTTCTCCACATCCTCTCCAGCATGTGTAGTTTCATGTTTGTTTAATGGCAGCCATTCTTATTATTGTGAGATGATATCTCATTGTGGTCTTGATTTGCATTTCCCTAATAACTAGTGAATGTGAACATTTTTTCATGTGTTTTTTAGCCATTTGTATTTCCTCTTCGGAGAAATGTCTTTTCATATCTTTTGCCCATTTTATAATTGGGCTGTTTGTACTACAGTCATTGAGTTGTAGGATTTCTTTATATATGCAAGATATCAGTCTCTTATCAGCTGCATGGTTTCCAAGTATTTTCTCCCATTGTGTTGGCTGCCTTTTCACTTTTTTGATGAATTCCTTTGAGGTACAGAAGCTTTTGATTTTGAGGAGTTCCCATTTATCTGTTTTTTCTTTCGTTGCTTGTCCTTTGGGTGTAAGGTCTAAGAAGCGACCTCCTAATACTAGGTCTTGAAGATGCTTCCCTACATTATCTTCTAGGAGTTTTATGTTAGTGTCTCTTATATTGAGGTCTTTGATCCACTTTGAGTTAATTTTTGTATAGGATGTGATGTAGGGATCCTCTTTTATTCTTTTGAATATAAGATATCCAGTTCTCTCAACCCCATTTGTTGAAGAGACTTCTCTCCCAGTTCAGTGGATTTGAGGGCCTTATCAAAAATCAGTTGACAGTAGGTCTGGGGTCTTCCTGTCAATTTGATTCCATTGATCAATACGGCTATTTTTGTGCAAATACCATGCTGTTTTCACTAGTGTGGCTTTATAGTAGGCTTCAAAGTCAGGAAGTGTAAGTCATCCCACTTTGTTTTTCCTTTTTAGAATGTTTTTAGCAATTCGAGGCCCCTTTCCCTTCCAAGTAAGTTCGATAATTAGCTTTTTCAAGTCTGCAAATTAGGTTGATGGAATTTTGATTGGAATCTCATTGAATCTGTAGATCAATTTGGGTAGGATTGACATCTTAATGACATTTAGCTTTCCTAACCATGAACATGAAATATCTTTCCATCTCTTTAGGTCACCTTTTATTTCTTTTAGTAAAATTATGTAATTTTCTGTGTAGAAAGAGGTCTTTTATATGCTTGGTTAAGTTTATTCCTTGGTACTTGATTTTTTTTAGTTGCTGTTGTGAATGGAATATTTTTCTTGAGTGTCTCTTCAGTTAGGTCATTTCTAGTGTATAGGAACATTACTCACTTTTGTGCATTAATCTTGTATCCCACCACTTTGCTGAATTTATTAGCTCAAGTAGCTGTGTTGTCGATTTCTCAGGATTTTTCAAATATACAATCATATCATCTGCGAATAATGACAGTTTTACTTCTTCCTTTCCAACTTTGATTCCTTTTATTTCTTTGTCTTGCCAGATTGCTCTGGCTAGAACTTCTAGCACAATGTTGAATAATAGTGGTGACAGCGGTCATCCTTGTCTCGTTACTGATGTTAGAAGGAAGGCTTTCAGTCTCTCACCATTGAGTACTATGCTGGCTGTGGGTTTTTCATCTGTTCCCTTTATCATATTGAGGAAATTACTTTCAATTCCTACCTTTTGAAGTGTTGTTTTTTTTTTTTTTTCAGAAAAGGATGCTGAGTTTTGTCAAATGTTTTTTCAGCATCTATTGAGGATCATTTGATTTTTCCCTTTTGATTTGTTAATGTGTTGTATTACATTGATTCATTTTCTTAGGTTGGACTACCCTTGCAAGCTTGGGATGAACCCCACTTTGTTGTGGTGTATGATTTTTTGAATGTGTCTTTGGATTTGATTTGCAAGTATTTTGTTGAGAATTTTTGCATCTATATTTATTAAGGAGATTGGTCTGTAGTTTTCCTTTCTTGTAACATCTTTATCTGGTTTTGGTATTAGAGTGATGTTAGCTTCATAAAATGAGTTAGGTAGTGTTCCATTTTCTTCAGTTTTTCGAAAGAGTTTGAGCAGGAATGGTGTCAGTTCTTTTTGGAAAGTTTGGTAGAATTCCCCTGTAAAGCCATCTGGCCTTGGTTTTAATGGTAGGAGCCTTTTGGATGACTGATTGTATCTGTTTACTTGTGATTGATTTCTTGAGGTCTTCTGTTTCTTCTCTCGTCAGTCTAGGCTGTTCATGTGTTTCCAGGAAATTATCCATTTCCTCTAAATTGTCTAGTTTGTTGGCATACAGTTGTTCATAGTGTCCTCTTATGATTTTTTTTTATTTCTTCGGGATCCACAGTAATGTTCCCCCTCTCATTTATGATTTTGTTTATTTGGGTCTTCTTTCTTTTTTACTTTGTCAGTCTAGATGAGGATTTGTGAAGCTTGTTGATCTTCTCAAAAAACCAACTTATGGTTTTATTTATTCTCTCTATTGTTTTTTTGTTCTCCATATCTTTTTTTTTTTTTTTTTTTTCTGCTTTGATCCTTGTTATTTCTTCTACTTGCTTTAGGGTTAGTTTGCTGATCATTCTCTGGCTTCTTGAGTAGTTCCGTTAATTCTTTGATTTTAGCTCTTTCTTCCTTTGAAATGTATGCATTTAGAGCTATAAATTTCCCCCTCAGCACTGCCTTTGCTGCATACCATAGGTTTTGATATGTTGTGTTCTCATTTTCTTTCTTCTCTGGATATTTAGCAGTTTCTCTTGCAATTTCTTCTTTGACTTGCTGATTGTTTAGCAGTATGTTGCTTAACCTCCAAGTGTTTGTGAATGTTCTAGATCTTTGATGGTTATTGACTTCCAGTTGCATTCTATTGTGGTCAGAGAATGTGCTTTGAATAATTTCAGTCTTTTTAAATTTATTGAGGTTTGTTTTATGCCCCAGCATATGATCTATCCTGGAGAACTTTCCATGAGCACTAGAGATGAATGTATATCCTAATAATTTGGGATATAATGCTCTATATATGTTTGTTAAGTCTAATTTATTTATCACATTGAAATCTCCCACAATTATTGTATAAATGTCTGTTGCTTCCTTCAGTTTGGCCAGTGTTTGTTTCATGTACTTTGGAGGACCTTCATTGTGTGCCTAAACATTTATGATTGTTATTTCTTCTTGGTGCATTGTCCCTTTTATTAGTATATAGTGTCCTTCTTTGTCTCTTATGACATTTTTGCATTTAAAGTCTTATTTTATCTGAATTTAGTATTGCTACCCCTGCCTTTTTTTGACTGTAGCTTGTGTGGAATATTTTTTCCATCCTTTCACTTTCAATCTCTTTGTGTCACTGGGTCTAAGATGAGTCTCTTGTAAACAGCATATTGATGGTTCATATTTTTTAGTCTATTCTGCCAATCCATCTTTTAATTGGGGAGTTTAAATCCATTCACATTCAATGTTATCACTGTGAAGGCAGTTCTCGAATCAGCCATCTTATCCTTTGGTTTTTGTTCTCCAAATCATCCTTGTTATTTCTTGTCAGATGTATTTTTCCCCTCACTCTCTTTATTTCCTTTATATTACCCATACTAATTCTCTTCAGTTCTGTGCTGTTCTCCAGGCCTCTCTCGCCTTTCTTTTTTTTCTCAGCTGGTGTAGCTCCCTTTAGTATTTCTTACAGGACAGGTCTCTTGTTAACAGGTTCTTTCAGCAATTGTTTGGCTGTGAAAATTTAAACTCTCCCTCAATTTTGAAGGAGAGCTTTGCTGGATAAAGAATTCTTGGCTGGCAGTTTTTCTCTTTCAGAATCTTAAATATGTCGTATCACTGCCTTCTTGCCTCCCTGGTGCCCACTGTGTGTAGTCAGTACTTAGTCTTATGTTGGTTCCCTTGTACGTGGTGAATTGCTTCTCTCTTGTGCTTACAGAACTTTCTCCTCCTCTTCAACATTTGACAGTCTGATCAGAATATGTCTCGGAGTGGGTTGATTTGGATTTATTCTGTTTGGAGTTCATTGGGCATCTTTGATTTGCATATTTTTGTTGTTTAGACAGTCAACAATGTCTTTGAATACTCTTCCTAACCCTTTACTCTTCACCTTCTGGAACACCAATGTTTCTTCTATTTGTGTGTTTCATATTGTCCATCATTTCCCTGAGATCCATTTCTAATTTTTCGATTTGTTTTTGCCATTTATTCTTTTGTCCTTTTGCATTCCATTGCCCTGTCTTGTAGTTCGCTAATTCTTTCCTCTGCTTTTTCACATCTGCTGTGTATTTCAAGTATATTTTTAATTTGATCAACAGTATCGTTTATTTCCATAAGATCTGCTATTTTTTAATTTATTGTTTCAGATTCTTCTCTGTGCTCATCTAGGGTCTTCTTGATGTCCTTTATGTCCTTAGCCATTACATTGAAGTTGTTTTGGAGATTTGTATATACTTCTTTGATTAATTCAATTAATTGCTCCAAGTTCTTTGTCTCCTCTGGCTTTTTAATTTGGGTTGTTCATATCTTCTGGTTTCTTCATGTGCTTTATAGTTTTCTGTTTTTTGTTTTTTGTTTTTTTTTTGGCCTTGTGGCATTTGCTTGTCTTGATAGGGTTATTATAGGATATGCTGGATTATTTGAACATTTATGTATAATTTGGCAGAGCTACAGCTTGGTGGAGTGCACTTTCCCTGTCCTAGCAGCAGATGGCACTTTTGAGCCACCTCTTACCCTCAGGTCAGTTCTCCCCCAACCTGTCTATGCACTGAGCAGGGTCCAAACCAGGTGGAATCCAATCAGTGTATGAATTTTCGTGTGCACTAGGGACTGCCCACACCATGGGAGAGGAGCTGGTCCTCCACAGTTTGGCAGGGAGTCCACTCCAGAGCACAGTGGTCCCAGCAGTTCCTGGGGTGGACTATTCTGGGCCTCGGAGCTTTGCATCTCACCTTCCAGCTCACATTCCCCACAGTCCCTATCCGCCATGTGCCCACGAGTCCTTGGGGTTGGAGAGGGGCTTCTGGCACTTCTGTGCAGCACCCTTGCCTCTTGACTGTGCACACCATGAGTTTCATGGAGGAAGAGTAGTTGTGGTCACAAGACTGCTGAATCCTGAATTCCCTCATGGGAGCTCTCGGCCATGGGGCTGTGAAGGATTATCTCCCCAGCCAACTGCAGAGATGGGTGCACAGGGCTTAGAAGGCTGCTTTCTCCATGCTTGGCAGTAGGCTGTAACTGCCAGTCCCCAGCTGGGTAGCTCTCAATCTCGGGGCTGTGAAGGGTTATCTCCCCTGCCAATTGCTGAGATGGGTGCACAGTGTTTGGAAAGCTGCCCCCTTCTGTGCTTGTCTCCCAGCTCCAACCACCAGTCTCCCAGCTCCAACCGCCTATCCCTAGCATGGGAGCTCTTGGCCACGGGGCTGCAAAGGGTTATCTGACTCTTACTTTTGAATTACACTTACAGTTGAGATATTGTAAATAAAATGTGTGTGAAGTCACAGTGTCAAATGTACAGTGATATTCTTTTTAATTCCTTGTCCGAGTTTTTTATCATACCATGCCATGTTACCTGCCTTCTTCATGTGGCTTAGTGATTTATATTTTCTTTTCTAATTAATGTTGCATATAAATTCCAAGTCATTAGATTACTTTGCAGTTTAATTTGGATTTGATAGCTTCCATATTTCAGGGAATTCAGAATCAGTAGTCAAAATCATTTGGAGAACAGTGGTAAGGGGTGGTGGTTTGTCACTGCTTTGCTTGGAAAAAGATGTAATTGCAAATGAAAGAGAAAAGAAAGATGATGATAGATGGAGCTATTGTTTTTCCCTGTGCCCTAGTATAGCCTATTAATACGGCTCATACTACAATTATAAATTATTTCCATATATTCTTCAAAGACTGGTATATCACTGCTACCCTCTTAACTATGATATTACATAGGTCATTATGCTTTTATTTAGTATTTTACATAAAAGCTAGAAGTAAGAAAGTAGAATTGGAAGAAATGTTAGAGATGATATAGTCTAATGCCCCTTATTTTACAGAATTGAGAATATATTATTAACAATGATAGACTCTGAAGCAGAACCTAACTTGAGCAGCCTGTGAAAATATAAAATACTGAGGCATGGTGCCTAACCTTGATGTAGATGCAAGGTATGCCCTTAGGAAATACCGTGTAAAAAGTGGAGCATAAAGATAAAGTAGATGTATATCAATCCTTGTTATCCTCCTTTCAAAGAGATTTAGCAACATTTCATCTTTGTAATTCTTATACACATTTAAATAATCTGAAGTATTACTTTGATTTTTACTTTATAGGCCAACATCCAGTCAATCATGGCCTCTGAAAAGCAAGTGAACATCCTGATGAAGTTGCTGGATGAGGCTCTAAAGGAGGTGGATCAGATTGAATTGAAACTGAGCAGTTATGAGGAAATGCTCCAAAGTGTAAAAGAACAAATGGATCAGATATCTGAAAGCAACCACCTAATTCATCTTAGTAACACTAATAATGTCAAACTCCTATCCGAGATAGAGTTTCTTGTGGTAAGTTGATTTAAATGACCAACAAAACAAAACAAGTAAAAAAAAAAAAAAAAAAAAAAACTAGTGATAATATATAAAGCCTATTTATAAACATTTGCTCATTTCCTTTTAAGATCAGGATTTAAAATAATTCCGAAGACCTGACAATAGGATTGAATAACATCTTACCTATAAATTTCCCCAAGTTACATGTACAAACTGTGTATTTATATATCTTCCAGAACCACATGGACTTGGCCAAAGGTCATATAAAGGCTCTTCAGGAAGGAGATCTTGCATCTTCCAGAGGCATTGAAGCCTGCACCAATGCTGCTGATGCGCTTCTGCAGTGCATGAACGTAGCTCTTCGGCCAGGTAAATTCATTGGAGATCATAAAATCTCACCAAGAACCTGAGACTAAGCCTATGATTTGATACAAAGATTTTGACAAGAAATACATGGGGCAAGTGGTTTAGGGTTACGTTATTATCTACTCAAGCAAGTTGAACTTACTCTCAGACATATTTCTGTTGGTATTAAGAACTTTTTTTCAGTATGTTTGTTTCTGATTGACTATTGGTAATTGAATAAACCATGATTTTTTCTTTTACAGTCCCAGAACCTAGCACAAAGTAGGTATTCATTCACTCTCTGTTTAGACCAGACAGCATAAGGTTTTTGCTGGGCCAATGGTTCCAGAACTTGAGTGTGCAGTAATCACTGGAGAGCTTGCTCAGTTTGTCAGACCCCAATCCCAGATGCAGTTTCTGGGCTGGGGCCCTGGAATCCATATTTTTAACAGTTCCCAAGTGATGCTAATGCTGATTCTGGATGACACTTAGAGAACTGCTACCAGACTAGATGATTTCTAATTCTGCTTACCTTTCTTTCATAAGCAAATGTATAAACCAGTGAAACTTTGAGTTCTTTAAAACTTAAATATGGGCACTTTTATAAATGTGTCCATTAAACATCAGAAGAAACATTTTTACCCATTAAATCAGTCAGGAAACGTAATTCTGATTTCAGGCCATGACATGCTTCTGGCAGTCAAACAGCAGCAACAGCGTTTCAGTGATTTGCGTGAGCAGTTTGCCCGGAGACTGGCCAGTCACCTCAACAATGTTTTTGTTCAACAGGTAATTTTATGTTATTATTAAAACTGGCATGTCCCTTTAGCTTATTCATATTATTACCTTAAGCTTTAAATTCCTACCAGATTTTTAATGTGTGTAATTGGTATCACAATGTATTCCTTCATACCTTTATTTTATTTTAAGATTTTGAAATATGTGCGTATTTTATTATAGATATATTTTTGGCCTCAACTGGCTCCTTAGCTAGACAATCTAGTTCCTTTCAGCTCAGACTCTCTAATTCTAGAAATCAAGTAACTGTGCTTATTTATTGCATATGCCATTTAGACGTTCTTATTTATATAAGTTCAAATTTGTTACATGTAGATCATAAAGATGTTTACTGGTGGACTTGTTTTATTTTTGTATATTTTTGGATGAGAACCAGGACTTGATTTGGGGTTTTGAGTGTTTTGTAGGCTCTGTGTACTTATACAGATAATGATCATGTGAGAAAAATCAGTATATCCCAGCTGTAAATTTCAGTTGATTTAATCTTCATGTAAACCCTTTGTCTACATTTTTATATGGAAAGGAATATTATAATTAAGGTTGTGACAATAATGTTAATATTAAAATCTTAAATTAGAGGGGTTTGAATAGAAGACATTTTAATACATGGTGTAATAAATGAGATTTCTTATTTTTCACCTTTTTTATTTTATTTATTAAGGCTATTAGGTAAAAAGAAACTTTGGGGAATCTGTTATTCATTAAAAAATACTGTCTGAAACTTTGGATTCTTATTTTCTTTTCACTTTGCAGTATTCTAAAACAATTGTATTTACTATATTTTGTTTCCAATTAGTTTACTCAGGCCCTCCTTCAACTCTATAACAGGTCCTACTTTCTTTCGGTTCCTGTGAGTACATCAAATTTGACTCAAGCTTTTCTGATTTTTTTTCCAAACAGTTTGCTCAGCTTAGCAGCAGAATCTTTATAGTTTATAGCTTGACTTAACTTACTACCCATTAACCATATTTGTAGTGGTTTTTTAATGTCCTGTAGCAGAGTTTGCTTTACTAGAAAGGCATTTAATCTCATTCTGCCTGCCTTCTTCCTGTTACTCACTTATTTCCTCTTTCATTTTTTTAGTAAACATTTGCCAGATGATTGAGATGCATACCCGACATTGACTTGGAATAAATGAGAGACAGTTCCTATCCAAGAGTAGTTTACAGAATAGGGGAGGGATACAGTCAGATATACTCAAGAATGATATGAGAGTGATAGTTTGGAAGCATAAGCATGGGAAGGGGAAATCAGGGAGGATGCCTCAATGTTTCATTTGACCCAAAAAGTGTCAAGAAAGAAAGTAAACTTAGAAATCACACAGGAAATTCTAATTCACATTTCTCTCACATCATTATTTTAGTAATATCTATTTCTACACTATCCCTTGGTGTTTAATTATAATATGTTGACAGTGATGTTATCCACATTTGTATATGGTATTAAAAATACCAAGTCAGTAAACAGTGGTCCTTTCTGCACCTTTGATCGTTTGTTGTAATATGCATTTATTTATGATTTTGCTTCTTTGCGTTATAGACTAATGGCTTTATTTAAAATGAATGCTTCAGATTTCTCCAAATCTAATATGTATTGTTCCACATGAGTGATGCATGTTACAAACTAGAACATTGCAGCAATCTGGGATGTACTGAAGAAGGTGGAGGAGGATGTCCCAAATGCAGGAAAGAGATTTTATCTGGGTTGAATTCAGTTCATCACGTCACCTAGCAAACAAGTCAAGAAACATGGGTATTTGTGTTCCTGGTTGTGAGACCAACTAGCTGGAAAAATTTGATTCACATGTTATAATGCAGCTCACTAAATGTTCACTGTGTGCCTATTATGTACTCGATCTGGCCAATATGGTAAAACAAGAAGTGGTTCCTGCCCTCAAGTTACTTCTTAGGAGGAGTTAAGACCAGTGTACTTAAAGCTCTACAACAATGTTTATTATAATAAATTGCTAATTGTAGAACTATGGATTCTAAGTGCCAAAGAGTTTTAATCAAAAGTGAGTTTTCTAGAAGGAAAGTTGAAGGTTAAAACATGGGAATGTATAATACAGTGAGTCTTGTGGTGGACTACGATCATGATTAACTACATATATAAAAAACATAAAAGTGCTCTTTTAAAAAAAGTGAGTTTACTGAAGATTTAAGTAGTCAGATATGACTTTATGTATGAGATACGATTTGAACAGAGTCCTTGCAATATGCAATACAGGTTATAGTAAATAGTATAAAATTTATAAATATTGTACAGAAGAATCCAGTAGAAATAATCTATTGCACACAAAATAACAGTAAAGAGCATTGGTTCCCAGTTTTTTCAATTCACACATCAGTAAAGTTAAAAGAAATAAAGTTTGGAGACTGACCAAGTCACCAGTTTTTTATTTTACAAAGTAAAGACCTTAAAAGACCATTTTCTTTCACTATGTTCATTTTTAAAATGACCTTTTGACACTAAAAGAATAAGAACATAATTTCAAGCTTTAAAAATTAATAAATTTACCCTTATGAAAAACTCACTCCCATCATTTCGTTTTTCTTTTATTTTTGTATGCCAGTTAAAAACATCTTTGCATTTGGAAATCACTAATCTAGAGCATGCTATCTGTGATGCAGCTTTCATACGAATATTTATACATATATCTGTTTTAATTAAACTTGAAATGCGTTTTATTTAATATTCAATTTTACTGTAATACAGTGAGTAATACTTTTAACAGTTGGCTAAATTCTTTTGGATCTTTTAGATCTTCCTACATAGTCAGCTTTCATTGAAATTATAGATTCCTATCCGTAATTTTTACATTTATTAGAGATTCGTGTTCATAGAAATATATTCAACTAGGAGAATCAAGCTAGTTACACTAATTAGGATTCTGATATTGCAAACAGGCAGTCAGATTAAGGCTAATGAAATTGTGGAAATATTTGCAAAATGAAAATGTCCTTTTAAAAATTCTTTTGGTTGTTTTTTGAAAGATTTGTTTGAAAAGATGACTATTCTGTGCTTTTTTGAGCTGGTTCCACAGAGACCTCATGATGTGATTCTATACCTTTGCCTTTGGCAACATGATGAGACTGATCATGCTTATAACTTAGAGGAAATGAAACTGAGCTAAAATGTACTGAACTAAAAGTGTACCAGGAAAAAAACTAAAGTTGTGGGTTTTTATTATATGCTAAAGTTTGAAACTTTTCTTCTTTCAACATATATTTACAGAAACATCATATAGTAAAATGAAACCTGTATAGTAGAACACCAATATCCAATTGATTTCACAAAAATTGTTTTCTTAAGGATGTTTCCTACTTTTTTAAACACAAGTTGATGATCTCTGATAAAGAGCTTAAAAAGACTTACGATTATTTGAGTCAGTTTTCCTGATGTTTGTTGGAACTTTGCTCAGAGTTTCTCCTTTAAAAAAAAAACAAAAAACAAAAAAAACACTCTAATCTGAACTAGTCATAGCATAGAAGGTAAGAGTTCCCAAGTCTTGAAAAATATATTCAATATTTAACCCAAAGGTATCATTTCTATTAGAAAGTTAGTATAGCAAAGTGTTAAGAGTGGGAACACTTTGGAGCCAAAGTTCCTGGGTTTGGAACCCCATCTCTGCCACTTCCTAGATCAGTAATCTTGGGCAAGTTAATTAATCTCTCTGTGCCACCTCAGTTGTCTCATCTGAATAATGTGAGTCATAAAAATACCTACCTCACTGGGTGGTTATGAGGATTAATGTGTTTATATATGTTTAGCACTTGGGACAGCACTTGGTGATAGTAAGGCATTCAATGTTAGCAAAGTTTACTACAAATTCTAGTAATAAATGCACTAATGAAAATTTATAATTTACTAAGTTTTCACAAAATGTATTTTCTTAGATTAATTTGGAGATTTATTAATGTAGGCACTCAGTTATTATTTTAAAATGATGCTGACCTCACCCCATTCAAGATAACAGAGTGAGATGCTTCAGGGCTCTATCCCCCAATAGAAGGTTTGAACAACCAGCAAGAGGTGACAGAAACATCTTTCGCAAAGCTCCAGAAAACAGTTAAAGGACTGCAGTAACAAGGCAGCACTGAATCAAGTAAAAGGCTTCTTAAAAGCTGTATGGTCTCTTGGCACCCTGTCTGGTGCCTCTCCCACCCCCTTTACTGGCTCATCATGGAGCTGGCCCATGCTTCCAGTGTGGGTCTCTGCTCCCAGTTCTGGAGGAAGCAGAGTGACCCTCATGCACATACTGGGAGCATGTATGGCTGGTCCAGTCTGTCTGGTGGTGGTCTGAGGGACTTTCTGTACCAGAATTTGCCATCCCAGAATTTTCCCTGTATGTGTAAGGCAGCTCTCAGAACTGTCCTACAGAATGCTGTGAGAGAACAGTCAAATCTTGATACCTGGGACAAGAGATTTCTGGCTGTAGGGTATACATTGCAGTGCCTTGAGACCATGAGGAAACTTTTTCATAGGGAAGAGGGGACATTCAGAACAATGTAAGGGGGAAATGCTAGGGCCATGTGTGTATTTACAAGACAAGACGCATGCTCATAAAGGACCAGGGAGGCCCCTACTCTTTGGCCTGGAGCTATTCTCTGAACTTATTTTATGGATAAGCACTGAAGGAGAGCATTTGCACAGGTCAATCTGCTTAGGCTCTGAAAGGTGTTTTCTTTTTCTCCTCCTCCTCCTCCTTTTTCTTCTTTTTTTTTTTCTTGTTAGCGTTTAAAGAAAGCTCTGTCATCGTACTAGCTGGTTATTAGCTTAAAGAACAGATGCGTCAGAGTCTAAATTCCACTGATAACCCTTTAAGATATCAAAATATCCAGGTTTCAACCAAAGGTCACAAAACATACACAGAAACAGGAATTGATGGCCCAGCCAAAGAAGAAGATTAAAACATTGGTAACCATCAGTGAAGAAGACCAGACCTGGGACATACCAGACAAAGGCTTTTTTAAAATGATCCTAAATAGTACTCAAAGAGCTAAAGGAAAACATGGACAGAGAACTAAAAGAAATTAAGGAAAGAATAGGTGAACACAAAGAGAATATCAATAGAGAGATGAATATCATGAAAAGGAACAAAACAGCACTGAAGACCACAGGAACAGAAAGTTAAAATTCCCTAGAGGACTTCAACAGCAAATTGTAGCTGGCAGAAAAAAGAATCAGAAAACAACTTGAAGATAAGAAATTTGAAATCTTTCATTCTGAGGAACAGAAAGAAGAAAGAATGAAGAAAAGTGAACAGAGCCTAAGGAACCTGTGGGACACCATCAAGCTTACCAATATATGCATTGTGGGAGTCTCAGGAGGAGAAAAAAGAGAGAATATTCAAAGAAATGATGGCTGAAAACTTCCTGAAGTTAATGGAAGACATAAATTCACACATCCAAGATGCTCAATGAACTCCAAACAGGATAAACCCAAATATACCTGTGCTGTGACATATTATAATCAAACTGTCAAATCATAGATTTGAGAAAATTCTGAAAGCCGCAAGACAGATACAACATGTCATGTACAAGGAGCCTCAATAAGATTATTCTCATCAGAAATCATGGAAGCAAAAAGCAGTGGGATGACATATAAAGTGCTGAAAGCAAAAAATTACCAACCAAGAATTCTATATCCAGCAAAACTGTCTTTCAAAGATGAAGGAGAGATTAAGATATTCCCAAATAAACAAAAGCTAAGGGAGTCCATCACCACTAGACTGGCCTACAAGGGATGTTAAGAGAGAATTCTGCGGGTTAGAAGGAAAGAACAGTAGACAATAATATATCAAAGCAGCATGAAGGAAAAAACATCTCTCATGAGGGTTAATGACGTGGGTAACTTAAGTGCCAGTACTATTGTATTTTTGGTTTTTAACTTCACCTTTTACTTCCTCTAAAAGGCAAATGTAAAATATGTCATGCTAAATCAGTGGATTTAGATTCATAATGTATAAACATGTAATTTTTGGCAAGAACTATATAAAGGTGGGGGTACAGAGGGATATAGGAACATAGTTTACATAGACTATTGAAGTTTAAGTTGATATCAAAGCAAATGAGAATGTAATAGATTTAGGATGTTAAATTTAAGCTCTGTGGTAACTGGAAAGAAAAGATCAGAGAATATGCAAACTCATAGAGACAGAAATTAGAGTACAGTTTGCCAGGTGAGGGGGTTGAGGGGGCAGGGGGAATCAGGAATTAATGTAAAATGGGTGTAGGTGAGATGGGAAAGTTTTAGTAATAGAAGGTGATGAGGGTATCGCAACATTGTGAATGTGATTAATCCCACTGAATGGTATGCTTGGGAATGGTTGAGATGGGACAGTTTATGTTGTATATATGTTTCCTTGATTAAAAAAAAAAAGATAGAGCAACTACAGAGACCATGACATGACACTTGAATGCAACAAGTATTCCTGGATGGGATCTAGCAAGGGAGGAGAAAAGGCTCAAAGGGTCATTTGGAAAATTGGAATGTCAGCTTTTATATCAATGTTAAATTTCTTGAGCTGAATAACTGCACTTACGGTTACTGCTCTTAAGGTGGTTATGTAAGTGAATATCCTATTCCTAGGCAGTATTCAAGGAGCATGATGTATACAACCAATAGACAGATGGACGGATGGATAGAATGATACGGCAAAATGTGGCAAAATGTGGCAAAATGTTTTAAGTACTGTATCTGGGTATCTGGGAAGGTAGGGGTATGTTGGAGTCCTCTGTATGGGGTTTGTATTATTT
This sequence comes from Choloepus didactylus, assembly GCF_015220235.1. Taxonomy (NCBI): domain Eukaryota; kingdom Metazoa; phylum Chordata; class Mammalia; order Pilosa; family Megalonychidae; genus Choloepus; species Choloepus didactylus. The sequence goes on from NC_051309.1 coordinate 57,635,405, forward strand.
TTGAAACTGTCCTCTAAGTTTGAAAGTATTTCAAAATAAAAAGTCAAAAAAATTTTACTACAAAAAAATTATGTTAATAATAGATTTTCCCCATTTTTTAAAATGACAAAAATTCTTTGTAAGATTATTGGGAAGAGCAGACTTTATGTTTATAAAATACCTAGCAAAGTAGTAACAATGAAGTGTTATTTTATTAAACAATGTTTTAATTTTTAAAATGTAGAAATAAAATTCTTTACACCTTAGAGTAGATGTGGTAAAGTTGTATTGTTGATTGAATTAAACAATTTATATTAAATATGTATTCAACTGATTTTCTATAGTTATTTGGAAGCATTTTCTCTAAAATTAAATCCTTTTTGTTGATACTAATGCCGTTTAATCTAGCTTAATGATAATGGTTTGATGGTAATGATGTTCTTAATATTAGAGATGACTTTTTCGGATGATGGTGAAGTTCATATGCTGTTTGTAGAAGAAAACTTTAATAGTAATGTTGTGAAAGAGCTTTGTAAACTGTAAAATACTCTATAAATGTTAATAATTAAAGTTATTCTTCCATTTTCAGGAGGTTTTTAATGATTGAAGAGCTTTCCTGGCACTCAAGTAAATAGTATAACTTAATATGTGATAACCTGAGTAAACAGTTGTAGAAAAACATGTAGTTATTTTAAGTCTTGAATCATTGAGGAAAATTAATGAGGAAGATTGTTTTTGGATAATGAAAGACACTTCATATTGTTATTGATGAAAACAGAAAATTTGGAAAACATTTATAAGCCATAACAAGTGTGTCAAATGTTCTTTCCCTTTATTCAATGTAATAACTAACATACAATTCGGAGACATTATTAAACCTATAACTGATGTCTGTGCATGCCTTATATCTAATACCTGCAATTCTGTGGAATCCTGACTGTCTTTCTGATATGGCAGTTCAACATTTCTGTAATGCTAACATATTAACCTTTCACAACTATAATTTGAGATTAAAGAGTAGTCCAGTCATAATACCTGTGTGTTTTATTTAATATTATTAATTTTGTTCAAATTTATTGTTAACCTTTACTTCATGGAAAAGATTTGGGTTCCAAGCATTCTGAATATATAGAATTGTTCCATTTTTTAACACTGTAGCTCTTAGTCCTCAATTATTCTGTTAGAAGACATGATTGTTTATATTCAGTTAGCTGTAGAGAAAACAGGGCCATACTCCCTTATATAAAACTCTTGGAGTCAGCTGTAGTTTTTAGAATTTTTAAGATTTTGTAAAAATAATACAGTGAATTTACTGTATATTCTGTACCACCCCCAGCAGGGTCTGGGACAGGACCCTGTAATCAAACACATTAATGTTTCTGCAGCAGAGAATATGAATAGGTAACTCCCAACACTTTAAATAGCCTCATGTTAGTTCAGGTTAGATTTTGCCTTTATGTTCTGGTTCTTGTTATGTTGAATTTGGTCGGTCTAGTTTTGTGAATACTTTTATACATTTCCGGTGCAGTTTCCCAAGTTAAATGGAGCAGATGTCAGTCAAGTGAATTTGAGAAGTATATTGGAAGAAAACTTCCCAAGAGACTAATTTCAAAACTTTAATAAAGAAGGGACTCAGCTAATGATGGAGGTTTTAGTACTGGGTCCATTTTACACCTGATCTTTCTTACTCTAAAGGTACTTCTTAATTACTAGGGAACTGTTTATTCCTGTAGGCCGGGAATTTTTCTTTCTGGATACTCTGTATTTAAAAGATTTTTTTAAAACTCTGTAACCAAAAAGTTCTTATTTTGTGTGTATAGTAAAGAATATAATTAAGTAGATTAAAGAAATCCCCTTCAAATTAAAATAATTGAAATTCGGATGTTTAAAAGTTATTCTTTATTAACTAATATAATATACATTTTAATTACCTTTAGGTGACTTTACCAGGAAATGAGTTAACCAACCCCCAAATCATGTCATGTAATGCAGTTTTCACAAGATGCTAACAAATAACTTCTGATTATCCAGGCATATCACATTGATTTAGAATGACTTCAAATAAATCTGGCTTATTTTGCCCTTTCCTTATTCTTGGAAAATTACATTTTTAAAGGGAAGTTTTTTTTTTTAATACCAGTTGCAGTTTTTGAGTCTGGTTAAAATGATTTTGTTTGGCAGGTTTTTAAAATGGAAGTGAGACTCAGATGACCAAGGTTCTAATTCTAGCTTTCTTCCTGTGCAACCTGAGCAAATTACTCAACCCATTGAGTCTCAGTTTCTTCTTTTAGATGATTATTAGATTTGATGATCTGCCAGGTCTATATTTTCCAAGGCAAAAGTCAAGATGCATCATCTATCTAAGACTGTTTGTTAACTTATTAAATTACTTATATAAAGGTATTTTTGAAGTATAAAGACAAAATCACATATAGTTATTAACATATCACTTTAATGGAAAAAAGTTAATTACATTATTAGAGATTTTTCTGGAAAGTCCAGGATATAGTCATCTATAGTCTTTCCTAGCTTTAAAACTCTGTATACTATATATATTTTTTATCTGTTTTAAATACTGTAGATTCTAGATTCTAATGGTAATTTCATAAACATAGAAATTCTGTTTTTAATGACTTCCCTATTCAGTTCTATAATTATTTATGGCTTCTGTAATTAACATTTGAAATTCAATTCAAGTTCTATATCTTCGCCAAGTCTTCAAGACAGCAATTTCTTAATACAGTCTATGTCATGAAGTTTATTTGCTTAGTAAATTGTAAAATGATACAGTATGAGAGAGACAAGCTTGATTAAAACATTCATCCTCATTTAGAGGTTGGAATGAGTAGCTGATTTATCAGAGTGCCATTCTTTCCTGATTATATTTATTTTATGTGATGGTGTTTAGTTGATATACATAGGATAAAAGAAGATAAGTAAGTACTTGGTTTTTATTTTTCTATATTTTGTTACATTTGCTTGGCTGCATTTGGTCATTGTTTAGAATTTTCGGTTGTAGCAGTGTTTCTTTATACAGTCAGTAATATTTATTATTTGCTCACTCTAGGGTCACGATCAGAGTTCAACTCTTGCTCAACACTCTGTTGAACTGACTTTACCCAATCATCATCCATTTCATAGAGATTTGCTCCGATATGCGAAGCTGATGGAGTGGCTAAAGAATACAGATTATGGAAAATATGAGGGACTAACAAAGGTATGGATGTGGTATCATGTACTCATTGAATATAGAATCAAGAGGTCATTTATTCATTTCCCCAAATGACATTTGAAATACTGTAGTACTTTCATAGCAAAGGCAGAAATTTAATTTCTGAGTGCTCATTAACCAGTGATAAAATTTATTTTATATACTTGGATAAAGAAGAGCTAAATTTTGAAGTTCAGTATAAATAGTATTAGGCCATGCCATAGCCTGATGCATCATTGGATTTAGTTAAATGCTGTAATTATTGCCTGAGTTTCTTTATATGCAATATAGAGAGTAGAGACTATAGGGAGTATGAAGATATGTAATTAAGGTATTTGCCCTCTAAGAATTTGCAATCTATTCTGATAAACAAGTACTGAAGTGCAGATATGTCTCTATACCAATCACATGGGCCTAACAAACAAACTTCCACCCTTAAAGAGTTTTTAAGTCTAGCTTGAGAACAATCATACATAAAATAATCAGCAAAAAAATAAGTGCTAAGCTAGAAATGAGTTCAAATATATGACAGTTTAGAGGAAGGAGAAGTTGCTGTCTTGAATACTTGGGGAAGATATAGAACTTGAATTGAATTTCAAATGTTAATTATAGAAGCCATAAATAAGAGGGAGGGCATCGCAGGGTTGCAGAGTCAGACATGTTGACCACAGCAGGAAAAATAAGCCCTTTTCCAAAGATAATAAGCAGGAAAGCCTTACTGAAGCAGAAATTTCATATCTGGAGCAGTGAGAAACTATGTTGAACAGATAAGCATTCATCAAGTAGGGGAGAAAAGGCAAGATGGGAGAAGTTAATTAAGAACCTTATGAAATAATTCAGGTGAAATGAGTTCTTAAACAACAGGAAGATGATGGTAGGAATCAGGAGAGAAGATAAGCAAAAAGAGAGACTCCAAAGGCAGATGGCCTAAGATGATGCCAGACCTGCTAGATTTGGAAACTGAAAGAATAGTGGTATTCCCCTGACTGAAATTCAGTAATTGGGGAAGATGAGAGTCATTCATTCAGTATTGATTCAGCAGATTAATCGAGTACCTATTATGTGCTGACATAGAGCATTGACTGAAAGAGGAAAATACTTTCCTTATTAGAGTGCATATTCTGGTGGAAAAAGACAGATAAAGTTAATCATATAACATATTAGAAGATGCTAAGTGCTATGAAGAAAATAAACCAGGGAAGGGGGAGTAATGCCAGGTCTAGAGAAGGTTGCAATTTCAAATAGGGTGGTCAGACAAGGCTGCAGGAGAAGCTGACACTTAAGCACAGATTTAAAGGATAAGAGGTAGAGAGCATTGTGGGTTTCTGGGGGAAAGCATTGCAGGCACAGTGCCAGTGCCTTCAGTTGAGGGCGAGCTTGCTGTGCTTGAGGGGCATCAAGTAGGCAAGGAGTTGGAGCACGGTAAGCCAGAGGCAGAGCCTTAGAAGGACAGAAGGTGGGGTGATAAGGATTGCGGTAGAACAGGGCAGATTTGGAAGGGACTGGGACCATCAGTATAAGAGTCTGGCTTTTACTGTGAGTAAGATGGCAGGTGGGAGGGCATTAGAATGCTTTGAGCAGAATAGTGACATGATCTGACTTAGATTTAACAAATGTCCATAATAGTAAGAAACCAAAAGGTATAGTACTTTTCTGGCATGCATATTGTGACCTTAATATAGGAATTAACCGGGTTACTTTTTTAAAAAATGGAGCCAAGAATTGCTACCTCTCTAACTCCAATATATAAAATATATTCCTGGTTGAACAGTTTAATTTAAAAAAACACTGAAGAAACATTTAAAATATTTTTTACATTTTTTTGAGTTTGGAGTTTAAAAATAGAAAATCCAAGTATGCATAAGCCATTTTAATTTTTAGTAATTTTTAGTAATAATTTATATAGGCAGTGTGGTCCTAAAAGATGTTCTTGAATTTGAAAAAGCACAAAGTTTTATATTGTAGAGCGAAGATTTTGGAATTGTTAATGTAAATGCTCTTTCTCCCCACTCATGTGCTTGTGTCCAAAAATTTCCTAACTGGGAATTAGGTAACACAGTCACCCTATTTTTTTTTTTTTTTTTTTTTTTTTTTGGCTAGTTTTGCTAGCACAAAGTTTTCCTAGTTTTGCTAGTATTTGCCCAGTTTTATTCAGAGAGGAGCTCTCTTTTCAAAGTATTTTTTAAATGAAAATTATCTTCTCCCAGGGAATTAATGTGTATACATGAACCCATTTTATTTTTATACCTACTGAAATAATTATTACAACTCCCTTCAAGCATCTTAGGTTCATGCTTCAGGAGAAAGCAGAAGGGTTAAGTAGAAATTTATGGGAAGGGTAATGGTAAGAAAAAGGCAAATCGTACATTCCTAACAGTGCATTCATGTCAACATATTTGGTAATAGGACATCCTTATATGCCAGTCTTTCTGGATTTTCTGTTCGAAGCGTCTTTACCCATTTAAAGTAAAATCTGGCTCCTTTGGCTTCCAAAATAAAATGATAAAAGGGGCATAAAGCCTGACAAAATGAATAATATTTTAAAAATTATAATAAAAATGCTTTTCAAAACAGATATTCATCTCCTCAGGTGTTTATTTGCATCTTATCTGCTATCTATTTAGGTAAGATTATTTCTCAGAATTAGTCTTTTAAGTGTTATTCAACTCTACTGTTGTGTTATATTTTATTTTGTTTTGTTTTCATTCAACAGAATTCTGATTTGGAGATATTATAAGGAAAAATATTTACATTACTGGAATTCCTTGCCTTTTGAAGTTGTAGGAGGATTAATATTTTGAATAATTAAAGATAAAGTATATCTCCTTAAGAGTTTTGTGCCAACAAATGCTTTATCCCCTAGTGAATATTCAAATAAGTAATCAATAAGCTTTTTGCCTAATTGTGTTCTCAGTGAGTATTACTGCCCTATCTTTATATATAATGCAGTATTAATGAATGTAATTTCAAGTGAAGAAACAAGACTATAGCCAACCTAGATGATTTATGGAATCATTCTGTGTTCAGAGTATTTTTTTGGGGGGGGGGGGGGTTTCCAGCTAAAGCCAGAAAACCTGCTAGACAAATTCTAAAAGAGCTGTAACACTATCAGAGTATTTTTGATTGACAATATTAATGAGCTTTTTTATGAAATTGATTAATTTTCCCAGGAATGTGTTCCTTCATCCTGTAGTTTAAGTTTTTGACAGACGATCTTTGCTTCCTAATCTAATTTGGTTGCTAAAGTGTTAAAAAACAGGAATATTATAAAAAGAAAGAATAAAGAAACGATTGAAAGAAGAAAAGAAAGGGGAAACAAACAAACCAGTGTTTCTTTAGTAAAAAAATAAAACTTAAATCCAGATAGCCCTTTGCAGTGTGGTTAGGTATACACGGCTCACACTTCTTGGCAGGAAAGGGAAAAGCCCTCCTTCTCCACCTTTCCAAATTCTTTAGGAACCACTAGCCATTGCCCCATTTGTACTTATGGCTGGATCTTAGCAAAGCTCTGATATTATGCATAATTAGGACCTGTGGAAAATAAGGGTGTTTTGGTCCTGTAGCTCAACTACCCAGATTCCTTCCTCCCAAGGACAACTACCCCTGACTGAGATTCTGGGTTATGTCTGCAAGGCGGTAATAATAGAGATGATCCATCCATGCTTGGGTAGTAAATGAGCCTTCCTCTCCTAATAATGTCCACATGTTGACAGTGAGTCCTGAAGATTCCTCCGATGTCCTCTCAGCCTAAGTTTCACTTGAGAAAAAGTAAAACATGGAGGTTTCTGTAAGAATCTACAGTCAGCTGAAAATAAAGTTGAAAGACTGCCTGAGGTAACAGAATGCTTAAATGCATGAGAGTTAAATTTGACATTAGGTGCTACATGCAGGGGCTAAGAGGAATACATACTCAAAGTGAGAGACATTTTTCAGCATTTGGTCAATGAAAGAACTGGTACAGTCACATCTGTCTGTGGCCTTTCCCATAAATATATATGTATATATATTTATATATACTTACAAACACTCTAAATTAATTACTATTTCATTGGGCTATCTCACTTTTTCAGTGGGCTCAAATGACTGAATACCTTTTTTTCCAGGTACTTAACAGAACTCACTGATGGGAAAGGCCACAGACAGATGTTACTGTATCAGTTCTTTCATTGACCAAATGCTGAAAAATGTCTCTCACTTTGAGTATGTATTCCTCTTAGCCCCTGCATGCAGCACCTAATGTCAATATATATATATTTTTTTGGCTTTTATAAAGGGGGTTTATTTGGTTACACAGTTACAGTCTTAAGGCCATAAAGTGTCCAAGGTAACACATCAGCAATTGAGTACCTTCACTGGAGGATGGCCAATGGCATCTGGAAAACCTCTGTTAGCTGGGAAGGCATGTGGCTGGCCTCTGCTCCTATATTTGTTTTTAAAGTTAGGCAAAGGTCAGGGGGAAGCATTGCTGGTTTGGTTACTTTTCTTGCAGAGATTATATGGGAAGTGTATATGGCCTACCAATTGAGAAAGAATTTGTTTGGTCCAAATTCTTTTTTATAATGATATATTTGTAAAATATCTAACAAAAATCAGTGGTGAACTATGAATTAACATAGAAATATTTACATAATATGTACCTTTTGAAAAATGCAACTGATGTTTAAATCAAGAAAAACTTGGTCTAAAAGTGAATATGTTAATTTGAAATAATAAAATTAAAAAACAAATTAAAAACAATTAAAAAATTAAAATTAAAAAAAAAAGAAAGTTGAAGCTTGGAGTCCATGATAAATTTAAAGGAATCACCAGGTACAGTGTTTCTTCTGTGGATTTATTTAAATTTAGTCAGTCTGTCTATGACATTTAACTAGGACTTGGAAAAATGTATAGTCTTTCACTGTTGAGGACTCCTTCCTGAAGGTATAAAATATTTTTATGTGATGATAAGAAGATGAATAAATGAATTTTTATACAAATAATAGATGTTTTCATTTAAACTAGAATAAATCAAATCTGTTTTAAGAAAATAAATTAATTATGAAAACTCTAGGATATACTCACTAAATTCTTATTGAAAATAACCTATTTGAGGGTAATGCCCCAAGGCGACGGGTTCAGGGAAAGTAAATGTACTCCTTCATTGTCATTAATGCTGTATATTAGTTTGATCACTTTTAAAGCAAAATGGCCATATGGAAGAAGAGTCTTAAAGATTCCCACATTCTCTGGTCCTTTAATTCCACTCTTAGGAAATCATTCCGAGGAAACAGTTCATTAGAGATGAAAAGCTTATTGCAGCATTGCCTGTCATAGCAGAAACGTGTCATGTGCTAGGGGGTTGGTTTATTAAATTGTGGTTTATCAGTAAAATGGAATACTATGCAGTCATTGAAACAAATCATGAAGACTGGAAAATTGTGGACTGTGTATGTGAAAATAGCTCTGATTGAAATAACCTATGCAGTATGATTGCAGCTGCATTTAAAATATGTGAAAGCTAATATGTAAAAATGAAAATGGAAGTGTTTTTTTACTTCATATTTTTGTAAATTATTGTTAATGTTATAATGCCTATGCAATTTTTTAAAAGATAGAAAAATAGTCTACTTTTTATATCCTATGAAATGCATCAGAGTTTTAGACCACAAAAGTTAAAGCAAGCATGAAGGATTTGTGGGGATTGAAAAATGGAAATTGTTATATTTGTTTTATTAATAAAAAGTACATTACTTTTATTTTAAGAATTACATGGATTATTTATCACGACTGTATGAGCGAGAAATCAAAGATTTTTTTGAAGTTGCAAAGATCAAGATGACAGGCACAACTAAAGAAAGCAAGAAGTTTGGTAAGCCTAGGCACCTCAGTTCATTGTCATCTTTTCATATTAAAAGTGGTTTTATTCATGACAAATAATTTAAAACTTTTTAGGAAGGTGGTATAAGATACAGTAGAATTAATGAAAGAGCAGGTCTAACTACATTGGTTTGATCTATAGATATTTCATAGAAATATTTTGTATATCTGTAAATGTTTTTTACTAATTAAAATTCTGTGTATGTGAATCTGACAGTTATTCGATTGTGTATTCACACTATAATTAAACATATATATTCATAGGAAACACGGTTGGCCAGAAAATGATGTCCCATCTGGTAGAGGAAGTATTAGACTATGAGCCTGATGTTGAGAGTTCAGTTTCTGACACCCTGAAAGACCTTTTATACCATTTGGGGGTTAGTCACTGACCTCTTAAGTCATTGCTCTCCACACGGAAACAGAGAAATTCCTGGCTTCTGTTTACTTCTCACTGGTTACCTTGAATCACAAAGCAAGTTTTAAGTGTCTTCTCTCCTCCAAAAGGCTATAAAAATGTTGCCAGAATTTCTCCTGTGATTATATTCTTTCAAAGGGATATTTTTTAACATAATTTTTTTTGTTGTTGCTTCTAAGCACCTTAACTGAACAAAAACATTATTTGAAAGGATAGCCAGTGAAAGTATCAAGTTGTAAGGAAGGTGATTTGCCGAGGCTGCAGTCTGCTCTTGCATGCACCCATACCTGGAGTTCCTTATGGATGGAGTTCTGTGCCTATTCAAGTCAAAACCTGGCCTTAAATGGCTACCATGTGTACTCCCCAATGTGTCTGCATATCTCCCCTTTAGAATAATGAGTCTAGCATTTGCTTGTTGAAAGAAGCCTATGCCCTGAGCAATTTCAGGAAACGAGATTGAAAATTGATAGTGCATCTTTCCATTGTTCTTTAGACAGAAAAGACTGTCTTTAGTGGGTAATTATTTTGTAATTCTCTGTTTTTTAAAAATGAAGTACTAATGTATTGATTATACTAGTCCAGACATTTGAAATGGTTTGAATCTGTGTGTATATCTGCTGCACTTTGGTAAGATACTGGTAAGAATCTTGGGACAATAGGCTTTTGGAAACAGAAATGCTAACTCATCCTAAAGGTTAATTGTTCTTAAACAGCAGTTTGTTTATATTCTTGCTAATGTTTTCATTGTGGATATGTTATGCATTTTTTTTTTTAGTAAACAGCATATTATTAATGCAGTTACATGTTTAATGTTTTCATTGAGTATATTTGTCACCATTTGTTAGTGAACCATTTGATTTTGGAAGAATTCTTCTTCAGTGTGTAGAAACCAAACTTAAAAGGGAAACTTTTCTAAAATTCATTAATCCCAGTTTCATGAGACTTCGTCAAACCTAAGATTCATATTAAGAAAATGACGTAATAAAAATATACTTTAAATTAAGTGCAATACTATATAATGGTATCATTGCATTAACCTATTAGAGACCTAATTTTTTTCTTTTCTTACCCCTTGAGAAGTTCTTAAATTATCTTGTTAAAAGTATTTTAATTAACCTAATACATATTTAGAAGGAACTTTTATCTTTTAAAAATGTTAAATTACATCTTTTCTATGTATCTATTAAATAATAAGGTGAGAGTAATTTGTGACAATTGATAGCACCAGGAAATTAGTTTCAGTTATTTAGATGTCATCAGCTATAAGAGAAGAAAAGCTAAATAATAAACAGAATTCAAAGGATAAAAAGTTTGGCTCATCTTGGAAGATCTAACTTTGTTAGTGTTTTAAAGATGAATTTCAAGTTAAATACAAATGATTTGAGAAGTTTTGAATAAGGAAGAATTAATTTTTTAAAGATATTTTTTCAGTGATTTGATTTGTTTAAATGAAACTAATAGATAATTTTCAATGAATCAAAATTAATTATAAATAAAAATGTGTTTTGTTTTTTACTTGCTCAGGGAATTCTGTGTCATAGATGCTGATGAGAATAGAAAGTCAGTTTGTATCTTATGAAAACAAACGGTATAGTCATTATAATCATAGAGATTCAGGGAAATATACCTCTCTCTTGAATTACTCTTGATTCCGGTCTTTAACATTTACTTAGTTCAAGTAAGTTAAAATAAGTTAAAGACAGCTGGAAAGAATTGTATTGTCTGTGACAAGGTCTTTATGTAGGCCATTGTCTTTTTTAAAAATCAATAGGTCTACTTTGAGAACCTCAGAGTTGTGAAATTCCCCACCACCACCACCCACCCAGGACTGATATTTTGCTTTTTTTCCCTTTGTATTCTACAGATGTACTTAATGAAATAGAAGGCAAAGGAAATATAGTAATTCTTTTTAAAATCACAAGTTGTTTTTTCTTTCTATAGCTGAGATAAAACATATGTATCATTTTAGTTGATTTAAATATATGTGCATTTAAATAATTGCCACTCCCTTCCTATTTAATGTTTCAAATCTTGAAAACAGTAGGCCTAAATCATTTTTCCTTTTTATGTTTCTCCACTGAACTAAGAAATTTTGTTGACTTCAAAGGGAGGCTTGACTCCAAGACTGAAATCAGGGCTGGCTGGAAGATTCATTCAAAAAATATATTTATTAATTACCTGCTATGTAATAAGCACTGTTCTAGGTACTAGAGATACAGCAATAAACAAAGGCCGTACCCTCATGAAGCTTATATTCCATGGAGGTTTTTAAAAGTTATTTAAAATTTTACGTATTGTTGCTAATAAATGATAGACTGTTTTTATGAGCCATGAATTGTAATCAATGGGCACTACTAGTGAATGTATTTTTTATTGCTACTAAAAAAAAACTATGTGAAGTATTATGCTTTGCTGTGGAATATAGCATAGTGACATCTTAAGGTCGGAAGGTGCTGTTCAGATTGGCTAGATGGTAGCTCCAGCATGATCTCTCTTGCCACTTTAGCTAATTTCAGCTTTATATACCTTTGAGCTTCATGTAGCCAAAACTCTTAGAATATACATGTTTCTAGTATGACAGATTATAGCTCATACTTTGACTTTTGCCTTCAAGCATGGCTTTGTATTGCAGGGAGAGTGTCACTTGACACGTTGTTCTCTGTTTTTAAGATATTTTTAGATTATAGTATAGTCTTTAATTTTCTGTTTCATTCTGTAATTTCTTTCCTTGCCTTTCACATTAACTTTTGAGTTTAGGCTGTTTCACAAGATGATCTCTCAAATTGGTCTAATAAGTATTATAAAGAGAGAAGTTTTAGAATAAAATAAATGCCAAATGATCCTAAAAGTGCTCAGATTAAGCTTGTTCCCTGGGCTTTACCCTTCCACCCCCCCCATCTCCTGTTAATTAGTTATGATATATTCCTTTCATTCTAGTGTTCACAAAGTCATTTACTAAGTAATTGAGCTTGATACTTGTTTTTAATTTTTAAATGGTTTTAAAATCCTATTCATATAATTTTTATCAGATGTAGTATAAAATTATTTACTACAATGGAGATTCGTTTCAGGAGTTTTCAAGGAATGTGAGACTGTTGATGCATTTAATGTCTAAATCTTCAACTTCATTCTAATGAATTTCCACTGTATTAAATTATTTACTTGAACTATATTTTCTCAAGAAACCAAAACTTCCAAATCACAGTTTTTAAAAATTTAAGTGTACTGCCTTCATATACCTAAAAAAAAAAAAAAAAAAAAAAAAATGTAAAAGTATGGAGAGGTTACAAATATGAATATTTGAGTAAAAACAGTACATTAAAAGACAAGTAAAGTTTTTTCTCTCGTATTTTTTCAGATAGTAGCTGACCAACTAAACATGTGTTTGCACCTCTTGTTACTTGATGCTCATGGTTCTTTGCATGTGTCTTTTAAACTAGAGCTTAACTTCCTGTTTTGCATGGTTTGTGCAAAATGCAGTTTATTAACTTGTCTTTGTCTTTGATGCTTGCAACCTAATCCATCACAGCTACACTGCCTCGAAAAGAAAGTGCTGTCAAACAGGAAACAGAGAGTGAGTATGCTGAGTGTATTAGTAGGTATTCTCAATACATGTTCGTTCAATGTATAGATTTAGTTATTTGTCTTGAAAAAGTTAGCATCCAAAAATACTGAATACTCAGATTGCTACATATGTGATGAAAGAAAGCCAGTATGTTGGTAGTGGTATGGAAATATGTAATATAGTTAAAATTCTATGTCTGATGCTAGAACTTTGTGTTAGAAATTTATGAAAAGGTTTAACCTTATATTTCTATTTTCAGGCTATGTTTACAGAGTGTTCAAAAATTCTTATAGATATGGTCAGATTTGGAATAATGAACCCAAAGTTTTTCTTTAATTCTCCTATTATATCCTCATTTATCCCTTCTGACCATCAGCAAATGGTCAGCAAATATTTCTCAGAAAACTATTCAATAAGAATAAAAAAATATTTTATTTATTGTTTGTATTTAATTCTGAATAAAAGCATTACATTTTCTTGTAAAAATTGCATCCTTGAATTCCTGGATATATATATGATATTGTCCAGCTGTACTGTTTCCATTTTTCCTCTTGGCTGTTACGGATACCTAAGATAATACCTAAACACAGATATCCCATATTGATATGGTTAATGATGCATTACATTTTGGTTGTATTTTAACTATACCAGGTTTTCAGGGTATTTTTTTCTATTCGTTAGATTTTAGAGAACTGCAGGGCAGCAATTCACTTATTGTAAAAGCAGAACTTCTGGGTTCAGGAATGTGTTAAGTTGAACCATATGTAATTGACTTTTTTGGTAGGACAAAAATGATTAAGTATTGGCAGTTTCCTATGGTTCAACCTAATATTGATTTAATGTGGAGGCAAGTAATACAGTATAGCAGTTTTCTTCAGAAATTTAATAAGGTCATGTTAGGTAGCTAGTACACAAGGGAGTCATTTACCGTTATCCAAATTCATGGCTTTTGAGTAGGAAAGAAACCCTAGAGATGTCACCAGGCATGGGATGGATGAGGGATAGGCTATATGATCTTTAAGGTCATTTTCAGTCCTATACTATGGATCTATTTAGTTTTTGCTTCCTTTTACAATATTCCTAGAAATAGGACACAAATGTTAGTGAAAGATAAGGACACTCCCTAGCCTGTTCCATATAGTAGACTTGTACACTAATTAACGTGACATAAAGCCTTGGAAGACCAAGACAGTAGAAGGTAGCCCTGATTTTTGCTATGGGTCTTTCATTCATAAAGGTTACAGCTTTCAAAGTTTCATTATTTCTTAGGTCTTCATGGAAGTTCTGGGAAATTAACTGGATCTACTTCTAGTCTAAATAAACTCAGCGTTCAGAGTTCAGGGAATCGCAGGTCTCAGTCGTCTTCCTTGCTGGATATGGGAAACATGTCAACCTCTGATCTTGATGTCGCTGACAGAACCAAATTTGATAAGGTAAAATAACAAATTAATACTTCTTAGACATGAACATTAGTTTTCTGTTTTAACAGCAGTTTGTTATTGCTTGAAATCTTTGAATTTTATTCAATAAGTGTATTCAAAGATCTGAGCTCTGTTGGCTTTATTAAACATTAACCATCTATGACTTTCCAATTCTGAATTGGGGAAGGAATACTAGACAACTGATATGTTCAATGTGACTTATCAGTTGAGTAACAGAAAAGATACTGAAATTTATTATAAATCTTGAAGTGCTTACTTCTCAAATAAGTTCTTTGAGCAGCTACAAAGTAAAGAGGAAATAACAGCTTTTGTGAAGCTAACTCTCTTTGCATTATGTTAAATAAATAACAGGAGTTTATCTTTGTTTTCCTCTTTCCAGATTTGAAGTAATTGAGTTTTATTTTAGGTATATTCTGTGGCCCTTTTATACCTTGATAATACTGTATTTCCCTGTCTGCCAATCAATCCTGGAAGAATTTTTGTCTTTGAGACTCTATTTTGATTATAGAGATTGCATCTGGTCCCTGCAGAGAAGTGAATTAAATACAGAATGTTATTTTAAGCATTTAGTGAAGTGCTTTCATCATAGATCATTTTGGTTTTCTTTAGATCTTTGAACAAGTACTAAGTGAACTGGAGCCCCTATGTCTAGCAGAACAGGACTTCATAAGTAAATTTTTCAAACTGCAGCAACATCAAAGTATGCCTGGAACTATGGTATGGCTCACATTTATTTTGGCTGGTATTTATGATCTGTAATGTAATCTAATTAATACATGGTCAAAATTTCAGTATCAGAATAGACAAGGAGTTTATGACATAAGGATTTTTAAAAAATAATTTTTGTCATATCACAAGATTTTAAGAACATTGATAGCTGGAGTTTGGGGATCTAATTTAATATTCCTGAATCTTAAACCTAAACGTTAGCTAAATTAGTGAGGGGAAAATGTCTTTGCAGAACATTATTTAAATAGCAATTTACAAGTTAGTATAGTGTTTGAGCGTGTTTACCATGGTCTAGCAAAAAAAAAAAAAAGTGAGGACTCAGAAGATCCAAATATTTGTTATGGCTTTGTTACTAACTAGCTATGAGAACGTAGGCCAATTATCTAAGCCACAGTTTTCCTCACCTGTAAGATGAATTTAATACCTGTTCAGCATTCCTCTCAGGAGACATCAATGTAGGAGAGCAAAAGGGGAGATTTGGCAGAGTATTTTGAAAACTTAAAAGCACAGTGCAAGAGTGATTTTTCGAATAAGGTCATCTAAAAAATTTATGCCTCGGAGAACCAACATGTAAAAAGCAGTGAAAAATGAATGAGAAATTAATTGATATTGCAAATAGCTGGGGGGAGGGTGTTAGTGGTGATGATGCTAAATTAGCTTACTTATTGGCTTCTGTAAGAATTTTTTAGTACCATTTTTTAAATGCTGAAATTTTATTAGAATGATTGATGAGATTTCTTTCATTGTGTAATTCTCTTCTGAAAGTTGTTACTAGAAGTTTTTTATTTTTTTGTTCAGCTGCCCTCCCATGCTCCACCTAAAGCCTCCTGACCCTTGTGCACAGACACAAACAAAACTTCTCACCCCACAGTAATTCTTGGATAAAATCTAACAACAAAGAATTTTGTTAAGGGAAAAAAAAATAGCATTAACATTCTTAAACAACATAATTGTATAGCTTTATCAGCAATACTACCTTTAAGCATTATTATTTTTCATAATGTATTCTCTCCTAGGAATTTTAAGACTGAGCAGGCTTTTGCTATATAAACTAGTCCAATTGTTGGTCTTTTATTATGTAAAGTACCTGATAATTTTTGCAGACTGAAGCAGAGGACCTGGATGGAGGAACATTATCACGGCAACATAATTCTGGCACACCACTACCTGTTTCATCTGAGTATGTGTTTGTTGTCTATTGTTTATTTTGGAAAAGCAAAACTTTACATCAAGCGTAGATCAGTGCTGCTCGTTTAAGGGTCAGAGCCCTGACATGTGCATCCATTGTCTTACTGAACATTTTACTGGGTTAGATAAAATTGGTCCTATTGGTTCAGCTCTTCTTTACTACAATAATCACAAAGAATGCAATCAGTTCTAATGTCTGCTGGTTAAAAGTAGCGTTTGAATTGCAGTGTGTTTCTCAGAAATCAAAAAGCACATTTCAGGTGGAAGTTTATGAATGACAAAGTTATTTTGAGTGATAAAACTTAACTTTAATAAAATATTTTTATATTGAATACTGTTGAAGAGTAATTAGTTCCACATCTTAGGAAATTTTTAGTTTGAAATGTAAAATTTTAGTTATTTTGTGTATACCCAGTGGATTAAAGTTAAAGGTGAATTCACTTGAAGCTTCTAATAACTTTTTATATTTTGTGTGATTTCTGAACAGGAAAGATATGATCCGCCAAATGATGATTAAAATATTTCGCTGCATTGAGCCAGAACTGAACAACCTAATCGCATTAGGAGATAAAATTGATAGCTTTAATTCCCTTTACATGCTAGTCAAAATGAGTCATCATGTATGGACTGCACAAAATGTGGACCCTGCTTCCTTTCTAAGTACTACATTGGGAAATGTTTTGGTGACTGTCAAAAGGAATTTTGACAAATGCATTGTAAGTTTTATTTTTAATAATTCAGAATTTTAATAATTACAAAAAACAGGTGAATGTATTTATTTAAATTGGGTTTCCCACCTTTCTGTTGGACAATCTGATGATCATGTCCCCCAGGTCCTTAACTCAGAGTGTTGACTGTAATATATCTGAACAGAGTGAGTTGGTTGGCACTATGCCAGCTTGTTTCCATCGACGCTGTGAATCTTGACAAATGCTGGTGTAGGTGGCCCAGTGATAACAGCTGCTTAGAAATCTAGGTAATTAAGTTTGGGGATTTACTGACATCTCAGTTTACTGATCAGTGACCACTGATTTAATGAGATAATTGAAAATATCACTTGTATTTATTGCTGTTGTTATTCTTCTTCTTTTAATATATTCCAGTAAGAAAATTAATAATTGGGTTGTTTTAACTGATTATATACATTATTTAATATTTTATTTTTTAATAACTTTAGTAATTCTTTTGCTTTATTTTAAGAATAAATTGTAATAATTTCTAGCAATTTTCTCCATTCTAATAGTTTAAAAAAATCATTAACAACTTTCTTTTTGTTTTTGATAAGCCTGTAAGTATTAATTGGACTAGGCCAGGTCTTTAAAAAAGCTTCATTTTATTAATATACTTAGTATTTAGAAGTGGGTATGTATCTTTTGAATATTCCTGTTGTAAGAACTGAAAAACCAATGAAATCACTAAAATTGCTATGTAACCTTTAAGTTACATAATATATCCAGCTCTTGTATATCCATAGTGTAATGAAAGAGAAAAATATTAATGGCTATTACCATATATATTATCTTTTGTACTTTTATAAAATAATACATATTGAGTTTTTGAAAATATGTATGATAGCAATATATCTACTGTAAAAACTTAAATGTCACCACAATAGGGTTATTAATCCTTCTTACTTACCAAATGATTTCACTTGCTATTTGAAATATTATGGAATTTGACCATGTAGAGTTTTATCTTTCCCCTGCCCCCACTTCTCCAGAGGTGGTAATAAACCTGGAAGGTCTGACTGCTTGCAGATAGACGAAAGGAAAGGAAAATGCTACTTAATGGCTAAGATAATGAGGCCCATGTAACTTAGTGGAACACTAAATCATGAGAAGACTGTACATTTCCGGAATATGAAAATTTAGTTGCTTTTATCAGTAAAATATTACTTCATGTAATACCTTTCACCCCAGTAGCCCATAACTGTTAAGCACAAGATGTAGCGTTGGGTAGGTGTAGCTGTAGGTTCACATGAAGTGTTGCCTAGAGCAGAATAAGGGTTTAATAACTGATAGCTAATAACAGCAGTGGTGGTGGTGGTAATGGAAATAATAGTAGTTGTGATGTGTCAACCTGGCTAAGTTGTGGAGTCCCCCACAACAGTTGACTGAGGAAGAGAAAACTTGGGCCTGTGATACTGATGATTCTGTATAATATAGAGGTACAGCATTATAGCCCCTTTCTGCAATAATCCTGAAGGACAGTGGTGAAGAGAAATCCTCCCAGTAGGCAGAACTTTGAGCAGTATACCTAGTTATTCATTTAGTTAGGAAGGAAAAATCGCTGGAGGTGCTTTTATGTACTGATTCATGACTGTGGTCAATAGTTTAGCTGGTTATTTAGGGATTTGGAAGGAATATGATTGGAAAATCGGTGACAGAGAGGTCTGGGGGAGAGGTATGGGACAGACCTCTCTGAATGGGCAAAAAATATGAAGATATTTGTATCCCATGTGAATGCTCACCAGACAGTGACTTCATCAGAGGAGGATTTTAATAATCAAGTGGATAGGATGACCCATTATGTAGATTACCAGTCAGCCTCTTTCCCCAGTCACTCCTGTCATTGCCCAAAGGGCTCAAGATTAAAATGGCCTTGGTGGTAGAGATAGAGGTTATGCATGGGCTCCGCAACATGGACTTCCACTAACCAAGGCTCATCCGTCCACAGCCATTGCTGAGTGCCCAATCTGCCGGTAGCAGAGACCAATACGCAGTCATATGGCACCACTCCCTGAGGTAATCAGCCTGCTACCTGGTGGCAGATTGATAATATTGGTGCACTTCTATCATGGAAGGGTAGCATTTTATTCTTATTGGAATGGATACATACTCTTGATACGGATTTTGATGCTTCAACCACAACTACCATCTGTGTGTTTACACAATGCCTAATTTACCATCATGGTGTTCCACACAGAATTGCTTCTGATCAAGAAATCTACTTCTCAGCAAATGAAGTGCAGGAATGGGCAAATATTTGGGGAATTTACTGGCTTTACCATGTTCTCCACCATCCTGAAGTAGCTAGATTGACAGAATGGTGGAATAATGGCCTTTTGGAGACTTAACTGGGTGGCAGGCCTTGCAGTGTTGGGGCATTGTTCTCCAGGATGGTATATATCGTCTAAATCAATGCCCACTTTTCAGTGCTGTTTCTCCCATAGCCAGGAATCAAGAGGTAGAAATGGGAGTGGCACAATTCACTGTTACCTCTAGTGATCCACTAGAAAAATGTTTGCTTCCTGTCTTGTGACCTTAAGCTCTGCTGGTCTACGACTGTTAGCTTCAGATAAGGAGTGCTTCCACCAACAGACACAACCATGATTCCATTGAACTGTAAGTTAAAACTGCCACACAACAACTTTGGGCTCCTCATGCCTCTGATTCAACAGGCGAAGAAGGAATTACTATACTGGCTGGGGTAACTGATCCTCATTATCAAGGAGAAATAGGACTGCTACTACACAATGGAGGTAAAGAAGAGTTTGCCTGGAATAAAGGAGATACCTTAAGGCATCTCTTAATACTACCATGCCCTGTGGTTACTGGAAAACTACAATAACTCAATCCAGGCAGAACTACTAATGGCCCAAAACATTCAGGAATGAAGGTTTGGATCACCCTACCAGGCAAAGAACCATGACCAGCTGAGGTGCTTGTTTAAGGTAAAGGGAATATGGAATGGGTAGTGGAAGAAGGTAGTTATAAATACAAGCCACAATCACATGACCGGTTGCAGTAATGAGGACTATAATAGCTATAAGTATTTTTTCCTTGTTTTGTTATGAATATGTTTGTATATATACATAAAGCAAATATCTTTCTTTTCTCTGTCTTATGCCCTTATCATATAACATAAGTCATATTAACTTTATTTGTAGTATTTAAGTTACAGGATATCAAGTTTAAGAGTAAATATTACCCAAGGACTTGGGTTCTTGGTAACTGTGGCCTTCACGATTTATCTAAATCCTTGAGCAATTTATATACGATTAAAAGATAGTTCTGACATTTATTCTCACACCAAGCTGATCCACTCGAATTTAGGCATTATTATTTTAGCTCTGTTGGGTTTTAAATCTCCCCAGAGATGCATGTAGAGAGCTTTCATTTCTGTGCATTAAAAAAAATCCATTTAGAAAATATCTTCAGAATTAAAAAGAGAGGAAATAGAAATGTATTTTTTCATGCACGTTTTGATGCACATATTAAGTTTTATTGATACAGATTTCTTAAACTGGTTATAATCCTTATTTGATCCAAAGAGAGGGAGGCATTCGTTATTCATATGCTATATGGGCCTTGTTTATTCTACCCTTTACAACTTATCAAGATTGGGGCCACCATAATTATATTTTTATCATGGAAAAAATGTTCAATTTCTCAAGCCATAATGTTGAACAAAATTGGAGTATTTTCTTTAGAATTGCTTGAAAAGGCAAATGAAAGCTTATTATAGAATCCTTGTATTTGTGTTTCTTTCTCATGGAACTCATACACCAGTATATTGCTGGTAGCTATTGTATTAAAAAAAATAAAGTATATTTTCACTATCAAAAAAAATAAAGTTGTAATCTTAAATAGTGACTAACCCCATGTCCTTTAGATGATTTGTGTCAGCCAGTTGGAAATAAGCGGTACCTTCAGCTTGAAAGAAATCTGGATGGGTTTTATCATAAATTTATTTAATTGATGGCTCTTTTCTTAAATGAATGATTATTTCTAACCTACAATCCAAAGCCAGAGACAACCACATGTAGAATGTTGCTTATTAATATTCAAGTATTTTCAGACTACAGTCTGTATCCTTTGCATTTAAGCATCATAGAGAACAAAAATATGCATGTAACTTAATAGCAGTATTCACTGTTCATAAATTAGTGCTTACATGTGCCAGGCACTTTTATACACTTTACACAAAATATCTCATTTAATCCTCTCAATCACCCCTATAACAAGGTGCTCCAAGAGGGTAAGTAACTTTTCCCAGGTCACACAGTTAAAAATGATAGAGGTTGGAGTCCAACCCAGACAGTCTGGTTCCAGACTTACCACTGCCCTCTCTACTGCCTCTATTTTCACTCCTTACAGTCATATTATCAATACTGATGAAGCAGAATATTAGTAAAGATAATATGAAATGATTGCCAGTATGCACAGGGCTTTCTTATGCTAATGCCTGCAGCCTAGAAAGATGATTTTTCTAATACACATGTAATGTAGTTTTCAAGTTATATCCCCCAAATCTCAGTAGAAGTTAAAAATGATTCTATAGTATTTGGCAGTGTCATTCTTACTGTGAATTGATCTAGATCCCCTGAGAAGTATATAAAACCGTAATTGAATGCAGAAATCTTTGCGAACCCAGATGTCTGGATTCTATCTATTTAAACATCCCTTTTGCACTTGTCACCAACATGCACAGCACTTTGGTGCTGAACTTAATTAGAATAAATAATAAATACACAGAAAGCTATATAATGCAAATCCATAATAGAATTGCCTGTCCTATCTGTATCTCCCCTTCCCCAAATACAGAACTTGCTTATCCAAACAGAAATTTTAGACTGGTAAGAATTGGAAATGGCTATGATTTTCAAACTTGGCCACCAACCAGTAATAACCTGGAGAGCTCCTGTATATGCCTGTAGTCTGCTCTGATGCAAAATGGGTATACATCTTATACTCATCTTGTGCATTAATGATAAAAATATTTATTGTTTTTACTTTGAAGAAAGAGTTGAGTTTCACAAGCCTCAACTGCCTTTTGTTTTAAGTAGTTTGGGTTTTCCCCTTGATGTTTTTTTCTTAAATGAAACATAATAGAAAATTTTTATATACTTTTTAATCTATAAAAGTAGTTTTCTTGCAATTCATCTTCTGTTAATAAATATTCAAAATGTTCTAGGTACTGAATTAAGTCCTCCCTTTATGATTTATATATTTGATTATAATTAATTGCAGGTTCTAAGTTGCTTGGCATCTCTCTCTCTTGTTTTCTGCCTAACTTTAGAGTAACCAAATAAGGCAAATGGAAGAAGTCAAGATCTCAAAGAAGAGTAAAGTAGGAATTCTTCCATTTGTTGCTGAATTTGAAGAATTTGCTGGACTTGCAGAATCAATCTTTAAAAATGCTGAGCGTCGTGGAGATCTAGATAAAGCATATACCAAACTTATCAGAGGAGTATTTGTTAATGGTAAACTTTTTGTTGTGTTCTAAGAAAAAGTTTGGTTGGTTGTTTTCATTATGTCTGATCATTTGGAAGTGGGGGGCAGACATGTTCATTATTTTCCATATTCTATGATCTTTCTTTTTTATGTTTTCTAAATTAAAGATTCCTTAAATTTGGAAAATAAGCAGTACATACAACCTTTTCTTAATCAGGAACCATTTATATTTTAAGGCTAATAGGGATATATCATTATGCAAAATTGAAAATCATTTTTATAAACACAAAAATTGACCTCTCACATTATATTTGCATTTTAATAAGGGTCTTTTGGAGATAATGGGCAGTGGTGTTACTACTTTAGGCCTCGGGTTTCATAGCTGTTACACGAGGGAGTGAAATAGATGATTTCTTAAGTCTTTTTTAGTGCTAAAATACTAATATTCACTCTCTTCCTATGTCAGATCCCACAGTAAAGTAACATAAACAGTTATATATGTCATTTAATTTTAAGTAAGTGATCTGATTGCATAGATTCAGGAATTTTAAAAGCTAAAAAATTGACAGGAAGTGGAATCATCTCACCACACATTTTCAGTGGGAGCAAGTCTAGGGAGAAGATGGATAATTGCATGATCAAATGTTTGTATGGTTGGTTTTTCTTTTTTTTTTTTTTTTTCAATTGTGGAAAGATATATATAGCCTAAATCTTCCTATTCCAGCCCTCCCTAGCATTCCATTAGTGGGATTAATCACATTTAGAATGTTGCAATGCTATCACCTTCCAACCATCCATTTCTAGACGTTTCCCTTCACCCCAAACAAAAACCCTACTCTCATTTCTTAACTCCCCATTGCCCCTTCCCCCACTTCTTGGGACCCCTACTCTAAGTTTCATCTCTTTGGTCATATTCTCTGATACCTTCTTTGTGTTTACCATGGGGCTTAAATTTAACCTCTTAAATCTATAACAATCTCGTTTTTCTTTGATACCAACTTAACTTCAATAGGACACTTAAACTGTGTTCCTATACTCCTCCATTCCCCCACCTTTATGTAGTGTTTGTCAAAAATTACATATTTTACATTGAGTCCAAAACCACCAATTTATCATTACAGTTTATGTATTTTAGATCCTGTAGGAAGTAAATAGTGGAGTTATAAATCAACAACACAGTAGTATTGGTCATTATATTTACCATGTGATCTTTACTGGAAATCTTTATTTCTTCATGTGGTTTCAGTCAATTGTTTAGTGTCCCTTCCTTTCAGCCTCTTAGGACTGATCTACTGGTGATGAAGTTCCTCAGCTTTTGATTGTCTGGGAATGGTTTCATCTCCCCCTCATTTTTATCCTTCAGGTGTTTGTGAATTCTCCAAGTCTCTGATGGTTATTGACTTCTATTTGTATTCCATTGTGGTCAGAGAATGTGCTTTGAACAAATTCATTTTTTTATTTTTTATTTTATTGAGGCTTGTTTTTATGTCCCCGCATACAGTCCATTCTGGAGAAAGATCCGTGATCTCTAGTGAAGAATGTGTGTCCCAGTGACCTGGGATGTAATATTCTATATATGTCTGTTAAAAATCTGTATATCTCTCTCTCATTTCTTTGTTTCTCTGTTGGTAGGGCTCGCTTTAGTATCTGCAGTAGGGCAGGTCTTTTATTAGCAAACTCTCTCAGCATGTGTTTGTCTGTGAAAAATTTAAGCTCTCCCTCAGATTTGAAGGAGAGTTTTAGTGGATAAAGTATTCTTGGTTGGAAATTTTCCTTTCTCAGAATTTTAAATATGTCATGCCACTGCCTTCTCGCCTCCATGGTGGACGCTGAGTAGTCATTACTTAGTCTTATGTTGTTTCCTTTGTATGTGGTGAATTGCTTTTCTCTTGCTGCTTTCAGAACTTGCTCCTTCTCTTCAGTATTTGACAGTCTGATCAGAATATGTCTTGGAGTGGGTTTGTTTGAATTTATTCTATTTGGAGTTCGCTGGGCATTTATGCTTTGTGTATTTATATTGTGTAGAAGGTTTGGGAGGTTTTCCCCAACAATTTCTTTGAATACTCTTTCTAGACCTTTACCCTTCTCTTCCCCTTCTGGGACACCAATGAGTCTTAAATTTGGACGTTTTATTTTATCTGTCATATCCCTGAGATCCATTTCAATTTTTTCAAATTTTTTCCCCATTCTGTCTTTTGTTCTTTCATTTTCTGTTCTGTGCTCCTCGAGGAGGCTGAGTTGTTGTTCAACTTCTTCTAATCTTGTATTATAAGTATCCAGAGTCTTTTTAATTTGGCCTACAGTTTCTTTAATTTCCATAAGATCTTCTATTTTTTTATTTACTCTTGCAGTATCTTCTTTATGCTCTTCTAGGGTCTTCTTTATGTCTTTTATATTCTGTGCCGTGCTCTTCTTCAAGTCTTTTATATCCTGTGCCATGCTCTCATTGCCTGTCTGTAGTTCTTTGATCAATTCTGCCAGGAACTGTGTGTCTTTGGATCTTTTGATTTGAGTGTTTGGGTTCGGGTTCTCCGTGTCGTCTGGTTTTATCGTATGCTTTAAGATTTTCTGTTGTTTTTGGCCTCTTGGCATTTGCTTTACTAGATCTTTAATTTGTTAGAATTGCAGCTTGGTGACATACACTTTCTCTAACTAACCAGCAGATGGTGTCCGTGAGTCACTTATTCCCCTCAGGTCAGTTCTCGCCAACTTTGTGGTGCGTGGGGATCTGATTCTTTTGGGGTCCAATTGGTGCACTTAATTTGGGTGTGTTGTCGGTGCTGTCTGCCCTCAATG
The DNA here is from genome assembly GCF_015220235.1 of Choloepus didactylus. Classification (NCBI taxonomy): domain Eukaryota; kingdom Metazoa; phylum Chordata; class Mammalia; order Pilosa; family Megalonychidae; genus Choloepus; species Choloepus didactylus. Next base: position 57,660,765 of record NC_051309.1, read on the forward strand.
AGGGGCGTGTGCCTGACTGGTTAGGGAGGAAGGGAAGGTTTAACAATCAAACTTCCCAGGTGTTCCCAGAGATTTAAGGCTGTTCTCTGCTGCTGACACAAAAGTCCTTGGTATTGGCGTAGGTTCCCTGGGATTTCCGAGCGGTTCTCCCCTCCCTGCTGTGCTTTTCCAGGACCTCTGCTGAGGAGGGGAGGCCTGTGCCACATCACAAGTGAGCGCCGGCCTCCAGGGAAGCCCTGGGCCACCGGGCTATGTAGGGGCGTTCCCAACCCACTTCAAAGATGGTTGAATGGGACGTGTTAACTTCCCCCTTTCCGCACAACTCCACTCTCTCAGCTCTGGGACAATCAGCCGTGGGTCACTGTCCACGGCCGACATTGTGTCCTGTGAGTGGTGCTGCGGGAAAGACTCTCTGTCAGGCTAGATTTCTTGGCTTGGCTCTGTGCTGTGTGTTCAGCCCTGGGCAAGAGTAGCCCTGCCCGCTGGGGAGACAGCTGCAAGTTGTGCGTCTCCCCTTTGCTTCCCTGGACCTGAGACAATCAGCAGTGGGTGTGGGAAGGGGTATCCTCCACCCCAGACACCGAGGCGTTAGTCCACACCACTCCCGTCTTATCTGCAGCTGTTCCCGGGCTTTTTTTTTTTTTAAAAAAAACGCCAACCCACCGTTTCCCCACACTGCAGTGTGGCCGAGGGATTCAGCCTACTCACTCACTCGTTTCAGAATGCAGACTCCTGGTTTCACCAAACGCAGGTTCCCTGTGGCTTTAGCAGAACTTGTCCAGCTGGTGCTACTCTGGAAGTGGTGTTCTGGGTCCTTTCTGGTTTTTTATCTAGTGTTTTCCACGGAGGTGTTTTTTTCTCTGTCTCACCTAGTTGCCATCTTAGGTTCCTCTTGTTGGTTTTTCTTTTACAAATTAAAAGTAACTTTATCTGATTGTAAAGTAATATATTATCATTACATACACCCTAAAAAATAAGAAAATAGATTTTAAAAATCAAGAATACTGTGAACAGTTGTACACTTTGGCTAATTGTATGGTATGTGAATATATTTCAATAAAATTACATTTATTAAAAAAAATTCAAGAAGAAAATAAAGATCACCTATAATCTCATTGTGCAGAGATAACATTTAATTATTATCTTTCCAGATTTTTCAATATGTGGCCCTTTCCTTCTCCCGTATATATGTATATATATAATATTTGTGTATATTCTTTAATATAAAAATTACTATCATACTTTCCATATTGTTTTGGAACTGTCATCTGGAGTCTGTAATTTTAGTGTCTTTCCTTGTCAATAAATATAGATAGCCACAGGCATTTTTAATGATTGCATAGTATCTCATGTATCATTATTTATTTACCAAATCTATTCATTGGCATTAAGTTTGTTTCCAGTTTTTAAATATATCTTTACATACTTGCCCAATAATTTCCTTAGGGTAAATTACTAATGGAATTACAGGGTCATAGGGTATTTTCCCAAGGCTTTACCAAATTGCCATGCAGAAAGATTACACTAATTCCATGCCTTGAGCAGGCAGTGAAAGTTTGTCCTATATCTGAACCAGTGCTGGATATTACTAAGTATTATCATTCTTTTTATTTTTTGATAACCTAGTAGACTATAAACTGTCTTGTTAATTTAATTTGCATTTTACTTACTACTAGAGTGATTGAGCTTTTTGACCATTTGCATTTCTTCTTTTGTTAATTGACATTCATATACTTTACCGTTTTCACCCCTATTGACATGTTCTTCTTTTTCTTTGAAAGAGGTTTTTTTTTTCTTAAATTTAATTCAGTTTTATTGAGATGTATTCACACACCATACAGTCATCCATGGTGTACAACCAACTGTTCATATTACCATCATATGGTTATTCCTTCATCACCCCAGTCTATTTTTGAACATTTTCCTTACAACAGAAAGCATAAGAATAAAAAAATAAAAGTAAAATGGAACACCCAAATCATCCCCCCCACCCCACCCTATTTTTCATTTAGTTTTTGTCCCCATTTTTCTTCTCATCCATCTATACACTGGATAAAGGGAGTGTGATCCACAAGATTTTCACAATCACACTGTCACACCTTGTAAGCTACATTGTTATATAATCGTCTTCAAGAGTCAAGGCTACTGGGTTGGAGTTTGATAGTTTCAGGTGTTTACTTCTAGCTATTCCACTACATTAAAACCTAAAAAGGGTTATCTGTGTAGTGTGTAAGAATGTCCACTAGAGTGACCTCTCGACTCCATTTGAAATCTCTCAGCCAGTGAAACTTTATGAAAGAGCTTTTTAATATATTAAGATTGTTGGTACTTTGTCATTAGTGTTGCACAAGGTTAGTTTTCCAATTTGGTTTTGTTTATGCTGCTTTTACTGTACAGGAGTTTTCTAATTTTATGTCATATGTATCCATCTTTCCCTTTTTGGCTTCTAAGTTTGGGCCATGCTTAGAAAGGCCACACTACTGCAATACTATTTTTAAAGTTTTTGTATTTTTTTTTTTTTTTTTTTTTTAGTTCTTTTATGGTTTTATTCATTATTTGTTTGTTACATTTTAAGTGCTTAAGCAATTTAGAATTTGTTTTACTGGAAGATGTGAAATAGGAATCTAAATTTAGTATATTCAAAAGACCAGCTGGTTGTCCTAACACATTTTATAATTCATTATTTTCCCACTGATTTGAAATGCTACCTATATCATATGCTAAATTCCCATATATATCTATATAAGATTGTTTTAGGATGATTTGTTTACTGGGCTTAGGTGGATATGGAGAACCTCCCAATAAAATGTGTTTTATAAAGTGTTCAGAAATATGCTTAATTTAAACCTACAAATGAAAAAGAATCAACCATGTAAATATTTCATAGTTAAATGTATTCATACTCATATCAGAAGTGTTACATTTTTTCTGTTTTAATTTTAGTGGAGAAAGTAGCAAATGAAAGTCAGAAGACCCCCAGGGATGTGGTTATGATGGAAAACTTTCACCATATTTTTGCAACTCTTTCTCGTTTGAAAATCTCATGTCTAGAAGCTGAAAAAAAAGAAGCCAAACAAAAATACACAGATCACCTTCAGTCTTATGTCATTTACTCTTTAGGACAACCTCTTGAAAAACTAAATGTAAGTATGTCTTCATTCAGTATGTTTTCCTGGTTCAAAATATAACTATTTACGTATGAATAACAATATAGACACATATCTTAAATTTGCTCATGTCTGGGTGCAAAAGGAAAAGAAGGAGAACCCAGTTTTGTTTTGTTTTTTTGTGCAGTTTTATTGAGATATACTCACACACCATATATTCCATCCAAAGTATACAGTCAGTGGCTCACAGCATCAGCATATAGTTGTGTATTCATCACCACAATCAATTTTCAAACATTTTCATTACTCCAAAACAAAGAAAAAAATTTTTTAATTAAAAATTTAAAAATAACACCCAAACCATCCCAAATCCCTTATGCCCCCCTATTATTTACTTACTTTTTGTCATTGTTTTATTACTCATCTGCCCAAACATTAGTTAAAGTGGATCCTGTACACAGTATTTCAGTGAAGTACACCAGAAATAAAGGCAAACACTTTAATGCCTCACCAATATGGACTAACTACAATGTGTAAACTCAGAATTGAATCTTAGAACATAGCCTAACATGGACATAATTATTGTAATAGTCCCTAGATTGTAAGCTCTTACAGCAGTTAACTCTATCCCTGAATTGTAATGCCTATCTCTAAACTTTGAGATGCTGATCCCTTAGTGTATAACCTGATTGGTCTCTGGAACAATGTGTATCTCTGAGACACCTGAAACTCAGAGCTAGAGCTCGGCAGATATGAATGTCAGTATTAGTGCATACAGCCACTGTTTTAAAAAACAAAAAAAAAAAAAGCTGAAAAAGAGCCCAGAATCAATTAGTGATATGAATGAAGCAGGTCTGGTTAAGACCAGGGCAAACCGGGCCAAAGGGTAAAGGTCAAAACTGACTGTGTTTTAAAACTTCAGCTTCCATATGAGACCGAGGGAAGAGATGTCTATTTGGTACAGGATCTATATTTTCTAAACGGTACAACTCTACAGTTGGTTTGTTCAAACACCACAATTGCATGGAACTTTGAATAGGAAGTGAGATACGGTAGGTTAGTATAGGCTGGAGTGAAATAGTGACACATCCCAGAGTAATTTGGGCAGATAATAAAAAATATTTTTACAGCCTACCCCCCCAGCCCCGAGGAGCTGGGGGAAGGTGCGGAAGTGTTGGACATCCTCACCTGGACTGGTGTTGATGTTGTCACAAACATTGGGACTGGCGGTTTGATGTGCTGAGCCCTCTATTGTGGGACTTGCCCTTGTGGGGCTCATTACTGCAAGGGAGAGGCTAAACTTGCATATAATTGTGCCTAGGAGTCTCCCCCTGAGTACCTCTTTGTTGCTCAGATGTGGCCCTCTCTCTCTCTAACTGAGCCACCTCGACAGGTGAACTCACTGCCCTCCCCCGTACGTGGAACCCGACTCCCAGGGGTGTAAATCTCCCCGGCAATGCAGAAAGTGACTCCCGGGGATGAATCTGGACCCGGCATCGTGGGACTGAGAGTATCTTCTTGACCAAAAGGGGGATGTAAAATGAGACAAAATAGTTTCAGTGGCTGAGAGATTTCAAATGGAGTCAAGAGGTCACTCTGGTGGACATTCTTATGCACTATATAGATGACAGCTCTTAGGTTTTAATGTATTGGAATAGCTAGAAGTAAATACCTGAAACTACCAAACTCCAACCCAGGAGTCTGGACTCCTGAAGATGATTATATAATAATGTAGATTACAAGGGGTGACAGTGTGATTGTGAAGACCTTGTGGATCATACCCCCTTTATCTAGTGCATGGATGAGTAGAAAAATGGGGATAAAAACTAAATGACAAATGGCGTGGGATGGGGGGGATGGTTTGGGTGTTCTTTTTTCACTTTTATTTTTTATTCTTGTTCTGGTTCTTTCTGATGTCAGGAAAATATTCAGAGATAGATTGTGGTGATGAACACATAACTATGTGATCATACTGTGGACAGTTGATTGTATACCATGGATGATTGTATGGTGTGTGAATGTATTTCAATAAAACTGAATTAAAAAAAAAAAAAAATAGAAAAAAAAATTTTTAAAATAACACCCAAACCATCCCAAATCCCTTATGCCCCCCTATTATTTACTTACTTTTTGTCATTATTTTATTACTCATCCTCCCAAACATTAGTTAAAGGGAGTGTCAGTCACCAGGTTTTCACTATCACATGGTCACATGATAAAAGCTATATAGTTATACAATTATCATCAAGAATCAAGGCTACTGGAAAAAAAAAAGAAGGCTACTGGTTTACAGTTCAGCAATTTCAGGTATTCTAGCTATTCTAATACACTAGAAACTACAATAAAATCTCTAATGCGTAATATAGAAAGATCTATATTAAGTATAATATTAATGCATAAGAATAACCTCCAGAATGACCTCTCAACTCTATTTGAAATCTCGTAGCCATTGAAACTTTATTTTGTTTTATTTATTTTCCCTTTTTGGTCAAGAAGGCATTCTCAATCCCACTATGCCAAGGCCAAGCTCATCCCTGGGAGTCATGTCCCATGTAGAGGGGAGGGTAGTGAGTTTATTTACAGAGTTGGCTGAAAGAAAGAGGCCACACCTGAGCAACAAAAGAGGTTCTCTGGGGTGACTCTTAGGCGTAATTATTAGTAGGCTTAGCTTCTACTTTGCATGAATAAGTTTCATAAGGGTGAGCCCCAAGATCGAGGGCTTGACTTATTGAATTTGGATTCCCTAATGCTTGTGGAAACCCAGTTTTTGAAGCTTCCAGTGTATCAGACACTGCTAGATGCTTTATATACCTTTAGAATTAATTAATTTCTTTTACTTCTTATTAACAATGATGTGAGGTAAGATAGTAGTATCCCCATTTTACAAGTGAAGAAACTGAAAGAAATAAACTTGCTTTAAAGTTATAATAGCTTGTGAGTAGCAAAGCTGGGGTGTGAACCTAGATGAGGCTTTTTCCATTATACCATATTCTTTCCCATTTCTTGCCTCATAAACAGCCAACCTTTATCATTCTGGTGACAATTTCAAAAATGTATCTAAATAAAAGGAAAACTAAAAATTGTTCTGTTCATTGCCTTTTCCTTTACTGAGTTGAGCCATTCCCCAAAGCAAGTCTGATATTAAAAATAAATGTTGGTTTTAGAAAACTTCACAACTTAATGAAAGCAAAAAGGGACCCTTCTAACTGACTTTGTCCACAGTGTGGTTAGTTATCTTTTGTAAGTTTTTAACCTGAATTAAGAGTATATATCTGTTGTCAATATTTCAAAGAACTACTTATAAGACAGTCAAAGACAGAACTAATTCCTTACAAAACTTAAAAACAGATATTCCTTTAGTTGTGTAAAAGGTCTATCTCAAACTTAATGTTCACATGATACTTAACTGCAGCATTAGAGGTTTCCTTTAAGATCAAATTTAAAGGAAACATTGCTAGATCCTTTGTTATTTAACATCATATGGAAGCTCTGACCAATGCAGCAAAAATAATAGCCTCTTTCATAGTCAAGAAAATTGTGTAATAAAACAACAAATAAACCTTTTTCACTTATTAAAATGGCAAGGATTGTTTTAAAATTGTGATAATGCTGATGATGGCATGGTGAGGTAGTATTCTCGTATACTGTTGATAGAAATATAAGTTGAAGTTTCCTGGAAAGTAATTTGCTTATATGATGAATCTTCACATTATGCATAGTTCTGCTCTTCAACTGAGTAAGTATAGTCATAGAAATTAATACTGGAAAGCAATCAGCCATGCAAGTAAATACTTGTGTACAAAGATGATTATGTCAACTGTATTGACAGTAGATAAAAATGGGAAAATAGTAAATATCCAATAATGGAGGAATGAATAATTAAATTGTGATTTAGGGATTGGATGGAATATTATGTAGCTATTAAAATTTATGCTTAGGAAAACCATGTAATATTAAACGGAAAATGCAGGATACAAAATTGTAATCTCATCTATGTAGTCACACTTCAAAAAACTAAAAAGATATCTAAAATATTAACAGTGGTTTTCTCTCATGCAATAATAGGTGATCGTTATTTTATTCTTTATTCTTTCAAGCACTGTCTGTTTTTTTATTCATTGAATATCTACCGTTTTATATTCAGATAATTTTTTAAAATTTGTGATAATAAAAGCAGTTCTTAGTCATTATTTCCGTTCATTTCCTTGAAGCATTTCTTTGAAGGTGTTGAAGCTCGTGTAGCACAAGGTATAAGAGAGGAAGAAGTAAGCTACCAACTTGCATTTAATAAACAAGAACTTCGTAAAGTTATTAAAGAGTATCCTGGAAAGGAAGTGAAAAAAGGTCTAGATAACCTCTACAAGAAGGTTGATAAACATTTATGTGAAGACGAAAACTTACTTCAGGTATGTTTAGTTCTTTTAACCATCCTAACTTGAGACATCCTTACAGATATTACTTTTCTCCAAAATATTCCCCTGGAAATGCTATCAAGTTTCTAATTTAAGTGCAGGATAAAAGTTTCATCAATTATGGACCAGTATTGTGAATTGTGAGAAAGAAAAGAATAATGAATAATATTTCTGTAAGTTTATGTGGCTTCTCCTGCTTATTTTGCATTTCTTTTCTATTGTGGTGAGGTTTTTCTCTGTTTTGTTTGTTTTGATTTTTAATGGAGGTAAATGGTATACAGTATTGTGCAGTGAAGTGGTTCTAAACATGGGGGTTGGAGTTAGAACTAGGTTCATAATCTGGCTCCAGATTAAACTGCATGACTTTGGGCAAGTGACTTAAGCTTTTTGAGCCTCAGTTGTCTCACTTGAAAAGTAGAAATAATACCTTTCTCATATACTATTATTGTCATTGCCATTTTATAGATAAGGAAACCAAAGCTCAGAGAGGTGAAATAATATGACCAAGCTCCAGTAGCTGAAGAGTGTGGAAGCCAGATTTAAACCTGCAGTTGAGCCATTATTTATACATCATACTGAGGGACCCAGAGATGAGTGAGAATAATTTAATTTTGATATCATGGAAGACTTCATGAAGGATATTGCATTTATGTTAGTCTCTGAAAGTCAGATAGTATTTTAACTAGTAGAGTGGGGGAGTAATAGTCTCAGTGGAAGAAATAGAATGAGCTAAAAGACGAAAAGCAAAAAGTGCAGTATTGTTTAGGAAAATAGGATTAATCTAAGATGACAGGAATTTAGGATTTATGAGATGTAGTGGAAAAAAAACCTGGAAGAGTACATTTTCTCAACTGTCAAATAGGGATGATAGTCATTGTACCCATCCTCACCAGGTTGTTATGAGATTTAAATAAGATTATATAGACATTAAGCACTTTGCACTGTGCTGATATAGAGTAAATGTCAATAAAGGTAATTTATTAGTATTGGCTATTAAGTCATTATGTCTGTCAGATTTTATCTTGGTAGTTTTGTATGTATCAGTCTCCACTGCTAGATTATAAGATACTGGGTCTGGCTAGTTTTGGTGTCCTCCACAGCATCAAGCAATGTTTTGCATAATCAATTTTAGATAAAGAAATTTTAAACTTTTATCTGAAATGAAATATAAGCAGTAACTGTTGCATTTCATTTAGTCACTAGTTTTAATTCTACACCTAGTGGTAAAATAACCACATCTGGTTTGGATGTGGGAGTAGATACAATAATAGCTAAAACTTAATGAGCACTCGTCAAATGCTGTTCTGTGCACTTGACATATATTCACTCATTTAATCCTCACAAGAACCTTGTGAAGGAGGTGTTATTATTACCCTGTTTTACAGCTGGGAAACTTGAGGCACAAGGCAGTGATGTAACATACTTGAGGTCACAGAACTTTTAAGTGGAAGGAACTGGGATTCCTGCTCCAAAATACCACTACTCTATGCCAAATTCTTAGAATGCCTTGACATTATTTCTGTATACTTATGTATTATTTCCATTCATAGTTTACTTTTTCTTTTTTTTAATAGGTGGTATGGCACTCCATGCAAGATGAATTTATACGCCAGTACAAGCACTTTGAAGGTTTAATAGCTCGCTGTTATCCTGGATCTGGTGTTACAATGGAATTCACTATTCAGGACATCTTGGATTATTGCTCCAGCATTGCACAGTCCCACTAAAGCTCATGAAAGAAGACAAGATAAACTAATAAAGCACTCTAAGTACACCAGACACTTCGGAAAAATCAGCCTACTGCTTTGAGAACCCAGACTTAACATTTTATGTATTATTAAATGTCAGAAAAAGGGGCAATACAGTCTACAAGTATTTTAAGTACAAAAGTACAAACCTATATAGTGGTTTTATTTGCACAATAGGTTGTGTACTAACAAAGTATTTATCTCATAAAATGCTTTTAGCCTTTTTCTGTCAATGAAGAGGCAATCTTCCTTTAATGCCTAGCTTCTTGTGTTTGAGAGTTGTTACCCTTTGTGTAATGAATTGGAGTTCTTCAGCTTTCATTAATTCCCTACTGCTTACAAATCATGTAACTACTAAAGTATTGTACAAAATTGTTTTTTTTCCCTTTGTCTAATATATGTGGATAAGTGAACTCGTGATGATCAGTGGTAAACTTGGATTTTCAGGATTATATGACTCTGTAGCACTGAATATACCAATCTGAAATAAAGGAATTTTCAAAAAAAATTGGCATTTGATAATGTTAGTCTTAAGTCTGTTATGTGTTATATTCTGTATAAAAGCAAGTTCTTACAAAATAGTATACAAAAATTAATTGCATAGCCATACACAAGAAAACACTTAAAAATGTAATAAAAAAGATGCCATTTATAATAGCATCAAACATACTTAGTATTTAGTATTCTATGAACTCTCTGAATCATGTAAAATCAGTCTTATAATATGGAATATTGGGGATCTAGTGGTGGACAATAGCTAGTGAGGGGAAATGATATGCTAATATGTTCAGGTATGTTAATGAAGGTGAATTCAAAGGTATGGTAATGGATAGGATTGACGATTGTTAATTGGATTATAAGCATCAAAGCTGTATTGAAAGCGAATAGGATTGAAAGGGGTGGTTTAAAGGCATTTTTCCCACACAGCACCACAAATATAGATAGGTGCTTGCATGATATACTTCTAAAGTATGACACTAGCACAGAGAGTTGACAACAGAAGGGTATATGGAAAAAATCTACATATTGCATACTAGGGACTATAAATTATAGGAATACCATAATAGTACTACACAAACACTAGGGACAAATAATTAAGGGCTGACGAGCTACAAGATGTTTTGGGTCATGAGAATTGTTTAAAATGAAGAGTAAGGAGGGTTGCACACTAAGTGATAATGTGAGATATGGATGGATTATCATGGACATAACATGCTATGTGAATTTAGGAACCCCCTGCTTTATAAGTCAAGCCCTCGATCTTGAGGCTTACTCGGGTGAAACTTATGGTTGTAAAGGGAAGGTTAAGCCCATCTATAAGTATGCCTAGGAGTCACCTCCAGAGAACCTCCTTTGTTGCTCAAATGTGGGCTCCCTCTCTCTAAGCCTAACTTTGCAAAGAAATTGATCACCCTTCCCCCGACGTGGAGCAGGACCCCCCAGATGAATGAGTCTTCCTGGCGGTGTGGGATACAGATTCCACAAATGAGCCTGACCCTCGCATTGAGGGATTGAGAATGCTTTTTTGACCAAAAGGGGGGAAAGAAAGGCAACAAAATAAGGTTTTAGTGGCTAAGAGAATTCAAATAGAATCAAGAGGCTGTCCTGGAGGTTACTCCTGTGCAAGCTTTACCTATATATGCCAAATGACCACAGTATGATAAGCCCAAGTCAGCAGTTGTCACCAAAACCTTAATCCCTATCTGAGACTCCATAAAGGTTTCACTCACTAAGTTTATTCTTCAGAAACTTAAATTCTTCAGAGAACTCATGCCAGCAAAGTCCCCAAACCCAGAGGCAATAGCCTCTTCAAGAACAACTAGATGTGTCCGCTTTTCTCATGGACACCCCTTCTTAACATGAACAACTTAGGGTGGTCACTACCTAGACATCCCTGAAGATTGGGAAAGAGGTTAAACTAGAGGAAGGGGTAGCAACAGACAAGATGGAATTTAACAAAGAGTTAGGAATACTGAATCTTCATATAATTTTCTTTTTCTTAGTTGCTGGGGTATTAGAATAGCTAGAAGAAAGGAATTGAAATGGTGAAACTAACAAATAGCATCCTTTGAAATTTGTTCTATAGCTACTTGTTGAATTGCAATTTGAAAGCTATCACCTTTTTGTATATATATTTCACAATAAGGAAATAACTGAAACTATGGTACTATATAACTCATAACTTTGGAAATTTCCTATATAACTACTTGTTAAAGCATACTTTGAAAGATACTACCTTTTTTGTATATATGTTATATTTCACAATAAAGAAATAACTGAAACTGAGGAACTGTAACCTATAATATTCTTTGAAATTTGTTCTCTACTTGTTAAATATCACTTGGAAAGTTATCACTTCTATGTATATATGTTATATTCTACAATAAAAAATATGACAAAAACACACTAAAAAAGATGCCATTATAATAGCGTCAAACATATTTAGTACTTAGGAATAAATCTAATAAAGATGTGCAAAACCTGTATGGAGAAAATGAGACAACTATTAAAAGATATTAAAGAAGGTCTAAATAAATGAAGGAATGTTCCACATTTCCAGATAACATATAGCATGGTAGAAATGCCAGTTATTCCCCAAATTAAATATTCAATGCAATTCCAGTCAAAATCATAATCTTTTTATTTTGTTTTGTTTCTGTGGACCTTGACAAGCTGATTCTAAAATTTATATGGAGGAAAAAAGGCTAATTACCAAGACACACCTGAAGAACAAAGTGGAAGGAGAAATACTATGACTAATATTGTGCAGTGTTTTATTGGTGCAAGAATAAACAAATAGAATGGTGGAGCAAAACTGAGAGCCCAGAAACAGACCCACACAAATATGGACTCTTGTTTTATTAGAAATGTGGCATGGCAAGTGAGTGGGGAAAAGATCAACTTGAAATAAATGGTGCTGGGACAGTTGGTTGTCCTTAAGATAAATGTACAAAATGATTTCCATGTGGATTGAATTCTTAAATGTGAAAGGCAAAATTACAGGATTTTTGGAAGAGAGTTTAAGAGAAAATCTTCTAAAATTTTTATTTTGAAATAGTTTCACACTTACAAGACAGTTGCAAAATTAATAGAAAACCCATACAGAGAACTCCAACACACCCCAGTCAGATACCCAGATCCACCAACTTTTAACATTTTGCCACATTTGGCATTCATTGTATCTGCCCATCCATCTGCCCATCTGTCCGTCTGTATCTTATCTATCTAGATATTCATCTAGTTTCTAAACGGTTGAGAGTAAGTTGTATACATCATGCTCCTAGAACACTTAGTACTCCCAGGTACATTTCCTAAGAACAAGGATATCTAGTTATGTAATCGCTTTAAGTATGTTATCAAGTTGAAGAAATTTAACAATATAAAGCTTTCAATCTATATTCCAATTTTTTTTCACATGTCACAATAATGTCCTTTTGGGCATTTTCTCCTCTACTGTTAGATCCAGTCCAGGGGCATGTACTGTATCTAATTGTCATTGTCTCTCTAGTCTCTTTTAATTATGGAAACATATAAAACAAAAATTCCCATCCCAACCACTCCCAAGCATTAATCACATTCACTGTGTTGTGCTATGCTCACCACCATCTGTTAACAGAACTTTTCCATCGCCCCAAACAAACCTTGCCCCATTAAGCATTAACTCCCCATTCCCTCTTCCCTCGTCCCTGCTAACCTATACTGTACTTTGTGTCTCTGTGAATTTGCATATTCTAGCGATGTAATATACAAGCATACCTCATTGTATTGTGCTTTGCAGATGTCGCAGAATTACAAATTGAAGGTTTGGGGCAACCCTGCATTGAGCAAATCTATCTGCACTATTTTTCCAACAATTTGTGCTCGCTTAGTGTCTCTGTGTCACATTTTAATTAAGGTATGTGCATTGTTTTTTTTTTAGACATAATGCTATTGCACAATTAAAGGACTACAATATAATGTAAATGTAAGTTATACGCACTGGGAAACCAAAACATTCATGTAACTTGCTTTATTGAGGTATTGGCTTTATTGCAGTGGTCTGAAACTGAACCCAAAGTATCTCAAGGTGTGCCTGCAAGTGGAATCATGCAATATTTGTCCTTTTCTGTCTGGCTTATTTCATCAACATAATGTCTTCAAGGTTCATCCATGTTGTAGTATGTATCAGAACTCAATTCCTTTTTATGACTGAATAATATTCCACTGTACATATGTACCACATTTTGTTTATCCATTCACCTGCTCATGGACATTTGGGTTGCCTCTACCTTTGGGCTATTGTGAATAATAGCTATGAACATTTTTGTACAAATATCTGTCCAAGTCCCTGCTTTCAGTTCTTTGGGGTATATACCTAGAAGTGGGGTTGCCAGGTCATATGATAGCTCTGTGTTTAACTTTTTGAGGAACTGCCAAACTGTTTTCTACAGTAGCCCTAGCATTTTACATTTTCACTAACAATCATGAGGCTTCTATTTCTCCACATCCTCATCAGCACTTTTTATTTTCCATTTTGTTATTTGTTTGTTTGTTTTAATAATAGCCATTATGGCGAGTGTGTTATTTTCCTTTTTTTTTTTTTTTAATAGCCATCATTGTGGCTTTGATTTCCATTTTCTTAATGGCTAATGATGTTGAAAAACTTTTCATGTGCTTATTGGCTATTTGTATATCTTCTTTAAGAAATGCCTATTCAAGTTCTTTGTCCATTTTTTAATTGGGTTGTCTTTTTGTTATTTAGTTGTAGGAATTCTTTATATATTCTAGATATTAAACCCTTATCAGATACATGTCTTCCAAACATTTTCTCCCCTTCTGTTGGTTGTCTTTATATTTTCTTGATAATGTCCTCCGATGCACAAAAATTTTTTACTTATTTTTTCTTTTTTTGCTCATGCTTTTGGTGTAAAGTCAGAGTCCACTGCCTAACACAAGGTCCTGAAGATATGTCTCTATGTTTTCTTCTAAGAGCTTTACAGTTTTAGATCTTATGTTTAAGTTCATCCATTTTTTGCAGTTAATTTTTTGTATATGGTGTGAGGCAGAGGTCCATCTTAATTCTTTTGCATGTGGATATCCAGTTTTTTAAAGCACCATTTGTAGAAGAGACTATTCTTTCTTTGCTGAGCAGACTTAGCACTCTTGTTAAAAATCATTTGGTATAGATGTGTGGGTTTATTTCTGAACTGTCAATTCAATTCCATTGGTCTAAATGTCTGTCCTTGGGCCAGTACCACTCTGTTTTGATTGATAGAGCATAATAATAAGTTTTGAAATCGAGAAGCATGAGTCCTGTAACTCTGTACTTTTTCATGATGGTTTTTGCTATTTGAGGTCCCTGGCCAACTTCCATATGAATTTGATGATTAGCTTTTCCATTTTTGCAAAGAAATCTATTGGAATTTTGATTGGAATTGCATTAAATCTGTAAACCACTTTAGGTGGTATTGACATTTAACAGTATTAAGTACCCCAATCCATGAGCATTAAATATCTTTCCATTTATTTAGGTCCTCTTTCATTTCTTTCAGCAATGATTTGTAGTCTTCTGCATACAAATCATTTGCATCCTTGGTTAAATTTATTCATAGATATTTATATTCTATTATTTTAGTTGGTATTGTAAATGAAATTGTTTTCTTAATTTCCTTTTCAGATTGTTCATTGCTGGTGTATAGAAACACCACTGATTTTTCTGTATTGATCTTATGCCCTGCCACTTTGATGAATTCTTTTATTAGCTCTAGTAGCTTTCTTGTAGATTCTAGGTGATTTTCTATATATAGGATCATGTCATCTGCAAATAGGGATAGTTTTCCTTCTTCCTTTCCAGTTTGGATGACTTTTATTTCTTTTTCTTGCCTAATTGCCCTGTCTAGCACTTCCGGTATAATGTTGGATAGAAATGGTGAAAGCGGGCATCCTTTCTTGTTCCTGATCTTAGGGAGGAAGCTTTCAATCTTTCACCATTGAGTATACTGTTAGCTGTGGGGTTTTCATTTATGTCCATTATCAGATTGAGGAAATTCCCTTCAATTCCTAGTTTTTTGAGTGTTTTTATCAAGGAGTCTGAATTTTGTCAAATGCCCTTTCTGCTTTAATTGAGATAATCATGTGGGGTTTTCTCCCCTCTCTAATGTTGCATGTTACATTGATTGATTTTCTTATGTTGAACAACCCTTGCATTCCTTGGATAAATACCAGTTGATCATGGTGTATAATTATTTTAATGTTCAGTTATATTTGTTTTGCTAGTATTTTGTTGAGGATTTTTGTGTCTATATTCATAAGGGATATTGGTCTTTAATTTTCTTTTCTTTTACTATCTCTGTCTGGCTCAGGGATTAGGGTCAGCAATTCCACTCCTACATACATGCTCTCAACTAGTAGATCTCAACTCTAAGTGCACATTAGAATCACGTGGTGTGTTTGCAAATTACAGATGCTTAGGCTCCACCTTCAGACATTAAATTTCAATTGGTCCAGGGTGGGACCCAGGCATCTATAGTTTTTGCAAGCTCCCAATGATTCTGGTATCAGTGAGTACTGAGACCCAGTGCCATTAAAGAGATTCATGTACTTATGCAATAAGAAAAATTCTTAAGAAAGAGCCTTTCAATAGTGTTTGCAATAGCAAAAATCTAAACAACCCAAATGTCCATCAACAGAATGGATAAATCAAGGTATATTCATTAAATGAATGAATATACTATAGTGAGAATGAGTGACTTTCAGCTCTCCACAAAAATATAGATAAATTTCAGGAAAATGTCAGGTGAAAAAATAAATTACAAAAGAACACATACAGTATTCTATTAATATAAAAGTTCAAAAACCTGCAAAATTAAACAATATGTGGTTTGGGGTTACAAATGTGATAAAATGATGAAGAAAAAGGAATGAGCACAAAATTTCAGAGAGTGATTGGGGGACAGGAATGAAAGAAGATTATATCTGGCAGGGGCACACCGATTTTAAAGGCATACTATAGTGTTCTTTTACATACACTGGGTAGTGGGTGCATGGATTTCATTGTATAATAATATTTTATAACGCATAAACTTTAGATTAAATTGTATATTGATTCAACATTTAAATTAAAATTTAATTTGATTAAAATTCAAATTCATGGATGTGTATGTATATATCTTTATCTACACATAATAAAAGGTAGATATTTATAAATAATGATTTGGGTTCAAAGGAGACCAAGTGACTTATTGACAGACCTGGTATTCCACTTGTCAAATTCCCTCTCAAAGTGCTAGATGTTTTGTTTTGTTTTCCTACCGATAGCAGGAATGATACAGATATCTAAATATATATCACATCTAAGGACCAAAAACTGTCCAATATCTACGTTAGCAGGCAAAGGTTAATTTTAACTTAAAAGAGTATCTCTAGATGAAAAAGTACTGAGAAAGTAAAACTGGCTATGCCAGGAAGGTTATACAAGTAATATCAAAGCGGTGTCAAAGAGGTAAGATTATTAATTTTCATAACCATCTGCTTTGGGACTCCTCTTTCAGTGCTTCTCATATTTTAATGTGCATATGAAACAACCAGGGACCTTTTGAAATGCAGATTCTGATTCAGTAGGTCTTGGGAAGCCCAAGATTCTGCATTTCTAAGAAACTCCCAAGTAACATTTAGGCTGCTGGTGTGTTGCCCACAGTTTGAGTGGCAAGGCTTTGCAAGGGAGAGTCTACATCATTCACACCTCTAAACACATCAGGATTATTTGGTTTTTTTTTCTCCCTTGGGAGACTGCTTACATTTAACACCTGTATTTAAAAAAAAAGTTCTCAGGTTGTTACATATGCAGTACTGTGATATAACGCTAAATTCCTGGGTGAGGTAGTCCTAACTAACTGCATAGAGAAGTAATTCACATTTTCAAGAGAGGATGTTGGTGGTGGTGGTGGGGTGTCAAAAGACAGTAGGGGAGAGGGAAAGGGAGAAGAGGAATGTATGAAAGTAGATGGAGAAAGGAGGTATAAATGGTGATGAACAACACAGCAAATGGGACAAAGAAACATCAATCTGTGAACAAACTGCTTGCCCACAGTCTTGGAAAAGCTGCTTCTCTGAGATCAGCATCTCTCAAATCAGGTTCATTTGCCTATCTGGATGGTGGCTCTTTCTAGAAGCTAAATATTTTGCTTAATAGGTTAGAGAAGAGGGTAGTCAAGAAGAAATGAAGAAGCTGATGGAATGTGCTATAATCTGAATGTTTTCAATTGTCTCTAATTTTAAACAGTTAGGTTTTCCTGATCTCCTTTAACCCAAATTATATTTCCCCTGTAATTCTCTCATAAGAACCTTGGATTTTCCTTCTCAGAAATTATCAAATATATTGAAATCAATATATCAAAATCAAATCAAATATATACATTTGTCTTTTTACTTCTTCACTATCTTGTCTCCCCCACCAGATGGCAAGCTTTATGACTAGGATCAAAACTGTTCAGCCGACCAGTAAATATTCAATGTGGTGTCTAGCACACATGAGGACTTAATAAATATTGAGTTTAAAAAGTGGAAAGTGAAACATGAGACTTGAATTATTAACTCATGGAAGGAGGAAACTGTCACTCATATTTCTTACTTCCTTAATGTCTAAAACAGCCATATTCTGGAATGAAAGTTCCATTAGGGCAGAGGCTTTGCCTACCTCCTTCACTGCTTGAGCCAACGCCTGCTGTAAGTGCTCAGTAACTGCAACTTGAATGACTAATACTCATTCTTGGTGCTGAATTACTCTAACAATGAAGGAATTGGTAATAAGTAAATTGGCTTACGGGGTAAAGAAAATTTGTTCTCTGCTCCCAGTTTTTACTTCATACGGCACCCAACATGGGGCCTTACATGTACAAATGCTTGTTGAATTGAATTAAATTTATGGGGGAATCTAAATTCAGAATTCAGATACACTCATTTTGGGAGAAGGGTTTTCTAGATCTACTTCTGTAAGTTTCTCTAGTAGACACAGTGGGCTGCAGGGGTGGCTTACTCTTCCTTGCTAACAGAACCCTACTTTTTTAGGGTAGAGATATGTCCAGATTGAGGGGAAGATTCAAGATTGGCATATACCATTGGTTCTCAACCTACCACATATGAAAAACCACTGGGGATGTGTTTAAAATACTGATATCTGCACACTACCCCAGCTGAGTTAATTAGAATCTCTTGAGGTGAGACTCAGGATTTTTACAAACCTCTCCCTGGGTAATTATATCGGGCACCAGAGTTGCATTGGGCTAAGCCAGCCACGACAATCCAGTTCTCCTTTGCCTATGTTTGCTTTAGGGGTGTTAGATCTGTGTGACCCGATTCTGGTCTGTGAGATGCAAGAGAAAATCTACTAAGGGATCCTAGAAAAGATTTTTCCTCTGATAGAAGAGGAAATCTATTAGACACACAAAGTGTTTTGCCTCCATCTCTTCTTCCTTTTTGGGATGTTGTGACATGAGAAGATAATTAAAGTTGTGGCCATTGTGATCATGAGAACTGGCCAGCACACTGGGATGACAGAGCAAAAAAGCAGGAGTCTGCTTAACGCTGGAACTGCCTACCTCTAGACTTTTTGTTATATGAGAGATGATTAATTGTCTTTATTGTTTAAGCTGCTGGTACTTCATTGTTCTGTAGTTTGCATATAGCCCCTTTTCTCTTCCTACTTAAAATATAACCCTTATTAATCCTTTTTTCCCCAAATACCCCCATTTACCCCCTCCTTCCATTCCCTGGTAATTTCTAATCTGCTTTCTACCTCTGCAAATTTTCTATTACTAGTCCTCTCATTTAAGTGATTTCATACAATATTTTCCTTCTGTGTCTTGCTTGTTTCATTAAGCATAATGTTTTCAACCTTCTTCCAGGTTGTAGCATGTCTCAACTTCTTTATTTTTTAAATTTTTTAATCATTTTTTTATTGTCAAATATAAAATATATACATAGAAGTGACAAACTTCCAAGTGCAATTCAACAGGTAGTTACAGAGAAAATTTCAAAAAATATCATAGGTTACAATTCTACAGTTTCAGCCATTATCTTATTATGAATATAACGTATATACAGAAAGGTAATATCTTTCAAAGTGTGATTTAACAAGTAGACACATAGGAAATTTCCAAAGTTGTTATGAGTTATAGTACCACAGCTTCAGTTATTTCCCTATTGTGATATACAACATATATACAAAAAGGTACAACTTTCAAATTACAATTCAAGAAGTAGCTATAGAACAAATTTCAAAGGATGCTGTCTGTTACAGTTCCGTCATTTCAATTCTTTCCTTCTAGCTATTCTAGTACCCTAGCAACTAGGAAAAAGAAAATTAAATAAAGATTCAGTATTCATAATCCTTTGTTAAATTCCATCTTGTCTGTTGCTACCCCTTCCTCTAGTTTAATCACTTTCCCGATCTTTAGGGATGTCTAGGCAGTGACCACCCTAAGTTGTTCATATTTAGAAGGGGTGTCAGCTTTATGAGAAAAGGGGACACATCTAGTTGATGTTCTTGAAGAGGCCATTGCCTCTGGGTTTGGGGACTTAGCTGACATTGGAGCACTCTAAAGGACTGAAGAATAAACTTAGTGAGTGAAACTTTTATAGAGTCCCAGATAGGGATCTGGGTATATTTAAGGTTTGGGGGACTACTGTTGACTTGGGCTTATCATGTTGTGGTCATTTAGCATATCTAGATGGAGCTTGCATAGGAGTAACCTCCAGGACAGTCTCTTGACTCTGTCTGAACTCTCTTAGCCACTGAAACCTTATTTTATTGCCTTTCTTTCCCCTTTTTTGGTCAAAAAGGCACTCTCAATCCCTTGATCAGGTTCATTCCCGGAGTCCATGTCACACGTCACTAGGAAGGCTCATTCATCTTGGGGGTCCTTCATCAGGAAGGCTCATTCATCAGGGGGAGGGGGATGAATTTATTTGCAGAGTTGGGCTTAGAGAGAGAAAGTTCACATTTGAGCAACAAAAGAGGTTCTCTGTAGGTGACTCCTAGGCATAAATATAGGTGGGCTTAGCCTCCCCTTTACAACCATAGATTTCACCTGAGCAAGCCTCAACATCGAGAGCTTGACTTATAAAGCAGAGGGTTCCTAAGTCCACATAGCATATGTTATGTCCACGATAATCCATCCATATCTCAAACTATCATCAATTAGCTGTACAATCCTCATTACTCTCCATTTTAAGAAATTCTCATGACCCAAAACATCTCGCAGCTCCTGTTAGCCCTTAATTATTTGTCCCTAGTATTTGTGTAATACTAGTATGGTATTCCTATTAAATATAGTCCCTAGTATGCAATATGTAGATTTTTCTCATGTACTCATCTGTTGTCAACTCTCTGCACTAGTGTCATACCTTACAAGTATGTCATGCAAGCACCTATCTATATTTGTGGTGCTGATCTGTGAGAAACATGCCTTCAAACAACCCCTTTAAATCCTATTCACCTTCAATACAGCTCTGATATTTACAATCCTATTAACAAAAAATTTTCACTCTTATCCACTGCCACACCTTTGAATTCACCATCATTAATATGTCCAAACATATTATATTATCATTCCCCCTCATCAGCTACTGTCTATCACTAGGTCTCCAATATTTTACCTCATAAGACACTGATTTTACATTGTTCAGATAGTTCATAGAAGTGGTAACATACACTATCTCTCCTCTTGTGTCTGACTTATTTCACTCAGAATTGTATCTTCAAGGTTCATCGATGTTGCCGTACGTTTCAGGACCTTGTTGCTTCTCACTGCTGCATAGTATTCCATCGTGTATATATACCACAGTTTGTTTATCCACTCGTCTGCTGAAGGACACTTGGATTGTTTCCATCTCTTGGCAATTGTGAACAATGCTGCTATGAACATCGGTGTACAAATGTCTGTTTGTGTCACTGCTTTCATATCTTCTGGGTATATACCGAGAAGTGGAATTGCTGGATCATAGGGTAATTCAATATCTAGTTTTCTGAGAAACTGCCAAACTGTCTCCCAGAGTGGCTGTATCATTATACAGTCCCACCAGCAATGAGTAAGAGTTCCAATTTGTCCACATCCTCTCCAATATTTGTAGTTTCCTGTTTGTTTGATGGCAGCCATTCTTATTGGTGTGAGATGGTATCTCATTGTGGTCAAAATTTGCATCTCCCTAATAATTCTTGAAGATGAACATTTTTCATGTGTTTTTTAGCCATTAGTATTTCGTCTTTGGAGAAATGTCTTTTCATATCTTTTGCTCATTTTATAATTGGGCTGTTTGTACTATTGTCATTGAGTTGTAGGATTTCTTTATATACGCAAGACATTAGTCTCTTATCAGATACATGGTTTCCAAATATTTTCTCCCTTTGAGTTGGCTGCCTCTTCACCTTTTTGACAAATTCCTTTGAGGTACGGAAGCTTTCGATTTTGAGGAGTTCCCATTTATCTATTTTTTCCTTTTGTTGCTTGTGCTTTGGGTGTAAGGTCTAAGAAGCGACCTCCTAATACTAGATCTTGAAAATGCTTCCCTACACTATCTTCTAGGAGTTTTAATGGTACTGTCTCTTATGTTGAGGTATTTGACCCACTTTGAGTGAATTTTTGTATAGAGTGTGATGTAGGGATCTTCTTTCATTCTTTTGAATATGGCTATCCAGTTCTTCCAGCCCCATGTGTTGAAGAAACTGTTCTGTCCCTGTTCAGTGGATTTGGGGGCCATATCAAAAATCAGTCTACCATATATCTGCGGGTCTATTTCCTATCTCTC